>NC_077232.1:93110465-94350581 GCF_027887165.1 Monodelphis domestica | reverse complement strand
GGGTCCTTGGGATCTAACAAGGACTTCCAGGGAACTACCCCTCAGGGCAGTTTCACTAGAGAACCTTGCACACTGGAGAAAGCACAGACCGCGGGGGCCATTGAAAACTGCAAACACTGTGGAGACCCTAAAAACTGTAGAAACTGCCTGAGGCCAAAGCTCTGCTCATAGCTGCAGCGAGGGGGGGGGGGCATGCCTGGGTCCTTGGAAACTAACAGGAGCTATCAGGGAACTACACCTCAGAGTGGTATTACAGGAGACTCCTGTTCACAGGAGAGAAGAGACCACAGAGCATGGGGGCCATTCGGCACATTAACAAACTGCAGAGTTGGGGAAGAACCAGCCTGAGGCAAAAAACATCACCACTTAAATCCACAGAAAACCCGCCCATAACACCCAGACCTCTGACCAAAAAGGAAAGGGAAAACCACCAAAGGGATGGCTAATAGTACTCAAGATCAACCCTCCAAGAAGAAAGGGAAAAGAGTGACTATTGAAAAATTTTACACAGGGAAAACCCAGGCTACAGAGGAAAAAGAGGATGAAATTCAAACAAAATCAAAACATGGCCCCCAAAATGGAAATTATCTACAAGCTCTGGAAGAACTCAAAATGGAGCTTATCCAAAAGATGGAAACCTTCTGGCAAAAAAAATGGGAAAAATTCAGAATGAGGTCAACAGCCTGACAGACAAGAACTCAAAATTGGAGAAAGAGCTGGAAGCCTCAAACAGAAGGGCAGACCAAAATGAAAAGCAAAATCAGATCAGTCCTTAATAATCAGAATTAAGCAACTGGAAGACAATGATCTTGAAAATCAGCAAGAATTAATAAAGCAATATCAAAAAATTAATGAATTAGAAGAAAATATAAAATATCTCACAAAAAAGATGATGGACTAGGAAAACAGAGGAAAGAGAGACAACTTGAGAATCATTTGTCTACCTGAAAAACCAGAAATAAACAAAAATCTCGATGCCATACTACAAGAAATCATTGAAGAAAATTGCCCTGATGTTCTCAAGCAAGGGGGAAAAATAGAAATACAAAGGGTTCATAGAACATCCTCTATAGTAAATCCCCAAATGACAACCCCAAGGAATGTAATCACCAAATTCAAGAGTATCCAAGCTAAGGAGAAAATCTTACAAGAAGCAAAGAAGAGAAACTTCAGATACAGAGGAACCCCCATAAGGATCACACAAGACCTAGAAGCAAACACGCTAAGAGACTGCAAAGCCTGGAACACGGTATTCAGAAAGGCAAGAGAACTGGGCCTTCAACCAAGAATTATCTACCCATCTAAACTGACTATATACTTCCAGGGGAAAGTATGGGCATTCAACAAAATAGAAGATTTCAAGTATTTTCAAAGAAAAGACAAGAACTCAGTGGAAAGTTTGACATTGAAACACAAAGAGCAAGAGAAACATGAAAAGGTAAATATGAAAGAAAGGTAAAAGGAGAAAAGTGTGTTTTTTTTTTCCTTTAGCAAACTCTCTTCTATAAGGGCTACAATTAGATCAAACATATATACTAACATATGGGGGAAATGTTATATGTAACTTTCAAAAATGGCACGCATTAATACAGTAATCAGAAGAATCACTCATAGGGAAAGATTGGGGTATTAACATGATTTGGAGGGGAAAAACAGAAAGAAATAAAAAGGGAGGGGGATAAATGATGGTACTAAGATATACTTGAGAAATAGAAATAAATTAAATAGAATAAACTTTGTCACACAAAGATAAACACTGGAAGGGGAGAAGAAGAATTCTCTAATAAAAAGAAGAGGAAAAGAGTCCTAATTGTTATTACTTAAACCTTACTCTCAGTGAAATCAACTCTGAGAGGGAAGAACATCTAGATCCATTTGGATTGTGAATTCTATCTTATCCAACAGGGTAAGGGAGAAGGGAAAACGAATGGGATTGGGGGGGGGAGGGAGTACAAAAAGGGAGGGAAGGAGAGGGGGGAAGAGAAGGGAACTAAAAGGGAGGGCCAGTAAGGGAAGCATAACAAGGAAGGGGACTAGAGGGACTGATTTAAAGTAAACCACTGGTTTTAAAGGTTATAGCAAAAGAAGAAATGTTAGAATTAGGGGAAGATATCAAAATGCTGGGGAACTCACAAATGACAATCATAACACTGAACATGAATGGGATGAACTCACCCACAAAATGTAGACAAATAGCAGAGTGGATTAGAAGCCAAAACCACAAATATGTTGTCTTCAAGAAACACACAAAAGGTGAGTAGATACTCACAAGGTCAGAATCAAAGGTTGGGGTAAGACCTATTGGGCCTCATCTGACAGAAAGAAGGAAAGAGTAGCAGTCATGATATCTGACAAAGCCAAAGCAAAAATAGACAGAATTAAAAGGGATAGGGAAGGTAAGTACATCCTGATAAAAGGGAATATAGACAAGAGGAAATATCACTAATAAACATGTATGCACCAAATGATTTGGCACCCAAATTTCTAATGTAGAAACTAGGAGAATTGAAGGAGGAAATGAATAATAAAAGTATACTACTGGGAGAATTGAAACTACCAGTATCAAATGTACAGAAATCAAATAAAAATGAATAAAAATGATGTAAAAGAGGTGAATGAAATCCTAGAAAAAACAGAGTTTATAGATATATGGAGAAAAATAAATAGGGACAAAAAAGAATACACCTTCTTTACAGTAGCACATGACACATTCAAAAAGATTGACCATACACTAGGTCATAAAAACATGGCATACAAATGCAGAAAAGCAGAAATAATTGATGCAGGCTTTTCAGATCATAAGGCAATAAAAAATAATGATCAGTAAGGGTATATGGAGAGCCAAATAAAAATTAATTGGAAATTTAATAATATGATGCTGCAAAATCAGTTAGTTAGAAAACAAATCATAGAAAAAATTAATAAATTCATTGAAGAAAATGACAGTGGCAAAACATCCTTTCCAACCTTATGGGATGCAGCCAAAGCAGTACTCAGAGGAAAAGTCATATCCTTGAGTGTATACATCAACAAATTAGGAAGGGCAGAGGTCAATGAATTGGACATGCAAATCAAAAAACTTGAAAGCAAACAAATTAAAATCCCCCAGAAGAAAACCAAATTAGAAATCTTAAAAACTGAGGGAGAAATTAATAAAAATGAAAGTGATAGAACTTTTAAACTAATAAATAAGACAAGAAGCTGGTACTTTGAAGAAAACAAACAAAATAAACAAAGTACTGGTCAATCTAATTTTAAAAAAAGGAGAGAAGAAAAGAAAATTAACAGTATCATAAATGAAAAGGGGATCTTACCTCCAAAAAAGAGGAAATTATGTCAATCATTAAAAACTTCTTTGCCCAATTATATGGCAATAAATATGCCAATCTAGGTGATATGGATGAATATATACAAAAATACAAATTGCCTAGACTAACAGAAGAAGAAATAGAATTCTTAAGTAATCCCATATCAGAAAAAGAAATCCAACATGCCATCAAAGAACTCCCTAAGTAAAAATCCCCAGGGCCTGATGGATTCACAAGTGAATTCTATCAAACATTCAAAGAACAGCTAATCCCAATACTATACAAACTATTTGACATAATAAGCAAAGCAGCAGTTCTACCAAATTACTTTTGACACAAATATGGCACTGATTCCAAAGCCAGGCAAGTCAAAAACAGAGAAAGAAAACTGTAGACCAATCTCCCTAATGAACATAGATACAAAAATCTTAAATAGCATACTAGCAAAAAGACTTTAGCAAGTGATCAGGAGGGTCATTCACTATGATCAAGTAGGATTTTTACCAGGAATGCAGGGCTGGTTCAATATTAAGAAAACCATCCACATAATTGACCACATCAACAAGAAAACCGACAAAAATCGCATGATTATCTCAATAGACACAGAAAAAGCCTTTAATATAATACAACACCCATTCCTATTAAAAACACTAGAAAGCATAGGAATAAACAGGTCTTTCCTAAAAATAATAAACATTATATATTTAAAACTATCAGCTAACATTATCTTTATTGGGGATAAACTAGATGCATTCCCAATCAGATCAAGAGTGAAACAAGGATGCCCATTATCACCTGTATTATTTAACATTGTACTAGAAACTCTAACAGTAGCAATTAGAGAAGAAAAGAAATTGAAGGCATTAAGATAGGCAGTGAGGAGACCAAGTGATCACTCTTTGCAGATGATATGATGATCTACTTAAAGAATCCTAGAGAATCAACCGAAAAGCTAGTTGAAATAATCAATAACTTTAGCAAAGTTGCAGGATACAAAATAAACCCGCATAAGTCATCAACATTTCTATATATTTCCAACACAGCTCAGTAGCAAGAATTAGAAAGAGAAATCCCATTCAAAATCATCTTAGACAAAATAAATTACCTAGGAATCTATCTCTCAAGACAAATACCGGACCTATATGAACACAACTACAAAACACTCTCCACAAAACTGAAACTAGACTTGAGCAATTGGGAAAACATTTACTGCTCATGGGTAGGACGAGACAATATAATAAAAATGACCATCCTACCCAAACTTATCTATTTATTTCTATACCCATTGAACTTCCAAAAAAATTTTTTTTTACTGAATTAGAAAAAAACATAACAAAGTTCATTTGGAAGAACAAAGGATCAAGGATATTCAGGGAAATAGTACTAGTAGTCTCTCGGTAACTGAGGATGAAGATTGTCTTTGTGCGTTTTTGTGCACAAAGACAGTTGTGCATGAAGATTTAAGTGGTAAAGTCGATGCACAGAGACAGTCCCACTCTCTCAGCGTTGGAAGCCTAGGTCCAGTGGGGTGAAAAATCATTATGCCTGGAGACTTCCTCAGCTGCATTGGATGGCCGTGTTTTCCTTTGTGCTCCAACACGCCCTAAGCACTCCACAGTGCTTTGCTGCATTGCCATCTCAGCCATTGAACCTTTTTGTTGGTTTCTTCTGCCTGTTCCACCGAAACAGTCTTCACATGCTGGGTGAGCAAAGCCCTGGTTCACCAGGGGTCTATGACTCGATGGCTACCCTCACAAGGTTTAGCCGGCCTGTCGAAGCTGTTGCCCAGGGTGTGGCCACTGCCACATGCTAGCAGCTACTAGGAGCCACAAGTGAGAACTGGGTGTCAGGTGAGGGTCAGAGGCTGGAGAGCTGCCATTAGAGGGCACAACAAGCCCTCCATACCAGAGATACTACCCCTCCCTGAGCACCCCATACACCCATACATCCAGGGAAATGATGAAAAAAAAATACAAAGGAAGGTGGCCTTGCAGTCCCAGATCTCAAACTCTATTATAAAGCAGTGGTCATCAAAACAATTTGGTACTAAGACACAGAAAAGAGGATCAGTGGAATAGACTTGGTGTAAATGGCCTCAGCAAGACAGTGCATGGCAAACCCAAAGACCCCAGCTTTTGGAACAAAAATCCAGTATTTGACAAAAACTGCTGGGAAAACTGGAAGACAGTGTGGGAGAGATTAGGTTTGGATCAACATCTCACACCCTACACCAAGATAAACTCAGAATGGGTTAATGACTTGAACATAAAGAAGGAAACTATAAGTAAACTAGGTGAACACAGAATAGTATACATATCAGACCTGTGGGAAGGGAAAGACTTTAAAACCAAGCAAGACATAGAAAGCGACATAAAATATAAAATAAACAATTTTGATTATATCAAATTAAAAATTTTTATACAAATAAAACCAATGTAACCAAAATGAGAAGGGAAGCAACAAATTGGGAAACAATCTTCATAACAAAAACCTCTGACAAAAGTCTAATTACTCAAATTTACAAAGAGCTAAATCAATTGTACAAAAAAATCAATCCATTTTCCAATTTATAAATGGGCAAGGAACATGAACAGGCAGTTTTCAGCCAAAGAAATCAAAACTACTAATAAGCACATGAAAAAGTCTTCTAAATCTCTGATAATCATAGAGATGCAAATCAAAACAACTCTGAGGTATCACCTCACACCTAGCAGATTGGCTAACATGACAGCTGTGGAAAGTAATGAATGCTGGAGGGGATGTCGCAAAGTTGGGACATTAATTCATTGCTAGTGGAGTTGTGAATTAATCCAACCATTCTGGAGGGTAATTTGGAACTATGCCCAAAGGGCGATAAAAGACTGTCTGCCCTTTGATTCAGCCATAGCACTGCTGGTTTTGTACCCCAAAGAGATCATAAGGAAAAAGACATGTACAAGAATATTCATGGCTGTGCTCTTTGTGGTGGGTGGCCAAAAATTGGAAAATGAGGGGATGCCCTTCAATTGGGGAATGGCTGGACAAATTGTGGTACATGTTGGTGATAGAATACTATTGTGCTAAAAGGAATAATAATGTGGAGAAATTCCATGGAGACTGGAACAACCTCCAGGAAGTGATGCAGAGTGAAAGGAGCAGAGCCAGGAGAACATTGTACACAGGGACTGATACACTCTTGTACAATTGAACGTAATGGACTTTTCCATTTGTGGCAATGCAATGTCCCTGAACAATCCACTGGGATCAAGGAGAAAATGAAAACACTACCATCAAGCAGAGGATCAACGGGGGGAGTAAAAACAAGGAGGAAAGGCAACAGTTTGACTACAGGGGTGGAGGGGATATGATTGAGGAGAGACTCTAAATGAATACCTTAATGAATGGAAAAGAGTTCAGACTGAGGACACATGTGATACCCAAAGGAATCAGGCATCGCCATTGGGAGGGGGTAAGGGATGGGGAAGAAAGTGATCTTTGTTTCTAATGAATAATGTTTGAAAATGACGAAATAAAATAATGTTTAAAAGAAAAAAAAGTTATCCCTGTGATATAAAAAAAATAGAATCCCACAACTAGATGCAAATGACTTCACAAGGCAGCAAGAATCTATAAACCAAAATCAAAAAATGAAAAAAAAATTGAGGGAAATATGAAACACCTCATTATAAAAGTAAAGATCTGGAAAATAGATCCATGAGAGGCAACTTAAAATTTATTGGTCTACCAGAAAATAATGAGAAAAGAAAAAGCCTGGACACCATTCTATAGGAAATTATCCAAGAAAATTGCCCCAACATCTAGAAAAGATACTACCAACTGCTAAGAAAAAATCATTCATAGTTAGGATAACATGGGACCTGGCTGCATCCACACTGAAGGACAGGAAGGCATGGAATATGCTCTTCCAGAAAGCAAGGGAACTGGGTCTACAAACAAGGATAATACTAAAAGAAATGGAAAAAGAGATAAAATGGGGGTAAATATATATTGCATAAAGAAGCACATGGGGGGAGATGGAGAAAAGACTAATACAATGGAAGGTTGAAAGAGGTTGGAGACAGTCTCTAAGAAAATTTTAATCATTACAGTGGGAAGGATCAGAAAGGTTCAAATGGAAGGAAAACCTCCAACTCCAAATTCATTCATTATCATCAGCATCATTAGCATCATCAATATCAACAAAAACATCATCAACAACATCATCAATACCATCAACATCAACAACATCAACATCTAACTATCCATCTTTTCCTGGCCCAGGAAAAATATTTGCTGGGTGGCCTAACCTAATAGCACACTATGTAGAATACAAAATGAGAGTCGAAACTCTAGGCTTGAATGCTACTCTGTGTCCTTTAGGGGTAAAAAGAAAGCCTTCTTTTCCCTGGACTCAGTTTCTTCATTTATATATGAGTGAAGCTTAACTGGACTTTGCATTAAGTTAATCAATTAAATCAAAGAATAAACCAGTTATAAACAAGAAGAAAAACAAAAGCTTTCTGTAGCATGGTAGCAAAGTTCAGAAAATTAAAACTTCTGTTATAGCTTAGCCCCTTAAGTCCCCATATGACTAGGGCACTTTGTTCTTTCTCAGGTTGGAGAAACTGTGTCAGCATCTTTTCATTTCTTTACCTAGGAGTGCCTTGCCAATGTAGTTTATGCTTAACTTGTTCAAATAACACATTGATTCAATTCAAAGAACACAATTAAAATGGACTAAATATTAAATAACAAGGGGAAAAATAAGGATAAGTTGAACTTATTGTGAATGTATTTTCTTTATACCTTTTTAAGTACATGTTACTGCCTCATTATAAACTCACAGATTATTTTGATTTTTTCTTTGTATCTCTGGCAGTTAGTATATTTTATGAAATAATGTAAATTCTAACAACTACTAATTGACTGATTAAGTGTAAGTCGTTAAAAATGTATCAAGGTTATATATGACTGCAAAAGGAGGTTGACCATTCATGTAGTGAGTAAAAAGTATAGTAGATAGATTGAGTATCTCAAAGCAAAACAGACGAGAATATACTAATAGAATTGGAGGAAAATAAGTAGATTGGGCAAATCTTTAATGCAATATTTATGGAATGACCTGGCCAAGAAATGCATAAGCTAAGAAAGCAGAATAGGTGCAATCTTTGCCAAGTCAATTCAAATATTTAAATGTCCACAAATCCTTTCAACTGCTAACTATAGTTTTTATGGAGCCAGTGAAGTAATATGATCTACTTAGTCTTTAGTTCTGCTATGTCTCTGGAGGAATTTAATAGCTCAGCTCAGGGAAAAAGCTGAGAGAAAATATAATGATAATATTAATAGGAATCCAAAAATATTGATAAGATGTCATTCTCATAGTTTTATTCCTAAAAGTCAGCATGGTCCTTCCCAGAGTTAAGAAAAACTAATTCATGTCTTGTCACTGCCATGTACAAGCCTTGTGATCTGTGAGCAAGTCATTTAAATTCTATGTTCCCCAGGCACTCTCAGAGTATAAGCAACAAGTGTCTTACTGTGTCCTCTGACAACTCCTTCACAGCAGGATTATTTTATTTTATTTTTGTATTTCCAAGATCAGGGACTCTATTTGTTTGGCAAATAGTAGAAAACTAATAAAGATTTGCTGATTATTAAGCTGATATTCTACATTATTGGGAGGTTTCCCACACCAATAACATCATAGGGCTTGCTTAGAAACACAAATCTTATCCCTCTTCAAACATCTTGCTTTAATTGTCAAAATATCACAAATTAGAATTTCATTTTATCTCCTCTCTTTGCCTTTCCTCATTCTCACATATTGAGAATGAATAGTGAAACACATAAAACTCTGAATCCAAGAAAGAAAAAGGAAATCCAGCTGGAAAAAAAAAAGGTTTCTAGAATTAATAAAATGGATAATGATTGCATAGTATTTATCATATTACTAATAATTATCATAAGATCACAGAAGTCTTTAGTAGCAGAGCCAGGAATGGAATCCAAGTCTTCCAAATCTATTGTATTCTTTCTAATATATCTTGATACTGATTCCAGATTTTTGACATTACTTCCTTTTTAGTGAATGAAATTAATTACAAGAGTATAATCAAACATTATTACATTCTACTATAGGAGCCATTTTTATCACAAAACTTAATATTACCTTAATTGCCATTTTTATCCAAACATGACCAAAATAATTACTAAAAATAGTAATACTTTGTAAAACATATAGCACTTTGTTCTTTTAAAAATTCCTTCCATTTACTGATTCTAAGTACTATCCAAGAAACACATAGATTTAGAGTTAGAGAGAACCTGACAGATCATCTGATTTGATAATCTTAGTTATGAAGGGGAAATCCCTTAGAGATAAAATGTCTTGCTCTAGGTCACATAATAAATGAATAAAGAAAGCTAAGATTCACATCATTTTAATAAATCGAACTTCAATGGAAAGTTTTCTGACTCTAGAATGAGAAGATCTGGACTCAAATCATCTCTAACATTTAGCTTATTACCAATGTGACTTTGGACAAGTTATTTAAATTCCACAACCCTCAATTTGCTTATTTGTAAACTGGGGGAGTTGTTCTAGCTGAGTCTCTGAGGTCTCCTTTCTCTACATTTCAATGATCAGATTTCTCTTTCTGCTGTGTAACACTACACTATAAATATCTATGTTTATATTTTACAAATGACTAAACTGAGGTTAAGAAGTGAGGTGACTTGTCCAAAATAACATGGTAAGTGAACAGCTGAGACAAGGCAAAATCTAGGTCTCCTCCTTCCTGGTGCACTTTCCTCCATGCCATATTCCTTAACCTCAGGAGTCTTGAGGCATTCTGTAAGTCCTAATAAAATCCAGATGAAAATTCATCATTTTCTTTCATTTCCTACTGTGAAGACCTAATTAAACATGTCCCTTTTCAGTCTCAGATTTCATTACCACTTCCCATGTAAGATTCATGAAGGACACCTCTCAGAATCCCTTCTGCAGCACCTCTGCTTCCATCTTCTGTCTCTCTCCATTCCTAGGATAATTGTCTTTCTCTTTGGTCATGAGGGACAAGGGTGATTTTTTTCTCTACTCTAATTGGCATAAGTATTGCCACATCTCAGAAGGGGAGATCTTTGGTGTGTCTTGGAAATAAATATGGCTCCTGAATAATTATTTGGCTCTGTAAAAATTGATGCCTGGAAACCCTGCTGAGACCCTGCCATCAAAACAGAAAAATCAAATTTTACTCTGAATGGAGTCTTAATAACAGTTGGAAATTTCTGCCTCTTGCCCATAATTTATTTACCAAGAATCTTTTTGAAGAGAACTGGCTTGGAGATTTCAGTATGTCTTTGATGTTTGCAAAAGTAACCATACAGTTAGGCAGGGTGACTTTTACAAGGTATGAATACAGAGTTTGTATGATTCTAGATTATTCTCAGTTATAGCTACATGATTATATGTCATTTACATTGTATAGTGTTTGCCTCAATTTCCTCATCTATAAAATGATCTGAAAAGGAAATGGCAAATTATCCCCATATCTTTGTCAGGAAAACTCCAAATGCAGTCACAAAGGGGCAGACATGACTGAAATGACTGAATACAACAACAAAATACTCAGGCTTTATTTTTCTCCTATAACAGTTTTCATTGTATTGGCTTCCAGATTGTGATACTGTCCTTTATAATTATTTATGTTGATCCCTGAACTTCTTCCATCTTCAGGTCTCCTAAATGTCAACTGTGGATCAGTTCCCTTCCCTCCCTGAACACACACACACACATACACACACACACACACACACACACACACACACACACAAATGCATAAATACATGCACGCACACCCCCATAAGTTTTCTATCTGCTAAATACTACTGGTGGGAGTCACTAAATCACATAGATTAGATTCAATGCAAACTCATATTTACTCATTTCAACTGAGTCCTTGTTCTGCAGCAAACCCTTTATCTATCTGATTGATTTCCTATCATATTCCTCCTAATGCCTATGTTCTTCCTCCTAATGTCTACAATTCCCTGATACCTCTGTCTCTCACCAGATGTCCTTGCTTCCCATTTTCCTGATATTGAGTCCATCAGTTATGAATCCCCTCATGCCTCCTCCTCCACACTTCAAAATTCCTTCGATATAAGGGGGGGGGTTAAATACTTTTTAATGCCACTGATACCTTTGACAGTCTCTTGTAGCCTAGAGATCATTTCAAAGATGCTTTTAAATGTGCAAATTAAAATGCATAGAATTATGAAGAAACCAGCTATATTTAAATTAAGAAGTCTACTTATTTAGGCATGTAAAAATGTACAACTTTAGATAAATATAGATTGACATTTCAAAGAGAGCTACATATAGGTATTGGATATGTAGGTTCCTAGAGAATGATCTATAGATGTGGATATAATATATAAAGACAAGATCATAGACCTCAGCTTAAGAACCTTTGGTCTTACACTGCACCATTCCTACTTCCATTCTCTCTCCTTTTGCTCTAATTCCTAAGGAACAGAATTTTTTTCTACCTATCATTGCTTTAGCCAACCCTTCTACTTATGACTTCAATTTCAATACCTTCTAGCTTTTCTGGGAGCTTTCCTTTTTTGACATCCTCCATCTACTTTTAGCTTTATTCTCTGCCTATCTGTTGTCGTTTTCTCTGAAATTGACTTTAGAAAGTCTGGCAGTGGGAAATAGTCCCCAAGTACATGATATACTTTGTCCATGGATTGAAAGATATATAGGTTTAATGAAGTGATTAAAGCAAATTAATTAGAAGAATAAAAGCATGGATGAGAAGAGTGAGAATGAAGAAGTTTCTAGGAGTTTGGAGCCCTGGGAAATGCTCAAGAAAGTGGAGAGTGAGATTAGTATGACTATAGATACCAGATATTTGTAATTTCAAAATGTAAAACTCTCTTAGTGGTATCATCTATCCTGATGTATTTAATTATCTTCATTTAGCCCTACACTTATTTTTTAAACCCTTACCTTCCACCTTAGAATCAATATTGTGTATTTGTCCCAAGGCAGAAAAATGGTAACGGCTGGGCAATTGGGGTTAAGTGACTTTTCCAGGATCACACAACTAGGGGGTTTCTGAGGGTAGATTTGAACCCAAGACATTCCATCTCCACGCTGGCTCTCTGACACCTGAGTCACCTACCTGCCCCAGTCTCTGCACTTCTAACTCTCAAATTTAAGTATATTGCCTTAATGTATCTTTAGAACTTCAGTAAAATAAATCTAAATGCTAATACATGATTATTCCATTCATGACATACAATCCCTGGAAACTCAAAATGTACAGAAAAGAATTCATCATCCTCTGCTCTTCCTTGTGTATCTTTCCTATGTATCTTCCTAAAGTCTTCATTTTCACAGGTGACACTACTATTTTCCCTGATGTTTAGACTCAAAACTTGGATTGGTATTGTTGATTCTTCATTTCTCCCTTAACTTTCGCATCTAATTGATTGCTATGTCTCTGATTCTATTTCTATCATATTTCTCTGAGACATCCCTTTGAGTCCACTAACCCTTAGTCAATTTTTTTCCTATGGCCTGTTAATTAGTTTATTTTCTTCTCTAATACAACTTTGATATAGCCAATACAATCTTACTAAACCACATGCATGTTGTAAGTTTTCTAATGAGATATCAACAGTGACTAAATATTATTATATTTCAGATAAATGATAAATTCCTTACCCTGTCCTTTAAAACCTTCTCTAATTGGGTTTAAATTTATCCTTCCAGATGATTTTATATTTCTCTTTTCTTCTTCTCCGTTATCTCTATGTTAAAGTCAAACAAGTATTCCCTGAATTTGAAACCATCTTCAGTCTCACTGCATATATTAAATATATCTCTCATACCTGCAATAGGTTACCTCCTCTATTTGAAGTGTCCTTTTCATCCTTCAGTTACTTTCTCTGGGACTCCTACTTAGATCTCCCTAACTGAATATTTACTTCCTTCTCAAATTTTCCTAGAACTTTTTTCTTGGTATTTCTCCTGATTTCACTAAACAGTGAATCAGTTGTGTTCAATCCAATAGATTATTAGATTTCTGATGGCAGGGATGTGTCATTTCTTTTGATATTTGTTACCCCAGCATGCAGTAGCCCCAAATAGATATAGTTTGGCCCTTGGCAATAGTCTTTCACTATATCTGAAAACTTACCAGCTTCTTTTAAACGTTTTAGTTCAGGGATCATCTTAAGCCTTTTCATTGTACTCTTAGTACTTGGTGCAGCAGTGATTGGCACATAGTAGGAAATTAGTCAAAATTTAAAGGCTCTGATTCTGACATTGTAGCATTATAAAAGTTATAAGAGATTTATGAGAGGGTGGCATATGCTTGAATAATCCAAGGTAAGTTCCATCCAAAAAAGATTTTAGATGAGGGCTTCGATGGACATACTAGTGTCTATGGTAGGGGGTTACTCACATAAGTTTGCTAATGGAGTAAATGGGCAGTAAGCTTGCCTCATACATTTTATGTTTCAATATTTGAAACATGATCCCCCACCCTAAATACAGGACAGTATTTCTATATGTAACATTTTTGTATATACATAATCCCAGTAATAGAATCTATTTCTGACATACCAGAATTTCCTAGAAAAATTTGAAGATGGATATCACCATAAGGCTGCCCGTAGTCATGATTTCTTGAAGATCACTGAGATATAAAGATCAGCTGATATAAAGAGATTATGAGATATATTGATAGAATGAATACCCTAAACTCATCAAATGAGAGAACTTTGAATTTTCAAAGACACTAGACACACAAAAAAGCATATAATATAAATATGAAACCAAAAATATGTGCCATGTTTAAGGTTGTATGGTATAGTAATATGAATGACAAGGGTGTCCTGGCTTTATTCTTCAACCTTTTTTCCACTACATCTGAAAACTCAAAAGGTACAAAGATAACCCTAATGCCCCAAATGATACCACTTCATTAATCTGCTTTTTCTGTTCAAGTATATCACCAGCTTAAAATAAAGTTTCCATTGGACACTGAAACAAAAAACTTTTGACTATTGCCCTGTCCTTTATCATCTTAGGAGAAAGACATTCCAAGCCACATTTTAAAAAAAAAGTGAAGAGATTGATTATGACATTCCCCAAATCCCTTATGACACTGTCAGGTCATGCTTGAATCAGGAAGAGGTGAAATATAATGTCAATCATTTTCCTGTTTTCTCTAGTAAGGGGGATTGTGTGAACACATTCAAAGAGGCACCCTCAGGAAGATTCAAGCTTTTTAAAAAATGCTGTCTTCAGCTCTTTCTATAAAACAGCACACAGACAGTTGAGTAAGTATCAGCCGTATGTTTCTTAAGTTCTTAAGGTAGAGCAAGGTGCTGTAAATATAGAAAGATTAAGGGATAAGATATACTGTGAAGCTGGGGTTTAAAAGAGGTTATCTGGACTTACCACGGCTGCTAGTGCTAACAATAAGTTATAATGCCTGTCTGTACTTTTAAAAAATGCACTCATGCTGATGGTATGGTAAAGCTGCCTGATTTTTTTTTTTTAAGAAAGTGACTAAAGCACCTAGGGATCCTTAGAAAGTAAGCTTTACAACTTAAAAAAAATCAATGAGACTCTATATAGAGGATGACCCACATTCCTTAGTTTTTCCCAGTCATTCTTACCTTTTTATGGAGCCAAATTTTACTCTTTACTTGCACATTTTTTCTTTCACTTATTATATTTTCTTTCAATATTACATATCAATATAATTTTCAATTTTTGTTTTCTGATATTTTGCAATCAATGGTCTCTTTCTTCTTCTAACCCCTCAAACTCCCCAAGAAGGCAGATAATACAATATAGATTGTTCATATATTATCACATAATATATATTTCTATGTATGTCATATAGTGAAAGAAGACACATATTGCTTTCACGAGAAAAAACATTTGTTGAGGAAATAAAGTAAAAACTAATGTGTTTCAGTTTGATCCAGATGCCATCTATTCCTTCTATGGTGGTGGATATCTTTTTTTTTTTTTTGGTTATCAGTCTTTTGGATTTGTCCTGAATCTTTGACTGAGGATAATAAAGTCATTCACAGATCATCATACATTATTGTTGTTAGGGTGCACAGTGCTCTCCTGGTTCTATTTACGTCACTTTGCATCACTTCATATAAGCCTTTCAAGGTTTTTTTGTGATCATCTTGTTTATAATTTTTATGGCAGATATACATTTTTCATATTCACCACTGGATTTTTCTCTCCCAAAAGAACTTTAAAATGTACTTTAAAAACCGAGTCAGAATTGACACGAACAGATCTTCTATTCTTTTTGAAGCTGTTGTTGTTGTTAAGTGGGAATGAAATATTTACTTTAAAAAAAACAACTTCAGTTAGTTCAAGGTTTGTAAAACATAGGCTGCTTTTAGGGAATTGAAATACAGGCATGTTCTGTCTCAGTTTTGATCACACATAATAATAGAATATTAGACCAATAAAGGACATTAAGCATCTTGTAGTCCAATTTCCTCATTTTAGAGCAGAGAGGAGACTTTATTAAGGCTATAAAGCAACTTAGTGGCAGAAATGGGACTAGAACCCATTGGGCCTAGACATAGAGACAGTATAGTGCAGTGCAGAAAGATCTAGATGAGGAACAGCTTAGGTTTCAGAAGGCAAATGCAATTTAAAGAAACTTTAGATGACACACCAATGTTGTCTTCCTATGCTACAAAGAGAGGCAGCATGATTAAGAGGGGGGAAAGAAGTATGGAATTTGTCTTCAGTGAATGAATCCAAATATTGACAGCATAAATTTAATTACTTAGATTTTCTAGCCTGCCTCAGTTTTCTCTTTAAGAACATTGAGATAATATTTGAACTATCCAACTTAGCCAGTTGGGTCTACAATATGGCATGAATGGGCACAGATTTCTATACAACTGAGATTTCATTGGTGAACATAAAGTTTTCGTGTCAGCAAAATTAACACCTTTATCTACTATCTGATATGAAAGATATCTCAGTGCCAAACCTTTTATGAAATGAGAGAAAGGCTTGATTTATCAATTCAGTTTTCAGCATCATATGTAAAGAGTCTAGAGATTCAGTAAACAATGGAACAATGAATAATTATTATCTTTTGAAAAAAAATCTACCCCATTATTATCAGTGAAATTTGTGAATATAGCTGCATGGGTTCTTGCAATTTGTTATTAACTAGATGAAAAGTGGAAAGAAATGCGTAGGAACAACTACAGGGTTTCAGCAGCAAATTAATTCAATAACTTGTCTTCTTATGGGGAGGGAAGTGAGGTTTAAACTCATTGTTTCAAATCAAGCATATCTGAAAAATCTGTGGACAAAGGCGTAAGACCAAGATGGATTCACAAGTGAATTCTATCAGACAATTAAAGAACAATTAATCCCCAAACTATAAAAAGTATTTGGCAAAATAGGAGAAAAAAAAGTTCTACTAAATTCTTGATGATACAAATATGGTGCTGATATCTAAGCCAGGAAAACCAAAAACAGAGAAAGAAAATTACTGACCAGTTTCTTAATGAATATCAATGGAAAAGCTAAATAAAATATTAACAACAAGAAAATAACAATATATCAGAAGTATAATTCACTATAACCAGGTGGGATTTATGTCAGGCATATAAGGTAGGTTTAATATCAAGAAAATATCAACATAATTGGCCATCTCAATAACAAAACAGAGAGTACATGATCATCTCAGTGAATGCAGAAAAAGTTTTCGACAAATTATAACCCACATTCAAAATATCACTAGAACTCAAAGGAATAAATAGGTCTTTCCTTAAAATTATAAATAATATCTTTCTAAAATGATCATCAAGTCTCATAGGCATTGGGGATGCTAGAAGCCATTTCAATAAGATCAATGGTGAAACAAGGATGCCAATTATCACCACTGTTATTTAATATTCTACTAGAAATTCTAGCTTTAGCAATAAGGAAATAAAAAGAATTTGAAGGAGTTAAAGTAGGCAGGGAGAAAACTAAATTATCACTCTTTGCAGATGCTGTGACAGTATATTTTAAGAATCCTAGAGAATCAGTTTAAAAACTTGTTGAAATAATTAATATTGTAAGGGTGAAAAGTGTTAATTATTGAAAAGGTTGGACTGGGTTATATTTGAAAATAGGGTTGCCAGGAATTTATATTAATTCCAAAAAGATTTATTTACAATTTATTTACTAAATATAGAAAGAGTGAAGTAAGAAAATCAGAGAGAGGTTAGGGTAAGATATCTAGCTTAAGTACTAAGTAATTTCCTCCTGGCACCTGTCTCAAACCTGGGCAGGGAGAGTTAGGCCTAAGGCCTTAGCAAAGACAAGGATCTGTGGAAGTCTCTCTTAAGAGGTAAGTCTTTTCTGAGGCTAGTTTTTATTTTATTTTTTTCAGAAAAATCCAGCAGTTAAGAGTCAGCTTTTCACTTACCATGTGTAAGTTCAAAGGAAGAGATTTTAGAACAGCCTCACCAGGAACAGAATCTTGGGTCCAGTCTGCAGATTCTCCACAGCCTACACTCCAAAGAATGAAGAGCTGTCAGTAGAACTGCTTTCAGGAAGTTGTAACTTCCTTTTAAAGACACTTTCTTTTGCATCACTTCCTGTGGCTTCCTCTACTCTTTACATGAACAAATCATAGTCTAAAGCCTTGCTTAGGACTGTCCAGGAGGCAGTCTATTCTAATTCATCACCCTCTATTGCACACATGGGTCACAGACCTCCAACTTAATGATTAAGTGGGATGTTTACACTTTTGGTGATTAGACCTAAAAATGGGCAGATCTCCCCACTCAACTTGTAAGTAGGTTGTTTACACTTTTGGTGATTAAATTTAAAAATGGGCACAGGGGTTATAATTTAATATTCCCAATCAGGAGAGAGTTAAATTTAATCTTCAAAATAACTTTAGCAAAGTTGCATAATACAAAATAAATTCACACAAATCATCAACATTTCTATATATTAGCAATAAAATATAGCAGCAACAGTAAGAAAGAAAAAATCCATTTAAAATAACTCTAGACAAAATAAAATATTTGGGAATCTATTTGCCAAGACAAACCAAGGGATAACATTAACACAATTACAAAACACTTTTCACACAAAGTTAGATCTAAACAATTGGAAAACATTAATTGCTCATGGGTAGACAGAGCTAATATAATAAAAGTGACAATTCTATCTAAACTAATGTAAATATTCAATGCCATACAAATCAAACTACCCAAAAATTATTTTAAAAAACTAGAAAAAATAATGACAAAATTCATCTGGAAGAACAAATGATCAAGAATATCAAGGGAACTAATGAAAAACAATGTGAGGAAAGGTGCCTTAGTAGTATAATATCTCAAACTGTACTATAAAGCAGTAATCATCTGAACAATCTGATACTGGCTAAGAAAGGGAATGGTGGCTAAATGGACTAGATTAAAGATAAATGACCTTTTTTGATAAAACCTCAAATTCCAGATTTTTGGATAAGAAGTGATTATTTAACAAAACTGCTCAGAAAACTGGAAAATAGTGTGTCAGAAACTAGGTATAGATCAATATCTCATATTCTATACCAATATAAGGTCAAAATGGGTATACAATTAAGACATAAAGGGTGATAACATAAGTTAATTGGATGAACATAGAATAGTTTACCTTTTAGATCTATGAAGAAGGGAAGAATTTATGACCAAATGAGATACAGAGCATTAAAAGATGTAAAATGAGAAGTATTGACTATATTCAATTAAAAAGTTTTTTATTTAATAAAAAACAACATAACCAAGTTTAGAAGGGAAACAACTAGAGAAGATTTATGACAAAGTTTTCTGTTAAAGGTCTCATTTTTCTAAGAACTAACTATTCCCTAATTGACAAATAGTCAATGGTTATGAACAAGCAGTTTTCACATGAAGAAATCAAAACTTTCAAAACTCATATGAAAAAACCATGCTAAATTACTCTTGATGAGATAAAAGCAAATTAAAACATTTCTGAGGTACCACCTTACACCTATCATATTGACCAATATGACAGTAAAAGAAGATAAAAAATCTTGGAGGGGATGTGCCAAAATTGGGATACTAATGCATTGTTGGTGGAGTTGTGAAATGATACAAGCATTTTAAAGAATAATTTGGATCGATTCCCTTCCATTTTGGGATTAATATTGTGTTAGTGGTTCTAAGGCAGAAGAGTGACAAAGGCTAGGAAATGGGGGGGGGGGGCGTCAAGTGACAGGGTCTGAGGCCACATCAATAAAACTTTATTTAAAAAAAAACCTCTGCAAACTCAGGTCATTCAGTAGTATCAGAAAACTTCTTAAAATGATCATTATTATTAAATTATCATCATCATTATCATGAGTGCCATTTTTATGATTTCATTGGTGTGGTTCCTTGATGAGCTGTGGTATAAATAGCTTCAATTGTGGAATTCCTATTGGAAGTTTTAATATAATTATGCCTGTCTTACAGTCTGGGAAAGTCTTTTTGACCTAGCATGACTTACTGCTATAATGAAAGCAGAGACAGAGGAGAGCAGTGCTATATTTGTCAGTATCCTTCTAACTTTAGAAATTTTATACTTTTGAATCATTTTAAGTACATTTATTTTATTGTATTTTGTGTTGCAGATATCTCATTAAATTCTAACCCTGAACCTGAATTATTGGATTAAACTGAGTTAGGTCTGGAACAGAATAAAATAGGAAAAAATAAAATATATGACCTTAAAGGCTAGTGGCATCCTATTTAAGCCTCCTCCTCAGATAGGATTTCAGTTCCTGTTTTAAAGATGTACATAGAAACAGTCATTGGAAATGGAAAGAAAACTTATTTTTCAACCTTTCTGTCTTCTTAATGATTAGGTATATTCCTCGGGGAAATTATTAGGGTTATATATCATATGTATATTGTCCTGAGGAACATGCTTCATCAATAATGATTTGGGAAATCACCCCATTTAACCCTGACATTTTATAGAAAAGGAAATTGAATCTATAAGACAGAAATTATTTTTCAAGGCCATATAAAATTAGCATCAAATTGGGGTTTTTCCTCTGTCTCCTCAGAAACTTCTTTCTATTTGTCTTCCTTCCTCCATAATTTCTTAAGAACTTAAGTTTTAGGGTTTGGAAGAGAGCTTAGAGCTCATATAGTTCATCTCCCTCATTTTACAGAGAAAGAAGTGACACTAAAGGGAACATACTGGGATTTGAAGCTAGATCCTATAACTCTAAATAGCTCATTCTTTCCACTACAACATCTGTTAACAAATCTTTATCCTTTCTTCCAAGCCATGGCTTAGAGTAGCATTCTATAAGTCCCTTCATGTTTTCATCCAACAGTGAGACCAGCTGGTTATCAGTTGATAACCAACTAAGTTGAAATAGATCTGACATTACTTCTCAGTGGTCAACTGATTATATATCAGTGTCCTGGATCCATAGTTCTGGATGCATTCAAAGCATCACTGAGATGTTTGCCCCTTTTGGTTCCGTTTATAAAAATTGTGTCACATCCCAATTCAGATATGTTTTTTGTCATCTAACCTAAATATCACTGAGCTCATTCCTATTATTCCTGATAACAAGCATTTATTAAATCCAGTTCAATTTATATCCTTATTTGTGGTTGACCCACTTAAATATCAGTTGACAATTAGAAGAATAATTTACCTTAGCCATCATTTCTTGGATGCTGGTTTCTCAAAGCAGGTCTTGTCAAAATGTCAATCTTTTCTTCACTGGTACCTAGAATCTGATGTCCTTGCAATTCTTGCTGAGTAAGACACTAAATGCATATTTCTATTTTTGCTACTAATTAAATGTGCATGACATGCTGAAGCTGTAAAGAACTAAGCTTTTCACTTCTCTTGTTCTTAATAAGCACTATATTGTAGAAATAATAAGCTAGAAGGGAGAAATTGCTGCACTGCATCTTCAGCAATTCCTTTCGGAATGTGAATACTCTATGCTGGCAAGCACTAAGTGCCAGAATCACAAAAGAATAATACCATTTTAATAACTTGAACATGAGTACATACATACATAATGTGGATATGTGACACACTAAATGAGATTACATTGGAAGGGAAAAATAAATATATACATAGAAAAATAGCATAATTTTGAAAATGCAGTCAGGTTTTGTTCAAATGTAGATTGGAGATAAAAATACATTACATATTTATACTAATATATAAGTACATATATAATATATATAATTTATATTGATGTAAATTGATTATTTTTATAGCACTTAAAGATTTCAAGTGTTTTTCCTTAATTATCTCAAGAACTAAGTAGTGAAAATAATATTACCTTTATTTCAGAAATAAGGAAACTGAGGCTTATGAGTTTAAGAAATTTCCACAGTCATACAATTCTAGTCAGAGACAATATCAGAATCCTACTTCCACGTTTCCAAATTTAAGAACTCAACTCAAATGTAATAACATCTTAAGTAACTGGGTGAAAAATGTCTGTGTACTTCTCCCACCCACCTCTAGTTTGAGAATATCCATTTTGTTTCAATTCAATAAAAAATAATGCATACTGTAGGATAAAAGAAACAATTGGAGTTAGAGTACTTTCTCAGTTCCAGATCTTTCCTTTGCTAATTGTGGTATCTGGGAAAGTCATTTTACCTCCCTAAGCCTCAGTTCTCTCACCTGTGAAATGGCATACTATCCATACAACTACAAAAGATCATTTTTGAGGATCAAATGAGATAATGTAGATAAAGCAATTTGTAAACCATAAAGTTGTGAATATATAAGCTCTAATTATGGAGTGAGTTTTATGATCCCATCTGCAACTGCTTAGAGACAGCTGTTTTCCCTGAGGGTGATTATGATGGTGGCAGAGCTGTCCAGCTAATTCAAGGGAAGCACATAAGCACATAGGTGGAGTTTGTTTTAAGAATCAAATCTCTCTGTCTGTCTGTCTGTCTATCTGTCTGTCTCTCTCTCTCTCACACACACACATACACTCATTCCTACATAAGCATTAACAACAACAACATGCATACATTCCCCCATGCACATAACCTCAGATTCTGTGCTGAATTTGAATCTTCCTTTTGGTATCAGATTTCATCTGACTTCTCATCTGACTTCATCTTGTACTTTTTTAGCTGCTCCACAAAATGTGATGAGGTTAATTTTACTTCATGCTTCTGATTCAGACCATGCCTTCTGCCTCTCTCCCTTCTTCACCTATTTTACTTACATTACTTATGATTCACTTCTGGATCTTTAAAATATACTTGAATTCTTCTTAATTTTTCCTTTGCAGGAACTTCACTGTTTTCTGAACTTTATGAACTTCCATAGTGAAGAAGTCTCAGCTTAAAATATGAGCCTAGTCCATGGCAAGTTCCATTCACTTCATAATGTTTTACATATTATTAATTAAGCAAAACACTTTATTATGCTTCTGAGATGTGTCCAGCATTTTACATAGCAATTAAGAAACAAAAATAAAATATTCCCTGACCTGAAAGGTCTTGAACTTTCTTGATGGAGAAAACATATATATGATATGATATTATAATATATAATAATATGATATGATAATATATTATATTGTAGAATAAAATAGAATAGAAAACATGATAATATAATACAATTTAATGTAATACAATAGAATACAATATGATCATATAATAATATACAATAAATGTTTAATATGTTATGTACATATATATACATATTTATATATAGGCATTATAAATACATGTATCTGGATATATGTATTACATAACAGATATTAGGTGAATGAGGTAGAGAGGGAAGAGCATTAACAGGAGGGGACATTGAAGAACAGATAACAAGGCATGGTGGGAGATAGCAAACACAGTCATCTCTCATCATATAGCAGTTCATTTATCACAGCTTTATTGTATTGTGGGTTTTAAAAAAAAAAGCATTTCTAAGTCTGTATAATGGAGTTTTCGCTATATCATGGGATTTTGTGAATGGATACCATACTGTAACAATGGAAATGCAGTACACCACTACCATTTTTCACAATTTTGCCAAACTGAGATTGTACATGGCACACTGTTGGCTGATGGAATAAAAGGCGACCAACCACAGTGCTGTGTTCTTTATTCTGGGTGCTGATTGGCTCAGTGACTGTAGCATTGGTCTGTTTTCTCTCCCACACTGAGCCCATACATTGAGAAAGTGTTTAAGAGCATTGACATGTTTATAAGCGTGTGGGAAAGGTTTATAAGAGAGTAGGAAGGGTTTATAAAGCTTTAAAATGTATTTAAATAATAAAATAAACATAACGCTGCTGCTTTGCAGATTTTCACCCATCATGGAGGTCTCTGGAACATAACTCTCACTATAGGTGAGGGATCACTGTATATAAATACTATTTTTCTTGATTACTTTTAAGCATCTGATGATAAAGATCAAACGCACATGAGAATGAGGCTGTCTAATTAATTGAGAAAATATGTTATATAAAATAATTCTATTAGACATTAACTAGAGAATTTAAAAAATAATATCCTCATCCTTGTTTCTGCCTTAGGAAGATGATCACAATGAACATGATTAAATGACTGTTTTGTTCTGTATCTTGTAGGATCCCAATGTTGTCATTGTATATACCAAATTTTCACCATCCAGAACCAGAGATGCAAAAAGGGATAAAGATCTGGCATGAATCTATCATGGTCTCAGGACACTCTGGAAATAATCAGTACTGTGGAGAGGTCAGTAGAAATTGATATATATATATATATATATGAATTCATTTTAATTTCCTGTCAGCTTGAAATAAATGAAATGGGACATTTACTAACTTTGTAAATTTTATAACCTTTTCTTACAATTGTATTAGAAAGATTAGACTCTTTTGACATAAAGATGTTATGAATTGGAGAATTCAGATGCTTTCTTAAAATACTTGCCAATACAAGATAGCTCAGAAATCATTGCTTTGATAAATTTGATCTCTTAGGGCATCAAGACAGCCCCTTTATGAAAAATGGCTAAAACTGAAATGACTCAAATTTCAAAATTGATTCAGACCGGAATTGAAAATATCAGATGTACACTAGTCACCATGTGTCATCCTGAATACCAGATATCCAATAATGATCTTTCTTGACTTGTCAAAAAGCCCACAATTTAAAGTTTTATCTTCCACACTCCTTACTATAAACTTTCTCATCTGTACTCACTTACAAAATATTCTCTTGTTGTGGGATACAGTTAAAAGCAAAACTCCCAAACAAAAAACAAAGCAAAGCAAATGAAAAAAATTCAATAAATTCAGAGATTCAACAAATAATACTAGTAGTTCATTTAAACAGTACTTTTCCAAATAGCACAGTCACATAGATAGTCCATTATCTAGATGAAAGGTCTATCACAGACAAAGTAAATGATATGACCAGGTTCATATAATTAAATGTCAGAAGTAGGAATCAGATTCAAGTTTTTAGATTCAAAATCTAATGATCTTTCCATTGAGTCTTTAAAAAAATTTAAAGTTATATTATGTTCAAGATCCTATACTAATTGATACATTTATGTGTAAGTCATGGCCTCATCCAAGCTCTGATTTCATAATCGTCTAAAAGAGAAATGTGCACAGATTAGTTGAATGCAAAATGTAACATGAGTACATAGGAAAAGATCAAAGTTACATGAACTCAGTTTAGAGAAAGATCATATCTACATAGCAGAAGACTTTATCAATGAAATATCATTTAATCAAGATGATTGAAAGATAGGAATGATAGCAACACAAGTTATGCATGGGAGCACAATCCAGTGAGAAATAGACAAAGGCCTGGAAGTGAGAGATCAATTTGATTAGGCCTCTTGATTAAGCATGCTAGGAAGGAGGCAACTAAGTCATCTTGTCATCAGGAAACAATTAGGATAAGCAGTGAATGGAGAAATAAGGGATTGAGAGCTGGACCTTAGAATATAGAACAAAGAATGCCTGAGCTGGAAGGTAGCCTATCAAATGTAATGCTATAGCTAAAAGGAACTATAAAGTCAAAGCTGAGAAGGGAACATCTATTTCAAATCCTTCATTTCAGCAACTGTATTTGAAGGGAAAAGAGTGTAACTGGAATAGCTAGAAGTAGAGAGATTATGTGAAGAAAATAAAAGAAGAGGTAAATTAGGGCCAGACTGTGGAGGGTTTTGAAGGCTGGACAATATTTAAGATGTATAAACACTAGCTTGTTATGATGAGTTACACAAACAAGAAGTTATCTAATGCCAACCATTCCCATTTGTGATATGGAAAAAATGAAGGACACCTCCCATTTCTGTTGATATGAATAAAGTGTTAGTCCTTTCAGTAAGACAGAATTCATCAAAGGCAGACAAAGGGCAAATTCCAATATTCTGTTTTTGAATAACCTGAACATACCTCTTCTGGCACCTCCACAAAGCTTTGTCCCATGAATATACGAGGACATTTAGGGCTTTTAGATTTGGCAGGAACATAGGACCATTTATATTCCTGAAACAGTTTGGCTGCCAAAGAATACTCGATTTTCCCTGACTGCTTACTGCAGGAAACATAGGCTGTAAATAATAACTTGCATTTATAAAGTACTTTGAATTTTACAAAGCACACTCTGCACAACTGCCCTACGTGACAAGTATCCCTATCTTATAGGAGAAGACACTGAGGTTCATGTACAAGATAAAATGTTATACATCTCCAATGGATGAGAGCAATTTTCAAATTCAGGATGACTGACTTCAGAAATGTAGTTCTTTTCTTTGCATCCCATTGTATCGCCTTAAATGTTCCTACCACTGGATATTGCAACTGAAGTATTTTGGACCAGGGGCAAGTGAATTATTTTCTTCAAGTCTGGAAAAGATCCTGAAACAATCATGAATTTACCTGAATTAGAGTTATGATGATATCTGTCAGTCAGTCAATAAATATTTATTAAACACCTATTATGCATTAGGCATTAGAGAGGCAACAGAGAGAAAATCCCTATTCTCAAGGAATTTGAAATCTAATGGGAGGGGAACAACAAGCAAATAAATACATTAAAAATAAGCTATATTTGGGATAAATGGGAAATACTTAAGAGAAGTTAGGCATAGGAACAAAGAAGGGCTGGGAAAGACTAACTGCTAGTTGAAAATGTTTTCTTAGCTAGGACTTAAAATGATAGAAAGTAGTTGTGGTTGTAAAGAAGAGGGAGAGCTTTAAAGGCTAGAAGACAGTCGTAGTAAACACTTGCAGCTGGGAGATGGAGTGTCATATTTTTGGAATAGAAAGGGAAACAGTGTCCCTGGATTGGAAGGTATGGGATGATAAGCAAAGAGTTAGAAAACTGGGAATGTAGGAGAGTGCTAGGTTATAAGATACAGCTTCATAGTGGGGAGACACCTGACGAAGGAACACCCACCAGAAAGCTATTGCAATTGTTCAGGAAAGAGATAATAAGGTCAATATTAGAATGATGGTCATGTCAGAGAAAAGAGAGAATATTTAAGAGACATTGCAATGGTGAAATTGACAGTCCTTGGCAATAAATAAAAGGTGATTGTTAGTGAGGAATCAAGAATGCTATCTAGGTTGTAAGCCTCAGGGCCTGGGAGTATGATGTTACCTTCTGGTAACATAGGGAAAACAGATGAGAAGCATTTAAGAGAAAAAGAGAATGTGTTTAGTTTTAGACATGATGGACATCCAATGCAAGACACCTACCTGAAAGGCATTTGGAGCTATGAGACTGGAAGTCAGCAATAAGGCTGAGGAAGGATAGGAAGATTTGACATACTTTTTTATCCCTTTTTCTAGAAAGAAGCAATAGAAGGATCAATGTCTTATAACTTAACATTTCTCATGAGAAATGAGACAGTGTTGGGTGATAAACATTTATGAACCATATATTGTGTACCAGGTACTACACTCAAGCTAGAAATTTTTTGGAATGGCCTTTGACCTCAAGGAGGTAACATTAAAATAAAGGATAAATGTGTTAGATGTCGAATAAAGGTAATCACAAAGGGAAGTCAGTTAGGTAGTACATTGGACATATCACTGGACTTGACTACATGAAGATCTGTATTCAAATTCAGAAGCATATACTTACTAGCAGTTTGACCTTGGGGATATCACTTAAATCTCTGATTCTCTCTGTTTTCTCATCTGTAAAGTAAGATAGTAATAAAATCTACTTTCCAGAGTTTCTGGGAGGATAAAATGAAACAATATTTGTAAAGTGTTTTGCAATCCTTAAATAACAAATTCTTCTTCTTGTTAGAGAAGGTGGAGTACAAAAAAGGCCTTCTGCAACAGATAGGATATGAGCTAAATCTTGAAGGAAGCTGGGAGGAGGAAAGGCAGGAAAGTAGAAGTGAGGAGGGAAAATAATTTCAGGCATAAGGGACAGTCTGTATAAAGGAGTGAAGCCAGGAGATAGAATGCTGTATCCAAGGAACAGCAAGAAGACCTGTACTGCTGGATTGTAGAACATGTGGAGGGGAATTCTGTGTAAGGAAACTGGGAAGAGAGGGATGAGTCAGATACTAAAGGGCTTCAAATGTCAAGGAAGATGATTTTTCTATTTGACTTTTAGAGATAAGAAAGGGAACCACTGGAGTTTATTGAGCAAATCTGCAGGAATAAAATAAATAATTCCAATGTGTGACCCCTAAGGACAGTGCTAGAAAGAATGGGTTGTTAATTTGTAGATATCAGACCCTCAATTTGGGTTTTCTTGGCCTGGATGCTTTAGTGTTTGGCCATTTCCTTCTCCAGCTCATTTTATAGATGAGGAAATAAGTAAATGGGGTTAAGTGACTTGCCCAGGATCATATAGCTAATAATGTCTAAAACCAGCTCCAAATCATAAAGATGACTCTTCTTGAGTTACACTCTAACCGCTCAGAAACCTAACTGCCCTTATTAAGAGTGTACTATTTACAAAATACTCATTGTGTTTTATATAGTACCAAACATAAAGGAAATAAGATACAGACCTTATCCTCTTGTAACTTACAGGTTAGTAGGTGTGATTAAATTTATGAATACAATACAAGTAAGAAGATGGTAACTATACAAGAAATTCACTATGTCAGAAAGAGGAAAACATTGCTTCTGGCTGAAGATCAAGGAAGGTTTCCTGAAAAAATTGGCTGTCATTGGTCTAGGAATTTGCAGGATGTGCAGACTGTTTGCTTGTAGAGAATAGAAGAAGTAGGATGCCTGTTTGAGATTCTTTGAATTCTCGTGAGATATGAGAGTTATGTGTGAATTTGTTAGTGGAAGGATTACTTTCTCCACTCTGCTGAAAAAGAAAGTCAAAGTATTAGCTTAAGTGGTTTGCATGAGCTTGCACTTCTAAGTAGTAACCAAGATGAGATTTGAACCCAAGTCTTCTGAATCTAAATTTCTTAACAATGTAAGAATTCCCAAGTTAGAAAAGAACTCAGAGGATCATTATTAAATGCCTTTAAATTATTACATGCTTTTTATATTATGAAGGAGGAAACAGAGGATCAGCGGGGTAAATGATGTGTCCAAAATGTCATGTCCATATGTGTACTTGGAATCAATGTATGTTGTCTTCCATCACCAACAATCAGGTTTTGGGAAAAATTGGACCTGTCATAGAGATCTAATTGCCTTTTGGCAGGAATTTAGTAGGATAGGGAAGAACTTCAGTTATGATTACCTGTAACAAAGGTACCTCTTCAGGTCTTACTTATGCAGTCCAATAAGTGAGAGGATCCAATTGCAGCATAGATTTGTGATCAAAGGAATAAGTTTTCCAAGAACCATTTCATCGTAATCCATGATTACCCAAGCTTTGGAGTTTCAGCATCTTCCCAATTAACTCCTGTGATGAATGCTAATGCCAACTGCACATCTTGGGAAGACATCTCACACACCTGCACTGCCATTTACATTGGCAGGTACTGTATATCCTCTTCAAATCAGTACAGATTGTTTTCAAAATGGGGACCAAAATAACATACATTAACTCCTAGAACAAGTGAAGATTCAAAGCTGATGCCTAACATTTTGAAAGGTCTCATTTTATAAACTACTTGAAGAATAAACTGCCCCCTTTCCTAAGCCTGTCTTTGAAAACCACCCAACTAAACTATGGGTGGTCTAGTGGAAAGGGTATCTGGAGTCAAAGGACCTCAGTAAAAATCCCAACCTTGTGCTTACTGAGAGAAAATCTCTTCGTGACCTAGATGGGTGAGTCGCTAGAGCTTCCCAGATCTTATTTTCTGTGTCTTTAAAATAAGGGTGTGACTACCTGGTTTCTACATTCTCGCCTATATCTTTTCCTATAATAATGAATAAACACATCTTTAATCACTTAGAATCTCAGCTTCAGAGAGCATAGTATTTCTCACCAAGCCAATTGAAGAACAAGATGGGAGAACAGAAGACTCTGGGGTAAGAAACCAAATGCAATTGGAAATTCTAGTCTTCTGGGCAGAAAATTACAATCAAAGCAAATCTTACTTTTATATAGTGCTTTACAAAGTGACCCACCTATCCCTGCTGTAGAAGCCTTTCTTTTATCAGCACTATGAAGTGCATTTGTATGATTCACATTTTTTAAATAAAGAAACTGAGGCTCAGAAAGGTTTCAACTTGTGCAACATAAAATATTAAGTATCAAAGCCAGAGCTTTAATACATGTGTTCTAATTGCAAGTCCAGACTTCTTCCCCATAATATTTTATTGCCCCAAAGGAATTGAATAGCCAGAGATAATTTATTGACCTCCATTTCTTTAATAGTTAAAGACTGATAGGTGAAGCATTCTCTAGACTGGGAGTCAATGGTCCCATATTCCAATGCTAACTTTACCAATAATTAGTCATGGACCTCAATTTTATTATCTATCATATGATTGGATTAGAGTCAATGATCATGTAATTTCTAAGTAGGTCTAATATCCTATAACTACATGAAGGAATTGATTGTGTGCAGCTCTTGGTAAGATGCAATAAAAATATTAAATAACTTCAGTCTAAACTTAGCAACTTGACTTTCAAATTAATTTAACAAACATTTATGATATACTATTTGGAAGACACCATGCTAAGTTCTGATGGAGAGAGAAAATTGAATTAAGATACTATAAAAACCCTATTGGTGATTATAGTGTAGAGGAAGTTGATACAAACACTGATGGTTATAATGCATAATATGGCATAATAAATGTACCCAAATGCAAAACAAATTGCTTTATAAAGTTCAAGGGGAATAAAAGAAGGCTTTGTAGTGATGATATCCTTTGATTTGCACTGTAAAAATGTTTAAGACTTTATCAGGGAAGGAAGAATATATGACATAGGGAAAAATTAATCAATGGTACAGATTTATTAAAAAGTGGGGATTTGTCAGGGAACAGAATATAGTCCTCTTTGAATAGAAGTACTATGAAGTCAGGATCCAAAGTGAAATGAGACTGAAAGGTCTGGAATGTCAGAGAAATTTGAACCTTAAGAAGCAACAAGAAAGTTGACTATACTCTCTTCCCTTCTTCAGCTTCATCATTTGGTGTCATTGAAATCTATGTTGTCCTCTTCTATCAAGTCCCTTGTCCCTTGTCCTCTTATTCTATTGAAGAGTTTGGCCTTCCAAACCCCAGTCTGATATTACTCCCATCATCTATTGCCTTTAGTCTCACCCAGTCTGCTGAATTTTCTGGGAAAAAAATAAGAACTATGCTGATTGGGTGACTGCAAATTTATATTACATAATATCAACTGGATATTAATAACTACTACCTATCCCTTCTTCCTCATCTCACATTATTCATATGCCTTCTGGTACTATCTCCTTTTCACTTTGGTCTCACAAGAGTTGGCTCTTCTTAGTAAGGCAAACTCTATACTTACATAAGTGAATTCATTTGTCCCATTTTCTCTAGGCAAATCCCTCCTCTGTAATCCTCACTCTCTCAGGAATCTTCAATCTTTACTACTTTTTCATTGCCTAGAAAAATGTCCTTGTCTTCCTCATCCTCAAAAACCACTGACTTGATCTGACTATTCACACTATCATTCTATATCTTCCCACTCTATATCACTCCTCTTGCAGCTAAACTTCTCGAGGAAGCCATCTACAATTGATGCCTCCGATTCTTTTCTAATATCCTTCTCTTAATATTCTGTAGTCTGGATTCCACAGTTCAGATCAATTGAACCTGCTTACTTAAAGTTACCTGTGATACATTAATTGCCAAATCTATTGGACTTCTCTTAATCCTCATCCTTCTTGATCTCTTCTGAAGTCTTCAGTCCTATTGGTCACTCTCTTCTACTAGATATTTTCTTCTCTTTGAATTTTCATGACTACTCTTTCCAGGTCCTTTTTTTTCTTATCAATCTCAAAGGCTCACATGGATTCAGTTATCTAGATGATTCTCAGATCTATTAGTCCTGCCCTAAAGTCTTTCTTGGCCTCCTGGATCACATTTCCAATTTTTTGTTAAATATTTTAAAGCAGATATCTTATAGACTTAGACATTTGGAATTCATCATGTCCAAACTGAACTTATTTTATTTCCCTCAAACTCTCCTCTTTTTCTTAATTTTATGATTATAGTGAAAGTTGCCACCATCCTTTCAGTAACCTAAATTCAAAGCATACATGTCCTTATTGACTTTTCATTCTCCCCCATCCACCATATTCAAAGTTTCTAAGTCTTATTGATTCTTTGTAATATCTCTTGTAAATGCTCCCTTCTATCCTCTGCATTTATCAACCTACTGATACAGGCTGGCATCACTTTACATCTGTATATACTATTGCAATAGTCTTCTAAATGGTTTCCATATCTCAAGCATCTCTCTACTACAGACTTTCCTCCACTCAGCTGTCAAAACAATTTATCTGCAATGCAAATGGACCTATGTGCCCCTCTCCAAGTGAATCAACAATCAACTCATGACTCTATTAAATTAAGGATAACATATAAAATCTGTTTGACTTTTTTTTTAACCCTTATCTTTTGTCTTGAATCAATGATGTGCATTGGTTCCAAGGCAGAAGAGTGGTAAGCACTAGGAAATGGGGGTTAAATGACTTACACAGAGTTACACAACTGGGAAGTATAAAAGAACAGATATGAACCCAAGATCTCCTATCTCTGGGTCTGGCTCTTACTCCATGGAACCACCTAGTCACATTGTCCCAACCCCCTTGACTTAATTTATTTCATGATATACTTTTCCCATTGAGACATCCTACCATTCCCTTTTTTCATCAATATTCTGTGATCAGTGACACTAACTTCCTTACATATTCTGTCTTCTTACTCCAAGCATTTTCACTGTTTGTCTATTATGTCTGGAACTCTCTCCCTCCTCATCTCCACCTCTCACTTTCTCTGGCTCCCTTAAAAGACCCAGCTAAGCCTTTCCCAGACCTTTCCTCTGAGATTATCTCCAATAAAACTTATATATGTTGTCTCTCCCAATAGTATTCAAACTCCTTTGTAGCAGAATTTTTTTGTCTCCTTTGTATCCCCATTGTTTTAGCACAGTGACTGGCAAATAGAAGATCCTTAATAAATATCTATTTACTTTTCTTGAATGAGATTCCTCATGGAGGAAGAGCAGGGAATACAGAAAAGAGGAACTGGAATAAGCCTTTGTGGATCAGAGAAGTGAAAGGATCATAAAAACAGCACATGTTTCTTCCTGGGTTCTAAGAAACCTCTGGACCTATTTATTGCTTGACTGGCCTGTAGGTAGTTTACAAACTCACCCAGCATTAACCAACCTCATTCTGAAAGCCTAAAAAACAATTAGAGAAGACTTAGGCAAATTTTTCCTGGAGTTGACCTGTGCCTTCAAGGGAAGTTGGTGCTTGGGAAAATAATTAATGGGACAGTCTAGTGAAACAGTCTGAGTTCTGTTGCCAAGAGGGGAGGGGAGGCATTTTGTGTTTTTCAAGTGCAGTTTCCTCTTAGTTCAAATGTACATAGATTTTACTCACCTTGCCATTTTCAGGTGGCAGGGTGTTTCTGTGACATTCTCACTAAAAGTGAGTGTAGTTTAGCACCTTTTCAGCTCTGATACTGCCTCTGGCTTTGATATAGGCTGTCACAGTTGCTTCTATTTACAGTCTTCAGGAATGCATGAGGCTTTGTAACCTTTCCCATATTCTATCCACTTAGCACAAGATCTTCCCAGAGACTTGCTCTAACTACAATTTCTTTTTATGTAAGCTAAGAGGGTTTTCCTGACTGTCATAAGAAGCTGGGAAGAATGGAGTTTTGACCTTCTGCCTGTAGAAGAATTCATCATATAATTTAGGCTTTGTTGTCTTTTTAGCTTCATTAACATCATTATGTTCTCCAGGAATGACCTCTCTCTTCTCTACTGACTCCCAGAGTATTTTGTTTTCACATTGACTTGTCTTATAGTTATTTATATCAATATTTTATCTCTCTTATGAGCAATAAGATCCAGAAAGGCAGAAGCCAGATTGAATGCTGTTCATCTTCAAATGCCTTCCCAGGGTTTTGAATTTAATGGCTACTTGACAAACATTTGGGAAAGAATGAATGAATGCCATACCACAAAGAAGGAATTTGGTCCACTATTGAATTACATGCTATTGTGCTCTACTGAAAGAGGGAAAATAAATGGGAAAAGGTTTGGACAACTTCTTCTGCCTCAAAATATTTCCCATTTTACAAATAATCCTGATGCCAGTATCAATCTATACGCATTGATATAATTTCTGGGACAAACAAAATCTTAATACTCTCTGGTTGTGGCTTGTATTTTCTTGGTAACATCTAACTTGTACCTTCTCAGATATTCTTTTATTTCTCTTTATACATGAGTATTTTATATTTTCTCCTTGGAATCTGATCAATTTGCTTAGGAATATAGATCTTATAGATCTTATACAGCTTGTCCATTGTTCCCTTTCCATTGTTATAAAGCTGTAAAGGTTTCACTGTAACTACCTTCCACAGAACATAGATATTTTGGGATACTGATATACATTTGTGACAAATTTATAGTTCTTTTTTGAAAACTTATAATCTTTAGGAGAAACAAAACAAAATGAAAATCCCATCCCTCTTATGAGAAAATTGCCCTTTGGCCAATTTATTTGGAAGATGTTTCTTTCCATCAGAGAGGTAAGAATGTGTAATTGCCCATATTTATAGAGTCTTAAAGTAGGAATGAATGTTCAATATGAACTAGTATAGGGATTTTTAACCTCTTCTATTTCTTAGCTCATTAGACAGAAAGAATAAGACCAGCAACACCTCCTCAGCAAAATGCATTTATAGAAGATGAAATAGATGATTGTAAAGAAAACCAAAAGTATTGATAATTATCAAAAGAGAAATATATACATGCACATGTATCATTATATATATATGTATATGTCTCTTTTTATGTGTGAATATAAATATTTATTTATTTATTTAAAGTTCACAGATTCTAGGTTAAGAATTTTGATCAAGTACAAGCCCTTTTGTTGCAGAAGAATCAAGTGAAACATAAAGAAAAGTGGATTTGGCTGAGAATACAAATAATAACCTTTGTTAGTATTAAATTTATTTTTGGAAACCCCAAGTTTGCCCTGGTCTCTTGAAAATATACCTTGGGGGAAGTCCCAGACTGACCTAGTCTCTGACTAAACAATAAACCTCAAAGTACTTAATGATCCCAATTTAGGTGGGACTAGTAGACATAATAAAAAAATTAAGTGCCCTTTTTGTCTTGGAATTTTCTCCCATTGTATGAAAGACATCTCCCAGATAGCCCAGCTCCTGGTTACATCCTCTTTCCCAAGCCTGCTTATAACAAAGTCAGTGTATGTTTTCTGTCCTTAATGCCTCAAATGGTATATAAGACCCCAACTTCTATTGCTCTATGAAAAATCATCTTTGATGGTGGGTTTTCCCAGAAAGAGTGTTCCCAGAGTCCCAGAGCTTTAACTTTATGTGATATTAAGCACTTGACTGTATGTGGTGACTGAATATTGAGCACTGTTTCTTGTCCTGATTAAAGATTTGTTCTTACTGACTACTTTTCATGGTTCTGTGTTTTTCCAAATTGACCTTAGGGGTGTGACCTTGGGCAGGTGAAGTCACTTCATCATGCCAACTTTTTTCATATTCAAATTGGAGAAAACAAAATTTATGCTCTGTAAATGGCACTGTCATTATAGAGAAAATATTTTGTATACTTTAAAATAATACATAAATGTAAGAGGAGGAAAAAATGAAGCAAGAAAGAGAAAATAATAAAGGATATTATTAAGATTGAGCTGAAAAATGTTCCATAGACTCTTAATTTCTCCCTTCTGAAGTGACAAGCTAAGAATTGAAATAGCCAATGATTTTCATGGCATTGATATTCTCTCCACTAAAGGACATCAAAACACATCTCTACCTAAGCAGATGGTTTGGCTTTGCCTAAAGATATTTATCACCCGGTGAGTAAAGTAGGGGTATGCTGGTAAATAGAAATAATTTCTCAGAATTTCCAAGTAATTTAACAATCAACTTCTTTAAAAGTGGATCCAGTGACACAGTTTTAAGCTTAATTTACAATAAGAACATTTTTCAGTAGAGCTAGTACAGGTCTCTGAAGCCAAGAGTCTTTGGATGAGGGACTAGCACCCTTGGGCATCATGTTATGGAGATAGACCCTGGCAACTACTCCTCTGAGACTGCTATAGCTATTTAAAACCAACAAAAGAAAGGTCCTGTTACCAAACTCTTTGTCAAGTGATTCAAAGTCCAAAACTGATAAGATTTTATCAGTGGAAATGAAAGTAAAATAGAGGTATCTCTATCTGCTGTGCAAATTCATGGTACTTTACCATCTGACTTTCAGCAGACAATTTCCATATTTGTTCAAATTCCATGAGAATGGGAGCTCCTTGAGAGCAGGGAATGTCTTTCCTTTCTTTTTATCTAGCCTGACTTCCTTAACAAAGTGATTTGTAGATAGCAAACACATTGCATTTATTAATGGATTTATATATTTACTTTTTTGTATTCATTTAAGAAACACCTTCTGCTATCAGAGAGGGCATACAAACAACTAAATACATACAATTTGCATATAGTTGTGTATACAGGTAGAAAGTTTGCATTCTTACCAAGAAAAAAAGGAAGAAACACAGATTAATTGGATGAGGTATGAGTTGAGTTATATCTTGAAGGAAGTCAGGAAAGCCAATGAATGGAGGTGAAAAGGGAGAGCATTAGAAGCCTGAGGGACAGCCCCTAAAATAAGATCTGAAGTGCCCTGTGAATTGATCCCAAAGATGAAATGTACCAACAATGTAACACATAAGAGGGATTTATTAAAGCAAACTGCACTTTGGGTTCAGCCCAAAAAATGGTTGGCCCCTGTTCTGGTTGCAGGCTTTATATACACTTTTGTGGTAGGGGGAGTCCAGAGGAATTCCTGGGGTGGGGGGAGTGAACAGGAACTCCTAGGGCTGAGGTGTTATCAGTTCCTGTAATATATCAGGAGGGGGAGGGACAAGAACTCCAGGGGTTAGGGTCTTTATGGCTCCTGGCATATATGTCAGGAGGGGGAGGGATAGTTACTCCTGGGGTTAGGGAAAGAAGGGGTTTGGGAGCTGGCTCTTCTGGTCAAACAAGGATAATATATTTGATTCTGAAGGCAATAGGAAGTCTTTCAAATTCATTGGGTATGTTAATGAGGGAGTATGTGTGTGACATGGTCAAATCTGCTCTTTAGGAAAATGAATTGGGCAACTGAGTGGTGTATAAATGGAGATTTTGAACCTTTGACTTCATTCTTGGAAAACAAAAATCTTCTCAAAAGAGAAAAAAAATTGATGGAGTCTGAATGCATACCAAAATATACTATATATCACTTCTTTTTTGTTTGAGATCTCTTCTACAAAATGTCTAATATAACCAAATGTTTTATATGATTGCACATATAAAGTCTGTAACATATTGTTTTCTGACTGGAGTGAAGGGATTGAGGGAGAGAATTTGAAACTCAAAATGAAAAAAATGTTAAAAATTGCTTTTACATGTAATTGAGGGAAAATAAATATTTTTAAAATGGCATATCATTGATCCTACATCAAAATTAGAAAACATTTCTAAATATGATAAATACATAGTAATTTTTTAAATGAACAACTTTCTTTCCCTAAATAAGATTCTAAACATATAATTTCTAAAGGAGATTCCTCCTTTATATGTTCTTTAGGTTTAGATTAATAGACTGATTGATATATATATATATATATACATATATGCTTAAATATATATCCTTAATTTTTCTTGCCTACTATTCCCTACATTCCCTACCCAACTGTAAAATCTAAAAATATATCTCTAATAATAAAAAAATATTACAGTTTAGGAGGTTTATTAAATGATCATTAGAAATCAAGGAATAAACAGGACACAAAATAAAAACCATGTGCCTATGGCTGGTTAGCCATTTTTAGCCATCCCCACTCACCACCATCACTGCTGATTGTTGTCCAAAAAAGAGCACATGGGAGGAATTACTGCCAGTTAAATATCAATAATGTGATCCCGCCAATGTGGAGACTCAGGAGAGATTATAGAGAATTTTGGGAAATACTAAGGACTTCTAGAGAATGAAGTCAAAGGTTCAAAATATCCATTTATAGAGTGGAGTATAGATTGGAGAAGGGAGAGAGACGAGTCAGGGAGAGGAAATCATTTGTCACCCCGCTATTAAGTGAGGATTAAATGAATAGCCAGGGAGAGAGGAATGATGAGGTTTGTTGTCAATACAAATCCACATTTGAAAGCTCATTTTTCCCCACACACAGTATCCTGTGCCTAACCTGAAGTCCCAATTGGGTAAGATGTGCCATCTAGATGGTGAGCTCTCCAGCAAGGGCAGATAGCTATTCCTAGCAGCTGAATCTCCCATTTCCCTCTTAGTATATGGAGGGCATACGTAATAGGCCATTTATCTTTTGAGATTTAAAGAGGCTTCCTTTGTCAGGATTTCTAGAGCAGTTTAGAGCAGCTCTGGTAATTTCACTCCATTATAAATCATTTGTGGGGCCTATTAAAATCTGTCACTACAAACCTCTTGCTTTTAAAGAGAGGAGATGCCAATGCCAATATTAAAAAAAAAAAAAAGAGTTGGCGGTAAGTAGGCAATCAGAAAACTTCAGACTTCTATCTTACTGCCAGAGAGGTAATTCTATGTTTTTCATACTTTGCAGGAGACTGCCAACCTCAGTGTTAATTTCTTTCCATGTGGGCACTGGGGGGTTGCTAAGAAATACTTGTAGAATTGGATTTGGGGATACTTCTGTCAATCTGAATGGAATTCCTTTTCTCTGAACTTATTTTTAGAAGTTGAACAGGAGGCCAGACCACAAAAATGGGTGTAGAGAGAAGATCTGAATTCTACTTACTGTTAACCTTGGGGAATCCATGACTTCCCAGTTGGCACCAATTTCAACATCATTTCATTTTGAAAGGATCTTCTCAGAAAAGTCATGGAATATTGGGAGAAGAGGCAGTATAGTGATCTGAGATGTAGAAGACATTGATTTCTGTCCTGAGTGCTCATGAAACACAAATCACTTTATCCATATAAACCTTAGGAATCCCACTTGTGATATGGGAAAAAATAAAAATTACTGTCTCCATTAAATGATTATTGTGAGGAAAGTACCTTGTAAAGTTTAGAGACCCACATAAATGAGAATTTTTAAAGCATCAGGCCAAAATTGATGACTTCTTTGTTTCTGTTATTCAATTGACACATCATGCCAAATTCTTTGTGAACCCATGGATATTTCCCATGTGGTTTTCTTAGGAAGCATATGGAGTTGTTTGCCATTTCCTTCTCCAATTGGATTAAGGCAAATAGACATTAGGTGACTTGCCCAAGTTCACACAGCTAATAAGTCTCTGAGGCTAGATTTGAAGTCAGATCTTCCTGACTCAAGGACCAGTGCTCTATCTACTAAGCCACCTAAATAGCTTCTAATTCAGAGGCATATGAGGATAATTGCCCAACTATTCCTGAAAGGGTTTTTTCCTTTGAGAACAAACCTCCTGGTATGAGCCTGGAATTAAGTAAGGATGAATTAGTTATCTTGGAGTAGATTGAGTCCAGAGCAGCTAAATGTTCTAGTATATACAGCAAGCTGGAGCTGGAGTCAGGAAGACTCATCTTTCTGTGTTCAAATCCAGCCTCAGACACTTATTAGCTGTATGACACTGGGAAAATCTCTTAATTCTGTTAGCCTCTATTTCATCATATATTCCTCTAAAATAAGTTGGAGAAGGAAATGGCAAACCACTTCAGTACCTTTGCCAAAAGGACCCAAATGGGTCATGGGGACTTAGACATGCCTGAAAAATGACTCAGCAACAAGATTGAGGCCTAATAATTACTCTCAAGGGAGTCTTGATGCCTTCTAATTGTAAATTGCTTTATCCTGGGAGACTGAAGAAGCCTAAAGGGGATGGAAAAGCATTTGCCATTCTGTCAACCATTTTTAAAAGTCAATCAATTATTGATATGTGATTATTTAGAAATTGACTAGATATTTTACAAATTTTTTTCTTTTTCATGATAACGAGATCACACATTTATATAGATAACAATTTAAGTTGACAAAACACATCCCAGTTTCACTTGAGCTTACCTTGTTACACTCAGGCTGCAATCTCTCTCTCAAATATGATTATACTTAACTCTTCCTCATACATCCTATGTGTCTATTCCTAGTAGGCGACTTTATGTTTCCCACCTGCATGATTTGCATAGCCAGCCATCCTGGCATAAAATGTGCTCTCTCCTCACTACTGTGTCTTACCTTAAATTGAAGTCCTCTTCTGATTTTTCTCAGTTTTTACTGCCCTTCCCTCCTCCTGCAGATACTTGATAATAATTTTATATATTTTTATATTTAACTAGCTCCCAATTATAGCAATGCGTTAGTGTGAGAAGTCTATGCTTTCATGAGAACTTTGGATTTCATAAAAACACTATAATTTCCAAAAAGTGATCCAGTCAGCTCTTGGAGAGCTCTTTGTCCTCTTGTTCACAATATGCCAGCTATTTCACAATTGGTCGAGGTCTGTAGTATATCTAGTCAAATAAAGGTTGAATTCTGGGCAATAGAAATTCTTCATTTGTTCTGTCTTGTTTGTATGAGCAGATAAACTTTTTTGAATGATTGTTATCTGCAATATTTAGGGACTTGATATTACCATATTAATTTCATCTTAAAATAGAAGCATTTAAAGCCAAGATGGTGGCTCAATGGATTGAGAATCAGACTTGGAAATGGAACATCTTAAGTTTAAATATGGCTTCAGATTCTTCCTAGCTGTATGATCCTGGGTGTCACTTAACCTTAACTGCCTAACCTTTACTGCTCTTCTGCCTTGGAACCAATATACAGTTTTGATTTTAAAATAGAAGGTGTCAACATGGAATCTAGAAACCCCAAATTTGTAGCCTAGTAATATCTGAAGAACCCCAATTTTAGGACTAGATTATAAGTTGAAGACCCCAAAGTTTACACTTGCTCCCTGTCCCTGAGAAGGGCATCTCAGAGAAACAGGGGGAAAGTACAAACTTTGGGGTTCATCAGCTCTTACTAGGCTACATGTTTGGGGTTTCTAGATTCCATGTTGACAAAGTTAAGAGTTTTATTTTGTTTTGTTTTTTTAATTGGAGCATTTGGAGAACCACACTATTCATAGGGACGTCTTCATTAACATGGACTCTATGAAGGATTTCCTTCATTACAGTGACTAATATTGTGTATGTGTGTTTGTGTGTATTTGTATTGTGTAGCATGTTTCTCCCTGTTATAGTCTTACTTGATATTTCATTACTAGAAAGTCATTGAACAGTGTGTTTTTTGTTATTACATTTCCTAGGAAAACTGAATGATGCCTGTAAGGCAGTATTTTGTTTTGCTGAATCACAAATGCTGAGCTCACAAATAAGTTTCAGGCTTCACTTAAGTCAGTCTTTGGTGAGTTTTATTTGGGAAAAAAACAAACAAACAAACAAACAAACAAATCTACATAGGTTCTTCCATGTGTCAGTTACTGTGCTAAGCCCTTTTATAAATATTTTTTCATTTAATTTTCACAATACTCCTGCAAGGTAGGCACTATGTTTTATTTCCATTTTACAGTTCAGAAAATGGAGAACAATATAGATTAAATGATTTGCTCAAGGTGATGGAGCTAAGAACTATCTGAAACCTGATTTGAACTCAGGTATTTCTGATGCCAGGCTATTGCACTACCAGCTGCCTCCTGATTGGTAAGATTTTTATTATGGCCAAATTGGTGGGTTGGTTCTAGATAAGAAGAAAGTTTCCATTGCCTACAGGTTTTCTTTCTGTCTAGTAGATAGTGGAGTAAAATGGAAAGTCTGGGATTTGGGGTCAAGGTGGCACAGGTTGAATGCCAGTTTTTATGCTTTTTAAGGGAATTTCAGTTAAACGATGAAACTCAACACACTCATATAAAAGTGGGCATACACTGCTATTATAAGAAGACATGCTTTTCCAAATTTTATGTTCTATAAAAGAGGTGAACTATAATTATCACTGATGGACTACAGAAGATGGAGAGAACCTTCCAGCCATTCCACCACACACACCCTATATTAATTTTGGTTTTCATCTCATTTATATTGTATTAATAATGACTATTTCATCAGAAATGTTTTTAATTTAAAAACTAAAACAAAGCAATAAACTTGGGACCTTGAAAATTTTAAAAAACAGTAAACAGCCTGAGGATCAAGTGGAATAGAACTATCTTTGCTTTGATTCAGTACCTTTCTCATCAGAAAGAGCTCATTACCCCCATAGTCCAGGCAGGCAAGCATTTGTGGTAATTACTCTTTCTTTAGATAATCTCTAATCATCATTTACTATTTAAGGCATTTGTTCCCCAAAAGTAAATAAATATATTTTTTTCAAATTAGAGAATATAGTAATGTGATATTTAGATTTGTTGAATGTTATTTAAAAGTCCTTTCTGTTGACATGTAACCAAAACAAAATTGGTATATGATTTAAAATGCAACTTGAAACAAAAGCAATATAAAGATTTTTTTCTTTTTGTTTTTGTCCCAACTCTAGAAATGGTAAAGTACTGCATTTTGTGTTAAAAGACCCAGGTTAGATTCTTACCAATCACTAAACAGCTCTTTGGTTTATGGATAAGTTACTTGTCAATTGCCTCAGATTCTTCATCTCTTTAATGGGCATAATAATAAATTCCTACCTAGATCATTAATATTAAATGAGGCAAATGAAACAAAGAATGTAGAGAATCTTGAAAAATTTAAAGAACTATGTAAATACAAGTTATTGTTAACATCTTAATGTTGAATGTGATTTTCAAAACCATAGGAATTATGAGTGGGAAGGAAGATGATTATATCTACTCTAACCATTTAATCACAGATGAGGAAACTGAGGTAATCAGAGATTAGATGACTTCCTCAAGGTCACACAGGTACTAAATGGCAGAGCTAAGATTGACCTCTGGTCTTCTGGTGCCAAAACAGGAATGTATACCATGCACTTGTGTACATTCTGCAGCTGCCTCTCATTTACCCAATTTGTCCTTCGCCTTTTTCTTATCTTAGCATACATAGCATGTAACTATGAAATTGTACATTATCTATGCAAATATTTACCACGGGTCTGGAAAGATCAGTATTATTATCCCTGTTTTGTAGATAAGAAAACTGATATTCAGAGAGGTTGTAAACTGACAATTTCATATAAGAGCCAGATGGCAGAGTGCAATCTAACTAAGACGTAGGTTGTTCTAACTACAAGTGCAATGTCTTTCCAGTACACCAAATTGCCCTTTATAGTATCCTTATTAAATCATTATTCAGATTCTGCTTGAGTATTTCCAGGGGCCAGAATTTTTCTTTCCAAAGGAGGCATTGAGTTGATAATCTCTTACTCCTCTATGTTACCATTATTGGTGTTTTTCCCTCTTCAGTAACTTTGAAACAATTATCTCTCTCCTATTTCCCTGCTCCCACTTATGATAAAGTTCATTTACTGAATACTGTTAGCATCAGTTATTTTCTTCCTTCTAAAAAGCATTGTGAGGGCATGTGGGGCTTGGACTTTCTTTCTACCTCTGCCTAATTTACCATTGCAAGTCTTTCTTCAAGCATACCTGCAATGCTGCTTTTTTCTTTTAGTTTTTTTTTTTAATCATACTTGATAAAAGAAACAAGAAACTTACAAATGGTCAGAGGTTGGCCCAAGATAAGAACTTCTCTATCTGAAAAGTTGATTTCAATTTGGTAAGCCCCTAATTGGAGGCAATAACTAATGTATATAAAATTCTGAGATTTTTCAAAATGTTTTATATACATTATCCCCCACAAGCTTCACAAAACCTATACTTGGTATTATCCTCAGCTTTCAAGTGTCTTGTCTTCTCAAAAAACTTGGATTCTAAAAGAAAAAAAAAACTTGGACTCTAATCATAGAAATAAACCTGATTACGCTTCTCTTCTTCACCAATCTTCTTGTTTTCACCAGCTTCAACCCTTTTGTTCTTACCCGGCCTCTCGTAGGAAGAACCATCCCAAGATAATTATAACCAAGTCATTTGAACTTTAACACATTTTTTCATTCAACACTAGAGACCTATGAAGTATTATGTTTAGTGTGAGGATAATATACAATCTGCCCTCATTCAACATCTAACAACCAATAGGCTAAGCAAGGATGACACATCAAATAGCAAACTTTTTAATTGTGACAAAATACCAAAGTAAATAATTGGAGGAAATGCTATAAAAGCATTCTCTAATGCCTCCTCTCCCAATTACTAAGATGAGAACAATATTCTTAAGGCATACAACCCAAGGTTGGAGAAAGTTTTAAATTTTCTCCAAGTAAATACCAATAAGCCCCATGCTTTCTGGTAAGGGTAGTTAGACATAGGTGCCAAATGCCTAGGTTGTGACTCAAAAATTTTATCTGCATGACTCCTTAGTGCTCCATTTTTTGGTCAGCTGACTCTTTCTTGATAAGATTCCACTAAGCATCCACAAAATCAATCAATCAATCAATCAATCAATCAATCAATTAGGATTTATTAAGTTCCTATGTGTCAGGCATTACAAAAAGAAGCAAAAGATAGTCCGCATCCTCAAAGAACTTACAATCTCCTGAGGGAGACAACTTGTACTAGTAACCCTCTTCTTTATTTTTTTTTTAATATATTTTATTTGATCATTTCCAAGCATTATTCGTTAAAGACATAGATCATTTTCTTTTCCTCCCCCCCACCCCCCATAGCTGACGCGTAAGTCCACTGGGCATTAGATGTTTTCTTGATTTGAACCCATTGCTTTGTTGATAGTATTTGCATTAGAGTGTTCATTTAAAGTCTATCCTCTGTCATGTCCCCTCAACCTCTGTATTCAGGCAGTTGCTTTTTCTCGGTGTTTCCACTCCCATAGTTTATCCTTTGCTTATGAATGGTGTTTTTTTTCTCCTGGATCCCTGAAAGTTGTTCAGGGACATTACACCGCCCCTAATGGAGAAGTCCATTACGTTCGATTATACCACAGTGTATTAGTCTCTGTGTACAATGTTCTCCTGGTTCTGCTCCTCTCGCTCTGCATCACTTCCTGGAGGTTGTTCCAGTCTCCATGGAACTTCTCCACTTTATTATTCCTTTGAGCACAATAGTATTCCATCACCAACATATACCACAGTTTGTTCAGCCATTCCCCAATTGATGGGCATCCCTTCGTTTTCCAGTTTTGGGCCACCACAAAGAGCGCAGCTATGAATATTTTTGTACAAGTCTTTGTGTCCATTATCTCTTTGGGGTACAGACCCAGCAGTGCTATGGCTGGGTCAAAGGGTAGATATTCTTTTGTCGCCCTTTGGGCATAGTTCCAAATTGCCCTCCAAAATGGTTGGATCAGTTCACAACTCCACCAGCAATGAATTAATGTCCCTACTTTGCCACATCCCCTCCAGCATTCATTACTTTCCTTTGCTGTTATGTTAGCCAATCTGCTAGGTGTGAGGTGATACCTCAGAGTTGTTTTGATTTGCATCTCTCTGATTATAAGAGATGTAGAACACTTCTTCATGTGCTTGTTAATAGTTTTGATTTCTTTATCTGAGAACTGCCTATCCATTTCCCTTGCCCATTTATCAATTGGAGAATGGCTTGATTTTTTGTACAATTGATTTAGCTCATTATAAATATGAGTAATTAAACCTTTGTCAGAGGTTTCTATGAAGATTTTTTCCCAATTTGTTGTTTCCCTTCTGATTTTAGTTATATTGGTTTTGTTTGTACAAAAGCTTTTTAGTTTGATGTAGTCAAAATTATTTATTTTACATTTTGTGATTCTTTCTATATCTTGCTTGGTTTTAAAGCCTTTCCCCTCCCAAAGGTCTGACATGTATACTATTCTGTGTTTACCCAATTTACTTATGGTTTCCTTCTTTATGTTTAAGTCACTCACCCATTTTGAATTTATCTTGGTGTAGGGTGTGAGGTGTTGATCTATTCCTAGTCTCTCCCACACTGTCTTCCAATTTTCCCAGCAGTTTTTACCGAATAGTGGATTTTTGTCCCAAAAGCTGGGATCTTTGGGTTTATCGTATACTGTCTTGCTGAGGTCGTTTTCCCCCAGTCTATTCCACTGATCTTCCTTTCTGTTTCTTAGCCAGTACCAAATTGTTTTGATGACTGCTGCTTTGTAATATAGTTTTAGGTCAGGGACTGCAAGGCCCCCATCATATGTGTTTTTTTTCATTAATTCCCTGGATATCCTTGATCTTTTGTTCTTCCAAATGAACTTTGTTATGGTTTTTTCTAAATCAGTGAAGAAGTATTTTGGTAGTTCAATGGGTATGGCACTAAATAGATAAATAAGTTTGGGTAGGATGGTCATTTTTATTATATTGGCTCGTCCTATCCATGAGCAGTTAATGTTTTTCCAATTGTTCAAGTCTAGTTTTAGTTGTGTGGCGAGTGTTTTGTAGTTGTGTTCATATAGTTCCTGTGTTTGTCTTGGGAGATAGATTCCTAGGTATTTTATTTTGTCTAAGGTGATTTTGAATGGGATTTCTCTTTCTAGTTCTTGCTGCTGAGCTGTGTTGGAGATATATAGAAAAGCTGATGATTTATGTGGGTTTATTTTGTATCCTGCAACTTTGCTAAAGTTGTTGATTATTTCAATTAGCTTTTTGGTTGAATCTCTAGGATTCTTTAAGTAGACCATCATGTCATCCGCAAAGAGTGATAACTTGGTCTCCTCCTTGCCTATTCTGATACCTTCAATTTCTTTATCTTCTCTAATTGCTACTGCTAGTGTTTCTAGTACAATGTCAAATAGTAGAGGTGATAATGGGCATCCTTGTTTCACTCCTGATCTTATTGGGAATGCATCTAGTTTATCCCCATTGCAGATGATATTAGCTGTTGGTTTTAGATATATACTGTTTATTATTTTTAGGAATGACCCTTCTATTCCTATGCTTTCTAGTGTTTTTAATAGGAATGGGTGTTGTATTTTATCAAAGGCTTTTTCTGCATCTATTGAGATAATCATGTGGTTCTTGCTAGTTTGCTTGTTGATGTGGTCAATTATGTGGATGGTTTTCCTAATGTTGAACCAGCCCTGCATCCCTGGTATGAATCCTACTTGATCATGGTGAATGATCCTTCTGATCACTTGCTGGAGTCTTTTTGCTAGTATCCTATTTAAAATTTTTGCATCTATATTCATTAGGGAGATTGGTCTATAGTTTTCTTTCTCTGTTTTTGACCTGCCTGGTTTTGGAATCAGTACCATGTTTGTGTCGTAAAAGGAGTTTGGTAGAACTCCCTCTTTGCTTATTATGTCAAATAGTTTGTATAGTATTGGGGTCAACTGTTCTCTGAATGTTTGATAGAATTCACAGGTGAATCCATCAGGCCCTGGGGATTTTTTCTTAGGAAGTTCTTTGATGGCTTGATGGATTTCAATTTCTGATATGGGATTATTTAAGAATTCTATTTCCTCTTCTGTTAGTCTAGGCAGTTTGTATTTTTGTATATATTCATCCATTTCTCCTAAATTGGTGTATTTATTGCCATATAATTGGGCAAAGTAATTTCTAATGATTGCCTTAATTTCCTCCTCATTGGAGGTGCTGTCCCCCTTTTCATCTTTAATGCTGTGAATTTGCTTTTCTTCCTTCCTTTTTTTAATTAGATTGACCAGTACTTTGTCTATTTTGTTTGTTTTTTCAAAGTACCAGCTTCTTGTCTTATTTATTAAATCAATAGTTCTATCACTTTCGATTTTATTAATTTCTCCCTTAATTTTTAGGATTTCTAATTTGGTTTTCTGCTGGGGGTTTTTAATTTGATCGCTTTCGAGTTTTTTCAATTGCATTTCCAATTGATTGATCTCTGCTCTCCCTTGTTTGTTAATATGAGCTTTCAGGGATATGAATTTGCCTCTGATTACCGCTTTGGCTGCATCCCAAAAGGTTTGAAAGGATGTTTCGCCATTGTCATTTTCCTTGATGAAATTATTAATTGTTTCTATGATTTCTTCTTTAGCTAAACGGTTTTGGAGTATCATATTGTTTAGTTTCCAATTGGTTTTAGATTTGGTTTTCCATGTACCATTACTAATCATTATTTTTATTGCCTTGTGATCTGAGAAGGCTGCATTCATTATTTCTGCTTTTTTGCATTTGTGTGCTATGTTTCTGTGACCTAATGTATGGTCAATTTTTGTGAATGTGCCATGTGGTGCTGAGAAGAAGGTGTATTCCTTTTTATCCCTATTTATTTTTCTCCATATGTCTATTAATTCTAATTTTTCTAAGATTTCATTCACTTCTTTTACCTCTTTCTTATTTATTTTTTGATTTGATTTATCTAAATTTGATAATGGTTGGTTTAAGTCTCCCACTAGTATGGTTTTATTGTCTATTTCTTCCTTCAATTCTCCTAGTTTCTCCATTAGAAATTTGGGTGCTATATTATTTGGTGCATACATGTTGATTAATGATATTTCCTCATTGTCTAGAGTCCCTTTTAACAAAATATAATTACCTTCCCTATCCCTTTTGATCAGGTCTATTTTTGCATTGGCTTTATCAGATATCATGATTACCACTCCTGCCTTCTTTCTATCAGTTGAGGCCCAGAAGGTCTTACTCCATCCTTTAATTCTGACCTTGTGGGTGTCAACCCGCCTCATGTGTGTTTCTTGAAGACAACATATGGTAGGGTTTTGGATTCTAATCCATTCTGCTATTCGTCTACGTTTTATGGGTGAGTTCATCCCATTCACGTTCAAAGTTATGATTGTCATTTGTGGACTCCCTGGCATTTTGATTGCCTTCCCTAATTCTAACCTTTTCTTCTTCGGCTCTACCTTTTAGTCCAGTGATTTACTTTGAATCAGTCCCCCTTGTCCCCTCCCTTGATGTTTCCCTTTTTAGTCCCTCCCTTTTTGTTCCCTCCCCCTCCCCCCTCTCTTTCCCTCCCTTTTTGTTCTCCCTCTCCCCCTCCCCCCCTTGGTTTTCCCTTCTCCTTACCCTTGTTGGGTAAGATAGAATTCAAGATCCCAATGGATCTGGATGTTTTTCCCTCTCAGAGTTGATTTCCCTGAGATTGAGGTTTAAGTAAACCCCCCCCCCTCTCTTCCTCTCCTTCTTATAGGAGTTTTCTTCCCCTCCCCTTCCCCTGTGAATCTTTGTGTGAGAACCATTATTCTATTTGGTCTTTCTTTACCCCCTATTTATACATTACATTTTCCCCACATATTAGTATACATAGGTTGATATAAATGTAGTCCTTATAGAAGAGAGTTTGAGTAAAAGAAGATAACATTTTTCCCCTTTCCTTAATATTTACCTTTTCAGGTATTCCTTGCTCTTTGATTTTCGGTATCAAACTTTCCACAGAGCTCTGGTCTTTTCTTTGCAAAAAGTTGGAAGTCTTCTATTTTGTTGAATGCCCATACTTTCCCTTGGAAGTATATAGTCAGTTTTGCTGGGTAGCTGATTCTTGGTTGGAGACCAAGCTCTCTTGCCTTTCTGAAGATCATGTTCCATGCCTTACGATCATTCAGCGTAGAACTTGCAAGGTCTTGTGTGACCCTGATTGGCATTCCTTTATATCTAAATTGTCTTTTTCTGGCTTCCTGTAGGATTTTTTCTTTTGTTTGATAGCTTTGGAATTTGGCAATTACATTCCTGGGAGTTGTCTTTTGGGGGTTTAGTGTAGAAGGTGTTCTGTGAGCTCTGTCAGTGGATGTATTGCCCCCTTGTTCTAGAATCTCTGGGCAATTTTCTTTGATTATATCTTGTATCACCATGTCCAGTTTGGTGTTTATTTCTGGCTTATCTGGGAGTCCAATTATTCTTAAATTATCCCTTCTCCCCCTATTTTCCAGATCTATCACCTTGTCGGTGAGATATTTTATGTTCTCTTCTAATTTCTTGGTATTTTGGCTTTGCTTTATTGATTCTTGCTCTTTTACACGATCGTTGTCTTCCAGCTGCCTGATTCTGGCCTTTAAAGCCTGGTTTTCTTTTACAGTTTGGTCAAACTGGTTTTGTAGATGCGTGAATTTCTTTTGCATTATTTCCAACTTTTCCTCCCAGAAGGCTTCCATCTTTTTGGTCATTTCTGATTCAAATTCTTCATAGGTTTGTGGAGAGTTTCCATTTCCTTTGGAAGGTTTTGGAGCATTTTCTTTTATATTATCTTCTGTCTGCTCTGTATTTTGTATTTTGGCTCCATAGAATGTGTCCAAAGTCGCCCCTTTCTTCTTATTTTTCTTGGTATTTTGGGGCTTCTGTGGTTCTGTGGAGTTTGCCATTTCTGAATGTGGAGGATTAGTTTTTCTTGTCTCTTTCTGGTGTTCAGGGGCTTTAGTCCTGGGCAGATAGTTCTATGAGCTTTCCCTGGGTTAAACTGAATATGCCTCACTGGAACTGGAATGGAAGGGTCGGACCACGAGGCCACACTCTCCCCCTGGCTCGATTTCCGGAAGTTGCCTTCAGAATCCCTGGCCGTGAGGCTGTTTCGTTGGCCTGCGGGGGGATGGGCTGCCGCTTCCCCAAGCTCCGAGAGCACAGACTTTCACTGAGACTTGGATAGCAGGATCCAGCCCGTGAGGCTGTCTTGCCCGCCCTGAGGGTTGCTGTTGTTTTGACCAGCTCTCTGCAGCGGAGGCCCCAGGCAGTAACTTTCCCCCGGACCAACCAGCTCTCTGCAGCGGAGGCCCCAGGCAGTAACTTTCCCCCGGACCGACCAGCTCTCTGCAGCGGAAGCCCCAGGCAGTAACTTTCACCCGGACTGGGACTTGGGTAGAAGACCCTGAGGGTTGTTGTTCCTCAGACCCTGCTCTCTGAGCCCGGCGCGGCTGCCGCTTCCGGGAGCCTTGGACTCTGCGCTCCTACCCCTGAGGTCCGAGTGATCTCGGGTTCTGGCTTTTAAGGGGGAATAAATCCAATTAGGATTTATTAAGTTCCTATGTGTCAGGCATTACAAAAAGAAGCAAAAGATAGTCCGCATCCTCAAAGAACTTACAATCTCCTGAGGGAGACAACTTGTACTAGTAACCCTCTTCTTTATTTTGATCCCTGCCATATCTGTTTCCCTTTTGGAAGCTGGTCACTAAGTGTGTCCCTGTTGCCACACTACCATCCCTATAGACTTCATGCCCTGAAACCAGCACCTCTTCCCACTCCCTTTTGCTTTTGCTCCTCCTGATCTCCAAAGCTCCATTTCTGTGGCTGATTTCAATGTTCATACATGCCATCTGCTGCTTCGGATCTTTGTCACCACAATCTCCTGAACTTCTGCCCTACAGATGCTGTTTCTCATTAGAGGTGCTGCAGCTATTGCTGATTGAGGAAAATATCATTGCCCTTTTAGAATGAGATGAACCAGAACTATGTCAATATATTTAAGAAATTTATTAACACATTTTTAGTTCTGTTGTTAGTTGTCCTGATAACTAGCTTGACATACAAAAGGGCTACATAGGTAATAGCATTAAAAAAAAATCAGCAGCCTACTTTCCTCAAAGAAAGATCCTTTATTCCTTATTCCAAGCTGGGTTAAGACAACTGAACTTGTTAATGGTTCCAGTTTGCCACATGCTACTTAACATCCCTTTGCAGTGGAGGTAACATTCATCACTGGTTCATTGGCGCTGAACTGTATGCGGTATGGTTACCTGAACAAACATACTAATTTTCACCCATCAGTGCCAACTGCTTCTTCCCTCTCATTGTCTCTGTCCAGGTTTATAAGGAATCTGGTTGGTATGTCTATCTCAGAGATTACTAATATTGCTGAAAGGTTCCAACTGACTCACATTCCTGACCACTACAATATGACCTGAGGCAAATCTCTGCTTTTTTGGTGAGTTAAACTACCCCTCTCTCAATAACATACCATTGCATATAGGTCTGAGCATAAATAATTGCACATAGCTTTTATTTTAATAGCAACCTTAATAGAATTGGAACACAAATAATTTAAAGGAAAAAGCTTTCACCTACAGAATTCAATGGAGACATTCAAGGATTTGAAGCTATTTTTTTTTTCTTCTTTCCCATCTATTGGTCTAGGGAAAGGGAAATGATAAATCAGATAAATAAACAGAGAAGAGTGGTGCAAAGAAGAAAAGAAGACAAGTGTGTGAATTGGATTCTAGTAGTCTCTTCAACCCTGGTATGCTGGTCTGTCCAATCTCATCTCCTCTTGTCTCTTTCCCTCCACCTTCACACACACTGTGTCACACTACAAGGTCTCAAATCAACTTGTTTTGACAATTTCAAATCGGAGTGTGAGCATCTAGTCCCCTAATTCCCTGCTGGCTTGACAATAGATTATTGGAAGACTAGCAAGGTTCACACATCTCCTTTTCCTTCATTTCACCTCATGGCTTCTCTCCATCTCAGCTACATGGTTTCTCAACAGAAAGAAATTTCTTTCAGATCAAATTCTCATGAAAGTTTTTTTACTCCTGGGTAATGTCTGTATATTAGCATTCTTGCTCTACCTGATAAAGATGGGGAAGGGTTACAAGGTAAATGAATATTTATTTCCAATTCTTTCTCTCTCTCTCTCTCTCTCTCTCTCTCTCTCTCTCTCTCTCTCTCTCTCTCTCTCTCTCTCTCTCTCTCTCTCTCTCTCTCTCTCTCTCTTCCTCTCTCCCCACCCTACCCTCTCGTCTTTCTCCTATACTTCTCTTATTTGTGTGTATATCTATTTAGGTAGATATATTATTTTTTTAGAGGGTTAGCCAATATAGAGGGACTATAGCAGAACCCAAATGAACAGTACTAATTATTGGTACTAAAGAGTGTGTGAAGATACCCCAAAAAACTGTCTGATGATTAAAAATATCTTCTTGCCATTATATTTTTGCCCAAATTTGGTATATATTCAGGCAGAGTATAATAATAATAATAATAATATATTTATATAATATTCTAGATATTTTAAGGTGCTTTACATAAATATTCTTGCTTAAGTTTTAAAATTTTCTCTGAGGAAGGTATTAGAACTCCTTTCATCCTGATTTTGTAGATGAGGAACATCAGAAATGAAAGTATTTTTCTGGGCTCACAGAGCATTGACTTCTTTAGTTCAGTTCAGATTTTGTCATACTTCCACTTGTAGGATCTTTAATGTCTCTGAGTCTTAGTGTCCTAATGTGAAAAAAGAAGGGATTATACTAGATGAACCCTAAAATGTTCACCAGATGTAAACTAGGTCTGGACAATACTTTTAAAATCTCAAATTAGTATAAAATCATGTTAACTAGAATTAGCTTAATACTCTTAAGTTGCCAGGGTAAAGTAATCTGTTTAATGGTGACAACAATCATATGAGAGAGGGAGTAAATATATTATTGCATCAATTTTATAGTGAAAAAGATTAAGGTTCTAACAGGTTGGGTGACTTAAGTAGAATTAGGACTCAGATCTTGATCTATCTCAGCTACTGCTCAATCTACCACTACTAGATGTGATATAATATATACTATTCAAGAAACTAGACTTCATTTAAAGATAAAAAATAGGGGTGGAATCAAGATGGCATCCTAGAAGGAGCAAAAGTTCAGAACTCCGAATAGCCTTCCTTATGGATCACAAACTGAATGCTCATAGGGGACTGAAAAATAAACCTAACAACAAAACAGAGCCAAGGAACCCTCCTGCTGGACTCAATTCAAATGGTATACCCCCCAAAAAAAGCCAGAATCCAAGAACACTCTGATTTAAGGAGAAGGCAAAAGGAAGGTCCCAGGACCCCTTCCCCCACCCACCTAGAGCACTGAGACTCCAGTGTCAGTGGGAAATTCTGGACAGGCAAAGGTGCTGGTCTGGAGGTTGTACCTTGCAGGCAGGGCTGTGCCAAGCTCAGAGCATCAAACACAGATGGCAGGGAAGGAGCTAGAGAGGGAGCATAGAATTGGAAACCTGGCCAGAGCTGTGGAGATACAGCATATTTGCTCCAGCCTTACAGGAGGTATTGGCCTCAGAGCCCAACCAGCCCAACCAAGCTGAACTTAATCCCATCAAAACTCTTCCGAACTCAGGGAAGTCTAGGCTCCACACCCCTCCCTCATTGCCAGCTGGACTTTAATCCAATCAAAAGCCTCCAGAGGACAGGAAAGCTCAAAACCCCAACAACCCTCCCCCAGGGACTGCACTGAGAGATCTTCTGTCAATGCTCTAAGAGGGGAGACTTACAGAAGCACCCAAAAAAAGAAAAAAATGAGAGGAGCAAGAGCACAGACAAATACGGGGACCAAAGAAGGGTCATATGAGCATATGAGCAAACAACAGAAAAAGAAGAAAGAAATTACAATAGATAGGTTCTATACAGTGAAAAGAAGAATGATAAATCAGAAATCCCAGCAAATCGAATTCAGGCTTTGGAAGAACTCAAAATGCAATTCAAAGCACAATTAAGAGAGGCTAAAGACAACTTTAACAGCAAGATAAGTCATCTGGAAACAGAAAACAGTATCTTGAAAGCCAAAATTAATCACCTGGAAAATGAGGCAAAGGAGATGAAAGCTGAGGCAAAGGAGATGAAAGATTAGGTAAAGAGGATGAAAGATAGCCTCCATAGAAAAACAGACCAGAAATAGAAGGATGACCAAAAAGCCAGGGATGAAATCCAGTTTTTAAGAACCAGAATACAACAACTAGAATTAAGTGACCACACAAGGCAGCAGGACACTATAAAACAAAACCAAAAGAATGAAAAAATGAGGAAAATATGAAAAATCTCATCCATAAAACAGTGGATTTAGAAAATCGTTCAAAGAGAGACAATTTAAGAATCATTGGTCAACCAGAAGACCATGAAAAAGAAAAAGCCTGGAAACAATAATACAGGAAATTATTCAAGAAAACTGCTCCGATATTCTAGAACAAGAGGGAAAAGAGGAGATTGAAAGAATCCACAGATCACCTCCTGTACTTAGTCTTCAAAGGACAACATCCAGGAATGTTATAGTCAAATTCAAGAACTATGAGACCAAAGAAAAGATATTACAAGTTGCCAAAAAGAAGTCATTCAAATACCATGGAACCACAGAGAGGATAACCCAGGATCTGGCTGCATCCACACTGAAGGACTGAAAGGCATGAAATATGATATTCCAGAAAGCAAAGGAACTAGGTCTACAACCAAGAATCAACTACCCAGCAAAACTGACTATATTCTTACAAGGGAAAGTATGGTCATTCAACAAAATAGAAGAATTCCAAGAATTTGCAAAGACCAGACCTGAACAAAAAAATTGATGTCCAAGGACAGAACTCAAGAGAATCATCAAAAGGTAATTAAAAAAAGATGGAAAAAGAAAAACAAAACAAAACAAAACAAAACAAAAAATTTTAAGAGACTCAATAAGTTAAAATGATATGTATCCCTATAAGAAAAGAGGTCATTGGTAACTCTTAAAAACTGTTGTCATCACCTGGGCAGCTAGAAGAATTACACTTAGAGGAAATAGTGACAAACTGTATAGGATGAAAGGACAAGACATAAGTAGGTATATAGATATATACATGCATAAATACATATACATGTGTATGTATATATCTATATATACAGCTAGAGCTAAAAAAGAGAGGTTAATAATAAAAGAAATGGGAAAAGAAACAAATGGGGTTAAATTCATATGTCACAAAGTAGCTCATGGCGGGGGGGGGGCATCAATACTCAACTCTTACCTTCTTTGAAATTGACCCAAAGGGGGAAGAATAGTCCAATCCATTGGGGCAGAGAATAGATTTGCGCCCTATAGGTGAGTAGAAGGGTAATAAATGGACTGGTGGGGAGGGAAGCAGTATAACGGAGGGAGAGAGTGGGGGGGAGGGTATTTTATAAAGACTATGTGGAAAATAAGGGGGGGAATAAGGGAGGGGGTAGAAAGGGAAGTAAAATAAGGGTAAGAACTAGGGGGACTCATTAAAAACAAACATTGATGTAGAAGGAAATAGTGAAAGAAGAAAAGGCAGGACCAGGAGTAGAAATCAAAATGTTGGGAAATACACAGTAAGTAATCATAATTCTGAATGTGAATGGAATGAACTCACCCATAAAACGCAAGTGAATAGCAGAGTGGATTAGAATTCAAAACCCTACCATATGCTGTCTACAAGAAACACACATGAGGAAGGTAGATAAACAGAGGGTGAAAGTAAGAGGATGGAGCCAAATATATTGGGCATCAACCGATAAAAAGAAGGCAGGAATCTCAATCATGATATCTGACAAAGCTAAAGTAAAAATAAATCTAGTTAAAAGAGATAGGGAAGTTAATTACATCCTGATAAAAGACAGTATAGGCAATGAGGAAATATCAGTACTCAACATGTATGTACCAAATGGCATAGCATCCAAATTTCTAAAGGAGAAACTAGTGGAGCTGAAGGATGAAATAGATAGAAAAACTATACTAGTGTGAGACCTGAACCTTCCTCTATCTGAACTAGATAAATCAAACCAAAAAACAAATAAGAAAAGGTAAGAGAAGTGAATGAAATCTTAGTTAGTAGACATGTGGAGAAAAATAAATAGGGAAAAAAAGGAATACACCTTCTTTTCAGTAGCACATGGTACATTCACAAAATTTAACCATTTATTAGGGCATAAAAATATTGCAAACAAGGTCAAAGGAACAGAAATAGCAAATGCAAACTTCTCAGATCACAATGCAATGAAAATACTAATTAGTAAGGTTACATGGAGAGGTAAATAAAAAATTAATTGGAAATTAAAAAATATGATTCTGCAAAACTGGTTAGTTAAAGAACAAATGGTAGAAACAATTAATAACTTCATTTAAGAAAATGACTATGATGAGACATCCTTTCAAAACCTATGGGATGCAGCCAAAGCAGTACTCAGGGGGAAATTTATATCCTTGAATTCATATATAAACAAATTAAGAAGGGCAAAGTTCAATGAAATGGGCATGCAAATTAAAAAAAACCTTTAGAAAGTGAACAAATTAAAAATGCTCAGATGAAGACTAAATTAGAGATCCAAAAAATCAAAGAAGAAATTAATAAAATTGAAAGTCAAAGTACTATTGATTTAATAAATAAGACTAGAAGCTGTTACTTTGAAAAAACAGATAAAATAGGCAAAGTACTGGTCAGTCCAATTAAAAAAAGGAAAGAAAAAAAAACAAATTGACAGTATCCAAGACAAAAAGGGAGACCTCACCTCAAAAGAAATAAAATTTTAGAAAATGAAATAAATAAAATTTAAAAAAATAAAATAAAAAGGAATAAAAATTACTATTCCCAGTTATACAGCAAAAATTATGGCAATCTAGGTGATATGGATGAATACTTACAAAAATATAAATTGCCTAGACTAACAGAGGAAGAAATAAATTACCTAAACAACCCCATACTAAAAAAACAAACTGAACAAGCCAGCAAACTACCTAAGAAAAAATCCCCAGGTCCAGATGTATTCACAGATGAATTCTTCTAGCAAACATTCAAAGAAAAACTAATCCAAATATACAAACTATTTGACAGAATAAGCAAAGAAGGAGTTCTACCAAATTCAGTTTATGACACAAACATGGTACTGATCCCAAAGCCATCAGGTCAAAAACAGAGAAAGAAAACTATAGACCAATCTCCCTAATGAATATTGATGCAAAAATCTTAAATACGATACTAGCAAAAAAACTCCAGCAAGTCATCACAAGGGTTATCCACTATGACCAGGTAGGATTCATACCAGGAATGCAAGGTTGGTTCAATATTAGGAAAATCATCGGCATAATTGACCATATTAACAAGCAAAGTGACAAAAATCACATGATTATCTCAATAGATGCAGAAAAGGCCTTTGATAAAATACAACACCCATTCCTATTGAAAACACTAGAAAGTATAGGAAAAGAGGGGCCTTTCCTAAAATCAATATACAGTATATATCTAAAACCATCAGCAAACATCATCTGCAATGGGAATAAATTAGAAACCTTCCCAATAAGATCAGGAGTGAAACAAGGATGCTCACTATCACCTCTATTATTTAACATTGTACTAGAAACATAGCAGTAGCAATTAGAGAAGAAAAAGAAATTGAAGGTATTAAAATTGGCAATGAGGAGACCAAGCTATCACACTTTGCAGATGATATCATGGTTTACTTAAAGAATCCTAGAGAATCAGCCAAAAAGCTAGTTGAAACAATCAACAATTTTAACAGAGTTGCAGGATATAAAATAAACCCGCATAAGTCATCAGCATTTTTATATATCTCCAACCCATTTCATCAGCAAGAATTAGAATGAGAAATTCCATTTAAAATCACCTTATACAAAATAAAATACTTAGGAATCTATCTGCTGAGACAAACACAGGAGCTACACGAACACAACTACAAAACACTATCCATACAATAAAAACTAGGTCTAAACAATTAGAAAAACATTGATTTCTCATGGGTGGGATGAGCTAACATAATAAAAATGACCATCATACCCATATTTATCTATCTGTTTAGTGCAATACCCACTGAACTACCAAAAAAAAACTTTTTTACTGAATTAGGAAAAAAAAAACATAACAAAGTTCATTTGGAAGAATAAAGAATCAAAGGTATCCAAGAAAATAATGAAAAAAAAATTACAAAGGAAGGGGGCATTGCAGTCCCAGATCTCAAACTATATTATAAAGCAGTGGTTATCAAAACACTTTGGTATTGGCTAAGAGACAGAAAGGAGGATCAGTAGAATAGACTTCGGGTAAACGACCTCAGCAAGACAGTCTATGATAAACCCAAATATCCTAGTTTTGTGGACCAAAACCCACTTTTTGATAAAAAACTATTGGGAAAATTGGAAGACAGTACAGGACAGATTAGGTTTGGATCAACATCTCATACCCTACACCAAGATAAACTCAGAATGGGTGAATGACCTGAATATAAAGAAGGAAACTATAAGCAAATTAGGTGAACACAGAATAGTATACTTTTTAGATCTTTGGGAAAGGAAAGCCTTTAAAACAAAAAAAGAACTAGAAAAAAACACAAAATGTGAAATCAATAATTTTGATTACATCAAATTAAAAAGGTTTGTAGAAAAAAAAACTAATGCATCCAAAATTAGAAGGGAAACAACAAATTGGGAAACAATCTTCATTACAAAAACCTCTGACAAAGGTCTAATTACTCAAATTTATAAAGAGCTAAACCAGTTGTACAAAAAAATCAAGCCATTCTCCAATTGAAAAATGGGCAAGGGACATGAATAGGCAATTTTCAGTTTAAGAAATCAAAACTATTAATAAGCACATGAAAAAGTGTTCTAAATCTCTTATAATAAGAGGAATGCAAATCAAAACACCTCTGAGGTATCACCTCACACCTAGCAGATTGACTAACATGACAGCAAAGGAAAGTAATGAATGCTGGAGGGGATGTGGCAAAGTTGGGACATTAATGCATTGCTGGTGGAGTTGTGAATTGATCCAAACCTTCTGGAGGGCAATTTGAACTATGCCCACAGGGCGATAAAAGACTGTCTGCCCTTTGATCCAGCTATAGCACTGCTGGGTTTGTAACCCAAAGAGATAATAAGGAAAAAAAAATGTACAAAAATATTCATAGCTGCACTCTTTGTGGTGGCAAAAAATTGGAAAATGAGTGGATCCCTCTCAATTGGGGAATGGCTGAACAAATTTTTGTATCTGTTGTTGATGGAATACTATTGTGTTCAAGGAAATAATAAAATGGAGGAATTCCATGGGGACTGGAACAACCTCCAGGAATTGATGCAGAGTAAGAGGAGCAGAACCAGGAAAACATGTACACAGAGCCTGATACACTGTGGTACAATTGAATGTAACAGATTTCTCCATTAGTGGCAATGCGATGACCCTGAACAACCCTGAACTAGGAGAAAAATCAGTATCCACATCCAGAGGAACCACTGGGGGAGTAAAAACACCGAAGAAAAACAACTGCTTGAATACATGGGTAGAAGGGATATGGTTAGGAATGTAGACTCTAAATTAATATCCTAGTGTAAACTATAAGATGGAAATAGGTTCTGATCAAGGACACATGTAATACCCAATGAAATTGTGAGTTGGCTGTGGGAAAAATGGCTGGAGGGGGGGGAGGGAAATAATGTGATTATTGTAACTAAGGAATGATGTTCTAAATTGACTAAATAAACTTATTCAAATGGATAAAAAATTAAAAGATAAAAAGAGTTGTTGGGTATTTTTCTAGAAAGGCAACTTGTTAATTATATTCAATAAATAAAAACTTAAAATTGAATCATGCGCATTGTCTGCTTTGTAAAAAAGAAATCATTTCTACGGATAAATGATTTAGATTGTGCTTATTGATTATAGGTTTGTTCGGGAAGTATAATAATTGCTGAAAATATTTGACTACTGGGCAACAGGGGATAATCAAGTAAAGTTGTAATTTTCATTGCCAAATGAAAGTTAACCTGGTTTGTGGATCACTAAGCCAGTGGAGCACATGTTCTTAGCTTGTCATCACATTAACATTTCTCAAAATCAAGCTGAAATTTTTTCCAGTAGAGCTTCATCAAAAATTTCTTTTTTTGCAAAAGGAATATTCTTTCACAGTCTTACTTCAACCCACCTTTCCAGTCTTATGCATTATTTATCTTTATACAATCAACCTAACTGGCATTTTTGCTATTATAACTAACACAGTTCTTCACATTTGACATGTAATTAATAAATTGAAGAGAATTGAAGTGAATGGAGAACCTTTGGCATTAATTTCTTACACAAAATATAGTTGATATTTCATAATATTATAAGAAGAGTGGAAACAAATTTTGTTTCTTCTCTTCTTTATCTATTTCATCTTGAATTATTCTGAAATGAGTTTGATGATCTCTGGTGTCCATTCCAATAAGAAGCTTCTGTATTCTATGTTCTAAGACCCCATTGAATTCCCTCATTCTATACTATATATTCTAAGGCCCCTTAGAATAGCAGAGGGAAACAATGAACTACTTGCTTCCATTTTTATCATATAAATAGAAGGGTTTTTAAAAAATTTTATATGAAGTTTTATTGTACTTAATTTAAAAAATTCTTATCTTTGGCGACACAAAATACGGTAATGAACTAGATTTAGCCATCAGGAATTAATTTACTGACTCCTACTATATAAAGTTATGCTTTCATAAGATTTAGAATTAGAAAAGCCCTTGAACTCTTCTATTCCAACACTTATTTAAGAAATGGGAAAACCAAGTTCCAGAGAAATATTCTCTGTAAGAGAGTAGAGACTTCAGAATATATTAAGTAGAAGAAGGTAGAAGCTTCTAGCTAAATGTATGGAGAAGGAAAGGAGGAGGAATAAGGATATAGATCTTGGCAACTGTCGAGAATAAGTCTTGAGGAACAAAATTATTTGCTCATGGGTAGGCTGAACCAACAAAATAAGAATAGCAATCATACTTAATTTATTTATTCAGTGACAGACAAATTAAACTATCAAAGAATTATTTTATAGTATTAGAAAAAAATAGTAACAAAATTCTTCTTGAAGAACAAAAGGTCAAGAATATCAAGGAAATCAATTAAAACATATTAAAGAAGTCAGCCTATCATTCCAGATGTCAAACTATATTACAAAGTAGAAATTATCAAAACAATCTAGTACTGGGTAAGAAATAAAGTAGTGAATGAGTGAAATATATTTAATATACAGTACATAGGAGTAGATGAAGATAGTAATCTAGTATTTGAAAAACTTAAGGATACAAATGCTAGGGTAAAAACAACATTTTCAAAAACTGCTGAGAAGACTAGAAAGCAGATTGAGTGGAAAAAAGCTAGACATAGATCAAAATTTGTTCAAAATGTATAAATGAATTAGATATAAAGGAGAATGTTGTAAGTAAATAAATAGTTTATCACCAAACAAGAGATAAAGAACATTATAGACAGTAAAAAGAGATAATTCTGATCATGTGAAATTAGAAAACTTTCACACAAATTCAGCCAAAATTAGAAGGAAAATGAAAAACAAGGAGGGGGGAGAATACAGTAAATTTCCTTGATAGAGGCCTCATTTCTTCTGTACATAAGCAAATGAGCCAAATTTATATTAAAAAAAAAAGATCCTTTCCTTATTTTATAAATGGTCAAGGGATATGAAAAAGAAGTTTTCAGAAAAGAAATCAAAGCTATCTCTAGTCACATGAAAAATGCTCTAAATTACTACCAATTAGATAAATGCAAATTTCAACATCTTTGAGATATGATACCACCTCACATCTATCAAATTGGTCAACTACAGTGATGGTGAATGTTTTGGAAACTATGTGCCATGCTATGCATCTCTACTATGTGCCATGCCCTGTCCTCCCCAGAATGTGTGCCATGCCCTATCCCACTCAGAGACCAAATGCCACTCCCTTCTTCTCCTTCTCCCAGAATGGAGAGATAGAAAAAGTGGGGAGTGGCCCAGCACTGTGTTCAGTTCAGGGGATGGAGTAATTCTTCCACTGGGCTGCTGGGGAGAGAGATAGGGAGGCATGTTGGAGAGGGGAAAGGTAGCAACTCCACCAGAATCCCTCTGCCTTTCTAGGACCTAACTTTGGTAGGTGACAGCACATGTGCACACAGAGTGGTCTCTGTTTGCTATCTTTGGCATGTGTGCAATAGGATTGCCATCATGGGACTAACATAACAGAAAAGGAATATGACAAATTCTGTTGGAGATGTGGAAAATTTGGGACTCTAATGCACTGTTGGTAGGGTTGTGAACTAATTCAATTATTCTGGGGAACCATTTGGGACTATGCGCAACGGTTATAAAACTGTTCATGCCCTTTGACCCAGAAATTCCACTGCTAGATCCAAAAGAGATCAAAGGAAAGGGAAAAGGACCTATTTGTACATAAAGATTTGTAGCAGCTCAGTTTGTAGTGGCAACAAATTTGCAATTAAGGGGATGTCTATCAACTGGAAAATAGATGAACAAGTTTTAGTTTATCGTGATGAAATTCTAGTACACTATAAGAAATTACTTGGGGGATAGTTTCAGAAAAATCTAGGAAGATTTATAAGAACTGATACAAAGTGAAATGAGTAAAATCAAAAGAACATCACTCACGGTAACTAATTTTTAGGGATTATCAGTTGTGAAAGACTTATCCTTTCTGATCATGACAATGATCCAAAACAATTCCGAAGACATATGTTGAAAAATGTTATTCATATCCAGATTGAGGCATACATTAAAAAAAAACAAATCATTTATTTTTATTGTTCTAGTTTGTATTTTCTTTTGCCACTTGACTACTATGGAATTACATTCTACATGATGTCAGATGTATCATCATTACAGTTTGTCTTCTCAAGTAGAAGGGAGGGGAGGAAGTAAGGGAGAAAATTTGGAGTTGAATTTTTTAAATGACAGTTTTTACAAGTAATTGGAAGATATATAATGAAATAAATAAAATAATATCTTTAAATAGGTCTTATTTTAATAGAATGACAAAGTTGGGAGGGTGGATAGCACAGAGAAAACCAGTTATAGGGAAACCCTCCCCTCCCAATACCTCTAATTGCAGGTCAAAAACAAGAAACAAAGATTGAAGAGGGTGACAAGGGTCATACATACCAAAGGAGTCTTAATTGTCAAGGGAGGAGTAGAAGTGAAAACCATAGCAATTTAGAAGGGAGAAAAAAGTCCCGGTGAAAGTCAATTAAAAATCAGAGGCAGCTCATCTTGGATCACTATTTATAGAGATAGGGCTTACCTCAGTTTTGAGAAAATGAATTATGAAACAATTACTTTAGAGAAATGTGCTATCTTATTAACAACAAATCATTTTGCATAACATAACAGACATATTTCCTAGAAGTGGCTGCTACTGAAGACAATAAGATTCTTGTTTGACTAATATTTAATGCCTATTATTATTTTGTAATTCAACAAAATTTATTACTTTGTTGTGTGCATATTACTGTGAATAAACCTAAGTAGAGAGTTAATATGGATGTAAGAAAAATGACGTGTTACTACCCTAATTTATCTCATGTGATAAGTTCTGATCTCCAACATTCTATATTCTGGGAATTGCATTCTGTTTTTTACTCTAAAGTTCCTCCGAAATACATAAATTATATATTTTCTGTGTTCTAACATTATATGATCTATTATCTCAAGATTCCTACTTTTAACATTCTGTTATGCTACTTTTTGGAAATCTAAAACTCAAGAATACATAGGAAGGATTTTAACTTTTCTTCAAAAGTATGTTATTGAGACCTCTCCCCAATACATTCCCACATATCCACCATTTATCTTTTTCTATTGTGATGACAGATAATCCGTGAAACTTCTTCATTTCTTGGACTAGAGCACCCTTGGGAGTTGGGCATGCACACTCTGGCCCCATGAAAATAGACATACATATTCTCTGAATCAGTGCTGAAGAAGTTGGGTGTTGAATTAAGGATATTTCTTTTTTTGGTCCTCATGACTGGGGAGCTGTCAAAGATGTTTGACACCTAAACCAATAGACTATAGATGAAGATGATTAAGTAATTTCTTTTTTATTCCTCTCTTTTGAACTTTGTACTTTGGGATTCTTACAGCTCTGCTTTGGTGTATCCTCAGGCATTAAAAGCACATGCTTGCCCAACTGAACGAGTGAATGGTCATGAAGGATCTGCCTTTTCTTGTTATGTTTTGTTTCCTTAGTGCAGAGAAATCAGGCTATATTGTATTTTAGTCTTGTTTAGTAGTCATGATTTTGAAAGTTTCTAGGTTCTGGAATCTGCTATGGCTTGCCTCTCCAGAGATGTTTCCTTCAAGTATCAATTCTCAGAGCAAAAGATCACCGTGACCAGGAAGATGCTGCAATTGTAAGGACTAATAAATTCCAAACCATGTCCTGGATAGATCTTGTGAGCAGTATGATTCTGAGTTGAAGGTGAAATATGTTTTCTACATTCCTTTAAAGTTGTCATTACCTGCCAAGAGAGAATAATAACAATGATGAGTTATTGTCTCATGTCTCAAATATTTGTTAAGGTTTGCTCATGAGTCTTTTCTGTCTTTAGAATTTCTTTTATGGTTAGACATGGTTGTGTCTATCTATAATACTGGCTATTCTGGAAGACAAGGCTGGAAGATCTCTTGAACTCGGGAATTCGGAGTTGTAATGGTGATTGGGTGCCCAAACTAAGTTGAGATTTGAAATAGTGAGCCCCTGAGAAGTGTGCAGTATGATGGTGGGAGGAAGATAACAGGTCCCTAAGGAGAGACAAACTGACTAAGGTAAGAAACAGATCAGGTTAAAATTCCCCTGCTATCAATAGTAGGAATAGACACATGTATATCTTCTAGATAGTGAGACTCAAGCTTAAAAAAATACATATAATTATGGTAAGGAATTAAGTGCCTATGATATACATTGTAGCTACCTTGTATTTTTAATTTTGCAAAAAGTGACTCCCTTAATCCTTTTGGGGGGATATCTTAGGCCTAAGCCATACCAAAAAATTTCACAGATCTGTGAGAAGAAGAAAAAGGAGCAAAAGAGAGTAAGAAAAGTTTGTTAATCCCTGTCTGGAGTTAAGCTACCCGAGAAATTAATCTGGACCATTTGAGTCTAGAACTGTTGTAGGGGACTTGAGGTGAACCCCTCGGGTTTAGGAAAAGTACCTTTTGTAAAGATGCAAGTCCCTGAAACTTAGCTCAAAAATAAAAAGAGAAATTTATTAATTTACAATGTAATGTTAAATCTGGCCAGGAAGGCTGCCTCCTAAGGGAAACAGCATGGATGGAAAGCTGTTCCTAGATGACATGAATTCTGGGGTCTTTATACTAGTGAAGACGTGAATTTGTGCCATGGTAAAAATGTGACTTTAGGGTGGTATGCACTGAGTCATGAGTGGGTGTGTTGGTCATCTGGTCAGGGTATGCCTGAAGACATAGTGGGTGACCCTCATAGTTTAGGGGACATGACAGGTAGATGTCTTAGTGTAAAGATTAAAATTTAAGGAATATGGGGAGACTGAGGCAGGTAGAAATCAGTTTCTCTCTGCAAGGAGTATTATATTTTTTAGAGCTTTGTTAAAGGTTAAAGATTAAAGAAAATACAGAATGAAAAAAAAAACACAGATAACCTCACATCATGGAAGAGATGTGTCTGCTCCAAAAAGGAAGTCCCCCCAAAAAAAGCCTTTGCCATCAGCTTAAATCCTTCCTCGATCTCGGCTCACCTCAGAATTGAGTGAGATTACAAAGCATTCTGGGGAAGTAGAGCAAGGGCTTGTGGGGATTTAAGTCCAGAGTTCAAATCTCAATTTTACATCCTCCGTTTGATCCTCTGGGAAGAAGTCATTCCCCAAAGGATCATAAAAACATAATCAATTTAAAGATTACAATAATTTGAGGATAAGAGAAATAAAAGAACAAAATCAATAATTACTGGATGCATTGACAGAAAGCCAATTAGGGGGCAGTCCCCTTTGGCATGAAAGTATACATACAAATAAATGTTCAATCAACCACACCCAAAGTTCAATTTTCTGCAACTTGTGGTCCAGAGGCTTCTTCATGGTGGCTTCTCCAACAGTTCAGTTCTGGATTCAGAGAGGTAGCATCTTCTTTACCTAAAATTCTTCTCAAAAGGAATTAAACTTTGCAATTTAAATAATAATATTTTTTACATTCCCCCCGTTAAGAGGGTAATTGACAAATACAGAATCACTTAGGTATGCATGGCTGAGGTATGAGGTATATGAATCAATTGGCAAAGGAAATTAAAAAGATATCAGAAAAATCAAAAAGAAAAGAAAAAAATTTCTGGATGAAAATATAGACTATCAAAGTCTTATGTATAAAAATTCTAAGTAAAAGAAAAATAAATCTATAACAGTTCCTTCAATCAGGGCCCAATGATCTAAGCAATGATGCATTTACCCAGTCAGTAGCCAGGACTACAGAAAGGTACCACACTATGAGAAGCAGAAAAGGAAGGGACCAGATTATAGAAGCCAAGTAGGAGCCAAGGTTTTGGGGATACTCATCTGTTAGTATTTTCAGGGTGAGTGTGGACACAAGGAAAGCCTATGTCTAGCAATGATAAACACAGTAACCTCAAGTCTTCACACTAGGTTCAAGACCTTTGTATTGGCCTAGAAGTGCATCAATCCATCCTGGACTGGCTTTTCTTTGGCTCTGTGAAATGGCTCTTGTGTGTATATCTTGTCCTGGAATCAGATTGAATCATTAAGCAAAGTCCCATAATTTTTAAATAATTAGTGGCTTCATTTTTATAGTCACAAGCCTTTTTGGGCATTCTGACAAATGTGTTTTAAACTTATATTACTGCAAAATAAAAAGGTTAAAGAAAATCTTAATACTGGTGACATGTGCTTCAAATATAAAAGGAGAGAAAAAAAATAAAAAAAACCTGAAAAAGTATATTTCACATGCAAGAAAAATATAATAAAAGAGCTTTAAAATTCAAAAATATAGCTTATAATCATTGACATTGTGTCAGCTAAGAAAGTATAAAATGCAAGACTTTCTCGCCAAAAATGAGATCCATTTCCTCTTAATATCTGGCCATGATCACTGTGACTAGAAGGCAAATGAATTGAACAAGGTTAACAATTTTTTCATCTTTAAAAATACAGTAGTACAAATATGTAGATATCAATATCCCCAAAATTCTCAATAGACCAATTAATTAAAATAGCAAACAAACACACTTTCATATTTCACATAAGTTGCTGTATGGCATTTTTAAAACCTATGAATTGATGGACATTTGTCACAATTTTTACAAACATAGCAATCTTTCAACCTTGGTATTCAAACATATATATATATATATATATATATATATATATATATATTTTTTTTTTTTTTTTAATAAGGTAAAACTCATCTTGGGTTAAGAACAGTGCTTAGGGAGGGGTAGTATCTCTGGTATGGAGGGCCTGTTGTGCCCTCCTAAGGAAGCTCTCCACCCTCTAACCCCCACCTGACACCCAGCTCTGACTTGTGGCTCCCAGTAGCTGCTAGCATGTGGCAACGGCCACACTCTGAGCAACGGCTTCGACAGGCCAGCTAAACCTTGTGAGGGTTGCCATCAGGTCATCGACCCCTGGTGAACCAGGGCTTTGCTCACCCAGCATGTGAAGACTGCTTTGGCGGAACAGACGGAAGAAACCAGTAAGAAGGTTCAAACGCTGAGAGGGCAACGCAGCGAAGCACTGTGGAGTGCTCAGGGCTTCTTGGAGCACAAATGACAACACGGCCATCCAATGCAGCTGAGGAAGTCTCCAGGTGTAACGACTTTTCGTGCCACTGGACCCAGGCTTCCAATGCCGAAAGAGTGGGACTGTCTCTGTGCATCGGCTTTTCCACTTAAATCTCTTTCACGCACAAGTATCATTATGCACACTCATCTATCCTAACCCCGTCCATCCTCTTCAAGACCTGCGGCGATGGGAGAGTGGTGATGCAACAGGTGGAGGTGACCACTGGCAGTTGTAGTCATGATCCTGCACGTAGGCGGCCCACGGACCAGTGGTCACTCGGCCCTGTGGGCAGCAGGGACATTCAGCAGCATCCTGGGTGACTGAGCAGCCCACTCTAGGACATCACTGCTCACCCTAATCAAGGGAGGGGACTAGAAAAGATGTCCCAAACATTGCCTGCCCTACAAACACCCAGTCAGCACACCGTGGCTGGCGGGTCATCCCCTTTAAGAGGTCAAAATCAGAGAAAAAATACAAAGAAACTCCTACTAGGAGCATGGAACATCAGGACATTACTTGATAGAGAGAATACCCCAAGACCTGAAAGAAGAACAGCTCTAATCGGTAAAGAACTGGTGCGATATAACATTGACATCGCAGCATTAAGCAAAACACGCTTACAAGGAGAGGGATCACTCAGCGAATCCACCACTGGATACACCTTCTTCTGGAAAGGTAGAGCCTCAAATGAAGACAGAATCCACGGTGTTGGCCTGGCCATCAAGACCAGTTTGCTCAAACAGCTGCCAGACTTGCCTGTGGGCATCAGCAAGAGGCTCAAGAAGATCCGTTTGCCTCTCAGCAAAGACCGGTATGCCACAATCATCAGCGCATATGCCCCAACACTGACCAGCACAGAGGAGAGCATAGAGCAGTTCTACTCTGACCTGAGCGCCATCTTGCACTCAGTGCTCACAAATGACAAGCTGATACTACTGGGAGACTTCAACGCCCACATTGGCCAGGACCATGAAAGATGGAAAGGAGTGCTCGGCAAACAGGGCGTGGGCAAAATGAACAACAATCGCCTACTGCTACTCAGCAAATGCTCAGAGTTCGAACTCACCATCACGAATTCTGTGTTCAGAATGGCAAACAAATATAAAACAATGTGGATGCACCCAAGATCAAAACAGTGGCATCTCACTGACTACATCATTGTAAGCCGGCGAGACATCCAGGATGTAAAGATCACCAGAGCCATGAGAGGAGCTGAATGCTGGACAGACCACTGATTGGTTAGATCAACTCTTCAAATGCGCATTGCGCCTCGCCATCTAAAACACACCCAAACAGTTCGCGCATTTTACAGCATGAGTCCTCTTAGAGAGCCATCTTATTTGCAAACATTCCAGTCCTGCCTGGACAACAAGCTGTCTGCCAAGGCACCACTCAGTGGAAGCTCAACCGAGAAATGTAACCAGTTCAGAGACACAGTGAAGGAAACATCAAAGGCAGTCCTAGGCCCAAAACAACACAACCACCAGGACTGGTTCGAGGAGAACAACACTGCTATTGAAGACCTATTGAGCAAGAAGAACAAAGCCTTTATGGAGTGGCAAAATAACACAAACTCTGCTCCTAAAAAGGACAGATTCAAATCTCTCTAAGCCATGGCACAGCGTGATATCAGGAAGATGCTGACCGATGATGGGAAAAAAAGGCAGAAGAAATCCAGTGGTTTGCTGATATGAAAAACTACAAACAATTTTTCAGTGCTCTCAAGACTGTCTATGGGCTATCAAATCCCACCACCACTCCCTTGCTATCCTCTGATGGTGACACTCTCATAAAAGATAAAAAAGGCATCAGCAACAGGTGGAAAGAACACTTCAGTCAGCTTCTCAACAGACCCTCTTCAGTCGACCAAAGAGCCCTTGACCAGATCCCCCAAAACCACTCCATTGAACAACTTGATGTCCCTCCTTCAATAGAGGAAGTCCAAAAAGCCATCAAACAAATGAGTGCAGGCAAGGCACCCAGTAAAGACAGGATCCCAAACAAGGTGTATAAGGCCTTAAATGGAAGGCTCTCCAGGCATTCCACATAGTGCTGACCAGCATATGGGAAAAGGAAGACATGCCCCCAGAACTCAGAGAAGCCTCCATCGTAGCCCTATACAAGAACAAAGGCTCACGAGCAGCCTGTGACAACTACAGAGGCATCTCACTACTCTCCACTGCTGGAAAGATCCTCGCCTGTGTTATACTCAACAGACTCCTGTCATCTGTCTCAGAGCAGAACCTGCCTGAATCACAATGTGGCTTCCGACCAGATCACAGCACCATTGACATGGTCTTCATGGTGAGGCAAATGCAGGAAAAATGCCTTGAGCAGAACCTGAGTCTCTACATCGTCTTCATAGATCTGGCAAAGGCGTTCGACACAGTGAATAGGGAGGCATTGTGGGTGATCCTCAGCAAGCTCGGTTGCCCAGCAAAATTCATCAAACTGATTTAGCTCTTTCATGTCGACATGGCAGGGGAAGTCCTATCTGGTGGAGAGACTTCCAATAGCTTCAACATCTCCAATGGCGTGAAACAAGGCTGAGTCCTCGCTCCAGTACTATTCAACCTATTTTTCACCCAAGTATTACAACATGTTGTGATGGATCTAGACCTGGGCATCTACATCAAATAACGACTGGATGGCTCAGTATTCGACCTTCGCCGCCTGACTGCAAAAACAAAGACAACAGAGAGACTCATCCTGGAAGCTCTCTTCGTAGAGGACTGTGCTCTCATGGCCCACCAAGAAAATCATCTCCAAACCATTGTGGACAGGTTCTCCACTGCAACAAAACTGTTTGGCCTGACTATCAGCCTCAGCAAAACAGAGGTGCTGTTCCAACCTGCACCAGGGAGGCCAACGAACCAGCCGTGCATCACAGTCAATGGCACGCAGCTTTCTAACGTCAACACTTTCAAGTACCTGGGCAGCACCATCGCCAACGACGGGTCCCTAGACCACGAGATTAATGCCAGGATCCAAAAGGCCAGCCAGGCACTTGGGCGGCTGCGCTCCAAAGTCCTCCAACACAGAGGTGTGAGCACTGCAACGAAGCTCAAAGTGTACAATGCAGCGGTCCTCAGCTCGCTCCTGTACGGTTGTGAGACATGAACACTGTACCGGAAGCACATGAAGCAGCTGGAGCAATTCCACCAACACTCCCTCCGGTCAATCATGAGGATCCAATGGCAGGACCGAATCACCAACCAGGAAGTCCTCGACAGAGCCAACTCCACCAGCATCGAAGTCCTGGTCCTCAGAACCCAGCTACGATGGTCTGGACACGTCATCCGCATGGACCCACAGGGAATACCAAGACAGGTATTCTATGGTGCACTGTCAGCTGGACTCAGGAAACAAGGCCGAGCAAAGAGAAGATTCAAGGATCAGCTAAAGTCCAACTTGAAGTGGGCTGGCATGACACCAAAGCAACTAGAACTCGCTGCCTCTGACAGAAGCAGCTGGTGAACCCACATTCACCATTACCGCCGCCACCTTTGAAGATGAGCGACGTCGACGTCTTGCCGCTGCGCGTGAACGCCGACACCAGGCCACACCCGCACCTCCCGTAACAACTGGCGTCCCAGGCCCCGTGTGCCACACACTGTGCGACTCAGCCTTTGGACTCCAAAGCCACATGAGGGTACACCGTAGATGAAACTGCACAAAGACAATCGTCATTCTCAGTCACCGAGAGACTGTCCCAGGTCTGTCCCAGGTCTGTATATCAGAATAAGAGGGAACATATTCTCTTTGTACCTAGCATCACTGATATAATTGCAGTCATTTTGGTGGTGATTCAAGCTCATGAATGCTTCTCTCCTTTCCATTTTATTTAGAATTTGAATCATATCATCTGATGATTAATTCACTTTCTACACTGGTACTATTTTTGAAATTTCTTTGCCTCTTCAAAGGAAGTGTAAATAAAGGATTGGAAAATATTGGAGTTTCTTGGGAGGAAGAAGTAGAAGATTTGTCAAAGTGGGGAAAATTATGCCATTGTGCAGTTGTTATTGTGACTGCCAGGTGCTACATTGTATTCTCCAAGTCAGGGGCCTGACTTTTGAAAAATGGCTTAGACATGATTTATTTTTGCTTCAATGAGAAAGAGTGGTGATTTTTTTTCATGTTGTTAAAGATGACATGACCATTCATTCAATGGGAGTATTAAATATATATTAAATATATCTACAATAAAAGGCTTGTAAAAGAAACTGGGACAGCTATTTATTTTTCTAGAATCCCCATGTTGCATTAACAGCTGACACGAGTTGCCAAAATAATCAACAGATTCAATTACATTTCATTCTATAAACATTTATTCTGTACCTAATATATGTAATAGTAAATTTTCTTTTCTCTGTCTCTTTTCAGATTTCCATATTATTCCCTTCCTCTGATCTATAAAGGATAAATTCTATTATCCCCATTGACAGAAGACAAAACTGACATTTAGTGAGCTAAGTAATTTGTCTGGAGTCATGTAGCTATTCAACCATGGATGTCTACATTTGAACATGGGTGTCCTCATTCCAAATTCAACATGCCTTTACCCCAGAGATTTCAAATGATAGCCCATAGATGTTGACCCAAATTAAAATGTAGTTGGTTAATATTCAATTAAGTAAAAATACAATAACAATATATATATATATATATGATTTTTTTAAAAAAAAACCTTACCTTCCGTCTTAGAGTCAATATTGTGTATTGGTTCCAAGGCAGAAGTGTGGTAAGGGCTAGGCAATGGGACTTGCCCAGGGTCACACAGCTCCAATGTGTCTGAGGTCAGATTTGAACCTAGGACCTCCCGTCTTTAGGCCTGACTCTCAATCCACTGAGCTACCCAGCTGCCTCCTATATGATTTTCCAAGTCATTATATGGACAAGGATTCTTATGTATTTTTTAGTGTTCGCTATTTCTATTTGACCTTAATTCTACTGGTCAGTGTAAGTAATTGTATTAAGAAATGGGGACAGACTGGAGGAGGGGGGAAAACTCTGCCTGCAATGAGATTATATTCTAATGGGAATGGTAAGTAAAACAATCATAAATGCACAAGTAAATGTAGAACCAGGCAAAATGTAGCAAAAGTAAAGTATACCAAAAACATGTGAAGAAAGAATTAATTTCATCTGGAGGAAGATCAAGGAAGGCTTCATGGAAGGGAAGAGAAAGCATAGAAGCTGAAACTTGAATAAAAAAAAATAATTTTTAGTCATTCATTATATAAGTATGTATTTAACAACAGTTATCCACAAATGGCATATCAGGATAAACAATAGTCCTGAAACCCATTGGTGATTTAGGAGGATATCTATTCCAAACATGTGAAGACTTCTGGTAGAAAAAAGTAGCTGAGGAGCACTTAGAGCTTTTTTTGACATTAAAGACATTGAGGTCATCCTTTTTATTCCAGGGCATGATCATTCATCTTGACTTTTGTCTTAATACTGGACTTTGATGACTCTGGAAGGGAAAATAGGCTAAAAACTGTAACTCTGACTCATTTAAATTAAATTATTGCACAAGTAGAAATATTGCCCCATGATGCCATTGGTCCTTTCTGAAAAATAAGGACACACAGCAGTAACAATATTTAATGTTAGACACTTTGTCAGAAGGCAGAGATGAAGATGGGGATGCATTTTAGGCATACATCAATGAAGGATAGAATCAAATTGAACTAAAATAAGGACATAAGAATCATCCTCAAACCTTTACTAGCTGTGGGACCCTCAGCAAGTCACTTAATACCATATGCCTTAGTTCTCCATCTGTAAAATGAGCTGGAAAAGAAAATATCAAACCACTCCAGTATCTTTACCAAGAAAACCCCAAATGGTGTCAGAAAGAGTTATACACAACTGAAACGACAATAATATTTTGTTTTTTATATAATTGATTTCCTTTATAATCCTACTTTTGTGAAGATTAAATTTAACTCTCCCATAATTGTGAAAGTGAAATCAACTCTCCCTTGAGTGTGAAGATTAAAATTGTAACCCTTGCCTATTTTTAGATTTTAATCACCAAAAGTGTAAACTCCCTACTTAAAATTTGAGTAAGGAGATTTGCACATTTTTATATGTAATCACCAAAAGTGTAAACATCCCACTTAATCATTAAGTGGGAAGTCTGTGACCCATGTGGGCAATAGTGGGTAACAAATCAGAATTAAACTAACTTCCCCTGGGCAGTCTTAAAACAAAGCTTCAATTGTGATTGGTAGATGTAAAATTAGGGGAAGACACAGGAAGTGACACAAAAGAAGCATCTTTAAAAGAACCTGTCAATTCCTGTGAGGGACAGTTCTTTATTCTTTGGAAGTGTAGATTGGAGACAATTCTTCATTCTTTGGAGTGGAGCTGGACAGGTGACCCTTTTCCTGGTGAGGCTATTCTAAAATCTCTTCCTTTGAACTGACACGTGGTGAGTGAAAAGCTAACTCTTAACTGCTGGGTTTTTTGAAAAACAAAACAAAACAAAAAAAAAGGAAAAAAAACAGCCTCAGTAGAGATTTACTTCTTGAGAGAGAGACTTCCCCAGGTCCTTGGCTTTGCAGAGGCCTAAGGACTAATTCTCCCTGCCCCGGTTGAGCCAGGGTCCTGGAATAAATTACTTAGTGCTTAGGCTTGATACCTTACCCTATTCTCTCTCTGATTTTCTTGCTTTACTCTTTCTATATTTTATAAATAAATTGTAAATAAATCATGTCTCTTTGGAATTAATATAAATTCCTGGCAACCCTATTTTAAATATAACTTAGTCCAACCGTTTTATAAATAAACCCCTTTTTCTCCCTTACACATTTTTGTGTGTGCAAATTTAAAGACTGTCACGAGGAATAAACACACACACACACACACACACACACATACAATAGAACAAAATAAAATACAACAGGACATGACACCAAGAGCTCTTGTTCTAAACTCATTGTTCTTTGCATTGGGCAGCATTGCTTCTTAGACCTGTATGAGATCAGAAAAGTTGTGCTACACTTAGGCTTCATTACCAAATGTCAATGGGGTTAGTTTGAAGTTGGACTACAAAGGTAGGCTCCTATCTGCTTCAGTTCTTAACTTCTAACCCATTCTTGACATTGCTTTCTCAGAAACTCCCCATATAGGATCATTTGACAAATCTTGTCTATTTTTACTGCACAACGTTTCTTAAAATCCCTTTCCTTCTCTCTATTCAAATGACAACTAATCTAGTTCACGTTCACTTCTTTATTCTAAACTTCTGTTACAACTTAAACAGCCTCCCCGATTCCAGTTTTTCTCCATTTTTCTACATCTATATTTCTTCATCTTCCTTTAGCTGCCTAATTATTATTCCTAAAGTGTGGGCCTGATCATGTCACTGCCCTGCTCAAAAATATTCATTGACTACCTATTGGCCATGCTGTTCAATTATTTCAATTCTTCCTTGATCCTATTTTGGATTTTCTTGGCAAAGACACTGGAGTGATTTGCCATTTCCTTCTCCAGGTCATTTTACAATGAGGAAATTGAGACAAATGGGGTTAAGTGGATTGTCCAGATTCATGAAACAAGAAGGTATCAGAGACCAGGTTTGAATGCAGGAAGATGAATCTTCTAGTCACCACACACTGTGCCAGGTAGCTTCCTTGTAGCCACTAGAATAAAACCCCAATCCATTATCTCATGATTCCGTTCCCTAGAGTATCTTACTTCTACCCCCATATTTATTTCCTTTTATTCTCTTTCATGTCTCCATGTTTAGTTAAATGGGCTTACAGTTGTTTGTGAACTCAGAATTACCTTTTCCATCTGTGCCTACACAGAGGATAAATCCCTTACAACAAAAATATAATTCCCTGGACCTCAGTCTTGTATAATCCCCAGTTTCTTTCAAAGCTTAGCTAAATATGCTCTCTCCTAGGAGTCTTTCCTAATTTTGGCCCTCAATATGCATAGTAACTTGTTTCTCCTGAAATCATCTTGTATTATTTATTTCCTGACATATGAGGTCCATTCATTATTTGTATTCTCCAAGCAGAATACAAGCTGCCCAAATTTCATGTGACCATAGGTTCAGGTCTGGAAGGAATCTTGGAAGCCTTCAAGTTCAAATCTCTCATTTTACAAATGAGAAAGTGGAGGTCCATGTAAATCATGTGATGCCCAGAGTCACATATCTCCTGACCTGAGTGTCCAAGGCAGGAATTCAACATAAGCATTCCTGACTCCACATCTAGTTTTCTATTCCTTGTGCCAGTTACAATTTTTATGTGTTTACCCAGATATTCCAATGATACCTTGCACACAAAAGATGTTGTTTGAGAAGTGCTTATTGTATTGGTTTTATTCTTGGGGAAATGCCACCTAGTCTCTAGCTCTGGTATATAATAGTTGTTTGACCTTAGGCAAATCACTTTTTTTCTTTGGGCTTTAGTTTCCCGAAGTGCTAGATTAAGGTATTTGACTACATAAAAATTGAGGCCTTTTTTCATTTCTCTATCCTATGCACAAGCTTCATTACTTTCTCATGCATGAGCCAAAGTTAATTTGTAAATGACATCAGGAACCAGAACCATAGAGAAGTTCATATCTCTTTTGCCTTTTGGTTGCTCACCTGATCCCTGAAACACTTTTTCTTCCTGGTTAGTTATTACTTCTCAGTCCATTGATTTTTGGAAAAGATGGATTGATGTTGGCTCTGCTACACAGACTTCTTCATCTGGTGATATGTGTTTGTGCGTGTGTTCATAGCATCAAAAACGCATTACATATGGTGGATGATAAATGATATTTCACAAGATCCATACATCAAATTATTCTCTTGGTTAACTTGAGAAGTTAAAATACGGTTCCATAGCTGATCTTTGAAAATATTCAGGAGGTTTACAAGAAAGTAATATTTAGTCATGACAGGTATCTATAGGAAATTGGAAGGTGCAGTGGTACTTCTCATTAAGTTCTCAAACTGCCTAAAATCGCAAAGGCCAATAGGTAGTTGTGTAGCGTGGTAGAAAAATCACTGGGTAGGAATCTCAATACCTTGAGTTCCTTGAACAGGCCGTCTGTTACTTTTGGAGGACTAGTCTTCATTTACACAAAATGAGGCTTTTAATCAGATGATTTATGACATCATTGTTAGCTTAAATATTTTTCTACAATTCTAAATTTGTTTGTTGTTGTTCAGTCATTTTCCAGTTGTGTCTGACCCTTTGTGACTCCATTTGGGGTTCTCTTGGTAAAGATACTGAAGTGATTCGACATTTCCTTCTACAACTTATTTTACAGATGAGGTAACTGAGGCAAACAGGGTTAAATGACTTTGATCACTAGTAGGTGTCTGAGGCCAAATTGGAATTTAGGAAGAGGAGTCCTTCTGACTCTACACCACCTGACATTCTATCCACTGTGCAGTCTGGATGCCTATAATTCTAAATTACCCCCCCGAATTGATCTCCTATTTATATATCACCTGTAAGTATAAAAAATACTTTCTGCAGTATCAGTCTGTGTAATGTACTTCAATATATATTTTTATTGCGCCTATTTCACAGAGGAATACTATAAGACTAAAGGAGATTAAGGTATAGGCTAGACTGTGGCAACATACTTAATGATTCAGAAGCATGACTATTAAATTAGTGATTTTTTGATAATTATTTACTACCAGTTATATGGAATGATGCCTTTCTTTTTTTACACTCATTCCTTTTACAAAATGACATATTCATATATTGTAGAATCACAAAATGTGAGAGGAATGGAATGGAATCTTAGATTTTCTTTGTTCTCTAAGCCAGCAGTAGCAAATACATGGTTGACAGTTTACCTGTGGCCCACAACATTCTTATAGCCTGAACCAGTTTAAATTGTAATTCCTGACTGATGTTAATATGTTGTGATGTGTGTTTATGTGTGCTTGTGTGTAGATTTCTAAGTCAATACTTGGACCACTTGGGGTCTTTACATACAATTTAGAGTCCACTATTTCTATTTGAGTTTGGCACCCCTATTCAAAATACTATTGTTTATAGATAAGGAAAGGGATGCCAAGAGCAGGGAAGTGATGTCCCCAAGGTTTCCACAATGGGCTAGTGGCTCAGCTGGTTGGTCTTGGATTCTAAAAATTTTGACTCTTCAAACCAAGTTTTTTATACTCTTTGGTCAGAAATACCTCTTAATTTTAGTCTATCCTCCACTTAGCTGTCAAAATGATCTTCCTAATATTGAAGACTAGTCACCTACTTCTATTCAAAAAATTCCAGGGACTCCCCATGACTGTGACCATGAGGATGAATTATAACATCCTCTTTCTGAAATTCCAAGTCCTTTATGAGCTAACATCTCCTTCCTTGTTTTTCTAGTCTTCTTTTAACTATATTTCACCACCATTCTCTACATACATTGTATATTACTTTCAGTGGTAATGGCTTTGCTGTTGCTTCAATAAGCTACTACATCTATTGACTCCAACTATTCTCTTTGCTTATCCTCTATGACTAAATACTCTTTTTTTCTCATCTCTATCTTCTGTTTTACGTGACTTCCTTCATTTCCAACTGAAATCCCACCTTCTGTAGGAAACCTTCCCAATTCCTCTTAATTCTGGGTCCTTCCTTTAGTTGGTTATTTCAAATCTAATCTATATAACTTATTTGTACATAGGAATTTTGTGTTGTCTCCTCCAATAGACTGTAAACTCCTCAAGAGTTGGGACTACATTTTAACGTGCTTTGCTTAGCACAATACCTGGAACATTGTTATTCAGTCATCCAGTCTTGTCCAAATCTCTGTGACCCCTTGGGTCATATAGCACACTGATACTGACAATGAGGTTTTCTTGGGAAAGATACTGGAGGGGGTTGCTATTTTCTTCTGTGATTAAGTGATTTGGGCAGGGTCACACAGGTAATAAGGGTTTGAGGCCAGATGGGAATTCAGGTCTTTCTGACTGCAGGTATAACGCTGTCCACTGAGACCTCAGTTGTCTCTGGCAGATTAGAAAGCTCTTAATCAATAGTAATTGTTTTATAATCTTCTGAACATAATTAGATGAAAGTATACCTTGAAACAAATGGTTGTTTTTAAACACTGAAATTTTGAAATTACCTTATAATAACTTTGAAATAACTCTTTGGTCAATATTCCCCATTTGTTGTCCCTATCATCAGAATGTGAGCTTCACAGCAAGTCCTGCATTTCTTTTTATATTCTTATCCACAGGCTTAGTACAATTCTTGACCCTAAGAAAGCCCTTAATAAATGGTTTCTTATCCTTTCATTTCATAATTAATTTCACAAGGCTTGGAACTGGAAGGAAACAGAAAGGTCATCTTCAAAGGCAATTAGGCAGCAGGACAGATAAAGAAGCAGAATTTTAAATCTGACAGATCTGAGTTCAAATCCTGACCTGTGTACATGCTAGTTATATTAACCTGGACATATCACAAAACCCAGACTCTGTTGTCTCATCTGTAAAATAGTATAATAATAGCAATAACCTCATTAATTAGTGTGAGTATCAAATGAGACAACCTCTATCTATTCCTTGAAAATCATATAGATGCTATGTATTATTATCTTCTAGTATAATACTCTCATTTTATAGATCAATCAATAAACATGATAATGTACCTATATTTTCATTATCAACACATTATGAAATGTGTTGATAAAGGGCTAGCTACTTGTGATACAAGGATAAAAAATGAGCTAGACCTAGCCCTCAAAAAGATTAAATACCGTAGTGCGATATAGGCAAACCTCAGGCATGCACTTCAGAAGAGGCTTCTCTCCTTCCCTTCTCCACACGTTTAAGGACATTTCTCAGATCTTTCCCTCTACCCAGTAGCCTAGTGAGGGTTGTCCCTCCTTCCCCTCTCTGGGGTAAGGGGGCAGCTCACATGCAAGGTGAGGGTTGCTGTTTGGGCACTCAGTCTCTAAAAGGTTTGCCATCACTGCTGTAGGAGAAGCCAAACACATATACATACAAATATATAGAAAGGAAGTAAATACAATATAATTTTGTTGATGGTGATTAGACACAAGAGAGAATGAGATAGTGGTACAACTATCATATAATCAGTAAAGACAATGCTATAGAGGAAATGATAACTTAGAGCAATGATGGCGAATTTTTAGTGAGCACACACCATGCCTGATGCCAGGTTTGCCCCACCCTGCCCTTTACCACACACAGGGTAGGGAGAAAGTGCTCCCATGGGGCTGCTGGGCAAAGGGATGGGTGATGTGTAAAAAATATTGTTACACATGGTGGAAAGGGGGAAAGGAACAGTTCTGCCCCAGTCCCTCTGCTTTTCTAGTAACAAATCCAGGGACGGGATAGGGGTGTGCAGTGGCACACATGACCACAAAGACCACTCTGAGTGCCATATTTTGTATGCATGCCATAAGTTCTTTATCATTATCTTAGAATGATCTAGTAATTTGCCAAAGTCATACAAACAGTAAAAAGTCAAACTAGTATTCAAAGTCCCTTCTCTCGGCTTATATACACACATACCATTCATACTACTTGCTGTTATTGTTCAGTCATTTCTGTCATGTCTCATTCTTTCTGACCATATTTGGGGTTTTCTTGACCAAAATGGTTTGTCCTATCTTTCTACAGCTAATTTTAGAGATGAGGAAACTGAGGTAATGAGGGTTAAATGACTTGACCAGAGTCACACAGCTTATGTGTTTGAGATCAGGTTTGAACTCAGGAAGAAGTCTTCCTCACTCTAGGTCTGGCACTTTTATCCTCTTCACCACCTAGCTTCTCATCATACATTTTTTTCACCCGCAAAACAAAATAAAACAAAGCTCTCTATACTGATGTCACTTCCTGTCCAAGCCTATATAAATCTTTCAAGTCGGGGAAATATTTCCACTTATATTACATATTCGATGTGTTATCTGGCTCTGGTACATTACAGTGCTTGGAAGAGCTCTGAATTGGTCACCTTTCATGGCCATTAAATTCACTTTAAAATGATGTAAGCTTATTGAATATGAACAAAACAAATCCATTGTTGGAAAATCAACTTGAATGAATCCTACTTGAGTTTAAAGAGCCTTTTGTGACAGTAATAGATATGAGAATTATGAAGCAACAAGGGAAGTCTGGTGTCCTATTTGAATGCTAATACACACAATACCATTCGTGCTCATATCCCTTTCATAACTGTATTGGCGCATAGGAGCCTTGGAAATAAATGAAAAGTGCTTGGCTGTAATGGATTTCACAAAAGCAAAGGACATAATTAAGGGAGCAGTGGCACTTGTTATTAACCACTGCTTTCACACAACAATAAATCCCCACCCCCTTCTAAGAGATTTTAGTGCAATTTTTCTTGTATACACCCCTCCCGTGGCAGGTGGCTGGGGAGAGATACACAGCATTATAGGAAGACTTTTGTTTCCATCGACTTCTTCATAGTTTCTCTTTATTTTCCTATAATTTATAAAAGAAAAGAAAAAAATTACCATTAATGTCAATGTGGACTATGTACAATGTGTTCATATATTGGCACCTAATCTTCTGGATTTTTTTTTAAATTCACTATGGTCAAAGAACTGTATATACCTAAAGAGAGAGAGACAGAATATGGACGGATCAAACTTTGTGCTAATATCTCAGAGTATTAAAAGAGCTAGATGTTTTCCAGCCCACTGGGGAGGCCATCTTATAGAATTTCTCAGACTGTAAAGGCATAGATGAGCTAGGAATCAATTAGATAATAATTGTAAAGCACTTAGCATTGCCTGGAATATAGAAATGTGCATTCTCTCCCTTCCCCTATTTATTCATAATGACAAAACTAGTTTTGGACAAATTTACTCAATAGAAAGGTTTTTTTTTTTCTTTCTCTATAGAGGAAAGACTATCATCTGTCTATCTATCTATCTATATGTCTGTTTGTCTGTTTACCTATATAATTTCATAGTTAGCTAGTTGGCATGATAGGTCAGTTATTGAACATGGAGTCAGGAAAACCTGAGTTCAAATCTTAATGCAGACATGTATGAAATCCTTATGGAAGTCACATCAGCCTTAGTTTCCTCATCTATAAAATGGGATGATAATTGCACCTACCTCACAAAGTTGTTTTGAAAATGTAACAAGACTGTGTGTGTGTGTGTGTAAAAAGACTTTGAAAACTTTAAAACTGTGGAGCCAGTTCTGTAACCATTTTTTTCCAAGAATACAAACTTTATTGAACAAAGGTAATGGTCATAGGCAGGGAAATGGAAGCTGTGTGCGTAAAGAGACTTTGGAAACTTTAAAGAACTATTTAAAGACCAGCTAAAAATGTTATTATGATGATCTAATCTAATCCTCTCATTTTGCACACATGGCAGTATTTTTTCTTTCCTCTATTTTTTAATTTTATATTTTCTTCAAATTATATATTAATAACATTTTATCAATTATTTTCTGACATTTTGTGATCTGTTTTCTTCCTCCCACCTCCCTGAGATGGTAGGTAATATGATACAGATTTTACATGTACTGTTATGCAGTCCATATTTCCATGATTGTCATGTTGTAAGAAAAGACATACAGCTTCTACTAGAGAAAAATTCATGAAGGAAATAAAGAACTGTGTACTTCAATCTGCATTTAGTTCCTATGGTGTTAGATAGTTGTTGTTTTTTCATCATGAGTCCCTATCAAGCAGTATTAAGTACATATTAAGTGTCAGGCATTTCTTTTCAAGCCTTAAAGTACTATATGGTTATATAATTTTAGGGATTTTTATTATAATTTTCATAAAGAAAACAGTGATATAAAAGGAAACAACTGGTGCCCATTGATTAGGGAATAATCAAAAAAAAATTGTGGTTGTGAATATAGCAGGATTTTTTTAGTTATCTGGAGCAATAAATGCATGGAATGCAGGGAAACTTGGCGAGGCTTATTTAAAATGATAAAGAACAAAGAAAGGAGCTCCAGGAGAACAACAGGAAGAATGTCTGTGATAACCTAAATGAAAACAGTACTAAGTGGCATACAAACTCAGATTTTAAATGCATACATCATTTTTTTTTATTCTAGAGGAATCAAACTTCAGTACTCAGTAGAGAAATGTAGTAATACACGTTGAGAATGTGACATCTATTCTCAGATGCCACCAGTGCCAGTGAGTGAGTTAGCACTCATTTATTAAGTATACCCGGTGCTCCCAGCAAGAAGCTTTCAGCAACCCTTTTTAATTCAAGCATCTTCCCTCTGCTATTTATTTTCTATTTATCCTGTATATCAGTTACTTTGTATTTATTTGATTACATGTGTTTCCCCTATTAGATCATAAGTTCCTTGAGGGTGTTTTGTTTTTAAACCTTTACCTTCTGTCTTAGAATTGATAGTAAATATTGGTTTCAAGGCAGAGGAGCAGTAAGGACTAGGCAGTTGGGGTTAAGTGACTTTCCCAGGGTCACACCGGTTGGAAGTGTCTGAGGTCAGATTTGAACCTAGGATCTCATGTCTCCAGGTCTTGAGCTCTATCCATTGAGCTAGCTAGCTGTCTCTGAGTTTTCCTTTTGCTTCTTTTTATATTCCTTAGTGCTTAGTGGAGTACTTAGAACATAGTAAATACTTAGTAAATTTTTTTTTGATTGATTAAAAACTATGTCCTTAGCACTCTATTAAGCTCTTGTGTTACAAAGGAAGGCAAAAAACAAAACAAAACACACAAAAAAAAAACCATAGTCCTGACCTTAATGTATTCATGTTCTAATGAAGAGACAATATGCAATCAAGTATCTACATATATAGCATTTATAGAAATAAATGAGAAACAATTTCAGAGGGAAGGAATTTAGCAGCAGGAGGGGGGAAGATGAGGAAATTTAGTTTTGCTAAATGGTTTTTGTTTGTTATTGTTTTCACTGGTAGGACTGGAGGGGATGTGTGTAGATATATTGCAATTTGACTGTGATAGAAGAAAAAATGAAAGACGTCAATCAAATTCAAAAAGAAAAAAAAAGTAAAACTACCCAATTTCTAGTTATTGCTCCTAGTTCTGTCTTCCAGGTCTAAGCAGAACACTGAATGCCTCTTCTACATGATAATCCTTGAAGGCAATATTTGAAGGCAGCAAACATGTCCCTCCTAAATCTTCTAGGCAGAAGCAACAAAATCCCTCGTTTCTCCAGCTAGCCCTTGTTTGGTATGGTATCCAATCCCATGACTATCCTCACTGCCCTTCTCTGTACACTCTCTAGTTTGCCAATGCATACATGTGCAATCTTAGACCAGCTATTAACCTCTCGTGTCTAAAGTGAGGAAAACCTCTATATTTTTTTTTTATATAAAGATAAAAGGATGGAACACAGAAGCTAGTTTTATAACATACATATATGTACTTAAAACTTATTCCATATTACACAAAATAATTTCATGAAATCTGATACTGTTAGATTTATTGTTGGACTGAATATTAAATCAGTGATCACCAGAGATTTAATTCTAAATCCCAAAATGAATTACTCAAGTAAATGGAATTTAGTAGTAGTTTATTTTACAATAGAGGGAAGATATTAAGGAAGAGAGAAAAGGGAGGGAAAAGAGAGAGAGAGAGAGAGAGAGAGAGAGAGAGAGAGAGAGAGAGAGAGAGAGAGAGAGAGAGAGAGAGAGAGAGAGAGAGAGAGAGAGAGAGAGCTTCCTCTGAACCAGTTAGAAATTCTATGGCACCAGTCAGGGGAAAGGAGTCTCAAGACAATGAGCCTTTCTTGGAGGTTCACACCTCCAGAAAGGGCAAAGAAGGAAATCAGTCTTTTTACTCACCACAATGACTGTCTAAAATGAAAGGAATCTGAGGTCTCCTGCACCTGCTCCTCCAGGGGTCCAGTTCCATATAGCCAAGTGTCTTCACTCCATGTCTGAGTGTCTGTCTTCCAGGCTCTCCTTAAGCATCTGTCTTCCCTTCAGCTCCGAGTGACTATCTTCACTCCAAGTCTGAGTAACTGTCTTTCAGTTCAACTCTGAGTGACTGACTGATTAATGATCCTAGTGTGACTGTTTCCACTATTTAAAGACCTTTTTCTCTTGTGTCACCTCCCCTAATTTTTACATCTACCAATCACAGCAGACCCTCCTCTCCAAGACTCTTTCACACATGGGTCACAGACCTCCCACTCAATGTATGAAATGGGTGTTCATACTTTTTATGGTTAGTTTACACCTTTTTGTAGTTAGTTCATACCTTTTTGTGTTTAAAATAGGTAGATCTACTTTAAATACTGGGTTTACACTTTGGAGATTAAAGTAAAAAAATAGATAGGGAATTACAACTTAATCTTCACAATAAAGGAAGAGCTAAGTACCTTCATTGTTACAATCTGGGATTACAATTTAATCTTCCAATGCCTTGATAGTAGTTCAAAATAAAATGAAAGAATTCTAGGTATAAGAGATAGGCCATTTACCTGATTTCATGATCTTGAAAGTATGATGTATCCAGGGGCATTAGGAAGGAGAAAAAGGTTTAGATAGGGAGCTGCATCCAAGTGCTATGGTGTGATGAGTAGAGACACTGGTGTAGCCTAGGAAACGAGGGATTTTTAAGGATTGCCAGGAAAGTAGAGGGATTGTCCTGAGAATGAGTGGAGTCATATGGAGGTAGAACCTTAGAATTCCCTGATACTGTTAGAGGCTGAGCCATCGAACAGGCATTCAGAACCTATGATCTATAGGCCTCTAACAGGTCCATTAATTAATTTCAGGAGGTCTGTGAATTCCAATGAGATAAAATTATATTTTTATTTTCTATCATTCTCTAAAACATAGCATTTTTTCACTTATTTAATTTTAGTATATATGGTGCTGAAGTGAGCACTTTTCACTTATTTAAAACAACAAAAGGAACATTATGAAAAGAAAATCTAGAACTGAGCTATCAAACTCAGATAGAAATGGGGTCCTGTAAGCTATCTCTGTGGGTTTAATTCTAAAATGTAAAATCCATATTTTACAGTATTTTAACTTATTTTGTTAATTACTTCCCAGTTACATTTTAATCTGGTTTGGACTGTACTCAGTACTGTCATGGGCTTCAGGTCGTAGACTCTTGGTGAACTAAGGCTTTGCTCACCCAGCATGTGAAGACTGCTTCAGCCGAACAGATGGAAGAAACAAATAAGAAGGTTCAACGGCTGAAAGGGCGACGCAGCAAAGCACTGTGGAGTGCTTAGAGCATGTTGGAGCACAAAAGACAACACAGCCATCCAATGCAGCTGAGGAAGTCCCCAGGTGTAACGATTTTTCATGCCAATGGACCCAGGCTTCCAATGCTGAGAGAGTGGGACTGTCTCTGTGCATTGAATTTTCCACTTAAATCTACTTCACACACAAGTGTTTTTGTGCACACTCATCTACATCACAGATGAAAGTGCACAAAGACAACTGTCATCCTCGGTTACCGAGAGACTACTACTATTCATGGGCTTCATTTGGCCTCATCAACATGTCTAGCTCTGATCTAGAGGTTTCACCAAATGTCCAAAAAGATCTATAATAAATTAAATTTCAAGGGACCCCTGAGCTAGTGTGAGAAACATTTGGAGGTATTTTAAATTCATTCTGTATTAGGGAACATAGAAGAAGAGATGATGAAGGAGGAAATATAGAGATCATACATAGGAATAAGTCTTTTGACCCTGAAGCAAGGATACCACAATATAGCATTTACCCTTATTAAAACTATAAGATGGCATTAAGGTTGCCCATTAGATAGAGTGCAGGACTTAGAACCAGAAAGATCTGAGTTCAAATCTGGCCTCAATAGTTATTTGACCCTGAATATGTTACTTACACCTTAAACTTACTATTTCTTCATCTGTTTCTTCTACAATGAGCTGGAGTAGGAAATTACAAATCACTCCGGTATCTTTGCCAAGAAAACTCCAAAAAGAGGTCATGAAGAATCAGATGTGACTAAAAATATGATCAACAACAAGAAGGCTGTAAAATAAGTTAGCAACTAGTATTTTTATTCTTTTTTTCTGAATTTTATATAACTTGGCTTGCTTCTTGGTTGGTTTTTCAAAAGCAAAATGTCTGGGGGTAGGGAACCAGACCTGAATTTGATGGAAAATACCCTAGAGGTCATCTAGTACAAACTAGTCTTTTTATAGATAGGAAAATTGCAACCCAGATAAAAGGAAATTTCTTGGCCAGGATTATTTAATGATTTGACAGCAGAATAGCCATTCTGACCACTTGTCTAGTCCAATGAGGGTATTTCTTAGAGTATCACATTAACATCTTTTGAATTGGAATTGAAAGTGAGAAGATACTCATTTTAACATCTGCTATAGTATACCATGTTCACTGGAGCAAACAGCCTAAAACTCATGGAAGTCTAACTAGAGAACTAAATACCAAAATCTAATATGAAAAGGTTTTCCACTTCCAAGTTTTTAAATCTTTCATTTGGCAACCTCTGCATTCATTATCATCAGTTTCTGAATGTAATTCAAACCACAGATTATATTTGCAAATAGGAATTGCTGATTCTCTTCCCACTTTTAACCACACATTTTAAGTATAGCATTAGGATCTCATGGAAGACAGTTTTAAAGTGAGGAAAGTGAGATTTAACAAAGGAAACTCCTCAGCTCTAGGATTAATCTCAATACAGACAAGTTTCAGGTGTCCACACTGGTGGCAATTGATAGCCCATCTATTGAAAGGAACAGAGGAAGTTATCTTGGTTTAAATATCGTGGGAGTTCCCAGTCTCCTCTACTGCAGAGACAGGGAAAGAATTTGTGCTACAATCAGCATGGATTTCATGAGGTCGAATAAGACATAAAGGGAGGATGAAATTGTCAAATGACCCAGGAGCTATGTGGGCTGACTGAACATGTGACCTTAGGCAAGTCACTTGCCATCACAAGTCAGTTTTCCTATCTCAAAAGTGATGTTAATAACATTCCCCTGGATAATGTTTACAAAGTACTTTGAGATACTTGGATGAAAGGCTCCATTTAAATGTAAAGTAGTGTTATTATTCAAATCCCCCCTCTGCTAAGTAGTTTGCAGCAGGTATATTAAAGGAGATTGAACATATAAGGAGGAAATGAAAATTGGTTCTTTCACTGATGGAAATCTGGTTATTCAGATTCTGCCACTCCAAAGCAGGGAGCAGGGGTGCTTATTAAATATTTCCAAACAGATGACAGCATATACAAATCCTCAAGTAGAGCAAGACCAATCCGTCCTCTTCCTACATTGTTGGAGAAAGAAGCTGACACAAAAATAAAATGAAGGAAAGTCTGACTATCATTCTGCTTAAAACAGCTCCCATTAGCATTCTGTTGTGATGACTTGAACCTCTGCTCAACTCTAGCATCTGAAACATTAATAGGCTCCTGGTTTCTCCTCTCTAATCTATAATTATCAAAATATGTGGAGCCGCCTCCCAGAAACATCTATGCCCCTCTCGAATTTCTTCTTGGTGTAACAATTTGGAATCAGTCACCTTGATACTATTCTTTCATCTGTTTTGAAACAATGGTAACTTGGCAAATGAAATTGTATAGCATGGAAATTACCTCTCTGAATGGCTTTCTGAAAAAAAAAAAAAACACTGACTGCTGGAATAATTATCACTGAAATCATTGTGAACCGACTAACCCCTGAAATGGGCTGACATTCATGGCTGGCGACTAATTACTGTACATACGGCCCATACTCTAATTAAGGATGTAGGAGGTACTGTCTCCAAAAGCACCACATTACAAGGAGGACACGATCCACAATCGTCAAGATCATTAAATTTGCTACCCGGAATGAGTTAGCGATGGGGACCAGTGACATTTGTCAAAATGAGTCGGTGCATTTTGTGGAGGGCAGGAGGCCAGGACCCGTGGAGGATTCTAATGAAGCTCCTGGAATGAGTGCTTTTAATTATTTACTGTGAGGAAGGTATGGAAGTTAGAGTCTTTCTGCAGAGAAAAGAGCAAGTTCTAAGCAGGATACATCAAATCCCTGAGTGAATTAAAATCAATGTCTGAGATGAAGCCAACCCAACAATTTAGGGGTTGTCTATAAGCAACACAAAATAAAAGCTGCTGGAGACTGACTTCTACTGGTAAAATTATACAGTGTAGAAAGAACTGGGCATTGGAAGACATTAGTACCCTAGGTCTGGAGTTGCTATTTGTCCTTAAAAAATCACTTCTCTCTGAGTCTGTTTTCTCTTCTGTACAATAAGATCATTACACTGATAGGTCTCTTACTCTTTGACTCATGTTCATTGTTGTGACTTCTGTGAGAAGGGAAGGAAAATTATTCACAAATCTCAGGTGATCCAGGTTCAGAGGGTGTGTGTGTTTCCTAAATGCTCTAATGAATGTTGTAGTGCTACCCATGATCACAGAGGCAATCTTGCCTATAAGGGGTTATAGTCCTGACATGGGCATTGTACCCCCCAAACCAAAGAAGTGTTTTAGGCAAACTGTAAGCAGGGAAATTCCTTTGCTCCCTTCTATCCTTGTGACTCCTAATCCCAAACATATGATAACTCAGAGAAGATCTTGAGAGGATTTTCCTTCTTGGATAGTCCTTTAGATTCAGGATGGACACAGAGATACAACTCTAGGCTATGCCTTGATACCATCAAGTTTTATCTAAAGTAAAATTGAGATTTGAACTCTGGACTTCAATCCCCAAAAGCCCTTGCTCCACTTCCCCAGAATGCTTTGTAATCTCACGCAATTCTGAGGTGGGCCTAGATCGAGGAAGGATTTAAGCTGATGGCAAAGGCTTTTTTTGGGGGGGACTTCTGTTTTGGAGCAGACACTTCTCTTCTGTGATGTGAGGTTATCTTGAGGCCTAGGCACGTGTTTTTTCTTATTATGTATTTTAATATTTACAGTTGGTGACCTAATGGGGAAAAAAAAAACAAAACCTCTCAATCTTCTGATTTAATCTTTAATAGCTAGTGCCTAGGATTTTTTTTTAAGCCAGTTTCTCTAAGATGCCTTTTTAGAAAACTATCTTGATCAGCTCCTGCCTGCAGCCCTCTCTGGTTCCTGCTTCTGCTCCTGGCCTCTCACCTGGTGCCTGAGCTCCCTGTCCTGTTTGTCTGCGCTCCGGCTCCTGGCCCTTCCCACCCCTTGGTCTTTCTCTCCCTCACCTGGCCCACCTGATTCAACCAAGATTGCAATCACCTTGTGACCTGCCTGCCCAACAAACCTGTTCCCTGGAGCAGATCACTCATGACTCATTTCTATCAGCCGGTAACAAAAACGGAGGGGGGGGGGGGGGGAACAGTATTGGCTCCACGTGGGAGGCCTGGGCTCCATGTGGACTGGGGCAGGAGGAGGTATCAGAGCAGGGGAGAGAGAAAAAGGGAGAGGAGAAGAAACAGTTTTTTCAAACAGACTTTTAAGCAATAGGCTGTTTAAAAGGATACCTTTTGACTGTTCTGGTAATTTCATTGATTTCACCTGTGTGCCAGAAGAAAGATTCAGCCCAAAGATTCAACTTTAACTTTGGGGAGGCAAATGGGTGGCTCAGCGAACTGATAGCCAGGCCTACAGACATGCGGTTCTGGGTTAAAATCTAGCCTCAGATACTTCCCAGCTGTGGGGCTCTGATCAGATCCCTTAAGCCCCATTGCCTAGCCTTTACCACTCTGCCTTCTGACAATAGACATTTAAATGGATAAGAACCCAAGGAACTTAAAGACTGGAGGTTATGAGGCATTTCCGACTCGATTGGTTTATAAAACATAATCTATGTATTGCATTTTGATATTTGCTTGGTTTAAGATTTAACTTTGTGATGTTAAATTCATATATTACTGGATTGAATATTATTATGTTACACTGGAGGTTGATTGAATTTATTTTGAATGTACTGAGTTTCAAAATTCTGTTGTTTTTCCCGTATCACTGTGCTAAAAAAATATTAGTGATTAAGCCCATATATGAAAAAACAGTTCTTCTATTTTGCCTTTGTAAAATTGTCATAGAGGAGAGATGAACTTCAGGACTGGTTATAATTGTATAACAACCTTGGAAAAATTTAATGTGCTAAATATCTCAAATGATTTTAAGGGTTTTTTAAATATGATTTTTGTAATTATTTTTTAACAATCTCTGGTTATTTTTGCCTGCCCCTACCATGAGGTAAGGCCCATTCTAGTAGCTAAAGTGAAATACATTTTATAAACCCCAACCTCCCCACATGTGAATGGAAGTTGGACAGTTAATCTCAGGGCATTTGTATCCCTAAAAAAGCCTCCAAAAAAGGAGCATCCCTTTATTTATACTCTTCAGCTCACTACTTTACTTGTAACAGAATTATATGTATATATATATATATATATATATATATATATATATATATATATATATATATATATATATATATATATATATATATATATATATATATATATATAGTAGTCTCTCAGTGATCGAGAATGACTATTGTCTTTGAGCATTTTCATCTATTGATGTACCCTCATGTGGCTTTGGAGTCCAAAGGCTGAGGCACAAATTTTGTGGCACATGAGGCATGGGACGCCAGTTGTTACGGGAGGTGTGGTTGTGGCCTGGTGTCGGCGTTCATGCGCAGCGGCAAGACGTCGACGTCACTCATCTTCAAAGGTGGTGGCGGCCTGGTGAATGTGGGTTCGCCAGCTACTTCTGTCAGAGGCAGCGAGTTCTAGTTGCTTTGATGTAATGCCAGCCTACTTCAAGTTGGACTTTAGCAGATCCTTGAATCTTTTCTTTGGTCGGCCTTGTTTCCTGAGTCCAGCTGACAGTTCACCATAGAATACCTGTCTTGGTATTCGCGGTGGGTCCATGCGGATGACGTGTCCAGACCATCGTAGCTGGGTTCTGAGGACCAGGACTTCGATGCTGGTGGAGTTGGCTCTGTCGAGGACTTCCTGGTTGGTGATTCGGTCCTGCCATTGGATCCTCATGATTGACCGGAGGGAGCGTTGGTGGAATTGCTCCAGCTGCTTCATGTGCTTCCGGTACAGTGTCCATGTCTCGCCACCGTACAGGAGCGAGCTGAGGACCACTGCGTTATACACTTTGAGCTTCGTCGCAGTGCTTACACCACTGTGTTGGAGGACTTTGCAGCGCAGCCGCCCGAGTGCCTGGCTGGCCTTTTGGATCCTGGCATTGATCTCGTGGTCTAGGGACCCGTCGTTGGCGATGGTGCTGCCCAGGTACTTGAAAGTGTTGACGTTAGAAAGCTGCGTGCCATCGATTGTAATGCACGGCTGGTTAGTTGGCCTCCCTGGTGCAGGTTGGAACAGCACCTCTGTTTTGCTGAGGCTGATAGTCAGGCCAAACAGTTTTGTTGCAGTGGAGAACCTGTCCACAATGGTTTGGAGATGATTTTCTTGGTGGGCCATGAGAGCACAGTCATCTGCAAAGAGAGCTTCCAGGATGAGTCTCTCTGTTGTCTTTGTTTTTGCAGTCAGGTGGCGAAGGTCAAATAGTGAGCCATCCAGTTGTTATTTGATGTAGATGCCCAGGTCTAGATCCATCACAGCATGTCGTAAAACTTGGGTGAAAAATAAGTTGAATAGTACTGGAGCAAGGACACAGGCTTGTTTCACACCACTGGAGATGTTGAAGCGATTGGAAGTCTCTCCACCAGATAGAACTTCCCCTGTCATGTCGACATGAAAGAGTTGGATCAGTTTGATGAATTTTGCTGGGCAACCGAGCTTGCTGAGGATCACCCACAATGCGTCCCTGTTCACTGTGTCGAACACCTTTGTCAGGTCTATGAAGACAATGTAGAGACTCAGGTTCTGCTCAAGGCATTTTTCCTGCATTTGCCTCACCGTGAAGACCACGTCAATGGTGCTGCGATCTGGTCGGAAGCCACATTGTGATTCAGGCAGGTTCTGCTCTGAAACAGATGACAGGAGTCTGTTGAGTATAACACGGGCGAGGATCTTTCAGGCAGTGGAGAGTAGTGAGATGCCTCTGTAGTTGTCACAGGCTGCTCATGTGCCTTTGTTCTTGTATAGGGCTACGATGGAGGCATCTCTGAGTTCTGGGGGCATGTCTTCCTCTTCCCATATGCTGGTCAGCACTATGTGGAATGCCTGGAGAGCCTTTTCATTTAAGGCCTTGTACACCAAGGTTGGGATCCTGTCTTTACCGGGTGCCTTGCCTGCACTCATTTGTTTGATGGCTTTTTGGATTTCCTCTATTGAAGGAGGGACATCAAGTTGTTCAATGGAGCGGTTTTGGGGGATCTGGTCAAGGGCGCTTTGGTCGACTGAAGAGGGTCGGTTGAGAAGCTGACTGAAGTGTTCTTTCCACCTGTTGCTAATGCCTTTTTTATCTTTTATGAGAGTGTCACCATCAGAGGATAGCAAGGGAGTGGTGGTGGGATTTTGATGGTCCATAGACAATCTTGAGGGCACTGAAAAATTTTTTGTAATTTTTCATATCAGCAAACCACTGGATTTCTTCTGCCTTTTTTTCCCACCATTGGTCTTGCATCTTCCTGATCTCACACTGCGCCGTGGCTTGGAGAGACTTGAATCTGTCCTTTTTAGGAGCAGAGTTTGGGTTATTTTGCCACTCCATAAAGGCTTTGTTCTTCTTGCTCAATAGGTCTTCAATAGCAGTGTTGTTCTTGGTCAAACCAGTCCTGGTGGTTGTGTTGTTTTGGGCCTAAGACTGCCTTTGATGTTTTCTTCACTGCGTCTCTGAACTGGTTCCATTTCTCCGTTGAGCTTCCAGTGAGTGGTCCCTTGGCAGACAGCTTGTTGTCGAGGCAGGACGGAATATTTGCAAATAAGATGGCTCTCTAAGACGACTCACGTTGTAAAATGGGCGAACTGTCTGGGTACGTTTTGGATGGCGAGGCACAATGCGCATTTGAAGAGTCGCTCTAACCAATCGGTGGTCTGTCCAGCATTCAGCTCCTCTCATGGCTCTGGTGATCTTTACATCCTGGATGTCTCGCCGGCATACAATGATGTAGTCAATGAGATGCCACTGTTTTGATCTTGGGTGCATCCACGTTGTTTTATATTTGTTTGCCATTCTGAACACAGTGTTCGTGATGGTGAGTTTGAACTCTGAGCATTTGCTGAGTAGCAGTAGGCCATTGTTGTTCATTTTGCCCACGCCCTGTTTGCCGAGCACTCCTTTCCATCTTTCATGGTCTTGGCCAACGCGGGCGTTGAAGTCTCCCAGTAGTATCAGCTTGTCATTTGTGGGCACTGAGTGCAGGACGGCACTCAGGTCAGAGTAGAACTGCTCAATGGTCTGCTCTGTGCTGGTCAGTGTTGGGGCATATGCGCTGATGATTGTGGCATACCGGTCTTTGCTGAGAGGCAAAAGGATCTTCATGAGCCTCTTGCTGATGCCCACAGGCAAGTCTGGCAGCTGTTTGAGCAAACTGGTCTTTATGGCCAGGCCAACACCATGGATTCTGTCTTCATTTGAGGCTCTACCTTTCCAGAAGAAGGTGTATCCAGTGATGGGTTTGCTGAGTGATCCCTCTTCTGGTAAGCGTGTTTCACTTAAGGATGCGATGTCGATGTTATATCGCACCAGTTCTTTACCGAATAGAGCTGTTCTTCTCTCAGGTCTTGGGGTATTCTCTCTATCAAGTAATGTCCTGATGTTCCATGCTCCTAGTAGGAGTTTCTTTGTATTTTTTCTTTGATTTTGACCACTTAAAGGGGATGACCCGCCAGCCACGGTGTGCTGACCAGGTGTTTGTAGGGCAGGCAATGTTTGGGACACCTTTTCTAGTCCCCTCCCTTGATTAGGGTGAGCAGTGCTGTCCTAGAGAGGGCTGCTCAGTCACTCAGGATGCTGCCGAATGTCCCTGCTGCCCTACAGGGCCGAGCGACCACTGGTCCGTGGGCCGCCTACATGCAGGATCGTGACTACAACTGCCAGTGGTCACCTCCACCTGTTGCATCACCACTCTCCCATCGCCTCAGGTCTTGAAGAGGGTGGACGGGGTTAGGATAGATGAGTGTGCACAAAGATACTTGTGCGTGAAGATTTAAGTGGAAAAGTCGATGCACAGAGACAGTCCCACTCTCTCGGCGTTGGAAGCCTGGGTCCAGTGGCACGAAAAGTGGTTACACCTGGAGACTTCCTCAGCTGCATTGGATGGCCGTGTTGTCTTTTGTGCTCAAGAAGCCCTGAGCACTCCACAGTGCTTTGCTGCGTTGCCCTCTCAAACGTTGAACCTTCTTATTGGTTTCTCCGCCTGTTCAGCCGAAGCAGTCTTCACATGCTGGGTGAGCAGAGCCCTGGTTCACCAGGGGTCGATGACCCGATGGCTACCCTCACAAGGTTTGGCCGGCTTGTCGAAGCCGTTGCCCGGGGTGTGGCCGCTGCCTCATGCTAGCAGCTACTGGGAGCCACAAGTGAGAGCTGGATGTCAGGTGGGGGTCAGAGGCTGGAGAGGTGCCCTAGGAGGGCATGACAGGCCCTCCATACCAGAGATACTACCCCTCCCTAAGCACCCCATACACCCCAATGTGAAAGGGAAAGAAATACCTAAAAGCCAAAGCTTTCAAATGATAATATTGGTAATCCAATCAAGATCTGGGATCGACCTCTATACCAGCCTAGTTGCTAAAGCAGGTACCAGATGTAGAAATAAACTAAATTGGTTCATAGATATATAGGATAGAGTTGGATGGGAGGTATAGATTATACATTTCAACTCTTTAACTTTTGAGTTGAGGAAACTGAGGTTCAGAGAGTGAAAGCATCTAGGCCAAGGTGCTTACCTAGGTGGACCTACTAGTAAGAACCAAAACTTAGAAATAAATGCTTGTGAAATATTAAAACCCCCAGAGAAGACTTTGACTACACTTGATTGACAATGTTTTTCCTCATTCTCTGTTGACCGATTTTTTTTACCCTGTTATGGGACATTTACCATAATGGGTCTGATCCTAGAAAGGATGGCCAACCTGGGCAATTCCTGAGTCTAGGAAGCACCACGCTATAGTCCAAGAGATTGGAGAATTTTGTTTAGAGTTTGGCTTTGATAAGCAAGATCTGTGAGGCAAGTGTCAAATCACGTCATCTGTCAAATAATGATAATAATACTTATATTATGTAGCCTACACAATTATTGTGATGGAAATGCTTCCTAAATTTTAAAATACTGTTTAAGTGGTTATAAGCATCATATACTTGTAAGCGGTGTGATGCATGATTACATTTAGGCTACTTATGCTATTTGGCACAGTTGCATGAAATAACAAGCATTTGTCTGGTGCCTTAAAGTTTGGAGAGCACATTATTAACATCATTTTATGCTCATGACAACTCTGAGTTATATCTGTTTTCATTACCTCCATTTTACAGATGAGGAAATGAGACAGTCCAAGGCTAAGTAAATTGCTCAGTGTCACAAAAGATACTGTTGTGGGGGGCTTGAGGTGAACGCCTGGGCCCAGGAAGGGTACCCTTTGCAAGAATGCAAGACTCCAAAACTTAGCTTAAAAATAAAAAAAAGATAAGTTTATTAACTTAGTAGGTAATGTTGAATCCAGGCTGGAGGACAGTATAGATGGAAAGCTGCCTCCCAGAGGACATCATTTCTAGGGTCTTTATACTCTTTACAACAGGAAATACGTGACTTGAGGAGGGTATGTACTCAGGCACAAAGGTGACTTTGGTCAGCCTGAAGACTTAGGGGGTGACCCTCATATTTTAGGGGACAGATAGATATCTTAGATACAACTGATGATATCAAGGCATAGCATAGAGGTGTATCTCTATGTCCATCTCAAAACCTAAAGGAGAATCCAAGGAGGAGAATCCTCCCAGAGGACTTTCCCTTTGATGTAGCAGGGTCTTATCAGGAGTTATCAGATGTTTTAAGGTTAGTAGTCACTAGAATTCAAGGAAGCAAAAGAATTTTCCTGTTTACAGTTTGGCCTGAAACACTTCCATAATTTGGGGGGTACAGCATCCCATGCTATTACTACCTGAGACCAGGTTTGAACTTAGGTCTTCTTTATTCATAGCCTAGTGGCTATGACTAACTTTAATAAGTCCTGAACCCAGCTATCTGTACACATTTGAAATTGTATGCTCTTAGATACTGAAAAGAAAGTTACACTGTAGGATTGTCTTAATTTTTCTGTTTACAACCTTATTTTATGAAATACCAAATTTACCCTTTGTCCCATGGGAATGTGCTTTCAAGGAATCCCCCAGGCTGATCCTTGATGCAGTCAAATCTCAAGAATGCTTTTTATTTTCTTAGTTTCTTTTATTATATTTAGGTCTCTGCCAGGTACCCTGCCTTGGACCATAACCTCTTTCCCAAACCCCTATGTAACCAGTCAGTTGTTTCTCTTTGGTTATACTCTATCAACTATAACTATAACCCCAAGTTCTTTCGTTCAGTAGAGATCCCCAATCCTGGTGTTTTCCTGGACACAGTGGATAACAGAGTCTTGGAGCTGGGTCCCTTTTGTGTGGTGCCTGTGTTGACTCTGTGGTGGGAGCTGTAAGAGCATTGTCTCATTTGTCCTGAATAAAGACATGTTCTTTTCTAACTGCTTCTGTGCTTCTTTTTTATTGACACTGATATTAAACTGTGTGATAAATTGTTTTATGAAAAGCACAAATTTACCTTTGTCTCATGGGAACTTGTCTTCAGGGAATTCTCAGACTGACCCTTGTCCCAGATTGAGCAATAAACCTTCACATACTGGGTGAGCTCATCTTAGAATTAGCAGTTATAATCAAACCTTGAATACCCTTTTGTCTTGGAAGTTTTTCTCATTGTATCTAGGCCTCTCCCAATTTATCCAACCCCCTGGCTGGAATCATGTTTCCCTAGCTAACAGGGAAGCTAATCAGTCATCCTACCTTTCCTTTATTTCCCAAAGTGTCTATAAGACTTCAAATTCTTCAATTTCTTAGAAATTCCCATGTTGGCCATTCCCATTTGTGGTTCCCAGAGTCCCAGAGCTTGGCTCTGAGTGGCTCTGTGTGTTTGACTGTGGTGGCCATAAAAGCTCTGCTTCCCTTGTCTTGATTAAAGAGCTGTTCTTTGTAACTGCTTTAATGGTTCTGAATTTAACAGTTGACATATGTGGCCTCAGGTATACCATTTATACCTAGGGTGTATATTATAAAGGGAAGGTTAATTTGTAATTGAGGATTTCAGTCTTTCAGTATAGAAAGGGGGAAAGAGTGGAGACCCTCCTCTTCTCAAAGTGGGGTACAAGGGAGACAGCTGATATTTAGGGTTGGCTCAGAGAGAGGAGAGAGCTTTTGAAGATTTTCCCCCTTCTGCCTTCCCTCCTTAGCTAAAGCTGCTCTCCCCAATTCTCTCTTGCCCCTCTTGTCCCCCCTCCACTACTTGAGACCAAAGGGTCTCCTCTTGATCTGTTCACTCACACTCAGCTTAAGGAACAGATAACTTTTGTCAACTCAATCAGGTAATACAAAAGGAATAACAGGCAGGGAAGAATGGGAAAGGAATGTGGGAAGAAGGGGTCCCTGTCTCTATCTAAAACCCTTTCCCTCCCTCCTTGAGTTTAGGGGGGGGGGACTCAGGCCTTGGCAGCCTAAGCCCCCAGAGAGAAAGTCAGGTTGACTAACCCCTGGGCAACAGGAACTGAGGTAAAATCTGCTCAGATTTCTCTTCAGAAAGTCTCTTCAATAAGGAAGTGTTGTGTGGAAAGATTTCCAGTCACCAGCAGGAAAAGTGGGTAACCCTCAGGAGAAAGTCTTTTCCCAACTTCTCTCTTTGGCTCCTCAAGACTGAGAGCCACCTCTTCCATTCAGAGACTTCTCCTCCTCCTGATTCCAATCTCTTGGGGCCCCTCCCCTGTCCAGGTGATCAATTTCATACACTCTTCAGCCTGGCACTTTTCTTATGTGCCAGCCTCTGTCACAAATCCTCCATTTCCTGTTGTTCATATGGTGCCACCCTGGCCAATGCCAATTACTAACCTTCTCTGTCTATTCTAATCTATCTATGTTATTTATTGTTCCCATCTAACCTCCCTCTTCCCAAAATAATAAATCTTACCTTAATCTGTCTGTTTGCTAATCTAACTTCCTATCTCATGCTAAAACTGAATTGTGGGAAGAGGTTTAGGATTATGTACCAACAAAATTTTTACAATATAACAATTTCTTAATACAAAGGTCATTACTATTGCAATCAATATAAAATTTAATACTTAAATAAAATTAAACTATCCTATGCCTTATGTAATGCTAATTCCAATGTAACAATTCATAACAATTAGATATATGAATATATATTAACTTGTATCTAATGAAATCTAGTTAATTCTGTCCCTGTTACCTCTCTAGTTAAAACATTCCCTTTTCTACCCTAAAATATTCTGTCCCTGCTTGTTAATGGTTAGTATTTTAACAATCTTCCTTTTAACTATATTCATTGATCCGATCGTTAATATGCTACATATGTATATGTTTGAGTTATCTAAACATTTACATATGTTACATGTTATTTAAATACATACATACATATATATTATATATATATATATATATATATATATATATATATACACACACATCCTCTGGTACTAAAGATCTATTTACAGATATACAATTTATTGGTTGTTCTTATTTACAGCACAGCCCCTAATATCAGTGTGAAATTTGTTTGTATTCTAGATATGTCATGGTGGATACATATTTATTCTAATGTGAATTTACTTCCCAATATGTGAAGTTAATGTGACCAGTGATTAATCTTACTTGAATAATTTTCCTGAAGTTCATTCCGCATAATGTCTTTGATTCAAAGTCTTTCCAGTTGTCACTGTGTCTTCCATCTTTTGGTGTTGCTTGAAGCTTGTTGCCAGTCCAGGATACCTTCTCCTTTCCAGGATGCATACTTGTCTGTCATCTCACCTTGATAGATGGATGATCTCAGGTATCAGGAACTACAGGATCATGTGTGTGTGTGTGTAAGATTAACATGTGCATGCATGTAAGAGTGAGTGAGTGAAACTTTATACAGGATGTTTGTGCTATCTTCATGTTTACAAGTGAGATTTTTTTTTTGTAATGAATGTAGGTATCTTTCTTAATGTGTGATAGTAAGGCAATTATTATATTCCTATTTGGCTGATTGTAGAGGTTAATGATATTTTATTCTAGGTTTGAGATGGATATTTGTATATATGTTCACTAATACTAAGGGATTCTAAATCCACCCAAATAAACTCGGAGGTTCCTCAAGCAACCACTTCTCCTGTGTTTCACAGGCTACGCTAATCCTCCCTGATCTAGCTAACCCAAATTTATACTATCTGTCTTGGGCATTGTTCTATTTTGGTTTAATACAATAGTTTTGGTTTGGGTAAGATGCTCCAATAGCATCTTGAATTTTTCTTTTCTACATTTACTGGGGTTTGTGGACTTGTCTTGGGTTTTTGGCTTTTTTTTTTTTTCTGGCCAGAGGTTGTCATTATGGGCTTAGGGTTTTTTCAGATTTGATTAAAGTTTCTTTGTGGATCATGTGTCAGATCATATGCCTAGTACCAGTCTGTGTTCTTATAAGGTTTCATGTTGTTTGCTACCCAATAGAACTCAAACCAATCCTTGTACCAAGTATTCTCAATAGATGGTATCTGTTGTGTTATGGGATGCTCAAGGTTGGAGAAAGCAGATGTGATAATAGCATTTCATTGTTCATCTCTTTTTCAGTTAGTTCTCTATCAAATTACTTCCAATTCAGTGTCACTTTGCCCTGTCATATTTCTTACAAAATTCTTAATAACTACTGACTTCTATAATATACAGTATTTCCTCTACTGATAAAGAGCTTCCTATGTTTTCAATTGCTTCATCAGAATCAGAATCAGAAAAAAAAATTATTCTGAATTCAGGTGTTCACTATGCCAATTTGTGTCTCACTCATCTAAATCTTTGTGTACTTTACCACAGAGCTTGATGTATTCATAGGGTTCTTGTTCTTCATCCCTGTTTTGGTCAACTGATATTGTACCATTTGGTACTGTATCATCTGAGTCTGAGTCTGACTCTTGGTCACTGATTTCTGTACTTTCTAGGTCTTTCACTAGCTTTCATTCAGTGACCTGATGTAATTCTGTGTCAGGTGTTGTTAAACCAGGTTTTGTGTCTTGGTCTGACTCTATTTCAGTGATTTCTATATTTCCCAATTCTTTTTCTAGCTGTTGCCCAGTAATATGTTCTAATTCTATGTAATGTGGTGATAAATTTGATTCTTGTGGGTTTACTGTTTCCTGTGCATCTACTATTATGTTACTGGAGTGCACAGGTTCTACCATATCTTTTGGATCAGATTCTTATTTATCTACTCCCTCTTGTGAATCTGTTGACATAGAAATCATTCCCTCTATGGTGATATCTTCTGGGAATGATTTCGATACAGATGCACTTTCCTCTGTATCACTGAGAAGTTTGCACCTTTGTTCTCCCATTTCTGTCCCAAGATATGATTCTGGAGTCTCTTGTAAATTATCTATTATGGTATTTGCATGCACAGTTTTCCCATTATCCTCTTTACTTTCTTGGCCCATGGTTTGTAATGCACATATATAACTAGTAGATGTTTCAGGCTTTGTAGATGTTATAGAGTAATCCAACAATCCCTTTTCAGCCATTCCATCCTCATTCAATCCACTATTATTAACTAGCTCTGTATCACTTTGGATCATGGCTATCTATGAGCTAATAGCTTGCTCAGAGGAAAGGTTTGTGTTTGTGTTAATTTCAGTTTGAGAACTGCTTGGATGACGTTTCACTATCAAAGACTCTTCTGTTCTCACTCCCTTAGATTGTTTTGCAGTCTCTGATTCAGGGACTAGACAGTCATTGAAATTTTGGTATTGATCTGTGCTAAACCCGTCTCTAGAACTGGTGTCTTTGACTGTTATAGAATTTTGTGGGTAAAAGTCTTTGGCTTTTGGATTTAAGTTAGTTCTCCCCTCATTTGTCTTTCTTTACCCTCTTAGATGTATAAATGTATCAGCTCCAAAGTATCTTGAAACAATGTATCATTTGGCTATCTTGTCATAATAGTGTGGATACTTAAATTGCTGTTTGAATGATTTGCTAGCCCTGTTTGATTTTCCACTCCCTAGAGCCATTCTGCAAGCTAAGAAATTTTCCAAAAAGGTTTTGATCTCTCTTTGCCTTTCTCCATGCAGTTTTGTGTGCCTATGTATTGATAACCATAAATGTCATGTTTCATGTCTGCTATTATCTGTGCAATTTTATTCTCCACCTCAATTCCAGACTTTTGTTTTGTACTTAAGTTGCTTCAATTGTCATCTTGTCCAACTATCTGTTTCTACATCACAAAAAATTTAAAGTTTTCTTTTTCCTTTCTACCATCTCCCTTTTTTCACTTTATGCTTATGCCCTCATGTTTCCTCCCTGGGGTACCTCCCCAATTCATCTCTTTTTATACTAGATAATGCTAGAGCCTGGCATCATGTGGTATAATGATTATTTCTCACTAGAACTTCTGTATAACAGGGTTTTGCTCCAGAAGCTTTTGCTGCTTCCATGGATTTCAGGTCTGGGCTCTCCTCTAAGTCTGCAGTGAGAGAAACACTGCTTGCTAGTAGAGTCCTGTCTCTCATTGTTCTTGTTATTATACACTTTTCCCTAATAATATACATTTTGACCTTTCCCATCTCTCCTATTTTAGTCCTGTTCATAGCAATGTTTCATCAGACAGTTTCTTACTATGTGTCCTTGATGAGAACACAAAAAGCAAGTCCTGGTATCTTTTTGCACCCTTTGTTGACTTGGAGTGTCTGTCTATACTGTGTGGTTTGTCTGTTAAATGTCTTAATTGTAGCCAGGTTCTTAGCCTCCTACAATTCTTTCTGCCTTAATATTTCAGAGGTCTCTTGGAGCTTTTTCTTTAGATCATTCTTTTCTTTTTCTTGATCTACTTTTTTTATCATGGAGATAGGTGTCAGTGTCCCTAAATTCATTAAGTGAGATGGTGTCAAACTTAGGGCAATAGTTCCTGAAGAAATCCCTCAAGTGTTTATCACAGCCCTTGAGAAATTGTCTCCTCAGGTGTGCCTCTGATTCTTTTGAATCAGGGTTAAAGCCTAAGAGTCCCTCAGTTTTTTCAATAAGGAGATCAATAAATGCACTTGGGTGTTCATATTTTTCTTGGGATAATCTGTCAAATTTTCCCCATGCCTTGGGTCTTCCTGACAATTGCTTCATTCCCTGCAATAGATTCTCATGGAATTTTCTTAGATAAGTCATTGATCTTGGATTAGAAAAAATCTAGCTCTTCAAAAACTTCTGGCCACCTCGTGAGTGAGGAATCTTTTCTAGTTTGCTCAATGAAGTTTTTATGTTCGTAGGGTGTAAAAAGTTCAGTTAAAAGAATTTCTACATCCTCAAAATCTGATTCATAGAGGTGATATGCTCTTTTTAGTTCTTTAATTACTAGATGAGGTTCTAATAAAAACTTAGCATGTGTTTACATTAAGACTCTAAGTCATGGGTGGTGAATGACTTATGAACCTTTGCATGTAAGATGCCAGAGTTATCAGTGACCTTAGCTACATCATGCAAAGGCATAATATTTGGAGCCTTTGATGCATTTGCAAGATTGTTAGCAGATGCATTAATTGGTATCTTGTTGTTTTGTGCCTGTATGTTATTGGCAAGGTCATTTCCCTTTATTTACCCTAATGGTGTCCCAGTATTAGTATTAGTAACTACATCGTCCTTATTAGTATGTTCTGTCACATCCCCAGTCTCCTTGTTGGTTCCCTTCCCCATGTCTTATTTTCTCTTCATATAATCCTGGCATATCTCAGTTATAATAGGGATCTGACCAAACAATGCCTCTAATCTATAATCAATGACTAAATCGTGTACAGGTTTCTTTTGGAAGATCAGGTTTGCACCAGCTTTGATGTACTTTGATGTACACTGCCACGAATGCAACATAGACTTGGGGCATGATTTGCCAGAGGTAATTCACATCTAGATAATTTGTTGGTAACTGTGTCCATCCCAAAGTCATATTGGTCAATATCCCCAGAACATTGTCTATCATCCCTGCCACTGTATTATAAATGATACAGTAGCTCCAATAAATTGCAATTATTCCTACCACAGCAGATCACAGAATTAGTTGTAACATGTTTGACATTAGATCTTTTCTAGGCTCTAACTGCCAGGAGTTAACAGTTAGAAAATGGCTGTTATCCCCACACACTTTGTTTCTAGCTAGATAGAATCCAAGATGGTTAGATCCTATTGCTGACAGACAGTACAGCCTCCCTTTTATAATAGACTCTCTTCCTCAGTTTTCCAAATGACCAGATTGGCAGTTGGTGTCTGACTTGTAATCCCCCCCACCAGGAATCAAGATGTTTTTGATCCTGTGTGGAAACTCCTAGGCAGAGTCAGCAACAAAGGCTGCTAGCCTCAGGAGTTGTAATTGACAACAACTTCAAAAATGACAGTTGATGGCAGAGGGTGATAGTAAAACTTTTTTTTTTTTTAATAAACGGGGTTCTTTTAAATCTGCGGTGCCTCTGTCAGAGGGGTCTAGATCTCTACTGTTCCAAATCACAGTGGGTTAAGTGTTAAGAGAACCCTTATAGATTCTCTGGTTCAGGACTTATTGACAGTTTTATTTTGTGTCCTGGATTCCTATGCTGTGAATTTTAGATTTACTCCACCCTGCTTAGTCTAACAAAACAGGAATGTCTACACCCCTATTTAAGGATTAAGTGTTGAGAAGGATGGCTTATGAAAGACATGTGCTTGCATATGACAAATTATAAACAACTGACAGACCCCCTGGGCTGTCTTAAATCAAGCTTAAGCTACCATTGGTACATGTGAGACACAGGAAGTGATGTAAAAAACAGTCTATATATTTCACGTAACTTCCTCTTTCTGGCCTATTTTTTGGTGGAGAGGTGGCTGGTGGCAGCATGCTGGGTTTCTTGGCATCTTGGCATGGATGTAGCTATTGTCCGGGTTTTGGCAGTAAGCACCCTTGATACAGTAACTGGGAGAAGCTTAATATCGTGGGTCAGGTGAGGTGTCTTTCCTGAGCTCTCTTGGAGTATAGGCTGATTCCTTTTTTTCCTTTCCCTTTCCTAAAAATGCCATCCTCCTAGGAGGCCCCTCATCTCATAGGAGGCCTTGTGGCTGGAAGGTCTCTGAACTCCCCTTGGCTCAAGCTAGGCCAGAGGAATCATATAATCCTTTCCTTCTCTCTTCTTCTTTTTTTTTTTTAAATATATTTTATTTGATCATTTCCAAGCATTATTCGTTAAAGACATAGATCATTTTCTTTTCCTCCCCCCCAACCCCCATAGCCGACGCGTAAGTCCACTGGGCATTAGATGTTTTCTTGATTTGAACCCATTGCTTTGTTGATAGTATTTGCATTAGAGTGTTCATTTAGAGTCTATCCTCTGTCATGTCCCCTCAACCTCTGTATTCAGGCAGTTGCTTTTTCTCGGTGTTTCCACTCCCATAGTTTATCCTTTGCTTATGAATGGTGTTTTTTTCTCCTGGATCCCTGCAAGTTGTTCAGGGATATTACACCGCCACTAATGGAGAAGTCCATTACGTTCGATTATACCACAGTGTATTAGTCTCTGTGTACAATGTTCTCCTGGTTCTGCTCCTCTCGCTCTGCATCATTTCCTGGAGGTTGTTCCAGTCTCCATGGAACTTCTCCACTTTATTATTCCTTTTAGCACAATAGTATTCCATCACCAACATATACCACAGTTTGTTCAGCCATTCCCCAATTGATGGGCATCCCCTCGTTTTCCAGTTTTGGGCCACCACAAAGAGCGCAGCTATGAATATTTTTGTACAAGTCTTTGTGTCCATTATCTCTTTGGGGTACAGACCCAGCAGTGCTATGGCTGGGTCAAAGGGTAGATATTCTTTTAGCACCCTTTGGGCATAGTTCCAAATTGCCCTCCAGAATGGTTGGATCAGTTCACAGCTCCACCAGCAATGAATTAATGTCCCTATTTTGCCACATCCCCTCCAGCATTCATTACTTTCCTTTGCTGTTATGTTAGCCAATCTGCTAGGTGTGAGGTGATACCTCAGAGTTGTTTTGATTTGCATCTCTCTGATTATAAGAGATGTAGAACACTTCTTCATGTGCTTGTTAATAGTTTTGATTTCTTTATCTGAGAACTGCCTATCCATTTCCCTTGCCCATTTATCAATTGGAGAATGGCTTGATTTTTTGTACAATTGATTTAGCTCATTATAAATATGAGTAATTAAACCTTTGTCAGAGGTTTCTATGAAGATTTTTTCCCAATTTGTTGTTTCCCTTCTGATTTTAGTTACATTGGTTTTGTTTGTACAAAAGCCTTTTAATTTGATGTAGTCAAAATTATTTATTTTGCATTTTGTGATTCTTTCTATATCTTGCTTGGTTTTAAAGCCTTTCCCCTCCCAAAGGTCTGACATGTATACTATTCTATGTTTACCCAATTTACTTATGGTTTCCTTCTTTATGTTTAAGTCACTCACCCATTTTGAATTTATCTTGGTGTAGGGTGTGAGGTGTTGATCTAAGCCTAGTCTCTCCCACACTGTCTTCCAATTTTCCCAGCAGTTTTTATCGAATAGTGGATTTTTGTCCCAAAAGCTGGGATCTTTGGGTTTATCGTATACTGTCTTGCTGAGGTCGCTTTCCCCCAGTCTATTCCACTGATCTTCCTTTCTGTTTCTTAGCCAGTACCAAATTGTTTTGATGACTGCTGCTTTGTAATATAGTTTTAGGTCAGGGACTGCAAGGCCCCCATCATATGTGTTTTTTTTTCATTATTTCCCTGGATATCCTTGATCTTTTGTTCTTCCAAATGACCAGCTCTCTGCAGCGGAAGCCCCAGGCAGTAACTTTCACCGGGACTGTAGAAGGCCTGAGGGTTCTGCTCTCTGAGCCCGGCCGGGCTGCAGCTTCCTGGAGCCTTGGACTCTGCGCTCCTACCCCTGAGGTCTGAGGGATCTCGGGTTCTGGCATTTAAGGGGAGCCGTACCTTTTGATCCGGGTCCAGGTCCAGGAGGAGGGTTCCCAGGGTCTGTGCTGTTGATCGTTTTGAATTTCGGTGCCTTAGGAGCTTATAGTTTGAGATCGGTCGGGAAGGGTTTTCAGGAGATCTGAGTTTTAGCTTTCTCTAAGCCGCCATCTTAACTGGAAGTCCCCTTCTCTCTTCTTCTTAATTCCTTCCCTCTATATTAATTAAACCACCCTAAAATTCCCAAACTGACTTGAGTATTTTTATTGGGATTTGAATTAATCCCTGGTGACCATAAGGAAACCCCTAACCCCTTACAATGCTGATTAGGCTTCAAATGTGTAAAATAAGATATATAAAATTACAAAAGAAGCCACTCATATTGGAATATAGTTACTATACATAAAACTATATACAGTTATAAACATAAAATATATAGTGAGAGTTTATATATACATGTAAACATATATTTATACACATATATACATTTATATGCATATGCATATACACATGAATTGATAAATGTGTATAAATCTATAAATATATATGTATGTGTGTAGAGACAGATTATTGGTTATAGATTGAATTAGATGATATAGTTATAGCAATAGATAAATTATGTGAATATAGATATAGTACACACACAATCCCCATGTTATGATGCTCTAATCAATTGTTTAGCAGTTAGGTGGCCAGATAGATAGAGATGAAACTTGAATTTAGGAAAACCTGGGTTCAAGTCCTGCTTTAGATACTTAATAATTTTGTAATCCTAGTCAAGTCATGTATACACTTTCAGACTCAGTTTCTTCATCCACAAAATGGAGATAATTGTAGCTAACTTAAAAGGTTAGAGTAAGGATCAAGTAAGATAACATGTGTTAACTTGGGAAAAACACAGAGTTATTAAAATAATCAGAAAAACCAAGTCTTTAATAAGGAAAGGGATAGTGTTCAATATTCAGCTGCCACACAAAGTCCTACACTCTGGCAATAGTATCTCTGAGAGAATAACCATGCTAGATCATCCTCCAAAGAACAATAGAACTTGGGGAACTTATATATACCTTTTGGCTAAGGGACAGGGGAGTATGATTGATTTGGAAAGGAACCAAAGCCAGAGGCTGGGATACTGGGGAAAAAGTGATGCTTTGCAATGGATACAAAGGAAAGGGTCCAGCCAAGGGCTGGGCTACCTGGGAAAGGACTTTGATACAATGGGAGAAACTACTCAGACAAAAGGGTGCTTAACATTTGATTAGATCTGCTAGCTGCACCTAAACTGGGATCATCAATTATTTTAAGGTCTATTATTCAGTCTGAAACTGGCAGTCTGAGACCTTCCTTGAGGCAAACTCTCTTGAAACAAAGGACAAATGAGGTCTCCAGATTTCAAGTGGACACATGTATGACGCTTTGCAAATCTTAAAGTGATTTATAAATACTATTACTTTTATTTCAATAAGTTTTTATATTTCATTCATTTCCAAATATCCTTGTTTCTATCTTCTTTACAAAGCAAACATTCTCTTATTAAAAGGAATTTTTAAAAATATCTTTTTAAGTTCAAGAAAATGTAGAAAGATGATATTAATGTGAACTCCTTTTCAGCTCCCAAAAAGCCTTTTGATTTTAAGACTGCTGAAGCTCAAGCTGTATCTCCCCATAATTATTTTGGTTCCTTCTTTCTTTTGTCTAAATAGCAAAACAGGCTGGGTGGAGACCAACTTCTTGTTTATGTGAAAACAAGAATTCTCTTGGGTGGTAAAGTAATCCTTCATCTAGACAGGCACCATGTTGGAAGCCACAACTTAGCCATGTGTCAGAGTGACTTGGGATCCAGAAGACCTACCACTTCCTGGGAAGAAGTCTCTTGAGTTCATTTCCTGTGTGACTATCTTCCAAGGAGAAACCTCTTAGGAAGTGCTGGGAGGGACTGAATTATTACAACACAAGCTTTTGGGGTAGAAAGTGGGGATTTTTCTCCCTTTTTTTTCTCCCCAAGCCTGATGGCTCAGCTGTTCTTCCTCATGTCTCTCTCAGTGGGCCCTGCTAGGGTTATTTTAGCATCTGTTCAGATTGCATAGGGACTCCAGTGTGTCATTTAGGAATTTTGTGCAGTCTTTTAATAAAATAATATTATATAACAAAAAATACAGCCTCCAGAGAATGTTATTCATCACAACAGACATCAATCACAAATTTTCACAAATTTCACATCTGAAAGCATATGGAGAACTCTATAGTAATAGTTTCTCACCTTTTCAATGAAAAAAAAGGAAGTAGTTTCTCAATTTTTCTCCAGGACCAACTTGGTTTTAATTATACAGCTTTCAGCTCAGTTACTCTCTTTTCTCCTTATAATACCTTGTAGTTACAGCAGAGATTGGATTGGAATGCACTTCATAGAATCCTGAACCTTTACCTACTTCCAGGGAAATAGTTCAATGTTTAAGGATTCTTTGTAATAATGGAGCAATTACCCTGTTGAATATTAAGCAAGATATACTTATTCAATGTAGCTTAAAATCTTGGTGACTGAGCTCTGATAAAATTTTCTTCTTTGTCAATGAAGCATCTCTCTTTCTCTCTCTCTCTCTCTCTCTCTCTCTCTCTCTCTCTCTCTCTCGCTCTCTCTATTTCTCTCTCTCTTTCTCTCTTTCTTATTGGCTAAGTGGTGGGGTGGCGGTGCTGCAGGTGGGGCAGGTGTCCTTCCCACAATCTATTGACATTATGAACAGGAAGTACATGGGCTTAGACAAGACTGTATCTGAACCTTGCATCCCCAGTTGGCATTTCTGTTTTACATCTTTACTGATGGATGAAGGACCAAATAGATATTCTGAGAGAGAACATTTTTAAGAAGATTTTGTGAGTTTGGTAATTCTTGAGATCCAGATTTGCTTGATCAGACCTGACTGGCAGTAGTTTCAGAGGAGATGATAACTGTGTTATACGATTGGAGTTCAAGGACTGACTGTTCTGGATAGAAATACATCCTAGAAAGAACTGTTGGAACCTATAGAAATGAGGTGAAAAGAAAAATACCTGTTTAGTAATTTTGCCAACTGCATTATATCCAAATATTTTAAGTTATCAACTTCCTAGGAAAGTACAATAATAATTATGTTACTGGTTTCTTGTTTAGGTTTTTCTAACATTCTATGCTTGAAAGCTGGCCATGTACATGTTAATAAGCTCTGGGTAGTAGAAATAAATATCTTTTATCATATTGGTGTACAATGAATACCAATTTCTACATTTAGAAAGGCTTAAACATAAATAGAAATGTAATCTTTGAATTATTTATTCCTGGAGCCTGTAGGATTGGGGCATAAAGGAAAAAAAGATTGTTAAAAAAGGCACCAAATCCTTTATATTGATGGTCAGAACTTCTAACTGAGACCCCTCCTTATCTGTGACCAACTCACTCATTCCATACCCCACTTGATAGTTCTGATGACTTAACAGTTAGCACATCATTAACCATCTAGCATATTCAAGATGCCAAGGTAAGCCTTACTGGTGAGGTATGATTAAGAGAAATGGTTTATGCAAGTCATTCTGGAACTGAAGTGGGGACCTAGATAGCAATTAAGTTACTTTCTTCAGAAATGAATTCCTAGGATGTTCCTAGGAGTTTTAATTACAAAATGTCTGTTAAAAATGAAACAAAAAGAAAACGAACTTTAGAAGTTTTCCAATCCACTTAGATTCTGAGCAGCAATTCCCTTGAAAACACAATGAAAACAATGGCAATATAGGGAAGTAAATATAGTCAAAGGAGACCATAAGCCTTAATATAAGCTTTAGCTTTACTCCTAATGACCTGTATGACCTTAGAAAAGTCAATTAACTTCCTTGGGCCTCAGTTTCCTCATCTGTAAAATGAGAAGTTTGGAATAGATGGCCTTTAAAGTAGCTTCTGTTTTTAAATGTATAGATATCCCTCAGCAAGTTATTATCTTGTATCCATTTTCAAAGAAGAGAAGAATTAAGAATTCGGAATTAGCACATTGGATATAGAGTTAGAAGAATTTATACATATCCAATCTAATCTCCTCATCTCAGAAGAGGAAATTAGGCCTAGAGACAGGTAGCACTGAAAATCACATTGCCAATTAAGGATGAGATTGGTTCTAGGGTTGAAGGTCTGCTTTGTTTTAATGTTTTCCAGAATGAAATATTTCTGAGAATCTGCAAAGGTTCCTAAGGAGAGGCTGCAGAAAGGAAAAAAGAAGGAGGTCCAGGATCAATTTTGCTTTGACTATATCTAGAATCAGCTTTGAGTTGTGATATTCTCCATGTAGGTGTGCTTGTTTCCTTGGTTGCTATTTTTAACTATCCTTACTTCTAATTTCCTTGAATCTTTCCAATATTGTACCTGGTAATTAAGTTGTATTCACTGCTGATATACATTTTAAAATGTATGCAATAAATTTCAAAGAATAAGATGACTTGCTGAGTGGAAAATCTTGCTTATTATAGCCTAAAAGCAGATCAGTACATCCATTATTCACACATGAAAATAACCTTAGGACTGCTAATATTAATAATACTTTTTTATTACCATTAGAGCTAGATTTAGATGTTTAGTTTTTCTCTTGTATAACAGGTTGTTCATTTTCATACAGTTAAAACTCTCAATAAAAAATGATTAATGAACTAAATAGCTTTCTTTTTATATACACTTTTTAAAATGCTGAGTGTGAAATGATGCCTCTTTGGGAAATAGTGCTCTTCCCCACAATTTAAGAGCATTTTCACTTGAGAGAAAACAGAAGAGGAATACTGTATAAGAGATTGTTAGTGCTAAGAATCATTCATAATGAGAGAGCACCTTCTTTTGTGGGATAGATAGTACCCTATCCTACAGAGGAAGAAAATGAGGTGCAGAGATGAAATGACTTGCCCAGGGCCACATAACTATCAATTGTCACAGAAGGGAATATGATTCTGGGCTCTTAATGGCAAGATATCAAAGCTGCTGTTGCTTTCAATCTAGTTCATCATCTTTTCAAAAGGATAACTCTAGAGTATGTAAGCTCTCTGATTCTTAGTTGTTCTATCTGTAGTGGAAAGTTCACCCAACTTTCACTAACTCCTATTAGTTGTGAAGAAAGAACTTGATAAATTGTAGTCCCATAGAAATGCAAGTTATTGTTATTATTGAAAAAGATACAGAAACATGAGATTAAAAACTGACTCTAGCAAACTGACAGTTAAATGAGCAGTATATACAATTAAACTGATGTGAAGCAGCTATCCCTGGCAATGGGACTGTAAGTACTAAACATGTCTGAAAATATATATTACATGAGGATAGAACTACAAAAAAAGAGGAAAAAATTATTGGAGGCAAAGCTCTAACTTGGAAGTCTTATATTCTGGCTTAAATTCATTTCATTTGTAGGGTGTGAAGTTGAGGGCTGGAGTAGAGGACAGTTTTCCCCGTCATTCGTCATAATGGGAAGTCAGATGACTAATCAAGATTTTGTGATCTTTCTGAATGTGTAAATTTCAATAAGTAGGCCAGCTAGGTCGATAGAGTGCAAAGAGTGAAGGGTCTAGAGTTAAGAAGATTCAAATATACATATATAGGCATGTATATATGTATGGATAGATAGATAGATAGATAGATAGATAGATAGATAGATAGATAGATAGACATGTAAATATGATTTTTGCTTAGGACTGTGAAAATGTATTTTCTTGTATACTGTATTAAAGCTGGGCCCTGGAATAAAAAAGTCCAGATTCAAGTATATTAGGAAGATTTACTGTGTATTCCTGTGTCTGGGTCAGAGATTCGATCTAGTTTACTACTCTTTGCATTTTCTTGGGAAATTCTCAGAAACCCCAGGATTATAGAAATACAATGATTCTTTTCTGGTGTTCTAGACAATATCCTGTCCACCTATGGGGTGGATATTTTGATGAACCATATCTTAATTAGCTGTTTGCCAATTTAGAGATATCTTGTGATGTTCCAGGGAAGGACTGAATAATAAACTCCTAAAAATCTGTTTATTAAGCTGGCTGATCAAGATTCAAGATTCTGTGATCATTTGAGAGGGTTATATACCTATGTCCCTTTATCTGTTATTATGATGGCCTCACCAATAAATGGATAGATTAAATAAACTGATATTTCTTACAAAAAATCAGTTTTCTTGAGATAATTTTAATCATAACAGGATTTAATAGAGTTCTTCTTCAGAATGAGTATTGATGGGAGGAAGTGAATAAAATCTAACAATTTTGGATCCTCAAAATGGTCATCTACTCTAAAGAGTAGATCAGGGATTGGAAGACACCTCCCGATTAGTGTCACTCTTCTCTCTCTCTCTCTCTCTCTCTCTGTCTCTCTGTCTCTCTCTCACTTTATACTCTCCTCATGATCCTATCAAGTATTTGGTACAAATTTTACTATCCCTAGTTCTGAAATTTCTAGAACTGAAGCAAATTAGTGAGTCTACTGCTTTTTGCAGTAGGGTATACTGGGGTAGAAAGGGGTAGAAAGAGTGAAAGTTCTGAGAATCCTATTATAGTAAATAGGTGACCATTCATTCTAAGTTTAAGGCTATTTTCTCCATTATCCCTGATCCCCACCCCAAAAAAATGTATATCTGAATTTAAGCTGACGGAAAACTTTGGCTATATAAATAACATTAAGATTTTGAGTGACTTGCCTTTCCTACCCCATTTTTAATCAGTTGCTTGGGTGTCAGGTAGACACAGTTAGACTATAGATTTCTCAAACTTCTTTATAATCCAATTGGTAACCTGAACATTTCCTACAATGAATATAATTTGGTTGATTCTGGCTGCAATTTTCCGACCCTTCAAAATGTTAACCTCCTACCGATTTAACTGATGGGCTCTCTTATTCCCTTTCCCATTCACATCCCTAATAATGGCTAAATGAGACTAATTCTCACCCAGATACCTCCAGCATCCTTTCTATCCACTCACCACAATTCAGTTGCTCACATGGAGAGCATATTGCTAGATTGCCAGCTTTCCAAATGATCTGCCTCATATCTACCAGAATTAGCTTGAAACTTAATCACATGGATTAAATGATTTGTTCAAAGTAACACAATTTTGAAGAGGATTTCTAGCCTTGATACCTACCAGTATAGAAATATAAACTCCATCTTCCTAATATCTATTCCAGAAAAAAATCTAAAGCAAAAAAACCCTGAATTTTGAGAAGGAAATTCAATAAGAAAACATTACAAGTCACTTCTATCCCAGAGCTATATTAAAAGAAAAGCCATAGACCTATAGACAATAAGAAAGGGGACATCAGAAATACTGGCAGACAAAACAGGAAATATCATCTAGAGTAATAAAAGAGAGGCCAGAGATTCCTAAATCCTGTTGTCTATGCTAGGGCACCAAAAGCAGAAGGTTCCTCCAAAAAGGAACAGAAGAAAAACATATACTAGTGCAGTGGCAACAGCTCACATACTGGGTTATTCAGTTCTAGGAGTTCTGATAATCTAACATGCTCTGTACTGAGCTCCACATTGGGGGCTATGATAATCCAGTACTCTGACTCACAAAGATCCAGAGTCATATAGAAAATGGAGGTAAATGGAACTCAGATGACTGATGTTAAGACTAAGAATGACCGACCACCTCACTTAGCAGTTAGGCAGGAGGCACAGATTAGCCCTGGCATAAATCTCCATTTTAGGAAATCATAATTTAAAAAATGAGTAAAACTAAGATCATAAATACCACTATAAGAATTATATAAAAGTTGCATGAGGGATAGTTAGATGACTTAGTACATAGCAAGCAAGTCCTGTAGTTAAGAAGACCTGGTTTCAAATCTGGAACATACACTTCCTAGCTGTGTGACCCTAGGCAACTCTGTTAGCCCTGATTGACTAATCCTTACTGCTCTTCTCCCTTAAAACCAATATTTTTTATTAATCCAAAGCAGAAGGAAAGAGTTTAAAAGGAAACATTAAATATAAGATATAAACACAGACACAAAAAGATTTATGTATTATATATATATATATATATACATATATATATATATACATATATACATATACATCCATGTAGTCTTTGGGGAAAGTTATCTATACACATACAGACACACACACACACACACACACATATATATATATATATATATATATATATAGAGAGAGAGAGAGAAGTCATATATATATATGAAATGAATCAAAAGATAAAAATAAAATATGTTATAAAAGAAGAGTAATTCCTTAAAAGAGAAAGTAGCAAATCTCAACAAAGTAATAATCTTAAAAATTGGAATGGACTAAATAGAAATGAATAACTCAATAAGATAATAGAAAGCTGAAAAAGAGTAAAGAATATAAAATATCCAATATCAGAAACAAATGACCTGGAAAACAGACCAAGGAGAATTCATGTGAGAATCAATAAACTCCTTGAAAACCATGATTAAAACATATAAGAATGCTCATTATATTTTTAGAAATGCTAAATTAAAAATTGCCCAAATCTATTAGAACCAAAAAGAAAACAAAGTAAGAAAATTTATCCAATAATCTCTTGTAAAAAAAAAAGAAAAAACTTCAAGGAATATCACAGCCAATAGCTAGCATTTCATGTCAAAGCAAAAATTACTGAAAGCAGCTAGCAACAATAAGTTGAAGCACTATAGTATCACATAAGGCCTGGCAGATCCTACTATAAATGAGAGAGCATCACCTTGGATCATAATATTCTAAAAGATATAGGTCAATAATTAAGGAAGGAAGGAAGAGGCAGTAGTAGGATAATGGATAACAAACTAGGAACATGAGTTCAGATTTGACCTCACATACTTCCTAGTTGCATGACTTTGGGCAAGTCACTTAATTGCTATTGCCTAGCTCTTACCTCTTCTGCTTTAGATATTTATTTTGGATTCTGAGACAGGAGGTAAGTGTATATATATGAGTTTTATTTAATTTTATTTTATTTACTAAGCATTTATTAAGCACTTATTATGTAGGAGGTACTGGGCTGAGCATTTAATAAATATCTCATTTTATCCTCATGACAACTCTGGAAATAGGTGCTATTTTCTCATTTTAGAGTTGAGGAAACTGAGTCAAATAGAGTCTTAATGACTTGCCAAAATTCAGTTAAATAGCAAATAAATGCCTAAGAGCAAATTTGAACTCAGTTCTTTCTGACTCCAAATATGCTTCTCTATTCAATGAACCAACTAGCAGCAAAGCAATATATATATATATATATATATATATATATATATATATATATATATATATATATATATTTTTTTTTTAAAAACAACAGCAAAACAAGACAAAGGAATAGAAAACTTTCAAGCATTTCTGCATTAAAAAACAAAAACAAAGAAATAACTGAAGCTGATTAGGCACTTTGAAACTACAAACCCAATGGTCAAGAGAAACATGAAAACAATGTAAATGTATTTGAGCAGCTGAAAGGACTCTATCTTGCTGAAGAACTAACATCTTAAGAGGAAAAGATAGATGCGTCCTTTCAGAACAGTCAGCTCTTCACAGAACATGGACAGTGTTTTTCTTTTTTGTTTTGAAAGAGCTCTTTGAAAGGCACATATATTCTGTTCTGAAGGACTTGAGTGGAAAGAAAAGGAAGAGTCAAAGGAATACGTAAGTAAGAAAGGGGACCAGTAATTATTAAGCAAATGCTATATGTCAAACATTATGCTAAGTGTTTTACACATATGAACTCATTTGAGCTCACAACAACCTTATAAGTGGGTTTTTTATTGTTATTAGCTATTTTTTATTTACTATTTACTATTTTATTTATTTACTATTAGCTCAATTTTCCTTTTCTTTTAAACCCTTCCCATTTGTCTCACAATTGATACCAAGTATTGGTTCCAAGGTAGAAGAAAAGAAGAAAGAGAAGAAGAAAGAAGAAAAGAAAGTGCATGACAATTTGGGCTTAAGTCCCACTGCTAGTTAGTGTGAGAGGACAGATTTGAACCCAAGACCTCTGGTATCCAGGCCACTTAGATGTCCTTTTCCATTTAACTTTTGAGGGACCTGAGATTGGAATAGGTTGAGTGACTTGCCCAGGCTCACACAGATAAGAAGTATATAAGGCTGATTTTGAACTCAGAGTACTGATCTTGGAGTCAGGAAATCCTATTTGCTAAAGTGGAGGAGAAAGGAGTAAGAGAATGAAATTGCTATTTTTCATTATTGGAATACCTAGGAAGAAGAGGGTACAAATGAGAAGCCTTAGAGTAAGGAGTAGGACTCAGACAAAGCTTTCCTCAATCTGAACTATTTAGAGGATTGAACAAATGCATGGAACTATACAGAGAAGGTTTGATGAAAACATATTAAAAGAGGAATAAGCTCTTTGCATATCATCTAATCCTCACAGCAATGCCTTGTGGTGGATGCTACTATTATCCCCATATTATAGAAGGAGAAACTATTGGCCAAAGAGCCCCAGGCCATACCTAAGAGACTCATGGAGCAGGATTCAGACTCAGGTCCTATTGATTCCAAGGATCTCACTCTCTATCTGCTGCACAATTTGACTTTTTTTTTTTTTATGGCCTCCAATGTCCCTTCCTCTAATCTTTGAATCTATAATACCATGATTCTTAAAGTAACCTCTTTTGAAAGGTTTGGAAAATGTGGCTCTTATTGAAACAAATGGGATCAAGTTGTAAGGGGCTCTAGAATAATGACTATTTGAACTAGAAACAACGTTGTAGATGACAGAGTTTAATCCTCTACTTTGAAGATGAACAAAGTTAAATGACTTGCACAAGGTCACACCACTCATTAGTGGGATATCTGGAACCAGAATCCAGTTGTCTGTCTCTGAGTCTACTCTTTGTATATTATACTGCTTTTTCTAAGTGGTCTCATTATAGGTTGGGTAAGATATAATGTCAGTTTAATACATGTATAATATTACAAAAATGAATTTTAAATACAAAATGAAGCAATTTTCTTACTGAATTATTGAATACCTTTAATTGTAGATTATATACTGTGAACTATTGATCTGATAATTATTTATGTGGACTATTAAAAACAATGATTCATCTTTTATTTTACCATCTTAAGTGATGCTAATATATTATTTACCATTAGAGGGCTGGGAATGAAAGACTTTTTAGTACAATACAATATTTCTAATGTAGGACAAGACACTTGGAGAGTAATCTAATATTATATAATCAAAAATTAAATAACTTTAAGTTTAATGGGGAGAAAAAAGATACTCTTCCCTTCTCCTTAAGTATTTTAATTTTATGACTCATTATCAGGAGTTAGGAACTTTTCATATAGAGCTGAAAATTTTAAAATGAAAAATAAGATGTTTTAAGTACTATTCCCCAGAATTTCTGACTATAATAAAATGGATTCCTTCTTTTGTTTGATCTTAGGTATAATCTGTATAGAGTATGAGAATGGGAATCAAAAAGTTCTAGACCTGGTTCTACCACTAACTTCCTCTGAGCCAAGACAAATTCTTTGACCCTGTTGTTGCTGTTTTGTTATCTGTAAAATGAAAAGTTTACAATAAAGTACCTTATAAATTTTAAAAGGTTAAATAAATGTTAGTAAGTTCTCTTCTAGCATCTTTGTTTTAAATTATGCTTTCTAAGTTTTTATTTTTAACTCTTTGCCTTCTATCTTAGAATTGATACTAAGTACTAAATAGTAATTCTAAAAAAGAAGAGCAGTAAAGGGTAGGAAACTGGGGATAACTGATTTGCTAGAGTCATACAGCTAGGAAATGTCTGAGGTCAGATTTCAACCCTGGTCCTACCAATTGCAGGGCTGGTGCTCTATCTGTCAACTATCTGGCTGCACCTCCTAAGATCCTCTTGAATGTTAACATCTACTATGTGTCAGGCACTGTACTAAGTAAGCATTTTAATCACTTTATGTCATTTGATAACTAGTCATTAAGAATGTTTCAGTAAAGGATTTCTAGTTGTCTCTGGCCAATTAATTAATAAATGGTTAATCATGGAAATCAGACAAAATGGATACACACACATATAAAATTGTGTAAATCTTTAATGTTAAATATTATTGTTGTTGACATTAGAGTTATAATTATTTTCTTTTTATTCTTTCTATTATTATTTATATTACTAGACCCTAACCTGTAGTATTGCATAGAAAGAATTTATAGAGTGATTGAGCTATAATTTTCCCTTAAGGAGGTCACAAACTGCTTGGGAACATAAGACATACAAATAGAACAAATTCAGAACAATATCTATTAGAAAATAATTAAATAGCCATATATAATATACTCACTAGAATTTATTAAAAATTTAGATTCATTTTAGGAATAGTTTCCTAACAGAATTCATATTTGACTCAGAATATCCAAATTATGATAGATTTCTAATAAATGGGGCTATTAAGTATTAAGGGAAATGAAGATATAGTGCTTGATATATCTGAGCAGAGATAATGATATATTCTTCACTGAATTCTACCACATAAATGACGATTGTATAGAAATTGAAAGTGGGAGGGAGAGAGAAAGATGAGGATAAAATAGTAACTATAATTATAGACTAATAATGATAAATAGTTTATTATGTCAAATTATGTCATTACTAGAAGGGAAATTAGTGATCATTAGTCTTACTACTTTTTTTTTTTTAACAGATAAGTAAATTTAGACACAGAAATGAAGGTAACTTGCTTAGTCCATAACTAAAGGTCATCAATAATTATCATATCCACTCAGAAACACATTGCTTTAAGTAGAAGGTAGTTTCTTTATTCTATCTCAAAGTTTTGTAATCATTCTCTCTTGTCTAGTGTTAACTAAAGAACCAGGATTTTCCATCTTTAGTTGCTCCCCTAAGCATTTGCCCCAATTCATTTTTGATCTGGTGGCAATCAGCATTTAAGGGGAAGGTAATGAAGTGTCTTATTCCCTTCTCAAAGATCACATCCACCAGATTATACCAACTGAACAATCGAACTTCTTGATATAACTCAATTTCTCCATACCATAAGGAACACCATATTTCTATGTCAACAGAAGTGTATGTGTGAGAGAGAGAAAGAGAGAGAGAGAGAGAGAGAGAGAGAGAGAGAGAGAGAGAGAGAGAGAGAGAGAGAGAGAGAGAGAGAAAAGACATCAAATCCATTAATATTTGCCATTTATTTTTGCCATAGGAAACAAGAGTGGAATCCTTCACTTTCACCTGAATATTGACATTTTTCTGTAATTAGAAATATATTCACAGTTGGAAATGCTGTTCTGAGACAAGGAAGATAGTTCGTAAAATTAAAATATGGTTTATGACATACTAGTGCTATATGGTATATTAACTTTAAAAAAACTTTCATTTTTTTAAATTCTAATGTTGACAAATATGTGAGCATTTCCAGTAAGAAAGAAGATCAGATAAAAAAGCGCTGAATATGAAACAGTGACCCTCACTGTGCAGGGTTGCCATATTTATCCATTTTATCTTCTCATGATCCTAATCCTGACTTCTGAACCTCTTTAACTATGATCTTGCTGCTGATTTATCCTGGAATTTTCCTTAAAGCCTGTATATTCCATACCCTAGAAAGCAACTATTTACGCAACCTGGAATATTCCTCTATAAAATCTGTCCTCTTGTCCTATTAGCAAGTTCCTTCAGGACCTATATATTGTGGAGAGACCCAAATCAGCTTCCATTCCTCTCCAGGCTTTATTCTAGATTTCTAGATTTCCACTGTGCCACTAAACTTGACAGAGTGGTATAATGGATAGAAAGCTATTCCTGGAGTCAGGAAGACCAGAGTTCTAAACTTAGTAGCTGTTTGACCCTGGGCAAGTCACTTAACCCTTTTTGTCTCAATTTTCTTACCTGCATAATGAGCCAGAGGAGGAAATGTCAAACCATTCTTTTTTTGTTGTTGTTAATTTTATAGTATTTTATTTGATCATTTCCATGCATTATTCATTAAAGACAAAGATCATTTTCTTTTCCTCCCTCCCCCCCCCCCGCAGTCGACCTGTGATTCCACTGGGTATCACATGTGTTTTTGATTCGAACCCATTGCCATGTTGTTAGTATTTGCATTAGAGTGTTCGTTTAGAGTCTCTCCTCTGTCATATCCCCTCAGCCATTGTAGTCAGGCAGTTGCTTTTCCTCGGTGTTTCTACTCCCTCAGTTTGTCCTCTGCTTATGGATAGTGTTTTTTTTCTCCTAGATGCCTGCAGATTGTTCAGGGACATTACACTGCCACTAATGGAGAAGTCCATTACGTTCGATTATACCACAGTGTATTAGTCTCTGTGTACAATGTTCTCCTGGTTCTGCTCCTCTCGCTCTGCATCATTTCCTGGAGGTCATTCCAGTCTACATGGAATTCCTCCACTTTATTATTCCTTTTTGCACAATAATATTCCATCACCAACATATACCACAATTTGTTCAGTCATTCCCCAATTGATGGGCATCCCCTCGTTTTCCAATATTTGGCCACCACAAAGAGCACAGCTATGAATATTTTTGTAGTCTTTTTGTCCATTATCTCTTTGGGGTACAGACCCAGCAGTGCTATGGCTGGATCAAAGGGTAGACATTCTTTTATCTCCCTTTGTGCATAGTTCCAAATTGCCCTCCAGAATGGCTGGATCAGTTCACAACTCCACCAACAATGAATTAATGTCCCTACTTTGCCACATCCCCTCCAGCATTCATTACTTTCCTTTGCTGTCATGGTAGCCAATCTGCTAGGTGTGAGGTGATATATCAGGGTTTTTTGATTTGCATCTCTCTGATTATAAGAGATGTAGAACACGTTTTCATGTGCTTATTAATCGTTTTGTTTTCTTTGGCTGAGAACTGCCTATCCATTTCCCTTGCCCATTTATCAATTGGAGAATGGCTTGATTTTTTGTACAATTGATGTAGCTCTTTGTAAATTTGAGTAATTAAACCTTTGTCAGAGGTTTCTATGAAGATTTTTTCCCAGTTTGTTGTTTTCCTTCTGATTTTAGTTACATTGGTTTTGTTTGTACAAAAACTTTTAATTTGATGTAGTCAAAATTATTTATTTTGCATTTTGTGATTCTTTCTATGTCTTGCTTGGTTTTAAAGTCTTTCCCCTCCCAAAGGTCTGACATGTATACTATTCTGTGTTTACCCAATTTACTCATGGTTTCCTTCTTTATGTTTAAGTCGTTCACCCATTTTGAATTTATCTTGGTGTAGGGTGTCAGGTGTTGATCAATTCCTAGTCTCTCCCACACTGTCTTCCAATTTTCCCAGCAGTTCTTATCGAATAATAGATTTTTGTCCCAAGATCTGGGATCTTTGGGTTTATTGTATACTGTCTGGCTGAGGTCGCTTGCCCCCAGTCTATTCCACTGATCCTCCTTTCTGTCTCTTAGCCAGTACCAAATTGTTTTGATGACTGCTGCTTTGTAATATAGTTTGAGGTCTGGGACTGCTAGGCCCCCCTCATTAGTGTTTTTTTTTTTCATTATTTCCCTGGATATCCTTGATCTTTTGTTATTCCAAATGAACTTTGTTATGGTTTTTTTCCAAATCAGTAAAGAAATTTTTTGGGAGTTCCATGGGTATGGCACTAAATAGATAAATAAGTTTGGGTAGGATGGTCATTTTTATTATATTGGCTCGTCCTACCCATGAGCAGTTAATGTTTTTCCCATTGCTCAAGTGTAGTTTTAGTTGTGTGGAGAGTGTTTTGTAGTTGTGTTCATATAGTTCCTGTGTTTGTCTCGGGAGGTAGATTCCTAGGTATTTTATTTTGTCTAAGGTGATTTTGAATGGGATTTCTCTTTCTAGTTTTTGCTGCTGAGCTGTGTTGGAGATATATAGAAAAGCTGATGACTTATGTGGGTTTATTTTGTATCCTGCAACTTTGCTAAAGTTGTTGATTATTTCAATTAGCTTTTTGGTTGAATCTCTAGGATTCTTTAAGTAGACCATCATGTCATCTGCAAAGAGTGATAACTTGGTCTCCTCCTTGCCTATTTGGATGCCTTCAATTTCTTTTTCTTCTCTAATTGCTACTGCTAGTGTTTCTAGTACAATGTCAAATAGTAGAGGTGATAATGGGCATCCTTGTTTCACTCCTGATCTTATTGGGAATGCATCTCGTTTGTCCCCATTGCAAATGATATTAGCTGATGGTTTTACATATATACTGTTTATTATTTTTAGGAATGACCCTTCTATTCCTATGCTTTCTAGTGTTTTTAATAGGAATGGGTGTTGTATTTTATCAAATGTTTTTTCTGTGTCTATTGAGATAATCATGTGGTTCTTGTTGGTTTGCTTGTTGATGTGGTCAATTATGTGGATGGTTTTCCTAATATTGAACCAGCCCTGCATCCCTGGTATAAATCCTACTTGATCATGGTGGATGACCCTTATGATCACTTGCTGAAGTCTTTTTGCTAGTATCCTATTTAAGATTTTTGCATCTATATTCATTAGGGAGATTAGTCTATAGTTTTCTTTCTCTGTTTTTGACCTGCCTGGTTTTGGAATCAGTACCATGTTTGTGTCATAAAAGGAGTTTGGTAGAACTCCCTCTTTGCTTATTATGTCAAATAGTTTGGATAGTATTGGGATTAACTGTTCTCTGAATGTTTGATAGAATTCACTGGTGAATCCATCAGGCCCTGGGGATTTTTTCTTAGGAAGTTCTTTGATGGACTGTTGGATTTCATTTTCTGATATGGGATTATTTAAGAATTCTATTTCCTCTTCTGTTAGTCTAGGCAGTTTGTATTTTTGTATATATTCATCCATATCACTTAAATTGGTATATTTATTGCCATATAATTGGGCAAAGAAATTTTTAATGATTGCCTTAATTTCCTCTTCCTCAGAGGTGATGTCCCCCTTTTCATCTTTGATGCTGTTAATTTGCTTTTCTTCCTTCCTTTTTTTTATTAGATTGACCAGAACTTTGTCTATTTTGTTTGTTTTTTCAAAGTACCAGCTTCTTGTCTTATTTATTAAACCAATAGTTCTATCACTTTTGATTTTATTAATTTCTCCCTTAATTTTTAGGATTTCTAGTTTGGTTTTATGCTGGGGGTTTTTAATTTGGTCACTTTCGAGATTTTTTATTTGCATTTCCAATTGATTGATCTCTGCTCTCCCTAGTTTGTTAATATATGCACTCAGGGATATGAATTTACCTCTGATTACCGCTTTGGCTGCATCCCAAAAGGTTTGAAACGATGTCTCGTCATTGTCATTTTCATGTCAAACCATTCTTGTATCTTTGTCAAGAAAATTCCAAACTGAGGTCACAAAATGAGATGTAATTGAAATGACTAAACAACATAAAATGGATTTGACATAATTTCCCTCTCTTTTTCATCTCTCATTTGTGTGTTGTCTTCCCTATATCATTGCATATTTCATATATGTAAAGAATTGCCATTCTTTACTTTAGAATATAATCTCATAGAGGACAATGACTATCAGCTTATATTTGTACTTCCAGAATTTATTATAGTGCCTGACATATAATAAGGTCTTAAGAAATGCTTATTTTCCTCTTTCCTCACCTCTATTCATCCTCTATCATTCTTACCTAGTCTGAGTGGACTCTGGACTTCTAATAAATTGAGCTGAGTTTATCCTAACTTTCCTGGGGGAGGGGATGGGAAATGGGGGGTAAGGAGTGGGTGGGAAGGGTTTCCTCTCCTCTTCTAGTATTCATAATTCATGTACAGCCTTCATTTAGGTGAAGGAGTTTAATAATATTTGTGTTGAAATATCATTCTCATCATTCAATCTGGTGCCTTTTACTCTTTTTTTTTTAAATATATCACTAATGGAGTGTATGTAGGAGAGATGGACCTCAGAGCTCAGACTCCAAATTGAATTCAATAAAATATCCCTTCATCAGAAAGATGAAGGGATATTTTCTTCAATTGTCAGTGGTATAAACTTTATGTTTCATAATAAGGGTTTGTCTAACTACAGTGTGGTTTATATCCATTGGAGCAGAATGATATGGCCATTTCCACAAACTGTTTTTAGGTGGGGGACAAGCAACCCTGAATATTAATCTTGAACCTGTAGATGACTAGCCATATGAGTCTGGGAAAGTAATTCAATTTCCATAAAATTATAGAATTTTAGCATTTGTAAAGACCTTAGAGTATATCAATTTCAACAGCTATTTTAGTATGCAGATAAGGAAACTGGGTTCTAGAAGGGGTTTCATGACTGATCTAAGATTATTTTGGCTGTTGATCATAGACCCTGAAAAACAGTTTAAATATTACAATACCTTATTCCATGTTTATTCTACGACACAGTGATGCCTTTCTATAGTCATATTCCTCTCCTTTAGAATTACCTGTCTCACCTTCCTGAAAAGATGTGGGGAAGAGCATAAATAAAATGATGAAGGTGGTAAGACAATAAAAATGTGTGAAGCGTTATACAAATTGAAAACAGTTGCTTATTTTTTTCATTGATTTTTGGTAGGCTAGATAACTTACAATAAATAGGAGAAGGAATTATAGAATTATAGAATGGGACCTTTAGAAGGTACTTTGACAAGGCATCTAATTCAATTTCCAAATGAAGTATCTGCTATAAAATTTCACCAAAGCTGACTTCTAGTTCTTTTCTTGAATACTTTGAGTTATCAGAAATTCATTGGTTTAAAAGACAGATGATCATTTCTGAACATATCTAATAGCAATGAATTGTTATTTTTAAAGAAAGTGATATTTCAGATATGTACAATTTGACTCATTGAAAGCGAACATAAATCATGACAATTTAGGGTGCATGAAAGCATTTAAAAAAATGCCTTACAAAGAAAAGATGCTCACTCAGGGTAAAGAAGGCCCAGATGTTCTATTTCCTAATATCCAATTTTCTTCTGACTGACTTAAGGACTCTGAAAATAATAGCTGTAAACTTTCATTCCTAAAATGTTTTGGTAACTGCAGAGAAAAATGTGTATGTATTGTTTAGTTATGGTGTGATTACAAGATTTAGTTATGGTGATAAATCAAAATATTACTTTTCATTTTTGACCATGAGATAGAGTTGAGTCATCTCACTAGACTCTTTTATAAACCAATAACATATTTTAGCTGAGAGTTTTCAGATGACTGAGCTAAAAAACATAGCGGTCGTTTCAGATTCCAGGTTGGAGTTACAAATGGATGTTAGAAGAGATCTCAATGCTGTCTACTACTTGGAAGAGTTGACTAGAGAAAAATATTGACTTTGATATACTTCATTTTCTACTGTGATATTAAAATTTCTATAAACCTAGATCAAGGAGCTGCCCTGGAGAAGTTCCATAGATCCCAGATTTGGAATTTTTGCGTGTGGTAGGAAAAAATGTAATGCTATCTCAAATCCTATTCAAGGGAATACAGAAATTCTGCAGATCTCAGGGTGAGGAATATTGCCTTTATTTAAGAAGTATACACCATTACCTCAATCAGCTGAGAAGGGTAAATGACCACATAAAAAGACAGCAAGGAAGTGTCCCTACCTATGAAGAGAGGGGAGATGCCTAACAGAGGGGCAGCTTGAGTAAAAAACCAACAAAATCAGCCCTACAAATCAGTGAGCTGCTGGAGAGCTTATTCCTAAGAAATACAACATATACCAAATCCTAAAGTTTTGAATTAAAAATTGCCTTGGTGCCAAGTATTCCCTAATCAAGTTCTCCTCTACTATGGTTTTGTAAATTATTTCTCCTGGAAACTGTATGCATCAATGGAAGAGTGTATCTCTTATGTACATGGAACATTATGGTATAATTATATCATATATAATACTATCAGTGTTCTTGCTTTGCTTCCTCTTTTAGAGTATGTTTCTGATAAGTAGTTAATGGAGTTCACTGAGTGGGTTAATTTATCCAAATGCAAATGGGAAGCTACAATGTCAGGTTGTAGGATGACAGTCACCCATTAGGATTATCTCTAGACTTTGAGTTGTAAAAATGTGGGGAGCCCACTTTGGGATTTTCCAATTTAGCAGAGGGTAAACACTTGTTGGTTTGAGTTACCAAACTCATATAGAGAAAAGAGGATGAGGTGTTATGCCATATCAAGTCCAGATATATGTGTGAATTTAATTTAAATTTGTGTCCCTCTTTCTTTTTAGGAAGGAAAGTTTTGAAAATCCATTTTGGTCCCAGCTCCACTTTGGTCATGCATGCCCACTATGGAAGGATGCTAGAAGCCTCTGGCTCCCTGGTGTCTGGGAAGAAGCTGGATTTTTTTGTTCCACATGATTCTTGGGGTCCAGAAGACTTCCTCTGACCCAGATTGAGGTTCAATCTTTCCAATCAGAGAGACTAAGAAGGAGTGACATCACCAGGGTTATAATTTAGGGATTAAGGAAGCAGCAAGAAGGCAGCTGGCTCACAGTTTCTTGGTTAGGAAGCAACAGGTGTGAATGGAGATTTGAGATGAGCCACAAACTCAGATTAGCTAAGACTGGCCATGTGAATATATGTCTGTACTTTCTCTACTCTGTTTTAATTATGTAATAATTATAAATTAATATATCTCTAGAGAATTTTAATAATTCTTTTAACTTCTGTCCATTGGTCTGTTTTATCCTCCCAAATGTTTTTAGGCCCACATAAACTGCTGCTATTCCATCCTGAAAATCAGATTCCCAGAGACTGTGACCACAAGAGGCTAAACTGCTGAAGTCAAAATTCCCAATGATACTCATAATCTTCATCCCCTGTCATCTCTGCCTTCCCCCTGAGACTTTGTATTCAGAGAATCATAATCAAATCAAAGCTGCCATTATCTGTGGTAAGAGGTTGTCAATGGATCTTCCTGGTGTTCCACTTAGCATCATACTGACATTCCAGATCAAAACCCTCTTCTCTGATCAATATTCCTAATTGCATCTCCTACTAGAATGAATGAATAAGCATTTTATTAAGCACTTACTTTGTGTCAAGCATTGTGCTAAATGAAAGGGGTACATAAAAAAGACAAAAAAGAGTCCCTATCCTAAAGAAAGATAAATTCTACTATGGATTGAGCAGGACATAAATGAACTTTCTTTAAAAAAAAAGACATTAGGATCAGATGGATTCACAAGTGAATTCTAACAAGCATTCAAGACTCAATTAATCTCAATATTAAATAAATTATTTGAAATATCAAATTAAAAAAATGAGTTTTGCCAAACTCCATGAAGCAAATATGGTGCTGATGCCTAAACCAGGAAAAGCAAAAAGAGAGAAAGAAAATTGTAGACCATTTTAATTTAATGAATATGGTTGCAAAATTCTTAAATATATTCTTAAATGCTAGTTAGGAGATTTGTAATATTCTATCACAAAGATTGTATATTGTAATCAAATAGAATTTATACCAAGAATGCAGGAATAGTTTAATATAAAGAAAACTATTAACATATTTGGTTATATCAATAATACAAATTATAAAAATCACATGATTATGGCAATAGATGCAGAAAAGCTTTTGATAAAGGGCAACATTCATTCCTATTAAAACACTGGAAAACATGGCTATAGAGTTTTTTGAATGATAAGAGGAATCTACCTAAAACCATAACCAAATATTACTTGTAATGGAGATTAGCTAGAAGTCTTCTCAATAAAAAAAGTAGTGAAAAGAGGATGCCAATTATCACCAATATTACTTAACACAGTATTAGAAACTAGCAATAGCAATAAGAAAAAGAAATTGAAGGAATCAGAATAGACAAAGAAGTAATAAAACAAGCTCTTTTCACAGACAATATAGCAATTCAACTAAAAAGTTAATTGAAACTATTAATATTTTTAGTAAAGTAGCAGCATATAAAATAAACCCATATAAATCATCAGCATTTTTATACATTATTAACAGAGTACTGCAAGAATAGATGAGAAATGCTCCATTTAAAATAACCAAAGATAGAATAAAATACCTGGGAGCACACTTGCCCCCTGCAAACCCCAGGAATTATACATATATAATTATAAAACACTCTTTACTCAAATAAAATCATATATAAATAATTATTAATGGATGGGCAGAGCCAATAAAATTAAAATGACACTCCTACCTAAAGTAATCTACTTATTCAGGGCCATCCCAATCAAATTACTAAAAAATTATCTTTTCTAAGCTAGAAAAAATAATAACAAAATTCATTTAAAAGAAAAAATATCAAGAATGGCAAACAATTGATGGGAAAATATATAAGGAAAGGAGATCTAGAAATATAAGATTTTAAGCTGTATTGTATATGAGATTTTAAACTGTATTACAAAGCAGTTATTAGCAAAACTATCTTTTATTGGCTAAGAAATAGAAAGATAGGTCAATGGAACAGCAAAGACATACAGCAAAAAGTAGCAAAAGATTATAAAAAAAATTTAATTTTGACAGAAATATAGATTAGAAATCACCACTAAAAGTTGCTTGGACAATTGGAAAATAGTCTGGAAGAAACTAGGTATAAACGAATATCTTACTCCATTCCTTATGGATACATGATCTTGACATAGAAAATATCACAAGCAAATTAGAAGAATAAGAAACATAGTATATATAAGATTTATGCCTAGGAAAGGAATTTATGAGTAAACAAGAGGAGAGCACTGTCATATGCAAAATGGATAATTTTGAGTACATTAAATATATATTTTTTGGAAATAAAGAAATATTGACAAGATTGGAAGGAAAGTAGAAAATTGTGGGAAATTTTCATATATGGTCTCATATTGAAAATATAGGGGGTGGTTATGTTTCTCAGTTATTTGAGAGCCAGGCTCCAAATTTGACCTCAGATAATTCCTAGATGTGTGTCCCTGGTCAAATAATTTAATCCCCTTTGCCTAGCCCTTACTGTTCTTCTGTCTTGGAACTATTACACAGAGTTGATTCTAAGGCAGAAGGTAAGGGTTTTCAAAAAAGAAAGAAAAAGAAAGAATGAAAGAAAAAAGAAAGGAAGGAAGAAAGAAAGGAAGGAGGGAGGAAGGAAGGAAAGAAGGAAGGAAAGAAGGAAGGAAGGAAGGGAGTGGAAAGAATTTTGTAAAATTATGGAAATAAGAGTTATCCCTAAATTGATAAATGTCCAAGAGATATGAACAGATAATTTTGGGATGAAGACATCAAAGCCATATATAGGTACATTTTTTCACATGCTCTAAATTACTACTGATTAAAGAAATGCAAACCAAAAGAATTCTGAGGTATCAACTCAGGCCATCAAATTAACCATTAATTGGTTAAAATGAGTTGCTGTCTATTTCCCAGGGAGATCAGGGGAAAAGGAAAAGAACCTGAATATTCCAAAATATTCATACCATCCCTCTTTGGGATGACAAAGAACTGAAAATCAAGGGGATTTCCATTAACTGGGAAATGTCTAAAAAAATCATAGCATATGGCAGTGATGGAATACTACTGCACCTTTAAAAAAAAACAATGAGCAGATTAATTAAAAAAAACTTGGAAAGAACTATATGAGATAATGAAGAAAGAATTGAAGAACCAAGAGAAAATTATATAAAGCTACAGGTTTAACATTTGAAGAATAACTTGTGAATGTTTACATACAGAGAATGAACTGAGAAGTAGAAACATGAAAGCCATGAATATATATTTTGCCAGATGATACCTTCTATAGTATGGGGAGGGAGGGAAAGGGATGAATTATAAAAAAGGTAAAAATAATTAAATTTAAACAATAAGTGATGGAGAAAATGCTAATGATGCACACTAAAGACAAAGTGTGTCATGTATTTTTAAAAATTCTAATGATAAAGACAATGATTAAAAAAGGAAAATGCAAAGTAAATACCAAGTAACCTCAGAATCAGAAAAGAAAGGACAGGAAAAGGTATTTTATAGGAGATAACCTTGAGCTACTTCTTAAAATAATCTAGGATTTCTTAGAGGTGTTGAAAACATTCAAATTTGGGAAATGCAGCCCTTGAAGGCAAAGCTAATCACATTTTGTATTTCTAGGCCTTCAAATGGTGCTTGACATATGGTAAGGACTTAGATTTTTTTTCTCCATTCATTAATTGTCTAGTTAACATATCTTCTCTAAGATGCTATCTTACTATTCAGCAAGCTTAATGACTTTTAATAAAAATGATCAAAAGTTCATCATTGATATTTCTGAACAAAAATTGGAATGGAAGTATTTCAACATCCATTCAACAGAGAGAAAACCCCAATTTGTAAGAAATGCTATTAGGTAGTTAGGGAGAGAAAGTATAGAAATATAAAAAATGGTCTCTGTTCTGAAGCAGCTCACATTTTAGAACTGCAGAAAAGGTACATGCCAAAATACAAATTGGAATGAAATGAAAATAAGCAATACAAACTATATTTCATGAAAAATACAGAGTTTGGGGAAGACAGATCACTTTTAAGGAGATATTTTGAAGAGATAAACACAGACACATAATCATTCAGTTTGAAGGGATCATCTAGTCCTCGGATCACAGAAATTCAACCTGGAAGAGAACTTAAGAATGCACTAGATCATTATCATCATTTTCCATTTCAGTTAAAGTGAGGTGAAGCCTCTTGTCTCAATCACTTAAGTTAGCTTTTGAAAGATCACATGATGATAGGTTTGAAAATGACCCCTGGAATTTTCTAGGTATGGCCTTATTTTTTTTTTCTGCTGAAGAAGCAAGCATGATTTTGAAAAGTTAAATAACTTATCTAAGGTCAAATAGTAAAGGAAATGATTCAGATTTTAGCCACTATTCTATATTTCTCCTAGGAGAGATGAGAATAGTTTATTTTCCAATCCTAAATTCTGAGCTCATCTATTACATCTAGCTGCATCTATTCAGAATAAAAACTTGTGATCATCTAACTTTATTTTTTGAAATAAAAACAATTATTTTTCTATTTGTTAAGATCTGCAAGTTTCCATATCTTTCTGCTAAAGGTCATGTTTAGAAAAATCTAACTTCTTTTATCAGTCAATTAAGTAATTTGAATTCTTACTTTAATTAACAATTGTGTCTAAAGAAATGTCTCTGCATAAAATCACTTCTAATGAAAACCCAGAATTAGCTGGAAAAATGAAACATGATAATATGAAGTCAGAATTATGTGAGTGATGATTTCCTAAACAAATAAACAAAATTGCTTCCAACATTTCTTGTAAACCACCCATGAAATGCCTGGCAATCTAAATGGCAGAGAAAGATCCTTACAGCTTTATGTGTGATTGGACTGCATGTTACAGAATGAACTTTAATTAGAACATCACTGGTGTCAAATTAGTAATAAATGTTTAAGACAACCCGAGATAACGGAACCATGGGAACTGGGCTAATGTAATATCTGCTGTAAATTGCAAAGGATTTACATTTTCCATTAGCACAAAGTCATAAGCATAAAAATGATAAAAAGGTTATATCCAGTTCATGTGTTCTTAAACTCAATGAGAAATTGCAGGGAAGATGTCTTGGATGGGGGAAGGGTATGTGTTTAGGGTTATTATCTTACCTATCCCTATTTCCAGCTCTGAAAATTCAATTTAACAAAAATTTATTAGTCATTTATTATGTGCAGGATTCTATAACCAGAGCTAGAAATAAAATGAGAAATTCAACACTATTCTGCTCTCAAGAAGCTTATGATCTAATGGAAAAGGAGATAAATCCATGTCTGTCTAAGGTATCCATTAACCATCTGTAAGTGATCCTGTGATCTACATTACTATGATTTAAAAGTAGAATGAGGAAAATGCAGCTGAGATATCCAAACAAAACACTGTGACACATTTTAGGAAAGAGAAACAATATTTACTTGAGGGTATCAAAAAAGTTGTCATGGAGAAGATATCAAAGATGATACTCAGAAAAAGGTAGTTATAGCAACATATATGGGTGAGTGTGCCTAAATCCATTCCTAGCACAGGGAATGTTCAGAGCTAAGGAAGAGATAGAAAAGGATTAGAATAAAATAAGAGACAGATGAAAGATGTATTTGCCCATATTATGGAATATGTGAAGTGAAATTTCATATAAGACAAGCTGAAATGGTAGGATAGATTAGATTGTGGAGAGTTTTGAATGCCAGAGTTGAGTTTGTGCTTTATTCAGTAGGTAATAGATAATCCCTAAAGATTTATGAGTAGGAAAAATGCATGAGCAGAGCAGCAAAGTAGAAAACTGCTCAGATAAAAGTGAGTAGAGTGGATTGGAAGGTCATTGGAGGCAACTTGGCCAAACAGGAATTCATTACAATAGTCAATTAAAGGTAAAAGGAAAGAAGATTTGGACACATTGACATATATAAAATCTCTTTACTCCCTTCACATAGAAATCTAAGAGTAGGGTTATAGTTCAAAGTGAGGATCTAAAATGCTGCAAACATTAGGAATACCCTGTTGCTGCTGCTGATATTTATATAGAATTTAAAGGTTTGCAAAATGCTTTCCGAATTAACTCATTTAATTGTCATAGTAACCCTTAGAAATATTTTATTAATATCTCCATTTTACAAAGCCTTAACATTCAAACTGTATATAATCTTATACTACTCTAACTTCACTGTACTAACTCCTAATATCCTTCTTACTATGCTTATTTTCTATTGGAACGGGAAATTTTGCTTTCTGCATATATATTCTTTGCTTTTTTATGCTTTTGTTAATGACAGTTCCTTTAGCTATAATAATTATCTCATTTCTTTAACCTGTTTAAATTAATCTAATGATTGAACACAAGTAAGATATTACTTTAAGAAAATAAATTTATGAATTGAATACATTAGAAATGATTCTTTTTATTTGAAGTATGAGAAAAATGAGGTCCAGAACTTAAGAGACTAGATCAGTATCATATAGTCAGCAGCAGAAGCAAGAATCAAACTCCCAAGTCCTATTGCTTTACTTTCCACTCTACTTCTCTCTGTCTCTTTAAGATACCTTTTCCAGTGCTCCTCCATCTGCTCTTCTTTGGTACCTGACCCTAACATTCCTTCAAACTATCATTCTGCACCTCTCCTCAGTTTCACTGCCAAGGTTGTAGAGAGTCATTTGTACTTTCTACATGCACATTCTCAACTCCCACCTATCACTAGGTCTCTGCCTTCATAGTCTACTACTTTGTTAAAAGTGTTTTCAGAAAGCTTAAAAATTACATCTATATTCATAAATCAGATGACCTTTTATCATTTTGCATACTCTGACTTTTCTACATGTTTTAATATTCTTGAGTACCACTTCTTCCTGGAAACTGCCTTATCCCTTGGTTTCTAATACTCTTTTTCTATGTCTGGCTACTCCTAAATTTCCTTTTCTTGATTCATTTTCATCACCATTCCTTAAGCATATCTGTCCCACAAGAATACTTCTCTTGACTGCCATCTCTTAGGATGGATACTCAGTGATCTAATCCTTTTATCTCTATGCAGAGAGTTCTCACATAGATATATAACCAATCATGAACCTATGACATTGAGTTTTACAACATTTAATGGCCTTAGGGAAATGTTCACCTTGAATCCAAAACAAAAGTCATCATGTTCCCTCCAAACACACTATATAGTCCAAGTATTTCTACTGCTAATGAAGGTACCAATACTTTTCAAGTCCCTCAGATATAACCCTTCATGTAACCTTGACTTTTTCCTTTCCTTCATATTCTATATCTTATTGGTTTCTAAGTCCAGTGGATTTAATCTCCATGACATGCCCCATATCTGTTTCCTTCCCTCCATTAGGGTGGGAAACATAACCATAGTTTAAGTTTCCTTATTACTTTTCATTGTGAAGTAATAAGCACCCTACTGGAAAGTGAGAGAAGGAACAAGTTGAAAGGTACACTAAATGCCAAATAGAAAACATTATATCTGATCCTGTAGGTAGTAGAACTGTTATATTTTGTTGGGGAGTAGAATTGCATGGTTAGACCTATATTTTATTATTTTAGTAGCTGAAAAATGATGCATTGAAGTAGGGAGAGATTTGAGGAAAAGAGGGCAATTAAAAAACTATACTAAAGGGAGCAGCTGGGTAGCTCAGTGGATTGAGAACCAGGCCTAGAGACAGGAGGTCCTAGGTTCAAATCTGGCCTCAGCCACTTCCTAGCTGTGTGACCTTGGGCAAGTCACTTGACTCCCATTGCCTAGCCCTTACCATTCTTCTGCCTTAAGTAAGGTTTAAAAAAAAAAAACTACACTAAACAGGTGTGATGTGATAAGAGCCTGAACTCTCACTTTCTGCAAGAAGTCTTTCCTCATCTCCTTCCCTCTTTCTAACACTTTATACTTACTCTCTCACTACTATTTGCATCTTCCAAGTGAAAATATTTCCCTTTAATATTATAGATAGATAGGTATATATATACATATATAATGTTCATATTTATTTGGACATTCCTTTGATTTTGCTTTATTGTTTCTTGATTTCTCAGGAAATAACTAGTTTCTAGATGAGTAATTCTGATATTTAAGACCTGATTTTCCTCTGTCACTTTTTGGTTCTCCTTTTTCAATTGACCCATTTTTTCTTGCATTATTTTCATTTATTCTTACTTCACTTTCCTTTCTCTTTGTATCACTTTCCTTTTTCTTTCCCACTTTTCTTCTGCCTCTCTCAATTGGCTTTTGAATTTCTTTTTGAGTTCTTCCAGCATCTGTGTCCAATCCATATTTTTTTTCTTTTTGACTTTGGGTTCATTTCCTTTGCTTTCATTGCCCCCTTCTGTGATTGTACCTTGTTCTTTGTCTCTATATACATTCTTTAGTGTTAGGGTATTTTTTGGTTGTTTGCTCATTTTCCTATCTAATTATAGGTAGGATTTGGGGATTATGTGATGATCTGAGGGCTGATAACTCTGTGAGTCCCCTACCCCTCCAGATTCAAATGACCCTAATGATGATGATAGCTTAAAGACTTGCCTTAGGCTTAGGTATAAGCTTTTGATCTGACTCTGATCTTGATCAGGTTAGGGGCTGATCAAATTCTAGCCTCAGTCTCAGTTTTTGGTCTCACTGTGTACTTAATGCAATCAGGCACACCCTTGATTGTCCTGTCTGGGAAATGCACCCTGAGCTTCAGGCAAAAAGATAAGTACTTAGTGCTTAGTATTATCACCCAAACCAGACTGTGAATTAAGTCCTTGTCCCAAGCCCAGCTTAGAATTCCCTGGGCTTGGGTTCCCAACATCTCCACAGGTTTTAAATTTCAAGGGGTATGGGTTGACTTATACTTCTATTTGTTCAAGCAAGGTCTCAGGGTCTGGATGTTGTCGTGGGCATAGATTCCTGAACCTTGGACAGCAGATGTGGGGCAGGGGAGGGACTGTGGCTCACTCTTGACTTGCTCTTCCCTCCTTGCTACATCTTCTTGCTGGGTCTGCTCTCCTCTGACCTCAGTGCCCCAGACTTTTGTTGCCTACCTTTTGGGGTTTTCTTTTCTTGAAAGTTGTTTCATTCTGTCTCCTTGATGGTTCGTTCACTCCTATATTCATTTTGTGGTGATATTTTAAACTAGGTCAGAGAGGAGTCTCATGGTAGCACAGAGCTGCTAAGGATTACTTCACCATCTTGGCTCCACCCCCTGGAACTTAGACATTGTCTTCTCCATTAGAATGTGACCCCCTTGAAGTCAGAGACCATTTTTTTGCCTTTTTATATGACTATGGGGTGTTCAGGGAACACATCTTGTGTGAGGACTTGCTTATCCCTTTTCAGGACTACTTTCTCTCTCAGTGTCTACTTGCCACTCAGTTCTAACTGGTGATTCCAAGAATGTAGCATGTGTCACAGGCAAACTACAATAAATAGTTTCAGCAAACTGACAACTCAGGTTGAATAAAACTGATAAACCTCACACCCTTTAGTGAATTAGAGGGTTATCTGCTCCCAGAATGTGGAGACCTCCACCAATGGGAAGGGTGGGTGAGAATAATTTGTTCCAATGATTATGAAAATAATGGAGGCAGGAAATATAGAGTATTTAGAACTAAATTAGGCATTGAAGAAGTCAAGGTCTTTCACAGCATGCAAAACCATAATCAGTAATTTTTACTTTTGTTTTTCTACTAGATTTTAATGAATCTGGAATTGAGAATGAGGCTCATGATTTTGTGAAAATTTTATTTATTTAAATATACTTCATATGAAAGGGAAGACATCACCATGTTATGCAATTTAAGTTCTCTTCAAGTTGTATAAGTGGAGATTTTGAACCCTAGATTTCATTCCCCAGAAGTCCTTGGTATTTCCCAGAATTCCCTATAATCTCTCCTGAGATTCCACATTGGGAAGATAACAATTGGTATTTAATTGGTAGTACTGCCTCCCAAGTGCTCTTCCTTTGCAGTGACGCAGCAAGTATGGTGGTAAGGTGGGGATGGCTGAAATGGCGAATCAACCATGGACACGTGGTTTTTATTTTGTATCCTCTTTATTCCTTGATTTCTAATGATCCTTAATAAACTTCATAAAATATAATATTTTTATTATTAAAGATATGATTTAATTTTTACAGTTTTGGCAAACTAAAAGGACAAGAATAACTCTCAGAAATATTTTTAAGATAGCCTAGATAATTATTTTTAAGCCACATTTTTCTTGCCAATGCTTTTTGCCCACCCCACCCACCCACCCACCATTGTAAAGCTGCTTCTCCTGATTCAGCTCACTCTTGCTGCCTGATCCTGCCTCCAGCAATCCACTCCTGACCTTCTTGACCCCTATCACCCACCCAGCCCTGGCCCTGGCCCCGGCACCAACCCCAGCCTCAGGCCCCAACAACTCTACTCCTGATCTCCAGCCTCTGAGCCATATCACTCATCCAACCCCAGCCCCAGTCCCAGGACCCAGGTTACTGGTAGTTGCCACTGTGTCTTCAGAATCACAAACCAATTGGTTAAAAACTGGGGTTTTCTTTCCTTAGGTTACAATTAGCCTCCACATGGCTGGAGACCTTGGGGAGGGGGTGGAGAACAAGGAGAAGGAAGAGACTTTTCCAAACATAAAGTTGATTACAAGCATGCCATATTCTATGAGAGAGCAGTGCATTACCTATTTCAAAGGATGTTTTTGAGTGCACTGATTCTTTTACTCATCTTACCTGAGATTCAGGGGAGATATTCATCTCCCTGCAACTCTTTACCATTTGGGCCACACCAATTTGAGATTCCTCAAACCCATGTGCTCCCTCGCTATGGGAGATTCCACAGTACTGATAAAAGCAATCTCATCTGATAAAAACAAACCACCAAAACCCTAAACTTTAAATTGACTGGAGGTTATATTTTTAAGGCTTTTCAGACTCCAATGTTTTATAAAAATCTTTGTATTTTATTGCATTTTGCTGATTGTTTTGTTTAAGATTTAATTTTGTTGGTTTTAAGTTCATATATTAATGTATTCAATACTATTCTGTTACACTGAATCATTTTAATGTACTGGGTTTTAACTACTGTTATATTCTGTTGCTTTTCCCCTATAACTATACTGAACAAACATTATTGAATAAAGCCCACATATAAAAACAGCCTTTTTTTCTATTTTGACTTTGTAAGTTGTCACATAGAGAATGGATGGACTTCATTGAAACTGGTTACAATTGTATGACAACCTTTGGAAAATTGAATGAGCTAAGTATCTCAAATTGATTTTAAGGGGTTTTTATACATGATTTTTAGATTTTCTTCAACAACTCTGATCATTTTGCCTGCATCTAACAGGAGGTAAGGTCCATTTTAGTAACTGAAGTGAAGTACAATTATAATCCCCACCTTTCAATGGGGCATTACAGTATCATTCCAAAGGAGCCGGGAAGTTGATCCCAGAGCATGGTACCTCTGGATGGCTCCCAAAAAAGAAATATCTCTCATTTATAAACTCTTCAGCTTACTTTACCCAACATCAACAGTTCAGAGTTTTGTTTTGTTTTGTTTTGTTTTCCTAGACTCCTCTGCCACATTTTTGTAATGATGACAGTAATAGATTTTTTAAAAAATCTCAGCCAAGGTTAAAACATTGCTATACCTGAAAAACTTGTTGCAAGTATCCACTAGCTTCTAAGGTTTTTTCTTTAAATATCATACAGCAGACTCGTGTAAAATATGATAGTGTATTTGTTTGCTATTGTCATTAAATGGGCTATTATAACTTTGGGGGTTTTGATACTTTTTGAATGTGCATTACCTGTCGTACTATTACTGTTCTTTATAAAAAACTGTTACTTTGTGAAAATCATTTGCCCTGTATTCACAGTAGATCATGACCAGGTAAGAAGAGGAAATGGATCTCATTTTTGGTGAGAAACCTTTGTATTCTACATTTCCTTAGCTGACATAGTGTGTCAATGATTATAAGTTAATTTTTTTTATTTTAAAAACTTTTATTATTATGTTTATCTTGCATATGCAATATACTATTTCAGATTTTTTTATTTTTTCTCTCCTTTTTATATTTGAAGCACATGTCACCAGTATTAAGATTTTCTTTAACTTTTTTAATTTTACAGTAATATAAGTTTAAAATATATTTGCTATAATGTCAATGCATAGCAAAAAAGCTTTAGACTATAAAAAACAATGCCATTAATTGTTTAAAAAAATTATGGGACTTTGCTTAATGATTCTGTCTGATTCTAGGACATGAGAATACAAAAAGAGCCATTGCCCAGTGTCCAAGAAGCACAAAGCTAAACTGTATAGTGCCAATTGAGTACAAGGTCTGAGACCAACCAATCCTGATGGGGTAATGAAAAATTTGAGTCATGACAAGAGGACTTGAACATGTTTGGGGTTGAAGGTTGTGGCTATTTAACATGTGTTAAAGGCAGGTCTTCCTTGTCCCATATTCTACCAAGTATCTCAATTTTTGCTCCTATCTGGCTCCTAAAAATCTAGTCCCTACTCTGTCTTTGATAATGTGGCAACTTTATGTAGTCCTGGCTACTGATTGGGTAAATGCTTAATTGCTAATATCATTTTAATTGGGCCCTGATTCAAAGACCGTTATAGATTTATTTTTCCTTTACTTAGAATTTTTACACATAAGACTCTGATTTTCATCCAGAAATTATCTTTTTGTATTTGGATTTTTTTTTATGTTTTTGATTTCTCTTCCCAATTGATTCATATACCTCATAACTCAGCCATGCATCCCTAAATGATCCCTGTGTTTTTCAATCATCCTCTTCAGGGAGGGTATGTATAATTATTATTATTTTAAATTGCCAATTTTAAATTCCTTTTGAGAGTGAATTTAGGTTAAGAAACATGATACCTCCCCAAATCCGGAAATTTAACTGTTTGGAGAAGACATCATGAAGATGCCTCCACAGACCACAAGCTGCACCAGAAGATCCAGAGTGAACTTTGGGGTGTGGTAATTTGAACTGTGTGGGGTTGAATGCATTCATTTTGTATGTATACTCTTATGCCAAAGGGGACTGCCCCCTAACTGGCTTCTTTGTCAATGCTCCTAGCAATTATTGGTTTTGTTCTCTTTTCCTCTTATCCTCAAATTATTGTAATTTCATAGCTGTTATGTTTACAAGACCCACTGGAGGGACTAGTCTTCTGCGGGTCGCAGGGATGAGTATATAAATGGAAATTTTGAACCATAGACTTAATTCCCCAGAAGTCCTTGGTATTTCCCAGAATTCCCTATAATCTCCCCTGAGTCTCCACATTGGAGAGATCAGGATTGGTATTTAATTGGTAGTAACACCTCCCATGTGCTATTCCTTTGCAATAATGCAGCAAATATGGTGGTAAGGTAGGGATGGCTGAAATGGCTAATCATCCATGGGCATGTGGTTTTTATTTTGTATCCTCTTTATTCCTTGATTTCTAATGATCCTATATAAACCTCATAAAATATAATATTTTTATTATTAGAGATATAATTTAATTTTTACAAAGTACATAGTACAACAACCAACCAGCCCTTAGGAAGAGGTCTAGCACATAGTAATCACTGAACTAGTGTGAGGGCTGACAAGATTAAGGTGGTTGACTCAACTTGGATTGTAGTATCCTTACGTATTATAGGGATGTTTGCATGAAAATAGGGCTTAAGTGGTTTAAATTTTAGATGCCTATGGTATATCCAGCTTAAGATATTAAAAGGATAATTGATAATATGCTATTATAGCTAAGGAGAATAACTAGGACTAGATGTAGAGATATAGGAATTATTGTCAAAAACATTAAAATTCAATTTCTGGAGTTCCACTTATGGAGCTAAGATGGCAGAGCAGCAGCAGGGAAGCTCATAACAACCTTGAGAATCCCCTCCAACCAATTTTAAAATAAAATACAGGAGTTAAAGTACTGACAAAGAGAACAAAGTAAAGCAATTTGCAAGAAGAGATAAAACTAAAAGGTAGGCAGAGTACATCAGGGGGAACTGGGGTGAGAGGGGAGCACAGACAGTAGGACTGACTTTTGCAGGGAATAAAGAACAAGCCAAGAGCAAGTCACACATACCCACCCCACATCTGCTGTGCCAGGTTCTGACCTGAGCCAAGGCAACAATTGAACACTGAGACCCTGCCTGAGCAGATAGAAGTCCAATTCAACATATACCCCTTGAGGTTCAAAGCAAACCTATAGTGGGGTCTGATATTCCAGCCCAGGGCAATCTGTGCTGAAGAAATCTGAGTTGTGTGGGCCCAGAGTGAGGCCAGGAGTCTCAGAGCCTGTGGTAAGGACATAGAACCAAGTTTGTGATAGTTGGTGGGCCCAAAGCTGAGCCCCTTGAGCCTCTTGTCAAAGGCTCAAGGGCAGGACAGCCTTCTGTGTTCATAACCTGATCAAGCCTAGAGTGAAACCAAAAGCTTCATCCAAGCCTGAGGCTAAAATTTGAGCTGTACGTGATTTGATCAAGCCCACAGTGAGACCAAAAACATACCCTCAAGTTTGAGGTGAAAATTTCAGACATCCACAGTCTCGGGGATTAATTGAATCAGCAGTGGAAGGTGGCTCTCAGAGCTCCCATCCCTAAGGCAATCCTACCATCTTGGAAGAACTGAAACTGCCAAAACCCCAGAAATAAAGCTAAGGTTGGACCAAGGAAGGGCTAAAGCTTAAGAGCATACCCTAACCTCCCAAATAACAGAGCTTAATCATAAAAGGTTTCAAAATGAGCAGATAACAACCAAAAAAGCACCTAAATATAGAGAATTCTTATAGAGACAAAGAACAAGACACAGACATAGAAGAGAACAGTGAAATCAAAGCTCACACATGTAATGATCAAAAGAAAAATATTAATTAGAAACAGATTCTGGAACAGCCCAAAGAGGATTTCAAAAGGCAATTAAGAGAGACATAGGGAAAACATGGGGAAATAAAATGAAAGAAATGCAAGAAGAAATAGGCCAAATGAAAAAAGAAGCTCAAAAGTTGATGGAGGAAAATCATTTCTCAAAAACTAGAATTGGGTAACTAGAAGATACTGATTTAATGAGACATCAAGAAACAATAAACAAAATGAAAAGAATGAAAAAAAAAACCAGAAGAAAACATGTAGTGTCTCATTGAAAAAACAATTGACCTGATAAATAGATCTAGGAGAGAATATTTAAGAATTATTTGAATATCAGAAAGCCATGATCAAAAGAAGAAAGAAAAGCTTAGACATCACAAAACAAGAAACTTTCAAAGAAAACTGCTCAGATATTCTTGAACAAGAAAATGAAATACTAATTGAAAGAACCCATGGATTACCACCAGAAAAAAAATCCTCAAATTACAACTCTCAGGAAATAAGAGTTAAATTCAAGAGTGCTCATGCCAAGAAATACTTCAAGTACACAAAAAGAAACAATTCAAATATAATTGAGCTATAATCAGGATCACACAGTATTTAGTGGCTTCCACATTAAAGTATTAGAAACCATGGATATAATACTCAGGAAAGTGAAAGAGGTTATATCTTGCTGAAAGATACTACAAAAATGAAGTAATATCAATACTAAACATATATGCACCAAATATTATAGCATACAGATTTTTAAGGGAGAAACTAAAGAAGCTAAAGGAGGAAATAGAGAGTAAAACTATATTAGTGGGAAACTCCAAATTTATCCTATCAGATCTAGATAAATCAAACTAAAAAATAAATAAGAAAGAATTAAGGGAGGTGAATGCAATGTTATAAAAATTAGTTAATAGATATCTAGAGAAAATTGAATAGGGATAAAAAAAGAATATACTTTCTTTTCAGTAGTATCTGTTCCATTTCCAAAGACTAAGCATGTACTAGGGCAAAAATATACAACCGCAAAGAAATGCAGAAAATCAGAAATGATAAATGAAACGTTTTCATATCATGATGTGATAAAATATTAATTATTAAGGATTTATGGAGAGGTGAAATAAAATTAATTGGAAACTGAATAATGGAATTCTTCAAAGTTGTTGAATTAAAGAACAAATCATAGAAACAATTGCTGATTTCATTGAAGAGAACAACAATATGTCAAAATGTATGGTATACAGCCAAAGCAGTACTCAGGGGGAAATTTAAGTCCTTGAGTATCTATATCAAGAAAATAGAGAAAGAGGAGGTCAATGAATTAGACATACAAAAAAAAACCTAGAAAAAAAACATTTAAAAAACTCAAGATGAAGAGTAAATTTGAAATTCTAAAAATCAAAGGAGAAATTAAAAAAAAATCAAAGTGAAAGAACTATTGAACTAATGAATTAAACTAGATGCTTATTAAAAATAATCAAATGTCATTATTCATTTTCCTGACCTATCTGATTGAAATATAGATTTAATTCTTTTTTTTATTTTCTTTCTCAATTTACTTCATTCCAAATTTTACTCAAGTTCAGAAAAGAGGTAGAAATAGACTAATCTAAAGCAAAAAAAAAAACAAAACAAACAAACAAAACTGGAAGATTCTTTACAATGCACTTTAGAATTGAGGAGACTCAGAAGATCATCTATAGTAAAAACCCTTCATTATATAAATGAGAAAATTGAAGCTTAGAGAGAGAAACTAATATGTTGAGGGCTCAGAGACAAATCTGAGAACTTGAATGAGGTTTTTCTAAATTCAAATTCAATATTCTTTCCCTTTCATGATGCTTTCTATTTCCATTTATTAACAGATCAGGCCAAACTTTTCTCATTTTGCCAGTATCCAAATCTTTTGTCTACTTGACATTTTAATTGATCAGTCTTTGGGATTGATCTTCAGTTTGGTATACAATCTTTGATGTTTATTTATTTTAAATGAAGATAATGTGTTATCTTAAAATATATATAATTCTAGAGGTAAAGTTTTCCATGATCTAGGTGATACAGCTGTAGCATGTTGAACCTGGAGTCATGAAGAATTGAATATACATTTTGACTCAGACATTAACTGGCTGTGTTTATTTGACCTCAATTTGTTTCATTTTCCTCAGTTGTGAAATAAGAATAATAATAGTATCTATCAGGGTTGCTCTGAGGATCAAATCAGGTATTCATAAGTGCTTAACATAGCAATTGGCACAGAGAATACCATTAATTAATTAACAATAAATTGAATAATAAACACCTGTTTTCTTCCTCTTTCCTCCCTCCAATCAATTTTTTCTTCCCTTCCCTTCCCTTCCCTTCCCTTCCCTTCCCTTCCCTTCCCTTCTCTTCCCATTATACAACTCCACGGTCCTGCATAGCCTAAAATAATGAATTTCCTAATAGCACTGCAATTATTTTTCCTCTGTACCTTCCCAAGTCCCCAATCCTAAAGAACAGTGTAAGCAACTAGCAAACTATCCTTTAGTGTCAAAAGAATCACACCACCCAATAAACTTGACATGTACATCATATAAGTAAAAGGCAAATGACAGTAGGAACAACACATTAACTGGAATGAGAAGCTCTGAATTCATGTCCAAACATTTCTACTTAATAATATAATTATTTTTTAATGAAATTCTTATTTTTATGGTAATTTATATTTTATACAACACTATTCTCATTGGGATAATGTGAGGCAATATGCCAATACGATGTCCCAATAACTAACATTTATGTTGTACTTTAGTCCATTCCACCCCCTTGGTCCAGAGCTCTGGTTTAAAGTACTAGTATTCTGTCAATGTGAGTCAACAACTATACATCAACTAAAAGTTGTAGAGTTTCATGGAGTCCCAAGAGGTTAAGTGACTAGCCTTGGGTTGTATAATCAAAATGTGTCAGGGTTAAGAATTGAACCCTGGCTTATCTGACACTGAGGTCAGTTCTTCAGCCATTATACCACCTTTCTTCTCCATCCATGATTTTTATTCTTTATTCTTTTATGCCTTGTAGGATGTCACATAAAAATATGAATCTATTATCTTTTATGAGCATTATAACTATGTGTAATAATTTCTATAGGGATCTCCACTTTATCATCAAAGAAACTGAAATTCATAGAAATTAAGTGAGTTCTCTTTGGTCACCCAGCTAGTAAAAGCTCTGTTGATTTTTTGCAGTGTATCCTATAAGTACCTTGTTTATATATAAGTAAATGCATCTTTGTCCCCATTAGGCTCCAAGGAAAGCAAGAAACTTTCTTTATGTTTATTTTAGTCCACAAGTCTTAGCACCATGCAGAGCACATAGTAGGCATTTAGATAATATTTATTGACTAACTCAGGGGTGTATGGGGTGCTCAGGGAGGAGTAGTATCTCTGGCATGGAGGGCTTGTCGTGCCCTCCTAGGGCAGCTCTCCAACCTCTGACCCTCACCTGACACCCAGCTCTCACTTGTGGCTCCCAGTAGCTGCTAGCATGCGGCAGTGGCCACACCCTGGGCAATGGCTTCGACAGGCCGGCCGAACCTTGTGAGGGTAGCCATCAGGTCGTCGACCCCTGGTGAATTAAGGCTTTGCTCACCCAGCATGTGAAGACTGCTTCGGCGGAACAGACAGAAGAAACCAATAAGAAGTTTCAACGGCTGAGAGGGCGATGCAGCAAAGCACTGTGGAGAGCTCAGGGTGTGTTGGAGCACAAAGGACAACATGGCCATCCAATGCAGCTGAGGAAGTCTCCAGGTGTAACGACTTTTCCTGCCAATGGACCCAGGCTTCCAACATTGAGAGAGTGGGACTGTCTCTGTGCATCGACTTTTCCACTTAAATCTCCTTCACACACAAGTGTTTTTGTGCACACTCATCTACATCACAGATGAAAGCACACAAAGACAATCATCATCCTTGGTTACTGAGAGACTACTACTATTGACTAACTCTATAGATCTAATGGTTAAATTTCCCGATGTAAGACATGGCAGTACAAAGTTAATTCTTGTCTCAGAAGCAGCTCCCCTCTTTCATAGTGCCTTGAAGAACAATGAATTGAGTTATACTATCCACAATGTGTGACATCAGTACCAGAAGGAAGAGAGGCAAAGTGGTGCAATGGAAAGAGTCCTATAATAAGAAGATACTCAAGGAAGTTTTAATTACTTCCTGCATGAATTTGGACACTGCATTTCCATTTTATTGATCCCTCTTTTCTTATATGTAAGATGAAAGGCCTAGGCCAGGTGACTTAAATAATCCTTTTTAGTTCTAAAAACTACATGACCCATTTAACCCTTATAAATATAGAAGAAAAAATTGGTTAAGCAACTATATACAGTATAGAAAAGGAGAAAGATAATAATGAAAGCAAATAATAATAGCTATTAGTTATATACCCTTCACAGTGATCCTGAAATTTTGCTAAGTACTTTATAGTTATCATCTTCTTTGATCCAATTACCCTGGAAAGTGGGTGAAATGAGTACTGGACTAAGTATCTTTCCTATCTCATAAACTTTTGGAGCCCATTTTAATGAAGACATTTTGGGAGATTGCACAGTTATGGAAAAGATTTTCTTCAAAACTCATACTATCCTTAACACCCTTGGGCATTTATCACATTTGCAATATGAACTTTCTTAGTATTCCATTTAGAACCTGTAGCAAGTGGCTGACATCCATCTGCCCCTATTCTCCACATATTAAATCTATAAAACATAGTGCATTGCTTCTATCTACTCTCATTCTCAAATATTCCCATTCATAGCACAGATCAACTAAAAGAAGTGATAGGTGAGCCTTTTCTATAGATAAACAGCATTCTAATTTCAACTTTTTACCCTTTCCAAGTAGATAGATTACATCATGGTAACTGAAGATAATAGGATGCAGTCTCCAGCTCCATCTGTGTCCATGAACAGAGATTTATTCAAACCAATATAAATCTCAATCAGAGGCTTTAGAGGAAAGTTCAGGAAAAATTGAGGCAAGGCCAACAGGGGTTCTGTGCATGGAAGGGGCTTAGCTGGCAAAATCAATTCTGAATCAATACACTAAAAGAAAGCCAAAATTAAATGGGAAGAAAAATGTACAACCCAAAACTTATATTCATTGCAACTAGAAAGAAATACCATAAATATTCTAATAAAGCCAGTTAATTATTTTATTAAGATAATATGAAAGGTATTTTTTTCATTTTCCTAATTGTACTCTAATTTCCTCCACTAAAGTCTTCCTCTCATTCTTCATGGTGGTGTGGAGATAACACTCAGTTCTTCAGAACTATGCCAGGTCAAGTCAAATAAAGTCAACAAGCATTTGCCAAATGAGAATATTATGGCAGCAAAAGTTTTCAGTATAAACTTAATGATTGATTTGTGTCTGATCTCAAAATACCAGGCTAATCAGCTGTTGGACCACAGGTGTAATAGAAATGATAATCTGGAGATATTTCTAGTTGTAATAACTGAGATACTCTGGTGTGACTAGAGAGATACCAGGGGAAACCTCAAAGTGCCAGGGTATAATAGAGAGATAGATACTAGGGGAATACTTGAGGAATATTTGAGGATATCTATCAATTCCCTAGATGGATAATAGGTTAATATTTTGCCTATCCTCTTCCCTCAAATACCACCCATTTTCCACCCTCTCCCTCCTACCTCCCTTTCTCCTCCCATTGTCATAGTCAGCCACCTTCTAAGTAACTCAGGGAAGCTATGAGATTTCAGAGAAATACTCTTTATTCTTCTTTTCTCAAGTGAGGGGGTTTATTGAAAAAAAAAAGGACAAGGATGGGAATCCATGGCAGTTTTCAGTGGAATTAGCAAATTGGCCCAAGACATTGACGTAAGAAACACTTGAAGCCCATAACCAAGCCTCCGAATGACCACAGAAGAACAAAAAGACTTCAAAACAAATATTGGAGTTTCAGAAACAACAGAAGAATGAGTGAAGCAGTATTTCAAACCAGAACAATGTCAAGAGATAGAAAAGAGGACATCTCACTGGAATATGAGGAAAGAGTGCTGAAAAAGCCTCAACAGAACTTGGATGCCATATAGAACAAGTGGTGGGAAGAGAACAAGCTGGTTAAGTCTATCCTCAGTAGCATCAGAGCAAAACTCAGTGTAATACAGTAAGCAGCAATCGGAAGAAAGTGGCCTTGCAGAGTCCAGTTGAAAGAGTCTGGGCATGACTCAGAGTAGGCAGCAGTGGGATAAACTCAAAAGCACAACAAGGTCCAACCTAGGCAGGATTGGGCAGAACCTTACATAAACCAGCTGAATTGAAGAACAGCAAACATGCATATTAGCAAGGTAACCAAGCTGATTCTGCATAGTGCTCAATCTGAGACTAACAACTTAGCTGATCCCAGGCACACTCTAAGTGCACAATAGTATTCTCTACACTATAGGAATTGAGCTAAGCTTCAACAGATGGATGAAATCTAGGGGAAAATAATCTCAAAATGAACAAAAGATAGAGAAAAAGGCATTTAGAAAATTATTTCAACAAGATAGATGACCAAATAAGCTCAGAAGAGGACAACAATGCAAAAATGAAAGTGTGTGAAGACTCAAAAGAAAATGTGAAATGATGTCAAACCCAAAATGAACCCAAAATGACAAACTCCATTAGACCATAGGAAAACAAATAATAAGAAATTTAGGAGAAAAATAAGAAAATAATAGGAAAAAATCAACAACTTAAAACAAAAAACTTATTGAGGAAAATAGTTCCTTATAAAAGGAAATATAATACCTCACACAGAAAAATATGTCCCTGAGAAAGGAAGTACAAATTTTCAAAGAAGAAAATGGATTTCTAAATATGAGAAATGGAAGCCAATGACTTCATTAGAGACCAGGAAATAATAAAACAAATTCCAAAGAATGAAAAAATAAAAGAAAATCTGAAATCTCTCACTGGAAACACAACAATCCTAGAAAATAGATTCAGGAGAGATAATTTAAGAATCATTGGATTTTTTGAAGCCACAATCAAAAAAACAAAACAAAACCTGAAAACCATTACTTAAAGAAACTATCAGGGAAAAGTGTCTTGATGTTCTTGAATAAGAGGGGAAAAATAAATTAAAGAAGCATAAATAGGTAATTAGAAAAAAAAAAACTCAAGTGAATCAGTGAGGTCAAACTAATTAAGTCCCTATATGAGAAAGTGGTAACTAGGAAATTTAAGATTTCAATGGAACAAGAGAAAAGTACTTAATGTATTTAAAGTATAAAAGGGATACAATGGGGTTAAACCAATTACATTCCTTATATGGGAAAGTAATAAATACAATGCTTAAGATATTTATAGCACAACAGCTTTTTAAGATACTTTAGTAATCAAGAGAAACAAAGAGTAAGTAAGGTGATAACTAAAATGTTTAATATGTCTATGATAGGGGGCAGATGGGTAGCTCAGTGGATTGAGAACCATGCCTAGAGACAGGAGGTCCTAAGTTAAAATCTGGCCTCAGACACTTCCCAGCTGTGTGACCCTGGGCAAGTCACTTAACCCCCATTGCCTTGCCCTTACCACTCTTCTGCCTAGGAGCCAATAGACAGTATTGACTCTAAGATGGAAGGTAAGGGTTTAAAAAAAAAAAAAGATGTCTATGATATCTGAAGTAACTAAGAAAACTAAAGTATTTAGAAAATTTAAGATGCTGAAGATACAGTCAAACCTTGGTACTTGATGGTTTGGGAACTTGCCAAATTTGGTATTTTACAATTGAAAAAATTGAATTGAATTGAAACTTGAAATTATTGCTAGAACATTTTGGTGTCCCAGTGTCTGGGACTATATGCCCATTCCAGCTGAAACAAAGGATCAACATTAGTTCAGGAGCATAAAGAAGAACTCAATACTTAGGAACTGCAGGAACTTAAAAGGGAGCAGCAAACACTGGTGAGGGGAGATTTCTAAAGGGGGGGGGGAAGAGGTAAAGAAGGATATTCCCACTTCATTAATCAAGGAAATGTGTGCCGAATGGGTGAAAGTGAAAAACATTGTTGAAAAATATCACCCTGATAAAGCTTTAACAAGCAGAATTATAAATTTGTTAAATGCCCAGAGCATTTCTCACTTCAAAGGAATTTTGAAACACAAGCAAAAACAAACATCATTGGATAAGTTTCTTGCGAAGCTCACACCTGATGAATCTTAAGCAGAGTTCAGTGATGACGAGGGACAGAAAAAAGGAAGAGAAAGAGCACCAAAAGTGCAGTTGCCCTCAGATATTATGGAAGGGGACTCCTCTTCTGGACAATAACATTTCTCCTCCTTTGGTTGTGAATTCCTCTTGATATAAGTAAAAAGTTAAAATTATTTAAGTACTGGTTTTTATTCATGTCTATGTATTATTGATATTATTTAATAAAATATGACTCAATGCTAATTATGGCTCATAAAACTCAGTTTTCTGAGTTTCTATAACAGATCAATTCAATTTTCATTATTATTTATGGTAAAATTTCATTTGACATTTGAAATTTTTGGTACTCAGCCTGCCTTCTGGAATGAATTAATTGATGAGTATCAAGGTACCACTTCCACCACTATTATATCAAACCAAAATCTATATACAAGAAAAAAATTAAGGAGGTGAATAATTTTTTAGAAAAGTTAGATTTAATAGAACTCTGGAGAAAAAATGAAAGGACATTTACAGAAATACATTGTTTTCTATGCATTATATGGCACCTTCACAAAAACTGATCATAGAATATGATATAAAAGCCTCACAACCAAATACAAAAAGGCAGATATTAAATTCAATATTTTCAGATCATGATGTCATAAAATTATGCTGAATGAAGAGTATGAGAAAAAAAAGACTAAAAATTAATTGGAAACTACATAACCTCATACTTCAGAATGAATGTGCCAAAGAACAAATCAGAGCAACAATCAAAAATTTCATAAAAATGAGTGACAACAAGGAGACAATATGCCAATTATTTTTGGACGCAGCCAAAGCAGTACTTAGGGGAATGTTTGTGCCTCTAAATACTTATGTCAAAAAGAAAAAAAACAACAAAGAAAATGCAGATCAATGAACTGGGTATGCTACTACAAAACTAGCAAAAACAGTGTTAAAAATCCCCCAATTAAACACCAAATTTGAAATATTGAAAATCAAGAGAGATCAATACAATTAATGTAAGAAAACCATTGAACTAATAAATAAGACAAGGAGTTGATTTTTTATGGAAAATATCAATAAAATGGATAAACCATTAATTCTTTAAATATTCATCTATTTAATTTAGATTATCAGATTTGTTAGCATCTAATTGAACTATTAACTCTAATGAATTGCTTTAATTTCCTCTTAATTGTTTGTATTCCTATCATTTTCATTTTTAATACCAGTTTGGTTTTCTTTTTTTTTTATCAAATTAATCAGTTAACTGGGGTTTAATATTAGAAAATGATCACAAAAACAAAAACAGCAAAAACAAAAACTTATATAACATGATTCAAAGTGAAGTGAGCAGAACCAAAAATCCATTGGACACAGTTAGAGCAATAATGTCTAATTATCAACTGTGAGTGGCAATTATTATTAACAAGGCAAGGATACAGGACAATTCCCAGAGAATCATTTCCAAAAAAATATTATCTTCTGTTCTAGAGAGAAAAAGTGTAGACTGAATGCAAATTGAAACATACTGTTCTTTCATTTATTTCCTCTATGAATTTTTCTCCAGTATAAGCAATATGTCTTTTTTCACATCATGACAAACATGGAAATATGTATTATATGATAATTGAATTAAATCTCCCATGCCCATTTTTATACACCCCACTCAAAATTGAGTGGAGGAGGTCTGTGAACCACAGGTGCAATAGTGGGTGACAAATCAGAATCAACTGACTGCCCTATAGGCAGTCCTAAACAAAGCTTTAGCTGTAATTGGTACACGTCAAGTGGAAGGAAATCACAGGAAGTGATGAAAAGAAATGGTCTTTAAAAATGCCAAGAACTTCCTGTGAAGAGGTTTTTAGGTCTTTCGCCTTCAACTTGATCTTGATGGAGCTCCAGCATCAGACCTCGACTACTCTTGGACTTTTCCTCATGGGGTGGACTACCATGTGGGGTGAGATAAAAAAAAAAAAAAGCTGAATTCTTTCCTGGATTTTCTGAAAGGACTACCCTCAGAAAAGGCCTATCCTCTTGAGAGAGGCTTCCTGTATACCAAGGTCTGAGGCTCAAGGCTGAGGCCTCTCTGCCTAAGGGCTAATTAGCCATTCCTGGGTTGAGCCAGGAGTTGGAGCAAAATACTTAGTGTGTAGATATCTTATCCTATTATCCTATTCTCTCTGATTTTCTTACTTTCACTCTTTCCATATTTTATAAATAAATTGCTAAGATAAATCTCTGAAATTTTACTAAATTCCTGGCAACCCTACTCCTAAATAATCCAGTCCAATCTTTTATACTAACCCCTAACATTTCTACCCTTACATAATATATATCACCTATATCAAATAGTTTGCCTTCTTGGAGGAATGGGAGTGCTAGAGAGCACATAGATTGCAATATATCAAAAAATTAATGTTAAAAATTGTATTGACATTAAATTTAGAAAAAATAATATTTAAATTTTTATTTAATAATAATAAATATAAAACAAATATTTAAAATTTAATAATAATAATAATATAATAAAAATAATACATGTCTTTCAACTCTGGATCCATTGCTTAACCTAACATGAGGCACTTTATAAATGTTTGTTAATGAGTGAAAGAGTTTATAATGAGCTATGCAAACCCCATATTTTTTTCAACAATTCAATATTATTATGTTATCAGTAGGAGATCTGAGTTGACACTGAACTTATAGAGAAATGAGAAATAAGTACTACAAATCTCAGGACTCTTGACTAAATACCCAAAGTTATAATATGGGACTTATATTTAAACATCTCATAATGCTGGAGAAGAGTTAAGCTAAATGATCCCAGTCCTCAGACTCAGGAATTCTATGTTTCCTAATCAAATAATGACATTGATATCTCTGACCTTGAACAAGTCATGTAAACCTGTGACTAGTATTTGTACCTGACAAATTAAAGGGGTAATTAATTACACATTACATGAGAATATTGTGAAGATTAATTAATTAGTGTTCATAAAGTGTTAACTTGGGTAAGTGTTATTAGCATTAGATTTTCTTATCAATTCCCAATTGGGAGTTATCCAAAATCTCTTCTTTCAAAGACCTTTTCAATATATACTCCAAAGTATTCCTGGATCCCTCTATATTAATGTTTTCTATTGCATAATATTTTACCTGCTTTAGTAAGATTGTGATACAATTAACTTTTTTATGGTGAGGTCTTTACAGTAAGTGATTATAGATACTTAGAGTATTATTTTTCTAAGGAATGAGAATTTGAAGTTTTCTAATTTGGAGGTATTAAACTTGGGTTTAATTGAAATAATTAATTAAACTTTTTACCTACAAATCTCCAGAATGAGGCACATGCTAGATTAAAGTGTAAGTGCAAAATAGTTTAAAGATCAATAAAAATTCACTATAACATAGATAATGTTAATTTGTGATTTTTCTGTCATATGGTCCATAGTCTCTTTGCATTTGACTCAACTCTACTAATCTAGTCTAACCGCCTTATTTTATACCTCAGGGAATCTTGAGCTAGAAAGGTGAATTAATATGTCCATAGTTAGCTAGTTAGTGACAGACTTAAGAATAGATCTTGTGAATCTCAGGCCTGTGTCATTTTTTGTATATCATACTGCAACAAGACATGTCGATACTACTACACCTTTTTGGAAATGTAAAAACATATAATTTTATAGCTGAAAAGAACCTTGAAAGATCATATAGTTCAATTACTTTATTTGATAGAAAACAAAATTTGGATCTTGAGAGGTGCAATCACTTCTCAATTAAGGTCTAATGATTTCTCAAAGGTCACATAGCTATTTAGTGGAAGAAGTAAGATTTGTATGGAGATCCTCTAACACCAAATCCAGTTCTCTATTTTTCTCTCTATGTCTCTGTTTCTTCCTCTCTCTGTTTCTGTCTCTCTCTAACAGTATGTTGTACCTGAAATTAACAGAAAACTTGAACTCAAGTTTTCTGACTCATGATCTGTTACTTTCTCCTTCTCCATATTCAAATAAAGAATCTGAGGCACTGAACATTAGAATTCCATATTTAGTTGAACCAAGGAACCAAGATTCAAAACAAGAGTCTTTGAAATGCAAAGAGGTTTTGAAATATTTGGGGTTCTCCCTTTATAAAACCAACAGCTAAGGAGATAGTTTCCAAATCCCTCTCCCCAGCTACCTGCCAAATTCTATCATTAGATATTCATTCTCTAAATCATGAGGAATAATCAAGAAAAATATAAATACCCTTCATAGCACTTTAGAAAGGATCATTTTCACAAATACTTGAAAGGAGAAATGGGACCCAATAATAGTTCTTAACCTGAGATACAAGGATAAATTTAAGGGGTCCATATACTTGGATGAGGAAAAAAACAACAACTGGGTATTTGTTTTCACTAAGATCAAATTTATATTTAGCTTTTGTTGCAATTATGAATATAAGCAATAAAAAGTAGTTCATAGGCTTTACTCTACTGGCAAAAGAGTCCATGATATAACAATGTTTAAGAACCCATGTTCCTTGAGACTGACAATTTGATATAACAAATATCTATTAAGTACCTACTTATTTCATGTATTTATTAGAGAATAAAGAGATGTGAATGAGAAGATGAATTTTACTTATAACTTACTACTTGGAGCCCTAAGTATACCCACAAAAAGATTTTATGCAAAAAGTGTCACACTGAATTCCTTGACTGAATAGGCTATTTATATCTTAATATCAAGAATTACAAAATTTCAGAGTTGGAAAGGGTCATAGAGGGGTCAAAATAGAAAAACCAAGAACCACTAAAGCAGTTACAAAGAACAAGTCTTTAATCAGCCCAATGGAAACATAGTAAAATACATATACCATACAGATCCAAGCTGTGGGATCCTGGGAACAATGTTTCAGGGAAAATATACCATAAATAAGAATAACCATCACAGGAATTTTCATGGAACTAAAGAACGTTGGGTATTATATGCACTTTGGGGAATAAAGGAAAGGAAGGACAACTGATTGGCTTACTTGGGGCCTATGGAAGAAGTATTCTAGTCAAGGACTGAAGGACCAGGGAGAAGCCTAGATACAATGGGAGAAACTTCTAAGATAAAAGAGTACTTAAGGTTTGAGTACCTCAATCACTCCTATTCAGGTGCTTAATGGGTGCTTGATAGCTTATTGTTCAGTCTGGGAAAAGAATCAGTCTGGGAGTTCCTCCAGGCAAGTATAAAGGTAAATTAAGGGATTCCATTAAATAAAGTTGTCATCAAGGCCATCTAATTCAATTGTATCTTCACTCTAATATCTTCAAAAAATGATCCTCTGGTATAAAAACAAATGTTTTCAGTGATGAGGTACCTATGACACAGGAAGTACAATGTGTTTTTGCATAGACACAAATTTGATTACCCACCATTTGCCTCTTAATCTAAAATATAATATGCCATTATGTAACTCACTCTAATTTATTCCAGTTCTGCATTTTGGAGAGCAAACAAAGGAAATATAATCCTTCTTTTAATAGACTGATCTTCAAATGCATTATGCAAATGACAATGTCTGTAGGTCCTGTTCAAGCTTACTATTATTATTAATTCTGTCAGGTGAGCCTTAAATTAGATCAGTGATGGTGAACCTTTTAGAAGCAGAGTAACCAATCTGTAACCCTCCTGCCTTACCCCAGATAGGGGAGGGAAGAAACACTCCCATTGGGCTGCTGGGCAGATGGGTGGGTGTTCTCCAGCACATATGGTGAGTGGGATAGAAGTGGTCCCCTGGCACACTCTGGCACATATGCCATAGATTCACCAATGAGGTATTAGATTGTCTCTAGTCTTCTAACCCTCCTGGATGTTAGAGACAAAAGATATAAAAAGTCAGGTGCAGAAGAAGACTTTATTCACAATTATTTATTTATTTTAAAATTTAATTTATATTATTTATTTATCTGCCATTATTCTTTATTTATTTGCTTCATTGATACCTATTAAGCCAGCAAAGTAAGACTGGGTTCCCCTTCAGGTCTCATTGCTGTCCCTAAATAGCTTGAACATGTTCCAACTGTAGCTTCACTCTGTTCCCATTCCTTCTTCTTTGTTGATTTATTATGTTGTCTGAGAAGAACCACACCCTGCCAAGGCTTATAATTCTCTCCTTGTTTAATTTCTTGTTAATGTTGCTCTTCTCATTCATTTATTATTCAATTATGAAGCTAGACTGATAGTATCTTCATAGCTCTCTTCCCCTATTCTTTCCAAAGTAGGGAGAAAATTGTTCTGTTTGTACTGAATAGCATCTGTTTGGTTATGGTGTCTCAATGACCCTTTGAGTGAGACACTGTAGGTATGGAATGATGGAGCAGCCTACTCTTGCTAATACAATCAGGGATATAATGATTAAAACTGCCATTCCTTTCCATTTTCCAAACCATGATTCCAGAGATTATCTATGCCTGAATTCCCAGCTATCTCCTCAGATGGGGTCTGAGGCTTTGTAGGACTTTGGTTATTATTCCATCAGGGGAAGTGTTATTGGAAATGAAAGTACAGAAATTGCCTCCTATAATAACACATATGCCCCCCCCCACCTTTTTCTGCCGGTATAAAAGCTAGGGCAAGCCTATTTTTTTTATGCCATTCTACTTGAGGCATCTAGTTGTCTTGCTATTTGACAGCTTCTTTGGTATAATTGATGAATCTTTGTTGACTCTGATAGATATAGTTAATCCAATCTACATTGTATTAATGGTGGACCACCAGAACAAAAATATTTGAATCCAGAAGCTATTTGATTTCTGGCATTGAATACATCTGTTACTCCTCTATGGATTCTTATGCTATCTAAATATACTCTTTCATCTAATGACCCAGCAGGTGTACTTCTTTTTGCTCTCCTTTCCTCTTATGGTTCGTTTTTATTCTTGTCCATGAATGCCAAGGCAAAAGAAATAGACAATTACACTAGGGTACATGTACCAGCCCAGTTGAGGGGAGTGTTTATTGGATGGTTTTCTCTCCACAATACCACCAGAGGTCAGTTTGGAGTATATCCATTTCTGAGAAATTGCTAGTACCTTCTCCAGACACATTTAAGACCTGATTGAAAGTTCCTAATTCACCAATACTCTAGAGTCCATCTGCCTGCCTGAAGAGGCATGAAAAATGATTTCCGGAACTTGTAAGGGAAGAGGGAATGTCCTTCATGTTTCTCTTTTTTACCAGGGACAACAAATAAGATAGGGTACTACAATTCTTCCTAGGGGTGTTATTTTGAAACAGGAGGATGATACACTTAAACTCTCCTTCATGTCTGTCCAGTCCTAGTGGGAATGGGCAGTGGGTTAAACAGAAGTGCAAGCCTAAAAATTGTTCTCATTAAGGCTCTTAACGGTGTACTTTTTCTACTCCACCCAGGCATTCATGTCTCCATAACCTTTCTTAATTTTAATAGTTTGTCTCAGATCTTCAGACTTCACTACCCTTATTACTTTAGGATCATTCTGTACTCCAGCTCTGATTTTTTGGGGGACTAGTGGTGCTACCAGAGGGACCAGGGCCACAGGTAAGGGGGTTGACTTCACTACCTGTATACAAAACCTACCTACAGGGTTCTGGCCAGAAATGTTTGCTCCCATCCTGAATGTCCTGTCTACTGTTGAGTCATCTCTTGTCTGATCTGCCTCTCTGATAGTGATTAATACCAGATTATATTTTAGGTTTTCACAATACAGAGGAGCACTGCCTTTATAGATGATAATTTTATTCCTTAAGGGCCACCAGCTTCTGAGAATTAACTTTATATTCAGTAACAGTCTGCCTTTATCCAGAGTGGTTCACCATACATCATTCCAGGAGGACATGGAAAGGCTATGGTGGATCTTAACTTTTCCGGTTCTGGACATATATATTTATTTTCTCTATTTAGTCATCTTTGATTTTCTAAATCTCCACAATCTATTGCTTGAACAGCATCTATCTGTATGATCTGTGAATCCAATCCCTCTACAACATTGACTATTAGTTTCATGAGGCTTCTTCAAATCTCCATTTTTCCAGGAAAGTTATGATTATTCTGATCATCAAAGTTTCTAACACTCTCATTGCTTTTGCATGACTAAAATTAGGGCTTCTTGCAAAGAAAATGATTCCACCCTTTAAAGAGTTGATATTGAGGACTATTGAGGACTAGGAATACTAGCAGGATTCTAGTATTCTAGGATTCTGTTTGGTTATGGTATCTCAATGATCCTTTGAGTTAGACCCTGTAGGTATGGAATGATGGAGCAACCTACTCTTGCTAATATCAGGGATATAAGAATCAAAACTGCCTAACACCAAAATCATTAATGTCAAATTCTCATTTGAGTTCATTTAGATCTTTTTTAATGTTAGCCTCACTGGATCAGGAGTAGCTTTAGCTTTCTATTCTTTCTTCTGCAGTGGTAAGGATTTCATTGACACAAGCCCCTTAACTCAAGTGTAATGAGTCCACCCTCTTTCAACAGTCCTTACTGCAGTTTCTGTGACCAATGACACTTGAAAGGGTTCTTTCCAGGATGGAATCAGCTTAGTCTCCTTCCAGGACTTGATCAGTACTCAATCTCCTGACTTTAAATAGGGTGCTGCAATCTCCATTGGGATTGTCTGTGCAATCAATCCATTCTTTTTCCCTAAGATATGTTAAGGAAGAACATGGAGCAAGTATATAGTTGTATAAGAACTTATCCTTAGATTCAAAAGTCGGGAGGTCCTCATTTTCCCCGAGGTAAAGTAATCCAAGTAACACCTTATAGCAGGAAACACCCACATGTCTCCTGGGGGGAATCCAGTTCCTTAATAATGTAATATGTAGACATTTTGTCCATGGTAATTCTGTTTCTAACATTGACTTAATTATTTGTCCCTTCAGAATCTGACTCATCCTTTCTACCTTACCCAAAAGAGGGGTGGATGCCATGGAATATAGAAATTTCATTTTATTTCCAGCCTGGTCATTATCCTCTGCAATACTCTGGGGGTAAAATAGCCCCCTTTAACAGTATCTATATTATTGACCAGGCTGTAAAAAGGAATTATTTGTTCTAGGATAATTTTAGAAACTCCAGAGGCTATTGTGTTGGCCATGATGTAGGCTCCAATCTATCCATTTAGGTGTTCCATGATCACTAATGCATATGCCCATCTTTCCACTGCAGGCGTTTTAGTTAAGTCCATCTGAATACTTTGAAATGGTCTTAACTCAGGCATTCACCCTCTAGATATTTGTTTTCTCATAGACCCTTTATTGTTTTTTTAATAGGTCAAACATCCCTCATGCACCTGTTTGCCAATAGTATGGATTATGGATTCCCATATCTTCTCAGGACTATATTACATATACTTTGAACTTCCCAGTGACTCTCCTGATATATTTTGGCAAAACTTTCCCTTCTTAGTGATTTATTCAACATCTCTCTTCCATCAGGGACATTTTTTACACCCAAATTAATCAATTCCTTTTTTTTTGGACTTTGAGAACATTGGGACTTCCTCCATATCTGGGATGGTGGGGATCAAAACCATTAACTTCTCTATCTCAAGTTTTGAATACATTTCCTTGGCACCTTCATCAGCTAATCTGTTCCATCTTGACTCAAAGTTATCTAGTCTATGATGTCCATTCACCTGAAGAACAAGTATCTTTTTAGATAGATGGAGATTTTTCAACACTTGTTTAATTAGATCCTCATGGACCAAATCTTTCCCCCTATTTATTAGGCCTCAAGTCTTGCTCCTCCCAGATTTCCCCAAAGGTGTGACCACACCATAGGCATATTTGGAACTAGTGTAAATGGTTCCTTCCTTCCTATTCAATAATTTAAGGGTTTGATTCAACAATTCACTTCACAGGTCTGGCCAGAATAATTATTAGGTAATAGATCTCCTTCCCTTAGTGAGCTACCTTTTCTATCCACCAATGCATATTTATTTTGTCTTTTTCCTTTTCTATCATGCAGTGGGACCTCATGAAGATGTTTCTTCACTTTAGTCTGATATTCAATTATATCCAAACAGGCATGTCCTATTGCCCTTCCCCAACCTGTCTTCATCTTCCCTTTTCTTTAGGAAGGCAGCTGGATTTAAGCTTAAGGATATAGTCAGAACCAGGTCATCTTTTTGCAATAGTATGGCCTCATACTTCAGAATTCTAGAATCTGTCAACCATCTCTCTGCTTTTTGATACTTACCACCTCTAAAAGTCAATTTTCTCAATTTCTGCAACTAGACAGGATCTAATAATTTGGATAAGTAAGCCCCAAGCTGCTTTTGTCCTCTCTATGTCTGGGTCAAGACTCCTAACAGAGTGGCTTTGTCTCTGTTCATTAAATGACATGATTTTTCCAGTGAGGACAAGGTAAGGACTAGTGCTTTGATCAGGAACTCTTTCAATTCTTTGACCAGTTCCTTTTTCTGAAGCCATTGAAGTATGTTGGATGAATCCTCTAAAAATTTCAAATAGAAGGCTTTTGGTTTTTCTGCATAGTAGTCTATACATAATCAACAATATTTGGTTAACTCCAATAATTTCCTCATATCTTTTTGTCTTGGGCAAGGGGAATCCAATGATTCCTTTTATTCTCTCAGGATTTATTGTCCTTTTCCCCTCACTAATTAAGTACCCCCAAGTACTTAAATTCTTTTTCTACACATTGTAACTTGATTTTTGACTCTTAGTCCTCATTTTCCAAGTAGTTCAGTAAGACATTAATGGTTCTAGACACTTCTATTCTTTTTGTTCCAGATACAAGTAAATCATCTACATACGACTATTTCTTGCCATGGAGTGAAAAGTCTCCAAAATCTGCTCCAGAATTTGACCAAATTAATTTGGGGTCTCCATGAATCCCTGTGGAAACACTGTCCTACAGAACTGTTATTTACTCCCTACATATGGGATTCCCCACTCAAATGCAAACAAATCTCTGCAATCAGGGTCCAAGAGGCAGGCCCAAAAGGCATCTCTTAGATTACCACAGAAAAACACATATAGCTATGATGTATTTTACTCAATAGGGTATAGAAATCAGGAACCACAAGGTATCTGGTTTGAATAATTTGATCTAGCATTCCTAAAATCCTACATCAACCTGTAAGTTCCATCACAATTTTCTTACTGACAGTCCTGGGGTGTTGAAAGGGTCATGCAAGTTTCCAAAAGCCCATCTTTTAATAATACATCAATTACTGGTTGTAACCCTCACCTTTCTTCTAATGAGATGTGATACTGTCTCTAGCAGACCACTTCTCCTGGTTTCTTTCAAATTATCTTGATAGGTTCTATCTTTAATCCACCTCTTTAAATTATACTACCAGGTAGTGATGATGAACCTTTTAGAGATCAAATGCCCAAACTGCAACCCTCATGTCACATGTGAGTCCCCTAACCTTACCCCAGACAGGGGAGGGAAGTACTACCATAGGACTGCTGGGCAGATGGGTGGGTGATGTGAGGAATGTTCTCTGATGCATGTGAAGAGGGGGAGGGGAAAAGCCCTCTGAGGCATATGTGTCATAGGTTTGCCAACATGACTATGTGTTGTCTTCTTTTGCCTTCATTAAATCCATTTGTTTAACTATCTGTTAATTTCTTATTTTAAGAATTTCTAATTGTGTAATCAAGTCCCTGACCAATAAATTAGTTCCCATTTTGAGGATATATAAAAATCTTCCCTCTATCTGCCTTTTCTCATATTTAATTCTTAATGGTTTAAGGAAGAGTACTAGAAAAATTTCTCCCTTTATGCTTTGGAATGACAGCCAATGAAGATTTAGTATCTCCCATATTCACTAAAAAATAATTTCCTTCAGTTCTGGTCTCACCCTTAAATTTATTAAAGTTTCTTGGTGGACTTCTATGTTGAAGAACCTCTGAGTTCTTCCTAGTTCTCATCAAAGATCATCAAAGAGATCCCCTATTCTTTCCTTTTTAGCTCAGGACATTCTCTCTTAAAATGGCCACATTTTCTGCACCATAAACAACAACCATTCATCCCCTGCCATAGCCTCTTATCTGCCAGTTCTGGTAGCCTGTCCCTTGGTTTCCTCTTTCTCTTCCCTGAATTCAAGGGCTTCTGTTTATCTCCTCTAATCTCTTCTTAACCACCTCATTAACTATTGATATCATGATTTTGCTTTTTGCTTTTGCTTTTGCTTTTCCCTTCCAACAAATAAAGTCTGAGCCTCATTCAGCAACTCATCCAGGGGTTTCTTATTCCATCCTTCCAATTCTTGCAGTTTTCTCATTATATTAGGCCAGGATTTGGTAACAAAATGTACTTTAAGTAAACCCTGAGCCACTTGATCTTTGGAATTCATACCCAAGTACCTTCTCATCTGATCTCTTCAACCTTTGTAAAAAGGCTTGGCGGAGGGAGGGTCATCCTTTTTCTGTTGTATTAAAGGCTTTATTGAACTGTTTCCTTTATTCCTCCTATTATTATATACCTCATATCTCTCATGTACCCTTGATCTGCCTGATTATTATTATCCCATCCAGGGTCAATGTTTGGAAACTATTGCTCAACTGCCATAACCCCTTGACCTGATGTTTGTTGCCTTTCCCAAACTTCCATGACAACCCTTCTGATCACTCTTTCTATTCATTTGAAAAAAGGATGTTTATAATAGATATCATTCCTGGCCAGGTGTAGAAACTAGAGCCCCCAAATTGATTAAATTGTTCTGTTAATCCAATTGAATCTTCTACAAAGAAATTCACCTTTCTCTTAAAATTTCTAACTTCTGAACCAGCCACAGGAGCATTTACAAATCCAATTTCTCCTGGTCACATTTGGAACCTCCCTTAACAGTAATAGATTTCAGTTGACCTATTTCTCCTTCTTAGTTTATGATTGGGGGTGTGAAGGGAAAAACTTTTAATATCCCTCTTGATCTGCTCTATCTCTTTCCTCAATTTTGGATGAATTTTACTTGACTTGTAAGTTAAGGGAGGGACAAGTGGTGCTATTTGTACCCTGGTCCCTTGTCTTATCTTCCAACTACTCCCCTTTCTTTTGGTAGTATATAGAGTGGAGATAAAGCTAAAAGGGGATCCTACTGTGTTTCTCTTTCCTCAGTCTTGGTCTTATCATGTTCTCCTAATATTAGAGGAAATATTTTAGCCCCTAGCTAAAATTTTAGCCTCCTTACTCCAAGACTCTTTACTACTCATATACAGATTTAAGGCCTGGCACACCATTTCTTTTTTTTTTTACATTTTAAAGTATTTGAACCACCTCACTGGTTCAATATTTTTTTCTTATATTTTATTTGATCATTTCCAAGCATTATTCATTAAAGACATAGATCATTTTCTTTTCCTCCTCCCCAACCCCCATAGCTGACGCGTCCACTGGGCATTACATGTTTTCTTGATTTTAACCCATTGCTATGTTGATAATATTTGCATTAGAGTGTTCATTTAGAGTCTCTCCTCTGTCATGTCCCCTCAACCGTTGTATTCAGGCAGTTGCTTTTCCTCGGTGTTTCTACTCCCACATTTTATCCTCTGCTTATGAATGGTGTTTTTTTCTCCTAGATCCTTGCAAATTGTTCAGGGACATTACACCACCATTTATGGAGAAGTCCATTACGTTTGATTATACCACAGTGTATTAGTCTCTGTGTACAATGTTCTCCTGGCATGTTGGCCATAAAAGCATCATCTCCCTTGTCCAGATTAAAGATGTGTTCTTTCATTATGGCTTTGGTGATTCTATGTGGTTTTTTTTTTCATGTTGACTGTAGTGTCATCCTAAAATAAAGAGTACTACCAAAGTAGCAACAAGCATTGTCTTTAATAGAGGCAAAATCTGGGTGCAGTGGTACCCATGAAGGACAAAAGGAGCAGAGTTTAAATACACTTCAATAAAAAGGAGTGATCAAGAGGGCAGCAATAGAGAGGGTTAAATTGTTTTACAAAATTGTCAGAAGGCTTGTGAATGGCAAAATCTGCTCAGAATGGAGTTCAGAAAAAGGGAGTGTCCTAAAAAATAACAGAACCAGTTTTTAACAGGTTCACATCATCTCAACTGAACTCAGGCAGTTCATGGTTCTGGGGTCTGGATGAGGTCACCTTATACCTAACTGCATTTAATAATGTTTCACAGGATAGAGACTGGGACTGGAAATGAAAAACGCTAGTTTTCCTTAGTTTAAATCTGATCTCAGATGTTAACTATGATTCTGGGAAAGTCTCTTAACCCCATTTACCTCAGTTTCCTCATCTGTAAAAAGAACTAAAGAATGAAATGGCAAACCACTCTAGTAGGTTTGCAAAGAAAACCCCAAATGGGGACACAAAGAATCAGATGTGACTAAAACAACTGAATAATAATAGTGAAAGTGGTTCCTGAAAAGGCTTGCTAAAGGAACTCTTTTTAGATATGAGACTTAAAGTGAGTCCAATATGCAAAGTGGTTGAGGGAAAGCACTCTAGGATGAAGGAACCCAGAGATAGGAAAGTAGAACATATGCTTGAAAGACAGAGAGTACAATGTTTTGACTGGAGCATGGTAGCTATTGAGAGAAGCAATAGGGGGGAAAAAAAGGCTTCAAAGTTAGAGTCGTAATCAGAGTGAGAAGGTCCTTGACAGCTAGAGAAAGGTTTCAATATTATTTGAGAGACATTAGGTAGCCAATGAATATGTAAAGGAGCGTTGTGATTGAATAGCAGAGGTCCAGCTTCTCATATCAGAGAGGATGATATCAGAGTCAAAAGTAAAAGCAGGCTTGACCCTCTGGGTATGCCACCAGTAGGTGAAGTTATGGGTGTGATACTGAGTTTTCAGTAATATTTTCTGAGGCAAACCATCAGAGAGATTGCTCTACTTCTTTTTATTGCTTTCTATATTGCCACTCAAGTTCCCTATGATGGGAGTGGCTAGCTGTGAAAGATGGTTCCATTGTCCTTTGACTGCTCAGTCATCATACAACACTAATCAAACTTTCTGACCCAAGGCTACCTAAGCACATTCTAAATTACTATGCCTTGTCATTTGGAGTCAATATCTGATGAGATAAAAATCCCTTCCTCCTCCTTTTCCTACTTCTATTTATATCTAACACAACCTATTCTCCATCCCAATCCCTAATGTTCCTCATACTTCTTTATCTTCTTCTGATACCTTGGGTGGACTATTCTACTGTTCACAGGTCTGTCTTTACCCTAGAAATTATGCATACAAATAGTTTCCATCCACTGACACTAGCAGAAAACTGTCCCTTGACTCCCATTCCCACTACTTCAGTTTGATAAACTCTTCAATTCCTGTTACCTATACCTTTACTCCATTTGAGTTATCCATATGGAAGAATGGATATATTTTCTATATTTCCATTGCTCAAAACTCAGATTTCTTCCTGATATTAAACTATGAATTTCTTTCACCTCTTCCTTTTCCACAGTCCTCCAAATCCAAAGTGAAGTTCTAAATCTCACTACCTTTTGGTTTCTCTTCCTTTGCATCAATCTTAAGGCCCTATTTTTATTGCTTCCTGCATTTTACCCATTCTTTGTTCAGGCATATCTGACTCTTTCTGACCTGTATAGGTTTCCTCCACAAAGGTATTAGAGTGGCTTGTCATTTCCTTCTCTAATGTATTGAGGCATACAGAGGTTAAGTGACTTGCCTAGAGTCACACAGCTAGGAGGTGTCTGAAGTCACATTTGAACTTGGGTCTTCCTGACTCCAAGTCCAATGTTTTATCCACTGAGCAAGAGTTCATTTATAAACCATCCTTTAGCTTTGAATCTCTTGTTCCTTTGTCCAGCCACATTTTGCGAAATCCCAAACTTAGTTTACCACTGTCATGCACTTTCTCTGCCCACACTTTTATCATGTTTATACCCATTGAAGACAGCAAAACAATGGCACAGGGAAGATCTAACACAAATTGATGCCAATCTCAAATGAAAATTCAGTGCTGCTTAGCAATTATTCTATTCTTTCTTTTCCAGCAAATTGTCGTCTCTATCATTCTTACACTCTCAATTATCTTTAATTTGCCCCTGTCTACTGGATGCTTCCTTATTGCCTACAAACACTTTCTCATCTCTCTTACTCTCAAAACAATCAAACAAATAAAAATCCCCCCAAAATAACTTTAATCCACCCCATCCTCACTAGCTATCATGCCTCTGCTACATTTATGGCAAAATTTCTTGAGATTATCTATAAGCAATGCCTCAATTTCCTTTTCTCTCACTCTTTGTAACTCTCTACAATTTAACTTCTAATCACATCATTTGAATGAAAATGCTCCTTCCAAAGTTATCAGTAATCTTTGAAGTATCAAATCCAATATATTTTCTAAATTCTCACCCTTTTTCTCTTTTACTTTTTTTTTATCTAACAATTATATTCTTCTCTTTGGTAAACTATTCTGTCTGTCTGTTTCTGTCTCTGTCTCTCTCTGTCACTTTGTCTTTTGTAGATACTTGTAGATTTAAAAATTAATATCCAGTACTCCAAGTATTATATTTGTAAAATTTATTAATAATAACTAATATAAAAAAATGAGTGTAAAAAGGGATCTAACTCCAGTCCAGGTGGCGAGAGAAGAGAGAGAGCGAAAGGTGGAGTTCCAGTCAACTATATATAATGTGACCACACAAGGTTGTAGAGAAGGGCGAGGAATTCTGTGAAATACTAAAGGAATTCTGGGGAACATAGTTCAAAGATACAAAACTTCCACTTATACGTACTACAATATCCTCCTTTTCCTATTATTAGATTCATTTTCCATATCACATTTGTTGAATGGGGATTTCCCCAAAGGCTCTCTCATATGGACTTATCCAGTCCTAACTACCTGTCTTTTCATCGTTACTTAAACATTGAATATTCTTTGCACCGACTTTTCCACTTAAATCTCTTTCACGCACAAGTGTCTTTGTGCACACATGCACAAAGACAATCGTCATTCTCAGCTTCTGAGAGACTACCACCATTTTTTAATTATTTTAATCTTTTCCAATTTTCTGAATGTGTGGTGAAACCTCAAAACTTTTACTTTTAAATAAGTAATAATTTTGGAATATTCTAAAAGATGCTGTATAGTACCCTCAGGAATCTCAATGATAAGTGAATATGTGGGTACTTTCAGAGTTAGGGCTTGTGTAAAGCAATCTAGCAATTCTACCTTGAGCCCAGGAGTCACTAAAGGATAAAAGATAATTAATAATAATAGTAATCTATTATTTTATTTATTAGTAGCACTTATATCTTTATTTAACACTGTTTTTGACATGTTATACCATTTGATCCTTTCAACACACTAAGTTTTTACATACAAGGGAACTTGGGCTTAGAGATTGAATGATTTGTCCAGGGTCACATAGCTAAAAAGTTTCTGAAGCAGGAAGATCTTAATTGCTAAAGAGGACATTGTACTTAATACTTTAAAAACAGAGGAGGAGAATAAGTATTTACTAAGCATGCAGTTGGCTAAACACTTTATGAATAGACCATATTTTTTGATCCTCACAATAATCCTATGAGAGAGGTGCTATTATAATATCTATTTAACAATTGAGGAAACTGAGGCAACAGAGGTTAAATGACTTGCCCAATATCATAGAACTAGGCAATATCTGATGCCATGTTTGAACTCAGTTATTCCTGATCCAAGGCCCAGTGATCTATGCTCTGGGTCACCTGGCTGCCTCAAAAGGCAGCTACTGGAACTCATATTCACTGCTAAAACATACCAGATTAAGTCTATTAAGTTCTTTTCAGAAAAAAAAAAAAAAACTTCTCTTAAAGGTTTCCTTCATTTTTTCACTGAGGTGTGGATTACTTCCTGAAAGCAAGTCCATGAGAAATAATCTATCAAACTAAAGTGGCTTCAAGCATGGACCAAGTGATTTTGGGTCTGCTATTTGAGGCCCAAATTAATCAATGTCAGAGAGCTTCGTCATGTACATTAGGTCATGGAATGAGGTAAAAATAATTTTTTAAACATCATTGATTAACACATGGAAGGGCATAGGATGTAAGTTCCAAAGGAACTTTGGAAATATAAGGTTTTCTTCATAAAGTACATTTCTAGACAAGGGAACAGTGACCTTAAATAAATTAATGTCATAAGCTATTAATGTTAAAAATTTAGGGTTGAGACTGAAAATATTTTTTTGTTGGTTGCCAGGGATTTAAATTCTAAATCCCAATGATATATTCAAGTCAGAATGGAATTTTCTGGTGTTTTATTTACAAATGAAGGAAGAAATTAAGAATAAAAGAGAGAGGGGGAAAAGCGAAGAAGATCTGCTCCAACCTGGTCTGAGACAGGGGGAGTTCAGAGACCTCAGCCAAGGGGCCTTCCCAGAGGATTAAAACTAGCGTGGCTTCAATCCACAAGGTCTTCTCCAAGATGAATGGCCTCCTTGGAGGCTGGTGCTTCCAGCAAGGTCAAGGAAAGAGGAGTCAGCCTTATCACTCACCATGTGATCACCTCAGGGAAGGAGTATGAGGACTCATGCTTGAGTTCCTCCAAGTCAAGTTCCACTGCCCAAAGTCCTTCTCATGGAAGTGACATGAAATATAAAGGCAGTTCTTTAAGTCACTTCCTGTGTTTCACATGTACCAATGGTGGCTTAAACTTGGCTTTGGACAGCCCAGGGGGTTAGTCAAATTTTTATGATTTGTCACTTGCTAGCACACGCTCATCCTAGACTTTCTTCCCTCACACTTAATCCTTAAGTGAGGGTGTATACATTCCTGGTTGCTAAAATTCTAAAGACTAAGTAGGTTGGAGTAAATCTAAAATTCACAAAGCATATAGTGAAATTTAGTTACTAAGCAGATAGGATACATTTACCAGAGCATGACACCAAGATCTACTTTGAGAATGGGAAGAATCAGGAATCCTTGACTGGAATTTGTAACCATCTGAGAGGAAAATGAGCTAATATGGAGACAAGGGCACTGATTTCTATTCCTTTTTCTAGCCTCTATAAACATGATCTATGACTTCATAATGAGATGCTTTCCAAAAACAAAGGCTAATTTACATGACTCTTTTATTATTTATTGAATTTTTCCTTTGACTTTATTTGATCTTTGGACTTTGTTCTACTTATTATAAGAATGGAGATGCTCTGTCTTGTTCCTTCTGAGTAAACATTATAAATTATTCAAAGCACCTTAACAGCAGGGAGGCATATTGGAGAAAAATAATTTGGCGTCCCTCTCCATTTGGCGTGCTCTTGGGGTCATGGAAAATGGTGGTCTATGGGTAGGTGGGAAAGCTTATAAGACACTGAGTCTGATTTCTAGATGTAATATTTTCCATTTACAAAATGATTGCCCAGGCTCAAAAAAATGAGGGGGGTGGAATTTTACCTGAAAAATTACACAAAGATAAAGCTTTCATTTAAGCTGAGCAATGCAACCTCCAAATATTACACATGAATAAGAAGAACACTTGCTTATTTCAAACTGACATTTACTCCAGTCCTGCATTTAAAAATAAAACACATTTCATTGGAAACAACATTAGTGCTACAGTCTACATGTACTCAAAAGCTTACATTGCTTTATGATTAATCCATTTCTATCAGAAGTAAGATCACTAGTTTTGGAGTCAGAAGACTTAGAATTCCCTTTCTGAAGTACTTCAAAGTTATGTGATGTTAAGCATGTTATTTTCTTCTCAACTTAAATTCCTCATCTGTAATTAAGGTGATTGGTCTATATAGTGTCTAAGTTATCTTTCATAATCTTTTATTTTTCATTCTATCATCTAGGGGGTCCTTGGGACAATCAATTGGATATGATACATTCGTGATATTATTTTTTCATCTGCAACAAAGTAAAGTATTCTTGACTGACAGTACCACCAAGGCCAACATCTGGATAGAACTTAAAGTTCGGAAAGGTTTCCTCTGAAATCTCTGTTCTCCTCATTCCATATCCTTCCCTTTCAGATTTTTTCCAAACCTCAAACATTCTTTACCTCTTACATTTAGTGTTATTTAGTGCTGTCTTATCCATATAGTTTCCCCTCCTTCATCTCTGTTAAAATCTATTCCAGGAGAGGTTCAGGTCTAATTTCAGTTTTTTTTCTTCTTATTAACTTAAGCACCTGTGACCTCATTTATAATTTGAAAGAATTGAAGTATTTAATTTCAAAAGTCCCTGCCAGCTGTAGAATCTATAATCTGTAACCCTATGAAGATTAATTCATTCATAGTTTTGGTACAAATAACTGGCAATGGCTAAAATATCTACCTGTCTCCTAGTGTTTACTTTTTAACTATTATTAATAATAATTGGTATGTACACATTTCTTCCTGTGAGATAGACATTGTAGGCATTATTATCCCCTTATCAAATGATTTGTCTATGATCCCATAGTTAGTAAATGTCTGAGAAATTAGAATTCCAATTTCTCCTGACCTTATCTGCATGCATTCTCCTACCCAGAATGCCTTAATGGAAAGGAATTCTATGTCAATTTCAGCATTGCATCAGTGTCAAATCACTTGAGGAATTTGCTATTGGTGAATAGGGGTTTAGGTTGGGAAGGGACCTCCTTCCATACCTGATATTTCATCTAGACAATTAGAAATAATCCTCAACACAGAAGCTTTAACAATATGCTGAGTGCTGAAAATAACTTTTAAAAATTGCAAATCTAAACCAACTGTCTTTACAGAGCTGCTTCACCCTTTTTCTCTTCCATTTCTTGTCAGTCATCAATTTTCTTTACTTTAAAGTCAGAGACCTCTCCTATACAATACCTCTTAGTAAAGAAAAGAAATCTTAATGTTACTGCCAGTCACTTACATTTTAGGGAAAATGATTTTATAGGTTATTTCTTCTAAGTTTGGTGATAAAGGAATTGAGTCTATCCAGTAGAGTTTTAGACTTAAGTAAGTCTGTGGAATGGGTGCAGCTGTGGGGTGAGGGAGGAGTGGCAGTCCTGCCCTGATGTCATATGGATGATCTCCCATTTTGTTCTAAAGCTTTCTAGGCAGATACCTATCTCTATACAATAGGGAGGTGAGTCCTTTTGAATTAACTGAACTGAATAACTGTGAGCCACCAGTTTGGTATTAACACAATGAAAGGTCTTCTGCTTTCTAATAATGAAAAATGAAATTTATATATATTTTTTAAATCTGAAAAGCATCATTTGAACCTCCCAACAACCTCTCAAGGCAGACACTATAGCTATTGTTAGCCCTAATGAAACACAGGCACACACACACACACACACACACACACACACACACACACACACCTTTAAATTCAGAGTGAAGCAGAAATATGAAAATAACTATGATCTACTTTCCTGCTTAAAATTGCTTATAATGTCAGGAACTTCTTTCTGACCACTGACAGTTTAAGGGAATTATGTCAAGTAACAAGTTGCACAATATCCAGGTGTGAGGCTCATTTCTTTTCCAAAACCTAGCACTTACCATTCACCAATGAGTCTGGAAAAGTGAAGATGAGCTAACAGTATTGCTACAAAGTACAAGAATCAGAAATAAGCAGAAATATTTAGAGCTGGGGCCTTTTGTGGCTCTTCAAGTGGATGATGGGTTACTACTCAGGGACATTGTAATGAATATTGCAGTACAGTCATGGTTTGGACTAGATAACTTCTGAGATGCTTTTCAATTCTGAGTCAATGACTTTATTAATTACTGTTAATATTTATATAATAATTATTAAAATATCTAAATTGGAGTATGGAAGATGAATTAAGACATGAATGTAAAGTATATTTTTTAAAGAATATAATTGTCAATGGCATGCATCGATTGCTCATTGCCTAGTAGTATGTTTTATCTGTTTCATGATGTCTTCTTGCATCGATTCTTCTTGAAATTATCTTTCTTTATCTTGTATATTTATATTTGACTTTGCTTATAGTTACATATGTAGATCTTACTACACTTCTGATTATACTTACCCCTTCTAGATGAAAAGTATCTAATTCTTATTTATTTTTGTCTCAGATAACTTCCCATAAGTAAGATAAAACTATATTGAGTTGAAATGACATTAAATTGAAAGGAAATCCTTGGAATGGTGATTTTTTTAATGAAAGAAAGAACATAGGAAAATTCATTCTTTTGTAAAATTTAGCAGAAAGGGAACTTTCTGGAAAACATCCAAATATAACATATCTAGAGTGGTTCATAGGATCTATGATTAGAAAAGCATGTGTGTGTTTTTAAAGATAATCTATAAAGTTCCTCATAATTGTCTTGTCAAGTCATGATTAAAGTGTTCAAAATTATCATAGTTCTAATTTTCCTAAGATTGAGTTTTCCTCAGCTTCTGATATCTGCAGACTATTCAGAATTAAACAGGTGTCTGAACTGAGAGTTACCTAGGAAGTCAGTTGTGGCTGAGTGCACATTCCCAAACAAATAATATGCATATAAATATATATATACACATATATATATATGTGTGTGTGCATACATATATATGTGGGTATACAAAATTCAATCTCCCATAAAAATAAAATAAGAAGAAGTAGGGCTCAGCAGTGGCATCAGTGGGACCTCCTCAAATGAGCTGCCCAAATATGATTCTGCTGAAAGACTTTCTGGGGGTTGCAGGCACAGGACCAACCAATTAACAAAGTCTGGCTGGAGGTCTAACCCTATTGTCCTTCTTCCTCCTCCTCCTCTTACCCTTCCTTTGCCCCCCCCCCCCCCAGGTAGCAGGACAACTGGCTATTATCAACATGACCAAGTGCATTTACTGTGACTTCTGCCAAGACGTCTGCCCCCTGGATGCAATCATGTGGGTCTTCAATGTTGAATTCCCTGATGTCTAGTCAGAATCAAGGGCAGCAGCCACTCTCCTGTCTGGGCTCCCTGAAATAAAATCTAAAAACATATCTATCAATCTATCTATCCATCTATCAGTTATCTTATCTATCTATCTGTTTTTCTGTCTGTCTGTCTGTCTATCAACTTATCTATTTATCTAATCTGTCAAACAACCCTCATCATGGCACATAGAAATCCAGTGTTGTCGATTGTAAAATGGAGATTTGAACCCCAGACTTCAATTCCCAGAAGTCCTTGGTCATTCCCAGAATGCCCTAAAATCTCACCTGAGGTCTTCACCTGGGCCAAGAACAAAAGGGGTATTTAAACTGACTGTACCACCTACTTGCCTCTCTCCCTGCTTCTGCTTCTAAGCACAGGCAGCTCTCTACCTAGCAGGCAAGATGTAGAGTAAGTGGTTGTGAATGGACTGTGAATCTAGGCACATGCTTTTCTTATTTTGTATTTTCTTTATTTCTTAATTCTAATTCTAATAATCTTTAATAAACCTCATAAAATATAATACTTTATGCAGATAAACTAATTTTAACTGTTACACTATATACATAATTATAGAATGTAGATTGCCACAGTGCCTCAGGTTGTGCTTCTTCTTTGTGAAAGGGAAATGATTCTTCAAGCCTTAAATAAAAACAAAACAAATAAAAGCTTTTACATATACATATATACATATATGCATATATTTATTTAAAATTTATAATCTTTATTGACATATATAGATATATAATTTATATATTTTATTGACATATGTATATAATATGTCAAATATAAGTATATCATATATTAAGTAGATTATATAGATATATTTTTTGTTAATTTATTTCAGGGTGTTAAAGGGACTTTTAAATGTCTACACACTCAGGTCTTTTAAAAGCTGCTGTTGAATTTGAAGATTTTAATGATGGGAGACAAATTTTCATATTAAGTTGATTGAAATACGGTCTTTATTAAAGAAAACTTCAGAAGAACCTATTCCTATAGGTCTTGATCAATGATACATGTAAAACCCAGTGGAACTGCTCATTGGCTATGGGAGGGGTGTGGGAGGAGGGGAGGGAAAGAACATGAATCATGTAACCATGGGAAAATATTCTAAATCAATTAATTAAATAAAAATTTTCAAATAAAAAAAAAGAAGAAGAACCTATTCCTAAGTAAATGATTCAAGATATTTAAATTGTTTGCCTCTCAAGTAGCCCTGCCTGGTGCCATCTTGGTCACATACAGGGATGAACCTCCAGGCAACTCTATGAGTTTAGGTAACTGATTAATTCTGAATAGATTGCATGGACTAGAGGCCATGTGATTTTATGTTGAGGTAGACAATGGGAATATTTTTTTAAATAAATTCGTTTTAGAAAAAAACAGAACCCTAGTAATTTGGAACATTTCAATGATGAGATTTCTGGGACTTCGTGGAATTTCTTTTTGGTCACAATGTGTGTGGATGTATATGTATATTTTGATATGCATATATTTTTGCAGATGGATAGTTTTATAAGTAAATTTTGAGGGGGCAGCTGGGTAGCTCAGTGGATTGAGAGCCAGGCCTAGAGACAGGAGGTAATACAGTCAAATCTGGCCTCAGACACTTCCCAGTTGTGTGACCCTGGATAAGTCAGTTAACCTCCATTGCCTATAAAAAAAAAAAAGTAAATTTTGCTACTTTTGTTTTCCTAACCTTATTCCCTATTTACAACTTACTCTTGATGAAGAGATTGATCTTTTTAGCCTGAATCAGATTCCAAAAATATGCTCTCTAACATAACATGTACTTTTTCAATGTTTTGGTATTGTGCAGGAATAATTCAATTCACTGGTTTTCAACTATCTACACTCTGGTACATTTCCAGTGCTATATTTTTGCTTCTTAATTACTACCATTTAAATGCTCTTTCAAGATAGGCAGTAAATTAAATTGATCCTTTGTCAGCAATCTGCAAATTTGGCAGACGACTATTGATACAGATGAAATTCCAGTTGCATAGTCTCTTTCTGAGGAAGACAAAAATAAGCAGAAATGAGCCAGCTACGTAGGTTGGCATTGTAGAAAATTCCCATCAGGAAATTGTAAATGACACTAAAATTTCATATTTGGTCTGAGCAGATAACTGCATTACATGTTAAAACAATTGCTCGTTTTATCCTCTTTTTTCTTCTAAAGACCTCATAGGGCCTGTTTTCTTTCCAATAATGAAAAGTAATAAAAATAGTTTAACTTTATTGAGAAATGGTGTATGAAGAAAGGCTGCTGTTTAATTGTCTATCTTTTAGGGAACTGCAAAATCCCTGAAACTTAGAACTGGAATACACCTCAGAGGCTATCTAGTCAAATCTATACTAAGAAATCATCATCTAACCTGCTTTTGAAGGGCTGCCATAGAGAGAAGTCCACTGTTTTGGAATGCAGACAGTTCCAATGTTTCGATATCTCTTTGATGTAGTTCAGTTGTTTTCAGTCCTGTCCAATTCTCTGGGACTCCATCTGATGTGTGTGTGTGTGTGTGTGTGTGTGATAGAAATATTGGAGTGGTTTGCCATTTTCTTCTTCACCTCAATTTACAAATGAGGAAACAGGGTTACTGACTTACTGATAGTCACAAAGCTAGTAAGTGTCTGAGGCCAGATTTGAACTCAGGAAAATGAGTTTTCCTAACTCCAGACATGCTCGCCCTATTTACTATGCTACCCAACTACTCTGGTTTGCTATCTTTGAAAAGTTGTTAGAGTTAAGAATTTTTCCACTATGCATCATAGCTAAATCTTCCTCTTCTATCCATTGCTTCCTAAGTTTTAGGATGTAGGCTCAAAAAATCTATCCCCTTTTCTATGTGATAGACATTCTAGATAGATAATGAAAACTCTGTGTATCATTAAGATCACAAGTTCTTAAGTCAAATATATAAAAAGGTAGATCATTTTCCAATTGGTAAATATTCAAACAATATGAATATGCATTTTTCAGATGAAGAAATCAGTTATCTATAATGTGAAAATTACTAGAAGCCATTTTTGATTAGAAAAATGGGAATTTAACCAACTCTGAGGTACCACCTCACACTTATCAGAATGGCTAATATGAAAGAAAAGGAAAATTATAAATGTTGGAGGTGATGTGGATAAATTGATATACTAATGCACTGTTAGTAGAGTTGGGATCTGATCCAACCATTCTAGAAAACAATTTAGAACTCTGCCCAAGGAGCTTTGAAACTGTGCATATCCTTTCACTCAGCAATATTACTACTAAGTTTGTCAAACAACCCAAAATTAGAGTAACTTCTTTTGTAGTAGCAAATAATTGGAAATTGAGGGGGATGTCCCCCTCAATTGAAGGAGTGGCTAAATAAGTTGTTTGTAATGTAATAGCATTGTGCTATAAGAAATGATTAGTAAAATGAGTTCAGAAAAACCTAAAAAGACTTACATGAACTAATGCAAAGTGAAGAGAGCAGAACTAGGAGACCACTGTATGCTGTAACAGCAATATTATATGATAAACAACTGTGAATAACAGTTATTTTCAGAAATAGTAATCCAAGGCAATCCAAAAGACTCGTGATGAAAAATTACCTCCAGAGAAAGAACTGATGGATTCTGAAAGCAGAATAAAACAAACTGTATTTCACTTTCTTCTTTTCTTAAAATTTTTGTTTGAGATCTTTTTCCATAAGATGACTAATGTGGAAAAATGTTTTACCTGATTGCACATATAAAATCTATATTAGATAGCTTGTCATCTCAAAGAGGGTAAAGGCAGGGAGAGTGGGAGGCAGAGAGAATTCGGAACTCAAAATTAAAAAAAAAAGAAAGAAATATGTTTGTTTTATATTTTAAAAATAAACCTTCACCTTCCATCTCAGAATCAATACTATGTATTGTTTCCAAGGCAGAAAGAAGAGTGGTAAGGGCTAAGCAATGGGGATTAATTGACTTGCCCAGGGTCCCACAGCTGAGAAGTGTCTGAGACCAGATTTCAATCCAGGACCTCTGATCCTTGGGCCTGGCCCCCAATCCACTGAACCATATAACTTTACCACACACACCCCTCAAAAATGTTAAAATTGTTTTTACATGTCATTAGGGAATATATTTATTTAAATATAATAATTATTTTTAAAGATTATAGGTTCTGAGTGATGTCTAGGCTAATTTCCTCATTGTATAACTGTGGATTCCCAGAGAGCCTGAATACTCTGCTTCATAGTTACAAATGGAAGACTCTGGAATTCAAATATAATGGTTTGTAACATATTCTATATGGGTTTAAATTTTATAATTGTTAGGTGGAGTGTATGTATGTGTGTTTGTTTTAAAGGCTACTGAAGATTTGGAAAAGTTCAATCCCTTTATTTCTGAATATAGAGAAGACTTAATTAGGTTTAAGGGAACTCTACAAATACAGATTTGCACCTGCTCTCCAACTTAGAGAGTTAACTCAGGACACTGAAACATAAGTGACTGGCCCAATTTCATACAGGCAGAATATAGTAGAGGCCAAACTTGAACCCACATCTCCATTACTTTGCATCTTGTTCTCTATGCACTCTGGCTGGTATTTCTAAGTAAAATTTTAGAAGGCAAATTCATTAACATTTCCCATTTATTCATGAACTGAGTAAACATTTATTAAATAATTATGATGTGACAGTGTTTTGATGTATACTAAGGATACAATAACTTAAAAAATATAGTTCTTGCCCTCCAGGGGCTTCAATTCTATTGGAGGGAAACAGATGAAGTTGTTAAGGGGTAGTGATTTGAAAATGAGGGAGGTGGAAGAAGGGGATAATGTGGGTTGGATTCCTATTGGAGATATCATTTGCTTTTCTTCAAAATGAGCAAAATGTTCTAGCTTATAAAATCACATAATCTCTTAGAACTAGAAAGTGCTTAAGAGACTATGTAATTCATAATATTCATTCCTAGACTTATAGAGTAGATTTGAAATAAGTTAAATTATCAGAGGTTATAAAAAAGGTTCAGTATTAACTTTGCAGGGAAACCAATTGTGTAGTGCCATAGGAACATATCCTTGACCATATACTATTCAGTAGTTTTATAAATGTCTTTGATGAATAAGAATATGAAGTCCTTGAGAATGGGAGCTATTTTTAAAATTCCCTTTTCCCCAATCTTAATAAAAGTACACTTAATATTATTTATTGATTCATGAAGACAGATAATACTTGTATCACATTTAAAAGTGACATGATATGATTCTGGGAAAGGAAAAGCAACATCCCAAATTAATATGGTCATATAGATCAATGTTCTTATGTTATCATTATTTGAGCTAAAGATTAGTTAATAATCTGTCAATAACCAAATAATCCATTAGAAACAAATAATTTTTATTTAAATAGTAATGGATTGATTTAGCCAAGGATTTAAAAATAGCTTTTTTCCTTTGACACAGAACTTTCAAATATACTTGTTTACTTTCAACCTGAGTTAAAGAAGATTACCAAAGAACAAAGACCAAATGGTCTTTAATAGAGGTAAAGGGTATGCAACATGGATCACCACACAGCAACAAGCCTATGAGGGGTAGGGGGAACAGGGTTTAACTACATTTTAAAAGGAAGGAAGTCTCATGCTGGGCACAGTCTCTGGAAGCTGTTACATGAGTTGTTTTTCATAACAAACAAAAATCCATAGAGAAGAGTAGAGAGAGGTTTGGGAGAGAACACAACCGGGAGTAGTGGTTGGAAGGGTTAAGTTATTCAATAAAATAAAATAGCCAAAGGTTGGAGAGACTGGAGAATAGTAACTTTGGGTCAGAATAGTAGGCTCCATCCTTAGGCAGTTTATAGCTCTGGGCTTGGGGCAAGGTCAGTTCATAACTCTAACCAGACCCCTAGCTAAAGATAGAAAAAGGAAAGTGAATATTCCTTTTCCACAGAAAATTCACAATCTGGTATATCCCTCTCTTTTCACTCTGCCTTTTCCTGCAATTACTATGAAAAAACTCTTGGGGGAGGAAGATTAACTATCTAGGGCTAAATGCTATACCTAAATAAACATTGATAAATATTGACATATATAACTTCCCAAATCCCTTCTAAATAATAGGTATTGAGTTCTATTGGATGCTAAAATTGTAGGGGCTTCGATAAAATCTAGATTGGGGGGAAATATTTTCAAAAGTTATAGTAAATATATTATTGAGTAGATAAAATATATATTTATCTAGACAAGGAGTTTGGCTGTTTTGAGTTACATCTGGAGAAAGGAGAACAAGGTTCAAATTTAGGCTCTTATTATTACTAGTTTCAGTTTATATATACATATGTATTTTTTTTCCCTTTCTTATCAGACTATAAACTCACTAAGGACAAGGATTGAGTTTGACTTCATCTTTGCCTCCACAACTCAGTATGCATGGCCTTTAAAAAAGGCTTCCATTGCCTGATAAATATTTTGCGGAGTGAGTTGAACTGTAAAGGAAAATTAAAAGTTGAAATGATGTCTGGGTAAGTACTGTTCCATTTAAACATGGGCACTAGCTGAGCAGACTGCTCTATATCCAGTAACATTTTTTATATGCCCCATAATTGAATCAATGGGGGTGATGGGGAGTAGGAGGACCATATGTCCTGAGACTCAAAGTTTAAAGGAAACTCAAATTTAGCATGACCACTTAACTTTCATCAAACCTAACATCTCCTGTGATATTGCTATGTTTTCCTAACTAATTAGTGTGTTTATACAAAAAAAGCTAGAATATCCTTTTGGTAAATTTAAAAGAATAATAAGATTAAGTTCAATTTTCTTTAGTGACCTATTTTATTTTCAAGTCTTTTCATTCAAAAACAAAATAAACAAAAAGGGGAGAGGAAACTCAAAAATGAAGAAATCCATACTACTCAATGATACATAGAGATTTAATCCTATATGATATTCATATACATATTATTAATATGTAATTGTTCTTGTCCCTCTGGATACCAGGGAAGATATACTTTAAAGACTGAAGATCATTTTTATGCAGCTTGTGAAAACTTTTTGCAGATATTCTTTAGTCTACAGATAAATTTTGTATGCAACTTTCGTTAATAATAACAAAAAATCCACATCTTTTTATTTTTTGAATATTTATATCAAAAAAGCATTTTCCTTCCAATAGTCCTGTGAATTAAGATGTATGACTACTTTCTCTATTTTATAGGTCAGGAATTTGAGGTTCAGAATTAGAATATGATTGGCCAGAGTTCACAAAAGCTAGTAATAAGTTGGGAGCTGAAATTTGCATGCAGATGGGATAGTTAGTTGGATCTGGAGTTAGCAAAATTTGGTTAGAATCATTACACTACTATTACTTGTCTCAATGACCTAGAACAAATCATATCACCTCTTAATGGGATTGAACTATAAAATATCTAAAATTCTTAATTTATATTTATAATCATATGACTTTCAATCCTGCTTTCATTCTCCCATGAGAAAAGTACAAAAATTTGTGTAAATCAGTAAAAATTTCATGAGTTCAAAGCCATTGGAAGAAAGGTTTGAAGAATAATAAGGCTCTAAGAGACAGGAGTAAGGGAAGAATATGTCCTAAGCACCAGGGTTGTTGTTCAGTTGTTTCAGTTGTTTCCAATTCTTTGTGATCCCATTTAGTGTTTTCTTGGCAAAGACACTGGCTTTATTTGTCATTTCCTTCTCCAACTCATTCTACAGATGAAGAAACTAAGGCAAATGGGTTAAGTTACTTTTTAAGTTACTTAAGTTACTTCCTAGGGCCACAATGCTAGGAAGTGTTTGAGACCAAATTTGAATTCCCAAAGATGAGTCTTCCTGACTTGAGAATTTTCACTCTATCTACCATGATACCCAACTGCACCAAGTCTGAGGGTTAGCTTGTAATAAAGCAGGTAGATGAAAAATAGAAAACCACATATTATTCATTGTTTTATAACAATAAGGTCAGTTGGGGTTGGGATCAGTTTTTGAGAACTTTATCCAGATATTAATGTCTAATTTCAAATGTGTTTGAACTATGAAGTCTTATATTATTCCCCAAGTGGAAATTCCCTCTCTTTCATTTGCTTGAATAACTCTTGGTACTACTTTTATGAATTTAAGCAATCAACTATCTTTTTAGTAAGCCACTGTTTTGTTAGGCTCCTTATTAGGCACTAGTTATTAGAAAAAAACAAAGTAAAGCAGTCCCTATTTTTAAGGCATTTACAATATAGCTAAAGACAAAATATCTATATCTACATACAAACACACACATATAATTTATATCTATATACCAACATTATGCCTATATTAATTGCTAGTTTTATATAAATATAGATTTTTCATATATATGTACATATTTATGTATATAATATATATATGATTGAACTTCTTGAGAGGCAGTATTTGTTAATTTTAAATTAATTTATTAATTGACTAGTAGAAACATCCTAAACTAGTCAGTTGGTTCTCTCTACAATCTGTTTGGATGCAAAAGAGGACAAAAAAGTTTCCTCCTCTATCTCAGGTTTGTATACCCCTTGTCTGCTTGACACTGGGTAACTCCCCTTATCTTTCCAAAATATCTTTGGGTAAATAATCATGTAGGAGGTAGATTTAGAGACTTTAACTCCTCCCTCATTTACTTTATTATAGGAAAAGGTGGGTCTTTTTCCATACAAGGAAAACACCATCACATTCAGCCACTAGGAGCCCAATCTAGTTGCTGCAGTGTGCTGACTTCCCTTAATCTTTCAAAGAGGTCAGTGGGGTTTACTATGGCTGGCCGGTCCTTACCTTACTTTTTCTATCATTAAAAAACAAGAAAAATCCCAAACCATTTTGATAAACTGAGAGTAGAAATTAGGTGTAGCCTTAGCTTAGAATTAGACTATTTCATCCTAATCTTGAGGAAGGATTGAGGGGAAAAATAATTTCACAATTCAATATTAATTTTCTAATATGTATATATGAATATATACACACAAACATATATTGTACATATCTATACATATTCACATGCATACATACACACCCCTATATGTATGCAGACATAAAAAGGTGTGATATTTTAAAACCATTTAGTTAGCAAAGATTTTTTCCTGCCCCTAAAAGACTTCCATTTTTTTTTTCAGATATCTGCACTAAGCACTAATTGCTACTGTTAACTGGCTTAGGTTCTTTCCTGTAAGACCTATAAATATAGGCTGGAAGTGTTTTAAAGACAGGGGAGGTCTAGAAAGCCAAACATATCACTCATTGGGAAGTGGCAATTAGACATTTTTAACAAGTTCTCTAAATACAAAATAGAGTAATTAAAACTTGCACACTAGAGAGGAAAAGCATTTTTGAGATTATGTTCATTTTATTAAGCTATTTCAAATACTAAATTTTATTGCAATGCCTGATTCTTTTTTCTTCCTTTAATTGAATTCCTGGCACTAAAATAATAGTGAAAGGAGTATCTGACCCATAGAGAAATAAAGTTATGAGACATGTTTATTTTTAATTGATAGTGACCACTCACATATAAATTTCCACTGAAAATGATTAAATTGGAAGATTCCATTATATTACCTATTTTAAGGTTTCATCTCACAAATAATCATATCTACAACTATGCTTTTTTTGTGCATTAGCTCCATCTATTCTGGCCAATCTAGCATATCTAATGATGGAAAGGGCACTGGACAAGGAGTCACAAGACCCCTTTTAAGTCCTGTCTACATCATTTATGTAGTAGCTCTATAACCCTGATCAAGTCACTTAATTATTTTAATTCTTTACTATAATACTTTTTAACTTTGTAAATTTTGGATAATCCTGCCTTACTTTCAGAATTGTTGAGAAAAAAGCTCCTTATAAACTACAGGATAGTGATGACAAACTCAAATAGAAATAGGGGTCACTAATCCATTCATAAGGACCACTGTGGTCGGCTTATTGACTTAATTTAAAATGTTATCTACCTATGTTTTATTTTGTTTTCATTAATTTTGTTAAATGCTTCTCAATTGCATTTTAATGTAATTCAATAATCCTCTTGCAGGTCTCATGTGGCCCATGGTGACCTGTTCGGTCCCCCAGCTATAAGAGATAGGAATAGGACATGATCTGTTATTTCACTGGTACCTTGAATATATTATGACCTTAATAAAACTGTGCTGAATATAATTTATTAATTACCCACCCCATCTTTCATTAGATTCTAAGCTTCGTGAAATCAGAGATCATGTTTTATCCATATTAGAATTTTCTCCAGGGCCTTGGATATATTAAGACTTTAATAAAATGCTTTTAATGAATTAATAAATGATATAATGAAAATTAATGTGAGAAGTTACAAAAGAAAATAACATTTAAATAGAAATGGATATAAAAGGTGAAGACAGCAACTACATTGTCAAAATTCCAAGTAAAATAATATAATATGAGCAACTCTATAATAATATAATATGAGCCACTAATATGAACCCCTACAGTGAGTTCAGAGGAAGGAAAGATTACCATTCGCTCAGATAATATAAGAAAGATTTAGAGAGGGGAAATGGATAGGGTTACTGTTATTGAGTTATGTTTGACTCTTCCTAACAATATTTAGGATTTTCTTGGCAAATATACAAAGATGGCTTATTCTTTCCTTCTCCAGTTCATTTTTCCATTGAGATAACTGAGGCAGACAGGGTTTAGTGACTTGCTTAGAGTCACACAGGGAATAAATATCTAAAGTTGATTTTGAACTCATGTCTTCCTACTTTCTAGGTCCTGATCTCTATCCATAGTGCCATGTACCCTACTTACAAACAGGGCTTGCAGGGTGTTCAAAGAATATTTGTACCTCTGGTGTGAGGGCTTGTCAAGTCCTTTTAAGGGCTACTTTCTTCCTTTAGCATCTATCTGACACCCAACTCTCACCTGGAGCTCCAGAAAGTTGTAGTAGACTCTGGTCAACCATCTTGGCATCCTGGTCAAACACCAGTGGGCTAAATGAGGCTGAGGGTAATTGACAGGGTCTCACATGTGTCAGTGACTTAAGAGGGTGTCTACCCCAGCCGGCCAAAGATTTCTGTCAGCAGAAGGGGCTAAATGAGAAGTATTTATCCCAGCAGCCATTAAGGCAGCAGACACAGACTTAGTGGAGCCTTCATGGCCATTGGAACAGATTGTTCTTATGTACTCATTCCACCGTATCAATCAATAGCTCTATTGACAATAGCTAGAGCTATTATGATTACTAGAAGGAATTTACAGGGTATAAAATTAATAATGATAGTTTCAAGAGAGGGCAAGCACTAATAACTGAGGGAGTGAGAAGAGTCACCTCCTCTAGGAAGTGATAACTGAGTTGTCCTTGGAATAAAGATATGAATTCTCAGAGGGGGAAGTGAGAAAGGAGTACACTTCAAATACAGAGTAGTAATTATATGAAGGTCAAGATGCAGGGGATAGTGGCTCATGCACAGAGAACAGATAGATGCCATTTTGACCATAATAATGAAATCATGGGAAAAAAGTAATACAAAATAAACCTGGAGGGGAAACCAGATTGTAGAGGGTTATATGTGTTGAATTAAAGACTTTGAATTTTATCAGGCACTAGGGAGTTATTTCAGAATTCTGAGCAGGAGAAAAACATGATCAGATATCTGTATCTTTCTAGATTGAGGTGAAAAATGATTTATAATCTTATTTTTAATTTATTTCTATTTTCAACATTTCTCTTTTTACTTCTATTTTTATACTGTACAGTAGCAAAATTTGGAAATGGAAACATAAGATACATAATAATAATAATGCAGTATAATTTGGAAACAGAGGCATAAGTATGTGTGTATACATGTGAGTGTATGTGGGAATGTATCCTGTGTGTTTATTATAGTTAATAATAAAACTCTAACTTGCATTTATAAGGGAATTCTTATTGTACAACTTTTACTCAATGATACAAAATATTTGTTCAATTCTTCCATAATCCTTTCTCTTAATGACCTCTGCCACATTATTGCATTATGATCATAAACAAGTGATTTGACCTCCTTAGTCAAAGATTTTTCATCTGTAAAATGGAGACAAAATAATTGCACTACCTGTTTCTTAGGAATATTGCAAGAGGAAAGTAAGATCTTTTATTTAACCCCGATATCATCTGCCATATCATATTCATAGTTTTTACAAAATTTTTCAGGCCTTTCACCCCTTGTCCTCTTTGGTTTCTCCTCTTAACATTGACAAATGGTTCTTTCCTCTCAGAATGAGGTTGTATATTTTCATATTCTCATAGGATGAATGTGTATTCCAATTGTCCTTTCAATCTCATTGATAATTGTTGCTCCCTCTAGGATTGAAGATTATAACACATGCATTCTTACTTGTCTTATTTTATTTATTTGAAATTTTTAAACCTTTACCTTCTGTCTTAGAATTGATACTATTGCTTGTAGGACAGAAGAGTAGTAAGGGTTAGGCAACTGGGATTAAGTGACTTGTCCATAGTCACACAACTAGGAAGGGTTGGGTCACATTTGAACCCAGGACCTCCCATCCCTAGGCCTGGTACTCTATCTACTTGCTACCTAACCATCCCTCTTCCTGTCTTATATAACTAACCTATCCTCTTATTCAAATAAGCTATAGGATGTCTTTTATCCAACTTCCTGAGGCCTTCCATTACATTTTTCTGATATCATATGCATTGTATGCCAGTGGAATATGCAGGCTGTACATTATTATCCTTCATGCTCACTGCATGACTAATCCATTCTTTTATAGGAAAAATTACATTTATGTATACTGCTTAGACGCATCTGTCACCTCTATGTGGACCTTTGAAACATTCTCAACTTAGATTCTTTGAAAATTATAGAATTCTATGTCTTGTAACCATATAACATCACTGGAAAAAATATTAATGTGAAAAAGTTGAATATTTTGGTTCAAGAAGAAGTTAGAGCTCATTAAAAGAACTATATTTTCTCAGACACAATTTAGCCTCTTTTCTTTGGTATATAAAACCTGCTAAAATAGATGAAAAGTTTATATCTATTTTTGTTATCAAGAACTGACAACAAATCCATAAATCATCATTTTATAAATGAGGAAGCTGAGGGTTAGAAGAGATTAGTGGCCAAGGTCATGGAGTGAGTTTAGGGGTGGGAATGGTACTAGAATATATCTCCTAAATTCCCTGATAAGAGCTTCTTCCGTCACACCACAAGACTGGATTTAAAGCTATTGCTTGGGAGATTTCTCTTGTCACAGTCCAGATGCTTAATGTATAAAAATGTGATCCTAACACCAATTTTTTGCTTCAGTAGCTAATGTGATATCTCTTCTTCACAAAGCTAGACAAATCTGATCTATTAAGAATTAAGCAATTGGAGGTGAGTCAAAATATGCGATGCCTACAATCTTTTTTCATTCATGAAATAAACACCCAATATTCTTTTCAAGGTGTCTTGTTCTATGATCATATTTTTTGCATCATCTTCAAACACAAAGGACAATGGGCTATACAGAGACTGAGTTTCTGCCTTCAGAGTCCACAATAGTTTTATGTTAACTTTGGACAAATTCCACAATAATAATTTCCACTCAGGAACTTGGGAAGGAAGCTAGATTTATCCCCAAGAGTTGTGCCTTCTTCTCCAAGTACAATTCAACTTATGAAACCAAATCTTTCAATTTCAGCATTCAACCCTACTGTGTTCTTTTGGTCTCTGACTCAATCACTGAGGTCTCACCCTAGAAGAGAGCAGGAGGGAAGGATTTGAGATCTTGATGACAGTCAGTAATGGATTTAAGAGAGATGAAACAAAAAATTAGATGAGTAACAGAAGGTTATGAGTAGACAGAGGAAATGTCACAGATTTCATTAAGGAAGTAGAACATGTAAGCTTCCCATTTTACAAATGAAGAAACTGTGATTCACAGAGGTCAGGTGAGTTTCCCATTGCCACTTCAATAGTAAATATAGCTTCATACTTCTAGATCTTAGAAAAGATCTTGGCCAACCCTGCTTAATCTTACAGATAAGGAAACTTATGTCTAAGGAGATTAATTGATTAATAATTGTCTAAGTTAATATGCAGGCATATATTTTAGAGATAAGTAGTTTTAATATTTCATTCCAGTTTTAAAGACAGGGAAGGTGATGTTCAGGTAGTTAAATGACATTCCTATAGCTACTGAGCTAGTAAGTAGCAGAACCAGAAAAGAGGAGTAGGGTAGAGAAAGAAATAAACATTTAGATAACACTTATAGGCCAGATACTGAACAAAGTACTTTATAAATATTATCTTATTTAATATGCATAAAAATCTTTGAGATATATGCTTTTATTATCCTTGGTTTACAACTGAGGAAACTATCAAGCAGAGTTTAAGTGACTTATCCAGGGTCACTTAGCCTGACAGTATCTGAGGCAAGATCTCAGGTTTTTCTGATTCTAGGTCCAGTGCTCCATCCACTGTGTCATCTTGCTACCTCTAATGCTTGAACCCATGACTTCTCCATTTAAAACCAATATCCTGTCCATTCTACCAGGTTACATTCTAAGTTCATATCATAGTTTCCATGTAAGGTGAAAGATCTAATGGTAAAAGGGTATTACATTGTGGGAGAACCAAGGAAGTATTCTTAGAGAAAGTGACATTTCATTTGTGGCCTTTAAGGGATGAACAGGAATCTAGAGAGAGAGAACATTTCATATGAAAGGAAAAATATTTTAAAAGAGCATAGGGCAAAGGAAATTTAAAAGAGAAAGGAAAGAATAGGATGTTTATTAAAGGGTAAATATTCCAGTTTAGAAGGAGCATAGTATATTTGGAAAGGAATAGTATGATTGAAGATTAGTAAGAATAGAGCAAATGAGGCAGGCAAATATAGTTGAGAATAGGAGAAAGTAAAAAAAGGGGAGAAGATGGAAATGGGAAAGAAGTGGTAAATATACATATATATATGAAAAGGGGAAGGAGAGAAGAAAGAAAGGGAAACAATGATAGGATCCCATTATGTTTACAATTAAAAGTAACTAAATGATACAAAGTTTGTTTATATCATAAGAGAAAGAAAGAGAAGGGAGGAAGGAGGGGGAGAGAGAGAGATTAAGACAGAGACAAAGAAATGGAGAGAGAAAGAGGGGAGGAAAGAGGTGGGAAGAGAGACAGAAAGAAAGAGAGAGAGACAGAGACAGGGACAAAGACAGAGACAGAGAGAGAATGAGAGAGAAACAGAAAGAGACAGAGAGAGAGAGACAGAGAAAAAAGAAAAGAGAGAGAGGGAGGGAGAAAGGGAGAGAGAGAGAAGGAAAAGGAGATTTTAATTTTCTTCTCTGAAATTCCCAGGGAATAGTGTTATCAGCTTTTTCCCATGTGTCACTGACAGCTCTCATCTTCAGTAGTCACATTCTCATTGGAGTTTGGCAGACTGTTGCCCGCCATTACCCCTATGACTTTCTGAACCTCCCCTCTGGGATACCCCAGACAGGGAGGAGATCCATAACACACAACTGCATTTTGACTAGGTAAAGCCAAAGGTCTTCTTATGCCAAATTGGCTAATATCCTTGGCTTGTCAATGTAGTAGAAAGCCTGAAGGCCTTTCCTAAATACAGAACATCTCAGTAGAAAATCCAATTTCCCTTACTCAGGATATAGTTGGAAAGGAAAAACAAACAAACTAACAACCCCTCCCTCCCCCCAGCCAATTTTCCTCCTCCAATTGCCAATCCCTTAACTCATTCCCCCAGCTTCCAGAATAACATTTAACTATGTTTCTTTGAATGAAAAAAAAAATCCAGGACATTCTTTATTTCCCATTTAATTAATTTCAACTACTTTTCATTCAATTCAAAATTATTTTTAAGTTTTTATTATGTACAATATTATTTTTATTTTGTATTTTTTCAAGGGTTCTACACACAAAAAATAGTCAAAAGGTTTTTTTTTGTATGAAATATTTCATTTAACTAGGATAGCAATGAATGTAAGATGAAATCTTAACTTCATCGAACTTCATCTAGACATATACACAAACTTTTATTATATTTTGCAATATGATAAATGCACTGGAAAAGTTAAATATTTTACAATGAAATATTCAAATGACCACATTCAGCTGTGAGTGACTCAGGAAAGACTTCTGAGATGCTCTTGGAAAGGGCCCTTAGGGACAGGAAATCATCCAGATAGCAATAAGAGAGGAAATTGGGGCAAATGATTTCAGGCCTATAACATGACTTGAGTAAATAAATGGCTTCAAGAGAGAAAGAATGGGATACATTCTTGGGAGGCTGATAAATCAATTGAGGTAGTGCAGTGAATATGAGAAAAAGAAAAGAGTGGAATGAGGTGAAAGTGAATTTGGGGAAGGCCCTGATGTCCAGACCAAGAAGTTTAAACTTGATCTCCCCTTATTGTTCCTAATTTCTCTCTGTTTCTTTCCTTGATCCTGCCTTCACTCTCCCATAGAGCATTAACACCTGGGGAGAAAAAAAGTGTCAGGCTGGAATAACTAACAATAGTACCTGACAATGATATGGTGATGTAAGATTCAGTCAGTATTTATAGTCATCAACTTGTGACTTTTCTGGCTTCTTTTTATCACATCTAAAATCTCATCTTTTAGAGAAAGTGAATTCCATTGTCTTCCCTCGATTAATTATTTCTTATTTATCTTGTATATAAGTTCCTTTGTTTATATTTGTTGGCATAGCATCTCTTCTTTTAGTTTGTAAGTTCCTTGAGGAAAGGGACTGACTTTTGCTTCTTTTTTTTTCATAGCCAGAACCTAGCACATGGCCTGGAACCTAGTAGACTCTTAATAAATGTTTATTGATTTGTTGGTTACTTTATTAAATCCTGCAATCATTTTGAGGTATCACAAGTATTGTTACTTTGATTTTACATATGAAACTCATCATGCTCTCTCTCTCACACATACCCACACACATATGCATGCTTTATTCCATCAATACATCTAGGTGACCTTTGGTACTTCTCTCAGAAAGTATAAATTTAGCCAGTCAACTATTTACTGAACAAAGGTTTGAGTTAGCTTGGTAAAGGGTACCATAAAACCTTCCCCCTGAGTTGTACAACCCTAGAATCACGTTGAAGGGACAAAATTAGTTTTTAATACAAGACAGTATATGCAGAGAATCAAAGGTTCAATATAATTAGCTATTATGGGTGGAGACAGGATATGTAAATTGTATTAATTAGAATTTTGAACCCTTGGACTTCATCCCCCAGAAGTCCTTCAGTATTTCCCAGAATCCCTCTCCTCTCTCAACCACATTGCATGGTCACATTTGTATATATAGTTCATTGTCTCTGCCCTATCTCTCTCTTTTCTTTCTTCTTCCTCTAGATCATAGCTTGAGTTAGCTCCTTTTAACTCTAGTTTTTATTTTAATGAATCTTATAAATGTATTACTTGAGTTATTATATGTTAATTTTATTTCTCACAAAATATCATTATATACTTCAGAGTAATGATTAAAGAAAATTTCACAAAAGAGCCAGGCAGGTCTTAAAGAGTATTTAGGATTAACAATGTCCTGAAAGAAGAGATAGAAAGACACCATTTAAAATAATCACAGATAGAATAAAATACCTGGAAGTATACCTGTTAAAGGAACTACATAAAGAGAACTATAAAAGACTTTTTTACACAAATAAAGTCAGATCTAAAACATTGGAGAAATATTAATTGTTCATGAATGGACAGAGCCAATAGAATTAAAATGACAGTCCTATCTGAACTAATTTACCTTTTCAATGCTGTGCCAATTAAATTACCAAAAAAAATATTTTATTGAACTAGAAAAAGTAATAAAAAATTCATTTGGGTGAACAACAGATCAAGAATATAAAAAGAACTAATAAAAATATAAAGAGGTCTAGCAGTCCTCGATTTTAAATTATATTATCAACCAATAATTATTTTAAAAATATACTGGAGGCTAAAAAATGGAAAGAAAAAACAGTGGAACAGAACAGACATACAACAATCAGCAGTAAAAGACAACAGTAACATGGTATTTGACAAAAGTATAGATCCAAGTTTTTGGGATGAGAAACAATGATTTGATAAAAATTGTTGGCATAACTGAAAATAGCTTGGAAGAAACTAAATATAGATCAATATCTTACACCATTCACTAAGTACAAGATCAAAGTGTATACATGATCTAGACATAAAAGGAGGTATCATAATGAGTAAATTAGAAGAACAGAAAATGATATGGCCTATTAGATTTATAGACAGGAGAAGATTTTATGAGTCAACAAGAGATGGAGAGTATTTTTATGAGATGTAAAATGGACAATTTTGAGTGCATTAAATTGAAATTTATTTTTGTAAAAATAAATCAAATGTTGCCAGGATTAGAAAGAAAGCAAAAAATTGGAGAAATACTTTATAGTTGGACTCTTGAATAGAGGTCTGTTATCCAATCTATTTATAGATCTTTATCAAATTTATAAGAATAAGAGTCATCCCCCAATTGGTAAATGGGCAAAGATATGATCATACAATTTATAAGAAATCAAAACTGCATGTAGGTATATGAAAAATGCTCCAAATCACTACTGATTAAAGATATGCATATCAAGGCAATTCTGAGATACAATTTCACACCCATTAGATAGGCTAAAAAATGACAGATGTTAGAGGGGGTGCAGAAAAATGCAAATGCATCTATATTGTTGGTAGAGTTGTGAATTGATCTAGCCATTTTGGAGAACAATTTTGAATTATGCCCAGAGAGTTATAAACTGTGTAATATTCTTTGACCAAGCATTAGTATTGCTGAGTCTCCTTCCTAGGGAAATTAAGGAAAAAGGAAAAGAACTCATATTTTCCAAAAGATTTATAACAGCTCTCTTTGAAGTGGTTAAGAACTAGAAATTAAGGGGATGCTCATCAATTGGGGAATGGCTAAACAAATTGCCATACTTGAATGTGATGAAATATTAGTGTGCCCTAATAAATGATGAGCAGGACAATTTTTTTTAAATGTGGAATAAACAACATGGAATGATAAACAGTAAAACAAGTAGAACTAAGAGTACATTATAAACAGCTACAGATTAAATGCTTGAAGAATAAATTGTGAATGTCACCTTCAGAGAATGAACTGAAAAATGGGAACATGAAAGACAATTTATATATACATATCTGGCTCACAAACAATGCTTTCTATGATGCAGAGAGGGAAGAAATGGACTGAGACACTGGTAAATAAATTCTATTCATTAAAAAAAAAAGAACCTAAAAAATATTTAGGTTTCAAATAGGATAGGACATTCCAGAATGAAAAGAGAAGGAATTTCAAAGATGAAGTAATTATTTTCAGGGGACAGTCAATTGACAATTCTAGCTAACAAAGAATATTAATAAAAGAGACAAAATATGATGTAGGGACAACTGGGTAGCTCAAAAGGCTTTGAGCAAAGGCTCAGATGATAGAGACCTGGCCCTAGAATCAGAAAGACATCTTCCTTTGTTTAAATCTGGCCTCAGATATCTACTAACTATGTGTCCCTAAGAAAGTCACTTAATACTATTTACCTCAGTTTCCTCATCTATAAAATGAGCTGGAGAATGTATTACCAAATTATTCCAGTATCTTTGATGAGAAAACACCAAATAAGTTTATGTCATGTCATACATGACTAAAGGAATTGAACAACAAAAATAACAAAGTATAATGTAAGTTTGGAGCATTGATTGTAGAAGGCTTTGAGTGCCAGGCTAATGAGTGGAGATCTTATCTTGTTTCTAATAAGATAGTAAAAACATATGGAAGGGGGACTACAGAGGATAGAGGTAAGTCACTGAAGATCACACTTTTCCAAGTCTCAATGATTGTGCAAATTGATCGCACAAATGTACACAAATGGTAAAGTCATGAGGAAAAGTGATATTGAAAAGTTAATATTGAATTTGAGATAATAGCATGGCTTAGTGGAAAAATCATTAAATGAGGAGCCAGAAAAAGTCAGCTATTCCACTTGCTAACTCAATGACCTTAAACAAGTCATTTAGCTTTTCTCAGCATATCTATCTTTATGTTTAAGATGGGACAACAAAGCCGGTCTTGCTTGCCTCAGAGAGTTAATCCAAAGTAATAATGTGTGTGAAAATCCTTTTTTAAAATATAAAAGCCATAGAAATGTGAAAGTGTTTTATTATTATATTTCCAAGGCCTCATCATGGTATGGTGGTGACCCTATGTTCTTGAATAGGCTGCTAATGCTTTCAGAGAACATTGTGAGGAGATTCAAGAGCACATCAAGTAAGAAGTGGTTGAGGGAACTGAGCACAGGTAGCCTTGAAAAGAGAAGATATAAGGGAGGCATAATGATTATCTTCAAACACTTGAAAGGCTCTAGTGGAAAAGAGAGATTTAACTTTGTTCAGTACGTCTCTAGAGGGCCAAAATCTAAGAAGAGTGAGCAAAACTTTCATACTGGCAGATCTAGGATTAATATAAGGTAAAAATGTTCCAATGGTTTGAGCTATCCTGAGGAACAATGGGGCAGATGCTTACTTCCTAGTAATGTCACAAAGCAGATTCCTTATTAAGAATTGGATTGGACAAAAGGAATCAAGTGGCCCTTTGGAATTAAAAGATTCTGTGAATCCTTGATTCTATGTTCTAGAAAATGCTTCAAGTTGGAAAGGCTTTGAGCAAAGGTTCAGAGGTAAAATAGAACACACTTGTCATCTTGAAGGCTCATGCCAGAAGCTTAACCATCAGATAATAACTATTTTAGGTCCTTAGCCACTCAGTTTCTGTTTTATTATAATCAGCATTGGTATCAGGTACATATACTCAGAAGATAGAAGGGATATTTGAGGTATTGAATATATGATAGTAGTAGCTATTGAGGATAAAACATTTAGAGGGGAATGAATGGTCTAGGTCAGTGGTTATGGCACTATGTGGATCTCTCATTGTGGAAACTATACTGATGCATATATAGGAAAATCACCTGTAATTTCTATTCTTAGAGGGTTACCTGGGAAACTGAGAGTTTATGATTTATTCATAGTCACATAGCTAAAATATGTCAATCAGTCCTTGAAACCTTTTCTTCTTGAATCTAAGGCCTGCTTTCTTCTACTCCACAACCTTATCTCTCAGCAATAATAATAATAATAAAAAAATCAATCATCAAAAAACTGAAGGCTATTTGTTGGGACAGGAGCAGCCAATATTCTGGTGTAACACTGGACAATAATTCATACTATATTGGGCAAGGATTCAGACATCTTAGTGGGACAGAACCAGACTAGAAGCGGCCAATTGCTTTGGAAATGTTAGAACCTAATCTTCCATAAAGAAAATCTGTACTTGAGAATTATGTAACAAAAATAACATAGTTGTATAATAGTGATATACAGTTCATTTTTAAAACTTAAAAACATCTGAAAATACCTTGTAGGCCCTTTCTTCACCAGCTGAGAAAGGAGTTCTAGGCTTTCGTTGTGCTTTTAAAGCTTCCTTATATGTTATTTCTATTCCAACAGTTCCCGAAAATAGAATGATTATGAAACATATGCACTGGCAGATGCCCTTACCAGATTGTACCATTTTCATAATTCTACTCACAGAAGAGAATTATAGACCCACAGAGACTGTGGTTATCCCAAGATAATAGACTTAATCGTGCTGCGTTGTGCCCAAGAGGTTACAACAATGAGTCCTTTTTTCCTTCTTAAATTTTCTTCTCCATTTAGGCTTACATGCCAGTAGTGAAGAGAATGATTCCCTGAGGATCACATATTCTTGCCATCTTTTAATAGCATGTAGTTGCTACAATGCTAAGTTTAACTGAAGTGAACTTAACTAGATTCCTCAGGGAAAACCCAGAAAGAGTGGGTTGAAAACAGTCGAATCATTATCTCATTAAAAGACATGGAGTTGCAAAACAGGGTTATCAACTTGGACTGGTAAAACCAAATAAAATATTGGAATGTACGGTAATATATGCCAATCTAGAGAGAATGTAGTCATTGGGAAATCTGAGAAATATTAATGCAAACTGAAACCAAAGAGATAGATCATAAGGAAACAAGAGATTAAGACAAAGTATTTGGTAAAAACTGAGGAATATACTGAAACCATCGCATTATGGTATCTATTGAATTTATAATCAAAATACTAATTAGCAATCATTAAACAAAGAAGTAATAGCCTGTTATACACAAGGTACTGTGATAGCCACTAGAGATTCAATAATATAGGTGAAACTGCTATTAAGAAATTGAGATTTTACAAAGAGGAAACAACAAAACATCAGATTGAAGTCAAGCATTGAATAAATTAACAAGTGAATCAATGAGAAGCACTCATTAAAGTCTAAGCATGTATAAAGCACAAGAGATTCCAGTAGAAGAACAATACAGTCTTTGATCTCAAAAAGCTCACATTCATAAAGGGGGAAACAACATTTAGGAGGTTTCACTGGAGGACAGATGGAAAGGCCTAGTTATCCAAAGATGAAAGGGATAAAACAGATTGCAATAGACCTTTTTAGTGTCATTTCCACTGGTAAAATTATCAGTTTCTACTGTTGAACCATTTGGAAAAAAACCAAGGGTCTTGTTCATCAAGAATCTTCTTTTCCTAAATCTCCAGGAATATTAGTCACTCAGAGGTGGGGAATTCATTTGACAATGTAAATTTGGTTCATTGATCTAAGAAAACTATCTTAGAACACTGGAATAGACAAATCAACGAATCACTGGTGGGCCTGTCAGGCTCTCACTACATCTTTATGAATATTTCTATGGATATAGAAATATCTAAGATACATAAGGGCAAGAGGAAGTTACCAGATTACCTTTCTGTAAAGGTTTTTCTCTTGGATGTTGCACATGGAGTCACACAGGCAATTCAGTAGTCTCAGAGACACTGATATTTTTAGGACTTTGTTGCAGAGTTCTGGATTGTCTCCAGTAGGGACTAAAGACATAGTACTCAAGGAGGGAGCAGTGGTTTTGACCTTGACACCTCCTATAAGTCAGGGAATTTGCAGAAGCTCCAGTTGAAATTTGACTAGTGTGTCATTTCCAGATAAATTAGTCATAGCAACAGAATCAGACATGAGGCATCAAAACAGCATGAAGCTTGGGTATAAAACAGCACCCTTTTCCCCAGAGGAGCCTCCATATACTCTCCTTTCTAGTATTCTAGAAAGTAACCAGCCCAGGACTGAGGACAACTACGTGACATCTATTATTAGGAACCTTTTAGAGCAAATTAGATAGGAACAAAAGTTTCACGTGTACATGTGACAAAACAGTTCTCTCTACTGTGAGTTGAATTTAGTTATTGATCATCCTAAGCTTATTCTTCTAGAAATGCCTTTTTGTGATTTGTCCATGAAGGTTTGGTGAAGTCCTCAAAGCCCCACTAGTCATTTACTCATTATCTACTCCAGCACTCTGAGAAGTGTAAAAACTAAAATTAATATAAAAATATAAAATATTATATTTTAAAAAGATTTATTAGTGAGCATTAGAATTTAAAGAATATAAAGACAAAAAAATAAAAACCATGCCCATGGCTAATCCACCCATTCAAGAACCCACTTACAATCACAGTCCTGACCCAGGAAACAAAGAGCCCGACCAAGTAACTCCACTCAATATATCCCCCTGTCTACAGGAAGTACATAATGACAGGAAGTCAGTGAGCTCCTGGGAAATGTAGTTTTTAGGGTAACCGATTTCTAATTACATAGGTTACCTTAGGGCAATGCTTTCAACAAAGCTATCCCCTTGGGAAAAATGTAAACCTTTTTAGGGGTCTGTGGTTCTTGTGTAGCTTTTGGATTAAGCAGAAAAGTTCCAGAAAATCATACCCATTTATTTTTAAGAAGCACCACACCAGAAAAAAACAACAACAACCACCACTTCTAAATTATTTGATCATTTCATAAAACTACCCAGATAGTGTTAGAATGGTGGATTGAATAGTATTATTTTAAATGGTGAAATTCTAAAGCATCTTTTCAAGGATTTGAGTCAGGAAAGTGGTAGGATAATGAGGATTATTGTGGGGATTAACTATAGAATACATTATATAAAATTGCTGCTGATAAAGCTATGACCTTCCATTGACAGAAAAAACCCTTTTAATATGATGTCAAACCCATTCAATAAGAATGAAAGTAATAAAAAATAATGTACAAAATTATCTCTACCTTAGGACTGATGCTTGATTTAGGATTGAAAAACAGACAGTCATCAAGGACTTAAAAGCAATTTTACTTTTATTAAAGATTACTTTGGAAAATAGTAAAGCATTTAAAATCGGGTCCATTAGAAAGTTTTTAAAATCATAGGTTGGGTTTTTAATCTTGGACTTACTAATGTCTTTCAAGATTAAAAAATGTGGAGAGACAGAGTAAGACAGTGATAGAAAGAGAGATATAGACAGAACCCAGAGAAATCCTCAACTTATGATTTCATATGTCTTGGGAACTACCAGTAAGTTACTAATTTAGACCTGTGACTATTTTAGGAACCAGCCTGAGGCATTGAGAACCCACAATGATATCAAAAAGACCTCAATTCAGACTTTATCATTATCATAAACTAGCTGTGTAACCCTGAGGAATTTCCTTAATCTCTCAGTTTCTAACACAGTAGATTTTTTTAGACATCTATGGAATACAAAAATCCAAATCATCTTCTATTGTGTTTGTATGTATCTGTTTATAATAATAACTGAACAGGCAATCTAACATTATGTTTTTTCATCAATAGAAATATCTAGTGGGTTTTAACTACCTATATGAGCTTGGGAAAGTCACTTATAATTACTGGGTCCAAGTTTCCTCATCTATAAATAAGAAGTTTGAATGAGGAGGTCTCTGAGGAAGGAAACAGAGAGAAAGATAGAGACACAAAGACAGAAACAGAGACAAACAGACAGATAGATAATAGAATTATGTACTTGTAGTTCAGGTTCCAGAAGATAACAATGATTGTAATACAGAATCTTAGCACTAACAGAACCCTTACAGATAATCTAGGCTGATTTTCCAAATAAAGAAGAAATTCCTACTTTAGGATTTCTGACATATGGGAACCCACCTGCTACTTAAACACATCAACTGACAGCAAATGCATTCCATTATTAGAAAGTTCTTCTTTTTATTAGTTTCACTGCAGGCTATGCTTCTTTATACTGAACAAAACTCAGCTTCCATGTTAACACCTGTTGGTCCTAGTTATGCTCTCTGAATCCACATAGAAAAATTCTTAAAAGTGCTTCCAATAAACAAAGATGCTGATTATCTCCAAAAGAAATAAGGCCCTGGTCTGTGGCTCCTTTGTAGCACAAAACTGATATGGATATCTGAAAAATATACTCAAAGTCCATCAGTCCTAATAAACTGGATGACCTTCAAGTGTTAATTTGATAATAAAATGCCTTTCTTTCATCCAAAAAACAGATTTCTGACTTCAAAATGCCTCATTACTAGATTTGATGGAGAATGGTGATTTTGTTTTCTTTTCTTCTCTTTTTCTTTTCTTTTTTTTAAACAGTAATTCTCAAAGATCATCTGTTTTATAAGAGAATCACACAATATCACAATTATGAGGGACATTAAATGCTTACCACTTGAACTTCTACCAAAACAATGATCTTCATTTTACACAACCACACCTCTAGTGCCTAGTGGTAAATCGGATTTTGAGTACTTCTAGCAAGGTTCGGAAATCTATAGCAAGGAAAAAGTAACCATCTCTTGAAAGAGCTCACTGGCCATTCCATTTGTTAAGAACATTTTCCCTAAGTATGACATTAATACATTGATAGTAGAGTTATGAACTGATCCAAACATTCTGGAGGACAATTTGGATGTATGCCCAAAGGGTTATAAAACTTTGATCTGTAATACTACTGCTGGGTCTATATACCAAAGGGAGTAACAGGCCCTACTTGTACAAAAATAACTTTAGCAGCTCTTTTTTTGGTGGCAAAGAATTAGAAATTGAGGATACACCCATACATTTGGGAATGGCTGAACAGATCATGGTATATGTTGATGGGTTATTATTGTTCTATAAGAAATGATAATAAAGATGATTTCAGAAAAAGCTAGAAAGAGCTACATGAACTGATGCAGAGTGAAATAATAATTACAGTGAGAGCATTGTACACACTAGTACCAATATTGGAGGATGAGCAAGTTACTTTCAGCAATACAACGATCGGGGACAATTCTGAAGGATTTATGACAGGGAATGCTATCCATTTCCAGAGAAACAACTGTTGGAATCATATGCCGATCAAGGCATACTATCACATTCGTTTATTTATGGTTTTATTTTAAAATTTTGGTTTTATATGAGTGCTCTCTTACAACAATGACCAATACAGAAGTATGTTTTGCAAGATAATACATGTATAACCAAGGTCAAATTGCTTACCAACTCTGACCATGATGGAGGGAAGGAAACATTTTGATATTATAATTTTGGAAAACATATGTTGAAAGTTGTTATTATATGTACATGGGAAAATAAAATATCTTTGAATAAAAGTATATATTTTTCTTTCATTCAGGTTATTTCTGCTTGTCTATAATGTTTACCCATTAATTCTAGTTTGGACACTTAGAGACAAACAAACATCCCCTCCCAAACAAAGTTTAATTTCTCCTTGATTTTAGATCTGTTCAAATGTTTGAAAACTTTGATATACTTCCAAATTTTGCTTCCTCTGGGTTCAACATCTCCCTTTTACCATTGCTCCTAATATAATTATAAACTTGGCGTTTTTCAGCATGATGGTCTCTGAACTGGTTACTTTACAGGCTGTCAATAATGCTTTCTATAATCATTACAGAAGTGAACATAAAATACCAAATAAGCAATCATCACTACCTTATTTCTGGAAACTATGCTTCTCTCACTATAATTTAAAATTGTATTTTAGCTTTTGTTAAGCTGCCATATAACATGAATGACTCTTATTGAATTTTCAGCCAATCAATAAGAATTTATTATGAGGAGCAAGAAGGGATACCTGTAAAATATATGAATGGGGAACATTCTTGAGAGTTTATGTGATTGAGAGACTCACAGGAAATGAAATTAATAATTTTTATTCCATAAAATTGAAAAAATGAAGGTAAGATTAATAGGAAAACAACTGGAGAAAATACATGTACTTCAATTTTTTTCTAAAAAGGGCCTCATTTCTATGATACATATGTATCAGAGTGGAAATGTATAAGAATTAAAGTCATTCCTCACTTGGTCAAGGCATTTTTGATTATAAAGGGTTAAGGCATTTGTCGAAGGAAGAAATTTTAGCTATCAATAAGCATATTTAAAATAAAACAGCTTCAAATAACTAATAATTAGAGAGTTACAAATTAATCTCTGGTATTCTACCTCATACATAGCAGATTGACAAAGATGACCAAAATTGAAAATGACTATTGTTAGATGGGCTGAGAGAAAACAGCCTATGACTACACTTGTGGAAGAGTTACAAGTTGTTCTAGTCATTCTTGAAGTCAATGTGAATTATTTCCAGTAAGTTTCTAAACTGCATACCTTCTGACTCATCAATGTGGTTACTAGGCTTATAAACTAAAATGATAAAGAAAGAGAGAAAAACCTATATGTACAAAAGTATGTATAGCATCAAAATCTTAACAATTGAAGAGATGTCCATAGCCACAGAATGCCTGAAATATTATGATATATGAATACAATGGAATATTATTTTATTGTAGGAAATGATGAGACATTTTCATAGGAACCTGATCAGATCTGTATGAACTGACACAGAATTAAATGAGCCAAACTAGGAGAATGAATTATACTGATTCAACACCATTGTAATGACAAATAAATTTGAAAGACTTAAGAACTCTGATAAATGCAATAACCAATCATGTTTCCAGAGGACTTATGATGAAATATGTATCTGCTTCCCAATAGAAAGGTGATATATTTGGAATACAGAAGTAAACATATACTTTGGACATCACCAAAGAAGGCATTTGTTTTGTTTAACTATGCACATTTGCTACAAGAGTTCTATTTTTCATTCAGTTGAGAGGGGAGGTGGGAAAGAGAGATAAATAAAATAAAGATAAAGCCATCATTTCAAGCAATGACTGAATAATCATATATTAAGTGAATTTTATCTACCAGACTCTATGCCAGGTATTAGTGATACAAAAAGCATATATGAAACAATCCTTGCCTTTAAAGTGTTTATATGAAACTAAAAAGGTATGTGCAAAATAAATATATACAAAGTATATACCATATCCCTTGGAGAAAAATAGAATGGCAGAGGATTGGTTCAGAGAGGCCTTATGTAAGAGGATTAGTTGAGCTGAGCATTGAATGAAACTCAGGATTTTAGGAGGCAAAATCATAAATGTAGGTGATGGAGATATAAATGTAGGAGATGGAAGGTTGTGCCTGAGGGACATTAAATAGTTCAATATGGATGGATAGAAGAGTATTGGAAGGGAAGTAATACACAATGATACAGGCAAGGATAAGCTGGAAATATGATATAAAGAATTTCAATGAAACATAAGAATTTTTTTTTCCTAAAGGTAAAAGGTAGCTACTGGAGTTTATTGAACAGAGAAAATGATATGGTCACATGTCTGTTTTAGAAATATCATTTGGTCATCTGATTAGAAATGAACTAAGGCAAGAGAAATTGAGATAGAATGAACAAAACTCAACATGTGCTTAGATATGATGGAAGAAGGAGACCAAGAAATCAAGTGTCCCTAACATTGTGAATCATAGTGAAAAAATGGCGAAACCCTTAAAAATAAATAGTGAAGATTAGAAGATTAGTGGTAATATTTTTGGAAAGGTAATGAATTCTGCTCTAACCATTGTCATTTGGAAATGTCTCCAGTTCACTGAAATTCTGAAGGTTAAAGAGACAAGACTTAGAATGATATACTCTTATAGTCCTGAAATTTTGAAATATTTAAAGAGAAATACCTCCCCACACCCCATTCTCATTTCATTTCTCTAAACATCACTAATTTCTTCAGTACATGCCCACATGCCAGGATTTCTATAAATGTGCTTATTTGGCAGTTCCTTCTTAGAATTCTTTACCTATGAATGGATATAGTAGGCCATTTGTTATCTGGCTAATCATCATACCACTTCCCTAGTTCAGGACTTTGTACCTCTGCTTTGAATGTAGTCTCTGATTGCTTTTGGCTTAAGGTGAACTTTGGATCAACTCAAAGACTTGGCTCACTTTTGTTTCTAACTATATTGTGGCAGGTGTCCTATTATAGTTCTAATAAATTTCATATCTTAAATTTTAAATCATAAATTTTAATCTTCTTCATTTGGGGCCATAATTTTAATCTGGTGAGATATTTTTGAGTCAACTTGTTTGCCTAATATGTTAGGAAAGCATTATAAGTCATCTGAAATTGAATATATACCATCCATGCCATCATTGATAAAAAATGTGGAACAGGATTCCTTCTAGGTCTACCAATTCTACCCTCCCACGGGGCAACATTAATTTATGAATTAATACTATCATAATGATAGTTGTCATGAGAAGTATGAATGTATCTGACTTCATTATCAACCTGATATTTCTACATCTTGTCTGCAACTAACATAAGATGGTTTGCTAAATACAATATGTGCAAACTATTTTCATAACAGATTTTAGGTTATTTTTTATAAAAAAGGAAATTAAGTAATTTTAGCAAATTTTTCTTGATTAAATCATACTACTATCTAGTGATCTCCAATTACATGGTGGAATATTCATAACCTGTTTTCTGTTTGACATTGGTCCTAGAGCTAACTCCATTTTTCAAGTAGGAGTTAAAATTTTGTTATAAATTGAAGAGCTTGACTTGCAATTATTTCATTCAGTTCCTTTTATGTCATTTAGTATAAAACTAATTCATCTTATATAATCCTTTAAGTAATATATGTTAGAATGTTAGAAAGGCTGCTCCCAGTTGTTAACTGTGTAAAAGCAGTGATAGATAAGGAGAGAGTTAGCTTAAGAGCTCCTCTTATAAACCTTCTTATGTTAAATACAAATCTTCACTGTCTCCTGATTCTGAATAGAAATAACAGAAGCAATCAATCGTAGAGTCAGTTGTAAAAGTCAGAAAATGATTGCATCTCTAGGAATTTGTGTCAATAACAGTCTTCGGATTTTATGACTTAGAGACACAACTTTTTTTTTTTACCTTTAAGTCTGTCTCTTCTTAAGAGTTAGTGCCTAAGGATATTGGTTATAATTAATTGCTTGGGCCTTGTCCTAGAATTTATCAACTATTACCTAACATACTTTGAGTACGTGGATTTTGTTAATCAATGATTTATATCAACTGTCAAAAGCCTATACAGTGACTGTAAACATCCACTAAAGGTCTTTCATCATAGATTGGGTGTGATGGAATCACTAACTCTATTTTCCCAGGAAATAAAGTTGGTTTTCAGCTCAGAATTATGGCCCAGATATTTCTTTATTTCTTAAAAAATGAAATAAAAATAGGAAAAGGAGAGAGACAGACAGACTGACAGAAAGAGAGACAGAGAGTTGGGCATCACTTAATCTCTGTATGACTTGGAGGCAGCTACATTGATTAGCGGATAGAATGCTGGGCCTTGAGTCAGAAAGAACTGAGTTAAAATATAGCCTCAGACACTTACTAGCTGTTTGATATTACACAAGTTAATCAATCTCTGTCTTAATCTGTTGAAAAAGGAAATTGTTAATCACACTAGAATTTTTGCTATTTTGGTGTGTTATGTTTCACAGGGTTTGTAAAGAGTTTGAACAGTGGACACTTTTTATACAAAGTCAGATCTAAATAACTGGAGAAATATTAATTGCTCAAAGATGAGCAGAATCAATATAATTAAAATTATAATTCTACTTTTAAAATGAGAGTCCTACCTAAACTAATCTTCTTATTCAATTCCATCCCAATTCAATTACCAAAAATATTTTATTGAGCTAGAATAAATAACAAAATTCATCTGGAGGAAAAAAAGGTCAAGAATATCAAAAGAATGAATGAAAAATTGCAAAAGAAGGATATCTAACAGTAATAGATTTTAAATTGAATTATAAAGAAGTAATTATCAAAACTATTTGGTACTGGCTAAGAAATAAAAAAGGTACATCAGTGGAACTACAGAGACACAACAAACAGAAGTAAAAGATTATATTAACCTCATATTTTACAAAAGCATAAATCAAGATTTGGAGGATAAAAAATTACAATCTGGTTATAATTACTGGGACAACTGGAGAGTATTTTGACAAAGAAACTAGGTATAGACCAATATCATATATTATTCACTAAAATAATATCAATATAAATACATGATCTAGACATAAAATGAAGTGTCAAGTAAATTAGAGCAAGAAACATATGACATCAGATTTATGAAAAGATTAAGAATTTATGAGTCAACAAAACTGGAGAGCATCATGAGATATAAAAATGGATAATTTTGAGGATGCCAAATTAAAAAGGTTTTCTAAAAATGAAACAACTGTTGCCAGATTAGAAGGAAAGCAGACAATTGGAAGGGGAGGATATTTATAGACAGCTGCTCAGATAGTCTCATATCTAAAATACATAAGGAACATTGCCAAATGTATAAGAATAAGAACTATTCCCAACATACAGTAGACTAAAGATATAAACATAGAAATTATAAATAAATATATTAAAGCCATTTATAGACATATATTTCTTTTAAAATGCTCTAAATCACTACTGATTAGAGAAATATAAATCAAAACAATTGTAAGATATTATCTCACACCTAGCAGATTGACTAAAATGTAAAATGTTGGAGATTATGTGGAAAAATTGGGACAATTTTACACTATTGGTTGAGTTGTAAATTGATACAACCATTTTGGAGAGCAATTTGGAATTATAATCAGTGTATTTAGTCTCTGTATAACCATAGACTCAGCAATGTAATTGCTGGGTCTGTTTCCCAAGGAGATGGGGGAGGGTAAGGAACCTATATGTTCCAAAATATTTATAGTAGCATTCTCTGTGGTGGCAGAAAACTGGAAATTAAGGGGATGTTCATCAATTAGGGAATAGTTAAATTGTAGTATGTGATTGTGATAAAAAAACTACTGTGCCATAAGAAACAATGATTAGGCTAATTAAAAAAAAAACTTGGAAAGAATGACATGTGATAATGAACAGCTAAATGAGTAAGAAACAAGAGAACATTATATAAAGCTCATAATTATTACTTGAAGAATAAATTGTGAATGTCACTTCCATGGAATGAACAGAAAAATGGAAACATGAAAGATATAATATATGTCTCCTGGATGATGCCTTTTATGACCCAGGGTGGGGTATATGTACGCTGAAGTACTTGTAAAAAATCTAATTACAAAAAGAAAACGAATTAAAGATATAGCATCGAATAACTATCCATGTATATGTATTTGTTCATGTATATGTGTGCATATGTATATGTATACACACATAACATATAACAATGAAATTTAGTTATGAATTTTGTTATTCTCACTTGTATTTATGCATGTGTGAGTCCATACTGAACACATTTCCTTTCTGGCTAGAAAAGTGGACAGAATATAGGATTAAACCAGTGTCTCAAGAGAACCAAATTTTCAAATAACTATAACCAAATGTCATAATGAATTTAATATAGATATAATTCCCTTTTTGCATATGAGAGAGATCAATGGAAAGGCAATAAAACCCATTAATTTTAGCCCTCCTCAGACAAATTTTCCCTCCCATCCCATTTTTTCTAATTCAACAAAGTTAAGAGGAAAAAATAAACATTATATGACAATATTTTTGTTTGTTTGGATTTTTCTGCATTAGCCATCATGTGGTACTAGATTGGCTCTCATCTTGAATTGATTGATAATATATACAGTCTTAAATATAAATTCTATATCAAAGAATAATCAGTAACTAATTAAGAGACCTAGGGTTTGTTTTTCAAATAATATCTAGTAACACTTAGTAAAATAACATTATGCAAATAATTCCTCTTCTCTATGGCTATATTTATCTTCTATATAAAAAAACTTAGAGATGAATATAATTTCTGTTCTTCCAAGTATATATTTTTTTCTTTGAACTTTATAAGGAGATATATAAATCTAATTCAATGTCATAGATACTACTCTAAATAAATATTTTATGTCAATGTTTTGTTACTAACTTCTACAAAATACCACCTCAAAGTGTTTTTTTTTTAATTTTGGTTGTTGTTGCTGATATAATCACAGTTTTATAAAACATTAGTCTGTTATTCCAAATGGCTAATCTTTCTCAAACACAAAAACAAACAAACAAAAATTAGAATGGAAAATCAGTGAATACTCTAGGTATAACAGCCATATTCAAATTAAAAAATTTAAATAAATTGTGTGACTTTTATATGGAAAAGATGTAAATGTGTGAGCTGGACAATGCTAAAATTAGATTCAGGCTTGGTTGAATGATTAAATTCAAAGAAATATCATTAATGATTCTATGATAACTTAGAAAGTCTTCTTTGCAATTTCTTCATCATCTTTTTCCAGTTCTATCATTGCTATGCTTATAAAATTTTCAGATAAATAAAAACTTGGAAATGTAGCTAGCACATAGGATCACAGTTGGGTATACAAAAAAGACATTAATGCATGGTTATATTATTGATGGAGTTGAGAATTAGTCCAATGCTTCTGGAAAACAATTTGGAATAATACTAAAATTTTGATGAAGGTCTCCCTATGCTTTGAACCAGAGATTCCAATGAGACACTGTAACAGTTAGAATTTAGGAATATGGAGAGACTGAGGCAGGTAGAAATTAGTTTCTCTCTGCAAGGAGTATTATATTTTTTAGAGGTTTATTAAGGATTAAGGATTAAAGAATATACAAGTAAGAAACATGTGCCTAGGCCAGAGGCCTAGACAAAATAACCTCACATCATGGAAGAGACGCCTCTGCTCCAAAATGGAAGTCCAAAAGACGAAAAGAGCCCCAAAAACCTTTGCCACCAGCTTAAATCCTTCCTCGATCTCGGCCCACCTCAGAATTCCCTTGAGATTACAAAGCATTTTGGGGAAGTGGAGCAAGGGCTTGTGGGGATTGAAGTCCAGAGTTCAAATCTCAATTTTATATTCCCCCCATTTGATCCTCTGGGAAGAAGTCCTTCCCCAAAGGATCATAAAAACATAATCAATTTAAAGATTACAATAATTTGAGGATAAGAGAAAAAAAAGAACAAAATCAATAATTACTGGACGCATTGATAGAAAGCCAATTAGGGGGCAGTCCCCTTTTGGTATGAAAATATACATACAAATAAATGTTCAATCAACCACACTCAAATTTCAATTTTGTGCAACTTGTGGACTGGAGGCTTCTTCATGGTGGCTTCTCCAACATTTCAGTTCTGGATTCAAAGAGGTAGCATCTTCTTTACCTAAAATTCTTCTCAAAAGGAATTTAAACTTTGCAATTTAAATAATAATATTTTTTTACATTTCCCCATTAAGAGGGTGATTAAAAAACTGGGATCACTTAGGGATGCATGGCTGAGGTATATGAATCAATTGGAAAGAGATATTAAAAAGATCTCAGAAAAATCCAAAAGTAAAGAAAAAATTTCTGGATGAAAATATAGACTTATGTGTAAAAATTCCAAGAAAAAAGAAAAATAAATCTATAACAGGTCCTTGAATCAGGGTCCAATTAAAATGATCGAAGCAATGATGCATTTACACAGTCAGTAGCCAGGACTACAGAAAGTTACCACACTTTATGAAAGACAGAAAAGGGACCAGATTATCAGAGGCAAGGTTTTGGGGATACTCGTCTGTGATTATCTTCAGAGTGAGTGTGGACACAAGGAAGGCCTATAACTTAACATAGGTCAAGTGTTACCACCCCAAGTCTCACACTAGGTTCAAGACCTTTGTATTGGCCTGAAAGTTCATCAATCCATCCTGGATTGGGTTTTCTTTGGCTCTGTGCAATGGCTCTTGTGTGTATCTCTTGTCCTGGAATCAGACAGAATCATTAAGCAAAGTCCTATAATTTATTTAAATAATTAGTGGCATAGTTTTTATAGTCACAAGCTTTTGGGGCATGCATTGACAAATGTATCTTAAACTTGTAGCACTGAAAAGTCAAAAAGTTAAAAGAAAATCTTAATGCTGGTGACATGTGCTTGAAATATAAAAAAGAGAGAGAAAAAACAAATAGCATATTGCACATGCAAGAAAAATATAATAATAAAAGTGCTTTAAAAATTCAAAAATGTAGCTTATAATCATTGACACACTGTGTCAGCTAAGAAAATAAAGATTACAAGACTTTCTCACCAAAAATGAGATCCATTTCCTCTTAGTATCTGGCCATGATCACTGTGAGTAGAAGGCAAATGAATTGAGAGAGGTAACATTTTTTCATTTTTAAAAATACAGTAGTACAAATATGTAGGTATCAAAATCCCCCAAATTCTCAATAGCCCAATTAATTACAATAGCAAACAAATACACTTTCACATTTCACATAAGTTGCTGTATGGCATTTTAAAACCTATGAATTGATGGATATTTGTCACAATTTTTACAATCATAGCAAATCTTTCAACCTTGGTGATAAACATAATTTTAAAACAAAGTAAAACTCATCTTGGGTTAAGAACATCAAGAAATCTATATATCATTCTGGTGGAAGTAAAGTAGTGAGCTGAAGAGTATAAATAAAGGGGTGCTCCTTTTTTGGAGGCTTTTTAGGGGTACAAATGCCCTGAGATTAACTGCCCCAACTTCCATTCACATATTTAGAAATGCGGGAAGGTTGGGGGGTTATAAAATGTATTTCACTTCAGCTACTAGAATGGGCCTTACCTCATGGTAGGGTCAGGCAAAAATAACCAGAGATTGTTTAAAAAAATATGAAATCATATTTAAAAAACCCTTAAAATCATTTGAGATATTTAGCACATTAATTTTCCAAAGGTTGTTCTACAATTATAACCAGTTCTGATGAAGTCCATCTATCTCTATGACAATTTTACAAAGGCAAAAATAGAAAGGCTGTTTTTTCATATATGGGCTTAATTACAATAATATTTGTTCAATAGTTATAGGGGAAAAACAACAGAATTTCAAAACTCAGTACATTCAAAATAAATTCAATCAACCTTCAGTGTAAGAGAATATTGAATCTAGGAATATATGAATTTAACATCACAAAGTTAAACCTTAAACAAAAAATGCAATAGAAATACAGAGATTTTTATAAACCATTGAAGTTTGAAATGCCTCAAAATTTATCCTTTAGTCTCTTTGAAGTTCTTTAGGTGTGTTTATCCATTTAAATGTCTATTGTCCAAAGGCAGAGTGGTAAGGGCTAAGCAATAGGGGTTAAGGGATCTGCTCAGGGACCCACAGCTGGGGAGTATCTGAGGCCAGATTTTAACCCAGGACCGAATGTCCTCAGGTCTGGCTCCCAGTTCGTTGAGCCACCCATTTGCCCCTTCAAAGTTAAAGTTGAATCTTTGGGCTGAATCTGCTCCCTGACAGGCAGGTAAAATCAATGAAATTACCAGAAGAGTCAAAAGGTATCCTTTTAAACAGCCCATTGCTTTTTAAGTTTCTGTTTGAAAAAATCGGTTTCTTCTTCTCTCCCTTTTCTCTCTCCCCTGCTCTGATACCTCTTCCTGCCCCAGTCCACGTAGAGCCCAGGCTGCCCACGTGGAGTCAATACCCCCATCCACTCGGAGGCTTAGCCTAAGGGAAAATTGCCAGTTCTCCTTTCCCTCTCCTCTCTCCCCTCTGCCCACGTGGCCAATACTGTTACCAGCTGGTCGAAATGAGTCCTGAGTGATCTGCTCCAAGGATCTGGGTGATGAGCTGTTTGGGTCGGAGGCCAGATGGGTGAGAGACAGACCCCCAGGCTGGGTAGGGCCAGGAGCCGAAGTGCAGACAAACAGGGACTGGAGCTCAGGCACCAGGTGGGAGGCCAGGAGCAGAAGCAGGAGCTGGAGAGGGCTGTAGGCAGGAGCTGATCAAGATGGTTTTCTAAAAGGCATCTTAGAGATACGTGGCTTAAAAAAAAATTCTCTAGGCTAAAAAATTTGAGAAGTTCTCATCCAATCTAGTGGTCACCATCTATAACAGTTAACATTTAGGAATATGGAGAGACTGAGGCAGGTAGAAATTAGTTTCTCTCTGCAAGGAGTATTATATTTTTTAGAGGTTTATTAAGGATTAAAGAATATACAAGTAAGAAACATGTGCCTAGGCCAGAGGCCTAGACAAAATAACAGAGGCCTAGACAAAGTCCAAAAGACGAAAAGAGCCCCAAAAACCTTTGCCACCAGGTTAAATCCTTCCTCGATCTCAGCCCACCTCAGAATTCCCGTGAGATTACAAAGCATTTTGGGGAAGTGGAGCAAGGACTTTTGGGGATTGATGTCCAGAGTTCAAATCTCAATTTTACAACTCCTATCCTAGTGGCCAATGACCAAATAAAGTCCAATGTACACCAGAGCAATTATATCAGTACTTGTTTATGTTAGCAAAAAATTTAAAAAAAAATAGCTATCATTTGAAGATTGACTAAGTGGTTCAAAATTGAATATAATGAAATATAATTGTAACAAAAGAAACAATAGAGATGATGAATATAGAGATGTAAATGATATGACCTGATATTAATTAAAGTAAGCAGAACCAGGCAAAAACTATTTACACTAACTATAACAATGTAAATAAAATAAAAATAAAACAATAGTTAACCAGAACTGAATTCTTCTATGCTATTATGGAAAATCTTTGTCTGAAAAAAATACATAAGAAGGTTACCCATCTACCTCCCTATTTTACAGTGGTAGAAGTTTTTCAAAATATTATTAGTTCCAATTATTTTTTCTTTATAATTTGTTAAAAGGAATAACTCTTTGGAAAGGGAAATGTAAGATACATACACATAAATAGAATGTATATTTTATATATATATACATGTGTATATATATATATATGGTCAAATTTAAACAATTGGAGAAATGTTAATTGTTCATAAGTGGGCAGAACAAATACAATTGAAATGACAATCTAAGGTATTGAATTAGGAAAAATAATAAAATTCATTTGGAAAAACAGAAAGATCAAGAATATAAAAGAAATTAACAAAAATGTATAGGAAAGAGATGTAACAGTATCAGATTTTGAACTATAATATAAAGCAGTCATTATCAAAATTATCTGTTATTGACTAAGAAATAGAAAAGTAGCTCTGTGGAACAGATACTTGCAAAATATTAATGTTACATTGTGTTTGACAAAAGTAAAGATCCAAATTTTGAATATGAGAATTCACTATTTGGGGGGGGGGATTGTTGAGAAAACTGAAAAGCAATCTTGCACTAACTAAATACAAAACAATACCTTATACCATTTAACAAGATAAGATCAAAATTGTTACATTACCTAGGTATAAAGACAGATATAAGCATATTAGAAGAACAGGGGACATATTACCTATCATATTTATGGTAAGGAAAAGAATTTATAAATAAATATGAGGTATAAAATACTGTGGTATGTAAAATATATAATTTTGAATACATTAAATTGTAAAGGTTTTGCACAAATAAAATTATTGTAGCCAAGTTTAGAGGGAAAACAATAAATTAGGGGCAAAATCATAGATACTTTCCTGGATAGAGGTCTCCTATCTAAAATATATAGAGAACTTACTCAAATACATAATAATATGAGCCATTCTCCAATTGATAATTGGTCAAAAGATGTGAACTGACAATTTTTAGATAAAGAAATCAAAGTTATATCTAACTATATGAAGATATCTTCTAAATCATTAGTTAGAGAATGCAAATCAAAAGAATTCTGAGATATCTCATGCTCTTCAAATTGGCTAAAATGATAAAAGATTGAAAGTATTGGAAATGATATGGAAAAACAGCAACATTAATACACCATTAGTAGAACTGTGAACTGATTCAACCATTTTGTGAAGATTAAATTAACTCCCCTGCCCATTTTTAGATTTAATCACCAAAAGTGTAAACATCCCACTTAATCATTGAGTGGGGGAAATCTGTGACCCACATGTGCAAAAGTGGGTGACAAATCAGAATCAAACTGACTGACCCCTGGGCAGTCCTAAGCAAAGTTTTAGCCAAAATTGGTGGACATAAAAGTGGAGGAAGGCACAGGAAGTGATCTAAAAGAAAGCATCTTTAAAAGGGAGTTACAACTTCCTATGGGGAGAGTTCTCAAGTTCTTCATGAGTGGGACATCTGAATTCTCTTTCTGTTTAGAGTTCTGAGTTTGAGTTGAGAAGCTCTTTAATTAGATGTACTGTTAAAAATTGCAACAGGTGATTACATGTTAGCATTGGGATTCTAGAAGTTAAAATTTGTAATAATTGTGGATTTGCATAGGTATTAAGAATTTGGTGTATGACTAAAATTGGAATTCTTGATCAGTGTTGTACCTGATGTACTGAGAAATTGTTTTTATACATTCAAATATAATTTGTTATAATATCATACTGGATGTACACAACACATGTATGACTTTATCCTATGAAAAAAATTAATTTTATGCAAACTGTGTATAATACAATTGGCAAGAGAAATTTGAACAGTCTAGAAATCATATAAAATTTGTTATTAAATTATAGGATACTAAAGAAACATTGCTAAGGAACTCTAATGAAAGTGAATTTGGAAGTTGTGAAGCTTTTAATTAATATACTGGGGGTGGTTTAATATCAAGGTTTAAAAACATGTAACTTAAGTGTTAAATTGAAAAGAAAGGAATACATTTTTTTTTTCCTCAGCAAAATACCTTTACTGGGACTATAGCCAGGAGTGCAGCCAGGCATGAAGAAAAAAACCTCTGGAAACTTTCCAAAAGTAATTTAACCCCTTCCTCAGGCACAGGAAGGAGAATAAAAGTGCCTGCAATTACCTAACACTTATATTAAGGAACTAATACAGCAAAAAAAAAACTTTTTAAACAGATAAAAGTTCTCAATTACCTTACCTAAACTTTAGAGATATAATTTGAAAGCCCTGAGATATTAATTGACAGCTAGAATAGATCCTGATCTAATAATAAGATATACTAACAGGAATTTTCAGAGTTTATTTGAGTATGCCCAAATACCATAATTTCTACATATTACAATTAAGTAAAAATGAGCTTTTCTAGGAAAAAAAAAGCATCTTGTAGTTGAAACTTCACAATTTGGCTAAGTGATAAAACTGTCAAAATCCAAACTATAAATTCAGAATTCTAAAGAAGCTCAAGTTAAAGAATAGATTTCCCCATTAGTCACAACAATTGGTAGGCGAAAGTTAGTCAAACTAATATCTAGTAATGGAGTAACTTCTAGAATTTCTTGTTCAGGATGTATTTTAAACAATTGTCTTAATCCCTCCCTTTCTGCTACCACTGGCTTTGTTGTTAAGCAACTAACTTTTATTATGCTTCCTGTTAATATGACTACTGGCTGGTATGATAATCTAGATATTTATGCCCTACAATTGATTGCCCAAAGTTTAAGCCACTTTAAGCATTACATCCCTAATAACTCCCACCACAGCCATTGCTCACGAAGACCACACTGCACAACAGTCATCATCCATAACTAGGTTCTACCCTATGTCAAGCTCAAGATGAATTGAAGTCAGCCTATTTAAAAAACAAAAAAGGAGGTGATATGGGAAGCAATCATACACCCACTATCTGACAGAGTCATAGTCTGGGATAATGAAAGCTGCAGAGAAGCCTTCAGAAAATAAGACGCACCCATTGAATGCCCCTCTGTGTGACTTCTTCCTCTAACTTCCCTTACTAATGAAATTGTTATGATTATTGTTCTCTCACCAATACAGGAGAAATAATATGAGAGCAAATACTTACAGGGGTAACACACATATGTCCACATATGCCCCACTTTAATCCCCCCCCCAGATTTTTACCCTAAAAAAGATTATATTCACAGAATTAAAACCCAAAGATCATCACCCATTACCTCTTTCTTTTCCCTCTTAGCAGAGGTGCGCTCAGAGGTCCCACACCCATTCTTAGCCAAATACACATGCCTCAATCCATCACTCCTTTAGAAACGCAATTACTAACACACTTTGCTGGTTTGTTAAGCTTATAAAAACCAAGCAACATTGACAAGGTGCCTTAATGAAAGACAAGAAAAATGTAACTTGGGAATTGAGTAAATTCCTGATTCTCATCTGTTTTAAATTTCCCTCTAACCCTGTACCTAGCTACAAAATGTTTTGTTAACCATCTCTTAAACAACTTTGATTTATTTTGAAAGCTGATCAAAAGCAACAATGATTCTCCTAGCTGGTCATCCCACAGGTCAGGAGGAACTAACCTCCAAATTACGCTGTCCGTGTCATCCATTTCCAATCACAAAACCTTTTGTTATAGCAACATGGTGAATGGTCACAGAATGTTGATTAAGTGATTTGTTAATGTGTGACATACCCAATTATCTGTAGAAGATCATGTATGTTGAAAAATGATTGTGTACCAAAAAGTATGTACTCACTAAAGTTATAAAATAAAGGAACCCCTGTGCTATGGCAGAACAACTGAATGATGCCTAAGCACAAGTTTGAGCATTCAGTCATCTCTCATCTCTTATTCGCCTGACTGCTCCACCCAGTCAGAAAGACCATGCAATTTGGGAAGCCATGGTTTGGCTCCCAAAAGAGACTGTACTTGAATCTCTCCCTTTGGACTGACATGTGGTGAGTGAAAGAGCTGACTCCTTTCCTGGATTTCTGAAGAGCCTGAGGAAAGATCTATTCTTTTGAGAGAGGCTCCCTGCATGCCCAGGTCTTAAGCTCAAGGCCAAAGCTTCTCTGGCTAAATTCTGCCTGGGTTGAACCAGGGGCCTAAGCAAAATACTTAGTGCATACCCTATCCTCTCTCTCTGATTTTCTTACTTCACTCTTTCTATATTTTTAAAACAAATTGTAAATAAATCTCTTTGGAAATAATTAAAATTTCTGGTGATCCTACCCTTGAATAATCCATTCCAGGATTTTAAAAAACCCTTTTCCCCCTTACAATTTTGGAGAGCAATATGGACTTATGCTCAAAGAGTTTTAGATCATTGCATAGCTCTTGTCCCAGAAATACCACTTTAATTTTTACTGTATCATTCCTAATGTGATTTGAGGGGGTAGGCAAGAAAAGAACCAAAATGCTTTAAAATATTAAGAACATCTCTCTTTGTGGTAGTAAAGAACTATAAACTGAAGGGATGCCCATCATTTAGGGAATGGCTGAACAAGTTATGGCATTAGACCATGATGGAATACTACTGCATGATAAAAAATGGCAAGCAGACTGATTTTGGAAGGAAAAAAAATGGAAAGATCAACATGAAATTATGAAGAATAAAATGAGAGGAATCAAGAGAATATTAAACATAGCAACTGAAATATTGTTTGAGGTGGAGGATTTTTAATAATAATTAAAAGAGAGGAGAAAGGAAACAAAGGTTCTTTCAATCAAGTGAGCAGAGTAAAAAGAGACAGAGACTCACACCTGAAGCATTTTACTAAAAGCACAAGCTCTGAAAAAAGAGTGTGGGTCTCATCCAGATTTATCTCATAAACATCCTTATGTAAACTGAGGACATAACTGCAAAGGATGCTGTGAATATAGCTCAGGTTTTGAAAATTTTCCATCTGCACATACCACCCTGTGATCCTTTGGGAAACCAATCTCCCTAATGGATCATTTTAAACATAATTAAGGTGCATACAATTTTACAAAGGGGAAATACAACAATTTAGGGATAAGGAAACAAAAAAGAATCAAGAACAAAACCAATTATGGGGAAATCCCCTTTGGAACAACAAAGTACATATAAACAAATGTATTCCACCCCCCAAAGTTCAGTTCTGCCCATTCAGTTTTACTCAGGAACTCCTGGAGCAGCATGAGGTGTCCTCAAGCATCCCCATGGCATCTTCCACAAGGAAATCAGTCTCTGGATTCTAGGAGTCAGAAAATTTCTTTTCCTTAATTTTTTTTTTCTCAAAAGAACTTAAAACATTTTTTTATTTCAAAATAAAAACATGTTCCCCCCCTGAAGAGGATACATATAGAAATCACATAGGGATATATGGTCAAGTCATAAGGCATATGGATCAATTACCAAAAACATTAAGGAATTAAAAGAAATTAAAAAATAACCTCCGGGTAAAATATAGAATATCAAAACATAAAAAAAATTCTAGGAAAAAGGGGAAAAATTCACAAATCACAACAGGTTTTGCAGTAATCCATGTCCCAGAAGCCTGCAAAGACACTCACTAACCCAATTTAGCCTTCTGGACTACAGTAAGTTGTCAAATTATGAATGAAAATAGAAGAAAAAAACCTAGGTTTTGAAACAAACAGGAAATAACATTCCATTTTTTCCACTTTCAAGGATAATGGAGCTGGAGCCAGAAAAATTGATGTTATATACCTGATAAAGAGTGTGGTACAAGGAAGTCCTGCATTTAACACATGTTAAACAGTCTCAACCTCAAGTATCACACATGATCAAGTTCTTGTGCTCTTTGAGCAGAATGTCACCAATCCCTGTAGGATTGGCTTGTTTCTTTTACTTTTTATACTTGTATGGCACTTTACAGGTCAACTTCTGTACTCTTTTGTGGCCTGTTTTTTTTTTTCCTTCATTCAGACAGTCATTGAGCAAAAGTCTCATGATATAAGTTAATAGCAGATTGAAAGTCCAAAAGCTTTTTGGGGCCACATCTATATGCTAGGCAGATGAACATCTTAGCTTATTCTATTGCAAAAATGTAAAGCCATTAATAAACAAATCTTTTCAATATTGGTGACATGTGGTTTAAATATAAAAAAAATGAGAGAAAAACTCTAATACTGTATTGTACATACAAGAAGAAAATCAATAATAAAAATATAAAATTTGCATATATTTTATAATTACAGAGGTAAAATATAGAGGCTACTTCCCAAAAAATATGATTTATTTCCTCCTTAACTTGCCATGTTTCTCAGTTTGAGTACAAATGAGGTAGATAAAGTAATGGAGGTATAGCAGCAATAATATATTTAAGAGAAAAAATGAAAGAGGCACAAAATATTATAAAAGGCAAAGCAGGTCAATATAGTTTACTAATATAGTTGTTTAAAGTCACGTGAGGTTCATCAGTATGGGGGGGCAGTGAATTGGGATAACGGGTAATAAGACATCAGGGTATGGAAAATCAAAGATTAAAACCTTTGATTCCTGTGTCTGAACCCCCCCATACACCTTCATAATCTTTGGGTATTTCCTTGGGTTCCCCCCTGAGGGTCATTAGCACTCTGATTAGTTCAGGGACAAGCTCCATTTAATATATACTGTTGAGTGGTCATTTGGTTTGAGTTATTTATTTTATTTAAATTTCTAGAAAAGCAATCAGTTATAAAATTGCAATTTCTAAATTCATTATTGTAATTATAATTTCTATATCAATTATTCCATTGATTATTGTTTCTAATTACTTGGAAGAAATTTCTACAATTCATCATTATGTGGCCCTTCTTTCTACAGAATTGGCAGGTAAGGGACAGATAATTAGGTTCTTGGAGAGGGGCAAGAGGAATTAGTTGAGGATCATGACATTTTTCTTGTTTATCTATTCTTTCAGTTAAAGATTTTAATTCTTTCTGAATTTTTTCTAGTATATCATTAGTTTTTTATTGTTTTTCTTAATTGCCTTTGAAGACATAAATAACAGTTTGCCTTAACTTATCAATGTCCATTTCAAGCCACTTTAGGCAATTTGTTTTAAAATAATCTTGGAGTAATGTGGAACAGTTGTTTACAAAATGTTTTTTTTTACATGTCTAATATCACTTTTTGTAGAACTATCAAGGTCTAGGTATCTACCTCCCAGTTCAATAAGCATATCCATAAATTGGGAGAGTGTCTCATCATCAGATTGTTTCAAGCATTCAAATTTAGTCCAACCATCAGATCTGTCTGAACACTCCCTCATTTCTTTTAAAATGGCATTCCTAGAACATCATAGTTGCAAATATTCATCGTGATTGTTATAGTCCCAATGAGGATTTACAGGTGGCCAGGGTGGTGCTTTGTGCCCTCAGGCCTTATTGACACAAGAGATGATCTTATCCCTCTCATGTTCTGGCAAAAGGGCATGGAGCAATTGTTCAACATCCTTATAAGAAGGATCAAAATGAAAGAATACATTGACAATATTTTTGTGACAAGGATAGGTTCATCTTTGTAACTGGGAATATCTTGTATAAATTCTTTAATATCCTGCGGTGATAAAATTCTATATTGTCTTAACATGAAGACATCTGCATTTGATGCTAATATGTGGACTTCTGTTAAAGGGAAAAGACCTTCATAGGAATCAGTCACTGCTTATGGTTTTCTAGGAGGTGTCTGTGTGGATACTGAGATAGTACAAGTAGGAACCTGTATGGTAGGGGAACAAGGCTTTTGGGGGGCTAGGGTTGGTAATGGAGTGGGAGGAGGGACAGGGCAGGAAGGGGCATGAGGAGAAGGAGCAGGAGAGGGAGTTTTAGCCAAGAGTTGCTCTAAATGAGAGAGGAAGTTTTCCTTCTGAGATATATGAGAAATGTCTGTCTTTCAAGAGAAATAGGATTTTCCTTTCTGAGTAGTTTGGGAACAGGCTCATAAAAATTTGAATTAGACATTTGAATGGGATCCTCCTTTTCTACTGGATTATGTGAAGAGTGTTTAAAATTTTCCAAATGAATACCTACTGCTTGTATTTTTTGCTTGCAATTTCCAGTTTTCAGCCTTTTGCTTCTTAATATTAATAAGTAGGAAAAGAAGAATTCCTAGAAGCATTAGGAAAATGAGTCATTTGGGAACCTTAATGGTTTCCAATTCGACAAAATCCAAAAGGCTTTCTTGTAGAGAAGTGATCATGTTGTTCTGTTTTTATGCTCTACAATGATATAGCATGGCTGTATTGAATGTTTTGGGGTTTTTTTTAGTAACTATATGTGTATATAGTTAATTGATTCTACATTTAGGGTCAAAAAGGTAGCACTGCATGTCAGCAGAAAAGGGGGAAAACAAAACAAATCAAAAACTGAGTGTTCAATATTAGCCTCTAGTAACAGGGGTGAGGAAGTTTAAATCAAGGATTATTGACTGTTTTTTTAGCTGTAGTGGGAAGAGTTTTTTTTTTTTTTTTAAAGAGGGAGTATAGGAAGCAGGGTGGCGTGCTTGTTATTTTTTTTTTTTTGAATAGGATTTAGTTAGGAGAGAGGACCAAAAGTCCCCTGAAAAGTGAAAAGGATTCCTCCTCGACTGGACTGGGGTTTGGGGGGCAGGGAATTTAAAGCTTACCAGTATCAGGAACAGAAAGCAGCAGTGATATTAGAAGGAATTAGCAGGAACAGCCTCTGTGAGAGAGTGACCTGGCTACCCAGATCTCCTGGTGGGCAAGTGTAGGCAATGAGCCTGAGAAGTCTTTGAAGGGTTTTCAGGAGGAAGAAGGGAGAAGGAAAAGGGGAGAAGGGAGAGGGAAAACCACAGCAGGAGAAAAAAAATCTGGTTTATATATATATATATATATATATATATATATATGTATGTATGTATGTATCTATACCTTTTTGTCATATGACACATCTAGTAAGGGAAAGTGAAGAAAGGGTACTAACTGGGTATTTTAATGAATATAAATAAATTTATATGAAATAGTAAAATTTACTGTCAAACATGCTATAACATTGACTTAATGAGTTGAAGTAAAATATTAGTAAGCATAATATCTTACATTTCTAAAACAATTCACATGATTTGGGTGGTATGACTGAAAAAATATCTGGAAATTTTAATAGTTAATATGATTAAAATTAGTTAATCATATGACAACAGAAACAGCTAGCACAGTTTTAGCCAGCCTAAAGAGAGGAATAATGTCCAGTTTGAGGAAAGTGATAATTCTATTCTAGTCAGGCTATGGTCAGATAATAACTGAAGTATTGTATTCTGCTCTGAGAAGCTTTTCTAAGAGAGAAAATGATAAGCTAAAGATAGTCCTGAGAAGTGAAAATAACATGGAAAAGGGCTTGTTGTCTGTCCTTTGTTTTTGAAGACAATCAGGGACATCCTGGAGTGATGTTTGACTTGAATGGATAGACTTGAGTGAGGCAGGGTTTCACAAATTTGTTAGTCTCACTCTCTTTCAAGAGTCATCAAAGTCCAGTGGCAAAAATCAAGATGACCGGTAATGGCCCAGGATTCAGTGGGTGAGATTGACATCTTCTAAGTCTGTCTAAATTCATTGTGCTCTATAATGCCTGCTTTAGCTGCCTTCTGTGGCCTTTGGAACAAACTGGAGAGGTAGAGGAGAACACAACTTAGAGATTCTGTGATTCTGTGTCTATACCCACTGAATATAATTATAGAACTAGAAGGGATATTGCCAATCAAGTCATCTGTTTCATCTTATAGATAAGTAAACTAAGGCAGAGAGAACTGAAATTATATCCAAAAAGACACAAAAAATGAGAGACAAAGTTAGGATTACAAGTCAGTTTTCTGTTTATTATTCAATTCATCATGAAAATTTAATTATTAAAAAACCTAAATAATATTTCATTGGGCTTTCATAAAAAAAGGTGCTCAGGAGATAACACTTATAGTAAGGTTGGGTTGTTAGAAGTCATTTGCTGTACTAGGATACATCTCCAGGTTCTGTAGCTAAGTCAGTCTTCAAGAAGTTAATATGAATAAATAAATATTTCCAATAAGTACTTCGACAGTGACATTCATTTATCCTTGAAAAGACTTCGTTTTGACTAAGTGATAGTTAAAATAACTAGACTATTATATTTTGACCATGTAATAACCAACATAACTTTGGATATATGTAATACTTCCTTTTGTATGGAAACATTTGCTTCCCCTATCACATGGAAGTAACATTAATTCACCTTTGTGTAGATCAGCACATTCCCTGGTATGTTTTCATCACAGTCAACTCTTCAAGGCAAGTAGAATAAGTATTAACTCGAAATGAAAGATGACAAAAGTGAAAATTAGAGAGTTTAAGTGATTGGTCCAAAGTCATATGATCAATATTTGTATTAGGACATAAAAAAGCCTCCTGTCCCTATGACAGTTGTTTTTATTATAGTATACCCTATTTTTTCTGTGCCATATTAACTATGGTGTATTGGAATGAGATATGTACTTCCTCTTAACATACTCCTATTACTCTATTTCTCATTCCTCATCCTGTGAATTTCAAAACTACTCCATTCTATTCAGACCATTCTTTAGAAGATGGGATTTAGCTATTTCCTGATCAATAACAATAGAGATACCTGGAATAACAGAATCAGGTCTTGGAAACTACATTCTCCACACTATTCAGTGTAACAAGATTAGGAAGGGCTGCAGCAAACTCAAGATTTAATTATTTGAGAATATGGCCTTCAACAGACATATGCAAAAAAGGACAGACCTCTGGACAGTCCTGGGTCAAGCTAGAGTCAAGCACATGTGAGACGCAGGAAGTGAGGTAGAGAAGAGCCTCTAGAGTTCTCAGGTCTTCCTGGGAGGAGAGCAAGAGTCAGTTGGAGGCTGGTGCTTGGAGTTGGAGGAGCCCGAGGACTGTTTTTCTCCAGTTTGGTAATGTTAAGTGATAAGGACTGATCTCTTTCCTTGCCTTGGCTATCCAGGGCCTTAAGCCCACTTTGGCTCAGTCTGAGCAGAGTGGGTAATTAAACCCTCTTTCCTTCTCTCCCCTTTCCTTCTCTCTCCCTCTAATACTTTCTTCCTCCTGTTTGTAATTAAAACACCATAAAAAAAAAGTTGGCAGCTGACTTGAATGTTTCATTTAGGAATTACATAGCTGAATTCTTTGGTGACCTTAAATTAATATATCAGCCTTTTAAAGTGATTTCAATATCACATCTCAGAACACAAAACCCTTTAAGTAAGATTGGATCAGCTTGGTTTTCTAGAATAAAGTAATTGTATTATATGAAAACAACTATAAAACACTTCACACAATTAAAACGAGTTCTAAATAATTGGAAAAACATTAATTGCTAATCAATAGGACAAACTAACATAATTAAAATGACAATTTTACCCAAATTAACCTAATTATTTAGTGCAATACCTATGAAAATACCAATTTTTTGAAGAATTGGAAAAATATAACAAAATTAATATTTTTTTAATTAATTAATTTACAATATTTTTCTATGGTTTCACGATTCATGTTTTTTTCCCTCACCTCCTAACCCCCCCGCCCCCAATTTAGGCCAATGAACAATTTCCCTGGGTTTTACATGTATCATTTATCAAAAACTATTTCCATGTTATTAATATTTGCAACAGAGTGATTATTTAAACTCAACATCCCAAATCATATCCATATTGAACCATGTAATCAATCATATTATTTTCTTCTGTATTTCTACTCCCACAGTTCTTTCTCATGTCATTCTTTTTCCTAAGTCCCTCAAAATAGTCCTGGATCATTGCACTGCTGCTTGTAGAGAAATCCATTACATTCGATTGTACCAAGTGCATCAGTCTCTGTGTACAATGTTCTGCTGGTTCTGCTCCTTTCACTATGTATCAATTCCTAGAGGTCTTTCCAGTTTACGTGGAATTTCCCCCAATTCGTTATTCTTTTCAGCACAATAGCATTTGATCACCATCAGATACCATGATTTGTTGAGCCATTCCCCATTCTGTGCACACTCACTCATTTTCCAATTTTTTTGCCACCACAAAGATATTTTTGCATATGCATTTTTTCCCCTCTTATCTCTTTGGGATACAACCCAGCAGTGGAATGCCTGGATTAAAGGGTAGGTGGCCTTTTAAAGCTCTTTGGACATAATTACAAATTGCCTTCCAGAATGGTTGGATCAATTCACAACTCCACCAGCATTAAGGTCCCAATTTTGCCACATTCCCCCTAACATTTATTACTTTCCTTTGGTGTCATATTGGTCAATCTGCTAGGAGTGAGGTAGTACCTCAGAGTTGTTTTGATTTGCATTCCTCTAGTTATGAGAGATTTAGAACACTTTTTCATGTGCATATTGATAGTTTTGATTTTTTTATCTGAACTGGTTGTTCATGTCCCTTGCCCATTTATCAATTGGGGAATGGTTTGATTTTTTAAAATAACTGATTTAGCTCCATATAAATTTGAGAAATTTGAACTTCATCAGAGGTTTTTGTTATGAAGAATTTCCCCCAAATTTATTGTTTCCCTTCTAATTTTGGTTACATTGATTTTGTTTGTTTGAAAACTTTTAAATTTAATGTAATCAAAACTATTCATTTTATATTTTGCAATACTCTCTCTCTCTTGCTTGGCCTTAAATTATTTCCTTTCCCATACATCTGAGAGGTATACTATTTTATGTTCACCTAATTTACTTATAACTTCCTTCTTTATATCTAAGTCATTTACCCATTCTGAATTTATCTTGGTATAGTGTGTGAGATGTTGATCTAAACCTAATCTCTTCCTTACAATTTCCCAATTTTCCCAGTAGTTTTTGTCAAATAGTGGGATTTTGCCCAAAAGCTGGGATGTTTAGGTTTATTGAACACTATCTTGCTTAGGTCATCTATCCCAAATATATTCCATTGACCCTCCCTTCTGTCTCTTAGCCAATACCATATTGTTTTGATCATCACTGCTTTATAGTAACATTTAAGAACTAGTACTGCTAGGCTCCTATCCTTCAAATATTTTATTAGTTCTCTTGATATTCTCTATCTTTTGTTGTTCTAAATGAACTTTGTTATAATTTTTTTCTAATCCTATAAAAATTGGTATTTTGATAGGTATGGCACTAAATAAGTAGGTTAATTTGGGTAAGATTGTCATTTTTATTATGTTAGCTTGACCTACCCATTAGCAATTAATGCTTTTCCAATTATTTAGATCTAGTTTTAATTGTGTGAAGAGGTTTTGTGTATGTGTGTGTGTTCATATAATTCCTTTGTCTTGCAAATAGATTCCTAATTATTTTATATTGTCTATGGTTATTTTAAATGGAATTTAACTTTCTAGCTCCTGCTGCTGAGTTGTGATGGAAATATATAGAAATGCTGATGTTTTACATGGGTTTATTTTGTATCCTGCAACTTTGCTAAAGTTGTTGTTTCCACCAGCTTTTTAGTTCATTCTCTAGGATTCTTTAAGTAGACCATCATATAATCTGGAAAGAGTGATAGTTTAGTCTCCTTTTTACCTCCCTTAATCCCTTTAATTTCTTTTTCTTCTCTGATTGCTATTGCTAGCAATTATAGTACAATGTTAAATAATAGAAGTGATCATGGGAATCCTTGCTTCATTCCTGATCTTATTAGTGTAAGAATTTAAAGCTTAGGTTTTATGTTAAATATGAGAATTTTAAAGTAACATTTTGGTCACCAATTTAAAAAAATTAACTCAAGTTACAAGTCTGTTAGCCACTCTTAACAATTTAGTTTAATAAAGATTTAGTAAAACACAGTAATGTCGGAAGGAAGTAGAAAGTATTGGATAGCTAGATACCCTATAATCTCTGTCTGAATAAGTCCACCTCACCACCCAGTAAGGGCTCTCAAGTCCCAAACTCAGTGTGGAGGCATGGTAGTCTCTTAAGCCTGGAGTCCCAGTGGTGTCTTCAGCAAGTGTTTCACCAACACAGCCTCCTCCAGGAAAGAAAGCACTCTCCAGAACCAATCTCATCAGAAGCCAGGAAAGGAAGGCCAATTACTCACCCAGCAAGCCAACACAGGATCCAGGTAAAGAGTCTTCTCCTTCAGTCCAGCTCACCAATGCAGTGTCCAAAGATGAAATCCAAAGGAGAAGAAGTTCAAAAGAGAAATCCCCTGGATAGGAAGTTTAGGACTTTTTATAGCCCTTTTCTCATGTCACTTCCTGTTCTTTCAACACTTTACAGGAACCAATTACAGTCTTTCATGTTGCTTAGCATTGCCCAGAGGAAGGGCAGTGCCTCTGGAGTTGTCACACATTCTAGCAAGTGACTTGTAAATTCTCTTACTTAGTGTCAAGTAGGGGTACTTTAAGTTTTTGATTTGTTTACTTAAAAATAGACAAGGGGAGAGTTAATCCTATCTTCATATTGGTAAGGCTTCTAACTTTTCCCCATTGCAGATTATGTTTTCTGATTTTAAATCTATACTGTTTGTTATTTTTAGGAAAGGCCCATCTATTACTGTACTTTCTAGTGTTTTCAATAGGAATGAGTGTTGTATTTTTTCAAAGACTTTTTCTGCATCTATTAAGATAATCATAAGATTTCTGATGGTTTTATTACTGATACCATCAATAATATGGATTGTTTTCCTAATATTAAACTGTCCTTGCATTCCTTGTATAAATCTCACCTGGTCATAGTGAATAATCCTCATAATAATTTGCTGGAGTTCTATTTGCTAGGATTCTATTTTATATTTTCGCATCTATGTTCATTAAGAAGACTGGCCTATAGTTTTCTTTCTGTTTTTGGTCTGCATGGATTTTTTTTAATTGTGTCATAAAAGGAATTTGATTAAATTCCTTTGCTTATTTTGATAAATAGTTTGTAAAGTATTGGGATTAGTTGTTCTTTAAATGTTTGATAGAATTCACTTGTGAATCAATCTGACCATGGCGATTTATTCTTAGGGAGTTCTTTGAAGGCTTTTTCAATTTCTTTTTCTGAGATGGAGTTGTTTTTCCTCTTTTGTTAATCTAAGCAATATATATATACACATATATATACACATATGTAAATATTCACCCATTTCACCTAGATTGTCGTATTTATTGCATATACTTGGGCAAAATAGTTCTTAATAATCACCTTAATTTCCTTTTCATTAGAGGTGAGGTTGCCCTTTTCATCTTTGATACTGTTAATTTTATTTTCTTCTTTCTTTTATGATTAAATTAATTGGTACTTTATTTTATTTGCTTTATTCAAAGTACCAACTCTTAGTTTTATTTATTAGTTCAATAGTTCTTTTGTTTTCAATTTTATTAATTTCTGTTTTGATTTTTAGGATTTCCAATTTAATTTTTATTTCAGGATTTTAAATTTGTTTCCTTTCTAGATTTTTTAATTTTCATTCCCAATTCTTTTACCTCTTCTCTCTCTGATTTGTTGATGTATGCACTCAAGAATATAAGTTTTATCCAAGTACTGCTTTGGCTTCACCTCATAGATTTTGGTGTGTTGTTTCCACATTGTCATTCTTTTCAATGAACCACCAGATTTGAAAAATGATAATATTTAATTTCCAATTCATTTTAAATCTTCCTTTCTACAAGCTCTTGGTGGTTGTGATTTTTTTGCATTATGATCTGCAAAAATTGCCTTTATTATTTATGCTTTCCTACATTTGTTTGTAATGTTTTTATACCCTAGTACTTGTTCAATCTTTGTACATGTGCCATGTGCTACTGAAAAGAAGATATATTCCTTTTTATCCCAATTTATTTTTCCCCAGATATCAATTAGCTCTAATTTTTCTAACATTTCATCCACTTCCCTTACTTCTTTCTTATTTATTTTTTGGTTTGATTTATATATTCTGATAGTGTAAGGTTAATGTGCCCCATTAGTATGGTTTTAGTATCTATTTCCTTCTTAAGCTCCTTTAGGAATCTGAATGCTATATCACATCTTGAATATATGTTGAGTACTAATTCATTATTTATACTGACTTTCATCAAGATGTAATTATCTTCCTTATCTCTTTTAATGATATCTATTTTTGCTTTAGCTTTGTCTAAGATCATAATTGCTACTCTTGTATTCTTTGTCTCATTTGCCCACCAGTAAATTTTGCCTCACCCTCTTACTTTACCCTGTGTATGTATATCTTCCTCAATTATGTTTGTTTGTTTTTTTGTTGACAATATATGATAGGATTCTGGTTTTTAATCCATTCTTCTAACTGCTTCCTTTTCATGGGTAAGTTCACTCCATTCACAGTAACAGTTATGATTACTATCTACATATTCCCCTTCATTTTGACTTCCTCCTTAGATTTTGCCTTTTCTCTTATTCGTCTTACCCTTCCCTCCAACTTTTTGCTTTTAGTCAGTCTCCAACCTTTCCACTTCCTAATGTTACTCCCTTTCCTACACCCTCCCCTCTTACTATAGTAAGACTGCCCACTTATCTGCCCCTCTTCTACAGCTGCCTCCCTGCCATCTATCATATCCTTGAGCCTCAAGTAGCTGTGGTAGCAAGGTACTTCCTCCAGGCTGGAACCCTCACTCTGAGACCCAGCATCCATCTGAGTCTCAGCAGAGTAGGTGGGGGAAAGGTCCAGGGACCTTCTTTCTTTCTTTCTCTTAAAGCTGAGAATTTGAATTTCTCTATGTATCTTTTAAGTTGATTCAAGTAGAAGGGTCTCCTGACTCTGTCCAATTGTAATATGTGGATTTGTGTCACCCCCAGAGCACTTTAGTTTTGATTGGGGAGAAAGGGTTTTCATAGAGGACTCAACTTTTCAAAGCTGCCATCTTGTCTTGCCTCTGCCCAACAAAGTTCATCTGGAAGATCAAGAGATCAATAATATCAAGTGAAATAATAAAAAAAATGTGAAGGATGGGGGTGTAGTAGTACCAGATCTTAAACTTTACTATAAAGCAGTGGTCATCAAAACAATATGGTACTGGCTAAGAGACAGAAAAGTAGGTCAATGGAATAGATTGGTTAAATGACCTCAGCAAACTAGTGTTCGATAACTCAAATTCGCTTTGGGGATAAGAAGTCACTATTTGCAAAAACGGCTGGGAAAATTGGAAAACAGTAGGGAAAAAACTAGGTTTATATCAACATCTCAATCTCTATAGCACGATCAATTCAGAATGGGTAAATGACTTAAATATAAAGAATGAAATCATAAAAAAATAGGTGAACACAGAATAGTATACCTGTCTGATCTGTGGGAAAGGAAGGAATTTAAGACCAAGCAAGATGTAGAGAATATAACAAAATGTAAAATGAATGACTTTGATTATATCAAGTTAAAAAGATTTTGTACAAACAAACCCAATGCAACCAAATTTATAAGGGAAGCAACAAACTGAGAGAACATTTTTATAACAAAACTCTCTGACAAAGACTTAATTTCCCAAATATATAAGGAACCAAGTCAAATTTTTTTCACATGATGAAATAAAAACTTTCAATAATCACTTAAAAATGTGTTCTAAATCCCTCCTGATTAGAGAAATGCAAATTAAAACAACTCTGAAGTACCAGGTTACACCTAGCAGACTGTTCAATATGACAGCAAAGGAAAGTAATACATATTGGAAGGGATGTGGCAAAATTGGGACAATAATATACTGCTGGTGGGAGTCATGAATTTGTCCAACTACTCTGGAGGGAAATTTGGAACTTTACATGATGGGTTTTAAAAGAATGTCCATACTTTGACAGAGACATACCACTGCTGGGTTTGTACCCCAAAGAGGTAAAAAGGAAAAAGACATACAAAAACATTTATAGCCACATTCTTTGTAGTAGCAAAATATTGGAAAATGAAGGGGTGTCCATTAAATGGGGAATGGCTGAACAAATTGTGGTATCTGATGGTAATGGAATTCTGCTGTGCTGAAAGGAATAATGAACTGTAATTCCATGTAAACTGGAATGACCTCCAGAAATTGATGCACAGTGAAAGGAGCAGAACCAGGAGAACATTGTAAACAGAGACTGAAACATTATGGTACAATCAAATGTAATAGACTTTTCTCCTAGCAGCAATGCAATGACTCAGGACAATCCAGAGAAACTTATGAGAAAGAACGTTATCCAAATCCAGATAAAGAACTGTGGGAACAGAAACACATAAGAAAAACATATGATTGATCATGTAATTCGATAGGGATATGATTAGGGTTTTGATGTTAAAGATAACTCTACTGTGAATATGAATAACATGGAAATATATTTTGAACAATGATACATGTATAATCCAGTGGAATTGCTTGTCAGCTCTGAGAAGAGGGAGGGAAGAGGAGTGGAAATCATGACTCATGTAACCATGAAAAAAATATTCTAAATAAAAAAATGAATAAAAATAAATAGAAAAAGTAATTGTGCCTAATCATCTCAAGGTATAGAATGTTATCAATAGAGTGACCACATAAACTATACTTTAATTGAAATTTGTGTATTTGCAATGAAATCTCAGAAATAAATTTCTAATTCAAGAAAGTACTGAATTAAATTTGATATTGGTGGAAATATTAAAAAAAATTAACAACTCATCACTACTTCTCCCACTTAAAGGATATTTTTTAAGTAAAAGGATTCTGGAAGAATTTAGTTTTTTTTTTCAAACCCTTACCTTCCATCTTGGAATCAATACTGTATATTGGTTCCAAGGCAGAAGAATGGTAAGGGCTAGGCAACAAGGGTTAAGTAACTTGCCCAAGGTCTCACAGCTGGGTAGTGTCTGAGGCCAGATTTGAACCCAGGACCTCCTTTCAATCCACTGAGATACCCAGCTGCCCCTTGTTAGCTTTCTTTAATATAGATGAGGTTAAATCCTTCATAATTCTGAATTGAATTACTTCTTTCTGTATTTTCTCACTGACCGTGAGAAATTTGCCTATAAGATTACTGGGAGATATCATTAGGGAATTTATTCAAGGAGGTGATTGGTAGAGTCTTTAAGTTTATGTTTTACCCTCTTATTTTAAAATATTATGGCATTTTTCTTAAATAATTTCTGTTTATTAATTAATTTATTTAATTTATCAATTTAGAATATTCTTCTGTAGTTACATGATTCATGTTCTTTCCTTCCTTTCCTTCTTCCCCCCTCCCGTAGCCAATGAGCAATTCCACTGGGCTTTACATGTATCATTGTTTATAACCTATATCCATATTATTAATCTTTTCAATAGAGTAATTATTTAGAGTCTACATCCCCATTATATATGCAATATGATGTCTAGATTTTTGTTCACATTTATTTGGATCACAGCTTTCAGATAGGAAAATAATTCTTTAATTGTTTCTTCTGGAACTATTTTTCCAGACGAGTTGTTTTTCCAATGAAATATTTCATATTGGCTTCTATTTTTTCATTCTTTTGACCTTATTGTTTCTGGACCAGTTTCCACTGTCTGAATTCTAAATTTCTAGAAATTATTCTCTTCAATGACCTTTTGAACATCCTTTTCCATTTAGCCATTTCTACTTTTAAGAAAAATTTCCCTTCACTGGATTTTTGTGTCTCTTTTTTCCCTGCTTTTCCAGGGTACTAATCTCTTTCTTACTTTTCTTTTTTAATTTCTTTCCCCCATTTTCCTGTTCCTCTCTTATTTTATTTTTGAAATTCTTTTTTATCTCTTCCAAGGTATGAGATCAATTCACATTTTTCCTTGAAGTTTTGCAAGTAGCTGCTTTGATCTCATTGTCCTCTTTTGAGTTTGTTCCTTGTTCTTCCTTGTCTACATGATACTTTTCTATGGGTAGAGGTGTGTGTGTGTGTGTGTGTGTGTGTGTGTGTGTGTGTGTGTGTGTGTCTTATATTTGCTTTTTTCCCAGCCTTTTCTTGACTTTTATTTTTATCTTAAAGGTGTCCTGAGGTTAGAAGGAGTACTCTCTTAAAGTTCAATTTTTCCTTTTTTTTTCTCTCAAATCTAATTCTTGGTGTCTACAAGTTTCAATTGTTCCAAAGAGATATGATGGCCTGTTAGCTAAGAGCTCAGGGAGCCACTTCCCACAGATATTTTGGTCTCTCTCAAGGCCTATTGTTTGGCTTGTAAGGTCAAGTACATTGTGAACTACCTTTCACAGGGGCTCAATCCCTCACCTTGGGTTTGGGCAGGGCCTTTGGGCCTCACTGCTGACTTTTACCAGTCAGGTATCCTTTGGACCATCTTGAACTGGGACTTAGGACCTTAATGTAGGCTTGAGAATATAGCTTTCAGACTATATGTGAATGAATTGGACTTCATAGGATCATTTGGACCAGAGGGATTTCAAAAGCTTGGAGGAAAAATAATAAGAAGGTGTGTAGTACATATTTTCTTCATGAAGGTTTTATTTATGAAGAGTCAGGAAACAGAGACAACACTTTGCCCAAAAGATAAATTATTCATTGGCCAATGTACAGTAGTGAAATAAAACAGTTTGAGATTCATCTTTTCTTTCCCCCCTGGTGGAATAAAAGGTAATTTTTTGGATTAAATAGATTCTCCCTGAGGAGATAATTGAATCATCAGGGGAAGATAAGGAAGTAATGTGGATTCAGACACATGGAAGTTTATTAGGAGGGCTCTAAACTGGGGAATGTTCCATTTGGAGACTATGGCAGAGAGGTTTCCAGTTACTTAATTACCAAAAAAAGGCAGGCAATATAAACTTAAAAGAGGGAAATAAGGTAGTTCTTTGAAAGAAACTCCATACTCAAGTTAAGAATAAAGAGATGAAAAATTTAATTAAATTGCGTCAAGGAAACAGATGGTATCAAGCTTTTGGTTGTTACAAGGTAAACAAAGGAATAATGCAATAATAAATAAAATAATAAAATGCTAAATTGCCTTCTACACCCCCAGCAAATGTAGAATAATCTGAAGCAATATCTGCTGCTCTTCTGTGTTTGGTTTTTATTCACTTTTTGATGTTTCTGTGTTATATAACTATTTTCTTTATTTGAGTTTATAAAAGATGAAGCAGCAGGATGGCTTCAATTGAACATATTGTATTGTAATTGTTGAAAAATAAAAACCATTTAAAAAGTGAAAGACAATTTAGTCAGGAATGGTAAGAATCTTTTTGAAAACTAATGTTATAATAAATGAAATTCAATTACTTCTCTAAATATAAAGATTGAATATTGAGTTATAGACTAGGCTTTGCTGAAATGCTTATACAAAAATTTACCATTCAGAGGGTGGTCATATTGAATATCATTTTGGGGTATTATTTTTATTTTTCATATAGAGCATAAGTAAGATGACTCAGTGGATAGAGCCAGGGCTATAAATGGGAGATGCTGGTTCACATCTGGCCTCAGACACTTCCTAGTGGTATGTCCTTAGGCAAGCCACACAACCCTGATTGCCTGAACCTTACTGATCTTCAGCTTTGGGACCAAAACTTGGTGCTGAATCTAAGACAGAAGATAAGAGGTTGTGTGTGTGTGTGTGTGTGTGTGTGTGTGTGTGTGTGTTTTAAAGAGAAAATAAATAGATTTATAATAGAAAGGTAATAGCTGTTTAAATTCTAGTATATGAAAAAAGGCATGGGATTTAAGGAACATGGTCTAAAATAGGATACCTGGCCAGTGATGGAAATAATTTCACAAGGGCTGGCAAAATACAAACATTCATGTTTTTGTATATACATGTATATATGTGGGGTGTATGGGGTGCTCAGGGAGGGGTAGTATCTCTGGTATGGAGGGCTTGTCGTGCCCTTCTAGGGCAGCTCTCCAGCCTCTGACCCTCACCTGACACCCAGCTCTCACTTATGGCTCCCAGTAGCTGCTAGCATGAGGCAGCGGCCACACCCTGGGCAATGGCTTCAACAGGCCAGCTAAACCTTGTGAGGGTAGCCATCGGGTTGTCGCTGACCCCTGGTGAACCAGGGCTTTGCTCACCCAGTGTATGAAGACTGCTTCGGTGGAACAGGCGGAAGAAACCAATAAGAAGGTTCAACGGCTGAGATGGCTACGCAGCAAAGCACTGTGGAGTGCTTAGGGCATGTTGGAGCACAAAGGACAACACGGCCATCCAATGCAACTGAGGAAGTCTCCAGGTGTAACGACTTTTCATGCCACTGGACCCAGGCTTCAAAGCTGAGAGAGTGGGACTGTCTCTGTGCATTGACTTTTCCACTTAAATCTTCACGCACAAGTGTCTTTGTGCACAAAAACGCACAAAGACAATCGTCATCCTCGGTTCGAGAGACAACCAACATACACACAATGTGTATATATATATATATATATATATATATATATATATATATATATATATATATATATATATATATATATATGTATATACATATGTATCTGTACATGTGTACAACTCTTATTTCCCAGTATATATTAAGGGACATTATATTTTTTGTGCATATATATATATGTATATATACATGCATCTATGTATATATAGATAATAAATAGAATATAGAGTCTCTATATACATACGTAGTAAATATAGCACATAGACGATGTATAGGTATATGTGTGGATTCTGTACATATTTTATCCATATAAATAGACATATTCCTTTCCACTGTACCCCAACCATATTTTAGGGAATATATACATATGTATATATTAAAAACACACACATACATAAATATATGTATTCCCCAAATATCTGTGTGTATGTATGCATATATTTTGTTATTCAGTCATTTCAATCATGCCTGGATCTTCATGAATCCATTTGGAGTTTTCTATTTAGTAGAATTTAGTACAGACTCTCACCTCTTCTAGGCTTCAATAATCTTCTAATGGGTCTACTTGCCTCAAGTTTCTCTTCAATTTATTCCGTACTTCACTCAGGTGCCAAAGTAGTTCCTTTAAAGTATAAGTTTAAACATGTCACATTCTCTACCCTCTGCCTCAACCTCCAACTTAATAAACTCCCTGGGTTTTATTCATACCTAAAAGTTTTGAAGGGATATGAAGTTTGTAGCAAGGCAGATAAGATAGACAGAGAAGAGATAACATAGAATACAGACAGGGCTTCTGCTTTTGAGAGAGCACAGAAAGTTCCACTAAATGGAATAAATTTAGCATGACATTGCCAGTTGTCAGTGCCATTTTAAGGAATGAATAAAGCCCTGAAAAATCATTTACTCTTTCTGAACTCTGTTCCTTAATCTTGAAAAGTAACAAGAATTTCTATGTGATTTCCTGGTTTTATATTTAAGATACTTCTTTATCTTAATCATCTGCTTCCTAAAATATGACCAATCAATGATAAAGCACAAATACATATACCCACATGTCTCTATATTTATAGCATAATATTAAAGGGGAGAAAGAGTGGAAACCAGTAAGTGTGATTTATAGCACTGAAACCATGTCAAAGGAAAAAATTCTGTCCATAAATGTGTTTTTTATTAATAACACAAATAAACATACACACATATACCCATACACATTTACATATATTAGTATATATGTATTATGTATCTATAGGTCTGTGTCTATCTATTGACTGACAAATCTAAAGTTCAGAGAAAAAGGTCTTATGTGGGGCCATTCTGCCTCTACTAGCTAATGAGCTCTATTTTAATATGAGTTACATTATAGCAGGAATCAGCTTTGTTTAAATTCCTATGGGATGAGAAAATAAATGAATGAGTCCACAAACAACTCTAATTACAGATAGAAATGTAATGCTCAAGTATCTATCTGTTATCCATAGATTTCATATGACTTAACTGGTCACTAGCAAGTAATATATACTTTGATATCTTTAATTCTAAAACTTGAGCCAAATTTGGATTGCTAATATGCTGCAGCATGTACATCTCTTTTATCCCGTTACCTATTTACAACATTGATTCATATGAAAAGGCAATGTTACATAACCCAAAGTCTAATAATATCCAAGCTGGTGATTTTTTGAAAGTGTGGCAAAGTTTCTCAAATATTATCTCTTCCTATCTCATACATTCATATTTATATCTTCTGCATTCATTGCTCAGCAGTCACCATAGCCTATGAAATAGAGAGATAGATAGAGATAGAGAGAGCGGGGGGGAGTTTCTTTACCATTAGAATGTTTATCCTCCATACTTATATCCTCAAGATTAAGTCAAGTGCTTGGCAGCAAGTGTTCATTAACAGTTGCTGATTAATTGATTCTGACTTTGAAGGAAGTGCTCTTTCCCTTATTTCCATATCCCCACCCTACTCAATGTCCACAACCCAGTTCAATTCTTACTCCTTACATGAAGATTTTCATGACTACTCTAGTTCACATAAATTTCTCCCTTTTCATAACTACCATTGTTTATGATCTTTGTCAAACAGATTAACATATTATACTTTTCCTGTTGGTTCCCTTTACTTTGCCTCTCCACCAGATTTTAAGCTCCCTGAGGGAGGGAATTATAATATAAATGGACCACACATTTACCTAGAGTCATTGGGCTATGAGGTATTATAGAAATGTGTTCCATCTGTTGGAATCTTGTCCCTTAAATTGCCAGAACTTTTATTCTAGTCACTTTTTAAATGAAAATCAGTCTAAAACATGGTCCAAATATCTTTTTTTAAGAAAAAGACTTGAATAACAATTTAATTCTTTTTCTCTTGAGTGTTCAGTCTGAATAGAATTCACTTCTATGTATTGTCATGCTTTTCAGGTAGGGGAGTAGGGTGAAACAATTTACCTGGGCACCAAAATAGTATCCTTATTCCTAGATTCTCTTAGTTCCTCTTTTGTTTTATTTTTTTTGGGGGGGGGGGTTATTTCATGTCACTTTCCTCAACATGAAGCTGCTAGTTGCTGCTTCTTGCTACCATAAACAACTTGCATGTATTAACTTGTAAAGATGGGATTAACTCTCCCCTTCTTAATTGTAAATTTAATGAACAAAAAGCAAGATACCCTTACTTAACTTTAAGTAAGGGAGATCTACCAATGACCCACTAAAATGGTTTACACCTCCAGAAACCACTGTCTGCCCCCCTGGGCAGTGCTAAGAAAATCTTGTAGGACTGTACTTGGTCCCTGTAAAGTGAAGGAAGGGACATGAAGTAACATTAAGAAAGGTCTTTAAAAGAGGCCAAAACTTCCTGTCAGGAAGTCTCTGGGTTGAATATGGAGTGTAGAGGACCAGGGAGTCTGGTAAGACTGCTCTTGGATCTTCTCCTTTTGGAGCCACTGCTTGGGTGAGTGAAAAACTTACTCCTTTTCTTGTTTCTGGAGAGATTAGCTTTTGGAAAGGCCTCCCCGTCTTGGAGGAGGCCTCATGTGTATTCAACACTGGGCCCCTCCTGTTGAGAGTCCTTCAGCTGAGGGCTATTTAGCCCTGCCTGGTTTGAGTCAGGGGCTGGAGCAAATATTTAGTGTGTTAGGTTAGATATCTTACTCTACCCTCTTTTACATTTCTCTACTTTCACTCTTCCTATCTTTTTGTAAATAAAACTGCTAGTCATTTTGACTTGAGCTGTATTAATTATTTTTTAATTGGCAACCACATTTTCTTATATTTAGTCCCACCATCAATTTAATTCTTACAAACTACCTGTCCGTGTTCCAAAAATAAGAGAGGAAATCATCTTATAATTTAATGCATCTAATTTACTGTAGAACAAGAAATGAGATAACTAAGGATTTGGTGTGTGTGTGTGTGTGTGTGTGTGTGTGTGTGTGTGTGTGTGTGTGTAAAAGAATATTAAAAGGGTTCAGGGAGTTTCTGAAGATTTTTTTTAGAAATAAAGTACAAAATAATGTGAACTTGTATATTGAAATACTTACCAAATTGACCTCATGATAACAATGTTATCATGTTGATCAGAGGGCTTTTGTTTGTCCCTCCAGATATTCCTGTCTTCTAACATATTGGTAGATTCATAACATCCATAGTATTTAGCTAGAAATAAAACACATACTGAATAAACATATGCTAAGTGGGGTTGGTTCTTTAAGGGAATAAATAAACATATTGTCTAGGATTTTCTCTTCCATGAGATGGATTCTAAAAGTCCAGCAAAACAAACCTTCAAAAGCATCAGCAGTACCTTTGTACTGTATTAGCTGTGTGACTCTAAGCAAGTCACTTCATTTCTTTAATCAATTTTCTCTTGGTCTTGAAAATGAGAGGACTGGAAAATCTCTGGAAAATAAGTGATCTCTAAAATGGTATTGACTCTAAATCGATGATCATTCTATCACATGAAAAGATATTACTTAGAAGAGAAATTAGACATTTTTCTGATTCACTCCAATGGACAGAACTAGACTATTGGTTAGAAGTTTCATAGAATAATTTCAGATGCATGGTAAGGATTGTCATTCCCCTAAAAATTAGGGATAATGCCTAGATCTATAATTTCATTAGCACGGTGACCTCTAAGATGAGTAAACCTTTTGTTCTTTATATATAATTTGCAGTCTTAAAGTTGTCTAGAGCATGGAGAGATAAAGTTTGTTTTTGTTTTATTTTGTTTTTGTTTTTTTTTTTTCCTGAGGTCACATTAGCCAGTATTCTAGAGTCAAGAAAGGAATCGAATTCTTTCTGGATTTGAGGCTAGGTTTCCATCTAGTACACTATTCAGCCTCCATTACTAACAATAATTAAATGTCACAAAATGTAAAAAAAATAACTTTTAAAAAAATCCTTATCATCTGTCAATGTCCATTGTAAGACAGAAGAGCAGCAAGGAGTAGGCATTTGGGGTAAAGGGATTTGCCCAGAGTCACATGGCTAGAAAGTGTCTGAAGCCAGATTTAATCTCAAGTTCTCCCAACTCCAGGCCTGGATCTCCATCCATTTACTACCTGGCTGCCCCCAATGGGTTACTTTAACAGTCAGTGAATTTCCTCTCATAGGTGGATTTTGAGATGGAAATGCATAACCAATTTTCAGAGATAATATAGAAGAGACTGGGTTACTTCTGAAATCCTTTCCTCTTTTAAAATTCTGTGATTCTTTCTAAGGTCTTTCAGTAATGACCAATATATATATAGTTGTGTCATTGAGATATATATTTTTTTTTCTGGATCCAAATATATGCCATTTTGCTTTTCCTCAAATGAGTTGTTTTTCAATGTTTAGATTCATGCTGAGAGAAAGACAAAAATCACTGAAGTGAATTATTTGCCAGCTCACAGGGTCAACTGCTTATTGTCCTTAATTTGGTACATTAGCCCTAATTGATGCTAGTCTTGAGAACGTTGTGTTCAAAATAGATTTTAAGCTTAATGTGACTTTGGCATTGTGGTGAAGAATAAAGGTAAGGGTCCCAATCTTGTTCCCAAGACATTTAATACAACATGGATATGAACTCTTTCAAATCATATGTAATATTACTTTACTAGGAAATTTTCTTATGTAATAAAAGAAAAAAAAAGCCTGATCTAGGTAACTGACACCAATTTTTATATGTATGAGCATTTAACAAAAAAATGCATCAAAATCAATCATTTTCATTTACCACATCAATGTGGTATAACAGTAAGGGGCAGCATTTCCTGCCTGAATTCTATTATGACTGGTAATAAGCTGTTAGATTACATGACCAAGATGACAAGCAGAAATTTACAAGCATTTAGAAAATTCTCCTGGCTAGAGTTAATGCATGTATTTGCACAATGTCCATCTCCTGAGCAAACTCTCTGGGTCTAGTGGCATTATGAAATGGGAACTTGAGAAACTATACAGTTCTTTTGGAAAGAAATAGACAACTTAAATAATTCAGATTCTCCCACACCCAAATCTATTTCTTTTCTTATTTGTGTGAAAGAGCCCTAGGAAGTTTCTCTCATCTTAACTTTAACAAGGAGCTAAGACTCAAAGAGCATGAGTGATCTGCCAGCAGGTACAGGGTCACAACTACAGAAAAACTCAGGGTGGGGGAGACCCCATGTTGGGAGATGTAGGAATGTAATAGACTGAAGGAGAGATCATAGAGGTCTTGGTTTAAGGTTCTGAACCACATGAATTTGCAAAGTTGCTGTGGTCTCTCACATAAGTTAAAAAGAAAATGCTTTTTAAAAAGGGGCATTTACCTAAAAATGTGGACGGTTATTATTTTTTTTGCATTATTTTAGGCCTTCTCCTTCAACTTGTCAATGATTATATTCATTATTTCAAAGATCCTTGATACCTTTGGTGTTAATTATCATTCCATTGATAAAGATGGACATTGCCTCTATGTTTCCACCTCTAAAATGGAAATAATAGTAACACTTTCAATATCTCACTTATAAAATGAAATGAAAAAATACTTTATAACTATAAAGGAATACTAAAATATCACTTGTAATTATTATTTGTCAAATATTGACAAACTTTTAAAATAATGACTATCAAATGTATATGTATATGCATATCCAGCCATAAATATGAAATCAGAAATCTACTAATTTAATTATATGAGGTATAGACTCACATATACACAGTGTATGAGTAGTTCACAGTATTATCAATTTAGGGTTGGAAGAGAGCTGAGAGACTATATAGTCTCTCATATATATATATATATATATATATGTATGTATGTATATGTATAAATATAGTCCAGGTTCTCATTTAACAGTTGAAGAAAAAAAAACTGAGGCTTAGAAGAGTCAAATGACCTGCCTGAGGTCATGTAGGCAGTAGGTAGCAGAGAAAGAATTTGAACTCAAGCCCTATAATGTGAGAGTCATTGCCCTTTCTATTGTATCATGCTACTTCCAACCAGTTTATTTTTTTTCCACCAGTTTATTATAATGCCTTGACTGAGAATATTTTTTATCCCTTTGTGCTTTAACAAGGTTTGATGAGAATATCAAAGGAAGATTACAGTCATAGGTTGTCTCTTTACTCAAATTTATTGCCCATCAATAAATAATTTCTCATAATCAATCATAATCAATAAATAATTTCTCATAATTCTAAGATCCACATATAAGATTTTTCTCCTGTGGCCCCCAAAGCTACCTCCTTTACTGTACTTAATTTGCTGAAATAAGTCCTAAGCTTCTGTCTAATCTACTAAGGACTGACCTGGTCTGAGCATCAGCTCCTCTCTGAGTCTCTGTTTACTGCTGTTATCTAAATGGTTCCAGATTCCAGATTTAGATTTCCCGTGATCTTATGAAAAGTTTTCCATGGGCTTCTTTCTCTCTTATCTGAAAATCCAGGACTACAAAAGCCCTTGTGAAATAAATTTTATCACCTAGACATCTCATGTCAGTCTATCAAGAATACATATCACTTAGCAGGGACAGAATAAAAGAACGTTGGGAAAGAGAAAGCTCTCCTTTGTACATGCACAATTTCTTAACTGTAGAGGAACTTAGAGATCTTTCATTTCATTCCATGATCAAATGGATGGACCTTCTAAGACATTCCAAATATATAGATTTACATAAACATCCACTTTTAAAATTCTCTTGATTCCCTTCTGAGAATGACCATTCAATATTTGGTCAGCTCTATCATGAGGATTTTCCTCATGATTTATGCTCACATTTAGCCCCATATGGTCTTTCTGAAACTATCTCTAACCATTAGTTCCAGCTCTGCCTTCTAGAGCCAGGAAGAACAAAGACAATAATTTTTTTCAGTTCAGTGCATTCATTTAAAATGGATATTACATGTTTATTGCCTTTACTTCTCCAGATTAAACATCCCTAGACCTTTCAATGCCTCTGATGGGGCATGGTCTTCAGACCTTCCTCACGATGTGGTCCAGTTGGTCAATGTCCTGCTGAAAATGTGGCATCAACTTTCTCCAGAACCCATCTAACCAAGAAATGGTGGGAAAAGATCACAATTGCCTTCATTCTCTGACATTATGCCTCTTAATGTAGCCAACTATCTCAATAACATTTTTTCCTGCCACATGATGTCATTGACATATCCAGCTTACAGTTTATATAATCCCCCAAGCACATTTCACAAGCTGTCTAACCATGATTATTTCACACTAGGCTTGTGCAGTATTATTGCCTTATTTTTTTTTCTTTTAAACTCCAACTGTAGGCAATGGAAAGTAATGAATGCTGGAGGGGATGTGGCAAAGTCAGGACATTACTGCATTGCTGGTGGAGTTGTGAATTAATCCAACCATTCTGAAAGGCAATTTGGAACTAGGCACAAAGGGCACTAAAAGACTGTCTGCCCTTTGATCCAGCCATAGCACTGCTGGGTTTGTACCCCAAAAAGATAATAAGGAAAAAGACTTGTACAAGAATATTCATAGCTGTGCTCTTGGTGGTGGCAAAAAATTGAGAAATGAGGGGATGCTCTTCAATTGGGGACTGACTGAACAAATTGTGGTATATGTTGGTGATGGAATACTATAGTGCCCAAAGGAATAATGAACTGGAGGAATTCCATGGAGACTGGAACGACCTCCAGGAATCTATGCAGAGTGAAAGGAGAAGAACCAGGAGAACATTGTACACAGAGACCAATTCACTGTGGTACAATCAAATGTAATGGACTTTTCCATTAATGGCAATGCAGTGATCTGAACAACACCGAGGGATCTATGAGAAAGAACACTATCCACATTCAGAAGATCAACTGTGGGAGCAGAAACACAGAAGAAAAACAACTGCTTCAATACATGGGTCTATGGGATATGGTTAGGGATACACACTCTAAATGAACATCCTAGTGGAAACATCAACAACATGGAAATAGGTTCTGATCAAGGACATAAGTAATACCCATTGAAATTGCACATCAGCTATGGGAAGGGTGTGGGGAGGGGAGGGAAGGAAATAATATGATTTTTGTAACCAAGGAATAATGTTCCAAATTGACTAAATAAATTAATTTAAATTAACAAAAAAATAAACTCCATCTATAGGACTTTTCATTTATCATTCTAATGAATGTCTTCATTTGAAGAGTTAGGAATGGTAACTGAGCATGCTCCATGGGATGGTGCTCATGACATCCTTACAGAATTTGGCTTTATTAGGTCTGGCCCATCTCACCTGACTTGTCAGCCTTTTCTGTGGATCCTGAGTCTGCTGCCCAATGTGTCAACCATCACTCCCAGCTTCATGGTATTTAAAAGTTGTATCAGTAAGACAACTGCACCTTCATCCAAGTAGTGATAAAAAATAAAGAAATAAAAACACAGTTCCATATAGGTGATGCGTAATCCTGGCTTAACATTTTTAAATGATTATAACTTATAAACCTCCTTTACCCCTTAATTTGTTTTTGTTACCTTCCTTGTATATTTCCCTATAGTACTTAGTAATTAAGTATTCAAATGGCATGTGCTATTTTCATAAAACAAAATAGAAGGAAAAGGTCTCTTACCAGATTTTGGAAACATAGTCTCATGAGGAGATATGATGAGAGAGAAATGACAGAAAGCAGATTCCTCTGAAACTAGTCCTAGAATTTGATAGTAGTAAAGAAAAATTATTTCCTACCTCTGAGGGTTTTTAAGAATATACCACCATAGTGTGTCTAATCATTTTAACACAAAAGTCTCAAGGCAATCCCAGACTTCATTTTTTTTGTACCTGTAAACTCTAACATTTGGCTGTAGAGCTGGAATTATTTTTCCCAGTACTTGATCTTTGTTCTCTGGAGATTTGTTAACTCACTGTCCAGATTAAATTTTAAAATAAAACAAACAAACAAACAAAGAAAAATCAACAATGGTCTCTGGTCCTCATTCTACTCTATGAAAATAGCACATAGTACCTCAAAAATAATTATAAAAGTTTTATTACTAAATATTACAGAGAAAAACACACTGGAAAAGAAGATAAATTTGTAAAAGGTTTACTAATCAGATCTTGCATAATGAGAAGAATATAGTATTGAAAATCACAAGAATTTGTTCTTGAGTCTTGATATATCATTTACTAATGGCAATGTGATGACTTTGGGTAAGTGACTTAATTTCCCTAGGCATTGGTTTCCTATCAAGAAGGAGGAATAGAAAGAGTGCAGGATTTAGAACTAGGAAGAAATGAATTCATTTCTAGCCTTATAACTTACTAGCTATGTGATGTGGGGAAAATCACTTAATTTCTTTCTGTCTTGGTCATGCCATCTATAAAACAGGGATAATAATAACACCTTCTTCCTAGAGTTATTGTGAGAATCAAATGAGATAATATTTGTGAAACACATTATAAACTTGTAAAGTGCTCTGTGCTAAGATGATGTTAATACTGCCCCCTTTCTCGCAGAGGAGTTGTAAAAAGTGCTTTGAAAAAACGTAAAATGAGTAAATATCAGCTATTGCTCTATAAGTTGTATTTATTCATCTTAGTCCTCCAAATAAAATACCCTGAACATGATCTTGTGCTTTTTGTAACTCTTTTACTTCTTTCTGACTTATAGCTCTTTCATCCTGATCTCCCCAAGTCCTTGTTTTTTCCTCTCTTGGCCAAGTTCTCTGGAAGTCATAAGAAAGACAGAGAATCCAGTTTCTTTGCTTATTCTTCCTTCATCTCTCAGTCCTACAAGGACGTTGCAGACCGCAGGGTGACTGAATTACTCTCAGTCCTCTTCACTGTGCTTATTTACATTTAGGGACCCTGACAAGCTCCATATAGAGGCACCCAGTGCTTCAGGCACACATGCCATCTTGGGTCATTTCTCCACAATAAGCTTAAGGCCTGAATAATCCAGATAATCACCTCAGCACTCCACCTCACTTTACTTTTAGACTGGAATGACATCCTCTTCAGGCACTAACACTGATGCCTGCTTAAATCCAGATGCATTTGACAGAATTCATGAAAAAACAAAATAGCAACATCACCACTTACAAAAAGATATCATTCAGGTCAACAATCTTTAAAAACCAAAACTAAAGCCAAAATGCAACTACATTGTACCTATTTATTTAAATTAACAAACATTTTCCAGATGCTTGCAATGTACCATCATTACCTGCTAGAAAGTAGTCTAAAGCTCACCAGAGGAAATTAAAGAGGGATATTAAAGTTTTCTACAGTTAGGTTCAAAAGATTTATTGAACAAGGATAGAATGAGACTACAAATCTTTAGTTGTATGAAAGTGATCTGGGGCTTTTAGTGAATTTCATAAATAAGACAAGTTTTCTTTGTTTCAAGGGAATCAAAAGATGTAGTGCTAAAGATACATAAGTAAAATTAGTGTATTTCAAGCAAGGGAAGCGATTGAACTGCTGAACTCTTATCCATCAGTTGATGTCAGTAAACATTTAGCAAGTACCTACTATGTGCCATGCACTGTGTTAAACATTGGGGATATAAAAGAGACAAAAGGCAGTCCCTGCTCTGAAGGAGATAATTATCTAATAGGGGAGAGAGCATGCAAACAAATATATACAAATAAGTTATATATAAGATAAGTAGGAAATATTAAATGGAAGGCAATAGAATAAAGAGATTGGAATAGTTTCCCTGGTCTGATCAAAGGTCAGTTCAAAATTGAAGCTTTGTTTCTAGTTGCATGAAATGTATTTTTGAAAGGACATCAACAAGCTAGAGCATATAGAGAGGGCAACAGAGATGGTAGGGGTATTTTGAACCATGGCACAGGAATATTTATTGATGGAAATTAAGTTTTTAGCCCAGGAAAAAAGAAAAGTTTGAAAAGATTTGATGGGGAAAGGTAGAGTGCGATATGCTGTATTTGAAACATTCGAAAAGCTAGTTATTAGATAGATTGTTTTATTTGTTTTCAGAGAGGAGAGCTGAGGCAAATGGAGAGAAATTATAGAGAGTTCAATTTTGGCTTACTGTATGTAAGAACAATTTTCTTCTTTTAAAAATATTTATTTAATTAATTTAGAATATTTTCCATGGTTACATGATTCATGTTCTTTCCCTGCCCTCCCCCCTCCTAGAGCCAACAAGAAATCCCACTGGGTTTTACATGTATCATTTCAGGACAATCTTCTTTGGAATATTGACTCATTTGTTTTTAGAGGTCTTAAAACAAAGACTAGAATTCCACTTGTCAGGAATATATTAAAGGAGATTCATACTTTGGGAGCTGATTGGAGCAGATAACTACTGAGTTCCCTCCCAAGACTAAAGGCCCATTTTTCTAAATTCTTAGAAATTTTTAAAAATTCTTAGCAAAGAAGCTAAGAAAAAATTGAGAACTGAACTGGTAAGCAAGCCTGTATTAAAATCTTGGATATACCCTACCTAGCTGTGTAACCTAAGAAAAGTTATTTTACTTCTCTGCATCTCAAATTTCCCAACTGTAAAATAATCAAATGGGACCAAATAATGCTTAATGTTTTTTGTAACTCTAAAATAATGATATTACTAAGCCATTAACAATAACTTATTAAGCCATACACTCCTCCTCTCTAGCCAAATGTTCGATGTATTATGACTTGTTTTTTGAATCTAAATTTGTAACATGCCATATAGGTCAATAACAAATGTTGAAAAAAATAATCTCAACTATGTCATAGGTTCATGGGTTTAGAGCTGAAAAGAATTCTGGGGGTCATCTAATCCAGCTTCTTTATTTTATACATGTGGACATTGAGATCCAGAGAATTTAATAGACTAATTAGGATAATGAAGGTATTAAGTAGCAGAGTCAGGATTTAAATCAAGTTTAGGGATCCAAATGAATTCTTTTCTTTGCATTATGTAGCATTTAAGGTATCTGGTGATACTTTTAATGGATTGCTATTAATCTTTATTTGGGAGAAACAAAACAAAAACATCTTATAGATTTTTCCATTTGTGATTTGTCAGTTTTCCAGGAAAATATCCACAGTCAGATTGCTAAACTAAGATACATGAGTAGGTCTAGGGATCATTTGGGTCATATTGATGAGACAGGCATTACCCACTGTAATAGGGAAAATTATTTTTTCTATGGAAGGAAAATAGTTCCAATCAAATATCTGGCTGAAGAGTTTCTAAGCTTCATTCCAGATAGAAAATTCTATGAGTCTATGTTAATTTCAGTGGAATATTATGAGTTCTATGTTAGAAAACTCTTTCCATTTTCTTCCTAACCAATCTCTCTTACTTCCTTCCCCTTGCAACAAATTATCTCCAACCACCACTTTGTTGCTTTCTTGCATGTAAATCAGTTTATTTCTCTGTAAATCGAAGTCTTTTCAGTATTGTGCTGGCACAAGCTCATTTTCCTGTGAAAGTACAACTCATATTCAAATATAAAGTAGAAGTTGTTAATATGCCAAACCTAGAGTGCCAAGGTTTCAGCTAATTTTTCTCTTGTGAGGAAGGGGGGTGGGGATGAATATTGGCTACATTTACATAAGGGATGGGCAAGAAAGGAATACAGAAACTCTCTCAAGGACACAGGTCAGTAATTCCAAGTAGCAGAAAGGAAGTGCTGAACTTTTCTCATAACATTGCCACTCTCTGATTTCATTAAACTTTGAGCATGTTTATAATTGGGTGATTATATCTACATGCCAAAGAATACATGATTTCATTGGTTGAGAATCTCGCTAACTGACATGGAATATTAAAAATAAAAACACACGCAGAAAACAAAGGAAAAACCTACCCTTAATGATCAACCTTAGGATGTTAAAATTTTCTCACTTTCGCTGGGCTGATTTAGGTTGATGAACTCATATTCATCCCAAAATCTGTACAGTATATAAAATCTTTCCAGCTTGGTAGGACATGCCAGAGCTTGTTCAGTAGTTGCACAGCTTTTGAGGACATAAGGATATTTCTAAGGTCAGTTACTAATTTTATTATATATTAAATATAATAAAAGCAAATCAGAAAAGAAAATTGAAACTTTTTCATAGATTTACCTCCCAGATATATATATATAAACATATGTATACAATACATATGCCTGAATATATGTATATATTTACATATATGCATTCAATAGTATATATGTGATATATATACATATGTTATCTGTATATATGCCTATAAATCAGGGGGTTGGACTACATGACCTTTAATGTCCTTTTTAGCACTAAATCTATAATTCGGTGATGAGGTTGAAACTTTTTAATTTTGGATAGATTGGTAGATGAGGGAATGAGAGACAGCAGCACAGGGAAACAGACAGCAGAGATAGGCAAGTGTATTCTTCTGACATTTACTAGCTTTATAACTTCGTACAATTTGCTTTATCTGTCTCAGACTCCTTTCATCCACAAAATGGGGATAATAATAGCATACCTCACAGGATTGTTGTGAGCTAACAAATGAACTAACATGCAATGTGTGTTGCAAACCTGAAAATTTTATGTAAATGCTAGCTCTTATTATGTATTTGTCAAGAATTCATGGAATTATGGGATATACTACCTTGAAAGTTAACTGTTTTGGCTTTAATATTGTATTGGGGAATAGGATAGAAACTATAAATTGATCATTCTTTTCTTTAATTAAAAAAAAGAAAGAAGAAAGAAAAAAAACCCAAGCCACCTCTAGAATGTGTACTTGTTGTTCATGCCAAGGATCTGAGAGATTCATATCCTCTCACAAACTCTACATTTGCAGTTGTTGAATATAGGGACAAACAGGAGTCATGAGGGACAAGACAGAGTGAAAATGTTGGGATCCAAAGGATTATATCCACCCCAGGTTTCAGCTCCCCATGAAGCTTTTGTATCTCTGAGTTGTCTTGCATTCTGAAACCCTCTAACCCTGTAACCAAAGAACAGATAAGCAAAGAGGTTAGGGAGATACCGAGGAAATTTAATATTTCATTCTTATCAAAATCTGCAGAAGAAGTATGAATTTGCCTGAAAAAGACTTTATGCAAATTACTAAAAGACTAAAAGGTATGGGTTAGTCAGGCCTTGTACTCCTGAGGTTGAAGAAAAACAATAACAATGAAAACAAACAAAACAGGAGACTTTGGGCAGAGAAAACGGATTTTGAATCCAAGAATGCATAAAAGATCAGGCATTCTTCATGATTGCAGCACAGCACATGAAGTAAAATCCTGCCAGTGGAATTTATCATTGTAGACACAAACTATCAAGGCCTCTCTTTTTTAGGTTTCAAAACATTTAGATACTTGTTGGTTCCCTCTCACCTATTTGCCCTTCTTTCTCATCCTTCTCCCAATGGTGATTATATGTTGGTCTCATTAAATACAGCTAGTATATATCTATGCACATGGAGAGAGAATCTCCTCTGATTGAAGGAAAAAGAGTCCAATTATACAAGAAACTAACTAGGCATGCCCTTAGGGAACTTAAATGTTTAGTCTGGATGTCTCCCTTCCTAAGAAGAGAAAGGTATAGAGAAAGAACTTTTCCTTTCATAGATTACATATATTTGAGAGAATGTATAAGAATCAAAGAGGGAGGTCCTACCTTAGTCCCCACCACAGAAGAGTCAGAGTAGACTTTCTTGAGGAGGAAATATTTGAGTTTATCTTTAAAGGAGGGAATAAGAATTTAACAGATAAGAACTATTAGAGAAGAGTAATCTTTGGAGACAGACAGAATGCTGTTTGCAAAGGCATAGAGTTCAGAAAGAATGGTATTTCCATATTAGACACAGAGTAGTACAATTAATTCAGTTAGAATTCATAAGATTTGAAAAGGATGAAAATTAAAGCAGTCCAGCTTGGGGGTAGCTTGCATGTGAGAGAATTTATTTTTCATATACTGTATTATTTTTATATCAGAGCTCAAGTTGAAAGGTCCTAAATCAGTTCTTATATATTAAGCAGAATTACTATGTATTCCTGAGTCTCAGATTTTTTTTAAATATATTTTATTTGATCATTTCCAAGCATTATTCGTTAAAGACATAGATCATTTTCTTTTCCTCCCCCCCACCCCCCATAGCCGACGCGTAAGTCCACTGGGCATTAGATGTTTTCTTGATTTGAACCCATTGCTTTGTTGATAGTATTTGCATTAGAGTGTTCATTTAAAGTCTATCCTCTGTCATGTCCCCTCAACCTCTGTATTCAGGCAGTTGCTTTTTCTCGGTGTTTCCACTCCCATAGTTTATCCTTTGCTTATGAATGGTGTTTTTTTTTCTCCTGGATCCCTGAAAGTTGTTCAGGGACATTACACCGCCCCTAATGGAGAAGTCCATTACGTTCGATTATACCACAGTGTATTAGTCTCTGTGTACAATGTTCTCCTGGTTCTGCTCCTCTCGCTCTGCATCACTTCCTGGAGGTTGTTCCAGTCTCCATGGAACTTCTCCACTTTATTATTCCTTTGAGCACAATAGTATTCCATCACCAACATATACCACAGTTTGTTCAGCCATTCCCCAATTGATGGGCATCCCCTCGTTTTCCAGTTTTGGGCCACCACAAAGAGCGCAGCTATGAATATTTTTGTACAAGTCTTTGTGTCCATTATCTCTTTGGGGTACAGACCCAGCAGTGCTATGGCTGGGTCAAAGGGTAGATATTCTTTTGTCGCCCTTTGGGCATAGTTCCAAATTGCCCTCCAGAATGGTTGGATCAGTTCACAACTCCACCAGCAATGAATTAATGTCCCTACTTTGCCACATCCCCTCCAGCATTCATTACTTTCCTTTGCTGTTATGTTAGCCAATCTGCTAGGTGTGAGGTGATACCTCAGAGTTGTTTTGATTTGCATCTCTCTGATTATAAGAGATGTAGAACACTTCTTCATGTGCTTGTTAATAGTTTTGATTTCTTTATCTGAGAACTGCCTATCCATTTCCCTTGCCCATTTATCAATTGGAGAATGGCTTGATTTTTTGTACAATTGGTTTAGCTCATTATAAATATGAGTAATTAAACCTTTGTCAGAGGTTTCTATGAAGATTTTTTCCCAATTTGTTGTTTCCCTTCTGATTTTAGTTATATTGGTTTTGTTTGTACAAAAGCTTTTTAGTTTGATGTAGTCAAAATTATTTATTTTACATTTTGTGATTCTTTCTATATCTTGCTTGGTTTTAAAGCCTTTCCCCTCCCAAAGGTCTGACATGTATACTATTCTGTGTTTACCCAATATACTTATGGTTTCCTTCTTTATGTTTAAGTCACTCACCCATTTTGAATTTATCTTGGTGTAGGGTGTGAGGTGTTGATCTATTCCTAGTCTCTCCCACACTGTCTTCCAATTTTCCCAGCAGTTTTTATCGAATAGTGGATTTTTGTCCCAAAAGCTGGGATCTTTGGGTTTATCATATACTGTCTTGCTGAGGTCGTTTTCCCCCAGTCTATTCCACTGATCTTCCTTTCTGTTTCTTAGCCAGTACCAAATTGTTTTGATGACTGCTGCTTTGTAATATAGTTTGAGGTCTGGGACTGCAAGGCCCCCATCATATGTGTTTTTTTTCATTATTTCCCTGGATATCCTTGATCTTTTGTTCTTCCAAATGAACTTTGTTATGGTTTTTTCTAAATCAGTGAAGAAGTATTTTGGTAGTTCAATGGGTATGGCACTAAATAGATAAATAAGTTTGGGTAGGATGGTCATTTTTATTATATTGGCTCGTCCTATCCATGAGCAGTTAATGTTTTTCCAATTGTTCAAGTCTAGTTTTAGTTGTGTGGCGAGTGTTTTGTAGTTGTGTTCATATAGTTCCTGTGTTTGTCTTGGGAGATAGATTCCTAGGTATTTTATTTTGTCTAAGGTGATTTTGAATGGGATTTCTCTTTCTAGTTCTTGCTGCTGAGCTGTGTTGGAGATATATAGAAAAGCTGATGATTTATGTGGGTTTATTTTGTATCCTGCAACTTTGCTAAAGTTGTTGATTATTTCAATTAGCTTTTTGGTTGAATCTCTAGGATTCTTTAAGTAGACCATCATGTCATCCGCAAAGAGTGATAACTTGGTCTCCTCCTTGCCTATTCTGATGCCTTCAATTTCTTTATCTTCTCTAATTGCTACTGCTAGTGTTTCTAGTACAATGTCAAATAGTAGAGGTGATAATGGGCATCCTTGTTTCACTCCTGATCTTATTGGGAATGCATCTAGTTTATCCCCATTGCAGATGATATTAGCTGTTGGTTTTAGATATATACTGTTTATTATTTTTAGGAATGACCCTTCTATTCCTATGCTTTCTAGTGTTTTTAATAGGAATGGGTGTTGTATTTTATCAAAGGCTTTTTCTGCATCTATTGAGATAATCATGTGGTTCTTGCTAGTTTGCTTGTTGATGTGGTCGATTATGTGGATGGTTTTCCTAATGTTGAACCAGCCCTGCATCCCTGGTATGAATCCTACTTGATCATGGTGAATGATCCTTCTGATCACTTGCTGGAGTCTTTTTGCTAGTATCCTATTTAAAATTTTTGCATCTATATTCATTAGGGAGATTGGTCTATAGTTTTCTTTCTCTGTTTTTGACCTGCCTGGTTTTGGAATCAGTACCATGTTTGTGTCGTAAAAGGAGTTTGGTAGAACTCCCTCTTTGCTTATTATGTCAAATAGTTTGTATAGTATTGGGGTTAACTGTTCTCTGAATGTTTGATAGAATTCACAGGTGAATCCATCAGGCCCTGGGGATTTTTTCTTAGGAAGTTCTTTGATGGCTTGATGGATTTCAATTTCTGATATGGGATTATTTAAGAATTCTATTTCCTCTTCTGTTAGTCTAGGCAGTTTGTATTTTTGTATATATTCATCCATTTCTCCTAAATTGATGTATTTATTGCCATATAATTGGGCAAAGTAATTTCTAATGATTGCCTTAATTTCCTCCTCATTGGAGGTGCTGTCCCCCTTTTCATCTTTAATGCTGTGAATTTGCTTTTCTTCCTTCTTTTTTTTAATTAGATTGACCAGTACTTTGTCTATTTTGTTTGTTTTTTCAAAGTACCAGCTTCTTGTCTTATTTATTAAATCAATAGTTCTATCACTTTCGATTTTATTAATTTCTCCCTTAATTTTTAGGATTTCTAATTTGGTTTTCTGCTGAGGGTTTTTAATTTGATCGCTTTCGAGTTTTTTCAATTGCATTTCCAATTGATTGATCTCTGCTCTCCCTTGTTTGTTAATATGAGCTTTCAGGGATATGAATTTGCCTCTGATTACCGCTTTGGCTGCATCCCAAAAGGTTTGAAAGGATGTTTCGCCATTGTCATTTTCCTTGATGAAATTATTAATTGTTTCTATGATTTCTTCTTTAGCTAAACGGTTTTGGAGTATCATATTGTTTAATTTCCAATTGGTTTTAGATTTGGTTTTCCATGTACCATTACTAATCATTATTTTTATTGCCTTGTGATCTGAGAAGGCTGCATTCATTATTTCTGCTTTTTTGCATTTGTGTGCTATGTTTCTGTGACCTAATGTATGGTCAATTTTTGTGAATGTGCCATGTGGTGCTGAGAAGAAGGTGTATTCCTTTTTATCCCTATTTATTTTTCTCCATATGTCTATTAATTCTAATTTTTCTAAGATTTCATTCACTTCTTTTACCTCTTTCTTATTTATTTTTTGATTTGATTTATCTAAATTTGATAATGGTTGGTTTAAGTCTCCCACTAGTATGGTTTTATTGTCTATTTCTTCCTTCAATTCTCCTAGTTTCTCCATTAGAAATTTGGGTGCTATATTATTTGGTGCATACATGTTGATTAATGATATTTCCTCATTGTCTAGAGTCCCTTTTAACAAAATATAATTATCTTCCCTATCCCTTTTGATCAGGTCTATTTTTGCATTGGCTTTATCAGATATCATGATTACCACTCCTGCCTTCTTTCTATCAGTTGAGGCCCAGAAGGTCTTACTCCATCCTTTAATTCTGACCTTGTGGGTGTCAACCCGCCTCATGTGTGTTTCTTGAAGACAACATATGGTAGGGTTTTGGATTCTAATCCATTCAGCTATTCGTCTACGTTTTATGGGTGAGTTCATCCCATTCACGTTCAAAGTTATGATTGTCATTTGTGGACTCCCTGGCATTTTGATTGCCTTCCCTAATTCTAACCTTTTCTTCTTCGGCTCTACCTTTTAGTCCAGTGATTTACTTTGAATCAGTCCCCCTTGTCCCCTCCCTTGATGTTTCCCTTTTTAGTCCCTCCCTTTTTGTTCCCTCCCCCTCCCCCCTCTCTTTCCCTCCCTTTTTGTTCTCCCTCTCCCCCTCCCCCCCTTGGTTTTCCCTTCTCCTTACCCTTGTTGGGTAAGATAGAATTCAAGATCCCAATGGATCTGTATGTTTTCCCCTCTCAGAGTTGATTTCCCTGAGATTGAGGTTTAAGTAAACCCCCCCCCCCTCTCTTCCTCTCCTTCTTATAGGAGTTTTCTTCCCCTCCCCTTCCCCTGTGAATCTTTGTGTGAGAACCATTATTCTATTTGGTCTTTCTTTACCCCCTATTTATACATTACATTTTCCCCACATATTAGTATACATAGGTTGATATAAATGTAGTCCTTATAGAAGAGAGTTTGAGTAAAAGAAGATAACATTTTTCCCCTTTCCTTAATATTTACCTTTTCAGGTATTCCTTGCTCTTTGATTTTCGGTATCAAACTTTCCACAGAGCTCTGGTCTTTTCTTTGCAAAAAGTTGGAAGTCTTCTATTTTGTTGAATGCCCATACTTTCCCTTGGAAGTATATAGTCAGTTTTGCTGGGTAGCTGATTCTTGGTTGGAGACCCAGCTCTCTGGCCTTTCTGAAGATCATGTTCCATGCCTTACGATCATTCAGCGTAGAACTTGCAAGGTCTTGTGTGATCCTGATTGGCATTCCTTTATATCTAAATTGTCTTTTTCTGGCTTCCTGTAGGATTTTTTCTTTTGTTTGATAGCTTTGGAATTTGGCAATTACATTCCTGGGAGTTGTCTTTTGGGGGTTTAGTGTAGAAGGTGTTCTGTGAGCTCTGTCAGTGGCTGTATTGCCCCCTTGTTCTAGAATCTCTGGGCAATTTTCTTTGATTATATCTTGTATCACCATGTCCAGTTTGGTGTTTATTTCTGGCTTTTCTGGGAGTCCAATTATTCTTAAATTTTCTCTTCTCCCCCTGTTTTCCAGATCTATCACCTTGTCGGTGAGATATTTTATGTTCTCTTCTAATTTCTTGGTGTTTTGGCTTTGCTTTATTAGTTCTTGCTTTAAAGCCTGGTTTTCTTTTACAGTTTGGTCAAACTGGTTTTGTAGATGCGTGAATTTCTTTTGCATCATTTCCCACTTTTCCTCCCAGAGGGCTTCCATCTTTTTGGTCCTTTCTGATTCAAATTCTTCATGGGTTTGTGGAGAGTTTCTATTTCCTTTGGAAGATTTTGGAGAATTTTCTTGTATATCTTCTTCTATCTGCTCTGTATTTTGTATTTTGGCTCCATAGAATGTGTCCAGAGTCACCCCTTTCTTCTTATTTTTCTTGGTATTTTGGGGCTTCTGTGGTTCTGTGGAGTTTGCCATTTCTGAATGTGGAGGATTAGTTTTTCTTGCCTCTGTCTGGTGTTCAGAGGCAGTCCTGGGCAGATGGTTCTATGAGCTTTCCCTGGGTTAAACTGAATATGCCTCACTGGAACTGGAATGGAAGGGTCGGACCACGAGGCCACACTCTCCCCCTGGCTCGATTTCCGGAAGTTGCCTTCAGAATCCCTGGCCGTGAGGCTGTTTCGTCGGCCTGCGGGGGGATGGGCTGCCGCTTCCCCAAGCTCCGAGAGCACAGACTTTCACTGAGACTTGGATAGCAGGATCCAGCCCGTGAGGCTGTCTTGCCCGCCCTGAGGGTTGCTGTTGTTTTGACCAGCTCTCTGCAGCGGAGGCCCCAGGCAGTAACTTTCACCCGGACCGACCGGCTCTTTGACGGACCGGCTCTTTGCAGCGGAAGCCCCAGGCAGTAACTTTCACCCGGACTGGGACTTGGGTAGAAGACCCTGAGGGTTGTTGTTCCTCAGACCCTGCTCTCTGAGCCCGGCGCGGCTGCCGCTTCCGGGAGCCTTGGACTCTGCGCTCCTACCCCTGAGGTCCGAGGGATCTCGGGTTCTGGCTTTTAAGGGGAGCCGTACCTTTTGAACCGGGTCCAGGTCCAGGAGGAGGGTTCCCAGGGTCTGTGCTGTTGATCGTTTTGAATTTCGGCGCCTTAGGAGCTTCTAGTTTGAGATCGGTTGGGAAGGGTTTTCCGGAGATCTGAACTTCAGCTTTCTCTAAGCCGCCATCTTAACTGGAAGTCCCCCTGAGTCTCAGATTTGATCAGAGATTCTACCCAATCTGTTACATTTTGCATTTGTTTTGTCCTTAGGATTCTCAAAGAATGTTTTCCTTTTAAAAGATTTTGGCTTGTAAAAGAAGAAGATATATATGTACACACACAATCAACTTGGATTCTCTTGTTAATTTTTTAATTTTTTTGAAAATTTAATTTAATTAGTCAATTTAGAATATTTTTCCTTGTTTACAAAAATCATGTTCTTTACCTCACCTCTTTCCAAACCCTCAGGTAGCTGACGCAGAATTTTAATGTGTTTTACATGTGTCCTTGATCAAAACCTATTTCCAGATTATTGATGTTTGCACCAGGGTGATCATTTAGAGTCTATATCCTCAATCATATCCCCATGGACCCATGTAGTCAAGCAGTTGTTTTTCTTTTGTGTTTTTGCTCCCACAGTTTTTTCTCTGAATGTGGATAGTGTTCTTTCACATAAATCCCTCCAAATTGTTCTGGATCATTGCATTGCTACTAATAGAGAAGTCCATTACATTCGATTGTACCACAGTGTATCAGTCTCTGTGTACAATGATCTACTTCTGCTCCTTTCACTCTGCATCAATTCTTGGAGGTTGTTCTAGTCCCCATGGAATTCTTCCAGTTCATTATTGCCTTGAGCACAATAGTATTCCATCAATAACAAATACCACGATTTGTTCAGCCCTTCCCCAATTGAAGGGTATCCCCTCATTTTCCATTTTTTTTTGCCAACTCAAAGAGCACAGCTAAGAATATTCTTGTACATGTCTTTTTCCTTATTATCTCTTTGGGCTACAAACCCAGCAGTGCTATGACTGGATCAAAGGGTAGACAAGTCTTTTAGTCCATTTGGGCATAGTTCCAAATTGCCCTCCTGAATGGGTGGAGCAATTCAAAATTCCACCAGCAATGCATTATTAATGTCCCAATTTTGTCACATCCCCCTAACATTCATTACTTTCTTTTGTTGTCATGTTAGTCAATGTGCTAGGTGTGAGGTGGTACCTCAGAGTTGTTTTGATTTGCATTTCTCTGATTATAAGAGATTTAGAACACTTTTTATGTGCTTATTAATAGTTTTGACTTTTTTCTTCTGAAAATTACCTATTCATGTCCCTTGCCCATTTATCAATTGGGGAATGGCTTGATTTTTTGTACAATTGATTTAGATCTTTATAAATTTGAGTAATTAGACTTTTGTCAGAGGTTTTTGTTATTAAGATTTCCCCCCAATTTGTTGCTCCCCTTCTTATTTTGGTTGCATTGGTTTTATTTATACAAAACTTTTTAATTTAATGTAATCAAAATGATTTATTTTACATTTTGTAATTTTTTCTAACTCTTGCTTGGTCTGAAATTCTTTCCTTTCCCAAAGATCTGACACATATACTATTCTGTGTTCATCTAATTTACTTATAGTTTCCTTCTTTATTTTCAATCATTCACATATTCTGGGTTTATCTTGGTGTAGGGTATGATATTGATCCAAACCTAATCTCTCCCATACTGTCTTCCTATTTTCCCAGAAGTTTTTGCCAAATAGTGGATTTCTTCCCCCAAATCTGGGATCATTGGATTGATCATAGACTGTCTTGCTGAGGTCACTTACTCCAAGTCTGTTCCACTGATCCTCCTTTCTTCTCTCTTAGCCAGTATCATATTGTTTTGATGACCACTGCTTTATAGTGTAGTTTGAGATCTGATACTGCTAGGCCACCTTCCTTCACACTATTTTTTTTTATTATTCCCTGGATATCCTTGATCTTTTGTTCTTCCAAATGAACTTTGTTATGGTTTTTTCTAATTCATTAAAATTTTTCTTGGTAGTTTGATGGATATGGCACTAAATAAGTAAATTAGTTTGGGTAGGATTGTAATTTTTATAATGTTAGCTCATTCTACCCATGAGCAAGTAATGTATTTTTTTCCAATTATTTAGATCTAATTTAAATTGTGTGGAAAGTTTTTTGTATTTGTGTTCATATAGTTACCGTGTTTGTCTTGGCAGATAGATTCCTAAGTATTTTATATTGTCTAGGGTGATTTAAACTGGAATTTCTCTTTCTAATTCTTGCTGCTGAGATGTATTGGAGATATATAGAAATGCTGATGATTTGTGTGGGTATATTTTGTATCCTGCAACTTTGCTAAAGTTTTTGATTATTTCCACTAGCTTTTTAGTTGATTCTCTGGGATTCTTACATAGACCATCATATCATCTGCAAAGAGTGATAGCTTGGTCTCCTCATTACCTAGTTTAATACCTTCAATTTCTTTTTTCTTCTCTGGTTGCTACTGCTAGCGTTTCTAGTACAATGTTAAATAATAGAGGTAATAATGGGCATCCTTGTTTTACTCCTGATCTTATTAGAAATACTTCTAATATATCCCCATTGCAGATGATACTTGCTAATGGTTTTAGATATATGCTCTTTATTATTCTTAGGAAACGTCCTTCTGTTCTTATACTTTCTAGTGTTTTCAATAGGAACAAGTGTTGTATTTTGTCAATGGAATTTTCTGCATCTATTGAGATAATCAGGTGATTTTTGTTGGCTTGCTTATTAATATGGTCAATTATGTGGGTGGTTTTCCTAATATAGAACCGTCTTTACATTCCTGGTATGAATCCCACCTGTTCATAAGAAATAACTCTTGTGATCAGTTGCTAGAATCGTTTTGTTAGTATTCTATTTAAGATTTTTGCATCTATATTCATTAAGGTGATTGGTCTATAATTTTCTTTCTCTGTTTTTGATCTGCCTGGCTTTGGAATCAGTACCATATTTGTGTCATGAAGGGAATTTGGTAAAACTCTTTCTTTGCTTATTATGTCAAACAGTTCGTGTAGTTTTGGGATTAGTTGTTCTTTGAATGTGTGATAGAATTCACTTGTGAATCCATCAGGCCCTGGGGATTTTTTCTTAGGGAGTTCTTTGATGGCTTCTTCAATTTCTTTTTCTGATATGGAATTATGTAAGTATTCTATTTCTTCTTCTTTTAATCTAGGCAATTTATATTTTTGTAAATATTCATCCACATCACCTAGATTTCCATATTTATTGCCATATAATTGGGCAAAATAGTTTTTAATGATTGCCTTAGTTTCCTCTTCATTAGAGGTGAGGTCTCCCGTTTCATCTATGATACTGTTAATTTGGTTTTCTTCTTTCCTTCTTTTTAGTAGATTGACCAGTACTTTGTATATTTTATTTGTTCTTTTTCAAAATACCAGCATCTAAACTTATTTATTAATTCAATAGTTCTTTCACTTTCAATTTTATTAATTTCTCCTTTAATTTTAAGTATCTCTAATTTAGTTTTCATCTGGGGATTTTTAATTTGTTCACTTTCAAGTTTTTTGGGATTTGCATGTTGAATTCATTGATCTACCCTCCCTTATTTGTTAATATATGAACTCAAGAATATAAATTTCCCCCTAAATACTGCTTTGGCTGCTTTCCATAGATATTGAAAGGATGTCTCATTATTGTCATTTTATTCAATGAAATTATTAATTGTTTCTATGATTTGTTCTTTAACTGATTTTTGGAGAACCATATTATTTAATTTCCAATTAATTTTTTATTTGGCCTTCCATGTAGCCTTACTAATTATTATTTTTTAATTATGATCTAAAAAGTTTACATTTATTATTTCTGCTTTTTTGCACTTGTTTGCAATGCTTTTATGCCCTAGTATATGGTCAGTCTTCGTGAATATTCCATGTGCTGCTGAAAAGAAGGTGAATTCCTTTTTGTCCCTATTTATTTTTCTCCACATATCGATTAACTCTATTTTTTCTACAATTTCATTCACATCTCTTACCTCTTCTGCTTTATTTTTTTGGTTTGCTTTATCTAGTTTTGATAGAGGAAGATTCAGGTTTCCCACTAGTATAATTTTACTTTCTATTTCCTCCTTCAAATGTACTAGTTTCTTCTTTAGAAATTTGGATGCTATACCATTTGCTACATTCATGTTGAGTACTGATATTTCCTCATTGTCTATACTGCCTTTTGAATTATTATTGTCTTTTTGAAGTATTTCTCTTTTTTTACCATACTTCATCCATCTTTCTTATAAGCTCTGATTTAAATTCTTCAAGAGCTTGTGGCCAATTTACATTTTTGGAAGGTTTGGATGCATTTATTTTTTCTGCTATTTCCCCTATAGTTTGGATTTTTCATCCATAAAAGTTATCCCTTCTTGTTCCTCTTGGTGTTTAGAGGTTGTTTTCCTGGGCATTGTTTGCCATCACTATGCTGGTTTTTCCTTCCCTTTTCAGTCAAAATTCTGAGTGAGGAGGGCAGGCTCTCTGTTTATGGAGCTAAGGAGCATGGTTTTTGCCTGAGGCCACCTCATGAGACTTTGCAGCATCTAAGGTTTGCAGTCTGTCCTTGCCTCTGCTATCTCTGTGCCCAAAATCTGCATTCTTCAGACTGCTGAGGTCACAAGTCTAGCCGCTCTCAAGGGTAGGTCTTTGGTGGTCTCAGTCAGCTGCCAAGGAACTAGAGATGCTCCTTGCTTGCCCCAGAAGTGCCCCTCACTCACTCCCTGATTCTAGCTCATTGGGTCTGACTCTAGTGCACTGTGTGTGGGATGTGGAAGGCTGATCAGCTTGTGTTTTGGTGGAAGCTATTTTACCCCCTTATAGTGTGGAAATGCTCAAATCCCACATATCTTCAATGGTTTGCCACACTGTGGTGTCCATTCATTCATGTGGAAGAGTCCTGCATTTATACTGCTACCATATTTACCTGGAAATCTCTTATTGTCAACTTATATTCTTAACCCAAATCAGTTTCTCAAGATAATTTTAATCATAACACATCAGGATATAAAGTTTAAAAATTAAAATAGTAGATAATAAGTTCCATTGATGGGTTTTGAGCAAAGGAATGACACTGACCACATAGGTGAAAAAAGAAAGATTTGTCTAGCATTGATATGAATGTTAAACTAGAGGGAAGAGATAGTGATATCAGGAAGGAAGGATTCGGCCATTGTCAAGGAAGAAATAGATGAAGGTCAACATTAAGACTGAATCAGCATGAATGAGGAGAAGGGAAAGATGTAAACTATGCTGTGCAGATAGGACTATATTGGATTAGATAGATAAATGGATATGAGAGGTCAGGAAAAGATCCAGAGACTACACCTAAGTTTTACCTTTGGGAATCTGGATGAATAAAATGAGACAGAGACACAAGTGTTACTAGGAATTATTCTAGGACTGGTGATTCTATTATTAAAAAATGGAATTCATTAGAGTATAAGATGTACTTCAGTGCCCAAATTTAAGACTTTCTCTAAGCATATAACATTTAATTTAGGTATTTCTTCCTGTAGCCCATATAATCCAGATAAAATTTATTACAAGGTCATAATTAACTTATTCCACCCTTCACTGGGATAGCTAAGAAATATCCATTCTACAACAAGAAGGAAAATGTTAAGCTGTTGAACAAATTATATATATAAAACACAATCTCAACTTTTATGCTACTTCTGACATATATATATATATATATATATGTATATATATATACACTTTTTTTCAATCCAGAAGATGTAGCATAGTATAATAGACAGAAAACCATCTGCAAAGACAAGAAAATCTGACATTAAGTCTTAACTCTGACCATCTAGTGGCTATGTAACCTACCTATCAGTGTTTCAGACAACATTCCAAGATTATAAGTGCAGAGAAAGTGCTTTTGTGGAAGGAATTTTCCCACTAGGAAATATCTTACACCAACGAAGGCAAAGGCACTTTTCTAACTAAGTCTTCCTATTTAATTCTATACTGAAATTGACTTCAAGAATGTTGGAAGGAAGATATAATTACCCTTATTTTTGAGCTAAAAAACTTAGGCACTAAAAATTAAGTGTTAAAGGCAACTTTCTGAGATGTTAATGAGAAAGGCCAAATTTTTCTATCTCTTATGATTAGTGCTATACCCCCTGTATCTACTTCTATTTTACATTTTCCTGTTAAATTTTTAGTTTCATATTCAGCTTGCTTACTTATATTTAAAATATTTGGTTGAAAATATTTAAGGTTAAGAAAATAATCACAGATGTTTGGGGAGCAAAATTTTCCCTCCTTTCCACACCCACCCACATCCGGTAAAAATGCTTATACTCTTTTCTTCATCCTCTATTTGTAATAATTTCTTATTAACATACCCATGCCTTCTTGTTTCCTCCATCCTGAAAAAAATTTTAATTCTCAGTCCAAAACACCTCATCTAATGAAGATTTCACAATGTGTCTTTGATAATGATATGTAATTTAGACTGTAATAAATGGCTATTTTTGTTGTTTTATAAGTAATGTTCTTGAAATGAACCATTGCAATGAAAAATATTGGTGATTAACATCTGGGTTTGAGAGGAAAATATCTGTATGACCCTGAGAGCTATGTTCTGGCTTCACTCCAGATGTGTGGTATTTGAACACAATCTGTATGATAAATAGATTTTCAGCCAACAAAGATGGAGGAAGACCATTCCAAGATTTGAAGACAGGGTAAATGCAAACATAGGTTTTAGGAAGCACAGGCCATGTTCTTATAATAAGAAGTCCATGTAGTCTGATTTGACTGGAGCATACGACACAGAAAGAGAAGTAATAGAAAATAAATTAGGAAAATATTTTGAAACTAGATGGTAGATAACTTAGAACAACATAAACCTAAGGATTATGGATTTTATTCAGTTCACATTAGTAAGGTTGTCACTAGGGGTCTTTGGGAATAAAATGGTGTAAAAACTGTGAATGTTTAAGATTATGTTGACATCTAGGGCATGATAGATTGGAAGGATGAGAGAGAGGAGGTAGGAGAGTCAGTAAGGGAGACAGCATAATAGGTAATGAGATCTTGAAATATATTGGTTGCTGTGGGGAAATACAGAAAATGTAAGTCTCATCTGAGTTCAGCAAAGTCCCCATGTCAGCCACAGTACAACTTTAATGGCCCAATATGAGAGTAATGTTAGGCACAGAACCTTTCCAGGACTCTGGCTTTTGATCTAACAAACAAGACAGGGAAGGTTGAATAAAGGACTGTATGGGCTGAATCACCTAATTTTAGCGGTAGAAGAAAGTTCAGGGGTTTATTTTATTTTTTAACAGTATTTTATTTGGTAATTTCCAAACATTATTCATTGGAGACAAAGATCAATTCCTTTTCTTCCCCCCTCCTCCCCTAGCCGACGCACGAATCCACTGGGTATCACATGTGTTCTTGATTCGAACCCATTTCCATGTTGTTGGTATTTGCATTAGAGTGTTCATTTAGAGTCTCTCCTCAGACATGTCCCGTCAACCCCTGTAGTCAAGCAGTTGCTTTTCCTCAGTGTTTTCACTCCCACAGTTTGTCCTGTGCTTGTAGATAGTGTTTTTTCTCCTAGATCCCTGCAGATTGTTCAGGGACATTGCATTGACACTAAAGGAGAATTCCATTATGTTTGATTGTACCACAGTGTATCAGTCTCTATGTACAATGTTTTCCTAGTTCTGCTCCTTTTGCTCTGCATCACTTCTTGGAGGTTGTTGTTCCAGTTTCCATGGAATTCCGCCACTTTATTATTCCTTTTAGGACAATAGTATTCCATCACCAACATATACTACATTTTGTTCAGCCATTCTACAATTGAAGGACATCCCCTCGTTTTCCAATTTTTGGCACCAAAAAGAGTGCAGCTATGAATATTCTTGTACAAGTCTTTTTCCTTATGATCTCTTTGGGGTACAAACCCAGCAGTGCTATGGCTGGATCAAAGGGCAGACAGTCTTTTATTGCCCTTTGGGCATAGTTCCAAATTGCCCTCCAGAATGGTTGGATCAATTCACAATTCCACCAGCAATGAATTAGTGTCTCTACTTTGCCACATCCCCTCCAGCATTCATTAATTTCCTTTGCTGTCATGTTGGCCAATCTGCTAGGTGTGAGGTGATACCTCAGAGTTGTTTTGATTTGCATCTCTCTGATTATGAGAGATTTAGAACATTTTTCATGTGTTTATTAATAATTTTGATTTCTTTATCTGAAAACTGCTTATTCATGTCCCTTGCCCATTTTTCAATTGGAGGATGGCTTGATTTTTGGTATAATTGATTTAGCTCTTTGTAAATTTGAGTAATTAAACCTTTCTCAGAGGATTTTGTGAAGGTTGTTTCCCAATTTGTTTCTTCCCTTCTGATTTTATTTACATTGGTTTTGTTTGTACAAAAGCTTTTAATTTGATGTAGTCCAAATTATTTATTTTACATTTTGTGACTCTTTCTAAGTCGTGCTTGGTTTTATAGTCTTTCCCTTCCCAAAAAGTCTGACATGCATACTATTCTGTGTTTACCTAATTTACTTATAGTTTCTTTATGTTCTTTATGTTCAAGTCATTCACCCATTCTGAGTTTATCTTGGTGTAGGGTGTGAGGTATTGGTCCAAACCTAATCTCTCCCACACTGTCTTCCAATTTTCCCAGCAATTTTTATCAAATAGTGGATTTTTGTCCCAAAAGCTGGGATCTTTGGGTTTATCATATAATGACTTGCTGAGGTCACTTGCTCCAAGTCTATTCCACTAATCCTTCTTTCTGTCTCTTAGCCAGTACCAAATTGTTTTGATGGCTGCTGCTTTATAATATAGTTTGAGATCTGGGACTGAAAGGCCCCCTTCCTTTGTATTTTTTTTCATTATTTCCCTGGATATCCTCGATCCTCTGCTCTTCCAAATGAACTTTGTTATGTTTTTCTAAATCAGTAAAGAATTTTTTTTTGGAAGTTCAATGGATATGACACTAAATAGATAAATAAGTTTGGGTAGGATGTTCATTTTTATTATATTGGCTCGTCCTACCCATGAGCAGTTAATGTTTTTCCAGTTGTTCAAGTCTAGTTTTAGTTGTGTGGAGAATGTTTTGTAGTTGTGTTCATATAGTTCCTGTGTTTGTCTCAGGAGATAGATTCCTAGGTATTTTATTTTGTCTAAGGTGATTTTGAATGGGATTTCTCTTTCTAGTTCTTGCTGCTGAGCTGTGTTGGAAATATATAGAAATGCTGATGACTTATGTGGGTTTATTTTGTATCCTGCAACTTTGCTAAAGTTTTTGATTATTTCGATTAGCTTTTTGGTTGATTCTCTAGGATTCTTTAAGTAGACCATCATGTCATCTGCAAAGAGTGATAACTTGGTCTCCTCTTTGCCTATTTTAATGCCTTCAATTTCTTTTTCTTCTCTAATTGCTACTTCTAGTGTTTCTAGTACAATATAAAATAATAGAGGTGATAATGGGCATCCTTGTTTCACTCCTGATCTTATTGGGAATGCATCTAGTTTATTCCCATTGCAGATGATATTAGATGATGGTTTTAGATATATACTGTTTATTGTTTTTTTTTAGGAATGACCCTTCTATTCCTATGCTTTCTAGTGTTTTTAATAGGAATGGGTGTTGTATTTTTTCAAAGGCCTTTCCTGCATCTATTGAAATAATCATGTGATTTTTGTTGGTTTGATTGTTGATATGGTCAATTATGTGGATGGTTTTCCTAATATTGAACCAGCCCTCCATCCCTGGCATAAATCCTCCTTGATCATGGTGAATGACCCTTCTGATCACTTGCTGGAGTCTTTTAGCTAGTATCCTATTCAAGATTTTTGCATCTATATTCATTAGGGAGATTGGTCTATAATTTTCTTTCTCTGTTTTTGATCTGCCTGGCTTTGGAATCAGTACCATGTTTGTGTCGTAAAAGGAGTTTGGTAGAACTCCCTCTTTGCTTATTATGTCAAATAGTTTGTATAGTATTGGGATTAGCTGTTCTGTGAAAGTTTGATAGAATTCACTTGTGAATCCATCAGGCCTAGGGGATTTTTTCTTAGGGAGTTCTTTGATGGCCTGTTGGATTTCATTTTCTGATATGGGATTATTTAAGAATTCTATTTCTTCTGTTAGTCTAGGCAGTTTATATTTTTGTAAATATTCATCCATATGGCCTATATTGGTATATTTATTGCCATATAATTGGGCAAAGTAGTTTTTAATGATTGCCTTAATTTCCTCTTCATTGGAGGTGATGTCCCCCTTTTCATCTTTGATGCTGTTAATTTGCTTTTCTTCTTTCCTTTTTTTAATTAGATTGACCAGTACTTTGTCTATTTTGTTTGTTTTTTCAAAGTACCAGCTTCTAGTCTTTTTATTTCAGGGGTTTATTAAGTCAACCTGTGCCTAAAAAATAATCTTTTCTCCAAAATTCACCCCCCCCAAATGCTAGTCAGCCTTTGCTTGAAAACCTGGGGAAAAAGGTAAAACCTTTATCTTCTCAGACAGTATACTTTAATCTTCTAACCCCCAAGCTCCCTACCTCTAATGTACTGCAGGAGAAATCAAAGTTCCTTCTCAAGTCTAATATTTTGTTTTCTATATCCCAAGTTGCCCTTCAACTTTATCATCCCATATTCTAAAGTTCTTTTCCACCTGATATTCCATGATTCTAGAATCACAGCTAAGTGGAAAGGACTCTCAATAGTTTTCTAGTTCTAACCCTATTCAATAAAGGATCTCCTCTATAACAGATAATATGAACCACTTAATTGGTTGGAAGACTTCACTCTCTTGATTCCCACATGAACTGAATTTAAATGAGGCAGAGTTGCCCAAACTTATTGTCCTCACTATCTTTTCCAGAGTCAGAAACTCAGTGACTAAACAAAAGTAATAAAAAAAAAACTGTAATAGTTCAGGATACAGTGTATGATCTTGACTTTTTCAGTGTTTAACCAACATCTCAGGACTCAACAGAATCTGCTTCCACTGTCTTCATTGTTGTTAGAACAAATTGTTTTTATCTGTTCTTTCTCCCTGGGACAATTTTCACATTCCTGAGATTGACGCCCCACTAACTCACCAATGGGTTTGTGACTCATATGTAGTTACCCATTAGTTGTTTAGACCATCTATTGAGGTGATTTACTTTCATGCTACAACTTCTTGGAGCCACAGGTAAGAACTGGTTGGCAGGTGGACATCAAAAGAGAAACAAAGCCCTGAAAAGAGCTCAGCAAGCTCTTGTGTGAGAGATAGTGGTCTACTCATAACATCCAATATATGTGCAGGATTTATTAATAATTATATCTAAGGTGCCATCTAGCTTCTACTCAAAATTAGGAGCAGAAAGGGAAGGAGTAGAAGATAAATTAGGAAAGATAGATTGGAATTAAATATGGATGGCCTTGAATATCAATCTGAATAACTGAATAAAGCATGAGCTCCTAAACCAGTCCATTCCACTTCTGAAGAACACTAATCTTTAACAATAATGAGAGCAATGAAAAGAACAATGATGATGGCGACCACTAGCTAGCATATATAATGTGCTTTAAGATTTACAAAGCACTGACATATGCTGTCTCATTTGTTCCTTACTACAACATAGTGAGGTAGGTGCTATTATTATCCCTATTTTATACATTAGAACTGTGGCTGACAGGCGAAGAAATTTGCCAAAGGTCAAAAAATAAGTGTCTGAAGATGGATTTCAGCATTGGTCTTTATAAATCCAAGTCTATCCACAGATCTCTCTTACTGACCTTTTGCAAGTTTTTCTTGATATCAAATCTAAATTGCTCTCTCTGAAAATGACTTCTACCTATGTGATCCCAAACAAAGCAAGCCAAATGTCTTCTGATATTATCACATCAAAACTTTGAACACAGCTTAACATTAACTTTACCTTATTCTTCTCTTTTCCAGGTTAAAAATTCTAAACTCCTTCAACATGACATGGACTTTATTCTATGACATATAAGGATTTGCCCAAAAGAATCCTGACTTACCTCTAAGTAAATTTTAAATATGTCAAGTTTTCCTTTTTTTCCCCTTTTCCTCCCTTCTTCGTGTCCTCTCTCTCTATTTGGTCTTCTAGTATTCTGCAAAGTATCTACTGTAAATCTACTTCTATGCCTCAAACTATTATATTCAACAATTGCACAACTGAGCTATTGCAATAATAAAATAAAATTGTCTTTGATTTTAAGGAGTTAAACTAAAAAATTGGACTCAAAATATAATTTATGTTAAGAAAAATTTGACTAAGATATACTCAACTCCTCAGATTATGAAAGAGAAAGCTAGAAACCATCTTTTAAGCCAAAAAACAAGCTATGAATGGTAGAAGGAGGTGGTACAGTATCATAGTTTTAAGGCAGAAGAAGAGAGTTTGAACTTCCACTCTGTTCCTTACTCTCTGTGATATGGAGTAAAGCACTTTTGCCTTTCTGTACTCAGTTTCCTTATCTGTAAAATAATTTGATTGAATTTGATATCATTAAGTCTCTTCCATCTCCAAAGTGTACCAAATCTATGAATTCAGGTTCTGGAGTGAAACAATGGAGAAAACTTGGGTAATATATATGTGGAAAAACAAGTTTTTCAGTGTCTTCAAATGATGTAGTGAAGGCATTAATGTGAATTTTAGATTTACTCCACTGTACTTAGTCTAACAAAACAGGAATGCCTATACCCCTACTTAAGGATTAAGTGTTCAGGAGGATGGCCTATGACAGACATGTGCTAGCAAATGACAAATCAGAAAAAACTGACAGACCCCCTGGGCTGTCCTAAGTCAAGCTTAAGCTACCATTGGTACATGTGAGACACAGGAAGTGATGTAAAATAGTCTATATATTTCACATCACTTCCTCTCTTCGGCGTCTTTTCGCAGAGAGGTGGCTCTGGCTCTTGTGGTGGAGAGGTGGCTAGTGACAGCATGCTGGGCATCTTGGCATCTTGGCGTGGCTGCAACTATTGTCTGGGTTTGGTGGTGAGCATCCTTGATACAATACTGGGAGAAACTTAGTAGCCTAGTTCAGGTGAGGCATCTTCACTGAGCTCTCTCAGAGTTTTAGGCTGATTCTTTTTTTTTCTCCTTTAATTTTCCTAAAAATGTCATCCTCCTAGGAGGCCCCTCATCTCAGAGGAGGCCTTGTGGCTGGAAAGTGTCTGAACTTCCCTTGGCTCAGGCTAGGCCTTTTCCCTCTCTCTTCTTCTTAATCCCTTCCCTCTATATTAATTAAAGCACCATAAATTTTCCAAAATGACTTGAGTATTTTATTTGGGATTTTGAATTAAATCCCTGGTGACCAATTACATTTATATTCAGTCTCAACCCTAAATTTACCCTTACATTAATCAACGAGTATCTGTTACATGTCTACTATGAGCCTAACACTGTGTTAAGTTCTGGGGACTGAAAAGCAAACATTAAGTACCTCAAGTAGCTTGTATTTTATCAAAGGAAAATAAAATGAACAATTCATAATTCTTGAATCAGGTTTGGGAGTGGGTGTAAGGGGAAGGAATCAAAATAGCCTGTTGCCTAGAGCTTACTTCCTAATATTAAAGCAAGGTGTAAGGCTTGTGTATATTTAAAGAGTAGAAAGATTGAACAAATTTCACTATCATGTAAATTACAGTTATCTTACAGGCCATTTAGTCCATGATCATTTAGGTTCACACATGGGTGCTTTGGGAAATCAACTTAGTGTCAGAATGAGCTGTAAGTACTCTTCCCTCAGGCAAACATACCATTAAGCAATTGGTCTTTCCTCCACACGACCACCCCTGGTGTTGCTGTCTGCCTGTAAGGAAGACTCCGGGTGAATGCATTGCACCCTTTAATAACATCAATATTTCTTTGCATAATGCAATTTCTGACTGTCTCTTAGAAGAAAAACCCAGACCTGTCTAACACAAATATTTGACAGCTTGATTTGATTATAAATGGAGCTTGAAAAAGCACTGAACATGAGTTTCACTGGGAACAGGGGGCCATTTTCCTAGTTAAGGTAATGAAGAGGGTCTTTATTGTTTCTAAAATATATGTGTCAAGGAAGGTCTGGAGGTCTTTGGAACAGATTAAAAGCACTCAAAGTCCTGCACAATTATGCATTAAATGATTTTCCATTGATGCTCAATACTTATAAAATCATATTATCCCAAAGACCTCAATCTCTTATATTAACAAATTAGGGAGAAATTCTTAGGACCTCTTCTAGGATTTATTTTACTTTCTGTTTCTCAGAGATGGAATAAAAATGGTTGAACAACTAGAAATCTGCTAAGGATATTCTTCTTTGCCTTGTTTTCCAGAAAGTTAACATTTGGACCATGGACAGAATAATACTGAGGGGGAAAAAAGCAAAATATATGCTTTTAATAAGTAAGTATCACCTACTACTTGACCAAGTGTTATAGATGATGTAAAAATATAGCTCCAGGGACACAGTCATGTTGATAAACTTTCACATTTGAAATAGGTGAATTCATAAGAAGATAATTAAAGTGAGGTGATAAATTTATATAGACATGCAGGCAAAAAAAATTACTAGAGAAAAAGAATCCAAAGATTATGTTCTAGAATAGGTGAGAACTGAGCTAGACCCTGAAGAAGAATAGGTAGGATAGGGACCAAACAAAAAAATATATATATATATATATATATTCATGCCCTTTATTTGGCAGGTAATTGGAAATTCATCAAAGAATGTTGAAGACAAATAGAGATGAAATTTTAAAAATTCAAAGTTTAGATTGGAAATGTGGAGAAAATGGTGCCACAGATGGCTATTTAAAAATTTGCCAAAGAAAATACTCTGCCAGAAGCAAGGAAGAAATCTTAATGTGCTGCCTTAATAGTACAGGAGTCCCTAAAATAAACTTGGTTCAGGATATATTTTTTTCTTTCATCTGCATTTCACTATTTGGAATTTTCTTTGGAATGAATAAATGAGAAAGATGAAAGGGGAAGGATGGCCATTAATATAATTCATTATATTGTGGCAGAATTAATGCTTTTGAATTGTGGTTCTAGAGAAGTTTTCTTAGAGTCTCTTGAACAGGAAGAAGATCAAGTCAGTTAATATTTAAAGACATTAATTCAGATTATTCCCAGGAAGGTCAGATAATAAAGCTGAAACTTAATTATTCTGACAACATAATAAGTACAGAGGACTCATTGGGAAAATATCTCTAATGTTGGGAAAGATTGAAGGCAAAAGAAGGGGAATGGCAGAGGATGAGAGATGGAAACAATGGGCATGAACTTAGACAGACTTCAAAGGGAATACATCAGCTATAAGTAAATGATTGCAGAAAAATGAAAAAAATAACTCATTTAGAAATGTTACAGACAGGCAAACAGTTAGAGATGTACAAGATTGTTTGATGAGGTAGTAGATTTCCTTCCCTGGAGGTTTTCCAGAAAAGTTTGAATTTCAACTATTCTGGTATTTTAGAAGGGATTCTTATCCTGAAGCAACTGATTTGGAGGGCCAAACCTTCTAATCTGGTGACTCTGAGTAGAAGTGAAGATGTGGGGAGTTGTGGAAGTTAAGAGTTGAACTAGCTAATGCCAGGCTTTCTCAGTTATCTTGTTAAACCAGTTTGTGATCTCTGCCAAGGACAAGGAGCTCAGAAAAAGAGTTGGGACTTGATGGTAAAAACAGGTTTTAAATTGCATTGTAGAGAATGTAAAAATCCATAAATTCATCAAGGTAGAGTCCTTGTATTGTAGAGCCATGTAATTTCAAATTCCATTCTAAAAATTGAGGTTAGATAAAATGATGAATGTGTTCAACATAATTTTTGTACCTTCAAAAGGATTGAGTTTTTTAATAATTAAAAAACAACAATAAGAAATTCTTATGTTTGTTGATGGGTGGAAATAGTAGAAGGTAAAGGAGTCAAGGACTTAAGGGCAGAAGAGATTATATCATAAAAATGACCGAACATAGGGTCAAGAATTATTCTGAGTACATTTGCATGTAGATTAAGAATAACATCCCTTTAAAATTACAAACTATGCATCTATTTATTATATTAACTTAGGGTATCTTTCCCTGAATGGTTATATACAGTATGGTTGTAAGTCATGGGATACAACAGCCTTTGAAGCATTTAAGATGTGGGTCATTCAAAGGACAATGGAAAAGTGCACGGTGGGTGTAAATAGGCTGTAAATTTTTGCCAGTGAAGAATTACAGAAAAGAAGAGTCATAAAGGATGTCAACAGAGAGATGAATGGTTGGGAAAGGAGGTAGGCTGGTCATGTACTACAAGCGAGGGATAACTAATGGATGGTCTGTATGTTGCATTGGTATTCATGTAATGTCAAGAAATTGAGAAGGGCCTCAGGATTTTAGTGGGGCCTCTGGAAAAGATGTTAGGGAACACATGAATTATAATGTTCATTTTTTGCAAGGAATATTTGTATTAGTAAAAATACAGGTCTATGGAAATGTTAAAAAATGAGTATTATTTGTCTAGAATTTAGCATTAGGAGCCTCAAAACTACATTAGTTCTGTTTTCTATTTTCAGGGAGCATGGGAAGGGAGAAAAGGAAGTGCTGGGCTCTTTCTATGGCCCAAGATATTTGGTGAGAATCCAGTCCAGGGTAGAGGAAGGACAAAGTTGATAAAATATAAAGGGAGCACTAGTTAGACAAGTCTTGTTGCTTACTAGAAGTAAAAAAAAAAATGGGAAAGAAAGGAAAGGAGTAAGGTTATGGGATACAATGGCCTCTGGTACAAGGAAGCTATTATAAATTAAAATGATCAATAATGAGCCATGAAGGGTAAGGAGGAAAGAGAATAGAAAAGTATAAATGACAAGATTTGGGACTTGAATGAACATTACATAGGGGGACATTCTTTCCATTCTTTTGCTACCCCTCCACCTCTGCACACACACACACACACACACACACACACACACGCACACCCCAAGTATGGGGTAACTTGTGAAAAACAAATGAACAAAAAATTGGAGGAAAGAATGAGGGAGACAATGAATGTCAGGAGATTGTTATGGGGAGGTTTAAGAAGGGATCACACTAACTATATATAAATAAAATAAAAGGTTTATTTAAGTAAAAGGGAAAATGGAAGGGAATCAGGGAATACCTTACTTCTAACCCCACCACAGATATTAAAACCCTATACTTCCTAAAAGTACCTTAACCTAACTAGTTAAAGGAGTAATTAAAGTTAGTGAGGAATTTGTAGGGGCAAAAACAACAGGACCCAAAGAAATCTCACAACCAAGAGTCCTTCTTTGATCCAGAAAGCAGTCTCAGGATGAAGGGTCCTTACAGGATTCAGGAGGGGATGAGGATTAAAACACACACACACACACACACACACACACACACACACACTGTCACCAGGGTAATCATCCACTCCTTAAAGATGGTCCAATTTCCTGGTAGCTAGAAAAAAACAGCTTCCCTCTCCTCCAGAGTCCACCAACTCTCTCTCCAGCAACTGTCTCTGTGTCCAGTCCCAGGCTTGGGAGTTCTGAGTAGAATGTTGGTCTGCAGGGTCTCATGCTGTCAGCTTGCCCTTCTAGAAATTCCTAACTACAAGATGATAAATAATATATTTAATTTTTTACTAACTAGACATAATCCCATGAAATTATTTAAGAATCTATTCATTTGTCCCTTAGATAGACAGAAATAAAATGTACATTCTGTCTTGGAATTGATAGTATTAGTTCTAGGGCAGAGGAATAATAAAAGCTAGGCACTGAGGATTAAGTGACTTGCCCAGGGTCATACAACTAGGAAGCATATAAGACCATATTTAAATCCAGGCCTGGCACTCTAACCATCAAGCTACCTAGTTTACCCAACTGATATTCTCAACAATTTAATCATTGCCCTTGACTAGAATAGAAAGCCATAAATTAGGGTTAAAATGAGAAATGACCATAAGGGTGTAATAGAAGGATCTGAGAGGTGGGGCAATCAAGAGGAGGAACAGGGGAAATGGAAGGAGAGGGGGAGATGTGGAGAGAGGGGGAGAAAAGATTCTTCTTCCCCTCTTTTTCTGGGAGAGAGGTAGCCAAGGCTTGTCCCCCTGACAGAGGGAATGTCTCCTCAGAGAATAGTTCTGGGAGATGGAAGACACCCACTGCCATTTCCCTTCAGAAACCTGGAGTTACTCCACTATCAAGGAGAGATGTTGTTCCTTGGGTTAGGCAATTTGGATCCCTGGGATCCTGAACTAACCTTCCTTTTTTGGGGAGAGATGTGATTCTCCCCAAATCTTCTATCCACTTTCCAAGCATCAGAAACCAACCACACCTAAAGCAGTAAACAATTTATTTGGGTTCATCCAGGGAAGGAGAGGTAGGGGTATTAGGGAAGGAAAGTGGGGAGTAGGAAACCCTAACACTGGTCCTCTCTGGCAAGCTGCCCCCCAAGTTCTAAGGGTTCATGACACTTCTGTTCAGCTGCTGGTTGATCCCTATTCCTCAGCTAACTAGCTTTTAATTCAGGAGTCTAGGAAAAGGTCAGCGAGAGAGAGAAATCTCAGGGAAAGATCTGGATGGCTCTGGCCAGTGTGAATCCAAATGCAAAACCTCCTTTAGAATTCAGGTAGTTGTTCTTGAAGAGTCCTCGTGGAGGTATTTTTGGATCCCAGAAAGAATAACTGGTCCCAAAACTGATGGGCTCTTTCTTCAGCTTCCAGGAAAACTCCCTTTCCTCCTCCACCTCCCAGGCTGGAAGGCCATTGACAGCTGGAGCTTCTCTCTCTCTGCCCCGCCTCTGCTGCTCTTCAGCTGATCTCTCCTTCAGCTTGGCTTGTCATTGTAACTCCCTGGAATTCTCTTTCTTACATTACAAGGGAAAGGAACCATAGACATGACAAGAACCTTAGATGTCATTAAGCCTAAAAAGTATCTCTGTTAGAGAATACCTATGACCTGCCAGTATTGGATAGAATGTGCAGAATGTACCAAAACACCGTGTCTCAATGCTAAGTCCTTTCTTCCCCTTACTCAATTCCTGGGACTTCAGGAGTTTAAGGGATTTTCTGGATGTCACACAGCTAGTTAGTAACAGGCAAAATGTCACTTGAGATATTAAACACTTATAGGATCCTGGGCAAGTCATTTTCACATTGTGTGTATATATTTTTCATATATAAAGTGATGGAGTTTGGTTTGATGGATTCTGGGGTCCTATTCATATTTCAGTTCATTATTGACATTTTTTAATTGCATCATTTTTTAGGAACATTACTCCCACAAAAGTTGAAGATTCACTACAGCTATAGGATTCCCTTCTTTTGATGCCCGCATAGACTCCATTAATCTGTTATTTGTTAAAGAGACACTTCTACTGGAAGATGTTGTGTGTAATTTCTTGAAATATAATGTTCAAATTCTTTTTTCCTTTCAAGAGACAATTTCTTTTTAATTTGCCTTGCTAGGCACCATAGTCACTTGATTCAGAGTGTACAAACCTAAGAGGGTCTTCAAATTTTCCTTTATTCCAACATTTCTTGGTTCATTTGTGTTTCACTTTTTAAAATTCTCTTCTCTCCCCTACTATGATTTCTGATGTTTTATTTCAATTTTCCATTTTCCAATCATCATATTTTTAAATTTAATTTAATTTTTACTTTTCCCCTTTGTTTGGATCTCTAAGTTTCCTCATTTCGTTATTTAATGTTTTTTTAATTATCTTTTCAACTACTTTAGGAGTTTATCAGCAATACATTATCTTTAAAGAGAGAACAGTTACAGCTATGGCTGATTATTTCTTCACAGATTCTTGTGAAGATTTTTCTTCACAATCTTTTACTCTGTAGGATCTATCTCTTCAATTTTAGTAACTCTTTTATATTTACTTTCCCCAGTATCTCTGCTTATTTCTTATGAGTTTTTACATGTGATGATTAATTTTGTAGATATTGCCCAAATGATTGATATATATAATGTACTAAATTGATAGGGAATAGGTCATATAAAAATATAGAAGAAAAGGACAAAGGAGATGTGGAATATCTATGAAGCAGTATATTGGTAATGATAAATGTTTCTTGAGTTCTTCCTTTGTGTCTTCTCCCTGGCATGTTTATGTGTTCTTATTTTATAACCTCTATGCAACATAGAGGATACAACACAGGACTTGGAGTCAAGAATATCAGAGTTCAAATCCTGCCTCAGATACTCATAAGCTGTGCAACCCTTAAAAAGTTTCTGCTTCTTAGTTTCCTAAACTATAAAATGGAGATAATAATAGCATCTATCTTCTAGTATTTTGTGATAAAATTATATCCTATTCATAAAGAGCTTTATAAAACTTAGAGCAAAATGTGTAATTCTTAATATCATCTTCACCATTACTATTATTATGATCATTGCCTAGATTACATTAATTAGAGAAGTATAATACAATAACTCTAGGTATGATATCACACCCATCAGAATGACTAAAATGATAAAATGACATGTTTAAACCTCCTCCCCAGATCTGGTGAGTTTATTGATATTACACAATAAAGGATTTCATGTTTCTCTCTTCTACTACAGGGATGCTTTGCAGCAAAGATGTGAATTCCTAGTATTGGCATTTCTAGAACTGGGAAAATAGGGTAATGATGGGCATTACCTAGTGGTGGAATTCCTTTTATGGATTGTGATGAAGATTCATGACTTTTCACTTTACCCCTTGGAGGACATGTAGACCATATGATTTAAAATGCAATTGCTGTATCATATTCATAATATCAGGAAATAATCTGGGCAAAATTGTCATTGAAGGTAAAAGCAGTGTCAGCATCAAAGGTAAAAGAGTGGGTGTCACTGTTAAATTCATGAGATACAACTTGGTCCTCTGTGGAATCCAAGAGATCCCTCTGGTGCTTCACCATTTTCTTGACATATATTTTTAGACTTTTCAAAGAGGCAGGCCAGATTCATAAAAGATGCATTGGGTGGGGGAACATGGAGACCATGTCTATGAGCTTCTCATGCAGGTTCATTATGACCCTGCCTATGGTTTTAGCAGCACTAGTACCATACAATGCCCATCATTCCACCGCTTGTCACAGGGGTCATTTATTATCTTTTAGGTAGAGCTGAGCCTTACACATTTTGTTCTGGACAGAGTAATTAAATCAATTTTGTTCTAATTAAGTGACAACTACAAATTAAGTCACTTTCCCTTGTGATTCTTCAATCCAACACTTTCTTGACCACCACTTTCTTGTATGCATAATATGGCCCTATTAAAATATGAATTTCTTGAAATCAAGGACATTCACTTTCACATCTCTATCCTCAGAATTTGCATATTTCCAAAAAATAAACTGGATAATAAAAACTTATTAATTTTTCTTTCATTAACTGATTAATTCACTCACTCATCAGACAGATAGAATAAACTAATCACACATATGTATCATGGAGCAATTATTTAAATGGGTGAAATTTACAAAGACATATTTCTAATATTTCATGACATTTACAAATAAAAACCAAAAATATAACTTAAACTTTAGTACATTAAAATCAAGAAAAATGTTTTATGCATAAACATATTGCACATAGAAATCATATTCCAATGATATATGTCTTGGTTGCTAGTGGATAAAAGTAATTTATGTTCACTTGCACAGATATTGATCATGGTAGCTTGGATTTAAATTTTAGATCATTTTTCTTTTCTTCATTTTTTTCTGAATGTACTTTCATGCATGACATGCTAATTAGCAAGCTTGGAAACTATGCTGTGAACCAGGCTGCTATTAGGTAGCACTTAATTGGTTAGCTCAGTGTTAATGATCCTGGGGAAGAGAAGAAAAATAAAACAAGAGGGTTAGAATTGTTTCATGGCAAAATGTTAGAATTAAAAAGAAACTTAGATGTCAGTTACTCCAACATGGCACTCAGTGTGCTTCTCTAGAGGCATGCTATGGCTCCTGCAGTTTGACATTTGATGGAATTGGGTATCCTTAACACTCTATCTCCTAAGTATTTGAAGGGCTGAGATATAGAACACGAACTAGACCTTATTCTTTGGATAAGCCACTCACCAAAAGAAAATAACCAGGCATTACTGTTCCATATTCACACACTTAGTTCTTATGTCTCAATGTTTGCATAACTGAGTTACCATGGGGGCTTGAGCCTATCATATGCAAAAGAAATAGTATGAGTACTAGATAGGGCACTGCTAGAAGCTTTCTTCTGATTAATTATTCTTATAAATTTTCACAAATTACCCTTATACTTGGAAAAGGAAAAAAATACAACCTTTTACATGACCCTATAATTTCCTTAAGCTGTCATTTTTTTGTCAAAATTTAGAAAGAGTCATTTGATCTTAATACCTTTACTTTCTTAATACTCACTCATTTCACAATCCTTACATTTAGGCTTCTGAACTAACTACTTTCGTGAAATCATTCTTCCTAAGATTGTCATTTTCTAACTGCTAAGTCCATGAATTTTCTCCCATTTTTATTTTTCTTGACATTTCTGGAAAATTCAACACTGTTCATCCCTCCTTCTTCCTGGATATTCACCCTTTCCTTGGCTTCTCTGTATTTCTTCTCTTCTGGTTCTTCTAGTTGTCATAATATTTCCTTTAAGCCTTATTTTCTAGTTCACCATCTATTTTATGCCCCCTAAATATAAATGAATGCCAGAAAATATTTTCTTTTCTTTCTATTTTATCTTCTTCAATTTTCATGGATTTGTGATTACATAAATGACTCCCAAATATATGGCACTAATTTCTCCCTTGTTCTTCATGCCTATATGGACAACCTGATGTCTCTACCCATATCATCTACTTATTTTCCTTTAGGGTTTTTCTTGGTTTTAATTCCACAGAATATCATGCCTTCCCGAGGACAAATTAATCACCTAAAATTGTATTTTTGGATACTCAACATCTTATTTCTCTTAATTCCTTTCCCTTCCAATTGTATACTGGGAGGCAAAGCATTAAGTTCCTCTAAAATCTCTCCTTTATAAATGACTTGGAAATTTCCAGATAACACTTTTGTCCTTTAACAATTCTATGCTGGAGCAACTTCCTTTGATTTTATCTTCCTTTTTGCATGTAGAGTGTTCCCCATTAGATTAAAACATCCTGGAGGGCAAGAGCTGTCTTTTCCACCCCTTACTGGAATTCCCAGTACCTAGTACAGTGCCTAGCACATATCAGGTGTTTAATAAAAATCCAATATGTATAAGATTGCATTGTCTCTATAAATTTCTCCAAATGGAATTATTTCTGCTATGGATACAACGCATAATGTGTAGAATATTGTCCTTGGATTTGACACAAGACTTTGAATCCTACCTCTGATATTTACTAGTCATGTGATTATAAGCAAATCACTTAATCCTTTTGAACTTCACAAGTTTCATAGTTTTCTTTTTTAATAGAAAAAAAAATTTATGGTTCAGTGGAAAGTGAGTTCTCTAAGGTTTCAAAGCTAGTTAGTGGTAATGTTAGGACTTAAGATTTAGGATTTCTAATTTTATATTTAGTTTTCATTCTACTATTCCACTTTAGGAAAAATTAGAATGTTTCATACTTTGAATTAATATTTGCATCTACTAATCAAAAAGAATAAAATTCATGTGGACATACATTAATGTACTAGAAATGTCACCCTTTTTTTTCAAATTTAAATGTGTTCTCTGTGAAAACAAAAGAATTAGAATTTTATCACGCAACCATCAGAGTATATTCTTCATCTGAAACCCTAGAAAGTTAAATGGGGAAGAGAAATTAATTATTCTCCAACAAAAGCACCTAACTTTTCAGGTGAAGTGATCAAGACATGCAGAAGACAAATTAGTCAGAGGCACATTGGAAAGTAGTGGCAAAATGAGGACTAGAACCAGGTGTACTGGCAGTCCAGAGTTCCTTTTACTATAAAATAGCTAAGTAATGGAGAAGAAGATAGCTTTGAATGATATAATTTATTTATTTCTAATTTTTCCATTATATTTATTTTTTTATTCTTCCCTATTTTTTAATGTAGTTCAATCAAAGGAATATTTCAAGTAGGCTTAGCCATAACAAAGCCTTGTAAGCAAATATATATATACATATATATATATATATATATATATATATATATATATATATATACTTCAATTTCTGTCAGAATATAAAATACTCAACTTTTCTAAAACCATTTTGTTACTTCCAAAACCTCAACAATCCATATTTATCAATTTTCCCCAAACTGGTTTTGGTCTTTTTGAAAGTGTGTTTTTAAGATTTTCTTTTAAAAAATCAATGTTGAATAAGGAGATGGATATGTATATGGGACATACAAAGTTCAATTCTGGCTTTTCTCTACTCCTTATAAAGTTTTTCAGTTTTATTAGTCAAACCTTCTAATAGTAGCAAAATCAGCTTGTTAAATTCCCTGAATCCTCCTTCTAATGGGGAAATTTGACTTTCTTATACTGCAATGCTTCTCTTAACTTTACTCCTTCCATAATAGGCCAGGTGAGTACTTGTAGAGGGTATTGTAATTGAGTCTCAAGACTCAGGAACAGATTGAGCTTTTGAAATCCTTTTCAACTTAAAGATTTTGATTCTGAGTCCATCTTAAGAAATTAAAATAAAAAAGTGTTGAGAAGTTCCTCATATTTCCATCAATCAAAATATAAGCATAGATAGAAAGAATACCCAAATTGATAGCTGGCATTTTCAATGCACTACATACAACATAGTCTCATTTGAGACTCACAATAATCCTGAAAAATAAATACAATAGTTATTATTTGCATTTTGTATATGAAACAAAAGAAACATAAAAATAACACTCAAAGAGAGCACAATTTATCTGTAATCTCAAAAGTATCAATATTTGAGTATTAAATCTGGCTCTGAGTTGTAGGTCTGTTTATTCCATATGTGCCTGATGTTCCACCTTTCATGGTTTATTCTGGGGTTCTAGGGGCAAGGAGTACTGATGAGGTATGAATTTTAATGGTTGATGTAATCTTGCAGGATAATGAAATCCACAAAGTGCTTGACAACTTACTGTCATCTTGAAATTTGTAGTTCACAGAGCCAAGCATTCTGCTCCTAATCAGGAAAAGCAATTCATGACCTGTAGTGATTTTCAAGTCAGAATATAGTTGAGTTATACCTCTGGATTCTTAAAGATTCACACATATTCTGGAGAACTATGGACTGGGAAAAAGTGGTAGAGATTTCACTAACTGAACAGCTGGATTACCCTCTCAAGTCTTGCTCAGAACATAAAGAGTGAGGCAGGAAAGAATCAGGGGTTATAGAATCAGGCACAGAGGTTAATAGAATAAAGGAATATTGGTTTAAAAAATAGCATTGAGGGGAATGGAACCAAGATGGCAGAGAAGCTACGAAGTCACCTAATCTTTATCAAATTATCTTTCAAAAAACTATGACATGATATCTTAAAATGAATTGAGTAGCAGCATGACACACAAAGAGACAAGGTGAAACAATTTGTTATCCCAGAGTAACTGAGAGGGCCCACCCAAAAGATCTAGTGCTCTGGGGTAGAAGTGGAGCACAAAGCAGCATGCCAAGTCAGATCTCAACATTATTATAGGTCTTTGCCATAGCTGAATCAGCTGCAAAAAGTTCTGGAGATTTCAGACTCAGATGTCAGGGTTAGTCAACTTCTCAGAAGGACATTACAGAAGTCCTTTTGCTGGCTCTGGGTGCAATACTCTTACTGTATTTTCCATATACAGAACCAGGGCACTGTTTGGGGGTGTGGTATCAGAGTGAGGAAGAGGACTAGTACACACAAATGTTTGCAACCATTAGGAAGTAGGAGACCCTTCTCACAGTTCCAAGGCAGAAAAGAGTGCTTGTCATTACTCACAGAGAAAGAACACAAGCTGGAAGAGTATTAAACACACCATTCCTTATATCATACTACCTTAGAAGAACTGAAGACTTATAGTTTCTCAGAGCTAGCACTGAAGGCAGTTGCACAAAGAAACTAAAGCATGAAACAGTGTTCCCTTTGCCACAGATACAGAGCCTAAAATTAACATTTAAAAAAAATTTTTTTAACTAAAATAAAAGAAAAAGGCTAGAAAATGACTAAAAAGAAAAGAAAAGAAAAGAAATTCAGCATAGAAAGTTATTTTGGTGACAGGGAAGACCAAAACAAAACTCAGAAAGAAGATAACAAAGTCAATACTTCTGTATTCAAAGCATCTAAGAAAAATATGAATTGCTCTAAAGTCCAAAAAGAATTAATGAAGGAGCTCAAAAATATTTTAGAAATCAAATAAAAGATGTAGAAGAAAAAATTAGGAAAAGAAATGAGAAATACAATTAAACCATGAAAAAAACAATAGTTTAGTAAAAGGGTGACAAAATTACTGAAGTAATTAATATCTTTAAAAAACAGAATAGAATGATTGGTAAAAGAGACAAAAAAGTCCATTGAAGAAAACAACCTTTTAAAAAAAGCAGAAATGGACAAATGGAAAAAAAGATATACAAAAATGTATTGAAGAAAGGAACTTCATACAAGGTAAAATTGTCCATATGAATGAATACCTTTATTCCATAATGGAATAAAAGGTACAAAAATTCACTGAGGAAATGAGTTCTTTACAAAGTAGAACTGGCCAAATGGAAAAGGAGATATAAAAACTGACTAAAGAAAATGATGTATTAAAAATTAGAATTGGGTAATTAGCAGCTCATGACTCCAAGAAACAAACAAAATCAAAAGAAGAAAAAAAATAGAAGATTATGAAATATCTCGATGGAAGAAATAAACAAACAACTGACCTGGAAAATAAATCTGGGAGAGAGAATTTAAGGATTATTGGGTTACCTGAAATCTATGATCAAAAATCAGCTTAGCCATCATCTTTTAAGAAATTATCAAGGAAAACTGCCCTGATATTCTAGAACAAAAAAAAAAATAAATCATAAACTGAAAGAATCCAACAATCACTTCCTGGAGATCCTAAATAATAACTCTCAAATATATCATAGCCAAATACCAGAAGTCTCATGTCATGAAAAAAATACTTTAAGCAGTTAAAAATAAAACAATTCAAATATCATAGAGACAGAGGATAAAATAAGATTTAGTAGCTTTTACCTTAAAGGATTGGAAGGCCTGGAATATATTTCAGAGGGCAAAGGAATTAGGCCTACAAATGAGAATCACTTACCCAGCCAAAGCAACACAATGCTTCACAGGAAAAATGTATGTTTAGTGTAATAGAGGATTTCCCAGTTTTCCTGATGAAAAAGACCAGAACTAATAATATTTGAGACCAAATTCTCAAATATTTGGCTCAAGAGAAGCATAAAAATATAAACAGGAAAGAGAAATCAAGAGACATTCAATAAGGTTGTGTACATGCCTACATAAGGAAGAAAAATTTTATAACTCCTAAGAACATTATAAATATTATGGCAATTAGAAGGTGTTTAAATAGACAGAGGACAAGAGTATGGATTGAATATAAAGGCATAATATAAAAAATAAAATGAATTCAACATGAGAGAATGAATTTGGAGGCAAAGGAAGGGAAAATAGAGTAAATTATCTCACATAAAAGAGGCATGAAAGAGCTTATACAGTGGAAGGGGAGAAGGCGGATGTGGGAAGGGAAGTACCTGAAACTTGTTCTCATTGGAATTGACTCAATGAGGGAAGAAGCTACACAATCAATTGGGTATAGAAATAGATCTTCCCCTACAAGAAAGGAGGCTGGGTATGGAACTGATAGAAAAAATGACAAATTTGGGGAGGTGGTAGACAGAAACTAAATTGAAAAAATTGAATGGAAAGTAATATACAGTTATCATAATGGTTCAAAAAAGGTTTTCTACAAGTCTCTCTAATAAAGGTCTCGTTTCTTAAATACATAGGGAAATGAGTCAAGTGTTTAAGAATACAAATCTTTCCCCAACTGATAAATAGTCAAATAATAGGAAAGGGCAGTTCTCAGACATAGTTATGGGGAGGAAATGCTCAAAATCACTTTTAACTAGAGAAATCCAAGTTAAAATACATTTGAGGTACCACCCTACACCTATCAGATTGACTATTATAACAGAAAAAGGAAAATTAAGAGGGGGATGTGGAAAAATTGAGATACTGTTGGAGGAACTGATTCACTCATTCTAGAGAGCTATTTGGAGCCTTGCCCAAAGAACTGTATAGCAGCACATGCTCTTTGACCTAGCAAACCATTATTAGGTTTGTATTCCTAAAAAACAAAAAGAAAAAGGAAAAGGACCTATGTGTATAAAAATTTTGAAAATAGCTATTTTTGTGGGGGCAAAGAATTGAAATGTGAGGTGATCCCTATAAAATGGGGAATGGCTGAGTAAGTTATAGTATATGACTGAAAAGAAATATTATTATGCTATAAGAAATGATGAACAGGAGGAGTTCAGAAAAACCTGGAATGACAACATGAAATGAAGCAGAGTGAGAGGAGTAGAACCAGAAAATTGTCATCAGTGACATTAATACTGTACAATGAATGACATAGATATTCTCAGCAATGCAATGATCCAAAAAAATCTTAAAGGACTCATGATAAAAAAAAAATGCTATCTCCTTCCAGAGAAGGAATTGATGGAGTCTGAATCCAGAATAAAGCAAACTTTTTTCACTTTGTTAAATTTTCTATTTTTGTTCAACTTTCCTTTTACAAAGAAATTAATATGGAAACATGTTTTACCTGATTGAACATGTAAAATCTATGTGAGATCATTTGTATTCTGGGTGAATGGGACCAGGAGGGAGAGAATTTGAGCCTCAAAATTCTTTTTAAACTGTTGGAGACTGTTTTTACATGTAATTGGGGAAAATTAAATTTATTTTTTTTTAAATATAGCACAGAATCTTGGCAGAGAAGAGCATCTCAGAGTTCCACTGAAACCTAGAAGAATTTAGAAACATAGTCCTTGGGGTGAAGCCACCTGTGTTACCCACCTCTTCAAAAACTAAGAAAAGTACCATAAAAATATTTCTTCTTTTCCCACCTAACATGAAACCAATATCTAGGCATCAATAGACTCTTTAACATATTCAATTTCCTTTTTTTCAAACATTTTGAGTTTGAATATTATCTCAACCATAAAAAGGTAAGGAGAAAGCCAGAGGTATAAATACAACTTTAAGTGAAAGCAGTATGTCAAATACGTACCTAAAAGTTAGGAAATTTCTTAACTGGGATATCAAAACAATTCTGATTGTACTCCTAAATTTATAATCAAGGAAGAAGTAGAAACAACCTGGATATGAGATGCCATTATATCATCTCTAGTGTTTTTTTTTTTACTTTTTTCTTCTCTTTCTTCTACCTCTCTTTATCCCAATCCCTCTACTCCTTAAAATTCTTCTCCTTCTCCCCCTTTTGTTTCTCCTCTTTCCCTTTCTTCTCTTCTTTTTTCTCTTCCTCCTTCTCCACTTTTATACCTTTCTCCCTTCTGATTCCTGCAGCAGTGTGGATAATTAAATCTCTTGAAACAAAGTTGATAGGGAGCATGTATAAAAGTGTTTTCTGGTTATCCACATCCTATGCAGAAATAACACATCCATCTCATCTATCAATATTATATTATTTGGGTGAAGGATTCTAATAAACTTAGACATTTGTGCCCTTATTTTCATGGGGATCTCATCAGTCTTTATTATGTTGATATATCTGAAACTGTGCTTTCTCTTTACTGTTTGAGAGGGCAAGGATGCTTAATTTTTTTTTCATTTTCTCTCTAAAGTAGGAGTAGAGATTCTCTTTTTTAAAACTTACCTTCTTTTCTTGGAATCAGTACTAAATACTTGTTCTAAGAGTGGTACAGGTTAAGTAACTGTTACTTGTCCAAGGTCACATAGCTAGGAAGTGTCTGAAGTCAAATTTGAACCTAGGATCTCCCATTTCTTGGCTTGGCTTTGAATCCACTGAGCCACCTAACTGTCCCTAGAATAGAAATTCTTAGTCTGGGATCTGGAGATAAAATGCTGCTGCTGGTGGGGTCTGTGAAATTGATGGGAAAAATATATATTTATTTCAATGTAACAAAATGTAAATCCTATGTGTTTTATGAATTTATGTTGAAATAACCTGTCCAAAAGGAAAATTATCAGGCTTAGTCTTTTAGTTTTTGTATGGAAACTGATTTTACTAAAAAAGAGCTATTAATAAGTAAGATTCTCCTAACAATACACCTCCTATACCATTTATTATTTTATAGAATTTCCTCCAGTAATGAGAAGCTAAATGACTTGTTCAATGTCATATAACCAGTTTGTTGTAGAAGGACTTGAACCCCAATAGTCCTAATTTCAAAGTTCACATACATTATACCTTCTGTATATGGTGAACACCTTTCCCATCTCTAACCTAAACCAGACTATTTCCTTTTTTTTCACTGGAATACTCTCAAAGATGGTTGGCCAGATTTTAGTCTTTTAAAACTTAAGAATTTTAAAATTTATTTTAATTTAAGAATTTTAATATGCCCTAATTTTTAAAATTTACTGGTAGTTCCCTAAGGATTTGATAGGACACCTAAGTTTGTCTCTTGCCCTGTAACTTTACTGGAATAGTGAGCTTGGGGGGAGTGTTCTTATAATAGTATATTCTATAAATTTGGGGAGGATAGAAAGGGAACACTAATATTTTATTATTTTGTTTTCAAACATTTTCAACATATTAGCTAAAAAAGAGAAAATTCTCTTCATAGAAAAGGTCTGGGAGAAATTATTTTTGGCCAAAAGTTCTAAGGAGAAATATAGCTTCAGCACTGTTACTTGTGGATTGGACAAGTTCCGTGTGATCACTTTCAAAGCCAGTCACTTATTGCATTATTTTCTCATTTAAATTCTTTCTGGTCCACGAGGCCCCATGGCATATCATTTCAAGCAAAGTGAAACCAGGTAAACACTTGATAACTACATTTGCTCTGTTAAACTACATAAGGACTAAAATCCAAACAGCCTATCTCCAAGATGGTGAGGAGGCAGATTGTATTAAGGCAGCTCCCTGCTGGGCTAAGACTTAAGAGGAAGCTCAACTTTCTTTTGCCAGTCTGTAGGGAATCAGAAGTTAGGCACAGCTGCCAATTGGCCTATTCACATATCACACATATTCACCAAGTACCTGCTTTGTGCCAGTTCTTTGGTATTAATTGCTCATGATGCCCATTTGAAAAGGCCGATACTTAACTTTGAAGGTAAAGGAAGATTATTGCTGATCATAATTGTTCATTATTTCCAGAGCTGTAAAAGAGATATGGTTATGTGAGAGCTTGCAGTTTGGCTTTTTTGAACAGATCTGTTGAAAGTGGAACAGTGACTTTATAGAGAAGAATATGAGTTTACAGTTAGGATGGGGCCGGAAAGACTAAGTTGATAAAAAGCCAGGATTCTTAAATATTCTTGTAGCATGGATCCTTTTAGCAATCTAATAATGTCTATGGACCCTTTCTCAGAAGAGAAGATAGAAAGGTCAGGTAGGTATTAAAGTGGATTTGAAGGCTGGGCTCAGTGTGAGGTAAACCTGAGTTCAAATCAAAGAAAGAAAAGGAGAGAGAGCAAGAGAAAGAGAGAGAGAGACAGAGACAGAGACAGAGAGAGAGACAGAGAGACAGAGAGAGACAGAAAGAAAGAAAGAAAGAAAGAAAGAAAGAAAGAAAGAAAGAAAGAAAGAAAGAAAGAGAAAGAAAGAAAGAAAAAGAAAGAAGGAAGGAAGGAAGGAAAGAAAGAAAGAAAGAAAGAAAGAAAGAAAGAAAGAAAGAAAGAAAGAAAGAAAGAAAGAAAGAAAGAAAGAAAGAAAGAAAGAAAGAAAGAAAGAAAGAAAGGAACGAACGAATGAATGAACAAAGGAAGGAACAAAGGAATGAAGGAACAAAGGAACGAAGGAACGAAGGAAAAAGGAAGAAAGGAAAAAAGAAAGAAAGAGGCTGGAAGGTGAGAAGAAAGGAATGAAGAAATGAAGGGGGAAAGGAGAGAAAAAAGAAAATGCAAAAGATTATATATAAAACAATAGAAATAAATGAAAATAAGAATGTAATGTTTTGATTTCCCATCTAAATTCATGGCTCTTCTGCTCAAGTTAAGAACCTCTGATAGAGACAGTTGTTTTCAACAGAAGAGAAGAAATAATGTGGCAAGATTGTGAAATCAATGCTAGTAATTTATATTCATATCCAGTCATAGGTAAACATTGATTTTTTTTGTGTGGGGAGGCTAGAACTAAAAGTAGAGACTGGCACATTCTGAAGAATGAGTTGAGTACCAAGGGCAGGGAGGCAGTAAAGTGGATTGAATGCTGGGCTTGGTGTGAGGAAACCTGAGTTCAAATTAAACCTGAGACATTTTATTCACTATGTGACTCTGGACAAGTCACTTAAGCTATTTACATCAGTTTATTCATTTGTAAAATGAGGAATTTATATCACCATTCTCCCAGGGTTGTTGTATCAAATGAAATAATGCCTGGAAAGGTGTTTGGCACCTACTAAGTATTAGAGTGGGGTTGTTATTGTTATCTAGAGGATATGGTCCTGCCAGTTAGAGATGATCACTACTTGGAAGGCATTGAGGAAAGAGACCCAGCAGTCTCTCAATACTGCAACAGGTCTTCACACATTTATCAAGGATTTTCTAGTTGCCAGACACTCAGTTAGATGATGGAGACACAGTTACAAAGAAGGAATATCCTTTTCATCTAAGGGGTTTTCTTATCTAATGTTGAACAAGACATAGAAAAAAAAATTTTCCCAGTTGTTTCAGTTGTGTCAGCTTCTTCACAATCCATTGTGAAGATTTCTAGGCTATGATGGTAGAATTGTTTGACATTACAGGATTAAGTAACTTGTCCAGGGTCTGTGAATTTTGAAATTTCTCAGGCTTGTGAATGTTAAAAGATTCTCAGACTCTACCTTAGAACATTTGGTTAAGACCATTCCCCATTTTAAACAATGAAGGTACTTGATCAGGAATGTGAGAACTCTGACCTTATTCCACACATACTTAAACATACTTTATGGGAAGATAAAGTTGTAAACTCTTTTCTGAAGAATGAGAAGTACTTAAACCCATATTTATAATAAGGGAAAAAGTTCTTAAGCTAAGTACCTATAAAGGTCAAGCAACTTGTGAATATACAAGGATCAAAGAGCTGAGAAACTTACTCAGAGCTTTCCTGGTGTGAATTACTCAAAAATCCACACCTTCTTAGGTGTGGACTAAGAATGGTCTGTCCTTTGGAAAACGTCTACTGTGATTGGTAGATGTAAGAACTTAGGGGAGGTGGCATAGGAGAAAATGCCCTTTAAAAGGAGACTAAAAGCTCTCTCAGGAGAGTCAGCTGGGAAAGGCTGCCTTGAAGGGTCTCTCTCGAGACTCTCTCGGGGACAATTCAGATTGAGGATTGAGCTGGTGAAAGCAGCTGAGATGATGCTGGCCTGGTGTCACTAGAATCCTTGCTTGGACAGATCTTGTGGTGAGTGATTAAGATATAAGGTCTGACTGATCTTTCTTTTAGGGCTTAGGCCTGGGTTGGCCAGGGCTGCCTGGGTCGACCTATTCTTTTTCTCATTTATTTCCTTTCTCTCTCTCTCTCTTTCTTTAACTCCTCATTGTATTATTAATTAAAATCTCTATGAAACCCAGTTAACTTAGGTATATTTCATAATTGGGAATATTTCCCTGGCGACCACCTCATATATTGATTTAAAAACAAGACACTGTAGTGAAAACATATTTCCTGCGGTCACAATTTACTCACCCACTCTTTTAGCGGCCACAAATTAAGTCTTCCACCATTTTAACTATTACATTTTAGGCTCCCACTCTTTTAAATGCCACAGGTCAGATGTCTGATGCTGGATTTGAACTCATGAAAAAGCCTTCCTGATTCTGTTTGTTCAGTGGATAAAGAAATCATTCATAAAATAACAGAGAGCTTTAATTACTTTGTCTGAGAACTGCCTGCTCCTATCCTTTTACGATTTATCAATTGGGAAATAATTTCTATTTTTATACATTTACTCCATTTCTCCATGTATTTGAGAAATGAGATCTTTATTAGAGAGACATGAAAAAATTTTCCACCATTATTATTATTATTATTACTGTGTATTACTTGGCATTCTATTCCTCTCCAACTCATTTATCCCTCTCTCCGTTCTTTCTATCCATCCTCAAAAAATGTTTAACTTCTTACATCCCCCAATTTGCCTTCTTTTCTATCATCCCCTTCTCTTATTCCCTTCCCCTCCTACTTTCTTGTTGGGTAATATAGATTTCTATACCTGATTGACTGTGCATATTCTTTGAGTAATTATTTAAGGAGAGAGAAATGGTCAAGTGTTCCAATCCTCACCTCCCCCATGTTCCCCTATATTGTAAAAGCCTTTCATGCCTATTTTATGTGAGATAATTTACCCCATTCTATTACTCCCTTCCCCTTCTCAAAATGAATTCTTCTTTCTCAATCCATAATTTTATTTTTTTAGATATCATATTCAAATCCTCTGTCTATGTATGTACACTCCTAACTGTCTTAATAATGATAATGTTCTTAGGAGTTATAAGAATTTTCTTCCCAGGTAGGTATGTGCACAGTTTTACATTATTGAATTTATTTTGATTTCTCTTTGATTGTTTACCTTTTAATGCTTTTCTTGAGTCTTGTATTTGAGAGTCAAATTTTCCATTTATCTCTGTTCTTTTCATCAGGAATGTTGGAAAATCCTCTATTTCATGAATGTCCATTTTTGCCCTGAAAGATTACATTCAGTTTGGCTGAGTAAATGATTCTTGGTTGAAGGCGTATCTTTTTTATTCTCTGAAATATTATATTTAAGGCCCTCCAATTCTTTTAAGATCAATGCCACTAAATCTCGTGTCTTCATGATATTTGTAGTATGCCTTCATGATATTTGAGTGGTTTCTTTTTGGCTGTTTGAAATATTTTCTCCATCTGGGAGTTCTGGAATTTGATTGTAATGTTCCTGGGAATTATCCTTTTGGGATCACTTTTAGGAGGTTATTGGTGGATTCTAACTACTTATACTTTATTCTTTGGTTCTAGAGTAGCAGAGCAGAAAGATGATATCTGGGTTCTTTCTTTGATCAAGGCTTTTAGGTAGTCCAATAATTCTTAGATTATCTTTTCTGAATGTTTCTATTTCAGTTGTTTTTCCCATAAGTTTATATTTTCCTCTATTTTCATACTTTTATCACATTTGATTGTTTCTTGATGTTTTATGGAGTCATTAGCTATCACTTGCCCAATTCTAATTTTTAAGACATAATTTTCTTGAGTAAATTTTTATACTTCCTATTTCATTTAATTAAATCTACTTTTGAAAGCATTGTGTTCTTCAGTGAAAGAGTTTAATTTTTGTACCACTTTTTCCATTTGGCCAATTCTGCATTTTAAGTTTTTCTCCTTTGTATATTTTGTGTCTCTTTTTACCAGTTGGTCTATCTGTTTTTTAAGTTAATATTTCCTTCAGTATTTTTGTGCTATCTTTATCTAGCTGTTGTCTCTTTTTTCATGATTTTCCTGTATCACTCTCATTTCTTTCACAATTTTTCTCTTTATTCCCTGATTTAATTTTTTGAGCTCCTATGATGATTTTTTGGGGGCTTAAGATCAAATCATATTTTCTTGGAGGATGTATATATATACATATATATATATATGTATACACACACACACTCACATATATGTAGCAGTATTGCCTTTGTTTTCTTCTTCTAAGCTTCTATTTTGGTCTTCACCACCAACAAAATATCCTGATTGGTTTAGCACTATACCTGATACTTAGTAAGCACTAAATAGGATATTTATTTCCTTATTTTATCCAGTATAATGGACTTTTAAAATTTCACATATTTTATTTTATATTTTGAGAAAAATTTTGAGGATGTTTTTTGTTTGTTTTTAATGAAAACCTGTTAAGAGAAATTGACCAAACTGCTTTATTCATGAAGCCAAAATGATTCAGAATCCTTGAATTAAGTGTTAGTTGTATTTGGTCTTCAAAAAGACAAAAAGTCTCGTCAGTCCCAATTGAAGTCTTTACTACAACTACAACTCAGATTTGTTTTCCATTATTTGATCCTGGCTATTTTGGCTACCCTGAACTTTTCTTTCAACAAAACAGTTTTCTCAAAAACTGGCTGCAAAATAGGCTACAATCTCCAACAGGCATTCTTTCATAAAGGCTAGGGGAAGGGAGACTGTATGGAATAAATGAAAGGCATGGAATTATTATAAAATCATTAGATTTGGAGTAAGAAGTTGTTATTCAGTCATGTTCTCCTCTTTGTGACCCCCTTTGTGGTTTTCTTGGTAAAGATATTCCATTTCCTTCTCCAACTCACTTTACAGATGAGAAAATTGAGTCAAACAGGTTTCAGTGACTTGTTTACTATCACACAGTTAATAAGGTTCTGAAGCCAGATTTAAACTTAGAAAGAAGATTCTTCCTGACTTTAGGCCTGGCATTATATCCTCTATCATGATTTAAATTTGTGTCATGAAACTTAAATATGCACTTTTCACCTCATCTAATTTGTAAAATATGGCGGGGGGGGGTGTGGATAAGATTCAGAGTTTTTCTGGACCCCCTCCTGGAATAATTATAAAAGCAAAAACCTATAGAATTAGAAAGGAAACCTCTTATTTTGTAAAATAATTACAAAAAATATGATTTAAAAGGACGTGCTCTTCTGTTGTCTATCTTTAGGTCAATGGACCCCGGGGGCAGGGGGGATTTTTAAGAGTACTACAAGAATATCTGAACCAGGAAGCTTCTCCATTTTTTTCCTCTTCCTCTCCACAGAAGAACATTGCTACAAGCTCTCACTCCCACTTGAAGCTCTTGGAGGATCAAGTAACTAAGGAGAGTTTAGCAGGCCAAGTAGAAGTTCAGTTTCAGCAGCCCAGGCCAGAGTGTAACCTAATGATTGTAAGATTGATATTTTATGCTAATCATTTGATTGAGCATGATTTCTGGCTTTAAGTTAATTAAATCCGGCCCTTTTCTTGGGGGGGGGGAAGGCATCTTGGTCCACACTTATGTAAGTATTACAGCAAAAGATTTTAAACAAATTTATTGAACTATTCAAGAGAAAAAATGTAGTGAAGAGAGAAGTAGCTGGCTTAGGAGGGAGGAAACCTGGAATCTATTACTGGCTCAGACACTTGGCCAAATTTCTGAGCTTCAATTTTGTGAGCTATAAAACCACTGCCCAAGTTTAAATTGTCCTAGGTAGGCAATGATCTGCACTTTGAGGCTCATCTTCAACATCTCTCAGGCTCAGATAACTGCTTGTGGCTTTAAAAGGGTTAAGCTATTAGCTCCTAGGGAGGATGCAGAGAGCAAAGGACAGATTCAGACCAGAAAGAGAGTCTGAGTCAGAATGAAGTTTTTAGAAGTCAAAGGACAGCGTAGGGACAAAATCAAAACCTTGAAAACACTGCATAGAGAAGCATCAAATATGTTTACTCTATCCGCCAATCTGAGATCATTACTGGTGGCAAAGGATACCTTATCCTTTGATTGAGTTGAACATAATATTTTGTATTTTTCATGATATTCTGCATTCCAGGCTAAAGTCTTCCCTGATTGGTCCTGCCATGAGGCTTTCTCCATGGTGTAGACAAAACCTCCCAGCAGCTTCTTCAAGTGAAGCATTTTGCCATTTTACAATTTTGCTCTTTCCAAAATACATCTCCCAGGATCCTGCAGAAGAGGTGCTTCAAGCTAATAAACATCAGGAAACCCTGTGTTTTTTATTTGAAGTTTACTTTCAGTAGGTTCCAGACCAAAACACAGGTTGAACCAACTTACATCCCTTTCTAGCTTTTAATTTCTTCATTGGTAAAATGCTGGTGTTGGATTAGATATTCTTAAATTTTTTTGTGTCATGGAATCCACTGAAAGTCTGATATTCCATAGACTCTCAAAATAATGTCTTTAGATGTCTATAATAAAATTAATATGATTATCTATCTATCTCTAGGCAATAGACCCTGGTTATTAGTTCCTATATTAGTTGATTTTTTTTTATTTTTTAAAGGAAAGATATGAAACTATTCATATTCATAAGTACTGGCAATAAATAAACACACATAAAATTCCAATAACTGCAAAGTTATTATTTTTTGCCTGACTCTTGTGGAGGCAAGTGACCTCACTACTTGGTCCTACATTTTGAAGGGATGGGTTGAGATAAAGAAAGAAAATACACACATGAAGAGTGCAGTAGATAAATTAACATGGCTATGTTTGGTTCCCCATTAATGCCCATAGTTAAGGAAACACAAAACCCCCAAATGCCTGCCCTTTGGGCAAAATATTTAAGTTCCAGTAGATGGGAATATTACTATGGGTAAGAGAGAACCACTCTGGTTAGTGAAACTCATTTTATGAAACAAGAAGCCTATTTTTTTTCTCTTTGAAAATCAAGTATAAAATATAGTATATGTGTTTTGTATTAAAATATTAAAAAATATAAACAAATATAGAACAAATGCTTCTTATTCCATTCTAGAGTAAGATCTTTTTTACAGTAAACATTGTAGTTTCTCTTTTGGAAGATGTCCCCACGTACAATTTTCTAGAAGATGTTTATTGATGAAAATACAATAGCTGATAAAAGCCGAAAGAGATTAGGGGCACTTCATTGAATCAATTATAGTACTTGGGTGATAAATTTGGCACTAAATTTCTTGGCAGCTAGGGCAGAAAGGGAAACACCTTGGCTCACTCACATTTCCTTTTCTGACAATAGAAAGCATATTCATTCATCTGTAGAAACTGCGCTTTTTCTGGTACTTAACACAAGCCAGGATTTATTACATGGGTCCTTCTGTAAAGGTCATCGAGTCACAATGAGAGCTGACAAAATCTTTATACATAGTTTTATGAAAAATACAGAAATGTGTTCATATATATTCTATATTATTCCTCTATAAGACCTTAAGCTATTGTATTAAATTGCAACTGAGTAAAGCTATATCTATGAGGATTTCCTTTTCTAAGTAGGTCCCTGAGCTGTTTGGTGACTGGAGGGTGCTCAGTCAATGGGTGGCACTGAAGACTCAACTTACTTTGTCCACATGAAATAGAACAGGTAGATTGCATCAGGATTGAGTGATGATTCGATGATGAATATAAGCAACAGCTATGGTTCAAAATGATCATTAGAGGTGGAAATGGTATGGAAATGAAGATACCATGAAGCATACTCATTATAGTTAGGTAATATATCATATTCTCCATTTAGCAGATGAGGAAATAGACTCAAAATTTGAGCAGAGTCAAATAGCTCAGATTGGAGTGTGTGTGTGTGTGTGTGTGTGTGTGTGTGTGTGTGTGTGTGTGTGTGTCTAGGTAAAATACACAGAAATACAGAAAGACTGGAAGAGTGCTCTTCTAAATCCAAGTAGTATTTATTCCATTGTGTCATAGTCATCTCTACAATCATAATAAACCTACACAACAGAAAAGTTGGTAGTTTTGAATAAGTAAATTGTGATTTTCACTAAAGTCATGAAGCCAGAGATTGCAATGTCTATTTTTATATTAGTAATACAACAGAACCCATTCCAACCTAAAAACCTTCTCCATTTGCCTTGCTATGCTTGACCAAAATTATACTCTATTCAGTATCCTTTCAGGATAGCTTTTATAGAATCATCAGAGATGGAAGGCATTTTAGGAACAATCTATTCCATCCATTCCACTTTATTTTATAGAGGCAAGGCATATATAATGGATAGAGTAAAAGCTTTAGAACCATGAAGAGCTAGAATCAAAGATTGTCCCAGACTCCTTGGAGGTGTAATTAACAGAATCACTTATCAGAAGCTCAGTTTTTCATGTGTAAAATCGGAATAATAGTACTTGTGAACCTGTTTTAGAGGGTTGTTGGGATTAGATAATATATCTAAAGAAATTTATAAATATTAAAATTATAAATAATATAAAGAAATTTATATATTTATTAAATTAAATTTTATAAATATATAATAAATTTATAAAATATTTATGAACATAAAGAAATTATAAATTATACATATAAAATATTATAAATATATAAATACAAATGTTAAAAATAGTTTTTCATTGACTAATGAAGCTTGCGTTACTTTCAATAGATATGTTGGTTAATTTTGTTCAATCCCTTCATTACTTCCATCTATCCTTACTTCCTTCTTTCTCCCCCTTTCTCTCTCTCTTCCTACCTTTCTCTCTTTTTCTTTCCTCAACAGAAAACATGATCCCCAGTAGAAGACAGAGGTATATTTGAAAATTAAAATGAAATGAAGTATTTTGAAATATAGAAAGCAAATGATTATACACACATATGCATAAAGGTTTGCACACATAGAAGGGAATATATATCTATGTGTCAGTTAACTAGTATTAATCTATCATAGTAGTTGTTTTTGGACTCCAAATCTATTGCTCCTTCCATAAAAATTTAAATTATTTTCTGTGATGGCCTAAGGAGAGGGAAATACCCCAATTGCAGATTCAATAATATAGGGAAAGAGATAGAGACTTTGGTTTTTTCTTAACTCTTTGACTCTACCTAGTGCCCTTGGGTAAGTTGGTTTCCTCTCCTGACTTAATTTTTCTCTGTCAAACAAGTGAGATGGGTTAATTAATCTCTAACATCCTTCTAGAATTCAACAATTCTAGCAGAGAGCTAAGAAGAGATGATGATAATAAGGGAAATTTCTTCTTTTTTCTTCCCACTTAATGTCACTGTTCATTTTCAGACAACTCAGCGAAAAGTGCAAACTCTTCATCCCCACCTCTCTTCATACTGGTAAATCAGGGTTAGATGAGGTGAGAACCCCAGCAGAAGGCTGGGTAGGTACATATGCTACAAACCTTTGCAGGTTTGCAGTAATAGAAAGATGTGATTTTTAAGGGGGAAAAATAGAAACAGATTAAATTCACGATACAGCAGGATGGAAAGAGAAGGAAACAGGCCAGATTAATAGTATCTTTATGTCTGTTTCTGTTTTCTTTAAAAGAGCATTCCACATTTTTCCACCTCATTGCATTCTGAGTTCACTCTGTAGGCTGCCACTGAATTACTTGTTAAACTCACTCCTCTTCTTTTTGCTTACTCAGATGCCACTTATTTTGTCTGTTTTTGAAATTCCTTGCTTGGACTTTCTTCCCATTTTAGCTCATCCAATGTTGAAAAAGTGGAGTAAAAAGCTAAAGTTAGCAGTTTGGGAGCTAGGTGATTTACCATTAAAGGAGAGCATGGACCATGCATTGTGCAAATGGGATAATTTCAAATGAATGCTGAAGCTACCACAAAGTAGGTTGAAATGGTCAATTGTTACTTTCAGTCTTAGCAATTATAAAAAAAAAGTGATACAAATCAGGGCTTGACTTATTATTTTCTTGATTGTCTAAACTTAAGCATTAAGGAGAGGAAATGTTCATGATAATGATTAAACCTAGAAATGTCTATTGAGTTTTTGGAAAGCTCATTGTTAAACATTGACCAGTACACCACTGTATAATTTGTCTCATGAACTAAACTCTCAACAGGCTCTGAACATCCCATTGGCCTGGTGACCTAAAGGTCAGTTAGGTGTCTATTCTCAGCACATATGGGGGGCTAAAAGCTGAAGAATGATTGGTGGGAGGTTGTTTGGTCCACGAAATTTCAAATACACTGTGCGAAATAGTCTTTTAAATCAGAAAGATGTTGGGTGATTTATTCTTCTCTTGCAGGATGCATTCTCTAAACAAGAGGAGGAACAGTGGTTATTAATATTCCTTTAAAAAATAAAATGTATTTTTCAATCAGCAACAATCCAGTTTCTATCCTACCACATCCCACGTGAGAATGAAAAAAAAGCCAAAAATCCAACTAGAAAAAATTATAGTGAAGTAACATAAATTTCTACATTGGCCATGTCCATTAGAATATGTATATATGCAAAAGTATAGGGGCATTTATATATACAATATATAAATATACACATATACACTAATGTATACATATACAAATATAGTTATGTGTACCCATCACATACAATATATGTTTAGATATGTATATACACACTACATACATGCATATATATGTATATATATATAAATAATAATAAAGTATCCAGCATTCTGAGTCTTTCAGTTCTCTATAAAATAGTAGGCTATATATTTTATCATGAAATATCTGGAAATGTGGATGGTCATTGCATTGGTCAATGTTTCTAAACCTTTCAAAGCTGTTTGTATTTGCAATTTTGGTGTTATATAAATTGTTCTCCTGGTTCTATTTACTCTACTCCATGTAAATTCATACAGATCTACCCAGACTTTTTAGAAAGAAGTCCAGGACCATTTTGTACAACATATTAGTATTCTTTGATATTTGTATACCATGATTTGTTCCATCAGAAGTTAGTGGGGATCCATTCAAATGTGAATTCTTTGGCACTTCAAAATGACCTGTAAATGTATTTTTGTGTGCATCATTAGAATTATTTTGTTTAAGAAATCCCTCCTTTAATCTCCCTTCTTTTAATTTCTGCATCCTTCTTCTCTTTCCCTCCTGTTTCCCCATCAAGTAAAATATATTTGTGTTCTGTATCTGCACACATGCATTTGTGTGTGTATGTGTGTGTGTGTGTGAGAGAGAGAGAGAGAGAGTTTGAATGAAAGAGATTCAAGCTATAGATGGTCCCCCCTTTCCTTCCTCCTTATTTGTATAGACTTCTAATTGTCACTCCATTTATGTGATATAAATTTTTCTATTTCTTTCCGTTGCCTTTCCCCAACTATATTCATCTTCTCTTTTTTTCTCTAATTTTTTTTCTTTTTAGATGATCAAGACATAATAGAACCACTCTCTAGTCTTTCTATATTAGATTGTTTCTGTGAATCCTGATGATAATGTTAAAAGGAGATACATTTTTCCTCTCATCATATTAGAATGCAAAAATCTAGGTGATATAGTAGATAGAGAGCTGGGTCTAGAGTCAGGCAGACTCCTTTTCCTGAGTTCAAATCTGGCCTCATATACTAGCTGTGTGACCCTGGGCAAGTTACTTCACCATGTTTGCATCTATTTTCTCATCTGTAAAATGATATGGAGAAGGAAATGGCAAACCCCTCCAGTATCTTTGCCAAGAAAACTCCAAATGGAGTCACAAAGAGATGAACAAGATTAAATACAAAAAAGTAATACATTATCCTTATTTAGGCCCTTAATATTATTATTCATTCTTATTTACTTTTTCATATTTCTATTAACACATGTTTAAAATTCAGATATTCCATGTAATTCTAGTCTTTTCATAAGCAATGTTTGGAAGTCTTCTCTCATTAAAAAGCAATTTCTTCCCATTTTATTATTATAATCAGTTTCACTTGTTAATTTATTCTTGGCTGTGAGCCTACATCTTTTGCCTTTGGGAATGCACTATTCCAGGCTCTTTGCTCCATTATAGTAGTGGCTAATAAATCATGTTTTATACTGGCTATGGGTTGTCACAACTTGAATTCTTTCAGCTACTTGCAGTATTTTTTTCTTTGATCTTAGATCTCTGAATTTTGGCTACAATATTCCCAAGAGTTCCCATTTGAGGGGTTCTTTCAGGAGGTATTTCATTCATCCATTAATATGTACAAAGAAGAAAGAAAATGTAAATAATTGAAATTTATGGAAGAAATAATTGGAAATGGAATTCATTGCTTGTCACAAGAGGCATAAACTCTTGCCTATGCGACAAACTCTCAGAAAATTAGAATGGAAAAATAGAAGCTAAAGACTCTATGAAACAATAAGAAAAACCAGAACATATATATATATATATATATATACCTATATGTGTATTTTCATAAACATATGCACAGGCATATAAACATGAGCATATATATACACATTCATATCTGTGTGTATGTATATATATATATATATATATATATATATATATATATATATATATATATATATATATATATATATATATATATATATAAGAGGACCAAATTGACATCACTGGGATAAATTGGATTTAAATGAGATAGAATTTCACAAAATCATCTGGTTCACTCTCTTCCAGAGTCATTAAAGTACCTTCTCAAGACAAAAGTCACATCTGGCTGCAGCCTGGAATGCAGTAGATGGCCTTGGCTTCTTTAATGTCTGAGTGAGCAAGTTCTAAGTTCTCCACAGTGCTTGCTTCTGTTGCCCTCATTACTGTTGGAACAAATTATTCTCATCTGACATATCCACTAGGAAAAGTCTTTGAATGCTTAGGGTAGATATATATCCCAATTCACCAATGGTTTTGAGACCTGTTGGTTACTCTCAATCAGTTCTAGCCCATCTGCCAACACAGTTTCCCAGAGTGTGGCTACTGCACATGCTACAGGCTTCCTCGAACCACAGTTGAGATCTGGGTGGTAGGTGGACATAGAAAGAGGAAAGCAGCCCTGAAAAGGGCCTGGCAACCCACACTTGAGAAGTGCTAGCCTTCCTTGACTCTTAAATACACATGTGTATATTATATGAATTTATAATTATACACACATAATTATATATACACCTATGATATGTCACATAATATATGTGTAAATATGCATTTAGACACACACACACATATATATATATAGTAATACATGCATCTTTTTTTTAAAATACTTATTGTTGTTTCATGAAGGTGATGTATTTGGTCCATTTTAATTTTCACATATTTTTATGTTTGGGGAAGGCTTTATACTTGGGTTAAGCTATTAATTCCCTTTCCAATCCATTGATTTAAATCCTTTTCATTTTTCTTCTTTTGACACTTTCATTTAATATATAAAAACAAATGAATTCTTAAAATATATTCATTTCTTTCATGAATAATAGTTTAATTTTTGCCAACTTACATATTTTTTCTTTGGGACTTTTTTTCAGTAGATACTTTGAAGTTATTTTCTTATCAGTCTTCATTTCTATCTCCTAACTTCCCTTGCTTCCTTGAACTCTTAGCTCAAATCTTATATTCTTTAAGAAGCTTTTACAAATCCATCTTAATTCTAATATCTTATCTGTGGTAAATTATTTTGAATTTGACTTAAATTAAAAAACAATTTATATTGTTTATTTGTTTATATATTATTTTCATGTTGTCTCCTCCATTAAAAAGAAACTCCTTGAGAGTAGACATAATTGTTGTAATTTGGTTGGATAATGGATAGAGAGCTAGACCTGAAGTTGGGAGGACTTGGGTTCAAATCTGACCTTAGATATTGTAAAGCATGAATTAAACTTTCTTTGTCAATCAGCAACTTGTAAATTAATCAACCAAAACCTTAAACATTCCTTCTTAACACTAAGTAAGAAAGTGCACAGGTCATTTACTAAAGTGGATGACAACTCCAGAAGCCACTGACAACACCCTGGTCAGTGCTAGGCAAATTAAAAGACTGCAATTGGTTCCTGTAAACTGGAAGAAGGGACAGGAAATGACATGGAAAAAGGACTATAAAAAGTCCTGAACTTTCTGCCCAAGTATCTTCTCTGGTGACTTGGCTTTTGGAGATGGCTTTGGTATTGACTTTTGACTTGGACCTTGACATTGGCTCTTGAACTGCTTCTTGGAGGACTGCTCCTGATTCTTCTCCTTTGGATTTCATCTTGGGTAAGTGAGTAGCTGGCTTTCCTTTCCTGGCTTCTGGAGAAATTAGTTCTGGAGAGGCCTTCCTTTCTTAGATGAGGCTTCATTGGTGGATCCTTTGCATAAGACACCACTGGGTCCTCTGACTGAGTCAGACATTGGAGCAACATTTAGTGCGATAGGCTAAACATGTTCTCTACCCTCTTCTTACATTTCTCTACTTTTACCCTTTCCACCTCTTTGTAAATAAAGTCACTGTGACTTGAGCACTAATATTTTTAAATCTGTGACCACAATATTACTTTAGAATTCTTATATTTGGTCAAATCCTTAGATTTTAATTTCTTACAAGAAGTTCTAGCTATGTGATCTTGGGTAGATCACAAATCAATCTACTCTATGTGCTTCTTGCCCTTCTGTTACAGTTATTTCCAGGACAGAGAGTAAGAATTTTTTTAAAGAAATAAAGAAAACAGGCATATTTCTTTATATTTATCTGTATTTCCAAAACTTAGCACAGTGCCAGCCACTTGCTCATTGACCAGTTAACTGGCTACCTTTGAGCTTAGATTTAGAATGAGAAAGGCCTAGAATTTCTCTGAGAATATAACTTGTTTTTCCCAATGGAAATTATTTGGGAAAATTGAATTTGCTTCATGGACATTCATTTGACAACAATACAGATATTCTTTTTATTAGAAAAGTATCTATTAATTCAAAATTGAGATCTTTTCTGGACTTGTGAAGATTCACTCTCAGAAATTCTATATTTCTCTTGAGCAAGAAAGAATAAAACAAAGACCATTCATAAAAGCAAGTAAGTCAATGGTGAAACTTACTTTTGGATATTCATATTTCACACAAGATATTTAAAGATATTTAATATGATTCATTTTAAGGGAGGGGTAATCACTTCAGTTCAACCCCCGAAGGTTTTACTAAGCACCTACTCTACATCAGACACTATACTAAGTTATTGGTATTCAAAGAGAAGAATTAAGACCTCAAATAGCTTATTAATCAAGGGACTTACTTTCTACTGAATATCTGAGAGACTAACCCTACCCATGTATAACTCCATCTAAATCGCATTCCCATCCAAGGTCAGTACCTTAATTTGATATTTCATGACCATAAATGCTAGTCAATGAACAAGTATTTATTGTCTACCATATGTCAAGCATTATCAGGTATTGGTGATACAAAGATAAAGGTGAAATATTTCTTGCCCCTAGAATATTATTTTCCCTTTCTCCCTAGCCTACTGGTAGAGTTTGGTGGTTGCTCAGAAAGCCTTCTGCAAAATTAAAATAGAAATAGGGTGCATTTGAAAAGAACCAAGATCATCCTTCTAGTTTCTAGCCATAGATGTTGCCCTTAAAAAACAGAATGGCTCTCACTCCCAGATGCCTGTTGGATTACAACCCATGTAAATGTGGGCATATGGCTGCACTAAGACAATTGGGACATCAAATATACATACATGCACACACATATATCCTATGTAATTTGTGAGCTATAAAACTATATTAAAATTTTTGTGATATTACATGTGAATAGACATATATGCCCTTATAGAAAACATGTAAATGTCAATATTCATATGAGTCTATGTATTTATATACACATACAAATATCATGCTGGGATAGTTGCTTTTTTTAAGTGATGACTGCAATTACAACTTAGAATTTTAGAAAAGTCTATGAAGTTATTTAAAAACATCTTTCAAATTATTCAGTAGTCTGCTTCAAATATTGATCAGGGCTGGGCTGTGTTTCCCTTTGCTGACCTCAGAGCTATTTTAAAGGAAGCACCATTTTATACTGAGAGTCATATTAATAATCCACACAATCCGTCTGCCAAAGCACATCCAGTTGCTGTCAAGAGGACAAGGCCCAAGCTGATTCATTAACGGTGATGGAAATAGCTTACATTCATACCGAGTTTTATGGTTATGGAGCACTTTACATGCTCAATCTCATTTGAGTCTCACAGCAATTCTGTAAGAGAGATTCTGAAATTTTTATTATCCCCATTTTAAAGCATAAGAAATTGAGGCTTAGCTAGGGGATTAGTTGTCCAAGGTTACTCAGCTGGCAAGTTTAAACCAGGACCCAAGCCCAGATCTTTAGAATCCAAGTCATCTGTCTGTTACATTAAATGAAATTCATTTATTTTTAAAGGGAGTGAGAATAAGGGGAAATGTTTACTGTCTTATTTTTTTATTTAAATAGTATAACTAAAAAAGCTTCAATATACTAAAGCACAAGACTGATGATTTTTTTATTTTAATAGATATTAGTAGCTGTATAATTTACTGTGTGCTTCATGTTACAAGAGTGGTAGCATTGTGAGGTTCTCAAAAACAATTCATTAAGTCTCTACTAACTGCAGCTTGCATAGGAGACCTCATCATGAAATGGGATGAAGGTGATTTATTAGTCAAAAATATGTCAACTGTTTTTAACTAAGGAGCTGAATACTACCCATCAAACTGAACATAGAGATAAAGTCTTCTGTCTCTCATATTTGACTATTGCTTGAGGTTTTAGAAGACCCTTGGAAATTCCATTTTGTGAGGACATCACTTCAGATTGTCTTCTTACAACAACTCAATGTGTATTGCTCCCCAAACATTGTGATTATAACTTATACTCATCTTCAGCTTAAAATCATGCACTTTTTAAATCAGGATGAAGGAACAATTAAACACATAAATTGGCAGCTGCAGAGCAAGAACAATATTTAGATAGTTAACAAAACAAAATAAAACGAAAATCTACTGGAGAGGGGTGGGGAGCAGTTGTGTTGCCATTGACATCTTTAAAAGCCACCAGCTTCTTTTCATGTAAGGTAGATAGCTTCTGCTTCTTGGGATTACTTATTTCACTGTACATGCCCTAGCTAGGAATTTTCTAGAAGCTAATGTGGTGTTGTGGAAAGAATGTTGGTGAAAGATTTAGGAGACCTCAATTTGGATTGACACACTCAATGCTGGAATTTTCTGCCTTCTAATCTCCTGCACATATTTAATCTCTTTCAACCAAAATTCCCAATCTGGAAGAAAGTTTTCTGCACACCCATTAATGCTAATCCTTTTCCTATGAGATTAGCTCTCATTAATTCTGTACTTTTCTAGCTTAAACATCATCATTTTCATATTATCCTCCCTTTTTAGAATGTGGGGCATCACTCGGACTTCTGGGTAAACATGGAGGCAGTGTAGACATAGGACTCCTCCTTTCCTCATTGCCTACCAATATATACTACTTCAAAAGGCCCCCAAAAAACAAATTTGTATGAATGAAGGGACTCCAAATTAGGGTGCAATATTGAAGGTATGTGGGATTTGAACATTTCCACACTATAAGGGGGTAAAATAGCTTCTACCAAAATGCGAGCTGATCAACCCTCCCCCACCTCAAACACACAGAGTCAGTGCTCTAGAATCAGCAAGGGGCACCTCTAGAGAAAGTGAGGAGCACCTCTAGGTCTTTGACTAATGATTTAGACCACCAAAGACCTACCCCTGAGAATAGCTAGACTTGAGACCCCAGCAGGCTAAAGAGTGAAGACATTGGGCATAGAGATAGCACAGGCAATGGCAGAAAATAGTAGAAACTGCGGAGATTGTAGAGGTAGCCCCTCAGGCAAAAAACATGCTCCTTAGTTACATATACAGAAAGCCTGCCCTCCTTACTCAGACTTCCGACTGGAAAGGGAGGAAAAATCCAGCATAGTGATGGCTAGCAATGTGCAGGAAAAAAAAAACAAAAACAAAAACAAAAAAACCTCCCAACACCAAGAAGAACCAGAAGAAGGCATTGCCTCAGGATAATTTTTATGGAGGTAAAATCCAGACTTCAGAGGAAATAGCAGAAGAGAACATACAAATAAATGCATCCAAATATCCCCCCAGAATGGAAATTGTCCAAAAGATCTTGAAGAATTTAAATCAGAGCTTATGAAAAAGATGGAAGAATTTTGGCAAGAAAAGTGGGAAACATTTCAAAAAAGAAAATAACAGTTTAAAGATTTAAAGGACAGGAACTTCCATTTGGAGACCAAAATGAAATAGCTGGAAGCCATGAAAAGCAGGATAAATCAAACTGATTTTCAAAATCAAAAATTTTCAAAATCAAAAGATTATAGCAGAAACCAGCATTTAAAGACCAGAATTGGGCAACTGGATGCCAATGATCAACAGCAAGAATTAATAAAGCAAAGTCAAAAGACTGACAAAATAGAAGAAAACATAAATTATCTCACTGACAAGATGATAGACCATGAGAACCAGTCTCAAAGAGACAATTTGAGAATCATTGATCTACTAGAAAACCCAGAAATAAAGAAAAATATTGACATCATACTACAAGAAATTATCTAAGAAAAATGCCCTGTATTCTTGAACAAGGAGGGCAAAATACAAATCGAAAGAGTTCATAGAACACCCTCTACAGTAAATTCTCAAAAGAAAACCCCCAGGTATGAAATTGCCCTATTCAGGAGCTTCCAAGCTAAGGAGAAAATTTTACAAGAAATCAAAAAGACAATTCAGATATCAAGGAGCACCAATCAGTATTACACAAGATTTGGTAGCTTCTATACTAAAGGACTGCATGGTTTGTAATATGATATTCAGAAAGGTAAGAGAATTGGGTCTTCAACCAAGGATCACTTACCCATCAAAACTGACTATATGCTTCCAGGGGAAAGTATGGGAATTAAATAAAATAGAAAATTCACAAGTATTTGTAAAGAAAAGAACAGAACTAAGTGGAAAGTTTGATATCCAAACACAAAAATCAAGATAAACATAAAAAGGTAAATATGAAAGAAAGGGGAAAGGGAAAAAAGTTTTTTATTTAAATTTTCTTCTTTAAGGGCTTCAATAAGATCAAATTATTTATATTAATATATGGAAAATGTTATTTATAACTCTCAAAAATTATATTCACTATTATAATAATTAGAAGAATCATTCATAGGTCGAGATTGGGGGTAATAAGTGGTCTAAGATGATATACAAAAAAAAAATAGAAAGAAAAGGGGACGGGGAATAGAAGATGTCACCAAGAGAAATCTGAAGAAATAAGATAAATAGTAGTAGTCTCTCGGTGACCGAGAATGACGATTGTCTATGTGCGTTTTCATCTACGGTGTACCCTAATATGGCTTTGGAGTCCAAAGGCTGAGGCGCACAGTTTGTGGCACATGGGGCCTGGAACACCAGTTGTTACAGGAGATGCGGTTGTGGCCTGGTGTCGGTGTTCACGCGCAGCAGCGAGACGTCGACGTCGCTCATCTTCAAAGGTGGCGGCATGGTGAATGTGGGTTTGCCAGCTGCTTCTGTCAGAGGCAGCGAGTTCTAGTTGCTTTGGTGTCATGCCAGCCCACTTCAAGTTGGACGTTAGCTGATCCTTAAAGCTTTTCTTTGGTCGGCCTTGTTTCCTGAGTCCAGCTGACAGTTCACCATAGAATACCTGTCTTGGTATTCCCTGTGGGTCCATGCGGATGACATGTCCAGATCATCATAGCTGGGTTCTGAGGACCAGGACTTCGATGCTGGTGGAGTTGGCTCTGTCGAGGACTTCCTGCTTGGTGATTTGGTCCTGCCATCGGATCCTCATGATTGACCGGAGGGAGCGTTGGTGGAATTGCTCCAGCTGTTTCATGTGCTTCCGGTACAGTGTCCATGTCTCGCCACCATACAGGAGTGAGCTGAGGACCGCTGCGTTGTACACTTTGAGCTTCGTCGCAGTGCTTATGCCTCTGTGTTGGAGGACTTTGCAGCACAGCCGCCCGAGTGCCTGGCTGGCCTTTTGGATCCTGGCATTAATCTCGTGGTCTAGGGACCCGTCGTTGGCGATGGTGCTGCCCAGGTACTTGAAAGTGTTGACGTTAGAAAGCTGCGTGCTGTCGATTGTAATGCACGGCTGGTTCGTTGGCCTCCCTGGGGCAGGTTGGAACAGCACCTCTGTTTTGCTGAGGCTGATAGTCAGGCCAAACAGTTTTGTTGCGAGGGAGAACCTGTCCACAATGGTTTGGAGATGATTTTCTTGGTGGGCCATGAGAGCACAGTCATCTGCGAAGAGAGCTTCCAGGATGAGTCTCTCTGTTGTCTTTGTTTTTGCAATCAGGAGGCGAAGGTCGAATAGTGAGCCATCCAGTCGGTATTTGATGTAGACGCCCAGATTTAGATCCATCATAGCATGTCATAATATTTGGGTGAAGTATAGGTTGAATAGTACCGGAGTGAGGACACAGCCTTGTTTCACGCCATTGGAGATGTTGAAGGGATTGGAAGTCTCTCCAACAGATAGGACTTCCCCTGTCATGTCGACATGAAAGAGCTGGATCAGTTTGATGAATTTTGCTGGGCAGCCAAGCTTGCTGAGGATCACCCACAGTGCGTCCTTGTTCACTGTGTCAAACGCCTTTGTCAGGTCTATGTAGACAATGTAGAGACTCAGGTTCTGCTCAAGGCATTTTTCCTGCATTTACCTCACCATGAAGACCATGTCGATGGTGCTGCGATCTGGTCGGAAGCCACATTGTGATTCAGGCAGGTTCTGCTCTGAAACAGATGACAGGAGTCTGTTGAGTATAACACGGGCGAGGATCTTTCCAGCAGTGGAGAGTAGTGAGATGGCTCTGTAGTTGTCACAGGCTGCTCGTGAGCCTTTGTTCTTGTATAGGGCTACTATGGAGGCATCTCTCAGTTCTGGGGGCATGTCTTCTTCTTCCCATAGGCTGGTCAGCACTATGTGAAATGCCTGGAGTGCCTTTCCTTTTAAGGCCTTGTACACCTTGGTTGGGATCCCGTCTTTACCGAGTGCCTTGCCTGCACTCATTTGTTTAATGTCTTTTTGGACTTCCCCTATTGAAGGAGGGACATCAAGTTGTTCAATGGTGCGGTTTTGGGGGATCTGGTCAAGGGCTCTTTGGTCGACTGAAGAGGGTCGGTTGAGAAGCTGACTGAAGTGTTCTTTCCACCTGTTGCTGATGCCTTTTTTATCTTTTATGAGAGTGTCACCGTCAGAGGATAGCAAGGGAGTGGTGGTGGGTTTTAATGGCCCATAGACAGTTAAATAGGATAATCCATATCATACAAAGAGGCACATGGGAAGGAGAGGGGAAAATACTATTATAAGAAGGAGAGGAAGAAAGTACAAATGCATAATACTTAAATCTTACTCTTTTTTTTAAACACTTACCTTCCATCCTGGAATCAATACTGTGTATTGGTTCCAAGGCAGAAGAGTGGTAAGGATAGGCAATGGGGGTTAATTAACTTGCCCAGCTGGGATATGTCTGAGGCCAGATTTGAAACTAGGACCTCCCATCCCAAGACCTAACTCTTAATCCACTGAGCTATCCAGCTGCCCCCTTAAATCTTACTCTTAGTGAAATCAATTCTGAATGGGAAGAGCATCTAGATCCTTTGGGGTATAGAATTCTATCTTAGCCTACAGAGAAAGTGAGAAGGGGGAAACTAAGAGGAGGGGAGTAAGTAGGAGTTCAAAAAGGGAAGGAAAGAGAGGGGGGAGGGAACTTAACAGACCCTAAAAAATTAGAAAGGAACAAAAAGTGAGGGGGCAGAAAGGGATGTATGATAAGGGTTGGAATTATGGGGACTGATTAAAAGGAAACCACTAGTTTAAAAGGATATAGCAAAAGAAGAAAGAACAGAACTAGAAGGAGATATCAAAATTTGGGGAATACACAAGTGGCAATCATAACTCTGAATGTGAATGAGATGAGCTTACCTATAAAGGAAAGCAAATAGCAGAATGGATTAGAAACCAAAATCCTACAATACGTTGTCTACAAGAAACACACATGAGGCAGGTAGACACACACAGGTCAGGATTAAAGGCTGGAGCAAAATCTATTGGGTGGGCCTCAACTGAGAAAAAAGAAGGCAGAAGTTGCAATCATGCTATCTGAGAAAGCCAAAGTAAAAATAGATCTGATTAAAAGAGATAGGGAAGGTAATTAAATCCTGACAAAAGGCAATATAGACAATGAGGAAATATGAGTAATCTACATGTAGGCACCAAATGGTATACCATGCAAATTTCTAAAGGAGAAACTAGTAGAGTTGAAGGAGGAAATAAATAGTAAAACTATACTAGTGGGAGACCTGAACTTTCCTCTATCAAATCCAGATAAATCAAACCAAAAAATAAATAAGAAAGAGGTAAGAGATGTGAATGAAATCTTAGAAAAAATAGAGTTAATAGATATGTGGAGAAAAATAAATAGAGACCAAAAGGAATACCCATTTTCAGCAGCACATGGTAAATTCACAAAGATTAACCATCTACTAGGGCATAAAAACAAGGGAAACAAGTGCAAAAATGTGGAAATAATAAATACAACTTTTTAAGATCATAATGCAAAAAAAAAATAATTAGTAAGTATTCATGGAGAGAATAAATAAAATAATAATAATCAAAAATTAATTGGAAATTAAATAATATGCTTCTCCAAAATTTGTTAAAGAACAAATCATCGAAACAATTAATTATTTCATGGAAGAAAATGACAATGAGGAGACATCTTTTCAAAATCTATGGGAATGCAGCCAAAGTAGCACTCAGGGGGAAATTTATATTCTTGAGTTCATATATTAACAAATTAGGGAGGGCAGAGTTCAATTAATTGAACATGGAAATCAAAAAACTTGAAAGTGAACAAATTAAAAATCCCCAAATGAAAACTAAATTAAAGATCCTAAAAATTAAAGGAAAAACTGATAAAATTGACAGTGAAAGAACTATTGAATTAATTAATTAGATTAGATACTGAAAAAACAAATAAAATAGACAAAGTACTGGTCAGTCTAATAAAAGAAAGGATAGAAGAAAACCAACAGAGATGACACCTCTAATGAAGAGGAAATTAAGGCAATAATTTAAAACTATTTTGCTCAATTACATGGCAACATATATGGAAATCTAGGTGATATGGATGTATATATACAAAAATACAAATTGCCTAGATAAAGAGAAGAAGAAATAGAATACTTAAATAATCTTGTATCAGAAAAAGAAACTGAACAAGCCATCAAACATATCCCTAAGAAAAAAATCCTCAGGGCTTGATAGGTTCACAAGTGAATTCTATCAAACATTTAAAGAACAATTAATCCTGAAACTATTTGACATAATAAGCAAAGAATGAGTTCTACCAAATTCCTTTCATGACACAAATATGGTACTGATTCCAAAGCCAGGCAGATCAAAAATAGAGAACGAAAACTAAAGACCAATCTCCTTAATGAACAGAGGTGCAAAAATCTTATTGGATGTTAAAATATTTGGAGACTGAATAAAATTTTAAATTAAAACAAAAAAAATAAACAAAACTCATACTGTATTAAAAATAGCCTCAGTTAAACTAATTGCTCAATTTGGTCATAATGATTGGGTTAGTTGGATATATTGACAATGTCCCAAAGAAGCTTAGCCACTTGGCACAATCTAGCTCAGTATCATCAGTGAGTCAAGTTTTTTTGTAAGGGAATAAGCATTTGGTATTTAGTATTTTTTTTTCAAAGCATTCCCTGTAGCACCTAAATATATATTTATTTCCTTCCATTTTTGTAGAATGAGCAAATATTATTACAGATATTTTACAGATTATGAAACTGGCTCAGGAATAACATTTGATCTAAAATTTGTTCTTCCCCCAGTGCATAGCAGGATACACATTACATAATATGTACTAAGTGAATATTGAGCAGAATTAGATGTCCAAAAATACCAAGTGGTAAATCACAAAACTTGAACTAGAATTCAGGTCTTTAGATTTCTATACTAGACACTTGGAATTTCCTCTCTATTATACTGCCTTATGTAATAGCTATCTCTATAAAGATAATCTGGGAAGAAGAAGGTGGTTATAACTAAAATTGTTACTATATTACTAGCATTAGAAATACAATTAGTTGATGATCTCCTGATTTAAAGAACATAATAACTTTTAATTTTCTTCCTCTTCCTCCCCCTTCTCTATAGGGAGACCACCAAGATAAAAGTAAAAATTATTAAACCCTACATGATACTGGATATAGATAAAAAAGAATACCAGAATAATAGCCCCAGTTAACAATTAAATTTTCACATTCTAGCAAAATTCCAAATGGGAATGTCTGTAAAATTCTCATTGCAAAGACATGTTATATAAAAACAGTGAGACTTCATTATTTTCGGGGTCAATGACACAAAAGTTACATTGATATAATAATGGATCTCAAGGTAAGTAGGTCTATAATTTATTTTTGCTTTGTTTTAAGTAAGCCTGATACTTGGATGGAGAAATTCAAAGGATCAAAACCAAAGTCAGAAAATATAGTGATTGAGAAAAGCTAAATATTATTAAAGCAGGGCTTATAAATATTGAGATGTTTATATAAATCTTGCTCAAAATTGTATATGTTCTTGATTAACAATTTCTAGCAGATTTCTATTTTTAAAGGAAAGAAAGACAATGGATTGATCCCCATTTTGTGGTACAAGTCATAAAAAAGAATAATAACTCACAATGACAATATACATTTTATACAAAATTATTCTTAGTACAACAGCATGAGGTTATTAGCATAAGTATTATTAACCTTATTTTTATAAAGTAAAAAATAAAAAATGAGTCTCAGAAATCTTAATTTTTAAATCTTAGCCAGATATGTAGAAAATAGTAAAGACTGAATCAGCTAGCACCAAAATTACCTTACTTAAAATTCTGTGATATTTCTTCTTTAGCAGTCCACCTCTTACTCTCCACTTGGTGGCACCATTTTCTATATCTCATGGTATTATATTCCAATTATTGGCAAAACATCTGAAAAAAAAAAAGGGACCTTTTCTCAGCACTGACTTTTCATGTACAAAATTATAGAAAGAACAAAGAGCACAACTTAGCTGCCAATATTATCTATGGAAAGCTCTGGATATAGCTTTCCATAGCCCTAAGTTCATTCTTTCTTTCTATTCAACATTAACTCGTGTCTTCAATAGCAATAAGCTTTCAGTTTATAACTATAAATTCAAGATGATATAATTTTTAGATGATAATGAGAAAGTCTAGAGAAGAGACACACAACTGGTAGATGACGTAGAAAAGAGATCTTATTAAAAATCCCCAAAGTCCTTTTTGTCCTGCTTCACAGGTAGGTTGTCTCATCTCAGATCAAGTCTTTTCTAAAGGTCTTTAGCAGAGACTGCATTGGTTCAAAAAGTCATTGTTGAGTCTACTTTGAAACAAGTTCTGCATGACCCCAGACACCCAGACTAAATAGGTCTCCTGAGCTACATTGGAGAGACAAGCTACTTAAGTCAAAAGGTCAAAAGAATGCTGTCATTTATAGCTTGAATCTAATCCCAGCTTTTCCACCAACTGGCTTTGTGACTTCTTAAAATAAATGTGTAAAGTATTCTGAAAATCACATGTATGTACACACACGTGCATGTTTGTATATATACACACCAGGTAATTGCAACTTGTCTATTTCAGCTTCTTCACCTGTAAAAATCCAGGTCAGTTCTAAATTTCCATCCTACTCAATGGTTCTTCATCATTCATTCATTCATTTGTCTTTCTGCATCGAATTATAACTTTATAGTGTACTAGTCAGCCAGAACTTAACAATGACACCCACATTCATCTGACACATACTTAGATATTTGAAGGACCTGAGATTCTGTTAGTGTGGACATTTCCTTTGCAGAAGCCTAGTGCAACATCTTCATAACTTAGCAAAAGGTTTTAAAGAGCTGCTGTAGATTAAACAAAACACAATGAAAATAAAAAGACATCACTCTGGGAACAATATAAATGAATGACTACTCAGAACTTGGTTACTCTGGTCCTTGGAAGATAAACTATATAGTCTATCACTTGGTCTCTACAATTTGGGAGGATCTATTGAAGTTTATACTTTGCTGGCATACTCGATCTTCTATACTAAATAATCTTTTAAGATATGGACTGGATTTTTAAAAAATTATTTGTGCTCGCCTAGGAAAATGCTGGGCTTATAGTAATCACTTAATTTCTTTTTCTTTTGCTGGCAATAAATGAAACCTTTATATAAAAGTTTCATACTTTTTAATTTTTAATTTAAAATGTTTTAATTTGAATTTAATTTTTTAATTTAAATTTTAATTTTAAATTAAGAATATTTTAAAAGTATATGTATATATACTTTTAAATATTTTCAGGACTAAAGATCCTGTGAATATGAGACACATAGGATGAAATAGCATAAAGAGAATACGATTGAGCACACAAAGATCTGAGTTCAAAACCAGGAGAAGGAAAGTTCCTTGAGGGTAATGCCTATTTTTTGTCTTTGTCATTCTAGTTCCCAAAATTGCAAAAAAAAAAAAATTGTTTGAAATTCTAACTCTGCTGATTACTATCTGGGTAACATTAGAAAATAGATTTTACCTTTCTGAATCTGTCTGTCTATATGCAACAAGGAAATTGTAACAAGCTCTCAAGGGCCCATTTTATTCCCAATTTCTATAATCTTTAGATATTCCACTGTAGAATAATATGGGAATTCTTTCCATAGCAGATGAACATTAAAATGAACATAGCCAAAGAAATCAATCATATATATTTTTGTGGCTTACAGAAGCCATTTAACCTTTGTGGGTTTTAGTTTCTTTTTTTTTCCCTTTGTAAAATTGAAGTTGTAGACTATATAGTTCTCATGTCCCTCCAACATCTAGATCCTGTGACCCATTTTTTGTGAAATTTTGGGTAATAGTTAACTTGAAGAAAATCAAACCCATGGAAAATGACTCATACCTAGAAAACATTCCAAAGCTATTGTTTGGAATGTCACCTCTATTTGAGGGCCGGGACGAGAATAATGTTCAACAGCAACATTTAGCTAATTCAGCTTGTGTTTTTAGTGTGAACACATGTTATTTTTAAAATCCAACCTTCAGAGATATGCTTTTTCAAAAGCCCAACAAAATCTGGGCATAAATGAATAGAAGAGTGTAAATTAATTCCCCTCTTTTCAGCTCTCATTTCCTGACGTTTATCAAAATACACTTTTTTTGAGGGGAAAAATTCCAAATAGGGAGAACCAAGAAAAAAAAAAAGAGTAAATTAACAAATGAACAAAAGGAGGAAACCTTCATCTAATCATAATAAAACAATGATTAATTACATGATTAAATAACCTGTGCAAAACTGTGGTACAATAAAGTAAAAGAAAAATCCTTGGAAAGAGTTCCCAAGGGCTTTGTTTTAATCAAAGCATTTGTGATTCTGCAAAAGAAGAAAGGAGAACCTAGGGAAAGAGTAGAAACACAGAGGCCCCAAGGCCAGAACCCCAAGTGGTTTGTTGAAAATTGTTTTTGATGTATAGATTTTTGTACATTGACATTGCATCTTATTAATCAGATTTGTGAAGAGCTGGCGAGCTAATGGCAAAGTAAAGGTGAGCTCTGAGACATTTCTTTGCACATCCAAGAAATTAGCTTCAGGGTGGGCAAAAGAAAAGGACTTTTGAATTTTAGTTATAATTCAGAATTTTGATGATTCTATCACCACTAAAATAGTGATGCTCAAGTCTTTAGGTTTCACCTCTCACTGTAGTTCCAGGACTATGCTTTCAATTGTGAGTAGGCAGTATAATATAATGAAGGAGTCAAGGAAGTGAGAACCAAGTAACCTGGGTTCAAATCTCATTCAATCCTGCTACTTTCTGTTTCAACTTGTTCAAGTCATTCCTTTTGGATTCTTTTTTTTTCTCTCAGATATTTAATGAGGGGATTAGGCTTACTTTAACTGAACACCTATTTATTGAATACTTTCAGGGACTGGAAACAAGAGTTCTTGCTTTCATCAAGCTTAAGGTCTAAAATATTATGCAAATAGTTGTAATTTAAAATAATATATGAGAGCTATAAAAGAGGTATTTAAACAAAGCATTATAAGAGGAAGAAGGGGAGTAGGCAACTAGGAGAAGAAAGGAAATAGTGCGGTTATATTTAACTTTGGTTTTTAAAAAATGAGTAGAAATTTCTTTATACTTTAAAGACTTTCCAATTCTGAAATTAAATACAAGTATGATTTTTTCTTCAACATCAGCTTTCCCTAACAAGTTCACCTAAAAGGGATATAAGGACTTTTAAAAATAGCTAAAGAATGACTTTTGAAACAAATAAAAGTGTTAGATTTTTTTAAAAAGGAAAAATAAATGAAAGTTACAGATTTGAAAAGATAATTAACAACTTGGGTAGTGTAAACCTTAAAATTTCACAGACTTATGAATGTTAAAAATTTTACTCCACATTGAGGAATCCTCCAATTCCCTACTTGAAATAATTCCCTACCAGATAGTGAGAACTCTACTTGAATGTGAAAACTCCTTGCTATGGGAGGATCTCTACACAATCCCTACTTGGGACTGCTTTAGGGGAGAAAACTACTTGCTATGGGAGGACCTCTATTCCACCCCTACTTAAGAATGCTTTAGGGCAGAAAACTCCTTGCTAAACAATGGAAGTACTTGAAAACCATACTTATAAAGGAAAGGAGTTCTTTGAGCCATGCCTGTTTTTGGAATTGATACAATAGGATGGTAAGTGACTATAAAGGTGGGGCAACTTGTAAACTACTTAGACCTAAAAGGTGAAAACTTACTCAAAGGTTTTCTCTTAATGAAATTAGTTGACACAGTAGTAGTAGTAGTCTCTTGGTAACCAAGGATGACGATTGTCTTTATGCGTTTTCGTCTATGATAGATAAGTGTGCATAAAGACACTTGTGCATGAAGGAGATTTAAGTGTAAAAGTCAATGCACAGAGACAGTCCCACTCTCTCGGTGTTGGAAGCCTGGGTCCAGTGGCACAAAAAATCATTACACCTGGAGACTTCCTCAGCTGCATTGCATGGCCGTGTTGTCTTTTGTGCTCCAACACGCCCTAAGCACTCCACAGTGCTTTGCTGCATCGCCATCTCAGCCGTTGAACCTTCTTATTGGTTTCTTCCGCCTGTTCGGCTGAAGAAGTCCTCACATGCTGGGTGAGCAAAGCCCTGGTTCACCAGGGGTAGAACAGGTAGAAAATCCAAAATAGCATGTTATACATACACTGGTTAGACCTAGTATTTAGTCTGAAATAAATATTTACAAATAGGATAATATCATCTCCAAACAGGTACATAGGAGGGTTAATTTCATTTTACTTGACTGAAAAGGTAGAATTAATAGGTAGAAGTCACTAGAAAACCTACTTTAGAAGAATTTCCAAAATGAAAACCTAGTACTAAATGGAATGGGTTCCTTTATAAAGTATTTAGCATCACTAAACGTGTTCAATAAGTAGTTCAATAGATATTGTATACAATTATTATACTCTTGGAGAGGTTGAACTTTTATGGCTTTTGTCAAATTCTAAAATATATAGTTCAAAAGTAATAACCTAGTTATGTTTTAGGCAGTCAAACAAATATCTGTTTAGAGCTAAGTACCATGCAAAGTGTTAAATATTGGAGACACGTGTGAAAGAGAATTTAAACTCTTTTTGTCTACTTGGGTAAGAGGTTTATAAAAACATTGTCAAAGAAACAAAATCACTGAAAATGATTAGGATGGACCAAAGAAAAGCTAATAAATCAAAGAGAAAACAAGACATATTAAAACAAAATCCAAAGATTGAAAGATTAATCAAAAATTGATATATCCTAGCAAAAACAACCGTCCTGGAAAAAAAAGTTCCAAAAGAATTAATATTCCAATAAGGATACTTGAAAGTAATTTAAAAAAAGGGACATAGAAAACATATTTCAAGAAATAAAAATAAAACTGCCTAGATTTCTTAGATAAAAAGGACAAAGCAAAAATAGAACGAATATGCCATTCTCTTTCTGAAAGAAGCCCTTAAATAGAAACTTGCAGGAAAACTATAGTCAAAATACAGAATTTATAGATCTAAAGAAATAAAGATATTAAAAGAAATCCATTAGAAAGAATTTAATTATCAAAAAGGCACAGACAGGAAAACCGTTGATTTAAGTATTTGCTATTTCAGAACATAAAAGGTATAAATTGGACAAAGGAGAGGAGAATGTGTACATGGTTATTTAGGAGAATATATTTCTTTCAGCAGGAAAAACAAGAGAAAAGGGGGAGAAGGGAGGGGAGAAAGATTATTTTTGACATCATAATCTTACTCTAAGCTACCTCACTTTTCTTGTTTCATTTCATTCTCTTTCACATAGCACACTTTTTAGACAAACTAGACTACCATTTCTCCCCATATGTCTACTCATTTCCAAATTGAAAATCCACAGTAGTTTTAATGGATTTGAACAGAAAATGGACAGAAGGGTCCTCAGCCACCCTGGTTTTCCTCTGAACATTCTAAAATTCATCAATTTTCTCCAAGGACCTAGAATTTAGCATGATTCCAAATGATGTATGATAAAGGCAGAGCACAATCAGATTTTTACTTTTCTATTCTTGGAAGCTAAGCTCCTACTTAATAAATTCCAAGTTTGATTTAGGTTTCTCGACAGCTATAAAACTCTACTGAATGATATTGAAATTATAGCTCACTATTCCCTCTCCCAAATTGTTCAATATTCATGCCTTCCTGTCTTATATTTGTGAAGTTGATCTTTTTAATTTAATTTAATTTTATTCAGTTGTAAATTTTGTGCTTATATCTGTTAAAATTCATATGATTATATTTAGACTGTAATTCTGTCCTCCAGTACATTACTGATACTTCCGATGTCTTTCTCATCTGTAAGCTTTGTGAACATACCTTTTAAGTCTTTATCCAAGTTATTAATTTTTTTAAAAAGGTAGACTCTGATAGGCAGTCAAACATCCTTTAAGTACCTCTTTCCATGATGACAATGAAAGTGAAGGAGGTATTTCTCTTTGATCCCATAAACTAGAAATGGACAAAGTCTTCAAGCAGATATTCTAGGTTACTAAGACAGTGAGGCTGAAGGGGACATATGTTATACCTCATTGTTAATTTACTAATATTGCTAGTCAGGTTTTCATTTCTTCTGCCATTTCTCACTTTACGCCCCACTTTCTACAAAGTATAAAAGGGTTGGTAAAGATTCTCTATATTTCCTCATGCCCTCCCACAATTAAAAGTGGCAGAGTATTCAGAACACTACATTGTATAGAACATTTTCTTGATTCTCAGAGATGGGAAGACTATGAAGGAAACATACCTTAAAAATTTCTTTAGAAGTTTTTTCCTATTCTCTGCTATATGAGCTCATTCAACAAAATTTAGTAGGTATCTTCCTCTATCCACATCACTATGCTTAGAATCCAAAGTAAAAAATGAAACTGTCTATAAACCTGGAGATTACATTTTATAGGGACATAATAGAGACACAAATGAAAAAAGGCAAAGTAATTTAAAATAAGAGAAAACATTAACAAAAAAAGGCACATCATTTAACCCTATTTTCCTAGTGCTTACCCTGTAGTATTAGAATTGTTACTGACAGATTTTCTTTTTAATCTTTATCTTCTGTCTTAGAATCAATAAACTGTACTGGTTTGCAGCGGTTAAATAGTTTGCCCGGATCACAAAAATTGGAAATATCTGAGACCATATTTGAACCCAGGACCTCCAGTCCCTAAAGATGGCTCTGTATCCTCAGTCACCTAGCTGCACCCTAACCCTAACCCCTAAGCCCTGCCCCCATCACCCCTGGTTTTTTAAATGACTTCTGTGATACATATTTGTGATCATGCCTAATACTCTTCAAGACAATATTAGTTTTTTGAGAGTAAGACTTGGGAGGACTTCTGGGTAATCATGGCTGCAAGACGCCACACACTTCCTCTCCCCAGCACCAAACGAAATAGACTACATCAAAGGAGCATAAAAATCACCTTTGGAGGATCAGAAGGACTCCCCAGTACTCCCCAGTACCCCACAGAGGTGAAGGTACGTGGGGTTTGAACATTTCAACACTATATATATAATAAGAAGGAGGAAAAGCTTGAACAGAAATGTGAACTGAGCTGCCCTTCCCCCCTCCCCCACCAAAACAGAGAGAGCTACTGGAGCACTCACTGGGACACCTAGTGAGTGGGGAACGTCTCTGTCTGGGGGGGACACTCCAGGGTCCTTGGGATCTGGGGACTGCCAGGAAACAACATCTCAGAGCGGTTTCACAGGAGAACCCGGCACTGAGCACAGTCTGTGAAGCCTTACTTGGGGCACTTGTGCTGAGCATCTGGGCGGAGCTAAACACCAGGGGCAGACCATGTGCTGATTATCTGGGCGGAGCTAAACACCAGGGCAGTTTGGCTGTGATCAGGGCCCCAGCTCTCTAAGAAACCTCAGAGGCTGGGAAGAACTAGTCTGAAGCAACCTAAATTCACAGAAAAACCGCCCATATAACCCAGACCCCAGACCAAAAAGGAAAGGGGAAAAAAAAACCACCAAAGGGATGGCTCACATGGCCCAAAATCAAGCCTCCAGGAAGAATGGGAAAAGGGTGACTATTGAAAACTTTTATGGTGGAAGTACCCAAGGAAAAGAGGAGAATGAGGAAGAAATCCAAAAAAAATCAGAACATGCCTCTCAAAATGGAAACTATCAACAAGCTCTGGAACATCTCAAACTGGAACTTATGCAAAAGATGGAAACCTGGAAAGAAAAATGGGAGAAAGAGATCAGCAGTCTGACAGATAAGAATGCTCAATTAGAAAAAGAGCTCAAAGCATCCAATAGAAGGGCAGACAAAGCTGAAAAGCAAAACCAGTCCCTAACGACCAGAATTAAGCAACTCGAAGAAAGCGAGATGATAAAACAGCAAGAATCAATAAAGCAAACCCCCAAAATTAATGAATTAGAAGAAAACAAAATATCTCACTGAGAAGGTCACAGATTTGGAAAACAGAGGGAGAAGAGACAACCTCCAAATTATCAGTCTCCCAGAAAAACCAGAGATAAACAATAAACTTGATAATATTCTACAGGAAATTATAAAAAAAATTGCCCCCCATGTTCTGGAGCAAGGGGGAAAAATAGAAATAGAAAGGGTTCATAGAACACCCTCTATACTAAATCCCCAAAAGACAACCCCTAGGAATGTAATTGCCAAATTCAAGAGCTTCCAAGAAAAGGAAAAAATCCTACGAGAAGCCAAGGAGAGGAGCTTCAGATATAGGGGGGGGGGGTCCCATAAGGATCACACATGACTTAGCAGCTAACACACTAAGAGACCACAAAGCATGGAACATGATTTAGAAAGGCAAGAGAGCTGGGTCTCCAACCAAGAATCAACTACCCAGCAAAACTGACTATATACTTCCAGGGGAAAGTATGGGCATTCAACAAAATAGAAGATTTCCAAGCATTTGCTAAGAAAAGACCAGAGCTCTGTGGAAAGTTCGATATCCAAGCACAGAAAGCAAGAGAAACATGAAAAGGTAAATATGAAAGAAAGGGAAAAGGAGATAAATCTTATCTTTTTCTTTAAGTCAAACTCTCTTCTATGAGGACTACATTTACATCAAATTATATATATTAATATGTGGGCGAAATGTTTTGTGTAACTGTCAAAAATTGTATGCATCATAAGAGTAGTTAGAAGAAACATGCAAAGGGAAAGATTGGGGCATTAAGAAGATTTGGTGAAAGTGGGGGCAAAGAAAGGAAAAGGGAGGGGGGGACCATCAATAACAATAAGATTTACTTCAAGAAATAGGGGGGGACTTAATAGAATAATTTTTCCCATATAAAGATACACATGGGAAGGGGAGGGGAAGAACTCTCATATGAGAAGGAGAGGAAGAGAGCGTGAAGTGGAATTAATTAAACCTTACTCTCAGTGAAATCAAATCTGAGAGGGAAGAACATCTAGATCCAGTGGGATCCTGAATTCTATCTTATCCATTAGGGCAAGAAAGAAAGGAAAATTAAGGAGGGGGAGGAGGGAGGGAGTAAAAAAGGGAGGGAAGAAGAGGGGGGAGGGGAAGGGAGCATGAAAAGGGAGGGGCTAGAAAGGCAACCATCTCAAGGGAGGGGACTAGGGGGACTGACCTAAAGTAAATCACTGGTTCAAAACAAGATAGCTAAAGAAGAAAGGTCAGAACTAGGGGAAGATATCAAAATGCTAGTGAATCCACAAATGACAATCATAACTTTGAATGTGAATGGGATGAACTCACCCAAATAGCAGATTGGATTAGAACCCAAAACCCTACCATTTGTTGTCTTCAAGAAACACATATGAGGAGGGTTGACACTCACAAGGTTAGAATTAAAGGTTGGAGTAAGACCTTTTGGGCCTCAACTGATAGAAAGAAGGCAGAAGTTGCAATCATGATATCTGACAAAGCCAAAGCATAAATAGACCTGATCAAAAGGGATAGGGAAGGTAAATATATTCTGTTAAAAGGGAGTATAGACAATGAGGAAATATCACTAATCAACATGTATGCACCAAATGGTATAGCATCCAAATTTTTAAAAGAGAAACTAGGAGAATTGAAGGAGTAAATAGACAGTAAAACCATATTAGTGAGAGATTTGAACCAACCACTATCAAATTTAGATAAATAAAACCAAAAAATAAACAAGAAAGAGGTAAAAGAGGTGAATGAAATCTTAGAAAAATTAGAGTTAATAGACATATGGAGAAAAATAAATAGGGACAAAAAGGAATACACCTTCCTTTCAGCACCACATGGCACATTCGCAAAGATAGACCATACATAAGGTCACAGAAACATGGCACACAAATGCAGAAAATCAGAAATAATAAATACAGCCTTTTCAGATCACAAGGAAATAAAAATAATGATCAGTAATGGTACATGGAAAACCAAATCAAAAACTAATTGGAAATTAAACAATATGATACTCCAAAATCACTTAGTTAGAGAAGAAATCATAGAAACAATTAATAATTTCATTGAAGAAAATGACAACGGCGAGACATCCTTTCAAACCTTATGAGATGCAGCCAAGGCCGTACTTAGAGGAAAATTCATATCCCTCAGTGCATATATTAACAAATTAGGGAGGACAGAGATCAAGGAATTGGAAATGCAAATCAAAAAACTTGAGAATGAACAAATTAAAACCCCCCAGAAGAAAACCAAACTAGAGATCCTAAAAATTAAGGTAGAAATTAATAAAATCGAAAGTGACAGAACTATTGAGCTAATAAACAAGACTAGAAGCTGGTACTTTGAAAAAACAGACAAAATAAACAAAGTACTGGTCAATCTAATTAAAAAAAGGAAAGAAGAAAAGCAAATTAACAGCATCAAGTATGAAAAGTGGGATCTCACCTCCAATGAAGAGGAAATTAAGGCAATCATTAAAAACTACTTTGCCCAACTATATCGCAATAAATATACCAATCTAGGTGATATGGATGAATATTTACAAAAATATAAATTGCCTAGACTAACAGAAGAAGAAATAGATTTCTTAAATAATCCCATATCAGAAAAAGAAATCCAACAGGCCATCAAAAACTTCCTAAGAAAAAATCCCTAGGGCCTGACGGATTCAGCAGTGAATTCTATCAAACATTCAAAAACAGCTAACTCCAATACTATACAAACTATTTGACATAATAAGCAAAGAGGGAGTTCTACCAAACTCCTTTCATGAGAGTAAGACTTGTTTCACTGTTGCCTGTATTTCCCCAATATTAAATACAAAAGCTTTCTTTTTATTTTCATTGAGACTTTTTTGATACTATGTAAAGTGGGATGGAAGGGTAATAGGAAGTAATCCAAAAGTGAACTACATTCTTAGGATGCCTTTGGAATCTCATTTTTGCTTTTGCTTTGAAATTTCTGAAGGATTTTCATGATATTCATCCAAAGTGCATAAGCTTAATGAATTTAAGAGAAACTCCAAGAGATTAAAAAATAAAAATTCCCAGGCATCCTCAGAACATTTACAAGGCCAGGATGAACTCTGTATTCTTGAATTTTTAAAACCAAACCAAGGGTCTTAAAATATAAATAGTGGAGCTTTTTTCCTGGCAGTGGGTTTACTCTCTGGGTTGCCTAATTGGTGCATATAAAACTGAGATTTAGCCACTTGAATAGCATATATCTATGAAATAGGCACTATGGCCATATGGGAAGGTATTCTCACTGAAAATTGCCATAGATGACCTTAATCTGGAGGAAGAGAAAATGCTGCTTTCCTTTGAGCTAGCAGCTGCATTTCCTAACTGGATAAAATCAATCCATCTCATGCTTAGTCAGGCAAGTTTGACTCTATTTGGATAAGTCATTTTACCTCTATAAACTTCAGTTTCCTCTCCTTTAAAAAATATTTCAGAGTATAGTTCTGAGAAAAGTGCTTTTTAAATACAAAAAATTACAAACATCAAAAGTCTAATCCTCCTTTAGAAAAATCTTTGTCATTCTCCCACCTTCCTAAATGATTTCATCACAAGGTCACAATCTCTTTCCCCACCCACATCCTTCCTCTGACAACATCTTTGGGTATTTCAGAAGTCATAATGATCATTCTTCTGACAAGATGACTAAGGACTTTCTCAGACTCTTCATTATTTTTAATCTTAGATTTCAAGACTTCATAGAAAGTAGATTTCCTGACCTCATATCTTTCTAAAATCTCTTCCAATTCCTGTAAACCTGAGTTTTGTTTCCATTATGATCTCTGACCCCATGATCCTTCCCTTTTCTCTTAGTCAGCTCCTATTCTTTGTTCACTTGTTTCCAAATGCATAATTGCAATACTGACACCATGTTTGATAATAATGAAATGAAATCAAATAATAATTAAAAATGAATAATAATAGTAATTTCCCTACTGTCTGCTTCTACCTGTAAAAATCTTATATCATCCTCTCCTTTCCATACCTGCTTCAATTCACTGGGTAAATATCATCCTTACCATATACCTGGGCTATTGACAATCTCTTAAGAGGTCTTCCTGCCTCTTCTTTCTTCCCTCTTCAATTTCACAAGACTACCCATTTTCTCTCTGAAAGGTTTTTATTCAGTTATGTGTACTCAAAACAAGGACTTACATGACTCCATCCTTCTCATTGAACAAAGTTATACCACTGTAACCTGATATTCAAAATTCTATACTCTTGGGAATGTCCTGTTTCCAGTCTTATCTCATGTCAACCTACAATAACTACTCATAAACTAGTGGAAAGAAAAGAACAAGGTAAAGGCATTTCAGTTTGGGAAATCACAAGACACAATGTACCAGAATACCAATGCGAACCAGGGAAACAGGGTGATTACATTACATTTAAAGGAAGAGGGAGGAGAGGCCTGACAATAGACCACAGGGAAACAGGATGTTTACTGTTTCAGCCAAAGCTCCTTAAGGTAATAAGCTGGGGTGGGGGACAATGGTGGGAATAGCTCATGTATAGTTCTCTAAGAGCACATCACAGATCTTGAAAAGAGAACAGGACTAGTCTTAATTGGTCTTAGCCATTGTGAGCAGTCAAAAGACTGAGGGTTAAGGAGTTTAAAGAAATAAATCTGTTAAAAATCATGAACATTAAATATTTTCCTCTTTTGGCCAAGGAAATGCCTGGGGCAGCTGACCACTGGAGTGGCAAGTGCTGCTGGGCCATAATGGAGTTTATAACTTCATTTATGAGTCTTGAAGCATAAGAAATGCAACCCTTGATTAAGATGGAAAAATGATAACACAGTCGAGTATAGCAGGGGATAGAACTTTGCTCCATCCTCTAGGGAGTCACTTGTAAAAACTCAAGGGTTTTTCTGGTCTTATTAAAGGGATCTCCCAGGATGGTGGAGAGGTTTTGCATAGCATTTTCAAGCTCCAGGAGACCAAATTCTAAGATTAGTATGTGAAACCTGGGAGAAGTCTGGTGATTGCATTCAACCAAAGACTTAGATTAGTACTGTGGTGGGGAGGGGAGGGGAGGTGCCAAATTAGAGGATTTCTGAAACATTGGAGCTAGTATGCTTGGAAATGTAAAGTTTCATGGTGACCAACCCATAGCTCCCAAACTGCCAAGGTGGGAGAGTCTGGTGCTACTGAGGAAGAATATAGACAAGTTTCCCTTGTCCTTATATAACACATTTTGGGCACAAAACCCAGAGTAGTCACTGTAAAGGAAGTCAAGGAAAGAGCAATTCAGGGAAACAGTCTGGTTTAACAGTCCCCTGGTAGTTGAGTCAAAAATACAAGTTTCCCTTGGCAGGAAGAAAAATGCAACTCACTTCCCAATCTGTGTAGTGAGAATTCTCATGTCATAGGCATTGTTGGGAAGGCTAAAATTCCTAGAAAATGAAGGCAAAAGAGTAGAGTTAGGCAAATTTAGAAAATGATTGCAAATGGTTGGAGACAAATTCCCAATATGCTAGGCACCAGGAAGATGCTCAAAAGAGAGACACAGATGTAGAGGAAAAGGTTAGCAAAGACCAAGGAGGTTACCTGAAAAGTGGTAATTTCATTGTGGTTATTGGCATATCACAGGAATACAGAAAGGTGTAGAACAATTAAAGGAAAACAGCACACAGGGACAGTAAGCTTAAAATTAATATACGATATCTCCAAGTACCATATTTAATAAGATTTATTAATAACCAAAATAAAAAGCTAGAGTAAAAAGAGAGCTAACTCAGTCCAGGTCCTGAGAAAAGAGGCATGAGAGGCGCAGTCACACAGAACTATATACAATACACAAGAATGCAAGGTAGGGATAAAGAGTAAATGGATGCTGGGAGATGTAGTCCAAGGGTTCAAGATTTCCATTTACACAGAGCACCTTATTGACCTAAATCTACAGGGTAGGTGAGGAGGATTGGCTTAGTGGCAGAGTAATTGTGACATATGCAAAGGCAGCAAGGAAACATATTGGCTACAATGGCTAGGGCCTGTAAGATTGATTTGCATATGTGAGAAACAAGAGATTGAAATAGCCAACCATAACTCAGAGAAGTCCTAATAACCATCCCCAAAGTGGCATCCCACATCTGGTCATCAAGAGATATAATACCATGAAGACAATTGTGGAAACCAAGATTGCAGTCAGGCTGTATGGTTGCCAAGAGTTCATCTAGCAAAAGAGTTCAAGGAATGATGACATAAGGACCAGAAAAAGCAAGATGGACAAAGAGGAAAGAATTTGTTAAAGAGTAGTCATATTCGGCCCTGGTCCAGAATATTGGAAGAACTGTTTTCTATAAGTGTTAGCTGCTTCTCAGGCCTTGTCAGAAACAAGGAGAGGTCTCCAATAGGTCATGAGGCCCATTCAGGTGTCAGGTACTTCTGGATGTGGGACAGGTGCATCTAGTGATGCACTCCTTGGGTTGGCCTCACAAGATTCAGTTATCAGGACTTGGCATAGTTCCTTCCTCTATAGTAGGTTTTTTGGGAGATGCTGTTTCCACTAAACCCCTTCCCCAAGTTACAGAAGTGAAATTCTTTTGGTCAGAAGATGGTCTGAAATAGGATTGAGAAATCGGATGTTTATGGACTGAAATGGATTGTGTGAGTCCTTTGTCATAGGAAATAAGGGAAATAAAAAGTCATGGGTAGGGGTTGACAAACTCACGAGAGTGTTCAGTAACAATTTCAAAGGGTGAAAGTTTGTGTTTCCCAAAAGGAATAGTACATAGGTTGAGCAGGACCAGTCAAAAGGCTTTGGGTCAGGAGATAACAAAGTCATAAGATAATATTGACAACTGGGCTTTTAAAATAATATTTCATTTTCCTCCAATTACATGTAAAAATGAATATCTTTTTTTAAAGTTTGGAGTTCCAAATTCTCTCCCTATTTCCCAACCTTGCCCCTCACTCCTTTCTTCCCCTGTCCCTGAGGTAATAAAGAAACAGATATAGATTTTACATATGTAATCATGTAAAATATTTTTCCACCTTAGTCATTTTGTGGAAGAGATCTCAATCAAAAAAAAAAGGGGGGCGGCGGAGGCAAGATGGCAGCTTAGCAAGCAGCAAAAGTTCAGACCTTGTGGAAGACCCTTCCTTACTGATACAGACTGAATGCTCCTAGGGCACCAAAATTCAAGCTGAACAACAGGACAGAAGCAGGGAACCCTCCTTATGGACTCAAATCAAAAGGTATTCCCCCCAAAAGCCTGAATCTGAGAATACTCAGGGCTAAGGGGAAGGCAGAGCAAAGGTCCCAGGACCCCTCCCCCACAACCCAGAGGGCTGAGCCCCCAGCAGCAGCGGGAACCTCTGAGCGGGCAAAGGTGCTGGTTTTGAGGGTCTACCTTGTGAGCAGCGGGGCACCAGGCTCAGAGTATCCAGCTTGGACAGTGGGGAGGAAGCCAGGGAGAGACGGGGCCGTGGCTGGGTCCCTCCATCGGGCTCCAGTTTCACCGTTGCCTTGGGGCACATCCAGACCAATCCAGTTGAACCTAATTCCATCAGAGCTCCTCAGAGTTTAGGGTGGTGGGCAAAGGCACTTGCGAACAGTGGAGAAGCAGCTGGAGAGAATTGGAGAGATCCTGGGCGGCCCAGACTTCCAGGAGTCTTCAAAGCCTCAGAGCTTCATACCACATACAGCCCGACCCAGTTGAACTCAATCCAATCAAAAGCCCCCAGAGGACAGGGAAGCTAACAATCCTCCCCTAGAGACTGTACCAAGAGATCTGACAAAGCTCCAAGACGGGAGAATGACAGTTCCAAAACCAAAACAAAATGAGAGGAGCAAGAGCACAACCAAACACGGGGAGCAAAGAAGGGGTAAACTCGAGCAAACAGAAAAAGAAGAAAGAAATTACAATAGACAGCTTCTGCACAGGTAATGAGCAAAGAGCGAATGAAACAGAGGGGGAGGGATCAGCAAAGGAAAAATCAGAAATCCCAGCGAATTGGATACAGGCTTTGGAATAACTCGAAATGCAATTCAAAACACAATTAAGAGAGGCTGAAGACAATTGGGAAAAGAACTTAAAAACTAAGATAAGTCATCTGGAAACAGAAAATAGTGTCTTGAAAGCCAAAATCAACCAGCTGGAAAATGAGGCAAAGGAGATGAAAGATGAGGCAAAGCAGATGAAAGATGAGGTGAAGAAGATGAAAGATGACCTCCAAAGAAAATCTGACCAAAAGGAAAAGGACGACCAAAAAACTAAGGATGAAATCCAGTCTTTAAGAACCAGAATACAACAACTAGAATCAGGTGACCTCATAAGGCAGCAGGACACTATAAAACAAAACCAAAAGAATGAAAAAATTGAGGAAAATATGAAGCATCTCATTCACAAAACAGAGGATTTAGAAAATCGTTCAAGGAGAGACAATTTAAGAATCATTGGCCTACCAGAAGACCATGACAAAAGAAAAAGCCTGGACATTATATTACAGGAAATTATTAAAGAAAACTGCTCCGAAATCCTTGAACAAGAGGGAAAAGTGGAGATTGATAGAATCCACAGATCACTTCCTGTACTTAACCCCCAACTGACAATACCCAGGAATGTTATAGCCAAATTCAAGAACTATCAGATCAAAGAAAAGATATTACAAGCTGCCAAGAAGAAGTCATTCAGATACCAAGGAACCACTGTGAGGATAACTCAGGATCTGGCTGCATCCACACTGAAAAAAAGAAAGGCATGGAATACGATATTCTGGAAAGCAAGGGAACTAGGTCTACAACCAAGAATCAACTACCCAGTAAAACTGACTATATTCTTACAGGGGAAAGTATGGTCATTCAACAAAATAGAAGAATTTCAAGAATTCGTAAAGAAAAGACCAGACCTGAACAGAAAATTTGATGTACAAGTACAGAACTCAAGAGAATCATCAAAAGGTAATTAAAAAAGAGGGGAAAAAATAAAAACAAAAAAACAATTTAAGAGACTCAATAAGTTAAAATGATATGTATCCCTATAAGAAAAGAGGTCATTGGTAACTCTTAAAAACTGTTGTTATTACCTGGGCAGCAAAAAGAAGTATACTAAGAGGGAACAGCAATAAACTGTATAGGATGAAAGGACAAGACATAAATAGGTATATAGTTATATGCATGCAAAAATACATACGCATGAGTATGCATATATATATATATATATAACTAGAGCTTAAAAATAGGTTAATATTAAAAGAAATGGGAAAAGAAACAAATGGGGGTAAATTTATATGTCATAAAGAAGCTCATGGTGGGAAGGGGGAGAACATCAATACACTGGAAGTGTAAAGAGGTCAGAGACACGAAATACTCAACTATTACGTGCTTTGAAAGTGACTCAAAGAGTAAAAAACAATCCAATCCATTGGGGGCAGAGAATAGATTTGCACCCTATAGGGGAATAGAAAGTAACAAATGGTCTGGTGGGGAGGGAAGCAGTACGAGAGAGGGAGGGAGCGGGGGGGGGGGTTAACTTTAGAAAGACTACAGGGAAAATAAGGGGGGGATAAATAGTGAGGGTGGTAGAAGGGGAAGTAAAATAAGGGTGGAAACAAGGGGGGACTGTTCAAAAGCAAACATTGGTGTAGAAGGAAATAGTGAAAGAAGAAAAGGCAGGAAAAGGAGCAGAAATCAAAATGCTGGGAAATACATAGCTAGTAATAATAACTCTGAATGTGAATGGAATGAACTCACCCATAAAACATGTCAGACCTTTGGGAAGGGAAAGATTTTAAAACCAAGCAAGACTTAGAAAGAGTCACAAAATGTAAAATAAATTATTTTGACTACATCAAATTAAAAAGTTTTTGTACAAACAGAACCATTGTAACTAAAATCAGAAGGATAGCAACAAATTGGGAAGCAATCTTCATAAAAACCTCTGACAAAGGTTTAATTATTCAAATTTACAAAGAGATAAATCAATTGTACAAAAAATCAAGCCATTCTCCAATTGATAAATGGGCAAAAGATATGAACAGGCAGTTCTCAGCCAAAGAAATCAAAACTATTAATAAGAACATAAAAAGGATTCTACATCTCTTATAATCAGAGAGATGCAAATCAAAACTACACTGAGGTATTATCTCACACCTAGCAGAATGGCTAACGTAACAGCTATGGAAAGTAATGAATGCTGGAGGGGATGTAGCAAAGTAGGGACACTAATTAATTGCTGGTGGAGTTGTGAATTGATCCAACCATTCTGGAGGGCAATTTGGAACTATGCCCAAAGGGCAATAAAAGACTGTCTGACCTTTGATCCAGCCATAGCACTGCTGGGCTTGTACCCCAAAGAGATAATAAGGAAAAAGACTTGTACAAGAATATTCATAGCTGCACTCTTTCTGGTGGCAAAAAATTGGAAAATGAGGGGATACCCTTCAATTGGAGAATGGCTGAACAAATTGTGGTATATGTTGGTGATGGAATACTATTGTGCTAAAAGGAATAATAAAGTGGAGGAATTCCATGGAGACTGGAACAACCTCCAGGAAGTGATGCAGAGGGAAAGGAGCAGAACCAGGAAAACATTGTACACAGAGTGAAAATTATGGTACAATCGAAGGTGATGGACTTCTCCACTGGTGTCAATGCAATGTCCCTGAACAATCTGCAGGGATCTAAAAAACACTATCCACAAGCAGAAGATAAACTGTGGGAGTAAAAACACAGATGAAAAGCAACTGCTTGACTACAGGGGTGGAGGGGATATGACTGAGGAGAGACTCTGAATGAACACTCTAATGCAAATACCAACAACATGGAAATGGGTTTGAATCAAGAACACATGTGATACCCAGTGGAATTGTGCAAGGGCTATGGGAGAGGTGGTGGGAGGGAGGGGAGGGAAGAAAAGAAAATTATCTTTGTTTCCAATGAATAATGTTTGGAAATGACCAAATAAAAATTAAAAAAAAAGGAAGGCCAGAAAGAACAAGAAAGAAGGGAGGAAGGAAAGAAAAGAAATATAGTATGTTTTGATCTGCATTCAGACTCCCTCAGTACTTTCTCTGAAGGCAGTTGTCATTTTTCCTAATGAGTCTCTCAGATTATCTTAGATCATTGCATTGCTGAAAACAATTAAGAAATTCATAGTTCATCAAAAAATATTGCTTTGGGGGGCAGCTGGAGAGAGATGGGAGGTCCTAGGTTCAAACCTGGCTTCAGATACTTCCCAGCTGTGTGACCCTGAGCAAGTCACTTAATCCCCATTGCCTAGCCCTTACCACTCTTCTGCCTTGGAACAAATATACAGAATTGATTCCAAAACAGAAGGTAAGGGTTAAAAAATTTTGTTGTTACTGTGTATAATGATTTTCTGGTTCTGATCACTTAATTTTGCATCAGTTTATGTAAGTCATTTGAGGTTTTTCCAAAATCATTTTGTTCATCATTTCTTATAACATAGTAGTATTCTATCACAAGCATATACCACAACTTGTTTAGCCATTCCCCAATTGATGGAAAATCCTTTCAATTCCTACTTCTTTGGCACCATAAAAAAGAGCTGCCAAAAATATTTTTGTACAAATAAGTCCTATTCTCCTATCTTTGATTAACATATATTTTGACCATTCATCAAGTGGAGAATGACTAATTTTATAAACTTAATTTAATTCTCTATATATTTTATTAATGAGACCTTTATAAAATATACTGGCTATAGAAATTTTTATCATAACTTTCTGCTTTCCTTCTAATCTTTGTTGCATTGTTGGCATAAAAACTTTTAGAATTTGATATAATCAAAATCATCTATTTTGTGTTCTATAATGCTCTCTATTTCTGGTTTGATCATAACTTATTCTCTTATCATTAAATAGTACAGGTAAATTATTCCATGCTCATCCTTTATGTCTAAATCATGTACCCATGTCGAGCTTATCTTGGTATATGGTTTGAGATGTTTTCCTGTCCCTAATTTCTGCCATGACATTTTCAAATTTTCCTAACAGTTTTGTCACATAGTGAGTTCTTTTCCCAAAAGCTTAGAAGTTTTAATTAATTAAACACTGAATTACTGTGGCCATTTATTACTATGAGGTACCTAATATATTCCAGTGATCTACCATTCTATTTCTGAACTATTACCAGATTGTTTTGATGATTACTGCTTTGTGATACAATTGGATATTTGGAACTACAAGGTTACCTTCATTCACATTTTTCCTCATTGATTCCTTTGATATTCTTGACCTTTTGCTCTACAAGATAACTTTTAGTATTTTTTTCTACCTCCATAAAATAATTTGGGGGGGGACATTGATTAGTCTGACATTAAAAATGAATTAATTTAAGTCAAGTTCTCATGTTTATTATATTGGTTTTGATTATCATGAGCAATTAATATTTTTACAATTGCCTAGATCTGATGTTATTTTTGTGAAAAGTATTTTGTGACTGAGTTTACATAGTTCCTGGGTTTGTCTTTGCAGGTAGTCTCCCAAGCATTTTATATTATCTATAATTGATGTATTTTGCATAAGCATAAAAAATGTGAGTAGAGGAAAATATATTAATTTCATAGTCACATAGTAGATTGTTATTATGGAGTTTAAACATTGCTACATATTGTTAAAAATTAATGTTAAATCCCCAAATCAAAATTGTTACATTGTTACATTGTATTACACATTATACCCATTTATCAAACCTAAATTTTTTTTCTCATAACCCAGATCTTAGCATAAAATAGGTTTCAGAATAGGACACAGATAGATTAGGCTAAGATTTGTCATTTTGGGTGGGAGATATTAAGTGGGAATAGCAAATAGAATAGATAGATTATCAGAGGAATAGAATTAAGGTAAGTAATTTGTGTGGGATAAAGATGACAACTCATGGACCAGACAAAAACCAGGAGATGTGAGAGAGAAAAATCCAGAGACTTTTGAAATGGAAAATCCTGGAGAGACTGCAAAGATTCCATCAACAGTGGGGTGGGCTGAGAAGGTTTGGAATCCCAGGGAATGGGAACAACCCAGAAGGAGTCAGTTGGTCTGTTCTCTCTCTCTCTCTTTTTGAGACTGCCAAGGAGGAGGTCCACTTTTGACTGGATATTGATCCAAGAAATCTTTCCTTCCTTGAACCTGATCACAATTCTCCCAAACCAACGAATGGGCAGAGAATTGGAGAGAAAAGGAGTCCACAAGAAGATTTATACCAATCTCCTTTTCACCTAGACTTGAGACACCTGTTGTGTTGTGCCAAAAGCCAGGGTTCATCACTCTGAACCCCTCAAGGGCTTCGGCCACCAAACCTGGGTAACCTAACTTTGGGGGGAAGAGTTTAGCTGGCTAGGGATCCTCTTTTCCCTCTTCCCTCCTGACCCCAGTCTACCAGCCAGTTCAACCTTATGCTTCATCCTTGTTATTTAGAATAAGCTTGTTACCGTACTATAGAGAGAAGTGATCTCTCTTTCCCTAGAATAAGAAGCTTGCTATTTAGAAAGAGCCTGGCAGTGGGGAGTGAACAGGCAGGCTTAGTGAGGGGCCATAACTAAAGAGAACTGAAAGGGGGAAAGAACAGACTCACCCTCCTTCTACTTCTTTGTCCAAAACCAACATCAATTCTTCCTCCCTTTGTTCTTGCCTTGAGGGAAGGAAGACTCCATTCTCTCCTATCCTCTCCTCCCCCCACACACACAAAAAAGAAAAACAACAACAACAAACCCTTTATTACAGGAAGTAGTTCCAGAATCAACCAGGATCTAAATGGCTCAAGTGGCCACCACCATCATCATCATTTTGACAAAAAAGGTGGAAATGGCATGGAAGATTATTCTCTTCAAAACCCCTTAGAGCCTGATTAGGATTGTGGTTGTAGAGAGGGATTCCACCATGGCTTAAGAGGTAGAGGAATAGCAGATGACTTGGGAGTGGGGTCTTCCTTTTGAAGTTGGAGGAACATCTGCAGTTAGAGACAGTCATACTTTTATTTATTTTTTATTCAGTCCAACTTTTAGTGAAGTAGTGGGGAAATAGGAGAAAGGGAACCACCCCTGTTTTGAATTTGTTGCAAATGTAAATTGAGATTCTGGGCAGATTCCTGAGGTGTCAGTTTAGGATGTCTGGTAAGGCTCACTAAAATAATTAGTTAATAAGTAGGAGTTGTATTCCAATCTAATTTCCCTTTTTTATTGTCAACTGAAAGCTTTATTTGGACTATTAGCTTGGAGGGAGTTGAAGTTGACAAAAGATTAAGGATTTTCTGGGGAAAGCCCTGAATTTGCATTGAAGACAGTCAATAATCAGTTATAGTCAAATGCTGGTTTCCCTGGATTTTGCATTTTATTCTAATCAATAGGTTTTGGAAAGGCTTTAGGAATTACTTCAAAAAGGGCTTCCCTGATTTCCCAAGGCTTTTTCAAGTGTTTGGTTGGGTCAGTTCTTTCCCCCTTTTTAGTAATTTGTCATAAAGAAGAGTCCCAATGGGCAGTCCTAAACCAGTGGTCCGCCACGAGTGGACCCAGGACTTGGGCCAATTGGTAGAGAAAAGAAAGATCAGGTTGATAAATTGAAAGGATGACTTTAAATTCTTGGGTGAAGCCTACAAGATTTTTATGTGCCTTTGGGAATTCCTTGGCAAACATTTAGAGCTCAGTATTGGTCAAAGGGGATATAACATGGCTGGAAACCCTTTGAACATTCTATGCTCTTCAAGTTTAATGGAGATTGAGAGAGAGGAGTTGACAGTAATCATGTCTCAGGGGAAGATAGGGTAAAGAGAGGGAGACTTTTCAGTATCTTCTTTAATGTCAGATTAGTTCTAGTTAGGTCTTTAAAATCAAATAGGTCTGGTTAAAGTTGGTTAGCATTTTCTTAAAAAGAAGTAAATTCAGATTGGGATTCTCACAGAGTGGTCTCAAGAAGCCACTGAAAGAATGCATGCCACTCAGAGTGCCTAACCTTTGGGCCCTGATCTAAACAAGTGCATACAAATTGATCTTATTCCTATCAAATGATCTTTAGAGGAGCCAGCAATGTTTCTGATTCAACTTAATCAGACTTTACAAATGATCTAAATATTTACAAATTTGTGGTTCATACAAAACATATAGCCAGTAGCTGTTCCTTGAGGAGGACCTCTCAGAACAGACCTTGATTTGCCTGTGTTCTTCTTAAAACATTTGAATAAATCTTAAAGTTCAACTGAAAAAAAAAGACAAGAATCCATAATCTGAGAGATCACTTATCCAAGTCTAAATATTTGGCCCATTTCCAGAATGGACACAAGAGGTCTGTGATGTTCCCAGGTGTCTGATTTAGTCTTGGTAATCAGTCAGGCAGGGGTTTAATCCCATTTCTGAAACCAGATATACCAACCTGCAATACTACTCATAAAATAGTAGAGCAAGAGAGGTTTAGTCCAGCCATTGAGATTTGGGACACTTTATAGCACAAGGTACTAGTATCCACCAGAACGATGGAGATTACATTACAGTTAAGAGAAAGAGATGGAATATTAGGAAACAGGATGTTCAAAATTTAACCAGAGATTCCCAAGGTAGACTTACTAATCAGGGGCCATGGGGGAAAATAGTGGGGATAGCATATATGTGGTTCTCTGTTAGTGTTCACATAGCAGATTTTGAAATAACAATGGTCTCAACCAGACTTGCCTGTTTCAGCTGTGAATAACTAAGAGTTCAAATATTTAGAGGGTAAAAATAAGGTGTTAAAGGTTGAACACCACTAAGTGAATTTAGCATATTATAATTATTAGTTAATCATCTTATTGTTGTCCAAATACATTCTAGCCAAACTGGATTACTTGTCCATGTACACATGCACTTTCCCACACTCTTAATGTAAATGCAAAGCTGTAATGATTATAATAGCATACTCCCTCTAGACATTAGCAAAACTAAAGGACAAAATGAGAGAAAATAAAACATAAAAAAACGAGGTCCTTTTAGGTATGAATTAAGAGCTCAACATTTTGTAAAGGATTCTAAATTGGATTTGCTACTTTTAAGGCAGGAAGTAGTAGAGATATAGTTTACCTATTTTACATTTTTCCTGGTTCAGAGATGATTTCCCACACTAAGAAACCAGATTACCACACCAGTTAGATTTCCCAAATACAGGATGGATTTCATGATGGAGATAAAAGTTCTGAGCCAATCTGTGCCCTAGAGCAAATTCATGCTCTCTGCTACTCTTTCTATATGCAATTGAGTCACTCCAAGCTTTAAAATCCATTCCAAAGTTTGAAATACTTAATTTACACCTAAAAGTGCCAAACCTAGGTTAAAGATATCTTCCCTTTCTGAAAGAGCCAAGTAGCACTCTAGCTGAGCCCAAGGCAGGGGGTTCTGAATATTTCAGCTGCCCATAAAATAGCACAGTTAGGAAATCCAACAGATTTACCAAATCCAACACAGATGCCCCGCCCTGTGATGCCAGCCTATCAAACTAATCTGCCAGTGCCAGGAGATGGGAGAGTAACACCAAAGAGATGCTTCCTAAAAACAGCTGGCATTTAAAGGGTGCTTTAAGGCCTACAAAGTTTCTTATATAAATTATCATTTGGTATTTATAATAAACCTGAGAAGTATAGGTATGCCAAATATATTTATATCTATTTGGATTATTTAGTTTACTGTTGTACATTATTCATCATTTTACATGAGAAAACAAGGCTCAGGAAAGTGTAGCATGTGGTCATGCTCACATAGCTAATAAGTATGAATAATGATTAGTATTGTAACTTGTGATCCTATCATATCCCCTCATAGACAAAATAACTGTATTTCCCTGTATTAAATCCCATAGGAGATTAGGGAGACCTTAATTTCCCTCTTCCCTCTCCCACCTCCCTTAAATCCCTTAAATTAAAGCCATTAAGATCAACTGGGAGAGGCACAGGAAGTGTGTGTGGGGGGGTTATATCTGTGACCATCTTGAAATATAGGGGAGAATCCAAGGGGAATTTTTTCTCTCAGGGGTCTTCCCTCATCATGGGTCTCAGATGCCCAGGGTCACCTTTTCCTCAGCACTGCAAGAATGCAAGCAAGGAAAGAAATTTTCCTGCTTTCTTTTTGACCTGAAACACTTCTAGAGTTTTGCGTGTCCAAGGGAAACCTAGGATCCCATTCCAGAATGTCATAACTTTATTCCTACATGATATATTTCTCCAAATGTGCATTCAGCAAACAAAATCAATTAGAATTTTTTTAAATGCCTAGTATGTGTCAGGCACTATGCTGAAGATGCATGTAGAAAAATGAAACAATCCCTGACTGATAGTTTATATACAAATTAATATATATGTATATACATATACATACATATATCTTTATATACACATATGTCTATATATATATGTGTGTGTGTGTATGCAGGAATATAAAATAGGAATATGGTAATATTTTTTGGTGTTGTTGTAGGTAAAGTTGGCTACTACTGGAAAGTCAGGTAGAAACAGTACCAGACCATATGGAAAGAGGGACTTCAGTCTCAAAATGAAATTTAAACAATTCTATCAATGCACCAAGTCTACCTTCTCCCTACCTTACCCAGGAACCAAAGTGGTCCATCAGTTTTTACAAAAATGTGTGATTTATTTTCTAATTATATGTCTCTCTGGTTTAAAAGATCTTCAGAATTTTCTGTGTCCTAATATTTCTAAAAGCTAATTTGTTTTCTAATTGATATTATTTTTTTATTGGAGGGAGAAAAAAAAACTAGATGAAAGTCAGGAACACAAATGTTATTTAATCATTTCCTCTATTTGGTTCCCCTGGGATCTCTTCCTGAAGGTGGGGGAGGGTTAGAGCAGGAGCAAATCCTTTGACTTTAACAAGACTATGGAACAAGCTTCAAGTCCCAATAGGCTTTTCAATTCTGTTAGGGAAAAACAGTTCAACTCACAAAGGTAGTTGAAATAAAAAAGGATTGTTGGCTCCTGGACTTCTATGCCCTCATTAGTACCAAATCGGACAATTCAAAGCACCATGAGCTAATGGGTTCATGAAAGGATGCCATTAGTGTATTGATTTTTGTAATTATCCAGTACAGTTAGGGAAACTCTAGGGTAGGGGTCACTGAAGTTTACTAGCATAGGCCATACTCAATGATTCAGGCACTGATTAAGTCCCTTGTGATTATGTAATCCCTAATTACCCCCTCTAGTTTCCTCCCATATCCTCCTCCTTATCTTCAGCCTTGTCCCCATTTCCTCTCCTCCTCTTCTTCCCTCCTTCCACTATCTTCCCTATATTTTCTTATTATTCTATATTCTATTTAGGAAATGACCAAGAATTTTTTTTAAAGCACTTACTATGTTCCAGGGACTATATGAAATGTGAACACATACAGACCAAAAGACACATCAAATGTTATTATAATTGTAAAATACTTAGCCCAATTCCTGGCACATAGTAAACATTATAAAATAGTGGCTATTATTATACTCACCTTTAAGGAATTAATATTATATTGAAGAGGCAACATAAATGCATGTTTCTATCTATCTCTGAATCATTTATTCCTACATTATATATCTCATGTAATAGTGCATGTCCAGATCACCTGATTAGGGGACTCCCTGAATTTCTACCGTATGAGTGGCTATATCCGCTTTTGATTATCTAAAAAGCCCAAGTCTACTTTTTTTTGGAAAACTGATCAGACTGAGGCAGTCCTTTTACCCCATGTTCCTTACTAGAGCCTCCAGAGAATGATGATCACACTTCATGCACAGTTTAGAGCCCAAGAATTGAACCCAGGAGGAGGGAAGGAACTCCTTTTCCACGCTCTTTCACCTTGCTTTAAAAAATGGACAGGGGTATCTATCTTGCTTAGTTTCATTTTTTCTCAGTAGCCAGTGGATCTAACATTCTAAACAGGTAGCAGTTTGCAGCCAAGCAGTCGGACAGTTTTAGACTTAGAACTTGCACCATACTCTATTTGGCACTGATCTAAGCTATGAACCTAATCTCCTTCCTCCTGCCTAAAGAAAATGAGATAGTATGGAGTGGGGGCAGTTATTTGGGGAGCATGTCTGTGTGTTCCTTATTATATAGGGGTTCAGCCTACTATAATGGAGGGAACAATATTGGTGGAGGTGGGAGCCATTTTTGCAGAGAAGCTTAGATACCTGGGAAGTTCCTGTAAAGGATACTGGAAAACCTTCCAGTAGGAGTGAAATGTCATTTAGTTGGCCTTGAGGCACTGAGGGCCAAAATAATCAGTGATACATTTACATATGCATATGTGTGTATATATGTACATATATATGGAGTTGTATATAAATATATGAAAAGGAAATTATTGAAATGTGGGAGGAGACAGCACTAGTTGTTTCTGTTCCATTTCCACTTTCATCTCTCTCCTTTTTCTTATCTTGCTTCAGATACTTTTTTCCCCTTTCAGACAATTCTTATTGTTTAGATGGTAGAGGAAAAATGAAAGGAGAATGGAGTTCAGGAGTCAGGGTTTTTCATATCTACAGGACCCAGCCTAGGGTTAAGCACTGCGTCCCATTCCAGAAATGATTAAAAATATGTCATTTTATAGCTGGTAAAGTCCTCAAATTCAATTCAATCCATCTCCCCACCCTTCACCCCTACCACACAGCCACTTTTGCCAATAAGGAAATAGATATCTAGACAGTAAAAATGGCAGGCAAGTCTACAAATCTTCAATCCAGATTCTTTTCATTGCACCATTATTGTAGAATAGAGTTAACTTGAGTTGAAAAGGATCATATACAGCATTTGTACAACCCAGTGGAATTGCTTGCCTGCTCTGGGAGGGGTAAGGGAAGAGGGGAGGGAAATAAAATAAATCATGGAAACATGGAAAAATATTTAATAATAAATAAATTATTTTTAAAAATAGTCACATAGTCAATATCTGAGGTGAGATTTGAACTCACATCATCCTGATTCTTGTTCTGAGTTCTATCCATTTTACCAGCTAGCTGCCTTTTTCCATAGAGAAATGCAATCATGAAAGTACTAACCAGAAAAAGACTTTATACTAATAGGCTTGTTCCAGAGTATTAGCAGATGTTTCTAAGAGTTAGTAAAATACCAAAAGAGGTAACAGAAATTGTTACTAATCAAAGCCAAGTGAAATATGCATTTTTTCTTCCCAGTTATCAGTCCTCCAGTTTGGTTGAAAGCCAGAAAATAAGCAAGAATAAGCAGACTGATTATGTTGACCTCTTCAAAAATCTCACCATTTTTGTCCTTAAAGTCAGAGCACAGCATTCAATATGTCATTGCCAAAATGATGTTGGATTCTCGTTGTATCTCCTATCAGATCCTTCGTCCTACAAGTTGTATATTTTATAGTAATTTTAGTAAGACAGACTGAGGAGACCTGCCATGAATGAGGTTTAAGGGAACTTTGGGAGCACCCATTTCACCCATCTTTTTTTTCTTTCTGTCTTTATTATATGCAAAGGGGCAATGTTGCAAATTTCATACTTGTTGAGTTTCATCTGAATGATCTGAAATTGATCATGATTGAATATGGCTTCCTGTAAGTCTAAAATCAACTTTCAAATACACCTAGCCATGGAAATGTTTTGTTATTTTGTCTCAGTTCCTAGTATCTGTACCTACACTGAGTATTTATGCATTTCTGTTATTTTTATTTAATTTTTAAATGTCTAAGATCACTATGAATGTTACATAAAATTAATTAAATTAGAGAAATGAATCAAATGTTTATATCCAAAACTCTGGCAATAGTAGAAATACCCATGAACCCAATTTAAAAATACATATATCCACACAGAGATACACACTAGATTCAAATACTATTATCACTTCTCAATATCCTCTTTCAGCTCAGAAAGGAGAGCGGGTGTTGGGGTCCAAGCCATAAGCATGACATTATTAGGTGATTAAAAAGAAAGGAATCTCTACCCAAAGTATAAAATTATACAAACTTAAAGGAGATGAGAAGCTAGTATGATCCCAAGAGTCAGTGACTGAATATTAAAAGAGTAAGTGATAATATAGCCTAGAGGAAAAAAAATGAGAATTCAACAGCTAAGTGATTCACTAAATCTTGAGAGTAGACAGGAGGATATAATATAAAATTACAATCAGTAGTTCAAAATCCCAGGGATCCACAGGGCAAGCACAGAACACAAAATAGTAGAAGGAGTGCAGTGCTTGCAAAAATTATTCTTTACTTCAAGCAAAGTATAAACCAAAAGCAATGTCACACTCTCCAGCCATTTATTTACTGGATCAGTAGATTGTTGTTTTAAGTCAAGCTCTAAGTTTACCTTTAGTTAGTCAAATGCTCTGTATGAATTAAGCTACCACTTTAAAATAAAAACAAACAAACATAATTTCATCAAGATTTCAAATTCACTTATAAATAAAACATAAGAAAATCAAAACCAAAACTCTAAATTTTTGAGGCACGTTATGCCAAAATGATGAACTGAAAAAAATATTGAAATGGTTTTGTGCCCTTTCCAACTTGGCTATTCCCTCTAGTGATACAGATAATCAGTCTATCCATGACTATTAATCCTGTAGACCACTAGTCTATTTTCTTCTATAAATTTTCCACAGTGTATTGTCTTTTGTGTTGAATTATAGGAGTTAATGTTCATACAATATCTTTGAAGCTTTGACATATAATATTGTCATCACATAAAATGTTTCCTAATAACAATCAATTTCCTCTAAATTCATGCTTCTAATGTTAAAAATGGAATGAAGTTTATCTGAAAATAGATTAAAAATAGTTTGATCTTATTTTATGATATAAATTTTAGCCATTTAAAAATAATTTTAATGAAGGATCAAAGAGGGTTCAGAGTTTGCTACCAAGTTGAACACTTCAAGCATTCTCCTTCAAACAACTTTAAAATAATGTCTTAAATTGAATTTTGTATAAGTAAAGCAACAAAAGGTCAGAGTGAGACATTTTTTCCCATCAAAGAACTCTTAGAAAGTAAGCAGAAGAGATCTGTAACACCAGTATGGGAACCATCCCAGAGCACAGCATCTGAAGTAGGGGTGGTCCTTGGAAGCAGTTATGATAGTGGCAAGAGCAGCTATATCCTCCACAAATGTCAAGGTGGTGAAGGGGTCAGACAACTAGTTTGAAAGAGATTTCTAGACCTTTTATGGGTATGGCTGGCACTCATTGGTAACTCTATTATCCATATGCAGTTTTAGGTCACAGTTCCAGGGCAGAGAAGAACCCTTGTGGTTGGTCACAAAGGAGCAGGGGCTATGGTCACCATTCTAAGGAGAGAAAAGTGCTGGCACTTATGGCTCTAAGAGAGCAGGGGATCTACTCATAATCCCAGGGCCAAAAGAAGGTCTGAGAATTACACTGCAAGAAATCAGGAACACTTTTTAGGATAAGACCAGAGTACAGACTGGAAGGGCAGTGACCACACCTCTCCCCATTCATAACACCTTGGAAGAACAGGAAAAAAAAAAGCAAATTTCCAGAACTACCTCTTAAAATAGCAGCACAAAAAAGTCTCAATCTTGGCAAAGTGCTTCCCCATTCCCAAGTAAACAGAGCCTAATTTTAACATGAAGTTCAAAGTTGAGATACAGACTAAAAAATGAACCATTTAAAAAATAGTTGACCAGAAAACTCCTACTGAAGCAGGAAAGACCAAGGGGGGGGGGGGGACTAAGAGCCACACAACAACATGAAAATAGCCACAAAGAAAGTCTCAAATAAATTTGAACTGGACACAAGTCTCAGGAGAAGTCCTATAAGAATTAAAGAAAGAGTTAAGAGAGAGCAAAGAACTGGCTCAGTGGATTGAGAGCTAAACCTAGAAGCAAGAGGTCTTGAGTTCAAATGTGGCCTCAGTTACTTCTCTATTCACTGAGTCTGGGCAAGTTACTTAATCCTCATTACCTATCCCATATTACTTTTCTGCCTTGTAACAAATACATAGCATTGATTCTAAGATGGAAGGTAAGTTCCATATATATATTAAAGGAGAGTTGAGTAGCAGAGGAAAAATTTGGGAAAAAAATGAGAACTATGCAAGAAAATTATTAAAATACAATTACTATATTGGGGAGGTAAAATACTGAGAAAAATAGCTTAAAAACAGGATTGAACTGGTAAAATAGGTACAGAAATTCACTTAAGAAAATAACTCAAAACAAACAAACAAACAAACAGAATAAGTCAAACAGGAAAGGAGCTACAAAAAGTAACTGAAAAAAAGAACTTCTTAAAAAGCATAACTGACCAGAAAGGAAAATTAAAAAGCAAAGCAAAACAAACAAACAAAAAACAACTGCAAAGTCTCACTGAAGAAAATGATTCCTTAAAATTTAGAAATGGGTAGTTACAAGGCAATGACTCCATCAGATATCAGGATACAATAAAACAAAGTCAAAAGAATAAACACAAACACACATGAAAATGTATGAAAATGCAAAATATCTACAATAAACCTAGAAAATAGTTCAAGTAAAGGTCATTTAAGAATATTGGTCTGCCTGAAAGTCATGATAAAAAAATTCTTGACATCATATTTCTTGAAAATGTAAAGCAAAACAGCCCAAGTATATTAGATTCAGAAGGGAAAATAGAAATTGAAAAACCCAACCATCACCTCCTGAAGAGATCCCAAATTAAAATTCCCAGGAATACTATAGCCACATTCCAGAGTTCCCACTTCAAAGAATAAATATTGTAAGCAGTCAGAAATAAACAATTCAATTAATGTAGAGCCACAGTTATGATCAGATAAAATTTAGCATCATCCTTGTTAAAGGACTGGATGACTTGGTACATGATATTCTGAAAGGCAAAGGACCTAAGGACACAACAAAAAATAACCTACCTAAAAAAATGAGTTTAATTCTTCTGCTGAAAAATTGATATTAATGAAATGGAAAATCTAAGAGCAATCCTTATGAAAGGCCAGAGCTGAATAAAAGATTTAATATTCAAATATTTAATATTCAAATATAAAGGCTAAATAGAAGCATAAAAAAGTAAATATTAAGGAAATCATGAGACTCAATGAACTTAAACTGTTTACATTTCTATATGGGAAGTTTCTAATTCCTAAGAATTTTATTATAATTAGTATGGTTATAAGTAGTCCTCATGTATGGCTGGCAGAAGTCCAAGTTGATTATATTTGGATGATCTTAGAAAATAAATGAATGAGAAAGGAGAATGAACTGGGAAGAATTGGAAGGCAAAAATTGAACAGGGAAAATTATCTCACATAAAAAGGAGAGAAAAGAAGAGTTTTTATAGTGGAGAGAAAGATGGGGGTGGTAGCAGGCAATTCTTGAAATTTAGTCTCATTGGAATTGTCTTAAAAAGGGAAACACACGCACATGCATACACACTCAGTTTTGTAAAGAAGTACATTTTACTCCAGAGAAATCAGAAGGGAAGGGGAAAAAAGATATCAAAGAAAAATAAAAAGGACCTATATGCACAAAAATATTTATAGCAACTCTTTTTGTATTGATAGGGAACTGGAAATTGAGAGGATGTCCATAAGTTGGAAAATGACTGTACTAGGTGTGGCATATGATTGTGATGAAGTACTATTGTAGTATAGAAAATGAGGGGGCAAGTTCAGAAAAAAATGGGTAAAGAAAAACAAGGAAGACCTATAGGAATTGATGCCTGGTGAATTGAATAGAACCATGGAATTATTATACAAAGTATTAGTAATACTATAATGACGATCAACTTAAAAGACTTAGCTATGATAATCAAAACAATAATCCAAGAAAATTACAAAGGATTCATGGTTAAACATGATATCTACCTCCTAAAAAAGAGCTGATAGGCAAAATGAAATTGTTATCTCACTTTATTTCTCTTTTTGTATGTGTGCAATATGACTAACAAGTTTTTCATGATTTCATGTATATAATTGACATATTGATTCTCTTCTCAGGAGATGGAGATTGTGAGAGTGAGGGAGAGAATTCAGAACTCAAAATTAAATTTTAAAAGATTGTTTAAAACAAATAATAAATTTTTTCTAGAAGTATTACATTGAAGTTTTGGTGAATGTGATAGGTTCTGCTTCTGTAAAAAATGACAATGCATGAGTTAGAAGATAAAATCTGAAGCTATGTGATTTGGTATTCAAATCCCATAATAATATAATCAGGTACTACCATATTTTTTTTTAAAAATATTGTCCTGAAGAATAGTAAATTTTTGAACTTGGAGGATACATTCAGAAATAGCCAAGCCTATTTAGAATGATTTCCAATATATACCTTTGGCGATCAGACTAGGTATAGGAACATTGAAATGTTATTTTCTATTTTTTTTTAAGGAGCCAAGTTGGGGCAGAGGCACTAACTGAGGCTAAGGTGGCAGGAGCAAAAGAGACAGAGACACTAACAAAGGTCAAAGTGTTGGGAGACAAAGGGGTAGGAAACTATTTTTTTCATAATTCAGAGGATTTTTCATTTCCCAGAAGGCAAGAAATATCTAGAAAAAATACAAATGAGACATCTGAATTGCATCTTACCATAATAAAAAATAGAAAAATAGCTTAAGAGTTAGTTTTGCAGCCAGAAGAATCCTTGTGAATTCTACTTCTTTTTCCCCCAGTAATGATGATCAGGTCACTTTATGTATAAAGTTCTCAGTTTCTGAATGTGTAAAATGAGGATTTAGACTAAATAATTTTTAAAAAAATATTATGATAGTAATACATATTTAATAAATAATTTCATTAAAAAAGAATAATAAGTTGTAGTAGATAACTCCTCCAAGTTGGTTTGTGATCTTGTCTTTTGGAAAGAAGCCTTTTTTAAAAGGATTCAGATGTAGTAATATTACATTCTACATGAAATATTTTTAGATCTTCCCCAGTTATTAATATATTTGATACACAAAATAATTGTTAAAAATACATTGCATTTAGATTATACATCTTTAGCATTCAGTTCTGTACATGTAAAGCTCTACCACCAAGACAATGAAAACTCTTAGAAAGCAAATATTATTTCACATTTGTCTTTGTGTAATAAGACCCAGGCAAAGTTGACTTGACTTTCCATGACTCAAAGTGACTTGTTTTTTATGTGCCAGAAATTTTTCTGGGTGCTGAATAAATACTTATACTTAAATAAATAAAACTTAACTCAATTGAATAATATTACTACATAAAGGAATATTTTAAGAAAGAGACAAAGAAAAGAATACTTGAATAGGAAGGAAATTTAAAATTATTCAGTACAACTTTACACTCAATTTAGTAATTTTTAAAAATAATACATATATCCTTCCATTAATATGTAAAATCCTTAGCAGTAGGAACCATTTTATTTGTAGTATTTTTGTCCCTAATGCCATTGGGCATGGAATATACTAGAAACTTAATATATACTCATTGAATGAAAGATACTCATGTCAGCTTTTTTTTAAAACAGGTTTAGTGAAAAAGACAATGCAACCAATGCCAAGCTCATTATTTCTTATAGAACAATAGCATTCCATTACAATCATGTGCCACAACTTTCTGTGATATTGCAGAATTTAGAAGTGACTTCTTTAATTTGGGTGGAAATCTGCCTTCCTATAACTCCCATCCCTTCATCCTAGTTCCTCCCTCTTTCAGAATGATAGCTCTTCCAGAATTTGAGGACACCCATCATGTTCTCCTTCAGTCTTCCCTTCTCTGGGCTAAATAATTCCAGTTCCTTTAGCTATTCCCTAAATGATATGGTTTCTAGAAGATCTTGGTCACCCTTCTCTGGACTTATTCTAATTAAGCCCCAAGAATAAACAGCCCCAAGAACTCACCCAATATAATCCTAAGGGTAAGAACCTCAAAACCTGCACTGCAGGGCTGCTATTTTCCTTGCTAGTTTTTCCACTTAACATTCATATGCACCCAAAGCAAGGCTGTCAGCCACCAAATCACTGAGCTCAAAGGTCAACAAGAAATAGCATTTGCAAGGAGAGTGTCAAAATGGTCTTTTTATTCTTGGCATAATTGCTTGCATAAGTGTGGTATCTTACATTATCTTCCCTTGATGAGTCCAACATTTCTTCCAGAGCTACCTTTTAAAAATTTCTTTCTTCAGGTTTGCTACTTACATGATTTACTGTATGTTGAATACCATTTAATGTTTCTATTTGTTCTGTATATATATATATATGTATATATATATATATATATATATATATATATATATATATAAGCTTCCTCATCAGCATTTCAGAAGGTGGGGAAAATAAGACATTTTATAATTTGGAAATCTATGTGGCAATTTTTTTCTCTACTTAATATTACTTAAAGAAGTACACAATGTCAAAGCCAAAAGAGACAATAGCCTAAAGAATATCATTATTTTATATCATGAATAAAAGAAACCTCATAGGATACCTTTGTGGTAACTGCTTCATTTTTGGATGAGAAAGTTGAAATTTCAAAGGACAAATGACTTGTCCAAGGTGGCACAATTATTTCTTCTTCTGCTTTTGATCTTGAGATGAAGAAGGCAGGAAACGGATCTGTCAAAATTTATTTCTATAATGCAATAGTTGTAATTTTTTCCCTTTCTCTGGCATGTCTTTTAGTGATGGTAACAAGAGTCATTTCTGTAGCTTTTAATGCTTTATGAATAATACCAAACATGATTTCCTTTGACCTTCCCCATTCTATGGTATTTGTACTACTATTATTATTATGCTCATAGATATGTGAACCTTTAGCAAGTAAACAATCTTCTTTGAACCTCAATTTCTTCATTTATAAAATGAGTAGATTAGATTTGATGTCTTTTTAGTTTCATCTAGTTGTAACTATATAATGATATTATTCTTGATTCCTTTTCTCATTCAACCCCACAAAATTTCTGACTGAAACATTTAGTTTCCCCCATTTTGAATAACAGCCCTTATTTTTGGTATATTACATATATGTATTATATACATGTTAGAGCAATACATATATTTGCATATGTACACACATATACCTGTACCTATACATATATCTAAAAATGGTAGAGACCTAGTAAATTAAATGCTTTATTTTGAAAAATATTACTAGCAATATTCATCACATTTTTTTGGAGTTCATAGTGGAAACTATGTATTAAGAAGAGAATGAGAAATTGCCTCAGGATGGTTGTATAAATCATAAATCTCTTTAAATGAATATAGGTAATGATTATAAGGAGAGAAACCAGGATGGCAATGATGATGATGATGATGATGATGATGGAATTAAGCCTTTTAGACTGGAGGGGATGGGGTAGGGGACATATATGTATTACATTCCAATAGAAGAGGGTGATCTTTTAAAAGCAGAATTTGTTTTATTTTGCTTGGACAAAAAGAAAAGATACAAAGAGCCTCATTTTAGTCTAATGTGTGAAAGAACAACCCAGGACTAATCACTGATTGAGGGTTGATTGAATAAGCCACTACATAAAGAAAGGAGTCAAGTTCCCCATTGCTGGAGGTCTTTAAGATAAGTCTAATTGCCCTATTCAGTGGGCTCTTGAAGGGTTGAATACTTGCAATAAGAAGTAAACTGGAAGAATCCTGTGTTCTTTTTTTTTTTAAACAAGATTCAGTGCTCTCATAAAAAATTGACAAATATAAGATGCATTGAAGCAATTTATAAAAGCAATATACAAACAACATTTCTCCATTGTTATCAGCACTATCTCATCACTTAAGTCCTTTATGAGGTCTCATTACAGTACAGAATATTTATTCTTTATAGGCAGGAATCATTTCTATTTTATCTTGGCATCCCTAGCACCTATCATAGTGACATGATAGACACTTAATAAGCACTTGTTGATTAGTTAATGAAGCTGACTATAGATTCTTGAAGGCACTAGCTCTAGCAGGTCCCACAGGCCAGCCTTTGCTAAGTGCAGAACTTTCAGATAGTTTCTTGCTGCTGTTGTCTTAACCATAAAAATTTAGGAAAGTCAGATTACATTTTAACTTATATCATTTAATTTGTATCATTTAAATTATATCAGTGAAGAATATGTCCTCACCAATGAAATAAATTTTTTTTGAATTCTCATTAATTTGATAATATAAATGAAATAAAACATAATCAAACGCCACCTAGAATCTGGCACCTGATCAAAATGCTAACAGTAGGTTCCCACTGAGCTTTGGAAATTCTCAATAGCAGGTTTCATCATAGGTTTTTATTCTTATCAAACCACCATTAGCTTAAATGTGACTGAAAAAAAAGAGAACAAGTAGATAAATTCAATTCTCTCTTATTCTGAGGGGAAAAACACTCAGTTTTCATTCATTGCTAGATCCAAAGTAGAGCATTCTGTAATCAGTCAAAGATGTTGGAAAAGAATATCTAAGAAACATAAAGAAGAAAATCTGGGGATGTGGAGAATGATACTGGAGATTAAAGGCTTAAATTCTTTGGGCTTTCTCTGTAATTCTGGGGTAATTCATATCACCCCTTTTGGGCTATAAGTATTTTCCTACAAGATAATGTAGAATAAGTGAGGTGACTAGGTGAGAAGGTTATACAGTATGAATGAAATTAATTTTGTCATGGAAAGCATATTGTATTTGGAGTTCGAATATCTGGGATCAAATCCCAGCTATGCTAAATATGACTTTATGACATTGAGAAAATCATTTACCTATCTTATTTTATTCTCAGTTTCTTTATGTCCAACTTGAAAAGTCTGAGTTCTTCAAAGACTCAATAAAGTCCAGGGAAAACTATGTTCAAAAATTATGTTTTCTTGGGGGCTTGTTGATTCTGATTCAGAATACAATGGGTACAGGGACATAAGACACAGTATAAAGTATAAATATTATTCAAAATTAGATATCAGAAACCTGGCTGACCTCTTTCTGATACTCAGCATTTTCCATCATGTTTCTTTTGAAACTGAGGTAAGATATTGAAGTTCAAATCAATTCTACAAATTTTATTTGAGACACATAATACCTCTAAGATATACCTGTGATTAGAGGTCAGGCTGAGGATAGAAACTTAGGTACCAGGAAATAGCTAGATAAGAAGACAGAATAGAAAGTGATCTAGTGACAATAAGATGGTCTAGACAAAAAAAAATGCTTCAGTGCTTAAAGGAAGGAAAGACCATTGGGCAATATACTAGTGGGAAGGGAAATAACTCTGTAGTTCAGCTTTGAAGGTAGAATTTGGTTAGCCATTGAAATGTAGCAAACATCATCATTGTCATCATCATCATCACTGTCACCATGTATAACCCTTGCAATATTGGCTCGGTTCTTTAGTACTAGGTAGCTCCAGGTGTACTGAACTTTCTATCAAACAAGAAAAGAAAGTTTTACTCCTTCCAAGCTATATCATGGGTGAGTATCTATTGAAATCATCAAAGACCATGAGAAAGCATGAATGAGTATGATTGTAAATGCTGCAAGAGGTAGAGTGTCTTAATTAATAAAGATGTGGAGACAGGGAATATATGTGTGATTTCAGTGATATAAGAAATTATTACTTTTTCTTTTTTTATTTGGAAAACTTTAATTAATTAATTTTGAATGTTTCCATGGTTACAAGGTTGATATTCTTTCCTTCCCCTCCTCCCACCCCACTCCTATAGCTGAGTTGTAATTCCTCTGGGGTTTACATGTGTCATTGATCAAGACCTATTTTGATATTACTGATATTTGTACTAGGATGATCACTTAGAGTCTACACACCCAATCATATCCTCATCAACCCATGTGAATAAGTAGTTGTTTTTTCTGCTGTTTCTATCCCCATAGTTCTTCCTCTGAATGTGGATAGCTTTCTTTCTCATAAGTCCCTCAGAATTGTCCTGGATCATTGCATTGATACTAGGAGGAAAAGTCCATTACATTGGATTGTTTCACAGTGTATCAGTCTCAGTGTACAATGTTCTCCTGGTTCTGCTCCTCTCACTCAGCATCACTTCCTGGAGGTCATTGCAGTTCCCATGGAATTCCTCCACATCATTATTCCTTTGAGTACAATAGTATTCCATCACCGACAGATAACACAATTTATTCAGCCATTCCCCAATTGAAGGGCATCCCCTCATTTTCCAATTTTTGGCCACCACAAAGAGCGAAGCTATGAATACTCTTGTACAAGTCTTTTTCCTTATTATTTCTTTAGGGTACAAACCCAGCAGTGCTATGGCTGGATCAAAGGGCAGACAGTCTTTTAGCACCCTTTGGGAATAGTTGATAAAGCAAATCATTAGAAGAGAAAATTCAATTAACCAATTTAGATCAGTGGGGAAGTTAGGGAGAAGTAAGGAGGAAGTTAGGAGAGTCAGAAATACGAAAAGGGAAAGTGAAGGCAGACAGACAGACATGCTGGGTAGAAGAGAACATTTGAATAGTATGGTGCTGAATTTGCTGTTTGAAAATGTTAAGTTTGATAATCTATTAGGACATTCATCATATAAAGATACCCAATATAGAGTGATATAGAAAGAACTGGAACTTAGTGGGGAAGCTGGGCTGGGGATAGATACTTGATCATCTATATAGAAATAACTGAATTCATAAGAGTGCAGGAGGTATATCACAAAGATAAAGTCTCTACTCGATAAAGTCAGATGCTACAGATGCTGAAGGGAATTTTTTTTTCATTTTAAATCTACTGGACTGATTATTTAAGGGGTCATTAATGATTTTGGAGGGAGTGGTAGAGATATAATTGTGGGGACAGAAATTCATTACATCAGACTGAGCTGTGAGTGGGTAAGGGAGGGGCAGTTAGAGATCACCAGATTCTTTTTAGAGGTTAGAATAAAAAAGATGACGTTTGAAGGAGTGAAAGGGTCAAACAAAGTTTTTTTTGGCATGGGTTTTTTTTTTTAACTTGAGAAGTATGCTTAAAGACTCCAAAAAGGTGGCAAAGTATCCAATAGGGAAATAAATAGGTAATAAATAATAAATAGGTAGCATGTTTTGTTTTAATTCTCTCTCCTCAAACATCATTATATCTCTGCCTTAGATTATACCTTCAATCCCATCTTAACCTGTGTGTATCATACTGTTTTTTTTTCATTTCTAATATCCTCTATACATCAGTAGATTATAATAAATTTCTTTAGTATAAGGATTTTGTCCTTGTATTCCTAGCATATATACAATGTTGTACACACAGTAGTTCAATCTTTTTAAAATTTAGTTTAACTAATATTATATTTTATTAAGTGAAGTCCCTCTTACCATGTGGTAATCAGTCTTAACTTAATTGTTAAGATAGTTGTTAGAAAGTATCACATACAGAAAATCCAAAATACGTGGAAAAATTGAAAGTTTATATTTGAGAGGAATGTTTATCTTATGGTACATTTTCCTCTTTCAGGTTGCCATTTAAGAACACATCAATACTAGCCTTATAATGGCTAGTTCTTATAATAATTATGAAAAGATTACACAGTCAGTCAGGATAAAATTTCACAAGTGACTTTCACTTATTATACAGGCAAAGTAATTATATATTCATAGATCTCTACCATTGAGTTTATATATCTTGGTACAGAGGAAAAAGGAATTGGAAGAATTATAATTTCAAGAAAATGTGCAATTTATACAATTATGGTACTGAAAAGAATTCTTTAGTGGTGATTAAAGTTCAAAGAAAGGGATTTAAAGTTTAACAATTTGTGCTTGCTTTACAATTTCCAAAGTTATACTGACCTAAAGTATCTGGTCCTATGCTAGAGAGATCAGAAGTAAAATCATGAATAAATTGCATTTCAAAGTGAGCTTAAAATTAAATTTATGCAGTGGGGATGGCTTTTTCCAGCCATGCTTCTCTAAATCATAAACTCTGCCCTTCCCTCTTCCACAATGCTCTCACAAACCTTCTCCAAGCACGTATATGTCGGTTACAATGGACATTTTCCTAGAAAGCAGGGAGGCCACCCAGAGAGCTGCCTGGTTTCTAATCACAAATTAGAAGATTGTGCTTAATAATATGAATGCAAAATATTCAGATTTAGACTTAGATGGTACTTAGAGATAATTCATTTTACATTCTACTTCATGGGGATACCAGGTGGTAACTATATCATACGTACGCTTAAATAAGAATTGGATATTGTGTTTGCCCATTTTAAAGCACTAGGAAAAAAGTCAGTTATTATTATCTAGTTTTATCCCCTCAATGAAAAAACTGAGGCTCAGGGAATAGAAATTACTTAAACAATAACACTTCATAATCAGAACTTAGTGCTACAAATTTGTGAGTTCTATAGGGCAGTGATTGCAAACCTTTTATAAACTGAGTGCCCAAATTGCATCCTCACACCACTTGTGAGCAGCCCCCTTTCCCCAGACAGGGAAGGGAAGAAGTGCTTCCACTGGGCAGCTGGGCAGAGACATAGGTAATGTGAAAAATGTCCTCAGGCATGGTGGAGAGGGGGAAGTGAGCAGCCCCCTCTGACACAGACTTGCCAACATGGCTAGAGAATTCAGAACTTCAAACCATCTTGATCTCCCCCAAGACCATATCTCTCCATTTGTTTCTTGAATTATACTAGATTAACCAGTTTGGGACTCCATCATCTGTGAAATGGGGGAAATTGTTAATATATAGGGTTATTGTTGGCTATGGGGCTTGTATGTTGGCAATGGTAGATGTTTAAATTAATGTGAGAAAACTATCATTATTATCATTGTGCTAAACCCTGCGACTGACCTGAACACTACCACCTGCTCTTGGCACCTTCTGCTAGCTGGCATACTTGGAAAGGAACTAGGGATACAAAGAGGCAAAAGTGAGTAAAGGCTCTTTTCCAGGCACTTGAGATAATCTGTGCAAAGACAAATAAGAAAGCAGAAGGGATATAATATTCCTCTAAGAACTTCTAAATTCCTTCAAAGCTTAGCTCCAGTCATTTATTACATAAGCCTTTCCTGAAATACTCATCAATAAGTATTTTTAGATATTTAAATAATAAGCATTATTTCCCTCAAAAGAATGCTAGCTGCCTGAGGGTAGGAACTATTTCATTTTTAAATTTTTCATGTTCTCCAAATCTAACACAATGCAAGACATGTAATTAAAACTTTTTTTAAAAAATTCTTGCTGTTTAGTAGTTTTTGCACAAACATGAATGTAACCAAGATTAAAGGAGAAACAACAAACTAGGGGAAAAATAGCAAGTATCTCTGACAAATATCTTATTTTTCAACTATATAGAGAATGGAGTCAAATTTATAAGATAAAATACAAAGGACAAAAAAAAGCAGTTCTTAGATAAAAATTTTTAATTATCTATATATAGTCATATGAAAAATACTCCAAATCACTATTAGAGAAATACAAATTAAAGCATCTCTGAGAATACAATTCACACATATTCAGACATGAAAAAAGGAAAACAATAAATGTTGAAGGAGATATGGGAAAATTGAGATGCACCAATACTATTAGTTGAGCTGTGAATTGATACCACCATTCTAGAGATCAATTTGCAACCATGCCCAAAGGGACATAAAACTGTGCATACTCTTTGACCTAGTAAGACCATTACTAAGTCAAAATTTTAGAAATGATAAAAAAGTTGAAAATGACCTAAATGTACAAAAAATATACAAAATATATATACATACACATATATCAGTTTTTTTTTTTTTGTGGTGGCAAAAAATTGAAAACTATAAGAATGTCTATCAATTTGGGAATGTCAGAACAAGTTTCAGTATATGATTGTAATAGACTACTATTATGCCATAAGAAATGACTAGCAGGATGATTACACACACAGACATGAGCTTGTGCACACATACACACAATCCAAAACCCAAAAGAATTTTACATGAAGTGATACAATGTGAATGGAGCAGATCCAGGAGACCATTGTGCTATTGTGTATTATAATCAATGTGAATGGCAACTCTTCTCAGCAATGCAAGGATGCAAGATAACTCCAAAGATGTATGACAAAAATGGGCTATCCATTGCCAGAGAAGGAACTGACAGTCTGGATGCAGATTGAAGAAAAGTATTCTTAACTGTATTTCCTTCAGAAAATTTTTTCCTCTAGAATAAGTGATATATGTCTTATTTCATAACATGAAAAACATGAAAATATGTATTGCATGAGAGCACATGTATAAACTATATAGTATTATCTATTGTCTTGAGGTGGGGGTTAGAGAGATTAGAGAGAAAGAAAGGGAACATGCATCACAAAATGTCAGAAAACAATTATTAAAATTTTATTGATACAAAATCTGAAAAGAATATAAAATAAATGCTTGGGTTTTTTTGTTTGTCTATTTATCTGAATACTTGTTAACATGTATGACATATAGAATTCAGATTAAATATCTACAGCTACATATAAATATCTACACATTCTAGTACTTCTCCTAGGCCTGACCTTAGTAGGTGCAGTTTAAGAAGTAATCTATCAGCATGAGATCCCTACATGTCTTCCATGGTACCTATTGAAGCCTCTGGGTTACGGAGTGATTAAAGATCATAACTCAACTTTCATTTAGGGAAGCCAGATAGTGGACTGGTCATGTAGAGTAAGAGCCACTGAGAAACAGTAAATTGTTTAGAATATATTTATATAATTCATATTAAGCCCAGAATTTATAATAAGTAATGAAAGGTAAGTTAGAACCAGATAATGAAGAACTTTAAATGGCAAAGGAATATTTATTGTATCTTAAAAGAAATAAAGAACTATTCAAGCTTTTTAAATGGGTTATGACATGTTTGGAGCTATTCTTTAGAACTATTACTATGAATTACAAAACACTTTTCACCCAAATAAAGCATATTTGAACAACTGAAGGAATATCAATTGATCATGAATATACATCCAATATAATTTATAAATATAGTACTACTTAAATTAGTTTACTTATTCAATACCATAACAAGTAAACTACCAAGTAGTTCTTTTTTAGATCAAGAAAAAATAAAACATCATTTGGAGGAACAAGAATATCAAGTGAATCAATAAATAAAAATGTAGTGGAGGAAGGAAGCCTAAGAGCACCAATTTCAAACAATACTACAGAGTGTTAATTATTAAGATAATCTGATGCTGGATAGGAAATAATGTAGTTGATTTTTGGAACAGATTAGATACATAATATACAAAATCAAATGACCACAGTAATCTAATGTTCAACAAATCCAAAGATTCTAGCTATTGGGATAAGAATTCACTATTCAACAAAAACTCCTGGGAAAATTAGAAAGTGGTCTACCAGAAACTAGATATAGACAAGCACTTTACACTATATTTAAAAATAAGCACAAAATAAGTAATAATTTGACATAAAGGGTGATATCATTAACATTTGAATCAGCAGGGGAAGGGAAGTCTCAGCGCTCTCAGCCCTCAAACTATCACATCATCCCCCCAAAGGCTGCCTATAATTAGGTAAGAAAAATGAGCAAACAAAAAGCCCCACCTAACTCTAAATAATTTTTATAAAGACAAAGAACAAGGTATAGACACAGAAGGGGGCAATAAAAGCAAAGGAAACACACCCAAATTAAAAAAAGAATAATATGGATTGGACACAGATTCTGGAAGAACTCAAAAAGGACTTCAAAAACAATTAAGAGAGACAGAGAAAAAGTGAGAAAAAAATGAAAGTGATATAAACAGAAAGGAAGGTAATATAAGAAGAAAGAAGAAATGAGCCAATTGAAAAAAGAGAACCAAATATTGACAGAGGAAATCAGAACTGACCATCTAGAAACTAATGATTTAATGAGAAACTAAAAAACAATAAAGCAAAATCAAAGAAATGAAAAAATAGAGAAAACCATGAACTTTCTTATTAAAAGAGAACTGACCTAAAGAATAGATCTAGGAGAGACAATTTGAAAATTACTGGACTATCTGAAAGTCATGATGAAGAAAAAATCTTGGATGTCATATTACAAGAAATTATCAAAGATCCTCAGAGATCCTCAAATAAGAAAAGGAAATTGAAATTGAAAGAATTCACAGATCACCTTCAGAAAAAAAAATCTTCAAATGACAACTTCCAAGAATATAATAACTAAATTTGAGAGCCACCATGCCAAAGAAAAAATACTTCAAAAAGCCAGAAAGAAATTATTCAAATACCATGGAGCTACAATCAGGATCACACAGGACCTAGGGGCTTCTACATTAAAGGATTGAAAGACATGGAATATGGCATTTATTGTACTGTTTTAATCTTCATTTTGAATTTGAGAAAACTGAAAAACAAATATTAAGTAACTTGCCTAGAGCAACAATGCTTTGTAAATGTCTAAGACTAGACATGAACTTAGAACTTCCTGACTGAATGCTTGGACCTCTGGTCCACTCAGCCACTTGAAAGTGGATTTGAATCTACCACTATAGAAAGAACTTATGGAGTCTGAAAACAGACAGAAGCATTTCATTCTTCACTTTATTTCCTCCATGAGGTTTTTTTTTTCTTCTGAGCAATATGTGTCTTTCACATGATAAATGTGGAAATACGTATTGTATGATACTGCATTTACAACCTATATCATTTTACTTGCTGCCTTAGTGAGAAGGATAAGGAGATGGAGGGAGGGAAAGAACAGGATCACAAAATGTTGGGAAATTATTATTAAAAATGGAATAAACATATAAAAATAAGATTTTTAAAAGAAAAAAAAAGGAAGTGGGTTTCAGCTGGATATTGAAGGAAACTTCAATTGAAGTGATTCTAAAAGGCAGTTTTATGTTCCAAATAAAGAAAACAGACAGTGCAAAGGTGAGTACCATATATTATTTAGAATCTTATCCCCAATGTTTATTACATAATAGTGAACCATTTTGTCTGTACAGCATTATGTAAGGAAAGAGAACACAAAGCCAAAGAAGAGTGAGAAAGAGAAATGAGTGCTGATGTCTAGATATCCACAAACTATATTAGGGTAGGTCTTATATATTATTATTATTATTTTATAACAAAGTATCTTGTTTACAATAAATATTTAATAAATGTGTGTTGAGTTAATGAGTAGAACATTCCTTTGCTTTGGAATTAGAGGACCTGATTTCAAATCCTCCTTCTGCCTTTACTTCCTATATGATTATTGAAACATTATTTTCTTTCCCCTAGCATTATTTCCATAATCTATGAATTTAAATTCACCAAGATAACTATTGAAGTCCTTTCTAGTTCTACATCTACAATCATGAATCCCATGTTGCATTCTAACCCATGCAGATTTTATAAATTTCTTAGTCTAAAAATAAGAATCAATTTTCCAACCTGCAGTGATCAATGAGACAAGGCAAATTTGGTAAACCTAATTTTTCTAAAGAAAAGCAGTAATTAGAATTAATTCATAGAAACAAATGGACAGTGTAGCTTTTATTAGCATATTTGAATTTCCAGTGATTGCTAAGCCAAGCAGCTATGCTATTTTAAGCAACTGTTATTAAATGTTTGCTCTTGTGGTAAGTCTTAGAATGAGAAGTTTTAAGTGTCAAGTGTTTTCAACTAGTTTGCTTTGAGACATTTTGACAGGTGAACTGTACATTTTCCAAATGAGAATTTTCCTGATTTTCTTTTTCCTAGTCCTAAGATAAACCCAGAATACTTTTTTTTAAATTAGTACCTGAATACTTAGCAAACAAATGAGAAATTAGAATATACAAGCATTAACACTTCAAAGGATTATATACTTTTTCTTGAAAATGAAGAAGGCCTGATTTGTTGAAAGATCATTGGCCTGGGAGCCAGCAGACAAGTGGCCTAGTTATAATTTTGTCACTTATTTTGTATCATAATGGATAAGTCACTTGATCTCTATGGATTCCATCTTGGGTTGATTCATATACATGTTGTTGATTGATAAAAAGGAAGCGATTGGACAAGAGGATCTCTCGGGACTCTTATAATCATAAGACTCTGAATAGCAGATTATTGTTGTTGATCTTTGTCATCAAAATGTAAAAAAAAAATTGGTTCATATAAAATTTGGAAATCACTTAGATTTCCAACTACTACATCTTTTAGCCATTAATATTCAAGTAGCTTAAGCTTCTCTCTTACACATAACTTTCCCTGACCATCAATAATTTATTTTGGGTCTGTCAATCATCAACCATTGATTAAGCTTTTACTATGTGTAGGTGCCCACCTTAGATTCAGGAAGACTCATCTTCCTGAGTTCAAATTTGGCTTCAGACACTTGCTGTGTGACCCTGGGCAAGTCACTTAATTCTGTTTGCCTCAGTTTCCTGTAAAATAAGTTGGAGAAGGAAATGGTAAATCTTTCCACTATCTTTGCCAAGAAAACCTCAACTGGGATCATGAAGAGCAGGACATGACTGAAATGACTAAACACTATAATGTGCCACACATTATACTAAGTAGGAGATCTATAAATAAGATGAAATGTGCTCAGGTGTGTGATCTCTAGCATATCAGGGAAGTCAACACGTTAATATGTACAATGTACATCTTATGTGAAAAGGATTAAGATAATGTAAAATAGGAAGACATTAATAGCTTATATATTTTTTCTTTTATTGTCAGGTATTAAATTTTATTTTACTCCCCAATTATATGTAAAAATAGTTTCCAATATTTTTCAAATAATATTGTCTCAATTTCTCTCTCCTGTCTCCTCTAACTTTCTCTCTCCCCTTGTAATCTGGTAAGCAATCTCTCATGGATTTTACATGTGCAATCCTATAAAACATTTCCCTAAATTCATCCTTTTGTTGAAGGAAATTCAAATAAAAAAATTAAGAAAGTGAAAAAATGTCTGAGTAGATTAGATTCTTTGACACAGAATTCTCTCAGCATTTATGGGTCATCTATAAGGCACTGCCTCAAATTGTGTCAATAAGGGGGTGATGAGGCACTTATCCAATGAATGAGGAATTCAGAACTTGAAGAAAATATCAGGATCCACTGAGCTGAACTTGAGAAAACCTTGTTAATAGATGAATGGCAAAGATTACCATGTATGTCCAATTACTGTGGCAAGGGATAGCAAACCATTATGGTAGACATGGGGGGGGGGAATTGTCCTATCATTGCCATGATTTATATATGTAATTTGATCAGTCATTCCTATTGTCTGGCAGAGAGACTTGTCTTCTCTCTAATGGTCAACTGACTAAAGTTCAAGAGAATAGTGTTATCTAGTCATCTAGAGGTCACTCCTGGTTTCTGCTACTGAGTTAGTAAAGCAATGAGCCTGGCATCAAACTCCATCCCCACCTCCTCTCTAACAGGAGGGTAATCTTTGCCCCTTAACTAGATGGTAGGTTCTTAAATGTGTGGACTACAAGGTCTTTCCCTCCGTCACCCTCACATCACTTATCGTAAATGATACTCCCCACCAGGCTGTTTAACAGATAATTTCTTTCTAAGGCAGGAGATCATGGATTTGGATTCCCAGGACCTGATTTCAAATGCTAACCCTGCTATTTACTTCCTATGTGACTTTGGATAAGTCCCTTCTATGCAGACCTAAATTTCTTAATCTCTCCAATGAAGGTATAGGATCAGATACATTTTCAATGTTCTTTCTGCCTCTCCAAATCCTTTAGTGCCATGATTAATAGTGCAAAGAAGAAGATATAGTCAGAAACACAACATTTTTGACAACCACAGATCCAAAATTACCAGAAGCAGGAACAGTACCCCAGGGTTGGAATAGAATCTGAGAAAACTAAAACTCAAACAAAAACAAATGATATTGCTAAAGGTCTTGCCTAGAGTGGCATTTAAAAAAAATTCTGGGGCATTGTGCTGACTATGCCCCTTCGTTCTACTTAAGACAGAACAGCTGTTTCCTTCCTAGTGGCTCAGACAAAATGCTTGTTGAATTGAGTTAAATTAAACTGAATAAAGCTGAGCTGAACCATGGGGATGGTTTGGACATGTCTAGATTATGCGACTGGTGACTTCACTTTTCTCCATTGTTTTTTTTTCTTCCGCTGGTGAAGAGCGCATATATTTAAGCATATTCTCAAGGCATACTGAAAGGACAATGTCAATTTTTCTCACAGAATACTGCTGGCATCTCTAGGCTTAAGTCCAAGGATTTAATTTTTATCTGACATAAGGCAGAGCTGCCTGAGAGCCAAAAGGCTATTGTAATTTAGTTTGGCTTTAATGCAACCAATAAAAATCTGTAGTGACCAAGATAGAATCTCCTCTCCATGGATCACAATGATAGTTTTTGCATTTGTCTTCTTTCTCCTCCTCTTATCTTTTTGACTGTTTCTGGAGCCTATGAGAGGTAGAAGGAAGAAGTAAACTTAGCCCCAGCATAGGTATGATTGTCTTCTCCCTTTCAACACACACAGAAACATACAGTGAGAGGACAGTAGAGGAGTTTGGGACGTGAACCTGACATACTATCTCCCTTGAGTTCCCACCAAACCTTTTATTGTGTTTATGTCAATGGACCCCACACACACAATCATTCATATGCATAAGCATGAATATATATATATATATGCACACATGCATATATACACATACATATACACACATATACATATACACACTAATTCCCTGAATGACCTAAGGTTAATAGTATATATATATATATATATATATATATTTGCTTATTCTCATAGCCAGTCCATGGCATTGTTGACATTCACTCATTAATGAATTCAATATATATTCATTATATACTAAGTATAGTGAGTGGATAGAGAACTGGACCAGGGGTCTGGAAAATCGGAGTTTAATCCACCCTCAGAAATCTTTGAACCTCTGACTACTTCAGTTTCATAAAGAATAAAATGAGGATGATAATAATAGCAGCTAATTTTCATAGTTGTTATCAGGATCAAGTGAATAATATTTGCGAGGTGCCTAACATAGTAAATGGTAGATGATAAACACGTATTCTTTAGTTACTTTAGTCCTGTCTGAGTCTTTGTGACCCTATGTGGGGTTTTGTTGTTTTTCAAGATCATAAGTTGGTACAATTTCCAATAACTGTTTTCTGATATTTTGCAATTCATATTCTTTCCCTGACTCCCAACCCTCCCTCTTTTCAAAGATGGCAGGCAATATGATGTAGGCTGTACATGTGTTATTTGCAATATACATTTCCTTGTTCAATATCTTGTGAAAGAAGACACATATTGCTTACTTACCCTAGAGAAAAATTCATGGAGAAAATGAAATAAAGAATGGCATTCTTCAGTCTGCACTCAGACTCCATCAGTTCCTTCAGTAGCAATGGATAGCCTTTTTTTTTTTACTGAATCCCTTGGAGTTATGCTAAATCCCTGCATTCCTGATAATAAAGTCATTCACAGTTGATCATTGTACTTTACTTCTTTTACTGCATACAGCATCCATCTGGATCTGCTCACTTCACTTTTCCTCACTTCATACAATCCTTTCAAGGGTTATTTTTTGGGGGGGATCATCTTGGTCATTATTTCTTTTGGTGTAATAGTATTCCACTACAATCACATACCATAGTTTTTTCAGCCAATTTCCCAACTTATTGATGTCCTGATTTCAGTTTTCAGTTCAGTTTCCACAGAGAGCTGCTATAAATATTTTTAATATGGAGGACTATTCCCATTTTATATCTTTAGAATGTAGTCATAGTAGTGGTATTTTGGAGTCAAAGGGAATGCATAGTTTTATGGCCCTTTGGGCATAGTTCCTAATTGTTCTCCAGAATTATGTATCAATACATGGCTCCACCAACAATATATTAATTTCCTAATTTTTCCCCAGTGCCTATTTGGTTTTTTTGAAAGATCATAGAGAATTTGGTGTTTTATTTTTCTGATTCATTTTACATATGAGGAAACTGAGGGAAATAGGGTTAGCCAAGTTACCCAGGGTCACACAGCTTATATGAGGTCATATTTGAATTCAAGATGATGAGTCTTCCTGACCCTCATCTGGGTACTCTATTTACCATGCCACTTAGCTCCTTAATAAATATTTTAATGAATGCTTATTGTTAATCTTTCCTTCCTTCCTTCTTTTAATATTTGCATAGTATAGTAATTAGAGTCCTGGGCTTAAGAGTCAGGAAGACCTGGGTCTTGGATTCTGGGACCTGATTCTAATGATGGGTAATTCACTTAATCTCTTGGAGCCTCAATTATGTTTTTTTTAATCAGTTAGGTAGGGATACTTGTAGTTCCCCTTTCACAGAGTATCTCTAAACAAAATTATCTGTGTGTAGGTGTGTGCTTTGCAAAATTTTAAAAAATAATGACTTCTTATACACTGCTGGGCTCAGGCCCAGGGGATTATGACATGTATGCCAAGATATACCCTTTATTTGCCATTGCAGTTTGCCCAAGTTCAGTTGAGGGGAATCAGATTTCTCCTTAGGGTACCCGACCCCCTTCTCTCCCATGAATTTGCTCATCTTCTTTATCTTAGTTTCTGAGGAGAATGACTAATTACAGCAATGTTCCTTTTGACTCTAATATGAGGTTTCCCCAAGGAAGGGTAAAAAACTTGTTTTAAAACATGACGATGTAGTCATATGAATCATAAATGGAACCACTAAGGAAAGAGTCTATTAAGGATAAATGGATAATAACATACATTACAGAATGATCAGAACAGAATTTATTAGCTTTTCCTAATCACTGTAGCAATCTGTTGATATTCAAAATCAAGTTGTCATCAGAGTTTATAAAAAGGACAGTTCATTCTCACCTCAGTCGAGAACACCTGCATTACAGGAGGTTCCACTTGATAGTAATTTTAAGGAATGCACATATTGGGGAAAGTCAATCTTACACCTATTGGCGAGCAAGATTCATGGATGACAACATTTCACAAGCAGGGTGATTTTGTTACTTATGCCAAATGTTGTCTGCAGCTACTCACTTAAAGGAACCAAGACCATATATGTTCAATAACAGTTATTCATTTGGCATTTACATGTCAGGAGCTGTGCCAAGTTCTGGAAATAGGAAGAAAAGTAGAAAAATATGAAGAAAAGCAGAAAATCTCAAGAAGCTCACAGACAGAACCCTCATCTAAAGAATATGTGCATAATTCTTCAATCAGATAGTGCTTAGAATCTAACCATTCTTCCCATTAGCACTAGTTGTCTAAATAATATTTCTTTCTTTTTTTAATCCTTACCTTCTGTCTTAGAATCAATACTATGTATTGGTTCTAAGAAAAAAAAGGTGGTAAGGGCTAAGCAATGGGGATTAAGTGACTTGCCCAGCATCACACAGCTGGGAAGTGTCTGAGGCCAGATTTGAATCTAGGGACCTTCTATCTCTAGGCCTGGTAATTAATATTTCTTAGATTATAAATCCCTTTAAATTTGTAAAGCTAAAATTTGTTTCAAAGAGAGCATAACACATGTTTCAATAGTCTAGGCCAAAAGAACATTCTGTTTGAATGCAACACATTGGATTTGGATAAAAAAAAAAGACAGAGGTTTTATTACTAGATCCTCATTACTCACTGTGCAACTCTGAGAAAATTATTGTCTCAGTTTTCTCAAATGTAAAATAGGGATATTAATAGAATTCTGTATTGATCTGAAAGCCAAACTTTTGCAAATTCCAGCATATTGGTGGATAAAACAATGCCTCCTTTTTTTCTGAGATAGATTTATAGATAGATAAAAATGTGTTTCAGTTATATAAGCGCTATAAATATGTGTATACACACAATCTAATTAGGTATGTGTATATCTCTATATATATACTCAATACTACATATATCTATATTAATATTTCTCTCTATATTTATCTATTTATTATCTATATTATATATTTATATTTCTATATATAAATACATATTTTTATATAGAGATATATATCTATATATATTATATAAATAGATATAAGTGGTATATAATATAAAATAAACAGATGAATATAAGGGATATTAATATAGCTCCATATAGATTATAGCGGGGTGGAGCAGTGGTGTACCTATGAAAACATATCTAGTGATACTCATGGAATGTAATTATGGAATGGGTGATACAGATAGAAACTAAGTACTAAAGGAATTTGGAATGAGAAGAGATCGCTCACGGACAGGCTGGACAGAGAAGGCTTTGTGGAGGTTTTGAAATGTTTGAATACCAAAAAGAGTATTTTATATTTTATCCTAGAGGAAATAGGGAGTCATGGAAGTTCCTTGAGTGGGAAGGGGGCATGAAATAGTTATATTTGCACTTTAGGAAAAAATTTTCTTGGAGTCGAGAAAGACTTTAGACAGGCACATCCTCTATCAGGCTATTTCAATAGTCCAAGAGTTATGAGCTGAAAAAGGCCAGTACCAGAGAGGTGGCAATGCCAGAGGAGAGAAGAGGACATATTTGAGAGATGGAGCAATGATGAAACTAACAGGTTTAGGGAAGAACTTCGATATGGGCAGGGGATAGAGAGGAATCCAAGATGACTCCTAGGTTGTAATCTTGAAGGACTGGTAGGAGGTGTTGCTCTATAAAGTAAGACGAAAGTTTTGAGAGTGGAAAAGTTTAGGAAGAAAGATAATGAGTTCAATTTTGGACATTTTGAGTTCAAAAAGTCTACTGGATATTTAGTTCAAGATGTAAGAAAGGCAGCTGGGGCTGCAAGATTAGAGGTTGGAGGAGAGGTCAGATCTAGATAGGTATATTGAAAATCATCAACAAAGAGTTGACTCTACCCTAGAATGGAAAAGGTGTGTGTGTGTGTGTGTGTGTGTGTGTGTGTGTGTGTGTGTGTGTGTAAGAAAGCAATGACAGTAATTAAACAAGTGCCAAATTCTTATCCTATGTCAGTGGGAAATTCTCTGGGACTGGTTGTGTCTTCTTGCAGAGTCTTGACCATTTCAGTTCAACCAGTTTGTATTAAGTATATACTTTACTCAGTGAATTCTATTAGATAATGAGATTACAAAGAGAGGAATCAACATTTATTCTAACAAGTAAATAAAATAAAATTGAAGAAGGCAGTGAATACTGATAGTGGTTGAAAGAAAAGGACTTTATAAAGAAAGCATCTTTGATGAACCTTGAAAGAAAAGGATTCAAAAGGTACAACTGAAAAGGGAAAGGATTCTTAGCAAACAGGGTAGTCTATGTAAAAGCTTGGAGGAGGGTACTGGATTGCCAAGTTTAAGTAACAAGAGAGGTAGTTTGTAATATTGAGTGTGTAAAGGTAAACAAAATGAACTAAATCTACAAATTAAGGAGAAGTCAGAAAAGAAGGGCTTTAAATACCATAATGAGGAGTTAGTCTTTTTCCCCCCTAGGGAAATAGAGGAAAATGTAATTTCCTTGGTTTGGGGAGTGATGTGGTTAGAAGTATGCTTTATAAGAAAAATAAAAGGTTCATGTACATTTATTAAAAAAATGACAACACATTTTGCATCAAATGTGGACATCATTACATGTAGGAAAATCTTTAGGTGAATCCCTTTGTAACATTATATTAATCCTCATTTAAAATAATCATTCCTTACTTTATATATTTTGTGAATCTAGTTTTCCTACACTAAGTTGACTGTAGGCCAGTCTACCTGTATGGACAATAATAGATAGCAGTATTATTTTCAATTAAAAAGGACAAATTATATACACAGAATAAGGTTTCACACATGGTTACACTTTGCACATCAGCTGAGACATTTGTAGAAAAATATTAATTATTATCATGGCACACAAAATAATATTTTTCTTCCTCTGCAGTGTATTAAAAAAAAGCTCCCATCCCATCCAGAAACAGCTTTCCTGGGAAATGTGCCCAACTATTCTCTACAGGGCTGGAGAGGTGCCCAAATCTTACCAGTTTCATATCAGTGTAAACTGGGGATTGAGTGGTAGAAGAGAACAAATTTGGAAATGTATTGTCTCATTGTGACAATACCTGAATAAACTACCCTCCAGAGATACTAGACAGCCTATACTTTTCCTTTTTACCACCCAGAAATATCTACCTCACCATTTACCTTAAATCCCTATTCCTGAGAAGGGTGATGAATTTTTTGGTTTCATTGTACAACACTTTCCAATCCCAGCCAATACCCTATATACCCATATACACATGCACATGTATGCAAACAGAACCTACACAATATACATATGTACAAATTAATTCAGGGGATTGAGAAAAGAGAAGGGAAGGACAAAAGTAGAATGAATTAGAAATAATCAGAAAATTGGAGAGAATTTTACCTGTGGAGAACTAGAAGTGAATTTAGAAACTAATATATCTTCTTTCTAACTATAACCACATCACTTCATTCTACAAAGTGCCATATTAAGGTTTCCTATTGAGTTGTATTCTGAGAGCTAAGATGGTGGAGTAAAGGACATTTAATTCTCCTGATCCCTACACATAAACACACACACACACACACACACACACACACACACACACACACACACACAGAGAAAATAAATTCCCTTAAAATAACGGAAAACAGTAGGAACGTGTCTCATAAAAATTAAATTAAATTTTAAAATGTTTTAATGAATGAATGAATGAATTAAGACTATTTTTCCATGTTTCCATGATTTATGGTCTTTACCTCCCCTATTCCCTCCCTCCTCCCTGAGTTCACAAGCAATTGCCCTGGGTTATACATGTATCATTGTTCAAAACCCATTTCCATATTATTATTTGCAAAAGAGTGATCCTTTAAAGTCTACATCCCCAATCATATCCCCATCCAACCATGCAATCAATCATATGTTTTTATTCTGTGTTTCTGCTCCCACAGTTCTTTCTCTGGATATGAATAGCATTCTTTTTCATAAGTCCCTCAGAATTGTCTGGGGTCATTGCATTACTGCTAGTAGAGAAGTCCATTACGTTTGATTGTGCCACAGTTTATCAGTTTCTGTGTACAATGTTCTCCTGGTTCTACTCCTTTTGCTCTACATCAATTTCTGGAGGTCTTTCCAGTACATGTGGAATTCCTCCAGTTCATCATTCCCTTCAGCACAATAATATTCCATCACTATCAGATACCACAATTTGTTCAGTCATTCACCAATTGATGGAAACCCCCTCATTTTTCAATTTTTTTGCCACTACAAAGAGCATGGCTATAAATATATTTTTGCACATATTTTGCCTTATTATCTCTTTGGGGTACAAACTCAGCAGTGCTGTGGCTGAAATCAAAGAGTATGCATTCTTTTAAAGCCCTTTGGATATAGTTCCAAATTGCCCTCCTGAATGGTTGGATCAATTCACAACTCAATACACAAGCAGTGTATTAGTGTCCCAATTTTCCCACAACCCCTCCAACATTTATTACTTTCCTTTGTGGTTATATTGGCCAATCTGCTAGGTATGAGGTGGTACTTCAGGGTCATTTTTATTTTTATTTTGCTAATTATGAGAGACTTAGAATGCTTTTTCATGTGTTTGTTGATAGTTTTGATTTCTTTATCTGAAAAAACTCTATTCATATCCTTTGGCCATTTATCAATTGGGGAATGGCATTTTTTTGTACAATTGACATTTCTCCATATAAATTTGAGAAATTAGACCTTTTTCAGAGGTTTTTGTTATAAATGTTTTCCCCCCAATTTCTGTTGCTTCCCTTCTAATTTGTTTGCATTGGTTTTGTTTCTATAAAACCTTTTTAATTTAAATTAATTTAATCAAAATTATTCATTTTAAAATTTCTAATATTCTCTATCTCTTGTTTGGTCTAAAATTATTTCCTTTCTCTTAGCTCTGACAGATATACTATTTTATGTTCACCTAATTTATTTATAATTTCCCTCTTTATATTTAAGACATTTACCCATTCTGAATTTATCTTGGTATAGGTTGTAAAATGATGTTCTAAACCTAATCTCTCCCATATTCTTTTCCAATTTTCCCAGCAGTTTTTGTCAACTAGTGGTATCTTGTCACAAAAGCTAGAATCTTTGGGTTTATTATTTATTGTACAATCTTGCTGAAGTCATTTACCTGAAGTCTATTCCACTGATCCACTCTTCTATCTCTAAGCCAGTACCATATTGTTTTGAGGACCACTGCTTTATAGTACAATTTAAGATCTGGTACTGTTAGGCCCCCATCCTTCACTTTTTTTTTCATTAGGTCCCTTGATATTCTTGTTCTTCCAAATGAATTTCATTATAATGTTTTTCTAATTCAATAAAAAAGTTTCTTGGTAGTTTGATAGTTATGTCATTGAATAAGTAAATTAATTTGAGTAGGATTGTCATTTTTATTATGTTAGCTTCTCTACCCATGAGCAATTAATGTTTTTTTTCTAAATATTTAGATCTAATTTTTATTGTGTGGAAAGTCTTCAGTAGTTGTGTTCATATAATTCCTCCATTTTTCTTGGCAAATAGGTTCCTAAATATTCTATATTGTCTGGGGTGATTTAAAATGGAATTTCTCTTTCTAATTCTTGCTGCTGAGTTGTGTTGGAAATACATAGAAATGCTGATGATTTATGTGATTTTATTTTGTAGTCTGCAAATTTGTTAAAGTTGTTGATTATTTTCACTAGCTTTTCAGTGGATTTTCTAGGATTCTTTAGGTAGACCAATATATCATTTGCAAAGAATGATAGTTTAGTCATTGCTTAGTCCTTATTGCTTACTTTAATCCCTTCAATTTCTTTTTCTTCTTTAATTGCTATCACTAGAATTTTTAGTACAATGTTAAAAAAAAACAGAGGTGATATTTGTCATCCTTGCTTCACTCCTAATTTTGTTGGAAAAGCTTCTAACTTGATCCCATTGCAGATGATACTTGCTAATGGTTTTAAGTAAATACTGTGTAATTAGAATTTACTATTCAATCCTTTCTTTCCCAGCACCCCATTTACATCTTTACACAAACGCACTAATGTAGAGAAGATATAAATTTTGTGTAGCCCCAACCTCTCTCTTTTTTTTCCCCAGAAATGTGGTTGGGGAGGTTGGGTGAGAGTCAGGGAGGAGAATTTTACCCATGTGTTTTTTACTTAGACTTCCTAATTTTGTTCTATTATTTCTTCAACTTGAAGTGATTACTAATAAATCTTATAAAATATAATATTTGGAGTTATTGATATCAACTTAAATCTTACTGTTTATTATTTTGAGGAAAGTCCCTTCTATTCCTTTACTTTCTAGTATTTTCAAGAGAAATGGGTGTTCTATTTTGCCAAAGGCTTTTTTTTTTGCATCCATTGGGATAATCATGTGATTTCTGTTAGTTTGGTTTTTGATAAGATCAATTATATGGATGGTTTTCCTAATATTAAACCATCTTGCAGTCCTGGTATAAATCTCACCTGATAATAGTTAATAATTCTTGTGATAACTCGCTGTAGTCCTTTTGCTAGTATTTTAAGATTTTTGCATTTGTGTACATTAAGGAGATTGGTCTGTAATTCTCTTTTTCTGTTTTTGGCTTGGAATTGGTACTATATTTGTGTCAGAAAAGGAATTTGGCAAGGCTCCTTCTTTGCTTATTTTGCCAAATAATCTGTATTGTATTGGGACTAGTCTTTCTTTAAACATTTGATAGAATTCACTTGTGAATCCAAAGGGTCCAGGGGATTTTTCCTTAGGGAGTTCCCTGAAGGCTTGTTCAATTTCTTTTTCTGAGGTGGCATTGTTTAAGTATTCTATTTCCTCTTTTGTTAATCTAGGCAGTTTAGATTTTGTGTAAATATTCACCCATTTAACCTAGATTGTCCTATTTATTGCCATATAGTTGGGCAAAATGGTTCTTAATAATTATCTTAATTTCATCTTCATTAGAGGTGAGGTTGTTCTTTTCATCTTTGATACTGTTAATTTGTTTTTGTTCTTTCTCTTTTTGGATTAGATTAGTGCTTTATCCAATTTATTTGTTTTTTCCCCAAGTACCAGCTCCTAATCTTATTAGTTAAATAATTATTTTACTTTCAATTTTATTAATTTGTCCTTTGATTTTTAGGATTTCAAATTTAGTATTTATCTGGGGATTTTTAATTGATCTTTTTTTTTAAGTTGCATGCTCAATTCACTGACCTCTTCCCTCTCTGATTTATTGATATATGTACACAGAGATATAAAATATCCCCTGAATACTGCTTTGGCTGCATCCCATAGATTTTTGTGTGTTGTTTTTTCATTATCATTCTCTTCAATGAAATCAGTAATTGTTTTCTTGAATTGTTTTTTGACCCCCAAGTTTTGAAGAATTCTATTTTTTAGTTTCTAATTAATTTTAAATTTGCTTTTCTATGAGCCCTTATTTGTTATGATTTTTATTGCATTAAGGTCTGAAAAAATTGCACTTCTTCTTTCTCCTTTCCTACATGTGTTTGTAATATTTTTACGTCCTAGTACATGGTCGATCTTTTTTATATGTGCCAGGTGCTGTTGAAAAGAAGGCATATTGCTTTTTTATCCCTATTTATTTTTCTCCAGATATCTACTAACTCTAATTTTTCTAACAATCTGTTCACTTCCCTTACTTCTTTCTTATTTATTTTTGGTTCAATTTATCTATTTCTGATAAAGGAATTTTGAGGTCCCCACTAGTATAATTTACTATCCATTTCCTCCTTTAGCTTCTTTAGTTGAAAGCTGAATTCTATACCATTTGTTGCATATATTTTGAGTGCTGCTATTTCCTCATTATTTATACTGCCTTTCATCAAGAAATAATTAACTTCCTTATCTCTTTTAATCAGATCTATTTTTGCTTTAGCTTTGTCTGAGGTCATAATTACTACTTCTACCTTCTTTGTCTCAGTTTCAGCACAGTAAATTTTGCTATACTCTCTTACCTCATGGATGTTCGCCTGACTCAAGTGTATTTATTATAGACAATATATGTTAGGATTCTGGTTTTTAATCCATTCAGCTAACCACTTCCTTTTTACAGGTGAGTTCTTCCTATTCACATGCACAGTTATGATTACTGTCTGTGTATTCCCCTTCATTTTGACTTCCTCCTTTGATTCTGCCTTTTCTCTTATCCCTATTACCTTCCCTTCCAACTTTTTGCTTTTACTTAGTCTACCCTTTTCCCCCTCCCTAATGTTACTCCCCTTCCCATCCACTCCCTTCTTATTATTCCCCTCTTACTATAGTGGCTTTTAAATGACGTCTCAACCTCTCTCCCTTGTATTATTCCCCTCCTCACCATCTTGTTCATTACCCTTCTACTTCTCTATAGGGCATGATACCATTCTCTGTCCCAGTGGATATGATTATTCTTCCCACACTAAGCTAATTCCAATGAGGGTAAGATTCAAGTATTACCTGTTGCCAACCTCTTCCTCCCTTCCATTGCATTGTTTTTCTTCCCCCTTCTCCCCATTGAGCTTTTTACGAAATATACAATCACCCCATTTTATCTCTTTTTTCCATTTATTTTAGTATTATCCTCTTTTTTACCCCTAGTTTTATATATATTTGATATATCTTCCTAAATAGTTCATCACTGTAACTTCTAGGTATACTTCTTCTAGACTTCCAGATGATAATAAAAAAATTTTACAGGTTACTAAAATCATCTTTTCATATAGGAATACAAATCATTTGAATGTATTGGGTCCCTTATTTTTTAGCTAATTACCTTTTTGTGATTCTCTTCAGTTCTGTGTTCAATTTTGTTGGGTATGTGATTCTTGGTTATAGACCCACTTCCCTTGCTTTTCAGGAATATCATATTCCATGACTTCCAGTCCTTTAGTGTGGATGCATCCAGGTCTTATGTAATCTTGACTTTGGCTCCATGATATTTGAATAGTTTTTTTCTTAGTAATTTGTAGTATCTTTTCCTTAGTCTGGAATTCCTTGAACTTGGTCATAATTTTTAAAGACTAAATTCCATACCTTACTTTTTGATCCTTTTTTCCCCTTTTGATCTATTTTTCTTTGTAGGTCATTGTTTTTAATCTTTTACTTTCTTTACCTTGTTTTCAATCTGATCATTTTTGCCTTTCAAGACACTATTTTCTTATTTTAGTTCATATGCCTTTGTTTCCAGATGATCTCTTCTGCTTTTTAAGTTCTTTCCTCAATTTTCCTCAACCTCTATTGTTTTTTTTTATTATATTTTGAGTTCTTCAAGTGCCTGATTCCTGTTTGCTGGAGTTTCTAAAATTTTGCTTGGTGTTCCTTGGTCCTTTTCTGTTCCATTTGTTCTTTGTTCATTACCTGAACAGAAGCTGTTAATGATAATTGCTTTTTTCTTTTTCTGTTGTTTACTCATATTTTCCCCCTTCTTTTCCTCTTCCTTATTGCCTGTATTCTTGCTCCTCTGTTTATTTTCTGGATAGGTGAGTTTGGGCTTTTGTGCCCTGAAGAGGCTTCTTCTATGCTGGGCTGATTAACAGGATTAGGCTGATGGAGCTGACCTTTTTTGTTAATGTGCCCTAAGGACAGACTTTCTCCAGCTGCCAGCAGAGGCTGAAGGTAAAAGTGAAGGTGGGGAGGCTGAAGGTAGTTACCCTAGGTCCTCCTTCCTACTCCTTTTTGCCAGCCACCTAACTGCCAGCTTTCTGGTCAAAGCCCTGAGCCTTCTGAAGTGGTACTAAAGTACTCTGTTGAGGTTGTAGCCTTTACCCTGGGATCTCAGTCAGTCAGATTCCTACTGAAGGTTTCAGCTCAGTTGATGGGGGAGGGGTGTTGGATTTTTCCTTTAACTATGAGAATTTGATTTAATCTGCATACCTTTCAGGTTGGAAGGAGTAGGAGAGACCTTTGGCTCTCTCTTGTTTTTGAGTTTAGCTTTCTGTCTTATTTTTAGACTTCTGGTTGTTTGCTAGCTCTGTGAGATTGAACTTTTCTGCCCTCCACAGGCTTCTTCTCTGCACTATTGATAAAGTGGATTAAGCCAGTTAAACTGATCTTGCCCTGAGGCCAAAACTTCCAGGGGTAGAGACCTAAGGAGGAGGTGTGGTGGCCAAAGGCTGAGACCAACCAGCCCTCTTCTCTGATTTTCTTCCAACTTCCTTCTTGCCAGCTGTGGTCAGAGCCATGAATTTTGAATAGTTGTGGTGGCAAAGCACTCTGTCCAGGTTGGAGCTCTCAGTCTGAGATCCCACTAACCAACTGCTGGAGTCTCAACACAATAGGTGGTGGAGGGGCACTAGGACCTTCCCTCTTTATTTTTCTTAAACCAGAGAATTCAACCTTTTCTTTGTACCTTTTAAGTTGAGTCAAGCAGGAGGCACAGCTCTGTCTTGTTGTTGGATTTGGTTTTCTGACCCCCTTGAAGTGCTTTGTTTTTTATTTGTATTGAAGGATTTTCACAGAGGAATCAACTTTTGCTTCTTCTAAGTGGCCATATTGACTCTGCCCACCATAGAACACATACTTTAGTTTGTCCCTTTGTTGGTTCTGCCATTCTAGTATACATTTTGAGGGACTATTTCAATGTTATCTTGAGATGATTTGCGGAGTGGTTCTAGCTTTTTGTGGTACTCTGCCATCTTAGCTGCTCATTTTGTAGTGGTAAAGAATTAGAAACTAAGGAGTTTCCCAGCACTTGGTGAAAGAATAGACCAGTTGTGATAAATACTTGTAATGGAATTCTATTGTGCTTTATTAAATGGCAAACAGGATAGGTTCAGAAAAAAAAAACAAATAAACAAACAAGCCTAGATACACTTATATGGTGCAAAATGCATTAGCAGAACCAGGAGAATAATGTATACAGTTACAGAAATAATATATGATGATCAACTGCAGACTAAACCATTTTTACCAAAGCAAATTTCTGATATGCACAAAGGATACATGATGAAAAATGCTATTCATAGGCAAAGAATAAACTCTTGGAGACTGATTGCAGATCAAAGTCTGCCATCTTCTACTTTATTTCCTTCATGATTTTTTTGTTTTTCTTGTGTATATATGAAATGTGTTCTATCACAACATAAGCAATATAGAAATATGTATTGTATGAAAGCACTGATATAACCTATATCAGGCTATTTACCACCTTGGGGAAGAGGGGAAAGGGAGAGAGAAATCTAAATCTTAAAATGTTATAAAACAATTATGAAAAAAATGTTTCTACATGTAAGTGAAAATTAATTAATTGATTAAGACAAAAGAATTACTCGTTTTTTTGTCTCTAAACACTGTACTTCCCCCTTTTAATCCTTATGGTTAGCATTAAAATGCCCCATAAACTCATTTCCTGTGTCCCTCTTTTCCTAATCCCTGTCAACCAAAAGTTCAATCTTGGCAAGTTCATCTCTACCTATATTCCTCCCTCCAAGGCAGAATGATATAGTACAGTGATGGTGAACATATGGCATGCATGTTAAAAAGGGCACACAGAGTCCTCTATTGGCATGCCTATAATTGCCTTCCAGAGTTTGTTACTAGAAAAACAGTGGGACTCAGGGAGGAGTTGTTCCCCACTCTCCCTCTCCATGTAACTGAAGACATTACCCAACCCTCTACCCAGAAGCCCAATGAGAGTTCTTCCCTCCTATGTCTGGGGTAAAGGGGATCAGGGAGCAAGTTGGGGGTGCATGGCATGGCACTTGGTCTCTTGAGGGGCTGGTTATGGTACTTGGTCTGGGTGGTGAGGTGGGTAGGGCCCAGTACTCTGTCTCTAAAATGTTTATCATCATTGATATAGTAGATAGAATGCTGGACATGGAATTAAGTAGATTTTAATTCATGTCCTCTCTTTGACACTTATGAACTACATGACCGTGACAAGTGACATCAACTCTCTGATCCTCAATTTCTTCACTTGTAAAATTATGGTAATATAGTAGATTGCCTAGCATAATGGATAGAGTCCTAGAATCATTAAGTCTTAGATCCAAGTCCCTCCTCTAATACACTTTCTAGTTATCAACTTTATGGAAGTTATTCAACTTTCTAGTGCCCCCAGGCAATTCTCTAAATCTATAGGTGGTAGAGGAGTGGCCACTGTTTGGATGTCCAGGCATCTTCTCACTAAAAATACATCAATGAAATAAAAAAAAAAGTCTCTTTGAAATCAGACTTGCATTTATCTCCCTCTATTGTTTAAATGATTCAGGTATAATGTGATAATGAATACAAAGTGCCTAGTAGTTCATAGAATACATAGAAATGCCAGTAGCCTGACTGGTGCCCAATATCTAATGCTCACAAATTCTACACAAATTTTGCCCTAAAAGACTTGCTAACATTCTTAATCTCTTCAGATATTGTCTCTAAATTGAAATTTGTACTTATTTTTAGGAGTGTCACATCTCTGGCTACCATCCTTAATCTTGACCATTCTTTTTTTTTTTCTCTCCAAATCTTCCTCCACCTAATCTTATATGGCCAGTGGTAGAAGTCATTCTCCTTCTTATCCATAGTTACTTCTACCCATTGAGACTCTGTTCCTGACACTCAATAGCCTTTTCTTCTTTGAATTTCATTCAATCAGTCCTCTCACAGTTCCTTTCACTGTCATCTGCCAACCTTCTGATAACTCCCATTACTTTCTCCAAGCATTTGACACTTATCTCACCATTTTCCTCTTCAAATATCTTGGAGAGTTTAATTTAGATGTCAATGACTCTCCTCAAATCTTGTCATCACAGCTCATTGAACTCAGACTCAATTTTCACTTGATTTTAGACCCAGACCAGTTGTTTACATCTTAATGCTATACTTCCCCTCCATTTATACTGGGAACTATTATACTTCTAAGATCATAGACTTTAAACTTTCCTTCTGACCATAATATTTGGTCCTTCAACCTTTCTTATCCCCTTATTCTATTTGTACTTGCTAGGACAATCTTTACAAATGTATAATGAACTAGGCACAGAACTGAACATCAGAAGAGACACATGTCTGGATTATATTTGTGAAATTAATCACCATTAATAATTCTAGGTTTCTCTCTGAAACAAAGGGCAGAACGTTCATCCCAGTGATGCTCTATGACTATGAAATATGGGATCATCAGTCTCTGATGAATTAAAATTATAGATCACTGAAAGGGCAATGAAAAGCCATACAATAGATGTGAGTTAGTGACAGTATATTACCAATGAATATTTAGGCATTGGAAGTCTTGTAAAATATATTATCAAGGAAATATATGACTGGAAATGAAGGAAAGTTGGTCTTGTATTAAGAATGAGAGATCAATGGATAAACTGTGAACTGCAGTGGTACCCAAGCAATGTGAAGCAATGTGTTTTATTTGGAAGAAAAGTCTATAATGTACCATCTTTACTAATTTGTGTTGTCTTTGTAACACTTAGACCCTCAGTTGAAAGGGAGGGGATGGGGAAAGTGATGGAGATTAGAGGACAATACAAAAAAAGTAGAAAATGGAGATAGGTGAGTCAAAGAAGGAAAGGTATAAGACTAGGTATGAAAAAGGTAAGGAAGATAACATAGTAGAGTCAAACAATGGAATGGATGCTGAGAAGGATAAAAGAGGTGAAAAAAAATGTGGGTGCAGAGCAGGAGAGTAAAGGAAAAGGAGAAACAGGGAAAAAAAAGATTATTCATTTAGCTTCCATGAGAATGGTTAAGGCTGCTTCAGCCACTGCTTAGCTGACCTTGCTCTGGAAGTTGTTGAGACATGGATGCTAGCTGTCTGTCATCCTACAACATTCTTCACTTAAATTTAGAGTTCCAATGGAATATTAAATCCCTGGTGATACATTAAATTTTCTCCAATTTCTTTCATGAGGCAGACTTGATCTTTGAAAAGTTGCCACAGTTCACGTGAGTCTGCTCTGGCCCTTGCCAAAAGTCAGTCAGTTAAGAGTTTTTGTGGCTCCCGACCAACTGCTTATACATCAGCTGCACTCAGAGAATCTGGGTAACATGACAAAGTTGCTGACAAGTATATTTTTTCGTTTGATGTGCATAATCTCTTGTAAGTGTATAAATAGAAGCATTTTAGAGTTAGTGAGTAACTTGTTTCTGTTCTGCCTAGAATATTTTCTTTCCAAAAAATATGAGTAGGTACTTCATAGGTCATGCCACTTATTCCATGGGTTATTAGTGTTGTTCTAATTCACTTTAAGAATAATTTCATTTATTTTACATTTTCCTCTTTTATAAATCACTTTCTTTAAAACAACTGTGTGTGTGTGTGTGTGTGTGTGTGTGTGTGTGTGTGTGTGTGTACTCATGGATGGGTAATAATGGGGTGAGTACAATAGATATTATCATCTTCATTTGTAGATTAGAAATGTAGTGCAAAGGGAGACTAATGACTTCCTAGGCTAACATAATTAATTGGGAATAGACAGGACACTTTTAGCCTAGGATTTCTTCTACCAAAACCCAAAATCAAATCCCCAGCTAAAAAATTACTGTGATACTTAATACCTTATATATATATATATATATATATATATATATATATATATATATATATCCAGAGTATTACATCTAATCAGTCCTTTTTAGTAGATATTGCATTATACATTCATTCACCCCTATAAAGGAGGTTTAACAAGTATCATCACCTCCACTTTTTGGTAGAAATTGACTCAGTGGTGAAGTGGCAAACTTGTGATCAAATACCTAGCAAGAATCCATCCTATGACCTCTACTCAGAGTAGCACTACTGAGGTGGTGGGAAAAGTTATGAGTTGAACTGGAAAGACTTGAGTGAGAAATTTGGCTGAATCTTTTCTTAGCTATTTGATTCTGACCTCTCTAGGCATGTCAACTTTCTGACCAGGAGTTTGTTCTTCTCTAAAATGTTTGCATTTGTTTATAGCACTTAGCTTTCAAGGTTGTTTTGGAAGAAATGCTTTGAATAACCTCAAGCACTATGGAAATGAGAGCTGTTACTATCTTTTAAATACCATTGCTGAACAGTGTCCTGTGGTGCTTAATGCATCCTTGCTGAAAGAATGGATGGATGGATAGATGGATGGATGGATGGATGGATGGATGGATGGATGATCATTCCCTAGTAATAATACATTGTCTCTTCAAATTTCAGATGATGGATAGGGATGATATTACGTGATTTTCTAAGTCCTGTGGATGACACGAGAGCTGCCAAAAATCATGGAGGATTATTTGCAAGTTTCTTAGAAGTGCCAACCCACATCACTGAAGCAGATGGTAGGAAATCACAATAGCAACAAGGTCCTCTTTTGGGAGAATAGTGAGGGTCTCATTCCCCCACACCAGGGATACAGGGAAAATAATGGATGAGGTGGAGCTAGCACTTTTTGAGCAGCATTCCCATGCCTGTGTCATCACAGACTCATGTATATAGGATCATTAAATTATAGTCACAGAATCTTAGAGATTACTGGTGTTTAATTATAACTGAATAGCAATTACTTCCATATCCAAGAGGAGGTCATCTGGATTTCATTTAAAATCCCCTTGTTGTGGAGGCAGCTGGGTAGCTCAGTAGATTGAGAGCTAGGCCTAGAGACAGGAGGTCCTAGGTTCAAATCTGGCCTCAGACACTTCTTAGCTGTGTGACCCTGGACAAGTCACTTAACCCCCATTGCCTAGCCCTTATCACTCTTCTGCCTTGGAACCAATACACAGTATTGATTCCAAGACGGAAGGTAAGGAATTTAAAAAAAATATTTTTTAAAAATCCCTTGATTTAAAAATGAAAAGAACCTATATGTTCTAACACATTTGTAACAACACTCTGTGGTAGAAAAGAATTAGAAATTGAGGGGATGCTCATCAATTAAGGAAAGGCTAAACAAGTTATGGCATACAATTGGAATGATGGAATAGTATGGAATAATATGATGGAATATGACTGTGCCACAAGAAATGACAAGCAAGTTAATGAAAAAAAATAAACCTTGTAAAGACCTATATGAAATTATTAAGTTGAAATGAACAGAGTCAAGAAAACATTATATACAGTGACAGAAATATTTGTTTGAAAAATGACTTTTGTACATTCACCTCAAGATAAAGAACTGATAATTTATATATTTATATATTAACATATGTAAATATATACATAAATTTGTCTTATTTCTCTTTATCAGTTCATGTATATGAGCTGATATGTATATATATATATATTTGTTGTTGTTGTTGTTGTTAAATGATCCCTTCTCCAATGAGGAGAGGGGAGGGAAGAATGAAATACTTGGGAATTTTAATATAACAAGTAAATATTTTTTAAAAATAAACCTTGATGGATTCCTTATTATCTCTTGAGAATGCCCACTCACTTGGATAAAGCTTCATTTCTTTCAGTTTACATCAAACCATAAACTGCTTCTCTCCACTCTCTTCCTGTTTCTTTCTACAGATGTAATGAAGAACAAGTTTAATTCCTTTTTTCCTTAGCTGTCTTTCAAATAAGATAACCATTGTTTCCTCTACTAGTTCTCCTTTCCTTTAAATCAGAAAATCCTAAATTCAGAGTAGAAAGGGACCTTGGAGCCCGCATAATTGAACAACCTCATTTTAAATAATCAGTTTAACATATATATTAATTTCCCACTTATGTTTAAGGCATTGTTCAGGCACAGAAGGGGAAAGTAAAATTCAAAGGCAGTGACTTACCCAAGGGCATATAGGTAATAAGTAGTGGAGTCAAGATTGGAATCTAGGTCTTTTAACTGGAAATGTAGTGCTCCATATTTCTCATTGGGCCTAGCTGGAGTCACTTTTTCTGTATAACCTTGGCAACTAAGCAACACAACTGATAGAATAGAGAAATGGAGTTATAAAGACCTTTGAAATCTATCTGAAAAAACTGGTAAATCAATTAATCTCTGCTTGCCTCAGTTTACTCATACCTAATATATACTATATTGTTACTGATTATTTTAACCATAAAAAACTGATAATGATTTGAACAATAATTGTTTAAATTTTATAACCCTTATCGCTGATAACATGTATTTCTCATGCAATGCCCTATTTGATCTTTGTCACACTGTAATACCGACATCATCCTTATTAATAGAACAAACAACACTGGCTCTATGTCAGAGGGCATGGGTTCAAATCACATGTCTGTCAGTTACTAATATTATGACTGACCTTGGAAATTCAGCTAATCTTCAAGGACGTCAGTTTTCTCAGCTGTATGGTGTTTGAACTAAAAGACCTCCAATTTACCTCCCACCTCTAGATCTATGATCTGATATATTTTGCAGGTGATAAAATGGAGGCTTACTGAGTTTAGGGCTCAATTTGATTGTCAGCACACTAAACATGCAAGACAAGTCACCATCAGAAAGTTAGTCTGAGTCCTGATTACTTTTAGAATATACTTCTTTCTAGTGTGTGTGTGTGTGAGAGAGAGAGAGAGAGACAGACAGACAGACAGACAGACAGAGAGATACATAAACACAGCAGAGAAGAGAGAAGGGGTGTTCAGAGGGAAGGAAAGAGTAAAGAGAAAGAGAAAAGGGGGAAGAGATTTGTAGGAAGGCAGAAGAGAGGAAGAGGGAGAAAGATGGGAAGAAAGGAGAGAAGGGAGACAGAGGAGAGAGAGAGAAAGAGTGTGAGAGAGAAAGATAGAGGGGGAGAGAGACAGAGAAGGAGAGAGAGAGAGACAGAGAGAGAGACAGACAGAAAAGAGAGCAGGGGTATTCAGGTGGAAGGTCAGAGAAAAGAGAAAGAGAAAAAGGGGAAGAGATATCTAGGAAGGAGGAAGAGAGGAAGAGAAAGAAAGATGGGAAGAAAGGAGAGAAAGAAGACAGAGGAGAGAGAGAGAGAGACAGAGAGAGAGAGAGACAGAGACAGAGAGAGAGAGAGAGAGAGAGAGAGAGAGAGAGAGAGAGAGAGAGAGAGAGAGAGAGAGAGAGAGAGAAAGAGAGAGAGAGAGAATGATCTGGATCCCAGTACTAGCTATGCTATTCACTATTCACTAACTATTTAAAATTGGGAACATTTTTAAATACCTATTAACCTCAGTTTCCTCATCAGTAAACTGAAAAAGTTGGAGAAGATGATCCATAAGATTTATTCCAACTCTGGCTGTTTCTCTTTTTCTCTCCTGCCCTCCTCCCATAAACCTCCAGACTTTCTCTTTCTTTCCAGGTCTTGATGCTAGGAATAGGAGTGACTTTCTTTGCTGCTCTCTATCCCAGAAACAGAAGGTAACTGTGATGGTTGTGAGTCCCTAGCAGCTTGACAGAAGTCAAGGGCATTGCTCCTTACCCAAACAGCTAAGGGAGTAAGGCAGAGGGGCATCTGCCTGAAAGGCTCAAGGCAGCACAGATCTCTTGGACAGCAGCCTCTTCAAGTGCAGGATAGTCAAGCTAGAGCAAGGGGGCCACAGGAGAGCTTTGCAGAGTTGCCTGTGGTCTGACACCTTTGGCTCCTACTTTCCCCAGGGCTCCATTTGTCACTGTGCTTGGGTGAGAATTGCTGTCCTCATCCTTACCTTTATGATGATGCCTGAGCAGCTTATTTCAAGCTGAGGCTCTAACGGCAGAGCAGAAAAGGCAGCCAGACAAATGAAATCATGACACAAAGCTCTCTTGTCCACAGGCCAGCCCTGAAGAAAGTTCAAAATATACGGGAAGGAGTGAAAAGCTCTCTCCTGTGTGTCAGCTCACACTCCACCAGAGACAAAGTGATTGTACAAAGTGAAGTCTTTGTATTACTCAAGCTTCCCCATGTGTTTCCTCTGGTATTCTTTCTGCCTAGCTCACCTCCCTGGCATTAGCATCCCTAATGTAGTTTCTGATATCAGTGGTCTAGAAAAATTCTAGTCCTCCATAAGGAAACCTGTATTTTTTTTTTCTTTTTAAAGGATGGCCCTGAAGCCAGGTATCTAGGTATACAGTCTGTTTTGGTCATGCAAGTCCATCATCTCCCTGAGCCTCAATTACCAGATCAGGCAACCAAGTGGCATGATGGATACGGGGTTGGATTTGGAGACAAAAAGATCTAGGTTCAAATCCTATCTCGGAAACTTGTTCGACCCTGGACTTTAGTGTCCTGAGCTGCAAAATGAGGGCGTTGGGCTTAATGGCAGCAAAGATCTCTTATTCTAGCTCTAAATCTCTATTCCCACACACAATATTGTAAAGGTCATGAGTGTCAAAGTGTCCCTTCCACTTCTGTCAATTTGCATCATGAGCAGGAAAACCTGAGAAAAAAGTTATTTGTAAAGCAAAAGGGATCATGGTTTATATTTTCATAGTATTTTTGGTCACAAAAATTCTTTCATCTAATCTGACTAATATTTAACTATCTCCTGTGAGACTTCATGCTAGACCTCAATGAGGGTGGGGTGGGATAACCCCAAACATAAAGGTGTAGGATAAAAGGAAGAAGATAATAAAAGTCAAGGAGTGAACTGAGCAAAATTACAATATTAATGTAAAATATGGTTATTATCATCCTTTTTCATATAGTGCTAAAGCAGTGATTCGAGTCCAGTTTTTAGCAACACATAACTCATATATTCTTTATATATCCTTTCCATTGCTGCCACACTCATTATTATTTCTATTTGACAGATAAGGAAGTTAAATTTTCAGAGAGGTTTAACATCTTGGCCAAGGTCATAGCAATGGTAAGTAGAAGAATTCAGCCTCTATCCCAGGTTCCTTGAGGCCAAGGCCCCTGTCATTTCCAAACCACTGGGTTTATAATTGTTTCTTTGCAATTGCAATATACAGTGGTAACTAATCACTGTTATGTATAAAATGTCCTTATACTTCTTTTCTTTAAATGTCTGCTAATATTATCCACTTATAAATGTCTCCACTATAAATGTAATTCATGAAAAGGAAGAGATTAGCTCCTAGTCAGTAAAGATGGCTGGACAGCTAGTGAGGACACCTGAGTTCTAATATTGACTGTACCATTAACAGTTTCTATAATTCATGTTGGCCTTATCCCTTCTCGAGACCTCCAATTCCTCATTTTTCAAGAGAGGATATTCAATTAAATCTCTTCATGCTCCAGCACAGAGGCTACATGGTGTATTGGAAATAGCACTGTTTTTGAAAATAAAAGTATCTTACTTATGATCTGTGCATCCTTAAGTAAAAGTCAATTGCTTATTCTGGTTAAACTCAGTTACCTTGTTTATAAAATGAGGGGTCCAACCATAACATGTGCTCAAAGTTTTGTGAATGTGAAGTCTTATAGTTTTGTGATGTCTAGAGACCCTTTCTTAGAATAAAGATTTTTTTTATCTTGAAGAAAATTCTCAATTTCTATTAGAGGTTAGTGAAAATAAAATTTTATTTTTTTTCCATCCAAGTACAGGCATAACCTAGATTCTAATCATGTGTCTTGGGGATCTGTGGACCCTCATTAAGAATACCTAATCTATATAATATTTAACTCTCTCTCTCCTCTAAATCCTATGTTCTAAATCCTGCCTTATTTTTCATATATTATATTAATATGCTTTGTTCTAAAATTCCTTGAGGACTAAAGATCTAAGATGTCTTGAAGTTCTTATCCATATTCCCTCCCAACATTTACATTCTATATTCTCCATTCTTAGCTCTTATATTCTTTATTTTTTTAATTTAAATTTATTTATTTAGTCAATTTAGAACATTATTCCTTAGTTGCAAGAATCACATTATTTCCCTCCCTCCCCTACCCCCACTCTTCCCATAGCTGACACGCAATTTCATTTCGGTATTACTTGTGTCTTTGATCAAAACCTATTTCCATGTTGTTGGTGTTTGTATTAGGATATTCATTTAGAGTCTACATCCCCAATCATATACCCTAGACCCATGTAGTTGAGCAGTGTTTTTTTTTTTCTTCTGTGATTCTACTCCCACAGTTTTCTTCTGAATGTGAATAGTGGTTATTCTCCTAGATCACTCCAAGTTATTTGCATCATTGCATTGCCACTAATGGAGAGGTCCATTACATTTGATTGTACCACAGTGTATTAGTCTCTGTGTATAATGTTCTCCTGGTTCTGCTCCTCTCACTCTGCATCACTTCCTGGAAGTTGTTCTAGTCTCCATGGAATTCCTCCACTTTATTATTCCTTTTAGCACAATAGTATTCCATCACCAACATATACCATAATTTGTTCAACCATTCCCCACTTGAAGGGCATCCCCTCATTTTCCAGTTTTTGGCCACCACAAAGAGCGCAGCTATGAATATTTTTGTACAAGTCTTTTTGCCCATTATCTCTTTGGAGTATAAGACCAGCAGTGCTACGGCTGGATCAAAGGGCAGACAGTCTTTTATCGCCCTTTGGGCATAGTTCCAAATTGCCCTCCAGAATGGTTGGATCAATTCACAACTCCACCAGCAATGCATCAATGTCCTAACTTTGCCACATCCCCTCCATCATTCATTACTTCCCATTGCTGTCATATTAGCAAATCTGCTAGATGTGAGGTGATACCTCAGAGTTGTTTTGATTTGCATATCTCTGATTAAAAGAGATTTAGAATACTTTTTCATGTGCTTATTAATAGTTTTGATTTCTTAACTGAAAATTGCCTATTCATGTCCCTTGCCCATTTATCAATTGGAGAATGACTTTCATTTTATGTACAATTGTTTGGCTTTTTATGGATTTGAATAATTAGACCTTTGTCAGAGAATTTTGTTATGAAGATTGTTTCCCAATTGGTTGCTTCCCTTCTAATTTTGGTTGCATTGTTGTTGGGTTTTTTTGCCCCAAAACTTTTTAATTTGATGTAATTAAAATTATTGATTTTACATTTTGTTATTTTTTTTTCTAGTTCTTGCTTGGTTTTAAAGTCCTTCCTTTCCCAAAAATCTTACATGTATACTATTCTGTGTTCACGTAAATTGCTTATAGTTTCCTTCTTTATATTCAATTTATTCACCCATTCTGAGTTTATTTTGGTGTAGGGTATGAGATGTTCATCCAAACTAATCTCCCATACTGTCTAAAAATTTTCCCATCAATTTTTATCAAATAGTGGATTTTGGTCCCAAAAGCTGGGATCTATGGGCCTATCATAGACTGTCTTGCTGAGGTCACTTACCCAAAGTCGATTCCACTGGTCCTCCTTTCTGTCTCTTATCCAGTACCAAATTGTTTTAATGACCACTATTTTATAGTATAGTTTGAGATCTGGGACGGCAAGGCCTCCTTCCTTAGCATTTTTTTTTCATGATTTCCCTGGATATCCTTGATGTTTTGTTCTTCCAATTGAACTTTGTTAAGTTTTTTTTTTTTCTAATTCAGTGAAAAAGTTTTTGGTAGTTCAATGGGTATGGCACTAAATAACTAAATTAATTTGTTTAGGATTGTAATTTTTGTTATGTTAGCTCATCCTACCCATGAGCAATCAATGTTTTTCCAATTGTTTAGATCTAGTTTTAATTGTGTGGAGAGTATTTTGTATTCGTGTTTATATAGTTCCTGTGTCTTGGCTGATACATTCCTAAGTATTTTATATTGTCTATGGTGATTTTAAAGGGAATTTCCATTTCTAATTCTTGCTACTGAGATGAGTTGAAAATATATAGAAATGCTGATTATTTTGTATCCTGCAACTTTGTTAATGTTGTTAATTATTTTGAATAGCTTTTTGGTTGATTCTCTAGTATTCTTTAAGTAGACCATCATATCATCCACAAAGAATGATAGCTCGGTCTCCTGAATGCCTATTTCAATACCTTCAATTTATTTTTCTTCTCTAATCACTACAACTAGTGTTTCTAGTACAATGTTAAAAAATATAGGTGATAATGGGCATCTTTGTTTCACTCCTGATCTTATTGGGAAGGCTTCTAGTTTATCCCCATTGTAGATGATGTTTGCTGATGGTTTTAGATATATACTGTTTATTATTTATATGAAAGGCCCTTCTATTCCTATGGTTTCTAGTATTTTCTTTTTTTTTAATATATTTTATTTGATCATTTCCAAGCATTATTCGTTAAAGACATAGATCATTTTCATTTCCTCCCCCCACCCCCCAGAGCCGACGCATAAATCCACTGGGAATTAGATGTTTTCTTGATTTGAACCCATTGCTTTGTTGATAATATTTGTATTAGAGTGTTCATTTAGAGTCTCTCCTCTGTCATGTCCTCTCAACCGCGGTATTCAGGCAGTTGCTTTTCCTCGGTGTTTCCACTCCCATAGTTTATCCTTTGCTTATGAATAGTGTTTTTTTCTCCTGGATCCCTGCAAATTGTTCAGGGACATTACACAGCCATTAATGGAGACGTCCATTACGTTCGCTTATACCACAGTGTATTAGTCTCTGTGTACAATGTTCTCCTGGTTCTGCTCCTCTTGCTCTGCATCACTTCCTGGAGGTTGTTCCAGTCTCCATGGAACTCCTCCACTTTATTATTCCTTTTAGCACAATAGTATTCCATCACCAACATATACCATAATTTGCTCAGCCATTCCCCAATTGATGGGCATCCCCTCGTTTTCCAGTTTTTGGCCACCACAAAGAGCGCAGCTATGAATATTTTTGTACAAGTCTTTTTGTCCATTATCTCTTTGGGGTACAGACCCAGCAGTGCTATGGCTGGATCAAAGGGTAGATATTCTTTTGTCGCCCTTTGGGCATAGTTCCAAATTGCCCTCCAGAATGGTTGGATCAGTTAACAGCTCCACCAGCAATGAATTAATGTCCCTACTTTGCCACATCCCCTCCAGCATTCATTACTTTCCTTTGCTGTTATGTTAGCCAATCTGCTTGGTGTGAGGTGATACCTCAGAGTTGTTTTGATTTGCATCTCTCTGATTATAAGAGATTTAGAACACTTCTTCATGTGCTTGTTAATAGTTTTGATTTCTTTATCTGAGAACTGCCTATCCATGTCCTTTGCCCATTTATCAATTGGAGAATGGCTTGATTTTTTGTACAATTGATTTAGCTCTTTATAAATATGAGTAATTAAACCTTTGTCAGAGGTTTCTATGAAGATTTTTTCCCAATTTGTTGTTTCCCTTCTGATTTTAGTTAGATTGGTTTTGTTTGTACAAAAGCTTTTTAGTTTGATGTAGTCAAAATTATTTATTTTACATTTTGTGATTCTTTCTATGTCTTGCTTGGTTTTAAAGCCTTTCCCCTCCCAAAGGTCTGACATGTATACTATTCTGTGTTTACCCAATTTACTCATGGTTTCCTTCTTTTTGTTTAAGTCACTCACCCATTTTGAATTTATCTTGGTGTAGGGTGTGAGGTGTTGATCTATTCCTAGTCTCTCCCACACTGTCTTCCAATTTTCCCAGCAGTTTTTGTCGAATAGTGGATTTTTGTCCCAAAAGCTGGGATCTTTGGGTTTATCGTATACTGTCTTGCTGAGGTCGCTTTCCCCAGTCTATTCCACTGATCTTCCTTTCTGTTTCTTAGCCAGTACCAAATTGTTTTGATGACTGCTGCTTTGTAATATAGTTTAAGGTCAGGGACTGCAAGGCCCCCATCATATGTGTTTTTTTTTTTCATTATTTCCCTGGATATCCTTGATCTTTTGTTCTTCCAAATGAACTTTGTTATGGTTTTTTCTAAATCAGTAAAGAAGTATTTTGGTAGTTCAATGGGTATGGCACTAAATAGATAAATAAGTTTGGGTAGGATGGTCATTTTTATTATATTGGCTCGTCCTATCCATGAGCAGTTAATGTTTTTCCATTTGCTCAAGTCTCGTTTTAGTTGTGTGGCGAGTGTTTTGTAGTTGTGTTCATATAGTTCCTGTGTTTGTCTTGGGAGGTAGATTCCTAGGTATTTTATTTTGTCTAAGGTGATTTTGAATGGGATTTCTCTTTCTAGTTTTTGCTGCTGAGCTATGTTAGAGATATATAGAAAAGCTGATGATTTATGTGGGTTTATTTTGTATCCTGCAACTTTGCTAAAGTTGTTGATTATTTCAATTAGCTTTTTGGTTGAATCTCTAGTATTCTTTAAGTAGACCATCATGTCATCCTCAAAGAGTGATAACTTGGTCTCCTCCTTGCCTATTTTGATGCCTTCAATTCCTTTATCTTCTCTAATTGCTACTGCTAGTGTTTCTAGTACAATGTCAAATAGTAGAGGTGATAATGGGCATCCTTGTTTCACTCCTGATCTTATTGGGAATGCATCTAGTTTATCCCCATTGCAGATGATATTAGCTGATGGTTTTAGATATATATTGTTTATTATTTTTAGGAATAATCCTTCTATTCCTATGCTTTCTAGTGTTTTTAATAGGAATGGGTGTTGTATTTTATCAAAGGCTTTTTCTGCATCTATTGAGATAATCATGTGGTTCCTGCTAGTTTGCTTGTTGATTTGGTCAATTATGTGGATGGTTTTCCTAATGTTGAACCAGCCCTGCATCCCTGGTATGAATCCTACTTGATCATGGAATGATCCTTCTGATCACTTGCTGGAGTCTTTTTGATAGTATCCTATTTAAGATTTTTGCATCTATATTCATTAGGGAGATTGGCCTATAGTTTTCTTTCTCTGTTTTTGACCTGCCTGGTTTTGGAATCAGTACCATGTTTGTGTCGTAAAAGGAGTTTGGTAGAACTCCCTCTTTGCTTATTATGTCAAATAGTTTGTATAGTATTGGGATTAACTGTTCTCTGAATGTTTGATAGAATTCACTGGTGAATCCATCAGGCCCTGGGGATTTTTTCTTAGGAAGTTCTTTGATGGCTTGTTGGATTTCATTTTCTGATATGGGATTATTTAAGAATTCTATTTCTTCTTCTGTTAGTCTAGGCAGTTTGTATTTTTGTATATATTAATCCATTTCTCCTAAATTGGTGTATTTATTGCCATATAATTGGGCAAAGTAATTTCTAATGATTGCCTTAATTTCCTCTTAATTGGAGGTGCTGTCCCCCTTTTCATCTTTAATGCTGTTAATTTGCTTTTCTTCCTTCCTTTTTTAAATTAGATTCACCAGTACTTTCTCTATTTTGTTTGTTTTTTCAAAGTACCAGCTTCTTTTCTTATTTATTAAATCAATAGTTCTATCACTTTCTATTTTATTAATTTCTCCCTTAATCTTTAGGATTTCTTGTTTGGTTTTCTGCTGGGGGGTTTTAATTTGATTGCTTTTGAGTTTTTCATTTGCATTTCCAAATGATTGATCTCTGCTCTCCCTTGTTTGTTAATATAAGCATTCAGGGATATGAATTTACCTCTGATTACCGCTTTGGCTGCATCCCAAAAGGTTTGAAAGGATGTCTCGCCATTGTCATTTTCCTCGATGAAATTATTGTTTCTCTGATTTCTTCTTTAACTAAACGGTTTTGGAGTATCATATTGTTTAATTTCCAATTGGTTTTAGATTTGGTTTTCCATGTACCATTACTACTCATTATTTTTATTGCCTTGTGATCTGAGAAGGCTGCATTCATTATTTCTGCTTTTCTGCATTTGTGTGCTATGTTTCTGTGACCTAATGTATGGTCAATTTTTGTGAATGTGCCATGTGGTGCTGAGAAGAAGGTGTATTCCTTTTTATCCCTATTTATTTTTCTCCATATGTTTATTAATTCTAATTTTTCTAAGATTTCATTCACTTCTTTTACCTCTTTCTTATTTATTTTTTTATTTGATTTATCTAAATTTGATAATGGTTGGTTTGAGTCTCCCACTAGTATGGTTTTATTGTCTATTTCTTCCTTCAATTCTCCTAGTTTCTCCATTAGAAATTTGGGTGCTATATTATTTGGTGCATACATGTTGATTAATGATATTTCCTCATTGTCTAGAGTCCCTTTAACAAAATATAATTACCTTCCCTATCCCTTTTGATCAGGTCTATTTTTGCATTGGCTTTATTAGATATCATGATTACCACTCCTGCCTTCTTTCTATCAGTTGAGGCCCAGAAGGTCTTACTCCATCCTTAAATTCTGACTTTGTGGGTGTCAACCCACCTCATGTGTGTTTCTTGAAGACAACATATGATAGGGTTTTGGATTCTAATCCATTCTGCTATTCGTCTACATTTTATGGGTGAGTTCATCCCATTCACGTTCAAAGTTATGATTGTCATTTGCGGACTCCCTGGCATTTTGATAGCCTTCCCTAATTCTAACCTTTTCTTCTTCAGCTCTACCTTTTAGTCCAGTGATTTACTTTGAATCAGTCCCCCTTGTCCCCTCCCTTGATGTTTCCCTTTTTATTCCCTCCCTTTTTGGTCCCTCCCCCTCCCCCCTCTCTTTCCCTCCCTTTTTGTTCTCCCTCTCCCCTTCCCCCCCTTGGTTTTCCCTTCTCCCTACCCTTGTTGGGTAAGATAGAATTCAAGATCCCAATGGATCTGGATGTTTTTCCCTCTCAGAGTTGATTTCCCTGAGATTAAGGTTTAAGTAAAAAAAAAAACCCTCTCTTCCTCTCCTTCTTATAGGAGTTTCTTCCCCTCCCCTTCCCATGTGAGTCTTTGTGTGAGAAAGATTATTCTGTTTGGTCTTTCTTTACCCCCTATTTATACATTACATTTTCCCCACATATTAGTATACATAGATTGATATAAATGTAGTCCTTATAGAAGAGAGTTTGAGTAAAAGAAGAAGATAACATTTTTCCACTTTCCTTAATATTTACCTTTTCAGGTATTCATTGCTCTTTGATTTTTTGGTATCAAACTTTCCACAGAGCTCTGGTCTTTTCTTTGCAAAAAGTTGGAAATCTTCTATTTTGTTGAATGCTCATACTTTCCCTTGGAAGTATATAGTCAGTTTTGCTGGGTAGTTGATTCTTGGTTGGAGACCCAGCTCTCTTGCCTTTCTGAAGATCATGTTCCATGCCTTATGATCATTCAGAGTAGAACTTGCAAGGTCTTGTGTGACCCTGATTGGCATTCCTTTGTATCTAAATTGTCTTTTTCTGGCTTCCTTTAGGATTTTTTCTTTTGTTTGATAGCTTTGGAATTTGGCAATTACATTCATGGGAGTTGTCTTTTGGGGGTTTAGTGTAGAAGGTGTTCTGTGAGCCCTGTCAGTGGCTGTATTGCCCCCTTTTTCTAGAATCCCTGGGCAATTTTCTTTGATTATATCTTGTATCACCATGTCGAGTTTGTTGTTTATTTCTGGCTTTTCTGGGAGTCCAATTATTCTTAAATTATCTCTTCTCCCTCTATTTTCCAGATCTATCACCTTGTCGGTGAGATATTTTATGTTCTCTTCTAATTTCTTGGTGTTTTGGCTTTGCTTTATTAATTCTTGCTCTTTTACACGATCGTTGTCTTCCAGCTGCCTGATTCTGGCCTTTAAAGCCTGGTTTTCCTTTTCAGTTTCATCACACAGGTTTTGTAGATGTGTGAATTTCTTTTGCATTATTTCCAACTTTTCCTCCCAGAAGGCTTCCATCTTTTCGGTCATTTCTGATTCAAATTCTTCATGGGTTTATGGTGAGTTTCCATTTCCTTTGGAAGATTTTGGAGCATTTTCTTGTATATTATCTTCTATCTCCTCTGTTTTTTGTATTTTGGCTCCATAGAATGTGTCCAAAGTCTCCCCTTTCTTCTTATTTTTCTTGGTATTTTGGGGCTTCTGTGCTTCTGTGGAGTTTGCCATTTCTGAATGTGAAGTATTAGCTTTTCTTATCTCTGTCTGGTTTTCAGAGGCTTTAGTCCTGGGCAGATTGTCGGTTCTATGAGCTTTCCCTGGGTTAAATTGGGTATGCCTCATTGGAACTGGAGTGGAAGGGTCGGACCAGGGGGCCATACTCTCCCCCGGCTCTCTGGTTTGGGTTGCTTTCCGGAAGTTTCCTTCAGAATAGCTGGCCGTGAGGCTGTTTTGTAGGCCTGCGGGGGGATGGGCTGCGGCTTCCCGGAGCTCCGAGGGCAGTGACTTTCACTGAGACTTGGATAGCAGGATCCAGCTGGTGAGGCTGTCTTGCCCGCCCTGAGGGTTACTGTTGTTTCGACCCTGCTCTCTGCGGGGGGAGCTCCGAGTGCAGTGACTTTCACTGGGACTCGGATTGAAGGCCCTGAGGGTTGTTGTTGTTTCAGAAGACCCTGCTCTCTGAGCGGGGCGGGGCTGCGGCTTCCCAGAACCTTGGACTCTGTGCTCCTACCCCTTAGGTCCAATTGATTTCGGGTTCTGGCTTTTGAGGGGGGCCATACCTTTTGATCCAGGTCCAGGTCCAGGAGGAGGATTCCCAGGGTCTGTGCTGTTGATCGTCTTGAATTTCGGCGCCTTAGGAGCTTATAGTTTGAGATCGGTCGGGAAGGGTTTTCCGGAGATCTGAACTTTAGCTTTCTCTAAGCTGACATCTTGACCGGAAGTTGGTTTCTAGTATTTTCATTAGAAATGGGTATTATATCTTATCAAAGGTTTTTTCTGCATCTATTGAGATATTCATGTGATTTTTGTTTGTTTATTTGTTAATATGGTTAATTATGTGGATGGTTTTCCTAATATTGAACTATCCTTGCATTCCTGGTATTAATCCTACCTGTTCATAGTGAATAACCCTCATGATAACGTGCTGGTTTCTTTTTGCTAGTATCCTATTTAAGATTTTTTCGTCTATATTCATCAATGGAATTGGTCTATAGTTTTTTTTTTTCTCCATTTTTGACTTGCCTGGCTTTAGAATTAGTATGACATTTGTGTCATATAAGGAATTTTGTAGAACTCCTTCTTTGCTTATTCTGTCAAGTAGTTTGTATAGTATTGAGAATAATTGTTCTTTGAATGTTTGATAGAATTCATTTGTGAATCCATCTGGACCAGAGAATTTTTTCTTAGAGAGTTCTTTGATGACTTATTCAATTTCTTTTTCTGATATGTGATTGTTTAGGTAATCTATTTCTTCCTCTGTTAGTCTAGGCAATTTATATTTTTGTAAATATTCATCCATATTACTTAGATTTCCATATTTTGCCACATAATTGGGCATAATAGTTTTTAATGGTTTCCTTAATTTCCTCTTCATGAGAGGTGAGCTCTCCCTTTTCATCTTGGATATTATCAATTTGATTTTCTTCTTTCCTTTTTTAATTAGATTGACCAGTACTTTGTCTATTTTATTTGTTTTTTTCAAAGTGCCAGCTTCTAGTCTTATTTATTAAATCAATATTTCTTTGACTTTCAATTTTATTAATTTCTCCTTTGATATTTAGGATGTCTAATTTAGTCTCCATCTGAGGATTTTTAATTTGTTTACTTTCTAGTTTTTTAATTTGTATGCCCAATTCATTGACCCTCTCTAATTTGTTAATATATGAAATCAGGGATATAAATTTCCTGCTCAGTACTGCTTTCGCTGCATCCCATAGATTTTGAAAGAATGTCTCATCATTGTCATTTTCTTCAATGAAATTATTAATTCTTTCTATGATTTGTTTTTTAACTAACTGATTTTGGAGAATCATATTGTTTAATTTCCAATTAATTTTTGGTTTTCCTCTCCATGTTCCCTTATTATTTTCATTGCATTGTGTTCTGAGGAGTTTGCATTTATTATTTCTGCTCATTTCCCCTTGTTCGCAATGTTTTTATGCTCTAATATATGGACACTCTTTGTGAATGTACCATGTGCTGCTGAAAAGAAGGTGTCTACCTTTTTGTCCCTATTTATTTTTCTCCACATGTCTACTAACTAATTTTTTCTAAGATTTCATTCACTTCTCTTACCTCTTTCTTATTTTTTTTTGGTTTGGTTTATCTAGTTCAGATAGAGGAAGGTTCACATCTCCCACTAGTATAGTTTTTCTATTTCATCCTTGAGGTCCACTAGTTTCTCCTTTAGAAATCTGGATGCTATGCCATTTGGTGCATACCTGTTGAGTACTGATATTTCCTCACTTTCTATACTTCCTTTTATTAGGATGTAATTACCTTCCCTATCTCTTTTAATTAGATTTATTTTTACTTTGGCTTTGTCAGATATCATGATTGTGACTCCTGCCTTCTTTTTGTCAGTTGATCACCAATAGATTTGGCTCCACCCTCTTACTTTTACCCTATGTGGGTCTAGCTTCCTCATGTGTGTTTCTTGTAGACAGAATATGGTAGGGTTTTGGATTCTAATCCACTCTACTATTTGCTTGCATTTTATGGGTGATTTCATTTCATTCACATTCAGAGTCATGATTACCAGCTGTATATTTCCCAGCATTTTGAGTTCCACTCCTATTTCTGCCTTTTCTTCTTTCACTATTTTCTTCTACACCATTGTTTTGTTTCTAATCAGTCACCCTAATTCTCACCCTTATTTTACTTCCCTTTCTACCCCTTCCCTTCTTATTCCCCTCATTTTCTTTACAGTCTTTTTATACTACTCCCCTAACCTCTCCCTCCCTTGTACTGCTTCCCACCCCACCAGTCTGTTTGTTACCCTTCTACTTCCCAATAGGGCACAAATCAATTCTCCTCCCCAATGTATTTTCTTGTTCTTCCCTCTTTGAATCAATTTCAATGCACATAGGAGTTGAGTATTTCCTATCTCCAACCTCTTTACCCTTCCAGTGTATTGATGACATACAAATTAATCCCCTTTTGTTTCTTTACCCATTTCTTTGAGTATTAACCACATTTTTAAGCTCTAGTTGTATATATATATATATATATATATGTATATAAACACCTATATATGTATTTATGCATACATAAATCTATATACATATTTATGTCTTTGAATTTCATCCTCTACAGTTTGTCACTGTTCCCTTGAAGTGTAATCCTTCTAGCTGCCCAGGGGATAATAACAATTTTTAAGAGTTACAAATGACATCTTTCCTTATATGTTACATATTATTTTAACTTATTGGGTTTCTTTAAAAAAAGTTGTTTTTTGGTTTGTTTTTCTTCCCCCCATCATTTCTAATTTACCTTTTGATGATTCTCTTGAATTCTGTGCTTGGACATCAAATTTTCTGTTCAGATCTGGTCTTTTCTTTACAAATGCTTGGAATTTTTCTAATTTGTTAAATGACCATACTTTCCCCTATAAGAATATAATCAGTTTTTCTTTGGTCTGATAGTTCTTGAATTTGGCTATAACATTCCTGGGTGTTGTCAGTTGGGGATTAATTACAGGAGGTGATCTGTGTATTCTTTCATTCTCCAATTTCCCTTCTTGTTCTAGGATATTGGGGCAGTTTTCCTGAATAATTTCCTATAATATTATGTCTAGCCTTTTTCTTTTGTCATGGTCTTCTGGTAGACCAAAAATTTTGAAGGGATTAAGTCCAGCTAGGTTGGACTGGATATGCCCTGTGGCCAAAACCTCCTGGAAGGGGGGAACAACATGGAGGGTCTCCACTGTTGGAACTAGGCTGCCTGCTCTGGGCTCCTTCTCTTCCCCACTCCCTGTGTTTGATTCTCTAAGCCTGGCCAGCCCTGCCCACAAGGTACTCCCTCCATACCAGCATCTTTGCTTGCCCAGAGGTTCCAGCTGCCACTGGCGGCTTGGTGATCTAGGTGGGGGAGGGGGCCTGGGACTTTCCTTCTTCCTTCCCCTTAAACCCCAGTGTTCTCAAATTCAGGCTTTTGGGTGGTGTATCTTTTAAGTTGAGTCCAGCAGGAAGTTTCCTTGGCTCTGTCTGGTTGTTAGGTTTGATTTTTGGTCCCCGAAGAGCATTTAGTTTATAATCAGTAAGGAAGGGCTTTCAGAGGTCTGAACTTTTGCTGCCTCTATGCCGCCATCTTGACTCTGCCTCCTCATATTCTCTATTCTATGAAAATAGATGAAAGCAGAATATTTATTTGGTTATTCTCCTCCTTTTTCTTCTCATTTTTTTCTTTCTCACTTCCTCCTTGTTCTTTAAAAAATTACAATTGTGGAGGGGTCTGCATCTAGGACAATATTTTGTTGTTGTTGTTATTGCCTCTGAAAAGCATTGCTATTATAAATAGAGTACATCATATTGGAGCTCATTAACAACATTTTTAGAAGCATCAAGCCCTCAGGATTTCACCTAGAACCCTAAGAGGAGAGGTAGTGTTTTCCTGATATTGGAAAATAACCTGACAATCCAGTACAAGTTGACAAGAGTGAGCCCAGCAAAGGAATAGAATACTACAAAGAAACTGATGACCAATAGTTGGGCTCTGAATGATTTATTATTAATTAGATAATATAATATGATATTTGCATTAGAAGTCATGCTTAATTAAGTCACTATGTTTATTTAACTCCATGTGTTTTGATAGTAAATTCAACAAAAATCCTGTTGTTTAGAAATGTGAATGAAATGAGAAGTGCTGACATACCTTTAAATATGTCAGAAATTGGCCAGCTGACTCTATTCTGGCAAACACTTGGATTTTAAACTCCACTTTTAGATTGATGCCATATTTTTAGAAGTCAGAATATAGAAATGCATTTTCAAGTTAAAGTAGGATCAGGAAAAAATAATTTTTTTCTTCTCTCCCCATTACAAATAAAGATTTAATTATGTGGTTCATGACATTGCTGACAGAATCAAGAGAATGCTGTGGTCAGGACTGCTAAAATACTACTTATCTTTCAAGATCAAACCCAAATGACACCTTTTCATGAAGTGTTTCCTGATCTCCTCCCCTAACCCAGTCAAAGATTATTTTTAACTCCTTTTACCTTGAATAGATTTCCACCAAAAAATCTGTGCTTACCATTTGTGTAAAATAATCTCTCTCTCTCTCTCTCTCTCTCTCTCTCTCTCTCTCTCTCTCTCTCTCTCTCTCTCTCTCTCTTTTTCTCTCCTCTCTCTCTCTCTTTCTCTGTCTCTCTCTCTCTCTCTCTTTCTCTGTCTATCTCTAATCCCCACAATGACCCCAGGATGAGAGTGTTATCCTCAGTTTATGGATGAAATCACTGAATATGTGATTATGTAATTTGCCTACAAGCACACAGCTAGTAGGTATCTGAGACAAGATTTAAATTCAGATCTTCTTGACTTCAACTTTTCCACTCTTCACATTATGTCACTTTTCTGATTGAATGTACTATTTATTTTTCTACTTATTTGCTTGTGTCTTTTCCTCTACAACATAGACAGTGGTAAGGAAAGTGATCTGCAAACCTTAAAATATTCTGGCCAAGTGAGCTATCCATGATGATGATAAGGAATATATAGCTAATTAGACTTTCTATGCCCCCTTCCATGACATTCTCAGAGTTCTGCACAGAGTAGGTGCCTACTCAGCACTTCTTGTTTTACACTGAAGAGGCAATATAGCATAACGGAAAGAATTCAGGATTTGATGTGAGAGGATATAAGTTAAAATCTCACATCTGACTTTACCTCTTTTACCTTGAGAAAGACATTTTTTACTTTGTGGGTTTTGGTTGCTTTTCTCATAAGATAAGGCACTGGATAAGTGCCTTGAATATAGTAGATAATAAATGCTTGTTGAAATATATCTTGGGTTATTTCCTGCTCTAATATCACAGAGATTTTTATTGAATTGGGAGTGTGCTTGTCATTGCTGCATGGACTTTAGAGAATTACATTCAACCAGAATTGGATGGTATCTCATAGATTATCTAGCCTAACCCTTCAGTAACATCCCTTGAAAATAGTCATCCAGGTTCCACCTAAAGACCTCTCCTGACCTAGTTTCTAATGTGCACTGCCTTTTTACAACAGGACAGAAATGTCAATGAGTGACGTTATTGAAACTTGATAAAACTAGCATCTCTTTCTTCTCGAGGCATTAGACTAGACTGGCCTTTCCTATCTTTTTTTAATGAGTTTTTGAAATCTAGGACAGACAGAGCATCAGAACATTTCTTCTTCTTTTTTTTTCCTTCTACTTATTGGTACTTTTTTGATATTTATAACAAAATTTTAGCTGATAGATTTGGGTTGCTGTGAATATAAGAAGGTCAGATCTGCCCCAATGGATCAGCAACAGAGTTGATCCACCCTGGGAGCCTATCTCTGACAAGAACACTGAAGACGAGCTGTGGGAGAACACTGTCTTATCTCATATCATTTTCACAGATTATTGACTTCTCAGGCATCATTAACTTCTCTTGATAATTTATCATTATTTTGTAGGATCTTTGTTGGAACAGACTTTTGGCTTGTCCTTGTAATTTGGTCAGTTTGTTTTTTCTCAGATTGGTCAATGCATATTCTATCTGTCCCAAAATTTTAATAGGCAGTATGGAAGAGTAGAAAGAACATTGGGCTTCAACTCTAAAGTCCTAGATTAATATTTTTTTAGAGTCTTACCAACCTGGTAGCTGTGGACATATCATTTTCCCCATCACAGATTTAGCTTTCTTACCACTGCCCTTGTTCAGATCCTCATCAATTATCTGGAACTAATGAAATATACTTCTTTTCTTTTTCTCTTTGTCTCAGGTTTTTCCTTAATCTAATCCAGACTTTACACAAACAGGGAAACAATACTCCTAAAGCACAAATCTGACTATATAATCACCCTGATTGGTCAACTTCATTGGCTCCCCATTACTTCCAATATGAAATATAAACCATCATTTTGACACTTTGCAAGTTCACTCCTTGTTTCCAGACTTTTTACATATTACTCTAGGCCTCATACTCTGTCCTGGTCACTGTCCAAATGGCTATTCTGACTAGACATGCCTCTCCATCTCCAGTTGCCAAATTTTTACCCTAGTTGTAGAAAACTGCTCCTACTGCAAGGCATCACTGCCAGTGCAGGAGAGAGGAGGGTAAAATATTCTGCTCCTATTAGGCCCTAGAAGAGATGCAAAAGAAGAGACAAAGAATGATTCTCCAATAAGACTGGGGTTCTTGTAAAGTGATTGTCACAATGAACCTTTGAGAGACTTACACTAGGTGGTTACTTTTCCATTTCATAGATGAAGAAAATTAAGGGCCAGAAAGGTTGTTGCCCAAGTTCACAAAGTGAATAAATAACAAAGCTGGAATTCTAACCTATGTATACCTTCCTATTAAATATTCAGAAATTCTTTAACTACACAATGGGTCTTCAATTTCAGGATTCCCTTTGGGTTTATGCTATATTTATAATTCCCACCAAAATGCTTGTGTTTCCTCCTTAGAAGAAGTCAGTACTTCTTCTGACCCATCTGAGAAAAATTGTTCTGATTGACAGCGTCTCCAGGCTCTGCTCTCTACTGGGGAAATGACCAATTAGTCAGTCTCATAGGATCATGGATATCAATAATGATATCTGACACTGGTCAATCCTCCCCCAGAAATCTGTCTAGACTTAGTTATTTACAATCATACAGTAGGTGGGAATCTTCAGGAAATTTCACTTCTTTTAATTCTCATAATTAATTTAAGCTCCTCTTTAAATGCTATACAGATCCTAGAAATCAGTTTCATGAGCCCTTTCTCCTAAGAAAGATGGAAAGCACCTCAGTTATGGCCTCATCCATGTATTTCCAATATTTCAGAGAGAAACACTTTTGAAAAAATAGAAACCACTGTCTCCATAGGAAGGAGAGGTTTAATTCACAGTATCTCCTCTCTGGACACTTCCCTTTGTTCTATGCTTTCTTATTGATCTATTGAACCATTCCATTCTTCTCAGATCCTGTTTTGTTGATGGCTTCAATTTAGGAGATGGTGACTCCATAGCTTGACTTAATTATTTCCTAATGGGAATTGTATAGATCTCAAGATCCAGGAGATTCTCAATCTTTTAGGAGAAACTATACTTTTGTATATCTGGATTAACTCCAATATTTTTGCTAGGGAGAATATTATAATATTCCAAGGAAATGTTTTCTTCAGGAGAGAAAAATCCTTTCAATGATACACATGATACTGTCCTCTGTGCCTTTCTAGGTTTGGAGAGGAAATGGTATATGAATAGGACAAAATCAAAATTGATATTTACCTCATAGTTTGACAATAAGACTTTCTGCCCTTTATGAGGCTATTTTTTTTTTTTACCAATAGAGACACCTTCTATCAATGGGTCCCATATCTGGAATCTTTCCAGCTAGGCTAGGTCTGCCAGAACTTTTGATTTACTGACACAACTTTCTAGAAGCCAGAATTACTTCTCTATTACAAAAAGGCATTACAAGGAGGTTTTCAGTGGAAGCTATGAAGTATCAACCCTGTTTAACTTGTGTCAGGTTTAATTTGGATACACCTAATCAGCATGGTCCAGGGAAAAGACTTATCTTCCTAATATTCTATAACTTTGAGCCCATATACATTAGCTAAACAACAGCAATAATTAGATTTTATCAAGATCACCAGCCAGAATTCAAGTGTGATCAAGACAACTCATATTTATTTCCCTTTCATGCACCTGATCACAGTTGATTGTTACAGCTTTTTTCTGATAAAAGAGGTGGATGGTGGTGTGTTGTGGGGTATGTGTGTGTGTGTGTGTGTGTGTGTGTGTGTGTGTGTGTGTGTACACATGCCCGTTTGCTTCTTTTACAACTAAGGAACCTCTAGGAGGAAATAATTTTAATAATTTTTTAATTGCTGTCAAAAGCATTAACTCAAAACCAAGTTCCTTAATATTCTAGCCAGAGATATATGTACCATACTATGTCACTTTTTTGTTCAAATTCCATGTCAGGACAATTAGTTCTCAGACTACTATTTTAAGTCATTTTCCAATATTATGTCACATAATTTAAAAAAGACTGAAAAATATTTCTACGATCATACCTATTTTTTACACACACACACACAGAAAGAGCAAACTAGACTCAAATGATAAGTTTGAGTGATTTATTTATCATCTCTGACAGTTAGTTTCCTCATTGTTCTTAAATTTTTATACATATCTGTTTTGCACATTACATTAACAGATTATTCCAACTTCTTGAGATATTTCTTATAATAAAATATATAGTTAAATAAAATTTTAAAATGCAATGACCTCATCTGAAGATGCCTGCAATAGTTCATATCTGTATAATCCCTTGCCCCCTCTTTTAAATTAACCTATTTTTCCCCTTTCCCTCTTACTCCTGACCCCAATGGGTAGGGGGCAGGGGAGAAATTTCTTATCACAAATGTACATAGTCAAACAATGTACATAGATGTGTTTACATCCATATTTATATGAATGTTATATGTATACATATATATGCCATTATGCATACATAAACACACACATATGTCTTCTGGAATTATAACTGACCTTTGTTTTGATGATGATTTTCACAATATTCAGATTTGTTTTTAAAATGTCATTACATAAATTAATCTCCAAGTTCTGTTCATTTCATTTTTCAGTTTATACTAGAACTCAAAAGAATTCATTCTTATGAAATTGATGTTGCAGTGTAATTTGTTCTTCTAGTCCTATTAATCTTTTCGATATTGCTGCATCCCAGGTATATTCGTATGTTGAAAGTATTATTGATATATTGATATTGTAACCTATGTGCTCATGTACCAGACTCCTGGTTATGTTACTTCTTGATTATTGTATTTCCAAATCTTCAGTCCAAAGGTCAAAAGAATTCCTGGCCAGAATATTAGTTGCCACAGATTCCTAACTAATTCCTGGCCAGACCACATTCCATACCAAGTCACATGTTTGATTAACCTCCTCCTCTATGATTACGTGGTTGTCAATCGAGCCAATGTTAAATCCTATGCCATGTCACATGTTCATTAGCTACCTCCCACTCCATATTCCTGGATTCTTCAAGAAAAGTTTGGGAACATGGGTAGCACCCTATCTCTCAATACCATCAGAGGAGCAAGCATGATAGAGCCCATGTTTTTTAACTCCTTGTCTCTGAGTCTTTATTCCTTTGTCACTCTCTCTGTTTCTCTCTCTCTGTCTCTCTCTCTCTCTGTGTGTCTCTCTGTGTGTCTCTCTCTGTCTCTCTGTCTCTCTCTGTCTCTCTGTCTCTGTCTCTCTGTCTCTCTGTCTCTCTCTCTCTGTGTCTCTCTCTGTCTCTCTCTGTCTCTCCCTGTCTCTCTGTCTCTGTCTCTGTCTCTCTGTCTCTCTGTCTCTCTCTCTCTCTCTGTGTGTCTCTCTCTGTCTCTCTGTCTCTGTCTCTGTCTCTGTCTCTGTCTCTCTTTCTCTCTCTCTCTCTCTTTCTCTCTGTCTCTCTCTCTCTCTCTCTCTCTCTCTCTCTCTCTCTCTCTCTCTCTCTCTCTCTCTCTCTCTCTCTCTCCTTTACCCATTTTCCTTCAGTTTCCATTCTCCTTCTCAGGTGTCCACCCATGAATATATATATTAATTTATAACTGCAGACAGTAATAGATATCATCTATTTCCTCATTTCTTATAACACAACAATCCTCTAGCACATTCATATACCACAACCTTTTAGCCATTCTTCAATTGATGGGCAATCCCTTAATTTCGTTTGTTTGTTCGGTTTTGCCATCACAAAATGGAGAAAGAGAGAGAGAATGAGATAGAGATGTTTTTCTTCTATTTAAAGGATCTTTTCTTCTTGCTTTTATTTCTTCTGGGTATAAGACTTACAGAAGTATAGCTGCATTTTTTCCTTATCTACAAAGTATGTTAATAATACCTTCATCCTCTACTTCAAAAGAGTTATTGTAATGATCAAATAATATAATGTAAGTCCTATGGTTGTCATAATGGTCCAGTGAGATATATGACATCAGGCACTTTGCAAACCTTAAAGTGGTATATTAATGTTATTAATAATAGTAGCAGTAGTATTAGTATCAGTTTTTAAACAAATGTTAAGCAAATATGTTATCATCATCATCACAATTTTTGGTTCTTAACAGACATATAAAACTAATTTTTAGAATTTAAATTTAGAATTTACTCCTTATTGGTACAATTGGATTTTCTTACTTTTCAGTAGTTTTCAGTCATGTCTAATTCTCCATGGCCCCATTTGAGATTTTTTTGGCAAAAATACTGGAGTTATTTGACTTTTACTTCTCAACTCAGTTTACAAATGAGAAAACTGAGGCAAGGAGAGTTAAGTGACTTGCTCAGGGACACATAGCTAGTAAGTTTCTGAGGCCAAATGTGAACCAATGAAAATGAAATTTTCTGATTTAAAGATGAGTGTTCTATTTACTGCGCCACTCAGCTGCTTCAAAACTGGGTTTAGGACTATCTTTAATCAAATCATTCTTGGTCAGAATCCAAGAATCTCAAGGATGAAATGAATATTATATGAAAGGGTTGTCACAAATTCTAAGGCCACAAGCATATTGATAACACTCTAGTATGCACTTCAAACAGATTTAAATGTAATTGGAAAATATTTAACAAAACAAAAATACAGAAGAATAGAGAAGTTAACAAGTAGTTTTTCAAATTATTAAGTGTTCAGAATGTTCCTTATTAATGTTTTAATGGCCTCCATTCTATGTGAGTTGGACACTACTGGTTTAAGTCATTTAGTTTGAACTCTATCTAAATAAGAGTTCTCTCTATTGCAACTAATGAAGCAACTCAAACTGTTTAGGGACCTTTCTGTTAAAAAAATACTTATTTTGTCTGCTTCATTTTTTTTTCTGTGCATACAATTTCTATCTGTTGTTCCTAGTTCTGCTCTCTGGGGCAAGTAAAGAAGTCAATCAGTCATTCAGCAATTAATATTTGTTAAGTACTTGCTACAATCCAAGGGCTATAATAAACGTTGGAGCAAATCTAGTGCTATATAACAGGCCTTCAAGTACTTGACTTATCCTCCTTTTCTTTGACTTCTTTTTCCAGATTTAACAATTCCAGGTCCTTTAAGTGATTTTTGATATTTTCTAAAAACCAGTGATATTCAGGATGACCTGATCCTAGACAAGACCACTCAAAGCCACTTCTCCCTTCCCCTGGAGATTCTGTTCATGCTCTTCTAGAGGGTGTGTTTGTCAATGTTCCTGTAAAAACTGCCTCTTAGACCAGGACATAATCCTCCAGATATATTTTGACCAGGGAACCTCAATTTTTAGACATTTTTATAGCTGATGTCATAGATATTTTTCATAACATGAATACAGCAAATTATTGAGAGATTTCCCAAGTGCCTACCATCTCCTACAGTAAAATGTTTGGAGGCTATATCCACAATACATAATCCTTTATGAATTCCCCTCAAAAAATTGCCCAGAAGTTGCAGTAGATACTGACTCTAGCCTACTTGATACCTCTTGATTCTGTGTATGGTAAAGTCTAGATGTCCTTGGCTGAAACAGACATTTAGGGCTGACTATTAGCAAATGGATTCACTTCCAAGGCCACAGTCATCATGTCATAGTGAATAATTGAGTACAATGGTACTTTCAAGATCATCTCTCTTATTTTTAGACGACTAACTTGGAGCATCTGTTGTTTTTATTGCTTGTATTTTTCTGTTTTTGTTTTTTTGAAGAAGTGCTGTCAATTATGGATTATATAGTAACAGACTAGTCACAAAAAAAAAAAGGACTCCAGTCAGTGAAATCACAGAATCATAGGATATTAAGATCAGAAGAGACCACAGAGCTAATCAACTGTAGCCTTTGCTCTCTTTAATATCCCTAATAAGTAATCATTCAGTGTCTGCTGGAACACACCAAGTGATGCAAAACTCACCACTTTCAGAGGTAACTCATTCCATTCCTGGACACCCTAATTAATAAAAAGTTCTATTGAACTCAAATCAATTAGGTGGAAGCATGTAGGTAATTCCTGGTCATCTTTCCTAAATGAGTTTTGATTTTAATGCTATTAAAATACAAAGTCTAAAGTCCTGAATTTTGGTATTAATACATGAATTATTTGATTGAAATTCAGATACTGCATACTAAGTCAGTCAAGCCTCACCCCTCTAGAAGTTGGGGGGAGGGGACTGGCTTATTGACTCTTCAAGGACAGCCTTTTCTTTGAAGTATTCTGCCAATTTTGCATGTTCTACTTAGAAATAGCTGATGGATCCTGTTCAAAGGAAATTTTATAAAGCATTAAATAAAATAGATAATATTTATATCCTCATGGGGGAAGGTAGTATGACCACAGGATATTTTTCTATGAATTTGGGCAAGTCATTTGACTCAAGTGAGCCTTACTTTTCACAGCAGCAAATAGAGGGGTAATAGTCCCTATCCTTTTATTACTCTTGAATCAAATGAGATAATGCTTACAAAAGCACACTTTAATCCATAAAGCTCTATTCAAAGGTATGCAATTGTGGAAGCTTCCATCCTACTTTGCAAATGAAAAGTTTGGAGAAATGTGGCATTTGTTTCCACTCTCTTCAAAAAGGGTGGATTTATAGTATGCATGTGAGGGGAGAAAAAGGTTCTTGTAACTAACAAGATAAAGGACCACACTTTGACTGCAGGCTGAAACAATACATGTATAGGGCATACAGGTAATTGTCTTTATCTGGGCAGACCAAGAAGTCTAACAAGCTATCAGCTTGATGGATCAATATTTGAGGAAGCTAATCCCTAACCCTTGATTCAAATACTAGAGAGCTCCTTGCCCCACCATTGCCTAAATTCTAGAAGGCAACTCAAGCCTCACAAGGAGTTTGTAATTTGGTAGCATTCAGCAACATTCTTGCTGCTTTTGCCATGTCTCCTCCCTTAATTCTACCATTCTTTGAAAACAAGCATGTGATCTCATCTCTGCCATCTTCATTCTGCTCAGCATTGACCTAAATGAAAGAAAAACTAAATTTGGAACACAAATATAGAGAAGTGAAAGATAATGTGAAATAAGCGAAGTAAAAAGGAAATGTCACATAATGAAAATGGTTATCTCCCACTATAGAAGGAACGGATAGGATCTGAATGCAGATTAAAGCATTTCTTTCATTAATGTTTCTCTAGTGTAAGCAATATGTCTTGTTTCACCATATAACAAACATGGGGATGTATTGTATGATGATATATGTATGACATATTATAATATCTGTCTTCTTAGGGAGCCTGGAGAGGTGGGAAGGATGATCAGGACAGGGATTATGAAATGCTAGAAAATAATGATTAAAAACTGTATTGACAGGTAATTTAAAAAGAAAAAAATCGAGTTTGTTGGGGTAGCTAAGTGGCTCAGTAGATAGAAAGCCAGGCCTGGGAATGAGAGAATCTGGGTTCAAATTTGGCACCAGATATTTCGATGGTCAAGTCATTTAACCTCAATTGACTAGCTCCTTTCCTTTCCTACTGCTCTTCTCCCTTGAAACCAATAATCAGTATTAGTTCTAAGACAGACAGGAAGGTTTTTTTTTTTTTTTAAAGAACATGTGATCTCTACATAAGCAAGTATTTGGATCATTGAAGACTGGATTCATCGAAAAATTTTAATGATATCAAGTTTAACAGAAAAACAACATCAGATCAAGCTACATTGGTTTCCCCTCGTGAATGTCCAGTTCCTTATAAAACCCTTGGAGAAATCTATTTCCATTAATTAAGATGTTCCCAGTGTTCTTGCTGACCCTTTGTTAATATTATTACTACTATTACAATGACTGATGATACATACAAATGACTGATACTTACATAGCATTTTGGAGTTTACAAGTCACTTTACACATATCAGGTATCCCAAAGGTTTTTAAGCTTTTCTTTTTAAGACTATAGATTCAAATACTTAAAAATTCTACTGAAAAGTATGGATACCTTTTATTATCTCATTTAATATTTTTTTTTCATTTTTTTAAACCCTTATCCATCTTGGAATTAATACTGTATTTTGGTTCCAAGGCAATGCGGGTTAAGTGATTTGTCCAGGGTTACATAGCTGGGAAGTGTCTGAGGTCAGATTTGAACCCATGAACTTCTCTAGCCCAGGCTCCTAATCGACTGAGCCAGCTATCTGCCCCCATCATTGGGACTTTCTATCTGCTTTCTTCTCTCGTTGCCTCCTTAGAACACTTTTTTTTTTTTGGTCAGCTCTACTGTCTCTGCTAATGAAATCAATTCGTCAACATTTTTTTTTTTCCAGGAAAGGCATCTAACTTGAACTTAGGTCTTCTGGAAGGACCCAGTGGTCACAGTGACCCCAGGAAGCAATGACATTTTAGCAGTCTTATTAACATTTACATTTATTACCTTGTAGACAGTGTTCTACACTGAGTCTTGTAGGGAAAACAACGTGTATTACATTTCTTGAGAGGTGGAGGAAAGGAGATATTCTCAAGAGCCAGAAGGAAGGAGAATCTTCAAATGCCTTTGTATTTTTTTTTTAACAAATGACACTGAGTAGACAAAATACATCCTCTGCTGTTAGTGTTTCACTGGGCAGTTTTTCAAATTAATGCAGTTTAACTATTACATTAACTTAATGGCTATTTTCCCCTACTTTAACCATGTTAAATGTGCCGGCAATAATGAGCTTCTAATGCTGTCTCTTTTAAGTCTCAGAGGCATCTTTAGGGCCCTGCTTATCTGCTGGATCATAAAGCTGCATAATTTAGTATTCAAACAATTCATTTAAAACTGAAGCACCCAGAATTACCGTAAAATTAATCAGAACAAAGTCATCTTAACCCGTCAGTTCGGTTTATCGCTAGTTAGCAAATTTGAAAGTGTAAGTAATAGAAATAAAAATCTTGACTGAGTGTCATGGTTTCTCCTTTTACTTCAGACTCCTCCCACTCACAGAAATCATTTTAGCCAAAGAGGGACAGTTAATATTAACCGTATTCTGACCAATATAGGTGAGAAATCAGAATTTTAAGCTTCTTCCATTTCATTTCCTTAAGAGCCACTTCTGGGGAGAAGAAGGGGGAAAAAGAAATAATTGCCTTTTAAAATCATCCTGGAATTGGAGATATCTAGGGAAAAAAGAGTTTACCTGACAACTTGTCGTAATCTAGAGTTTATTGCATCTCTGGCAACTTTTTAGACTTTGTTGAATTAAAAATTATGACTGTTGCCATGCAATAACCAAGGTAAATTTCTTGGGGGTGGAATGTGTGTATGTGTATGTGTGCATGCACATGCCCAGGAATGAGTATATTTGGAATATATTTCTGAAATTGTTGATATTGTAAATGGGAATTATTTGTTCTTTCTAAGTTTACACTTGTGAAAGGGAATCCTTTATTCCCTTTGTCTATTTTGAGTTGATACTAACTTAAGTATCCCTACTTAGATTGTGAAGACAGGATTAACTCTCTTTTGTCTACTTTTGAATCAACAAAAGATTGAACACCCTGCTTAGTACTAGGTGAGAAGCTAGTGAGGTAGAGAACTCACAAGTCACTTAATTACAGAGCTCCACCCTTTTAACTCAGTCCCAAACTTATGTATCCTATGATTAGATTTTACACCCTCAGAAATTCAATCAACCAGGAATTTGTGAACCCTTTTCATGAGTATTCAACCCTCCAGAAAGTGAGAAGTTGTTCCAACAAAAACTGTCCCCTGGGCAGTGCTAGACAACTTGGAAACTGTGATTGACTCCTGTGAAGAGAGGCAGAGACAAGAAATCACCATAAAAAGCCATGAATCCTGTGCCTTGAGTCAGTCTTATGGAGATAGTCTCCTGACTGGAGACGGGAGACTGGAGTCTTAGCTGGAGACTATGGCTTAGATTGTGGGCTTGGAGCTCAGTTTCAACTTGGACTCTGTCTCCTGGACTACTTTATGTGGTGAGTGAAAGGCTGACTCTTTTCCTAATTTCTGGAGAGACTAGTTTCCATCTTAGAGGAAGTCTTGTGATTACCTACTACCAGCCTTCCTGGTTGAGAGCTAATTAATCTCTGCCTGGATTGTTAGGATAACTTTTTTATCCCCTTCACATTTCCCCACTTTATTGTTTCCTCTCTATTTTGTAAATAAATTTCTGACTTGAGATATAATAAATGCTGGTGACTATATAATTTCATAAAATTATTGTCCAACCATTAATTTTCACCTTTACAATATCCTCACAAATACTGGTGATGATTTACAATTTGCCCTCTAGAATTTTCTTCAATCAGTCCCATAATTCCTGAACTTTTCAAATTTCTAATATCTTTTCAGAATATTTAGCATCAAGGGATAATTTTAGTATCCTGCAATTTTCTAATTGGGACTTACTCTTTCCAGAGTTTCCCAAGAATCCATTCATTTTAATAAGTTTTTCTTCTCTACCAATGGTGAGCCAGGAATAGTGCCAGGTGGTAGGGACACAATGACAAACACATATTTTTGCCATAAAGCTTTCTATCTTTTACCACATTTTAAAAAGTCTTTCTAGAACCTAAAATATTAAAGGGTAGCTAATGATAACCTGAAATTTGATGTCATCTACCAACTGCTGAAACTCCAAAGACTGTCTAGAATTGCATTATTCATGGAGCGATTGATAATATTTTACATCTTTCACATTCTGGATTTTATAGAATCTCACCATATGTATCACTTCAGTGTTTCAAAAGCTACCCAATGACCTACTCTTATCTCGTTCTGGAACTCTCACCTTCTTGTTGAAATTCAAAGGTCATTTATTTACCTTTACAAATCAGATGTATTTATTAGTGGAACATGTTTCCTCTTATAATTTTCTTAGGATACCTTTCATCACCTCTAAAAATAACATGAAAATCTGTTATTATGGTGTCTTAATCTTCAACCTCTGATATATTGTGGTAGAAATAGTGTGAGAGGACTTGAATTTGAGTATTGCCTTTACTACCTCCTGACTTTGTGAAGGTATGTCACTTCATTTCTCATATTCTTGTTTTGTTCATCTAAACAATGAGTTACAGATCTATACAATGAGTTTGGAGTAGTTCAACTCAAAGGTATCTTCTATCCTTAAGTGAATCACAAGTAGTGCTCCCCAGAGTTTACTGATGAACCAATCATTTCAATGCATTTGCCTCTAAATAATTCTACTTGTTTTGAAAGTTAGAGACCATTTTTTCCCAAAGGGATTTGCTAAAGTATTTTTAAAAATAGGGGTAGGTATATCTCACCCCAATGACCTGACTTAACTCTTTTCTCCCCTCAGTTGTTTACTATCCATCATTGTTTGACCATTAGAAGTGTCTTTAATTTTTTCAATTTACTTCAGCTTTTCTATGATTTTCTTTTGTTCCTTTAGTAAGAGAGATGGAAAAAGTCATCATTTTGAGTTTTATAACAATCATTCAATTAAAAAATATATGTGAGCTTTATTAGTTGTACTTTTTCACCTACTTAAAGAGGCATGATATTTTAGACTGGGTGATTGATTGGAAGATGATAAATGAGGTGTCTAAGTACAATTCAGCTACTGAGTCATGATGTGGTCTTGGGCAAATCATTTGACTTCTCCAGTTAATTTAAATCAGTTTCATCATAAAGAAGATGATTAAATGATCTTAGATATCATCCAGACTAAGAATTCTATTTTTGTTCTGTGGTAGAGGCATGGAGAGAGAGAGAGGACTTGTAAGCCAAGATGCAAGAAACAAGCTGGGGACATAACCTCCTGTCAATCAAGAGGAAGGTTCCAAATGGAATGTTACCAGGAGTGGCAGTTGGGGTTTTCTGGCCACAGAGAGGAGAAGGAGAAACTTGGCTTTGGAGTTGGTTGTCTCTTTGAGAGGTGAGCTGGCCAGGAGAAACTGAGAGACTTTGGACTTTGTTTTCTCTCTGGGGTTAAGCTGAGAGATGTTGCTGGCTTTGTGAAGAAGAAGAAAAAGGATTTTAAACAGCTGTTGTCCTCCATCTCTCTAAGTGTCTTAGAGTCACAGTTTGTGACAGGACTACTTTCTCAAACCCTTAAATTCTCCCTCATTTTAGATTAGGGACATCCTCATCCCTCTTACCTCAGTTTCCTATCCTGTTATCCCAATAAACCCTTTGACTTGAAAAGGAAAAGAAAAAGAGTATCTTTATAGTTTACTCAAGGGGGGAGGGAAGAAGCCAATGGCTTCAAGAAGAACTGGGAGATGAGGGAGAGGGTTGGAGAAGGGAGGGAGTGAAGGGGGAAGGAGATTAGAAAGATATACTGATCCATCAGCCATCAGTAGGGATCAGTAGACAAACCCCAGAGCATTCCCCAGAGTAGTTCCCCTGTGTGGCAGCATCCCTGTACTAATATTCCTCAGTATTTCTCATTCCTACCTCCATTACCACCAAGCAGTTTCAGGATCCTCTCTAGCACCTCTCTCCAGTCACAGCCAGCCAGAGCATAGTCATTTACAGCAACAAGAAACTGTTTCTTCAATTTACTTTTTCTCTATTTCAGTTCTAAGGCTACTTTCAGCTTTAACATTATACAATCTGTTTTTCAAATAGTATACCAGTCCTAACATTTTGTAGTCTATACACTAAGATCTCTTCACAAATTAATTATATTACTAAATGAACTTGTGTAAAACCTTTTTCCACTAGTAATGTCTACCCAGGAGCTTACTACCTTTTTGACTCATTTAGCATATATCTAAGTTCAAACTACTTGCAAAATATGCTTGTAGTCTGTCAATTTAATAAACTTTACTTTTAATCCCAGGTCCCTGATTGAACTACCCAAATTGGACCTGCCCACCTAGAAAATCTCATTGACTGACAGATTTTCCCTCTTTGCTCTACATTTCCTTTTATGTTCTATTCTCTGATAATAAATTAGTAAATTTTGTTTAGTCCTTTCATCCATGTCTGACTCTTTGTAACATAACTTGTCAAAGATAGTGAAATAATTTGTCATTTCCTTCTCTAGCTCATTTTATAATTGAGAAAATGGAAACAAACAGGGTTAAGTGATTTGCCCAGGGTCATACAGCTAGTGTCTGATGTCAAATTTGAACTCAAAGATTCCAAATCTGATATTCCATCCATTTTGCCACCTAGCTGCCACTAAATTAGTAAATAAATCTATAATAGCACATCAGTGACTACTAATCATTCAATGTTTTATCACTCCCAAATAAGACATAGGAATTCTGGACTGAAGTCTCCTGGAGATAATGAATTAAGATAAAATTTAATAATGTGAATATCAAGTGCCATGATGAGAGGATGGGGAGGTTTTCTTGTTTTGTTTTGTTTTTTTGTTTTGTTATTTGGTTGAGTTGTCCTGATGCTTAAATAATAATGATAGACAATAATTCTACTGGCCCTATTTTAAAGGCAAGTTTAGTCCTGCTATCCTTTCTTGTGATATTTATTCACTGATTTCAAGGTAGGAAATGATATTGGCATGATGCCTTCATTTTTACAAGGGAATCTTATATTCACAGAGGTTAAGTATCCTGTATGGGGTCTCAGAGACAAATCTCCCCTTATCATAAGAGAAACAAAATGAATTAAAAATTAGGAAGCCTAAGTTCTAGTTAAAGATCTACTATTAATTTTTGTGTGATCTTAGGCAAATCACTTCCTCTAAATGAAGCTCAGTTTCCTTATATGTACATAATGAGCAGTTAGAAGTAAATTATTTCCAAGGTTCCTTCAAATACCATGATTCTGTGGTTAATTTTTTAATAATTTTATAATATAATATGACTTTATATTATATAATATATATAAATGCATATATATATTATATAATATATATTATAATATAATATAATTTTATAATGGCAAAATATAAGCCAGAGTTAAGTACATTCCTCTGTACCATCAGCTAAGGTGCTTTCTTAGTTATTTGCCTATATATCCACAGTCCAAGAGTCAATTGTTTGAGTATGTCAGATATAAGACCACCACCAGAGAGTCAGGTCCATTAAAAGCTTGAAAACTTCAAGAAAACACAGAGGCAGGTGGGAAAGCATTTAATTAGCTAAACAGTGGCTTAGATGTATTGGCTGCTGCTGCAATTCTAAATCTTCACAACCCACACAGCACACAGATCCAGCAGTTTTATAAGGATTATGAAAAAAGATTTTAGAAATGCTTCTAAGGAGAAGGGAGAAGGGTGTTTTCTGAACCATATGTGCCTTTTTTAGTAGCAGGTAAAATCTGGACACCTTCTCAGAGACTTTGAGCATAATTGTTCTAACTTGAGGGAGCATGGCGCTATCCAACAGTCATAGACTGGGTTGCAAGATACCTGGATTCTAATTATGTATTTTCCATGGTGATCTTTGGCAAAATCACCTTCTAAAATTTTTAATTTCTTTTTCAAGTTAGAGGCAGTGGGAAATAGATTATCTCTCAAGGTTTCACCCACTTGAAAATTGTCATTTGTAAGGTTCTTTGGAGTTCTGACATCTCAGCTTACTATTGTTAAATTTTTATTTATGGTTGGACTTGAATATATTTAATTTGGTGGTTGCCAGGGATTTAATTTATAAATCCCAAAATGAATTAATAAAGTAAAATTGGAATTTATGGTAGTTTATTTACAATAGAGGGAATATATTATGGAATGAGAGAGAGAAAACTCCAGCTTCCTCTGAGCAAGGTAGAAATTGTAAGGCCCTAATCAGTGTAAAGGAGTCTCAAGATGATGGGCCTTTCTTGGAGGTTCACACCTCCAGAAAGGCAGGTAAACTAAGTCAGTTTTTCACTCACCATGGTGACTGTCTAAAAGGAAATCAGCCTGAGGTCTCCTATAGGAGCTCCTCCACAGTCCAGTTCCACAGTAAAGTCTAAGTGTCTGTCTTCTAGTCTCTCCTCTGAGTGACTTCTTCACTCCAAGCTGGAGAGACTGATCCTTCAGTCCAACTCCAAGTCATAGTTCTTTGATCTAACTATTATGGCCTCTGTGGTCCTCTATTTAAAGATCTTTTTCTTTTGTGTCACCTCCCCTAAACTTACATCTACCAGTCACAGCAGATGCTCTCTCCAGGACTTCCCACTCTTTAGTTCACACCTTTTTTGGTTAGATTATACCTTTTCTGGTTATATCACACCTTTTGTAGTTAGTTCACACCTTTAGTGGTTAATTACTTTTTGTATGGGATTAAAATCTAAAAATAGACTGGGGATTACAATTCAATCTTCCCAATAAAGGAGGAGCTAAGTACCTTCATTGTTACAATCAGGGGATTATAATTTAATTTCACAATCAAGAAAGAGCTAAGTATCTTCACTGTTAATCAGGAGATAACCAAATCCAATCTTCACACTATCCAAGCCTTCTCTGCGTCTGTTTCCTCTACATTGACATCAGTGCTTCTTATATTTCATGAAATATTTATTTGATCTAGCTCTTCTTACATCTAAGTCTTCCTCTCAATTCACTTTCATCTCCCCTTCATATTGGTTTCATGGTCTCAAATCTCTCTCCACTATAATCCACATTCCAAACAGGTCTCAATAGGATCTCCCTTAAATTTTGTTAATAATATGTTGCTTCTTCACTGAATAAAATAAAATATCTTTCTTTTTTTTTCTCTAGAATCATCATTGTCATCATCAGCAGTCTACTCTGTTTGGTTTTTAAGGTCCTTCACAACCTATCCACAATGTCCCTTTCGAGCATCATTAATCACCTTGCCATACTTTCTTCTCTGGCCAAATTCTTCTGTTCCTCGCATATAACACCATATTCCTACCTCTGTACTTTTATGCTGCATGTTCTTAAGTCTATAATGCTCTCCCACCTCACCACTACTTCCTTTACATCATTCAAGACTCAGTTGAAATTCTGCCTTTCACAGGAAGTCCTTCTCAATCTCTGCAACTGCTTCCTTATATTTATTTAATATTTATTGCAGTTTCCCTCTTGAAGGTAAGTTCCTTGAGGGAAAGGACCCCACATTTTTACTTTTGTCTGGGTATAATTTAAGACAATGCCTGCTATATTTGTTGGTGTTCAGTTGTTTTAATCATTCCTGACTCTTTATGACCCCATTTTGGGCTTTCTTTGCAAAGCAACTGTAATGGTTTTCCCATTCTTTCTCCAATTCATTTTATTTACAAGGAAACTGAAGAAAACAGGGTTAACTTATTTTCCCAGCTTCACACAGCTATAAATGTCCGAGTCAAGGTTTTAATTTAAGACTTTCTGACTATAGGACCAACAACATTCTATTCACTGTTGTTCCACCTACTTGCCCTGACTGGTATATATTAGCCATTTACTAAATTAATGTTTCTTCTCCTCCTTTTCATTTTATTTTCCCAATTACATGTAATAACAATTTTCAACATATATTTTCTGAGATTATAAAATCAAAATTGTCTCTTTCCCTCCCTTCCCTCTCCCAACTCTCCGAATCAGTGAGAGTAAGCAATTTGATCTGGGTTATACATTTATTATCATGAAAAATTTACTTTCATAGTAGTCATTGTTGAAAGAGAACAATCATATAAAACCAAAATTCCCAAAGAAAAACAGTGAACAATGTATGCTCTGATCTGCATTCCAATTAGAACAGTTCTATATCTGGAAGTGGATAGCATTCTTTGTCAAAAGTTCTTCAGGATTGTCCTTTTATTATTGAATTGTGGAGAGTAGCTAAATTTTTCATAGCTGGCCATCCCACACATTGTTATTATGTGCAATGTACTCCTGGTTCTGCTTATTTCACTCTGCATCAGTTTCAGTATTTTTCTGAAATCATTCTAATCATCATTTCTTATAACAGAATAATATTCCATCACCATCATGTACTGTAATTTGTTTGTTTGATATTCTCTCAATTTCAAATTTTTGCCATCACAAAAAAGAGTTGTTATAAGCAATTTTTTTTAATAAAAGAAGGTCCTTCAGTGACTTTTTTATATTTTTGGAATACAGATAGTGTTATTAAAATATCAAATGGTATGTACAGTTTTATAGATCTCTGGGCATAGTTCCAAATTGTCCTCCAGAATGGTTTTATCATTTCAGAACTCTACCAACATGAATTATTGTCCTAATTTTGCCACATCACCTCCAACATTTATTATTTTCCTTTGTCCAATCTGATAGGTATGAGGTGATACCACAGAGTTGTTTTAATTTTCCTTTCTCTAGTTAAGTGATTTAGAATATTTTGATATGATTGTTGATAGCTTTGATCTCTTTACCTGAAAACTGCTTGCTCATATTCTTTGATCATTTGTCAATTGGGGAATGACTTATCTTTTTATAAATTTGACTTAATTCTCTATGTATTTGAAAACTAAGACCTCTATTAGAGAAATTAGTTGAAACCTCTCCAAATTTATTATTTTCCTTTTAATATTGGTTATAATGGTTTTGTTTGTATAAAACTTTTACATTTAAAATAAACAAAATTATTCATTTATGTCGTGTAATCGTCTCCATCTCTTGTTTGGTCATTTTTTTTCTTCCCTATAGTTCTGATAGCTAAACTATTCTATACTCCCCTAATTTACTTATGGGATCACCTTTTATGTCCAGATCACATATCCATTTCGAATTTGCCTTGGTATAGTAGGTGAGATATTGATCAATACCTAGTTTCTGTCATATAATTTTCCATTTTTCCCATCAGGTTTTGTCAAGCAGTGAGTACTTATCCCCAATGCTCAGTTCTTTGTGTTCTTCAAACACAAAGGTCATTTGTGTTCTTCAAACACAAATGCTAAGGTCATTTATCCCTGTATATTATGTATATAATCTATTCCATTAAGCTACATTCTATTTTCCAGGCATTACCAGTTTTGTTTTGATGTTTACTGCTTTATAATACAGTTTGAGATCTTGTACTTCCAGAACATCTTCCTTCATATATTCATTTTCCTATTGTTTTGCTATTCTTTTTTTTAAATTATATCCTTGAAGGAAATAATAAAATATAAATTACATACATAATTTTCTCTTGAACATTTTAACAATGACACACTCATATACATATGAAATATAGCACACTGTCCTCATAAATGCCTGAATATCAATCACAATGGAAAAATATCCCCTGCTTTGCTAACACATGAATCCACAAAATATACAATTTTAATAAAAATCTGTTATATAACTTCATTTTTTTCATATCTGAAGAAGAACAAGTACTTATAAAGATATAACAATGGCCTCATTCCTTTTTTCTCCCTCTCTTTTTTTTTGCTTTTAAACATTATTTTTATTTGGTCAATTTCAAACATTATTCATTGGATACAAAAATCATTTTCTTTTTCTCCCTTCTTTTGCATTCTTGACCTTTTCTTCATCCAGATTAATTTTGTTATTTTTCTAGTTTTATGTAATAATTTTTTTTGTATGGTACTGAATAAGTAAATTAATTTGGGATGAATTATCTTTTTTTTTAATTATATTAGCTTTGCCTATCCATGAACAATTAATGTTTTTCCAGCTTTTTGAATCTGATTTTCTTTATGTTCATATAGTTCCTGTGTTTGTCTTGGCAAGTAGATTCCCAAGTATTTTATATTGTCTAAAATTTTTTTAAATGCAATTTTCCTTTTTAATTTGTTCTCCTTATCCTTCACCTCCTCCTTCTTTTCTCTTACATTATATCAGTATGTTTGTGTAATGTAACGTTCATCCTCTTGAGTTTTAAGCTTCCTGAGGTCAAGTACTATGATATTTTTTATTATTGTATATCCAGTATTGACCATGATGCTTGCCACATAAAAGGGTCTTACATTTTCTTTAAAATGAAATGAAAAAAAAGAGAATTATGGACCCTATGAAGATCATTCTACGTTATACCCTGAACTCAGATAGAAGTAAAGAGAGAGGTATTTCCTCTACCCTATGAAAATTCAAACCCTTTAGCTTATTCGCTTGGGGAAGACAATATAGCTAGAAGAGAGGTGGTTAGGAGTTTCTGATGAATTTCTGATGTAAGACAACTTGAAGTCTCAAGATATCTAAATTTTAAGATCCCCAAATTTCCCCCTCTACTAGTAAAAAGCCTGAGAGACTAAGGTTCCTGGAAAACAGTCATTTTTAACATCCTAAAGAGGAAGGAAAGCCATAGGTGAAAGACACTTTCATATTTTTAAGTCTGCTGAATCATGAGAGAAAAAGAAATTTAGTGAGACAGGAGCAGAATGAACTATAATCCAGCACAATCCTCTTTATGTGATGGAAATTTTCTAAATTCTGAACATTTGTAATAATTCTGTGTACCTCTCATAGAACACATATTACATGCCACTTTGTATTATAGTGTAATATTTATAGGGAAAATGTGTTGGGGATTGAAGAACAGGGGATATGGAAGGTTTTATAACAGGGAATGGAGCAATTGAAGAGAGAGGGAATATGGCTGCCGGTGAGGTAAAAGGAGAGAGATGCCCCTGCCAAGAGGCTATTTTTGAAAAATGGGATTCCCAAGAAATGGGCCAACTAAGATAGCCTGAGGGTACATCTTCTCTTTTGATTGAAGATACCCCAGAGCAGGTAAGCACTGACCCTCCTAAGGAACAAGCCTCCCCCTGACCAACGTACCCCAGCAGGGGTCCAATAAGGAGCATCTATGGTTGAATGGCTGTCCTGAGGTTCAGCTCCCTCTATGTCCCCTGAAATGATAGTCCCCTTATCTGACTGCGATTATTTAGATAAAGTTGAATTTAATAACAAGGTTGGATTGGGGAGGTATCAGGGAAGAGGGAATTAGGATTTCTCCCTAGATTGGTTTTCAGTCTCTCTCAGCTTTTGAGCTGAGGTCAGGCTTCACAGGCTGGTGGAGGGTTTATTTTATTCCTGTCTATGCTAATGCTAGCTTTCATAGATTCAAAGTCTTTAACAGTAGACATCAAGAGGAAGAAAAGTTCTGATCTTCAGAGCTAGTTGGGCCTGTCTCTTCAGGCTGATGCCCCTTAAAACCGGCCTTACAGTTCAAACTGCTCGCCTTTAGTCCTTTTGTCTGACGACAGGATCACAGGAATCCAGGTAGAGCACACAGTTGGGAAAATCAAGAATAGAGGCACTTCTATCCAGAGATAGGGAGAGAAGCTCCTTCTAGTCCAAGGGCCAAGAAGAGAGTCAGTCAGGAGATCAACTGTCACTCCCAGTTGCCCCTCCCCCCACCAACTGTAATTCTTGTCATTATCTTCTCTCTAACATTCCAACTGCTGTTTGTTCCACCTAATTGGCAGAAAGTCCAAAACTTGCTTTAGTTTTCCTTTCCACAACAGCCATTAGAATACTTGACTTTTTGCTCCTATTGTTCAGCCTCTGATCTTTACTATAAAGCATTCTTTGGTATAGAAGCTCTCTCCACCAAAACAATAACAGTGGGGAGGAGGGAGAAAATTCCATTTATGAATGTGGTTTGTGCTTTGTGCTAGGATCTACTAATACAGACCAACATATTGATGGTGTATCTTTTTGGAGAATGGACTGGGACAAAAACAGGACATGTCCAGTGTCACTTAAACAGTATGTGTTAGTGGGAGAACTTGAACACCAATCTTCTAACTCCAAAATGAGTCCTTTGTCTGTTCTGCCATGCTATTTGTCTTTATCATCCTAATATAAGCTACATGAGGATAGAATTCATGTTTTGTTCCTTTTTTATCCCCAAAGTGCTCTGTACGTAATATGTACTCAACAAATACTGACTGAAGGGGCAGTGAGGTATCTCACAGTGGATTGAGAGCCAGGCCTAGAGATGGGAGATCCTGGATTCCAATCTGGCCTCAGACACTTCCTAGCTGTGTGACCCTGGGCAAGTCACTTAACCAGCATTGCCTCACCCTCACCACTTTTCTAACTTGAAACCAAAACACATTATTGAATTTAAGAAGGAAGGGAAAGAAAGGGTTTTAAAAAATACTGAATGGATGAATGAGTATATTGTGAATATATTTAGATAATAAATATAAACATTTAAATAATTGACATCCATGAACAGCCCCCAAAGTTATTGCTTTTATAATTATTGTGGGCATTTAGGCCTTCGGATGAAACATTTACTGTGATATGTAGGATGTTAAAAATAAATGTTTTCCCAGAGTTTCAGTTTCCCCTGCCTCTCCCTGTAGATATACAATAAGTCAGTTGTCCAGAAAGTAGTCACAGCTGAAGTCACCTGAATATGATTACCAAGAAAAAGGCTAAACAAATAAGAAGAGAACCAAGAAGAGGAACCTATAGAATACCAATGGCATGCATGCATGTAAGCTGCTACTCCAAATCCCACTAGAAGGCTGAAAGCATAATTAGGATTTCTCTTCTCAGAATTTTAGGAGTGGCCCTGAGGGTTTGGTAGCTACCTTATCTAATGCTATTGTGCACAAACCACAAGTAGTTCACTTCTTTTCAAAATTATCAGTGGATGTCATTTGTCAATCAGACTCATTTAGCTTTTAGGAAGGAGTATTTACTAAGTAACAGAGCTAGAAAAAAAGAAACAAAACAAGGTTAATAATTGGTGTGTGACCCACTCTACATTATGAATCTATAGAGAAGAGGGCATACATTTAGAAAACTTATAGGCTAAAATGGTTATACACAACTTCTGGTTGCCTAGAGTCCTTTTTTTTTTTCATTTTGTAGTGTATTCACAGAGCATAATGGAGCTCCTGTGCTGGGCTCTTTATAGAACTATGAATCTGTCCATTTCATTGTATCCAGTCTATCTAAAAGTCTCACTGGTACTTCTGCTAAGTTTTTTTTTTTCACTCCAAAGTAAAATACTACATGTTCCAGTGGGAAGATGGGAAGTCTAAAATTTTCTGGCCACCTCAGGGTTTTCTAGGTCTTCCATTTTCCCTTATTTCATTATCACTATTAAAGAAAATAATAAAATACTATGAGTTGGGAGTGGAATTTGATTGATTTTCTCAACATAGAGTCAGACTTCCACCTATAGAAAGCAAGTAGAAGAAGGTTTTCTTTAGAAAATTCCTGAAAACTAGTTAGAAGGACCAGGAAACTCCTATAGCTCAGAAGCTTAGTGAGGAGCAGGATAATGGAGAGCTTAAGAGAAAGATTTCAAATGCTGAGACTAAACAGAGAAGAGGATTAAAACAAAAGTTCATCCTATTGTCATTAAAAGATTATTGGACATTTTTATTTAGGTGGGATTGGCAGAGAGTGCCAGGACAATTCCATTGTAAAGACTTGAGGAATGGATATTGTAAGAAAATGGAAGTGGTAAGTAGAGAGTAGAAAGAATTTCTCTTTTCAGGACTTATCTAGGAGAAAAAAAAAAGGTAAATGTTTGTAGTAGAACCTGAGGGAGTAAAAGGCTTAAAGAAAAGGTTTTTTTTGTTTGTTTGTTTGTTTGTTTTTAGAATGAGATCTTTATGTGTCCAAGGAAAGAATAAAAAAGGAGTCCAACAGGGAAAAATTGGGGAGACTAAGAGACATAGAAGGAGGGAGAGAAAGAGAATATTTGATAGAAGAACAGGATAGAATTTATTGTCATAGTAGATACAATGATTGATGCTATAAAAAGAAGATATATTTCTTAGAGAAAGAAGGAGGGATGTAGAAAATGAATAATTATACAGAAAAAAGTTATATTGGGAGAAAAATTTGCAGGAGTCACATCAGATTAACCCTAACACTAATAACTATCTTTAATAGAAAACTGTGAACCAAGTCATGGTGTAGTGCTCACTTAGGAGTCAGAGGGAATGGTTATATCATTGATTGGCTATTTAGTTCCTAAATATATGATTTTAGACAAGTCATTAATCTCTCTCAGACTTAGTTTCCTTATTTTTAAAGTGAAGTATCTTAAAATATTATCTAATTGGCAGTTATTATTTTTATTATTGTTGTTATCATTATCAGTTACTATTCTACCAGAATATTCTGCCAGACCTCCATTCTGATGATATTATCTGAAATTTCTATTGCACATTTTTTACGGTCAAGCTGGTTTGCAAAACAGTACAGAAGTGTGTTGGTAAATGTTTAACAACTTACTTATGTTAGGGGGTGGAATGTATTCATATATAATTTTATTTAATCTGCATTATTAACATGTTCTTAAATTCAGGCAAGAGACAGCTATATGGCTCAGTGGATAGAGTGCCAAGACTGGAGTCAGGAAGCTCTGAGTTCAAATTCATGTGTGACCTTGGGTAACTCATTTAATCTCTTTTTGTCTTTATCCACTATAGAAAGAAATGGCAAACCACTCTAGTATCCTTGCCAAAGTGAAACAAAGCAAATAACTCCATGAGCAATATAGTCCACAGGCTCACAAAAAGTAAGACATGAATAATATTGATTGAACAAATTTCATAATCAATCAAACAATAAATCAAACCCTGATTTGTAGCAACAGGTTATTTCTGAGGTATAATTGCTCACAATGAAAATTTACCAATCTGCTCTCTCTAGCTGGTCAGAGCTTTCTTCAGCACACCCTTGCTTTTACCTCTAAATGTATGATCCTTCAGAAAGTTAGGAGATTAGGACTAGGCCAAGGGACTTGGGAAGATTAAAGAATATTTGGAAATCCACTTTGGGAAACTAGACAGAATGGTCACTAGAGATCAAGAAAATGATGGCCAAGACACACTGAGAACCCAATTTAAATAAAGCATGTTAAATAAGTAGGAAAGTCTATGGTTACATTTTAAGGATTTCTCCCAAAATGTTCAATTATTTTGAACCTGGATTGGATGAAGCAGATATTGGGATGTGTCCAGGCTTGGGGACTTGTGTGGTGGGCATAGTAGGAGAAAAACTAAAGTATTATAAGATTAGAGATTTAGAGCTAGCCAGAATCTCAGCATCCCAGCTTCACCTTTTACAGATGAAGAAAGAGACCCAGAGGCTCAATATATGCTTTAGGTATACAACGAAGGCAACATTTTATACAATAACATTATAAAGGAAAACAACTTTGAAAAACTTAACTTGATAAATTCAATGATCAATCACACTCCAGAAGACTAATGATCCAACCTGTTACCCATCTATTGATAGAGAAAATGAAGATCTCAAGCTACAGAATAAGATAAACTTTCAGACTTAATGGATATAAGAATTTATTCTGAAAACTAAGCCTATGTTTTTACATGAGTTTTGTTTTTCTTTTCTTTCTTTTTTCCTCCTATTATACTGTGGCAGAAATGATTAGAAAATAATGATAGGGTAGCTAAAATAAAGAAAAAAAGTAATAAAAAGAAAAGAAGGTTACTAAGGCATCTTGATAAATTAGAGAGGACAGAAGGAAGGACAAAATGAAGCACAGATAAAGAAGAGAGCTTTGGAAGCTACAGGTTGAATTTATCGTAATAAATAAGGGAAAGCAAAGTGTACCTAATAAAAATTGGCAGCTTTATGGACTGTCAACTTTTTTTTTTCCTTTTCTACTGTGCACATGGAAATGCCCTTTTTTATCTACTATTTTTTAAAAGTTTAGAATAAAAAATAAATATGTATTTTTAACAGAATACTAGAGAGTTAATTCAATGAACTAAGACTATATTCAACTTGGGTCCTAAGAAATCTTTGTCCTCCCAAGATATAGTAGGAACTTGATGACAGGTAATATGTACCTTTGCCTTCTTTTATATTCAAAACATGGAGCCTCTCATTTGTGAAAATGCATATTTATCCCATACAGGGAATAAGTAGTGCCAAAGCTGTTCTGGTCTGTCAGTTAGAGTAATACATGTTCTAAAAAATCCCCTAAATGCTGATTTTTTTTTCCTGGCAAGTGGGGAATGTCTTATTAAAAAGTAATTTTAGTTTATCAAGTTCTACTAGTAATAGAGGAGTTATTAAATAAACAGCTGAATGCCAGTTAGAGAAGACCCTTCAAAGTTATAGAATACTAAGGGGAAAAATGTTTATTTCCTATTATACATACAATGTCTTGAGAGTAGGAATAGATCTTCCAGGTGTCCTGTTTCCAAAGGATACCTTTTATCTTTAAAAAAAAATGAATTAAATTGATTAATTAATTTAGAAGATTTTTCCATGGTTACATGATTCAAGTTCTTTTCCTCCCCTACTCTCTCCCCCCTCACATAGTCAACAAGCAGTTTAGGATATCTTTCATCTTGCATACATAAAGGTTAAATTTAGGGTTCAGACTGAATATAAATTTAGTTTGTCACCAGGGATTTAATTTCGAAATCCCAATGAAGCACTCAAGTCAGAATGGAATTTTATGGTGACTTATTTACAATAGGAGGAAGAAATTAAGAAAGAGAGAGAGAGAGAGGAAAAAGAGTTAATTGAAACTGCTCCAGTTCAGGCTGAGCCAGGCAGGAATTCAAAGGCCTTGACCAAGGGGGTCTCCCCAGAGAGCCAAAGGGAAAGGGGAGTCAGTCTTATCACTCACCACATTACCATCTCAAGGAAGCCATCTGAGGAGCTCCTCCAGGCTCTAGTTCCAGGGTCAACTCGAGCCCAGTCCTCCCCACAGGAAGTGACAAGAACTCCAAAGGCAGTTCTCTACATTACTTCCTGTATCTCACATGTGCCAATTGTGGCTCAAGCTTGGCTTAGGACAGCCCAGGGGACAGTCAGTTGTTTCTGATTTGCCACTTGCTAGCACATGCCAGTGTAGTGTGGGTGTATACATTCCTGTGTGTTAGACTAAGCAAAATGGAGAAAATCTAAAAATCACACATATACAGCTTATACTTAAAGATTGTTTTTCTAGCATAGAATTTATTGATATTCATACAGAGGTATAATATGAGTTAACCATTTTTAGATGGCCTTAACCATTTCAGAAATCAGAAATAATATAAGGAAAATGAAAAATGTTAGAAAATTATACAACAAACTTTTTTTTCTTTTTCAAGGACAGCATATACACAATGTTCACACTCTAATGAGTCAGGCCCCAAAACACTAATAAGGGAGACATGAAATTAACAAATATGGTTGTCAGTGTCATAGGAAATGTACAGCAAAGCATCCAAATGGAAGAAATTGGTTGGACTTGATGGTGAGCTCCTACAGATGATTCTATATTAGAATAATGTTATGCTGATTATTTTAAGCTACAACACCTCCTAAATGAGAATCATAATTTCTCAAAAGGGTTCAACCTAACAATGTATTTCAGTTCCCAGTATGATGTACAGTTGGATGGAAAACCTAGAGAAAGTGGTGTACTGGAACAAGTTTAAACCTGACTAGAGAGCTGATTGTTAAATTTTAATTAAGAGCATTCATACATCAGAAATTGGCAAACACCCCAAGTCAGGGCTTGATTTATAGTTTTGGGGATTTTCCTGATTTAAGAAAGTTAGGCAAGAAAATGTTAACAATAAAGATTTAAAATAAAAATATGTAATGCATACATTTCCCACCCCACCTCAGAGCCAGTTGTTAAACATCTATCAGCAACTCTCACCTAGAAAATCTATGTATCAAAACATATCAATCTTAGACAGACTCACAAACTGATAATAAGCTAGAGCAAGGAAAGATGACAAGAGTAAGATCACTTTGGGCAAAATAAGACCTTGAGCCTACAGCTTACCTGGTATAGCCCAACAATGTTACACTTCCCATATATCCCCAATGGCATAGGGAGTATGGATCTCCAGGGACTGTGATATAACTAAAGGTATGTGTTTGGGGTGGGGAATAAAATAAAGCATGTCTGCTCAGCCAGTGGAGTTGTGCCCATATTGAGTTACATGTTGGACTTCTTCAGTTAAAAATAAAAACAAACTACCAGGGGACATGGGTTGTTTGACTACTGACACAATGTGTTTGTTGTGGCCAACTATAAATTGAAAATTCTTTCAGAACTTCTTAGCTTGAGCTATTTCACAGATCTACCTCATTTTGTATTTAAGACACATTTGAGGTCTAAAAAGGTACTGGGATCCTCAGCTTATTATACTACCTTTTGACCTAGATAAGTTTCTCTTTCCTAATCTTATAAAACACTACCCTGTCAAGCCAATCCTTTGAGAATGGCACCAAAAATACCCAAAATAAATCTGCTCTGAAGAACATGTATTATAAATAACTCCTTTTTTTCTATTACTTCTCAGCACTACCACCTCAATATTTTACAAACATACCATATAAATTTGAATCTGCACACTTGCCTGAGATTTTCTCCCTACCTAGAACATCTCATCCTCTTCCTCCTAGAACATTTAAGAATAGAAAATACCTCAGAGGACAGTTAATCCTACCCATATCTGAACAGAAATGTTCTTAGCAGAACTCCACGTGATCATTCAGTCTTCTCTCCACCTACTAGGTGGGGAAAGTCTCTTAACTCTTATTATTTTCATTTTATCAATCCAAAATTTGACTCTATAATTCTACTCATAGTTTAGTTCTCCTCTCTGGAGCCAGAAAAGGAGCTCTGATTCTTCAAGCAATTTGAAATAGGGTCTAAGACATTCTAACTTGTTTTCTTCTCTAGACTACAGATCATTTAATGGACAGGAAGGCTGTTTTACGAATCTATAATGTGCTACTTTTCTTACCTTTGCCTATTAAATCCACCAATTTTTTGGAGCTCAGCACTAATGCTATGTTTTTTTATGAGGACTTATCCTGATTTTCTTAGTTATGCATGTCTCACCCTTCATATTACCTCATTTTTATACTTATACTTGGACTATATATCCTACTATTGAATGCAAACTCTTCAAAGGGAGGGACTCCTTAGTTTTTGGTTTTGTTTCCCCAACGCCTAATTAACCAGCCTGTTGCTGGTTAATAAATACTGTTTGATTAATTAATTGATTGACTTGCCCAATATTGAATAGTAAGTTTTAGAGGTTGGATTAGAATCCATATATTCTTGCTTCCAAATTCATCTTTCTAGTTATGATTCCATGCTATTATGTGGAAGTACAGCTCATGTAGTAACAATTAATGCGAGTTTGAAACCGTTAGGTTAAAATCCTCCTTCTTGTGCTTACTACCTATGTGATAGGAGACATACCTCATCTATCCTGTTTCTTCATTTATAAAATGTAAAATGTTCTACCACAATAGTCTAATGACATTATGAAGAAATAATAAACTCCCATTTATGTAAGACATTAGGATTTACTAGGTGTCTTCCTAAAACAGGCTTGTGAGAGGAATTAAAAGAATATATTTTCTAATTAAATTAAAAGACTTTTTTGTACTTGAGTATATACATGAGTTTATGGCAGCCAAATTAGGGGAAGTGAATGATTTTTAAAGCATTAAAATATTTCTATATTTCTTTAACTTCAATGTTGCAGCAAGAGCACTGTGTTTGGAATTCAGACACCTGAGTCAAACTCCTGGCTCTACTGTGCGATGTTAGGAGAGTTTCTTAGAGTTTTTAGTCTCAGTTCTCTTGCCTGTATAATGGGGATAATAACACTTACATTAACCAACTAATTCACTCCTATGTTTCTCTGAAGATAAAATGATGTAGGGTACTTAAATAAAATGAGGGTAGGTAATAGAAGGAGCCAGGTTGCTCAGTGGATAGAGTAATGGGTCAAGAATCAGGAACACCTAAGGTCCATTTCCGGTCAGCTGTGTGATCCTGGGCAAGTCATTTAACTTCTGTCTGTCTTAGTTCATGGGAGAAGAAAATGGCAAACCATTCTAATACCTTTTATCCAGGGGGTCATAAAGAGTCATATATAGCTAAACCCTGAACAATAACAAAGATAATTGTAGCATGGTTTAACTTTCAAGCACTGATGAGTGAGTAACTCTGGATAGTATTATCTGAATAGTTATATGAGAGCAAATGGAATAATCCAATGTCATTTTTTATGTTGGTTCTTCTGTTTATAATTTAGATATCCTGTTTAATCCCATCTGGCAAAGATGACCAGGTTTATGTAGCACTGGTGACTGGCTATAGGCAATCATTCAGACTCTGGTCTCTCAGTGAAAGGGGAAAGGTCAATTCCCCTTTGAGTGACAGACTTCTAGGAGCTGACTCAAGTCCAGACTGCTGAGTGAAGCCAATCATGGAGGTGAATGAAATAAATAAGAGGAAGAAAGGCAGGAAGTTCTAGACTTGCTTCTCCTTGACTTGTTAATGCAATTTTTTTTTCTTTCTCACTCATTTTCCCATCATTCTGACCCACACAGAAGACTGTGGGGAAGCCATATAGTAAAGTGGTAAGAACGTGCCTTGGAAGGAGAAAACTTTGGTTTCAGACCCAATTGTAACCCTAACTAGATGCATGATGTTAGGAAATCCCTTTAGGCTTTCTGAATCTCAGTTTCTTCTTCTCTAAAATATATTTTTATGTTCATTCATTTATTCATCTGTTCATCAAATTTTAGTGTCTAATATGTACTTTTAAAGCCTTAAGGTACCACATAAATATGAAATTTTTGCCTCTGTGCAATACAGACATTGATGTCATAATCTCTAAAATAGGGGTCAGCTATGGGGTAGGTTTTGCAAATTACTGGGGGCTGTACAAGGTATTACTCTTTTTGAGTCCAACTCTCATGTTTTACTAGTGAGTGAATGGAGAGCCCGTCGATGATAAATGGCTTAGGTCACTCAGCAAGCAAGCCCTAAAATTCATATCTCTTGAAAATAAAAGTTTGGTATGATTTCTACTTCCCAATATAGCTTTGTATTCACACTTTTCAAGCAGCACTTCTAAATCTACTAGTATTTAACATCTCAAGAAAGAATTGGTTTACTACATTTTTTTTCAAGCTTGCAGAAACAGTAATGCAAAATATTTCACAAACCACTTAGCTGTGTTCAGTTCTTCATGACTCCATGGATCATAGCTCTCTGTGGGCTTTTCTTGGCTAGGATACTAGAGTGATTTGTCATGTCCTTCTCCACCATTCTAGCATTCCAAAAGAAATTACATCATTCGGGAGAATGAATGGGATATCAATCAATCAACCAAAACATTTTATTATATGTTTATCAAATAGTCAGTAAATAAGAATTTTTCAGTTGCCTAGTCTGTGTCAGGGATTGACCTCAGGACAAGGTAAATATCATAAGCATGGACTTGCAATACCACACCAGTGATTGAAATAAGCTGAGAATATAAATAACATATTCGTGAACCATAAAATGGAATAAAATGACTTTACTAATTACTAATAAAAAAGATAAAATGGACCCAATTCATTCCTAAGGTTAAAAAATACTAATTACCTAAAATGACTGCTCCTCTCTATCTCTGCATTTATAATGGCAAATAGCCATGCTATATCAGAAAGCACTAAAATCTATTTCCAATTCCCCATAAGTAGAGCCTTTTATGCCTCAGGGAACAAGGGAGTTAAATGTACCTTCTCCTCTTTAGAGGATCAACTTTGTCCATATAAAATAATTATCAAACCTTTCTGTATCCAGAAACTTATGCTGGGCAAATCGCTGGCCTTTTTTCTGCCTCAGTTTACTGTGAGAAAAATAGCTTTGTTAGAGGATCTAAAGATAAGGTATGTGTGCTTTTCCAATCTCAAGACATTATATAGATATTGGCTCTAACTAAGCGCCTTGCTTAAGGTCCTACTTGCTTAAGGTCAAAAGGATCTGTGCTCTTTCTATGACACTATGAAGCTAGGTATATTTAAGGAGGATGTCAAGGGACAAAAACATTAGACATTGACAGGAGATGTGGTACTGAAATGCTAGGAGCTAAGTCTATTGTGTGAGGAAGCTGGGTAGACCAGAAAGACCAGAAAGAGATAGATGAACATTTCCAAAATGCATACAGTCTGTAACCCAGAATCCTGGTTAAAATATGGATGACAACATGTCAATATCAGGCCACACCATGTAATATGTCATGTAGAAAAGTACTATTAGATTTAGAAGCATTAGATCCACTGAATTATGCATTGTACCAGTCTATCTCTGGCAACATGACTTTCCCACCCTATTATTTTGGAATTATTTTTTTCTGTGACATATTTCAAGGTGACAGATATCAGGAAAAAGAGAATAAACTCTAAAGGCAGCAGGATCCATGGCTGCAAAGGAAGTATTGGAATGACAAGAATGAGACTTAAAACTACAACTTCACAAAGTGATTAAGGACCAAATCATGGAAAGAGAAAGTACAAAGACTAATTATTAACATTGGGTCCTGCTCTGACAGAATTCACAGTAGAAACTGCCTTGGGGTCTCAAGCATTCTCCTAAGTTCCTAAACATGGTATCAGATTAATTTAGTTACCATAGAGGAAGCCTAGGCTGCATCTGAATTACCATGTCATCCCAGATTTTCCCTCATTCTGGTGATCTTATTCTGGGACAGGTAATAGTCCCACATCCTCAGAAGCCTGTAGAGTGCAAATGAAAACACATTTCCCTCACCCTACTACAATTCAAGCCATTCACTTCACTAGTTGGTCAACTCATTGGAAGGATAGTCAGACTCATATCTAATGGAAGATTTTAGGCCATACCAACACAGGTTAGAGAATGCTTTCGCACAAGCATCTTTCCTTCTGTGCAAAGGGCTTATGTGGGTCAGATCTTCTCTTTACTTACTGATGACCCAATTCTTCCAAAATGCAACAAGTTTGCAGCCAGTTTCATATGTGCCAGAAATAAGTAATTGTTCTGTGTCCTTAAATAGCCCCAGCCAGACATCTCTCCTCAATTTCTTGAACACTTCCTTCACCTGCCCTCACACAGCTGCTAACTTACCCTGCTTATTTAATTGCTGCAATCTAGTGGGGAAAAATGATACATAACTTATTTGTATGTCATGGCTGCATTTGATAGCCAGGAGAAACCTATGAGGTAAAAGACATAGTATTATAAAGAAAACCCATTCTAATGAAATTCTGTCGTCAATCATGAGTTTTTAAAAAATCCCAAATCCCAGGTTAAGAAGCTGCTCTATTCTGAAGTGATTTATAGTCACCTAAATGAATGGAACCAAAGTGCTCTGTGAGATACCCCTGAAAATTCTGCAACTTACTTGGGGAGGCAGAGGGAGGAGGTGCAAGTAAAAGCTGGTTTCTGAGGAGGCTCTGAAAGTTGTTAAAATATGACTGGTGAGCCAATAGGTTAGCAGACTGGTCTCTGCTCAGGGTAAATATAATGTACTTACCCAATCTCTCAATAGCTATTTATCAAGCTCCTCCTGTTGTGACAGGAACTGTGTTCATTCTGGAGATAGGAATACAAAGATTAAATAGTAATCTAATGGGTTAGATAAATAGGTTTATCAGCATATATAGAATGAATCAATAGACTATAGATAGGATCACAGATTTTGAGTTGGAAGGGACCCTTATAGGACATTGAGTACAATTCCTCCATAGTAAAATTGGATCCCAGATCTTCCTGATTATGGGTCAATTACTCAATCCATTACTTCATGTTACTCCAAACAGATATAAAGTGGTTAAATATATGGTAGTTTAGGAAGTAAAGCACTGGGTATTGTCAGGGTCAGGAATGGGCTGGGCTGGATCACCCACTATTACTGATAAATCCTTGGTCAGCTTTGAATAAGCAACCAGGTGTCATATATATAACCCAGTGATCTGTAAGAGTCCCAAATGTCTCAAACACTTCCCACTGTATGTTAAGAAATCTTGAGTTTAAGTTAAGAAAACTTGAATAATGATCTGGGGAATCCATTATGTGCACTAGCGTCATCCTATATGGAAGATATTGGTGCTAAATGATCCCAGAAGCTGGCATTTAAAATCACACATCTATATCCATCTGTATCTCTAAAATCACTATTTAATATAATACACATGTAATAACTAATAATTGTAACTCACATTTATGTGGCACTTATTATGTGTCAGGCACTATACTGCATGCTTTATGATGATAATCTCATTTCATCTTCTCAACAACTATAAGAGCTGGGAGTTGTTGTTATCCCCATTTTATAGTGGAAGAAACTGAGATGAACAAAGGTTAAGTGATTTGCCTAGAATAAGTGAATATCTGGGGCCATATTTAAGCTCAGGACTTCTTGACTCCAGGCCTACTGTTTTATCCAATAAACCACCAAATGCCTTGAAATATATTTTATACATACACATATATTTGTGTATCAGTTTGCAAACAACCACTCACTTCTATTTGTCTTGTTCTTTTATTAATAATGAGTGCCTTGTGCCTTCACTCTCAGCTGTGACATCCCAGTGCTGTCACTATGTTTGGCTACTTCAGATCCATTGCTAAAAATTATTTAGATGAATACAAAAAAGGAATTCTCCTTCTGAAGGAAATTCAGGATTTGTCATATAATAAATCATCATGGCTCTAAAACTTGTTTCTTTTTCTTTTTCCTTCAGGATTTGCAATTGTAGCTTAGATTCTTTACATTGCCAGAAGTCTACCAAATAGCAAAGGCGCACATGGGTTTTAGAGGTGACAAGGGATCCCACAAGGTACTCATTCCTCCCTTTCCTTAACTAGAATAATATCCCTTGATGTGATATCATCCAGCCTCTCCTAGAAGACCTAAAGAAAGAGACTGAGGTACAGACTTCTACACTTAGAATCAGTGAATTTAGGTCTTAAAGGATCTTTAGAGTTTGCCTCTTTCAACCTCCTCCCTTTACAGTAGCAGAAACTGAAGCTCCGATTGAAGAAGGTAAGTGGAAGAGCAGAGATTACAATATCAGTCTCAGGCTGCTCAGACTCTTTCTGCTCCATCACCCCTTCTAGTAGGTACAGTACTGTGCTCATGAGGGGCTCCGCTGCTTTGGCAATTGCCATGTGCTGAGAATGATTCCCATACATAATCTTTCCAACCTGTTCTTTTAGATGTTTTCTCTATTGAAATAAGTACAGGAGGCATCGGAATTCACTTTCTTTTATCCACTTATGTGAGGATTTAGAAGGAAATAACAAATGAAATTGCATTTCGTTGCCCCCATACAAAGTGTGGAACAACTTAGGAAGAATGAGCCTTTCTCTATAGTTTACCAAGCAGATAGGGTATAGAGAATGGGAGCATTAAAAAAAATATACTCTCTTTCAATTGCTGCAGAAAATGACGAATCCATTGAAATGGGTAATTTTAGCAAATCATGGAGGATTAAATCAAGGCAATCATAGAATAAGTGGCTCTCCTTTATACATCCCAGGCTAACAACAATCTGAAGTTAAAGATTGTATTCTTGGGGAAGTAATTCTTGGGCACTAATGCCCAGATAATTTATTAAGAAGCTTTCAGATCAGCAAATTCATAACCTCCTCATAGAAGAGGCTCTGAAACAGGCTGACAAAAGGGATCAATGATAGATATGAGAACTCCTGCAACTTGGTGCTCTCTTTAAAAATCTAACAAAAATGTGCCTCTAAACAATACATTTACAGTAGAAACAATGCCAGCAGATTTAAACAGCCATCTGGTGTAATTATTCATGCTCCCTAAAAATAGCTCCTTGTGAGAGAGCAAAGCCACTTCCCAATATAATTCAGCAGTTTAAAGGAATCTTACCCTTAAACCTCACATAAGTACATTTCAGAGAAAAGTAAAATTGCACATTCTCTAGTAGTCTCAAAAGCAGAGATTCTAAATTCATGAATCAAAAGACCCAGAGATGGAGAAGTCTGTTCAGTGCAAGAGAAAAAGCACTGGAACTACACTCAGAGTATTTGGGTTCAAATCTTGTTTTACCAGTAAATAGTTATGTGACCACAGGCAAATCACGTAACTTTTCTGGACCTCAGTTTTCTCATAAGTAAAAGGATGGAGTTGGATGAGATGGTCCCTTCTAGCTCTAAATATATAAACTCCATATTCAAGATATGATTCATTTCAGTTTCTTATCTCCTTCCATCAATCACCCATTTTTTCACCCCTTAAAGTAAAGTAGTTCTTTTTTCTTTTTTTGATGCCTAATATATTCCAGTTTAAACTTTCATTACCTCACTCCTTTACTATTACAATAATCTCCTCACTAATCAGTCTTGCCCTTCTCTTCTTTCATGTTTGGCAGAATGCAATCAATACAGAGCTCTTCAATTTTTGTTTTAGGATTCCTGATGCACAGAATAGGCACTTAGGAGGTACTGTTGAATAAATGAAACCATGAATTTTCTTATTGCTTAGCTCTGATCAGGTCACTTCCTCTGTTTCAAAAAACTCAATGATATCCCAATTATCCATTGATGACTTGATATATAAATTCCATTTTAGAGTTTCAAAAGTTCATACTGTTTATTTCATCTGATTTCCATTACAAGCCTGTAAGATAGATAAGCTGCCATATTAAAGCATTACTGTCCCTATGGTACAGTTAAGGACATTCAATCTTCTTTAAAAGAAGATATTTTATTTTATGAATTATATGTAATAATTTTCCATATAAGTTTTCTGAAGTTATAAAATCCAAATTATCTCCCTCCTTTTATTTCTCTTTCATTCCTGGAGATGGTAAACAATTTGATTGAGGTTTTATCTATCTATCTATCTATCTATCTATCTATCTATCTATCTATCTATCTATCTGTCTTGTCATGCAAAATGTAAGTCCATATTATTCATTGTTATAAGTGACTCATATAAAACCAAAATCCCATATTAAAATAAAGTGAAAAATAGTATGCTTTGATTTGCATTACTACTCCAACAATTCTTTCTCTAGAGGTAGATAGCATTCTTTATCATAAGGACACTCTATCTCTAAAAATGTCACATACTTTCTTCATGGCCCATAGCTTATATTAATAAATTATCAGGGGTAGGAGTCAAACACAGTTCTTCACTTCTAGAATTGTATCTATGAGACCAGGTTGCCTCTTACCTGAATTCTTTAGTATGCCTTTTAAGTCTTAAAATAATATGGCACTGAGCTACCTTAAAAAATTTTCTCACTGCTACTAAAACTCTATGGCTCATATCTACTAGTCTACATTCAGTAGAAAATCTAGCCATTTCCCATCATAACACTGCATTTTTCAAAGTTGTTATTCCTCATGCTTTATTTCCTTCTTTAAGATCTTACTAGTTCTTTTAGAAGTTGTTAAAATCTTCCATAAAGTTTGCCTCAATTATCCCCGTCTTCCATTGAGAAGAAATCTTTTCCTTCCCTCTACTATTTTTAAAGTTGGTATTTTTTTCAATTATCAAGTGTTCATTGTTTCCACCTTCCACCTTCTTATTCCATTGAAAGAAGAAGCATATCTAGAGCTTCTATATCATCTAGGCACAGTCAAGCAAAACATATTCCCTTATTAATTTTTTCCTAAAATGAGGGTTTTTTAAATTCTGTATATTAACCCATTATGTCTGTCTGGGAGTAGACAGTAGTGTTCTTATTTATAAATATTCTAAGATCATGGATGGTTATTTATATGATAAAAGTTCTAAATATTCAAAGTTATTTATTTTAAAAATATTAATGTGACAACATAAATAATTCTTAGGGTTCTGCTTACTGCATACTTCATCAGTTTATACATGTCTTTTTATGACTCTTTGAAAGCATATGTTTACCTCATTTTTATAGCATGAGAGTATTCCACTTATTTCAATGTATATGTAGGTATATAATTCATATATAATATTAAGGTTTTTAATGGAATCCCTCCTTGATATTTCCATCACCACTACTGCACAGATCTTTTTCTTCTCCTTAGTTTACTAGGAATTTTGAAAATATAATAACTTTCCCACATCTACTCGGGATCCCACATTTTCAGAATTAGAAGCAAAAAACATAGTAGCCACTTAATTTTTAACAATTAATTTCATATATTTAACAACTGAGAAGGATTTTAAGGATTAGAACTATGCTCAACTCACTTATTTTAGAGGTGACTTGCCCAAAGTCACACAGGGAGTGATTAGTAACATTGGCATTTGAATTCTTGAGCTCTAAATACAAATCTATTGGTTATTCTACAATATAAGTCTGCCTTTCAATGATCACTCTGTTTCATGACTCCAAAGGCATCATCAACATCTATTAGAAAACCACAAGTGATGAGAAACCTACTCCAATTTTTAAAAAATTAATTTATTTATTTGGGATATTTTTCCATGGTTACATGATTCATGATTTTTCCCACCCCTCTTCCCTTGCCCCTCCCAGAGGTGATATACAATTCCACTAGGTTATACATGTTTCATTGTTCAAAACCTATTTCCATATTATTCATATTTGCAATAGAGTGTGATCTTTTAACTCCAAAACCCTAATCATATACTCATCCAACCACATGATCTATCATAATTTTTTCTTCTGTGTTTCTACTCCCACAGTTCTTTCTCTGCATGTGGATAGCATTCTTTCTCAGAAGTTCCTCAATGTTGTCCTGGGTCATTGCATTGCTACTTGAAGAGAAGTCCATTACATTCAATTGTACCACAGTGTATTGGTCTCTGTGTACGATGTTCTACTGGTTCTGCTCCTCTCACTCTGCATCAATTCCTGGAGGTTGTTCCAGTCTCCATGGAATTCCTCCAGTTTTTCATTCCTTTGAGCACAATAGTATTCCATCACCAACATATACCACAATTTGTTCAGCCATTCCCCAATAGATGGGCATCCCCTCATTTTCCAAATTTTTGCCACCTCAAGGAGCGCAGCTATGAATATTTTTTACAAGTCTTTTTCCCTGTTATCTCTTTGGAGTACAAACTCAGCAGTGCTATGGCTGGATCAAAGGACAGACAGTGGCCTTTGGGCATAATTCCAAATTGCCATCCTGAACGTTTGGATCAATTCACAACTCTACAAGCAATGAATTAATGTCCCAATTTTCCCATATCCCCTCTAATATTTTTTACTTTCCTTTACTGGTCATATTGGCCTGTATGATAGGTCTGAGGTGGTACCTCAGCTTTGTTTTGATTTAAATTTCTTTAATCAGGAGGGACTTATAAAATCTTTTCATGTGATTATTAATAGTTTTGATTTCTTCATCTTAAAACTACTTAATCATATCCTTTGACCAGCTGTCAACTGGGGTATGCCTTGATTTTTTGTAAATTTGACTTAGTTCTGTGGAGAAGTATAAGGCAATCCCTATTCCCTCTACCCTGATACCTTATCAATTCTAACTTGTTATTAAATTTATCTATAATTAATTAAATGTAGTAAGATATCTTTGTAAGGGTAAGGGGACCCTGAAAAGAGTAAGGGTTTTTAGGGGAGAAGGTTTTCTATAACCTTAAGTACCCCAAATCTTGAGGTGCCCATCCATGCCTCCCCCCCCACCCCTTCACCAGTGGTATATTATCTGTAAGAAGAGTATTTTCTTACAGTTTTGGCAGAGTCAGCTAGGCTTTCTAGCCTATTTAACCAAAAATTTGGGAATAAGAAGGCAGTTGGAAGTGTCAAGGAAGTTTCAGAGAGTTTGGGCCTATATATATCTTAAAAGCATGTGTGACTGTGGAACAAGCCTACAACCTGATGCTGGCATAATTCATATTAAAACATATAAGCCATTTACATCAGCAGACCTTGAAAGTCTGAAAAAAAAAGATGTCTTCCAGGTTTTCAGATTTTGTGTGCTACTTGAAAGAATTTAAAAGAGCAATTAGGCTTTATGATCCAAATTTCCAGGACACTGAAATTCTCCTCTCAGAATTATTTTCTAAAAGGGAAAAATAATAATTCATTGATGAATCTAGAAATAATCCAAATTTAACATCATGTCCAGAGGAAGGAACAGACAGAGTTATCTAATAATGCAAATCTACATTATATGGAAAGGGCCAGAGAACATCTATTAGAGGCAAGGAAGAGTTTTTCAAAAAGAGAAGATACATGGGGACAATTTGAGAAGTTGAGGCAGGAGAGTGGGGAACATCCATCAAAATTCCTTGACAGGGAGATTGAAATAGTAGAGGATTTGTTTGGCTTTGAAAATGTAAATGAACAAAATCTCCAATACATAAGGAAACAATTTGTGAAAGGCAGTAACACACCTATTAGATCATAATTTAAACTTCAATGCCCAGAGTGGGAAATGCTAATTTTAGAAGATTTAAGAAAAACAGCAACTTACATATTCACAGATCATAAAGAAATCCTAAATGAAAAAGATGAAATAATAAAAGAGCTTAAAATCAAGTTCAAGGAAGCAAATTGTACGAATTGGGCTTAATACAACAAATCGTACCCCTGGAATACAATTTGCACAACATCAAACCAGGAGACAAAGTATACATAAAAATTTCAATAGAAAATTGGCTACTGGAATGGACTGGACCACACAAAGTATGGCTTACTACCCCGACAACTATAAAAATTGCAGGGAAATACTCATGGTTCCACTGTTCCCACATAAAACCAGAAAAATCCAACATCACTATAACAGACATAGAAGATAATTAGACAAAAGAAAGTGCTGAGAAATGAAAACAAAAACTGAAATTAAAAAAGAAAATTATTAATGTCAATGCACACCACAAAGAATAGTGCCACATAATATTTGAGATGAGATCCTAGCAGTCAACTCATAACAACAGTAAACATGCCACTATGACAGGAAGAAGACAAGTTTCCAGCCCAGAGGAAAAGATTTTAAAATATCCCAAAGGAAAAGCATCAAGAATAGCTGCCAGAAAGAAGAAACAGAGAAAAATTCTAAAATGGACAGCTAAGACTTTGAACTTTGTAAATTTGTTTATACAAGAAGAAAACAGACAGAAATGTGACTTTTAAATAAGACTGAGAGCAGCAAAATCATAAAACAAAATTAATTTCATATATTATGGAATTAGCATGCAACACTACATAAACTGGAAGAAAGAAGAGAGCCATCAGTCAACATGTGAAGTGGACATCTAAAGAAACTTAATAAGTATCCATTATATAATTTAAAATCTGTTAACCTAAAAAATGAACTACATTTCTCAGGAGCCCACTAACTTCCTGTCCTTACATACTTCCTGTAGATATGGGATATTAGGTGGGGATGTGGAAGGTCCCACCTCTTCTTTACTCCCGATCCCGAGCATTGAAGTGGTTAGGCAGGTGTTTGAACTGGCTGATCAGCCATGGGAATGTGGTCTTTATTTTGTATCTTCGTTATTCCTTGATTTCTAATAATCATTAATAAATCTCTTAAAATATAATATTATTATTGAGATTTAATTTTAACTTTTACACCATTCAATACAATACTATTAGACATAAAACACAAAATCACAAACTGACATATTGGGAGACCTCGTGTAAATAAATGAGTGTCTGAAATTGCATTTATGTAAAATATAAATATGTATATAGTTAGCTCCATAAGGTCTTAGGCAAATAGAAAGATCAATAGATATTTCTATTTGACTGACATCAGGATTAGGGAACAATGTAGTTTATTGTATTATATGTAAAATCTGTAAATAATTATATACTATAAATGTTAGTAACATAGTGATAGGATCTGTAAATAGTAACATCATATATATATATTGTATATAGGATTAGGTTATAGATCAGATTAGGAATTTAGAGAATAGTTATAATAAGTAGGGAATAAATTAGGAGTTAAGTTTAGACAGGATAGATAGTTATACTTATGAATAATTCTTAGGAATTAAACTGCATTAATTGTTTAATGTAAAGCTGATGCTAAAATTGCATTTAATGGAAATATATATACATACTAGTTTGCAAATAATTATAAATAAAATGGGGAACATGTTTGTATTAGTTTAACTTAGCAAGATTAAGTAGTATTAGCATTAAGATTTAAATTTCTTTGTAATGGTTTTCAAACATTTATTGTACTGAATTTATTGTAAAACCCCCAAACTACCCTTACCCAAAACTTTCTTGCAAAGAATTCCTTAGAGTAGATAAGGTTAGCATAGAATAGTGATAGAGTAATTGAGGGAAGTTTATTATTTTGGGGTGAGTAGTTAGAAAGTAGATTTAATGGCTTGGAGAATATAATAAAAATAAGTGACCTTGGGAAAGTCACAACAAAAAAAGGGGACAATTTTGGAAAAGAAAACTGAATCAAGTTTTGGTCTTTCTGCCACTGAGGTGGAACACAAAACAGTTGGAATGTTGGAGTGAAGATACTGACAATGATGGCAGTTGATAGGAAGAGGGGAGAGTTGGAAAGTGACAGTTGATCTTGAGTAGTTACTTTTTCCTTGCCCTTCGACTGGAAGGAGTGCTCTCTCCCTATCTCTGGATAGAAGTACCTCTATACCTGGATTTTTCACAATTGTGTGCTCTATCTGGATTCCTGTGACTATGTCATGGAACAACAGGATTTAAGGGGAGTGGCTTGAACTGTAAGGTGGTCTTTAGGGTGCTAGCCAAAAGAGACAGGCACAACCAGCTCTGAAATTCAGAACCTTTTTTTCCTCTTACTGTCTACTTCTAAAGACTGTGAACTCAAGAAAGCTAGCACAGATATCACATAGACAGGAATAAAATAATCCCTCCATAAGCCTGCAAGGTCTGGCCTCAGCTCAAAAGCTAAGAGACTTAACACCCAATCTGTGGAAGAATATAGGGAAATCCCTATTCCCTCTACCCTGATACCTTCCCGATCCAAACTTGTTATTAAATTTATCTATAATTAATTAAATGCAGTCAGATAACTTTGTAAGAGTGAGGGGACCCTGAGGGGAGTAAGGATTTTTAGGGGAGAAGGTTTTCTGTAACCTTAAGTACCCCAAATCTTGAGGTGCCTGTCCATGCCTCTCCACCCTTTCACCTGTGGTATATTATCTGTAAGAAGAATATTTTCTTACAGCTCCTTATATATTTGAGAAATTAAACCTTTGTCAGACAATTATGTTCTATTTTTTCCACAGTTTGCTGCTTTCCTTCTAATTTGGGATGCATTGGTTTTGCTTGTGCAAAACCTTTTTAATTTGATATTATAAAAATCATTCATCTTACATTTTGTAATCTTCTCTATTTCTTGCTAGGTCTTGCATTCCTTCCTTTCCCACTGATCTTATAGGTATACCATTCTATGTTCATCTAATTTATTTATGGTTTCATTCTTCATATTTAAATCATTTACCATTTTGAATTTATCTTGGTATCAAATGTGAGATGTTGTTCTAGTTCTGATTTTTCCCATACTGTTTTCCAATTTTCCCAGAAGTTTTTATCAAATGGTGAGTTCTTATCCCACAAGCTAGGATCTTACTAGTATCTTTTTTAAGGAACCTATTCTATTTTTGAATGTTGCAAAACTTTGGGTCACTCAATTCAGATAGGAAAGCTTTTGCCTCAGTTTTCTAAGACCCTACATTTCTGTCTCCTTTTCATCATTCTGCCTATGATTGACACTAATTTAGTTTTTCCAGATCTTTTTTATGTGTTGATTCCCTCCCTTAGACTGTAATTCCCTTGAAGGAAGTTACCTTCTTGTTTTATCTTTATAACCCTATTGTTTAATACAGTTCATGACAAATAGTAAGATGATAATAATGTAATATTATTTTATTATTATTATTTTATTTTTAATAATAAATATACATATATGTATTATTATATTATCATGCCCCCCTAGGGCAGCTCTCCAGCCTCTGACCCTCACCTGACACCCAGCTCTCACTTGTGGCTCCTAGTAGCTGCTAGCATGTGGCAGCGGCCACACCCTGGGCAACGGCTTCAACAGGCCAGCTAAACCTTGTGAGGGTAGCCAGCGGGTCATAGACCCCTGGTGAACCATGGCTTTGCTCACCCAGCATGTGAAGACTGCTTCGGCCGAACAGATGGAAAAAACCAATAAGAAGGTTCAATGGCTGAGAGGGCGATGCAGCGAAGCACTGTGGAGTGCTTAGGAAATGTTGGAGCACAAAAGACAATACGGCCATCCAATGTAGCTGAGGAAGTCTCCAGGTGTAATGACTTTTCATGCCACTGGACCCAGGCTTCCAATGCCGAGAGAGTGGGACTGTCTCTGTGCATCGACTTTTCCACTTAAATCTCCTTCACGCACAAGTGTTTTTCTGCACATTCATCTACATCACAGATGAAAGCACACAAATACAATTGTCATCCTCAGTTACGGAGAGACTACTACTAATAATGTAATAAGATTTTTTTTATTATTTTTCAAAATTTCAGTCCTATCTGACATTTTGTGATCTTGTTTGTAGCTTTCTTACTAGATTGTTTTCTTATTTCCTTCTTCAGTTCATTTTACAGATGAGGAAATTGAAGCAAACAAGATTAAGTGACTTTTCCATAGTCACAGCTAGCAAGGATTTGAGGCTAGATTTGAATTCATGACTTCTGGATTCTTATTTTATTATTTCAGTCTAAATCTCTATTTTTTAGGTGAATAAACTGAGGTTCAGAAAAATGAGTGGGGAAATAACTTGATACATTAAATAGTTCAAGTCAACAAGAATGTTATATAGGAATAAGGAATTAAAATGTTAAGAAATCCCAGTAGTGGCAGCAAAGAGTTAATATGATTGCTGGAATAAACTGTCAGGATGAAATTTTCAAATACACACTGGAATAATATAGTAATGGAAAGATCTCATTTTCCACAGATAATACATTAAACGATCTTGAAGCAAAAATTGCAGGTTTTTGTTCTCAAAGACTCACAAAGGATTTCTTAAAACAATAAGCAGAAACAAACCTCATTTAAATTTTGCTTTGTATAATAATCAAAATGTTTTTGAACTATCTAGGATGTTTATCATTAATAATTATCAAAGGACATATAAAATGTATGTCACAAATGTTAGCTAAAAACAACCTAAGAATATAAAAAAAATTAGAAATGGAAATGGTCTTTTAATATGGAGCACAGGAAGTTAAGGAAGGGAGAGAACACCATACAATGTTAAACTCAAAAAGACTTGAGGGATCCTCTAATTGGATCTCTTCATTTTTTTTAAACATTATTTTATTTGGTCATTTCCATACATTATTCACTGGAAACAAAGATCATTTTCTTTTCCTCCCCTTCCCTCCCCCCCCCACCTTTCGCTCTCCCATAGCCAACCCACGATTCCACTGGTTATCACATGTGTTCTTGACTCGAACTCATTTCCCTGTTGTTGGAATTTGCATTATAGTGTTCATTTAGAGTCTCTCCTCGGTCTTATCCCCCCCAACCCTGTAGTCAAGCAGTTGCTTTTCATCTGTGTTTTTACTCCCACAGTTTATCCTCTGCTTGTGGGTAGTATTTTTTAGATCCCTGCAGATCGTTCAGGGACATTGCATTGATACTAATGGAGAAGTCCATCACCTTTGATAGTACCACAATGTATCAGTCTCTGTGTACAATATTTTTTTGGTTCTGCTCCTTTCGCTCTGCATCACTTCCTGGAGGTTGTTCCAGTCTCCATGGAACTCCTCCACTTTATTATTCCTTTTAGCACAATAGTATTCCATCACCAACATATACCACAATTTGTTCAGCCATTCCCCAATTGACGGGCATCCTCTCGTTTTCCAATTTTTGGCCACCACAATGAGTGCAGCTATGAATATTTTTGTACAAGTCTTTTTGTCCATTATCTCTTTGGGGTACAGACCCAGCAGTGCTATGGCTGGATCAAAGGGTAGACATTCTTTTATCGCCCTTTGGACATAGTTCCAAATTGCCCTCCAGAATGGTTGGATCAGTTCACAACTCCACCAGCAATAAATTAATGTCCCCACTTTGCCACATCCCCTCCAGCATTCATTATTTTCCATAACTGTCATGTTAGCCAATCTGCTAGGTGTGAGGTGATACCTCAGAGTTGTTTTGATTTGCATCTCTCTGATTATAAGAGATGTAGAGCACTTTTTCATGTGCTTATTAATAGTTTTGATTTCTTTGGCTGTGAACTTCCCCTAGTTCTGACCTTTCTTCTTTAGCTATCTCCTTTTGAACCAGTGATTTACTTTAGGTCAGTCCCCCTAGTCCCCTCCCTTGAGATGCTTCCCTTTCTAGCCCCTCCCTTTTTATGCTCCCTCCCCCTCCCCCTCCTTAATTTTCCTTTCTTTCTTGCCCTAATGGATAAGATAGAATTCAGGATCTCACTGGATCTAGATGTTCTTTCCTCTCAGATTTGATTTTACTGAGAGCAAGGTTTAAGTAATTCCACTTCACGCTCTCTTCCTCTCCTTCTCATATGAGAGTTCTTCCCCTCCCCTTCCTATGTGTATCTTTATATGGGAAAGATTATTCTATTGAGTCCCCCCCCCTATTTCTTGAAGTTAATCTTAGTATTATCGACAGTTCCCCCCTCCCTTTTCCTTTCTTTTCCCCCCCTTCCCTCAAATCTTCTTAATGCCCCAATCTTTCCCTATGCATGTTTCTTCTAACTACTCTTATGATGTTACAATTTTTGAGAGTTACACAAAACATTTTCCCCACATATTAATATATATAATTTGATGTAAATGTAGTCCTTATAGAAGAGAGTTTGACTTAAAGAAAAAGATAAGATTTATCTCCTTTTCCCTTTCTTTTATATTTACCTTTTCATGTTTCTCTTGCTTTCTGTGCTTGGATAGTGAACTTTCAACAGAGCTCTGGTCTTTTCTTAGCAAATGCTTGGAAATCTTCTATTTTGTTGAATGCCAATACTTTCCCCTGGAAGTATATAGTCAGTTTTGCTGGGTAGTTGATTCTTGGTTGGAGACCCAGCTCTCTTGCCTTTCTAAATATCATTTTCCATGCTTTGCAGTCTCTTAGTGTGTTAGCCGCTAAGTCCTTTGTGATCCTTATGGGAGCCCCCTTATATCTGAAGCTCCTCTTCTTGGCTTCTTGTAGAATTTTCTCCTTTTCTTGGAAGCTCTTGAATTTGGCAATTACATTCCTAGGGGTTGTCTTTTGGGGATTTAGTATAGAAGGTGTTCTATGAATCCTTTCTATTTCTATTTTGCCCCCTTGCTCCAGAATGTGGGGGCAATTTTCTTTTATAATCTCCTGTAGAATAATATCGAGTTTATTGTTTATCTCTGGTTTTTCTGGGAGACAGATAATTCGGAGGTTTTCTCTTCTCCCTCAGTTTTCCAGGTCCGTGACCTTCTCAGTGAGATATTTTATGTTTTCTTCTAATTCATTAATTTTTGGGGTTTGCTTTATTGATTCTTGCTGTTTTATCATCTCGCTTTCTTCGAGTTGCTTGATTCTGGTCGTTAGGGACTGGTTTTGCTTTTCAGCTTTGTCTACCCTTCTAATGGATGCTTCGAGTTCTTTTTCCAATTGGGAATTCTTATCTGTCAGACTGCTGATCTCTTTCTCCCATTTTTCTTTCCAGGTTTCCATCTTTTGGATAAGTTCCAGTTTGAGATCTTCCAGAGCTTGTTGATAGTTTCCATTTGGGGAGGCATGTTCTGATTTTTTTTGGATTTCATCCTCATTCTCCTCTTTTCCTTGGATACTTCCACCATAAAAGTTTTCAATAGTCACTTTTCCCCCTTTCTTCCTGGAGGTTTGATTTTGGGCCATGTGAGCCATCCCTATGGTGGTTTTATTCCCCTTTCCTTTTTGATCTGGGGTCTGGGTTATATGGGAGGTTTTTCTGTGAATTTAGGTTGCTTCAGAGTAGTTCTTCCCAGGCTCTGAGGTTTCTTAGAGTTATGGGTCCCTGATCACAGCCACACTGCCCAGGTGTTCAGCTCTACCCAGATATTCAGCGCGTGGTCTGCCCCTGGTGTTTAGCTCCGCTGAGATGTTCAGCCCAGCTGCCCCAAGTATAGCTCTGCTGACCCCTGGGCTCAGAGCCAGATTCTCCAGTGAAACTGCCCTGAGACGTTTTTTCCTGGCAGTCCCCAGATCCCAAGGACCCTGAAGTGCCCCCCCCCCAGACAGAGCTGTTCCCCACTCACTCGCTGTCCAGGTGAGTGCTCAGGTAGCTCACCCTGGTTTGGTGTGGGAGGCGGGGTGGGGAAAGGGCGGCTCAGTTCACTTTTCTGTGCAAGCTTTTCCTCCTTCTTATTATAGTGTGGAAATGTTCAAGCCCCACATACCTTCACCTCTGTGGAGTACTGCGAGTACTGGGGTGTCCTTCTGTTCCTCCAAAGGTGATTTTTATGCTCCTTTGATGTAGTCTATTTTGTTCGGTGCCGGGGAGAGGAAGCGTGTGGCATCTAGATTGCAGCCATGATTACCCAGAAGTTGGATCTCTTCATTGTTACAGAGAAAGGAAATGGACCCAGAGAGGCTAGGTGACTTCCTATAGTAAGTAACCAATTAATAGAAGATTCAGACCTGGAATTCAGGTGTTCAAATTTTCAAAAAATTCAGGTGTTCAGACATTTTCTTAAATAGTAACCTCTCTCATTAGAATTTATTATAAATTAAAAATTAGAAATTCATTAGAATTAATTAGAAACTTAAAAAATATATGCTGGCATTTTATGGCAACTTATTGGGAGGGGAGAGAGAGAGAGAAAAAAAAAGGAAAAGATGACTATGCAGTTGTAAATCTAGGTCAGTGGAAGTATGGTAATATCCATCACAGAAATAGAAAATTCAGGAAGAATGTAGGAAAAGAATTGCAGAAGTCACAAATGAATTTATAAAAAAAATCTGGTCATAAGAACTTACAAGCAAATTTTACTAAACATTTAAAAAAAATTAATTTCAATATGATATAATATTTGAAAAAATAAATCTATCTCTTAAATTCTTTATTTGACTCCAAATATGGTCATAAAATCTAAACCGAAGAAGGTGAAAGCAGGGAATGAAAACACATAGACTAATGTCCTTATTGAATATTGATGCAAAGTTTTTAAATAAAATATTAACAAGGAGACTATAGCACAAAAGTCTTTTGACCTACATTTTCCAGATTTATAGCAGGAATCTAGGGCAGGTTCAACTTTAGGAAGATCTTGAATATAATAGGCCATCTTGAAAATAGAGGCCAAAAAACCATATTACTCAATAGACTTGGAAAAAAATACCCTTTTATATTCCCATAAACACATACACAAGCATAGGAATAAATGAAACTTTATTCAAAATAATAAAAAAAATCTATCTAAAGGCAAGAACACACAATATATCTAAAAGAGATAAGCTAAAGTTCTTCTAATACAATCAAGAGTGAAGCATGCATGTCCATAATTACCTTTATTATTCAATATAGTACCTACAAATGCTAGTGATAGTAATACAATAAAAATATATAAACACAAGCAAAGAAGAAATAAAATCATTGCTTTTTGCAAATAATTTGAAAGTATACTTACAGAATCCAAGAGAGTCAATTAAAAAACAAATCAGAACAATGAATAATTTTAGCAAATTTTCAGGATACTAAATAAAATTTCACAAATCATTAACATTTCTCTATTTTACCAACATTACCTTCCATTAGAAAGAGATAGGAGAGAGGACTTCTGGTCAAGATGGCGGCTTAGAGAAAGCTAAAGTTCAGATCTCCTGAAACCCTTCCTTACCGATCTCAAACCGAATGTTCCTAGGGAACCGAAATTCAAAACGATCAACAGCATAGACCCCGGGAGTCCTCCTCCTGGACCTGGACCTGGATCAAAAGGTACGGCCCCCCCAAAAGCCAGAACCCGAGACCACTCGGACCTAAGCGGTAGGCAGAAGGAAGGTCCTAGGGCCCATCCCCCCAACCCAGAGCGCCGAGTCAGAGTCCGAGGCAGCAGAGGCAACCTCAGAGCCCCACGGCCTGCTATTCTGAAGGCCACATCCTGAAAACAACCTAACCCAGTCGAGGGGGCACCCAGACAGCATGGAAACAGAGAGGGATGGGGGAGCTCGTAACCCCCTGGGAGGAGCCCTCGGAGCTCCGGGAAGCAGTGGCCCCTCCCCTTCAGAGAGTAGGGTCTTCTGAAACAATAGCAACCCTCAGGGCTGGCAAAAGGGCCTCGGGAGCCAGCTATTCTGAAGGCCACATCCTGAAAACAACCTAACCCAGGCAAGGGGGCACCCAGACAGCAGGGAAACAGAGAGAGGGGGGGGAGCTTGTAACCCTCTGGCTGGATCCTTCCATAGGAGTCTCACGAAAAACTCCCTGCCTCAAGGCATACTAAATTCAACCTAGGGAAAGCTAATCTCATTAGGAGCCCTAGGAGCTCCGGGAAGCCGTGGCCCCTCCCCCCGCAGAGTACAGGCGCTGGCCGGCTAAGGCACAGGAACAAAGGCCATGATAGGCTTAGAGCATGGAAGTAAGGCAACAGAGAAGCATCAGGAGGGTGCCGAGGAGAGGAGGGCAGTAACAGGGACACAACAGCAACTCCTGGCTTCCCGGGAAGACAGAACAACAACTGCATAGAACAGACAATCTGCCTAGGGCTAAAACCTCTGAACGCCAGACAGAGATAAGAAAAGCTAGTCCTGCCCACTGAGATAGAGATGGCAAACTCCACAGAAGCACAAAAGTCCCAAAATTAAAAAAAAAAAAAAAGAAGAAGGGGGCAACTTTGGACACATTTTATGGAGCAAAAATACAAAACACAGAGGAGATGAAAGCGGAAACACAATCAAATGCTCCAAAACCTTCCAAAGGAAATGGAAACTCTCCACAAACCCATGAAGAATTTGAATCTGAAATGATAAAAAAAAATGGAAGCCTTCTGGGAGGAAAAGTGGGAAATAATGCAAAAGAAATTCACGCATCTACAAAACCAGTTTGACCAAACTGTAAAACAAAACCAGGCTTTAAAGCAAGAACTAATAGAGCAAAGCCAAAAGACCAAGAAATTAGAAGACAACATAAAATATCTCACTGACAAAGTGACAGATTTGGAAAATTGAGGGAGAAGAGATAATTTAAGAATAATTGGACTTCCAGAAAAGCCAGAAATAAACACCAAACTGGACATGGTGATACAAGATATAATCAAAGAAAATTGCCCAGAGATTCTAGAACAAGGGGGCAATACAGCCACTGACAGAGCTCACAGAACACCTTCTACACTAAACCCCCAAAAGACAACTCCCAGGAATGTAATTGCCAAATTGCAAAACTCTCAAACAAAAGAAAAAATCCTACAAGAAGACAGAAAACGATAATTTAGATATAAAGGAATGCCAATCAGGGTCACACAAGACCTTGCAAGTTCTACTCTAAATGATCGTAAGGCATGGAACATGATCTTCAGGAAGGCAAGAGAGCTGGGTCTTCAACCAAGAATCAGCTATCCAGCAAAACTGACTATATACTTCCAAGGGAAAGTATGGGCATTGAACAAAATAGAAGATTTCCAACTTTTTGCAGTGAAAAGACCACAGCTCTGTGGAAAGTTCAATATCAAAATACAAAGAGCATGGAATACCTGAAGAGGTAAATATGAAGGAAAGGGAAAAGGAGAAAAATGTTATCTTCTTCTTTTACTCAAACTCTCTTCTATAAGGACTACATTTATATCAATCTATGTATACTAACATGTGGGGAAAATGTAATGTGTAAATAGGGGGAAAAGAAAGACCAAATAGAATAATCTTTCTCACACAAAGATTCACATGGGAAGGGGAGGAGAAGAAAACTCCTATAATAAGGAGAGGAAGAGAGTTTTTACTTAAACCTTACTCTCAGGGAAATCAACTCTGAGAGGGAAAAACATCCAGATCCATTGGGATCTTGAATTCTATCTTACCCAACAAGGGTAGGGAGAAGGGAAAACCAAGGGGGGGGGAGGGGAGAGGGAAAATAAAAAGGGAGGGAAAGATAGGGGGGAAGGGGAGGGAACAAAATGGGGGGGACTAAAAAGGGAAACATATCAAGGGAGGGGACAAGGGGGGCCAATTTTAAGTAAATCACTGGACTAAAAGGTAGAGCCGAAGAAGAAAAGGTTAGAATTAGGGAAGGATATCAAAATGCCAGGGAGTCCACAAATGACAATCATAACTTTGAATGTGAATGGAATGAACTCACCAATAAAACGTAGACAAATAGCAGAATGGATTAGAATCCAAAACCCTACCATATGTTGTCTTCAAGAAACACACATGAAGCGGGTTGACACCCACAAAGTCAGAATTAAAGGACGGAGTAAGACCTTCTGGGCCTCAACTGACAGAAAGAAGGCAGGAGTAGCAATCATGATATCTGATAAAGCCAAAGCAAAAATAGACCTGATGAAAAGGGATAGGGAAGGTAAATATATTTTGTTAAAAGGGACTTTAGATAATGAGAAAATATCACTAATCAACATGTATGCACCAAATAATATAGCTCCCAAATTTCTAATGGAGAAACTAGGAGAACTGAAGGAAGAAATAGACACTAAAATCATATTAGTGGGAGACTTCAACTATTATCAAATTTAGATAAATCAAACCAAAAAATAAATAACAAAGTGGTGAAAGAAGTGAATGAAATCTTAGAAAAAATAGAATTAATAGACATATGGAGAAAAATAAATAGGGATAAAAAGGAATACACCTTCTTCTCAGCACCACATAGCACATTCACAAAAATTGACCATACATTAGGTCACAGAAACATAGCACACAAATGCAGAAAAGCAGAAATAATAAATGCAGCCTTCTCAGATCACAAGGCAATAAAAATAATGATCAGTAAAGGTACATGGAAAACCAAATCAAAAACTAATTGGAAATTAAACAATATGATACTCCAAAATTGTTTAGTTAGAGAAAAAATCATAGAAACAATTTATAATTTTATCGAGGAAAATGACAATGGCAAGACATCCTTTCAAACCTTTTGGGATGCAGCCTGAGCAGTAATCAGAGGTAAATTCATATCCCTATAGAGTGCATATATCAACAAACTAGGGAGAGCAGAGATCAATCAATTGGAAATGCAAATAAAAAAAACTCGAAAGCAATCAAATTAAAAACCCCCAGCAGAAAACCAAACTAGAAATCCTAAAAATTAAGGGAGAAATTAATAAAATCAAAAGTTATAGAACTATGGATTTAATAAATAATACAAGAACCTGGTACTTTGAAAAAAAAAAACAAAATAGACCAAGTACTGGTCAATCTAATTAAAAAAGGAAGGAAGAAAAGTAAATTAACAGCATCAAAGACAAAAAGGGGGACAGCACCTCCAATGAAGAGGAAATTAAGGCAATCATTAGAAATTACTTTGCCCAATTATATGGCAATAAATACACCAATTTAGGAGAAATGGATGAATATATACAAAAATACAAACTGCCTAGACTAACAGAAGAGGAAATAGAATTCTTAAATAATCCCATATCAGAAAATGAAATCCAACAGTCCATCAAAGAACTTCCTAAGAAAAAATCCCCAGGGCCTGATGGATTCACCAGTGAATTCTATCAAACATTCAGAGAACAGTTAATCCCAATAGTATACAAACTATTTGACATAATAAGCAAAGAGGGAGTTCTACCAAACTCCTTTTATGACACAAACATGGTACTGATTCCAAAACCAGGCAGGTCAAAAACAGAGAAAGAAAACTATAGACCAATCTCCCTAATGAATATAGATGCAAAAATCTTAAATAGGATATTAGCAAAAAGACTCCAGCAAGTGATCAGAAGAGTCATCCACCATGATCAAGTAGGATTTATACCAGGGATGCAGGGCTGGTTCAACATTAGGAAAACCATCCACATAATTGACCATATCAACAAGCAAACCAACAAGAATCACACGATTATCTCAATAGACGCAGAAAAAGCCTTTGATAAAAAACAACACCCATTCCTATTAAAAACACTAGAAAGCATAGGAATAGAAGGGTTGTTCCTAAAAACAATAAACAGTATATATCTAAAACCAACAGCTAATATCATCTGCAATGGGGATAAACTAGATGCATTCCCAATAAGATCAGGAGTGAAACAAGGATGCCCATTATCACCTCTATTATTTGACATTGTACTAGAAACACTAGCAGTAGCAATTAGAGAAGAAAAAGAAATTGAAGGCATCAAAATAGGCAAGGAGGAGACCAAGTTATCACTCTTTGCAGATGACATGATGGTCTACTTAAAGAATCCTAGAGATTCAACCAAAAACTAATTGAAATAATCAACAACTTTAGCAAAGTTGCTGGATAAAAAATAAACCCATATTAGTCATCGGCTTTTCTATATATCTCTAACACAGCTCAGCAGCAAGAATTAGAAAGAGAAATCCCATTCAAAATCACCTTAGACAAAATAAAATACCTAGGAATCTACCTCCCAAGACAAACACAGGAACTATATGAACACAACTACAAAACACTCTCCACACAACTAAAACTAGACTTGAACAATTGGAAAAACATTAACTGCTCATGGATAGGACGAGCCAATATAATAAAAATGACCATCCTACCCAAACTTATTTATCTATTTAGTGGCATACCCATTGTACTCCCAAAATATTTGTTTACTGATTTAGAAAAAAACATAACAAAATTCATTTGGAATAACAAATGATCAAGGATATCCAGGGAAATAATGAAAAAAAAAAAACATATGATGGGGGCCTTGCAGTCCCAGACCTTAAACTATATTACAAAGCAGCAGTCATCAAAACAATTTGGTACTGTCTAATAAACAGAAAGGAAGATCAGTGGAATAGACTGGGGGAAAGAGACCTCAGCAAGACAGTATACGATAAACCCAAAGATCCCAGCTTTTGGGACAAAAATCCACTATTCGATAAAAACTGCTGGGAAAATTGTAAGACAGTGTGGGAGAGACTAGTAATAGATCAACACCTCACACCCTACAGAAAGATAAATTCAAAATGGGTAAATGACTTAAACATAAAGAAGGAAACCATAAGTAAATTGGGTAAACACAGAATAGTATACATGTCAGACCTTTGGGAGGGGAAAGGCTTTAAAACCAAGCAAGACATAGAAAGAATCACAAAATGTAAAATAAATAATTTTGACTACATCAAATTAAAAAGCTTTTGTACAAACAAAACCAATGTAACTAAAATCAGAAGGGAAACAACAAATTGGGAAACAATCTTCATAGAAACCTCTGACAAAGGTTTAATTACTCAAATTTATAAAGAGCTAAATCAATTGTACAAAAAATCAAGCCATTCTCTAATTGATAAATGCGCAAAGGACATGGTTAGGCAGTTTTCCGATAAAGAAATCTAAACTATTAACAAGCACATGAAAAAGTACTCCAAATCCCTTATAATCAGAGAGATGCAAATCAAAACAACTCTGAGGTATCACCTCACACCAAGCAGACTGGCTAGCATGATAGCAAAGGAAAGTAATGAATGCTGGAGGGGATGTGGCAAAGTAGGGACATTAATTCATTGCTGGTGGAGTTGTGAACTGATCCAGCCATTCTGGAGGGCAATTTGGAAGTATGCACAAAGGGCGATAAAAGAATGTCTACCCTTTGATCCAGTCATAGCACTGCTGGGTCTGTACCCCAAGGAGATAATGGACAAAAAGACTTGTACAAAAATATTCATAGCTGCACTCTTAGTGGTGGCCAAAAACTGGAAAACGAGGGGATGCCCATTAATTGGGTAATGGCTAAGCAAATTGTGGTATATGTTGGTGATGGAATACTATTGTGCTAAAAGGAATAATAAAGTGGAGGAGTTCCATGGAGACTGGAACAACCTCCAGGAAGTGATGCAGAGCGAGAGGAGCAAAACCAGGAGAACATTGTACACAGAGACTAATACACTGTGGTATAATCGAACTAATGGACTTCTCCTTTAGTGGTGGTGTAATGTCCCTGAACAATCTCCAGGGATCTAGGAGAAAAAACACTATTCATAACCAAAGGATAAACTATTGGAGTGGAAACACCGAGGAAAAGCAATGGCCTGACTACGGTTGAGGGGACATGACAGAGGAGAGACTCTAAAGGAAACTCTAATGCAAATATTGACAACATGGAATGGGTTCGAATCAAGAACACATGTGACACCCAGTGGAATCATGCGTCAGCTATTGGGGGTAGGGGTGAGGAAAAGAAAATGATCTTTGTCTTTAATGAATAATACTTGGAAATGATCAAATAAAATATTAATAAAAAAAAAACACTTGCAGTATTAGGCAGCTCCTTCTCTTTTTGGATAGCTCTTGTCTTTAGAAAGTTCTCCCTTCTCATGGCTGAGGATGTAGACTCTAAATGAACATCCTAATGCAAACACCAACGACATGGAAATAGGTTCTGATCAAGGACACATGTAATACCCAGTGAAATTGCTCGATGGCTGCAGGAAGGGTGGAGTAAGGGGAGGGAGGTAAATAATGTGATTCTTGTAACCGAGGAATAATGTTCCAAATTGACTAAATAAATTAATTAAAAAAAAGAGATAGGAGAAATCATATTTAACATAATGAGTATGGGCACTATGAAATATTTGGAAGTCTACCTGACAAAACGCTGATATGAACTACGTGAACATAACTATGAAATTCTTTTACAGGAATAGAAATATATAAATAATTAGAAAAATATAAATAGCTCAAGGGTAGACCAAGCTAATATGATAAAAATGATATATTTCTAAATTAAGTTATTTACCTATTCAATATCATAACATTATCAAAATATTACTTTATAGAGCTAGATAAAATAACTAAATTCATAAAGAGGAATAAAAGATCAAGAATATTAATGAAAAAAATGGTAAAGGAACTTAGCAATACCAGATCTTAAACCATACTACAAAAATGCAATAATTAAAACAATTTGGTACCATCTAAGAAATAGAAAGGTTCATGATTTTAACAGATTAGATAGAAAACATAAATCATAACCTGGTCTTTGACAAACCCAAACATACCATATATTGAGATGAGAACTCCTCATTTAAGAGATTTTTTTTTGGTCAAACTTAGAAAACAGTATTGATGAATTGACCAACATATCATAACATGTGCCAAGATAGGGCCAAAATAGATACTTTTTTTTTCATTTGAATAAGTTTATTTAGTCAATTTAGAACATTATTCCTTGGTTACAATAATCACATTATTTCCCTATCTCCCCTCCACCAACTCTTCCCACAGTCAATGTGCAATTTCAATGGTTATTACTTGTACCCTTGATCAGAACCTATTGCCATGTTGTGGTTTAAACTAGGATGTTCATTTAGAGTCTACATCCCAAACCATATGCCTTCGACCCATGTATTCAAGCCTTTGTTTTTCTTTGGTGTTTTTATTCACACTGTGTTTCCTCTACATGTGGATAGTGGTTTGTAGATCGTGATTTGTCTCATAAGTTCCTCAAAGATGTTCAGGGTCACTGCATTGCCACTAATGGAGAAGTCCATTACATTCCATTGTACCAGAGTGTATCAGCCTCTATGTACAGTGTTTCCTGGTTCTGCTCCTCTCACTCTGCATCAATTCCTGGAGGTGGTTCCAGTCTCCATGGAATTCTTCTAGTTTATTATTCCTTTGAGCACAATAGTATTCCATCACCATTATATACCACAATTTATTCAGCCATTCCCCAATTGAAGGGCATATGCTCATTTCCCAATTTTTTGCCACCACAAAGAGTGCAGATATGAATATTCTTGTACATGTATTTTTCCTTATAATCTCTTTGGGGTACAAACCCAGCAGTGCTATGGCTGGATCAAAGGGCAGGCAGTCTTTTAACACCCTTTGGGCATAGTTCCAAATTGCCCTCCAGAATGGTTAGATCAATTCACAACTCCACCAGCAATGAATTAATGTCCCAACTTTGTCACATCCCCTCCAACATTCATTACTTTCTGTAGCTGTCATGTTAGCCAATATGCTAGGTATGAGGTGGTACCTCAGAGTAGTTTTGATTTGCATCACTCTGATTATAAGAGATTTAGAACACTTTTTCATGTGTTTATTAATAATTTTGATTTCTTTAACTGAAAATTGCTTGTTCTCATGTCCCTTGCCTATTTATCAATTGGAGAATGGCTTGATTTTTTTGTAAAACTGGTTTAGCTCTTTATAAATTTGAATAATTAGACCTTTGTCAGTGGTTTTTGTAATAAAGGTTGTTTCCCAATTTGTTGCTTCCCCTTCTAATTTTGGATGCATTAGTTTTGTTTGTACAAAAACTTTTTAATTTGATGTAATCAAAATTATTGATTTTACATTTTGTGATTTTTTTCCTAGCTCTTCCTTCATTTTAAAGCCTTTCCTTTCCAAAAGATCTGACAAGTATACTATTCTGTGTTCACCTAATTTGCTCATAGTTTCCTTCTTTATATTCAGGTCATTCACCCATTCTGAGTTTATATTGGTGTAGGTTTGAGATGTTGATCCAAATCTAATCTCTCCCATACTATCTTCCAATTTTCCCAGCAGATTTTAATAAATAGTGGGTTTTGGTCCCCAAAACTGGGATCTTTGGGTTTATCATAGACTGTCTTGCTGAGGTCATTTACCCCAAGTCTATTCCACTGATCCTTCTTTCAGTCTCTTAGCCAGTACCAAATTGTTTTGATAACCACTGCTTTATAGTATAGTTTGAGATCTGGGACTGCAAGTCCTCCTTCCTTTGCATTTTTTTCATGATTTCCCTGGATATTCTTGATCTTTTGTTCTTCCAAATGAATTTTGTTATATTTTTTTCTAATTCAGTAAAAAAGTTTTTGGTAGTTCAATAGGTATGGCACTAAATAAGTAAATTAATTTGGTAGGATTGTAATTTTTATAATGTTAGTTCATCCCACCTATGAGCAATCAATGTTTTTCCAATTGTTTAGATCTAGTTTTGATTGTGTGGAGAGTGTTTTGTAGTTGTGTTCATATAGTTCCTGTGTTTGTCTCAGCAGGTAGATTCCTAAGTATTTTATATTCCCTAGGGTGATTTTAAATGGAATTTCTCTTTCTAATTCTTGCTGCTGAGATGGATTGGAGATATATAGAAATGCTGATGACTTATGTGGGTTTCTTTTGTATCCTGCAACTTTGCTAAAGATGTTGATATTTTGACTAGCTTTTTCATTGATTCTCTAGGATTCTTTAAGTAAACCATCATATCATCCACAAAGAGTGGTAGTTTGGTCTCCTCATTGCCTTTTTTAATACCTTCAATTTATTTTTCTTCTCTAATCACTACAGCTAGTGTTTCTAGTACAATGTTAAATAAGAGAGGTCAGAGTGGGCATCCTTGTCATATTTTGTTCTCTTTCAGTTTTTTTCTATTCTTTCTTTTCCTCCTGGGAGGGAAGGGTATGTATAAGGCATGGATTTATTTTGCATGCTATTCACATTTTTAATGGAATTTATTTTTTTACATTCTCAATGGGTTAAGGAGGGTGAAGAAGAAAACAGATAATTCAGAATTAAAAATAAAATTTATTTTTAAGAAACTTGCTGAAATAAAAATTAGGAAGGAGGGGTTATAATGGTGAAATATAATGAATTTTGCTCATCACATGTTGAGTTAGAGATGAGGCAATAGTTGTAAATAGTTGAAAATGTAGAAGACAGACTAAAGGTAAATCTATACCTAAGAGTAATTTCAAAGAGATTATGGTTGAATTCATGGGAGTTGATGAGATCATTGAGAGAACAAAAATGACTAGAGAGAAGAAAAAAGGGACCAAAAGGAAGTCTTGGATTATATCCACTCATAATGGGCAGAATCATAAGATAAGGATAAATTTTACAGATAGAGGAGATTTTAGATGCCATTTAATCCAAAACTATAAATTTACATACGAGAAAACTGAGAGTCAAAGAGATTAAGTAATTTTCCCAATGTCACATAATTTGAATCCAGAGTTTCTTTTTGTACATCTAATACCCTTTCCTCTGTATTATAATGTCCTAGATATGCATAATTCAACAAAGACTAAGAGAGGGAGTAGGAAGGGAAAGAGGGAAACCAATAAAAGAATGTCATTAAAAATCCAAGCAGTGGGCAGCTAGGTGACTCAGTGGATTGTGAACTAGGTATGGAGACAGGAGGACTGGGGTTCTAATATAGCCTCAGACACTTTCTATCTGTCTGACCTAGGGCAATTCACTTAAGCACCATTGCTTAGGCCTTATCACTCTTCTGCCTTGGAACAAACACTAAGACAGAGAAGGTGAATTTTTAAAAAATCCAGGCAGGAGAGAATTTTCTAAAGGAAGGGATTAGTGTCAACTATTACAATGATGAGAAAAAATTATAATTAACTAAAGTCCTTAGGAGTTGAGAATTTAAGATCATTTGTTAACTCAGAGAGATAAGTTTCAGTTGAATAATATGATTAGAAGATAGAGAGGATGAAAAATTATGAAAGATGCAGTCATTGAGTTATATTGATAGCAGTTTTTAGAGATTTGATGTTAAAAGATGAGAAATAGGATGACACCTTGAGGAAATAGTAGCATCAAATAAAGGGTTTTGTTTCTTTGATTTTAATAAATCAGGTATTTGGAATCCTTGTAGCAGAATGGAAGGGATTGAAACAGGGAAAGCTGGAAAGCTATAGTTTTGAAAAGAATAATTTTCATCTCTTAGGGGAGAGAGGAGATAAAATAAATAATACATGTAAATGAGCTGGCTTGGACATAGAAAAAGACTACTGCTTTATTAGAAGGTGAAGCAAAGAAGAATGTGAAAAGGTTTTGAAATACAGATTAGAGGACAAAAAGGAATTTAGAGGAAATGGCTTCTATTTTCTCAGTAAAGCATGAAACAATGATATGGAAGAAAAAAGGGCTGATACGCAATTCCTGTGGATAGAAGAAAACATTTTGGGACCACAATTATGTAGAAAACAACAGAGAATAAATTATGAAAAAAGAAAAATGTTTTCCTTTCAGCAGTGAGGGCCCATAATTGTTTTATACCCCATTTTTGCAGCCATTTTTTAAATGATTGATATCTGCATACTATTCAAATTTTCAGTGGTATAATATTTAAATTGAGATTAAAGTCTTTGGAATTTTTAAAATCTCATTGAGATATATGCACAGTACTGGTATCTCTTGACCAAAATGAATATGATATTAGTCACTTTTCCTTCAAAGCTATTGTTTTCCAGAATGGTTGGACCATGTGAAACAAGGAAAACCTGTTTGATATTTGATATGGACACAGCTCCCTACAATGTTGGACTGGACCAATTAGACTTATATTCCCTTGTTCATACTTTTTGTTCCTCACAGCTTATTTGGAAAATTAGACAGTATCTTCAATTAATTAATCCCTTGGATACCAGGTATGTCCTTGATTGGTATCACATTGGTTCTTTGTCTAAAACTATTTAAGATTTTTTTTTTCCATAAAGGACTCATGACCTTCAACCAGAGTATAAATCCATGCCAAAGTATGATGTTTGGAATGTATCCCACTGTATGCTACCCTCAGTCAGGGAAATGAAAACTATTCACTGAAACTATTTCCCTGAAAGAATCTATTTTCCCCCTCCCCCTGTGAGTAGCAATAAAAAGTGTTCATTGCTAACTCTAACTCATCATTCAAATTGTCTTGTACTGCAGATCATTTCATAGCTCCACCAAGAGTACAATATTAAATATTCAATTATTATTATTATTAGTGTCAGGATATCAGACAAATCTTCAGTATTGTTTTAACTTTTATTATTAGTGATTTGGAATTTATTCACATAATTCTTGATTTATTACATTTATTCTTCAAAAATTTTATTAATTTCTTGGAAACTTATCTACTGGGAATTATTTTCTTATATTATTTGTATTAATTCATTTGCTTTAGGATCTCAGGACATTATCAGAGATATTTGATGAGAAATTTTTTTCCAAATTAATAATTTATTTTCTTGTTCCAGTTACATTGATTTTGTCCCTTTAGAACCTTTGAAGATTATTAAATCAAAATTTCCTGTCCTTGTTATCACTTTTATTCCCCATTTGATTATTACTATATTCTCAAAACTATAAAACTAAAAATAAGTCATTTGATGAAGTATTAAGATCACCAAATTATAGGATCATAGATATAAAACTGAAAGGAAATGATCTTCCTTCCTTTATTCCTTCCTTTCTTTCTTCCTTCCTTCCTTCCTTCTTCCTTAATTTTTGCTATGTGCCCTGTCTCTTTATATCTATACATATACTTGGAAAGAAAAAGTTGGTCTTAAAATTATTTCTTCCAAACTGCTTTCTAATTCTTTTCAACAATTCTAGATGGAATCCTTCCTTGAATAATTTGTGCTTCTGCAATTAGTAAAGACTAGTTTTGAACAGAGTCTCTCTTTTATCTCTTATTGGTCTTTTTGAGAGATTTTACTATTTAGGAAAAGTCACTAGCTGATATTTATGTCTTTGATGTCCTAGGTTTCTTTGTTTACAATGGTATTCTGCTTTGCATGATAAGTTATTTTAAATGTATGTATTTTTTATTTTGGGCATATCATATTTCAAACATTTCTTTCACTGAATTATATGAATAGTTTTCTGTGATTTGGACTGAGGTTTATTTTTTCCAATTCTCTTTCATGAGGGAAGTCTTTGGCAGTAATATCTTTGGGCATATAAAGTTTTAGCTTTCATTCTTGTGGTCATTATGGATTATATTTGCATTCTCTCCTCTGGTTGCCATAATCTGAGTCTTTTATGATTTTCCAAATATTATCCAAGATTTCTGTTGCGTATGGTTCTTACAAGTTTGATAATTAGTCAGGTAGTGGTTTATCCTATATGTAATTGGTATTGTCAATTTGATGCTATTTTTTACTTTAATATATCTTGTTTTATCATTGAATTTTTGAGTTCTGTTTCTTTAAGTTTGTCTTCAAAGGTACCTGCTTCTTTGCTAAGATTTCTTTTTTTTCCCCTGTTTTACTGAATGGCTGGTACTACTTATAGTATTAATAATAATAAAAGAACTTTTAACTTTTATTCAATCCTTTAACCATTTTAGGCTTCTTGTGATTAATTCATTCTCTTTTCTTTTGTTCTCTTACATTTTTATCTTTTAAACTAAAGTCTTTTTTCTTGTTTTCAGAGTTTTTCTGTGGTTTCTCATTTCCTCAATTTTACTTGTGTCCTCATCCTCTTCTGAAATTCTACCTGGGTAGGGTTGGAGAGATGTGACTGAAGCATTGGCAAGGGCTGATTCTGCTATGGATAATTATGAAAGCTTTTTTCTCCCATCTGCTTTTATTTCTGAAATTTTCTTGATTTTATAAGCTGCTGAAGCCATTGCTACCAAAAACTTTCAGCCTTCAGCAAATCCTCATTTCCAGAGAAGCCATGCTAAGAGGATAGCAGTCAAAAAGAATTCCTAGTATACTTAAAATTAAATTGACTTCTATAAAATATTTCTAACCCTGATAATTATAGATAACTTGGTGGTACTTCCAGGATCTGTAAGTCCTTTATTCCTTTTGAGGATTTCTTATGAATTCACTTTTGAATATGGCATATATCCATAACTCATGATAAGGTCATCCTCTTGATTCCAGGCTTAACTATCTTAGATACTAATTCACTCACTGATTGTTAGGTCTTGCATGTTATTCCTCAAGACCAGTTCCTTAATGGAGCTGCCCATTGATGTTTCTTCTAAAATCTCAAAGTTAACAAGTTCATAACTTTGTGTCTCATTCACCTAAGTATGAGAAGGGATTTTAAAAGAGAGGGAGAGAGAGAGAGAGAGAAAGAGAGAGAGAGAGAGAGAGGGAGAGAGAGGGGGGGAGAGAGAGAGGGAGAGAGGGGGGGGAGAGAGAGAGAGAAGAAACAGAGGTGCTGTGCATTTATGTCCAGTTTGACTATTCTGGAACTCAGGAATTGCTGAAAGCTGAGAACTTTGTATAGTAGTGGCTTCAGTAGTTACAAAGTACAAAGAATTTTGAAATAAAAGCAGGTAAGAGGAAAGAGCTTCCACAATTCTCTATAGGATGATGTCTAGAGTGGGGTAGATAAAAAAGTTAGACTCTGTCCATTTCCACTATAGCCTATTTATCCACACCTTCCCCCCACCCACAGAAGCTTATAACATTTCTTCCTCCTCTTTACTTGGAAGCCACCATAGAAGAAAGGGAAATACATTAAATATTTTTTGTATGAAACCTTAATTTCAGCTTAGCAATCAATTAAAAGCTTTTCAAACAGAAAGTAATTTTTTAAAAAAGACAATAGCTCTAACTCTGAAGTAAGGAGGTAAAGGAACCTACTAATTCAGAAGCAAGTTAACCATGCATCCACATAAGTTGGCATTTATATTGTTGAAAGGACTGTGATCTCATAATCCACTTTCCCACACCCTATTGAAAAATAGCATTTTTTGGCAAATGTGGGGGCACATTTTGGACATACCAAATATATCCCCATTACAAAATAATTCTTGTAGTCATGAAAAGTATATATATATATATATATTTTTTTTTTCATTTTATTCTCTGGTAACATATAGAAAAAGTGACTAAAAACAATAAACACAGAACAGACTTAATATACTCCTACATGTATAATCAGAAATCACAATTTTCCATAAGTATAGTCATTCAAGTTCAACAAACAAATAACATTTTACTGCTTACTTACTTCTTAGCACTGACCTCTGTTCATTTTGAAAATATCTTTCCCCACCCTAAAACAATAGAAATTAAACAACAACATTATCTCAGATGGAAATCTATTTCCCAGAGACCTGGCTTCAAAAACAAAACAAAACAAACAAACAAACAAAAACAGTGGGAGTTTAACCCAGATCCTCTTGTTTTGGAGCCCTGGTTATTTCTACAATAGTATGATGCCTACCACAGACTGTCTCTGAAGACTCTTTTGGATTACTTTTTCTAGGACTACAGCTTTTTAGAGGCGATTTTGTGATCTATTTATTCACTTCAGAGATATTTCAACCCCATTTATCAATGAACCCTACAAATCTTTTGCACACTTATCTGTAGTCTACATCAGAATCGCCCTCCTTACCTGGGGAATGACAAATCTTTCCATAGCTACAGGATCAGGCAGAATGCCATTTGAGCTATGGGCTTCTGGACAGTGGTAAGAGAGAGCTTCTAGTTCATTGTTATTCTAGTATACATTCAGGCTTTATCTATTTTTCCCCTCTTTCTTCTTTTCTTGACCTGAGCTAATCCCCTCATTACCTACCTCCTACTTGAATCAAATCTCCATTTTACTTTAAGTCTTATTCTTTTCCAATTACTCTCTCCTGAGGAACTTAGCCAGAGCCCCTATTTATGGAAAGCTGTTGGTAGGCTGAAACCAGGAATTTATTTTCAAAAACCATGCCACCCTATCTCCTCCTAGCAGATATGTATTCTCTCATTTCCTGAAATCTAGAACTGTGTGATGGCTCATTGCATGCTCTAGACTTTGCTGAGAAATGAAACTCTAATAATGTTTGAAATAGGCAGGATATAGTAGTGGTTAGAGAGTTAGAGAGAAAACCAAATATTTGTCAAGTTCCAAATTTGTGACAGGCACTGAGTAACTAAGTTCTTTACAAAAATTCTCTCATTTGATCCTCATGTAAATCCAAAAGGATTTAATGAAACTGAAGTAAGCATAAGTTAAGTAACTTTCCCAGATAGATGCAGGATGTGAACTAGGGTGAGAATCCCAGATTACTATCTACTGTACTAATTAGCTGACTAGATAGAGATCTATTCTCTAAGATCATTAATTGTAGAAGAGTTTTCAATTTGCATAAGTAGAGGAAGTTTCCACACTGGGAGGTCACTGAACTGATTAAATTGTTGCTCAAGAGGTATGGCTACTGTGTAAAGTAAAACTGAGACTGAGGAACCATCATTTTAGAATGTTGCCAGGAGGGGGAGTGGCTGTTGGAGCAGCAGAAGGGGCTTGTGGGAGTGAGAACTAAGAAAGGGGACTTTGCCCTGTGAACTCCTGAGAGACAGGTGCTAATAACAAAGCTGGAGATCCCAGCTTGTGGTGGCAGAGTCTTGTCTCTACTTCCCTTGCCCTAAAGATAGAATATTCCTGACATCTTTAGATGATCAATACAAGAAAGCAAAAGAATAACAACTGCTGCTGAAGGATGTTGATCCCTTCATCTTCACAGGGTCACCCCAAAGACCCATCCCATCCCGTGACCTTCTGAAGAAGGATGCTTGACACCTGATTAAAATAGGATAGTGACAGTGATTAGAGAGGAAGGAGAAAGAGAAGCTGAAGCCTGAGTCATTTGGCTTTGCTGAAGAAAAGACAACCTGTAGGGTCTCCTATTCCCACAGACCTATCCCCCTTTTATTACTTGAACTATTAAAACAACCCTGTTGAAGAACCTCACAGTCAGATTCAAATCATATCAGTTTAGAAGAAAGAGAAGGTGTTGGGCTAGGCTAGCCATTTAGTCTTGGCTAAACAACAGAGTCAACAGGAACAGTCAGAGCCTGCCTGACTTCTAAGGGCTAAGGCACCAGTAAAGTCCTGAGGGCAAGTGAACTCCATAATTCCCAGAAACCTACTTATTGAGAAACAGCCCCTGTTCATCCTTGCCACAACATCAGCTCAGGGGTGTCTCTCTCTTGGGTTTGAAAGGTGAGGGAAAGAGAGAATTTCACAGATAGTATAAAATTAAAATTGAATCTTAATGATAAAATATTATATTTTAAGAGATTTATTAATGATCATTAGAAATAAAGGCATAAAAGGGATACAAAATAAAGACTACATGCCCATGGCTGATCAGCCAGTTCAGACTCCGGTCTTACCAGCACCAAGCTCATTGTCATCAAGCCAAAGAGGCACAAGAGCCCACTCCCTAATATCATCTGATTACAGGAAGTATATAATGACAGGAAATCAGTGGGCTCCTGGGAAATATAGTTCTTTTTTTAGGGTAACAGATTTTTAATTATACAATAATTTCTCAGCCCCAGTGGTTTTCTCTTTTTCTCCCTCTACTTCACCAGTCCTCCTTGTTCCTTCTCTCCTTTAACCTCCTCCATTCCCTGTTACAAGCCATCCATCTTCCCTTTTATTAACCTTACACCACTCATTTGCTACACCTCCCTTGTATTCTGACAGTTCTTTATGGTTATAAAGAACTTTCTTCATAGCAGCACTGTGAGATACACCTTGAAAATCTTATTATCTCCATTGGATGAGAACTTTGAAAACTCTTCTGTTTAATATTCATGTGTCATTGGTCAAGTCACATTATCCCTCCCAGGTTAGAATTCTTTACCTGTAAAATGAGGTTTTGAGATTGTAATTAGTGGCTTCTTATTTCCTATCAGTCCAAAAATTCAAAGAAAAGTGTTGCTTCCAAACTTAAATAGACTATTAACAAATATTCAGAGGAAGCGGAGTTAGAGGCAAATTATTAAAGACTTATATAGAAGGGTTGGGACAATCTTTTCTATTTCTCTGATATTGCCCTGACACTTAGCTTTAGACATGTAGTAATGTTTATGTAATGTTAGGAAGTGCATGAAAATTTACATTGGTAAGCTGCCATTTTAATTCTGGACCTATTATTTATTGATCAGAGACTTAACCTCTTTAAAGCTGTTTTCTCATCTCATCTCTAACTGGAAACTTCACAGGCATATTGATAGATAGTGTTTCTTTCCTGGGATTTTTCTATAATGAGAAAATCATAGGTCCTGTCTGAAAAAAAAATTGTACAAAATAATTTTTTAAGAGAGTAAGTCATAAAGTTAGCACTAAATGATGGGCATTACTAGGGGGAAATCCTCACCGAGAATTCCCTGCAAGGATAAAATCACAGCTGTGGACAAAAATAATAAGCAAATAAATGTGTATTGATTGATGGATTAATTATTGGAATCATAAAATGCTATATAAAAAGGGAGTTGGATCAAAAAGAAAAAAATATTCAATTTATACACCTTCTAATGGATTATAGATCATGTGACTCCCCTCAAAATGAAGCCATCCTCTTGACTCTTAGTTGCCAGTCATCTCTTTGGCAATACTAATCACCAGGGTCTAATCAATACCAGCACAATATCATTTCGTCAAGGCATGTGTCTCTCATTAGTGGATCAGGGCAGATCAATAACTCCAAGGCTGATGGCCTAGTCCAGTAATTTAGAGATTATCCTAAACACATCAGCTACACCAAGATAAGGAAACTGAGTTCCAGAGATGTTAAATATGCTTGTCCATGATCTCTGAGTCAGTAGCTCAGCTGGGACTTGAAAATAAGGTTGATGATTCTAAGCAACAAGGAATTTCAGAAGAGAAGAAAGTTTTGGAAGCAATATAATGAAAACAATTTGGGTATATTGAATTTGAGATGTTTAGAGGATATCCAGTTTGATATATCTAATGGATGGTCAATGATATTGGACTAAATTTCAGAAAAGAGACTAGGGATGCCAAAATAAATCTAGGAGTTCGTCAGCACAGATATGAGAACACCAAGTAAAGAAAGCAAGGTTTCTTTACCTTTTGGAAACCTATGGACTCATTGTAAGAATAATATATAATAGAAGTATAAAAAATAAAGAGAAGAGGTCCCAGAACAAAGTTTCAGAGAAAGGGAGACACTAACAAATAGTAAACATAGCATAGAAATAGATGTAGCAAGAGAATGAAAAGGATGCCACAAAAATAGGAGTGAAACAAAAAAAGCAAAATTCTAAAAACACAGAGAGAAAAGAGCAAACAAGGGAAAAGAGTGGTAGCTTTTTGCTATGTTGCAAAGAGGTCAAGAAAGGGGAGGATATGGGGGAGCCCACAGGGCTCAGTGGTTTGAGAGCCAGGCCTAGAGATGAAAAACTCTGCGTTTGGATCTGGTCTCAGGTACTTCCTAGCTGTGTGACCTGGGGCAAGTCACTTAACCCCCATCCTCTAGCCCTTAATGTTCTTCTGCCTTGGAACCAATATGTAGTATTGATTCCAAGTCTGAAGATATTTTAGAAAAGAAGGGTGAGGATTAAGAAAAATCTATAAGAATTGACAATATAATGATCACTAATAACTTTAGAGAAAACAATTTTTATTGAATTATCAAATCAGAAATAATATTACATGGATTTCAGAAGGAAATGAGTGGACTATAGATGGTTTTGCTAAAAGGTTTACCTGAGAAAAAAGGATATACAGCAATAGCTGACTAGAATGGAGAGACTTAATAAAAGTTGTTTTTTTGTTTTGTTTTGTTTTGTTTTTGAGGAAGGGGCAGAATTTTGTTCCTTTGTAGGTTTCAATTTAGAGGGTTATTGACAGGGAAAAATTTGAGAATAGAAAAATGGAGAGGAATTATCTGAATTCATGAATATGAATGAACACCTGAAAATGAATGAGGGAAATAGAGGAGGGAGTGGGGGATTAAATGTATAAGTGTACATATATATGAGTTGGCCTTTTAAAGCAGAAGAACCACTTTATCATCATCATCAGAGACTGGAATGAGGAAGGAAATAGTGGGAAATGACAGACAGATATTAGATAATAAAGGAAAGGAGGTCTTGGTGAATGGTCTCATTTTAAAAAAAAATATCATAAGGTTTTATTCTCTGATTTCAAGGGGGAATGAAAGAGGAGATGGCATGGGAGGACTGAAGAGAAAAGAAAAGGTTAGAATATCTTTTCTGGTGAGTGTAACCAGGGAATGCATTTGAAATGCACAAGAATACCTTGTTATTATGAGGACTTATTTGAAATTAGCTGAGAAGGAACAGTCAAAGATATAGGAAGAAAGAGGAAATTAATGAAAAACCAAAACAGTATCCAGGAGGAAAAATGGACTCAATTTATAGTGTATTCAGTCAGCCCTGTTTACTGATTTCCTCCAATTCTAATCAGCTACATTTGTATAGGAGTAAAGAAGGTAGAAGTTAAAAGTAATCCGTGGTTAGAATTTATCAAGGTATAGTCAGAGATTGGACAAGGACAGTAAGGAATTCAAAAGTATAGAGGAGTATAGAGGGTTGGACCTTTTTGCCGTGAGTTGATTAGAAGGAAACAGAATATAGCCAGAGGATAATATGGATTATTATTAATTGGTAGGGAAGTGATAGATTGGAGGTATGAAATGGGCCATGCTTTTTTTATCCTCAGCCAATATGTCAATTTGTTTTGCTTGATTTTACTTGTATATTATAGAGAACGTTTTTCCCCTTTTCTTTTTTGTGGGAGAGTGTTGGGTGGGAGAAGAATAATAATGTTAATGATATGATGAAAAGGAAAAGAAAGAAAGGACTATCAAAGATATATTAAGAAAATATATAGATCAGAACAGTAGGAAGTTCAGGAGACAGGTTACATTATTGTGCTAAATTTATTATATGCTTCAAAAAAGATAAACATATTAAGTAATCATAATTTTATATACAATTTTCTTTCCTATTGTTTCTATTAAATGTTCATGTTTGCTGATTTTAATAATAAATCATAATAAATAAGTGAAAATTAAAAAAATAAATTATAGTGTTGCCTCATATTAGGGAAGCAGAATCAATAAAATTCAGTGAATGCCTGGATGTTTACATCAGGGGAGAGGGTAGTAGCAAAGATGACTGAGTTCTGGAGCTCAGATGGCCTGGAGGAAGAATTCCTATGGTGTTACCCATCTGTTCATTGGGAAACATGAAAAGAGTACATGTACGTACAAATGCCGACAATGGGGAAAATACTTTCTTTTCTGATTACACAGTTAGTGTAATCACTTTATGATCTGAGCTCTAAGTGGCTCCATAGTTTCTTCAAAGGAAAAACTCAGATTAAAACTGTATTTTATAGTTCAAAAGAGAGGCAAGTTGATGAGACCATTTGAAAGGTAACTGTTGCTTACCGATTGGAAGAGGACATACTTCTTTGTGAAATCTGTGGGTAGCTATTTAAGTCATTAGTAAAGCTGGCTCGCTGTGAGTGTTCCTTCCTTTGTAAATCTTGTTTCTTGTCATTAGAGGTTAAACTAATCTCACTCTGGTGAGTTATTGATTTGAATTCAAGCAATAGTTAACGCAATGTCAACAGCAGAATAAATGATGAGTATGAATAATACTGTCTCTTCTGTTTAGGTTTGTTTAATTTGCCATAATAAATTTAGAGCTCAAATGGATTTAAGAGGCTATCAAATCCAATTCTTTCATTTTTCAGATGTATAAACTGAGGCACAGGGAGATTAAATGACTTGCTTAGGGTCAAAGAGTTAGTAATTTGGATTTATACACAAGCTTTCCTGACTCCATGTTCAGAGCTCTATATATTACTTCACTCTGTTGGTCATCACCTCTATCTGACCTCCTGCCCATTGTAATAATTACCTACGACCTCCATTTTTCCTCTTTGAAGTTGCAATTTCAGACTCATGCATTGTATTTGGCTCTGACAATTTCTTTGCTTATCCTTTTGCTGCCAATTTATTTTTTGTCCATAGATTTCAAGACATTGGAAAATATCTGATCTGTTCCATCTACTCTGCTTTTGCCTGTGCTTGGAATGTTCTCTTTCATCATCTATGCCTCTTACAATCCTTATTTTCCCATCAAACTCAGCCCAAATTGCTATTCCTGATTCCTTTTCCAGCTGCGTGTCTCTCCACCCAACATTTCCTTGTATCTATTTTCTCTGTGAGAGACAGTCCTGTAGTGATGAACAGAGGGCTGATTCAAGAGCCAGTAAGACCTGTGTTCAAAACTCATCTCTGACATAAAGAGGACATATGACCATAGGCAAACAATATAACATCTCACTGAAAAATAAACAACTATCTAGAAAATGTTGACCAATTACAGAAAGTTTTTTTTTCTTTAATCTTGGGAAACTATGTAATATATATTATATCGATGAAATTGCAAATCTATTCTTTATCTCTCTATTTTACACATATTTTGTATATTCTTATATACATATAGGCTATCTCCTACTATGAGATATAAACTTATTGAGGGGAAGGATGATATCAATATTGACTTTGTATTCCAGGCACAATCATAGGACCTAACATGTACTAAGTGCATGATACTGGATGTCATTTACTCTTTTTGGTCCTCAATTTCCTCACATATAAAATTAGGGGGTGGGACACAGTTGCCTCTAAGATTCCTTCTAGCCCTAAATTTCTAAACCTATGAACACCAAATATCTAATTCATTTTAGAAACATTTCCAAGAATAGTGTTGTAGAAAATAAATGTTGTTGTATTTAAAAGGCTGAGCTCCCAGTTACCAGAAATGTATAACACTTCATTCCCTGATGATGGCAGACAAATGAGTTGTCAGTATGCCTCATATTCTCACACTGCTTTAGACTTTTACAGGCAATGTCAAACTCATCTTAACTGTTTCATAAAGCTATGTAGCAGGGGATGACATTCAGAAATTGCAATAGCCATGCTCATTTCCATCAGTCTTTTGCTAACTCATCCCTCAATCTTGACTTCTAATCCTCTCTGTGCTGAATATTGAAAAGACTTGGAAGTCAGAAGAAAGGGAAAGAAAAGAGAATAAATGTTTACATAGTGTCTACTACATGCCAGGCACTGTGCTAAGTGCTTCATAAAATTTATCTCACTTGATCTGAAGACATATCTCACTTGCACTCTGTATAGTGACACTCAAACACAGTAATTAGTGAATGTTAGTGGTGATGGGGAACTGTCCACTGCTGAAGTTCATTCAGAAGACCAAGGGGCAGAAGAATTAACCCACTACACAATAATTCATAAAGAACGTGAATAGAGCCATCATACTAAACAAAATAAATAGGAAAGATGCCTCTGTACACATTGTTAAAATGCTTGGATAAACAGCCACATTTTTCTAATATGTCTTTTATATTTAACACTGCTACCCATTGAATCCATACTTTCAGGTCTTAGACTTTCTAACAGTGGCTCTCCCATACTTTCATTTTGTGTATTAAAATGAACTTGTTTTTAATTCTGAAAATTCAACAATTGACAAATATTTGTCATAATCTATAATGAACAGATTAGAATGAACTCCAAATTTATGCCATGAAAAATTATAAGCAGATTATGTGCAGGAATATCACTGGACCCAAGCCAACTGACAATGGGCAAATTCCCTAAGTTCTCTGACCTTCAGTTTCTTTATCTGTAAATTGAGGATAATACTAATTATATTAACTATTATACAGGATTTCAGTGGGAGAAATACTCCATAAATCACTGTACATATATGAACTATTATCATTCACATCACAAGAAATGATGTGATCCTGTTTGCTGTGTATCCAAAAACTTGGTCTGCCACTTTGCCATTAAACCTCTTTCACTTTTCACTTGATATTGGCCATGACTTAATAACACATGGCATATTAAAAACCTTTGTGATTATGAATGTGCTCAAAACCTCTCTGAGAGCAATAAATACGGCCTCCTTTTCTGATGAGTTAAATTTGCACATTAATAGAAACAACTGGGGTTTGGATTTTTACTGATTAAGACAACTTTAGAACAATTTCTTAAATTTCAATTAAAGATTGTTTATCCTATGCACTTTTATTTGATGTGTAGGGTGACTCATTTATTATTATTTTTTTTGCCAGTTTTTAAATTTATTGAGCTCTCCCTTTTGAGAGATCCGGGAAATTCTTTTAAAAAGCTCACACAAATCCCCCCAGGCTACAAGAAACCCTAACCCATTTGCTGCTGCTTCTAATGATTTTATTTGTAGAAGCCAAGAACTCATCATCCATAGAAAACTGCCACCCCATTTTTCAGAAGCTTACAAACCCAAAAGCATGATGAGGACAGAGCACACCACTTACTATAAATTAGAATCTTGTCTTTTCCACCTGAAGTATTTTTTTTCAAGCAAAAAAATTGCTTCTCACTGGGGACATCAAAACATCTTAGGTTGTGATGTAGTTTATTTCCTCATTGAAATTCCACTGTTTCCTCTATCAATTTCTGCTTTAATTCCAATATCTTAAAGTAATTCAAATTGAGTATATCTCCTCTATGTTGTGTATAACATTCACCTTGTACAGATCAAAGCAGGTATCATGAGATGTTTCAAAATCAGAAAATCTCTCTAGTGATGGTTGCTTCCATGTAAGCAATATATTAAAGTTTTCAGGGAAAAAATGCCACATTTATATAATATATTTACCCCCATTTTACAGAATTTGAGGTAGAATTTTTATTTAGATAAGTAAACTGAGATTTGCTTGAAGGTCACCAAGCTAGTAAATGCAATAATTCTGTATTCTGCTTCTCATTCTGACATTTTGGTTTTCCTCTTCCACTCCCTTTGCTCTAACTACACTGCACTAAGAAATTCTTAACTAGGTCTATTCTACCTCAGCTACAACATAGACATTGGCTCATCTATTAAATCTGTTCATTTCTACCATCTTGATAATCAATAACAATAAAGCTAATCATGCAATGCTCTGTACCATGATTTCTACTCTGATTTAAATTTAGCCACATGAACTGAAGTAAGGACTAAGCATTTTAATATTGCAGATGTCAAAGAAAAAAAAACAACTCAGAAATGTAGAAGTATAATTGACTTTTGAGGGAATGGAAATTTTTTTCTGATCTCTTAGTAGACCAAGGATAAATCCCAATGATGGAACAAGGGGAGATTTGATGGCATCATAGAAAACATTGGATTTTGAATTCGAAACTTGGGTTGAAATTCTTGCTGTCATTTTATTAACCTGTATTAATAGAGGTAATTTTTTAAATGCTCTTGGTTTTTTTCATTTTTAAAATTAGTCTTTCAACAAGAATTTTTAAACCCTTACTTTCCATTTTAAAACCAATACTAAGTCAGGTTTGAAACCAAGACCTCTCATCTCCAGACCTGATTCTATATCCAGTAATCCACCTACTTGCCCCTCAACAAGTATTCAATAAGTGTTTGTTGGATTTCAGGCACTGTAATATGTTCTGTGGATATTTTTTTTAAAGAAAAAATAGATCTTGCCCTAAATTAACTTATAATCTAGTCACAGAATACAAAATTTACTTAAAAACTGTTATATATACATATATATATATATATATATATATATGGAGAGAGAGAGAGAAAGAGAGAGAGAGAGAGAGAGAGAGAGAGAGAGAGAGAGAGAGAGAGAGAGAGAGAGAGAGAGAGAGAGAGAGAGAGAGAGATTGATTTTGGTGGGAAAAGACAGGTAACAGTAGCAGAAGGGGATCAGGAAAGAACTTTCTGGAAAAGATGGCATTTGACTTGAACTCTGAAGGAATCTAGAGGATTCTGAGAAGTGGAGGTGTCAAAGAAGTACATTTCAAGACTGGAAAAAGACCAAAGTCACAAATATGGGAAATATGATATAACATATTTAGAACAATAAGACCATTGGGGTTGGGACATGTTTTGCATGGAGGATAGTAAGGATTACATGATCTTTAAAGGTCCTTCTATTTTAATTGTGCTTTTTTTTTAACAAATGCATTAGACCTTGTGTTAAAAAGACAGTAGAAAGTAGGGAGGATCTATCAAGGACTATGATGTTTATCGTCTAAATGTACTAATTCCCCTAATTAAGCACTCTTCTCTACTGTCCATAGAGATTGCTCCAACTGAACCTATTAAAGCATGTAGATTATTTCTCATTATGACATTAAATTTTAAGTACATCCTGGTTTCAACAAATCCACAAAAATGAACAACCTTAAATACTGAGCCATCTTTTCCTTTCTTTGTTTTCCTTAAAACTCCAGAAAGTGAACATGAAATGCAGAGAACTAACTCATTTCCAAGCATCTTAAGTGTAAAGCCTGGAATTCTTACAAGATGTTTGGGAGATTGTTTTCTTTTTTTTTCATAGATAGGTGAACACCTGTTCTCTTAGAAAAGAGACTTCAAATCCTATATGCTTCCACCTCCCACGTCCTCCTGCGTTGTTTTTTAAATTAAACATTGTGTATTCAGATCCTCAGAGAAGTCAAGAAATATATCTGAGCCCTTTAAGAGAACAACAACAGCCTTTTAGAGGCACATCTCTAAGACACTGCATAGCAGAGAAGGTGATGATCTGGTTTAGTAAAGGGTAATTCAATATTGATGACCAATTAGGTCTGTTCTAATATAGATACTAGATGCATATATAATGTGCGCTTATGTGTGTAGATATGCATGTACCTGTGTAAAATAGGTAGGTAGATAGATGGACAGATGTAAATTATGTACTATATATTTCACCTAGCCAGTATATGTCAAAGGGGGGAGTTTAACCTAGATCATCCTGGTTCAAAGACTGGTTCTGTGTCTAATATTTTATGTTACTTCATATGATGTCTTGAATAGAAAGATTGCTTTTGAGCCAAAAACAGCTGGATTCAATTATTGTCTCTGACATATACTGACTGAGTGACCCAGGAGAAGTGACTCAACCTCTTAGAATAGAAGTTATACTTAGAAAGTATGACCCTGCATTGGCATAGAGCGTCTCTTCACCTGAGAATCCTCTAGCTTTGTAAAGTGACAGCTCCAGTCCCTGTCTCCTCATCTATGTTAGAAGAACACAGAATTAGAGACAGGTATTAGCAGACATCATTATTTAGGAACACTGTAGTTAGAGTAGGAAAATCTAGATTTGGATTTACTTTCCATCACTAAATTAGCCCTGTGACTCTCACCTTTCTACCAGTCAGTGATTTCATTTGCAAAATGAAAATTGTCCATCTACATAAGCCTTTTCAATGTAAAAACGTTTAGGGATGGAAAGGGGTCAGTCTTCAAGGTTTATTCAGTCTGATCCTCACATTTTACAAATGAGGAGTATGAGGTCAAGAAAGACAGCAGGAATAGCCACAGACCACCTGGGTAGTAAATGGCAGAGTTTGAATGTGAACCCATATTATTCTATGTTAAATCAAGCAATCTTTCTGCTGCACCCAGATGCCAATATCAAGTAAGAAAATAATTTATTTTACTCCTATATACTACTACTGCTGCTGCTGCAACTACTACCCTTCCTGCTATTTGCTGAAAGATGTGTACAAGAATTTACATGGGGAAATACTTTGTAAACACATTAGTGCATCTGTGTATATATGTAAATGAGGATGTTACTATCTCCATGAAGACAGAGACTGTTTTTTTCTTTAAATCACTTATCTTAAGTGCTTATCTCAATTTATATCACATTTGTTGTTTACTTATATTTAATTTTATCTAACATTTTGGGATTTTCTTGGCAAAAGACACTGTTGTTTGTAATTTGGTTTTCTAGCTTATTTTACAAATGAGGAAATTGAGGCAAACAAGGTTAAGTAATTTGCCTAAGGTCACACAGTCAGTGTCTGAGGCTAGATTTGCGTTCAAGTCTTCCTGACTCCAGACTAGCCACTCTATTCACTGTGCCTGAGACACCTAGTGGCTCCCATGTACTTAGCACATAGTAAATGACCAATAAATCATTTGACTTATGATGACAGACTTATTGACTTACTTATTGATTGACTAACTGACCTTGAGGTTAGGGACCCTTTCTTATAAATATATTTTCTTTCCCAAATCCATTTCAGTGGTCTGTACTAAGTAGTTGCTTAAAAAAAAAAACTACTTTGCTACATTATATTACTTTGTATTGTTTCCTATGTGCAATCCCCATAGTCATTGTTTATATCCAATCATGAAAATAGATGTTAAAAGTATAAAATAACTTTGAAATGTTAAATAATGATTCAGTCTGTCAAAATATTATGGGGAGTTTTCAAATTTTTATTTTCTCTTAATAATTTTTTTTTTTACATTTTGAAAGTTTTCTGGAATCATGGGATAAAATGGGAAAACCTGATGAGAAAAAGGCCAATACATTTAACTTCTTTAGTGAGCTCAGTAAAACTAAAATGTCAACCTTATTAAAAAGAGCCAAGTATTTCATCAGTCTCAGAGGAATTGAAGAAACTGGCTGTGTTAGGCAGTCCTAACTCTATCTTTAAGTCTACACTAGCTCATGGGATGAAAAATAGTAACAAAGATATAAAAGAAGCTACTAAGAGAGGGTCACTAAAAATAATGAAGAGAAAAAGGAAAGGAAATCATTTAATGGAATTTGCCAGCTACTTTATGCTAAATATGAAGAGACTCCCTCAAAGATAAATTCAAAGGTTTGAAGAGTAAATAAGTCTCAAACCAGGAAGCCTATGGCACAGGGTGATGAAAAGAGGAAGACAAGCTCAAGGGAGGAGTAATAAGTCAGTTAAACATTTTTTAGCAATTGACATGAAATTCATTACTTCTCTTGGAGAAGCAAGAAATTTAAGAATTGGAAAGGACTTAGATCAACCCTTGGCTGAAAAAGAATGCACTCTGAAAAGCATATAGTAGCCATCTAGTCTTTCCTTCATGACTCTCAAAGTGCAGCAATGACTGCTTAAGCGTTCCACTTTTGGACAGCTACAACTCAGGGGAATACTTTTCCCCCTTTATATCAAACTTAAATTCATCTCATAGCAACTTTCACAATTTTCACTTAGTTCTATATTCTAGGTCCAATATGACAAAGTCAAAATCCTTTTCTCAATGATAGGTTTTTAAGTACTTGATGTCAGTGATCATACAAAGCCAACTAATTAGACTGAAATATAATCATTCTCTCTCTCTCTCTCTCTCTCTCTCTCTCTCTCTCTCTCTCTCTCTCTCTCTCTCTCTCTCTCTCTCTCTCTCTCTCTTTCTCTCTCTCTCTATCTCTCCCTTCATCCTCTTCTCCTCCTCATCTCCTTATAGAGCACTAACAATTCACTAATATCTCAGATCATATTCAGGCCATTTTTTATCTCCCATTTTATACTTACAAAGATATATTTTTGAATTCAAGTCTAAGCATTTATATTTGTTCCTATCTAATTCATCTCATTGTTTTAGATGTTGAATTTTATTTTTTAACTCCTGCATTTGTCAGTTGGTATGTCAACTTGCCTAATTATTCTAGGGTTGCCTTCATTTTGATGAGTAAAATGTCTATGTTTTCACCCTCAAAGCATCAATAAATTTTCAAATAAAATAGGATCCAGCATAGATCATTTCAGCACCCCAAAGTAGCATTCCACTGGAGACCTATTTCTAAGTTCCCATTGAACTATTTATGATGACTCTTTGATCACTCCTCTATCACTCTTTCCTCATCTCACCATAGTTCCTTGACTCTTTCCAGTCAGTCCCAAGTACAAAATCTTTCTCAAAGTAGGTATTTGATAAAAATGTGTTAAATTGAATTTCTTGATCAATACTGGATTTGAATATTTGAGAAGAGTGCTAATTTGGGCATGGGTAATTTGTTCAGAGTTTATTACTTTGATGGTGTGGGGAAAAAGAGAGGAGATGAAATATAACTCTACTCTGTGCTCTAAAAGGAACAGCTACCTAAATCTACATAACCTTCACTAAGTAATTTTATGATAGGAATGTGTAAGGATGGAAATAGCATAGTCAGAAGATCTAGATTCTACTAGTTATTTCATATATGAACTCGGAAAAATCAGTGTCACTAAGTAGGCTGTGATCCCTCATCAGTAAAATTTAGTAACTCTTACATAATTACATAGTTACATAATAATAATATTACATTAATTTAGATCACATAATTAATATCATTACATTAATATAATTAATTATTAAAATATAATAACTAATAATATCATTAATATAATCACATAATCTCTAAGATCAATTTTAATGTTAAAATTCTATGTTCATATTTAAATATTTTCAAATTGCTCCATTCCTATATATTTATTATTTTTTACATTACAAAAATTGTTGCCCTCCTATGTTTCTTATTTATGTTTGTAAATTTTGTATAAAATTATAAAATTGAATGAGATTTTAATTAATCATAGTTCAAATACTATCACTTTAGATAGGATGAATTTCAGGGACTCAGTTGGATCTGTTAACATCAACAAAACTTTACTAAACAATTTCCTTTCTAGAAGAAAGTCAGTACATATGTTACAGAAGGAAATGACAAAAAAATGCAGTAATAAAAGAGATAAAGAATACCTGAAAATGGTAATTAATCAAATATCTGAAGTATAAAACTGGTGGCAATAAGGAAACAGAAAGAGGAAGGTTACTTACTCTGCCCAAAATGAAGGGTTGCTTTTAGAAACATGAAGTTTCCTCACCACAAGGACTTCAGAGACCAGAAGGTCCCATAGACACTCTCCTAAATATCATATAAACATTTTTCATGGTGGCAAGTAAAAGAAAGAAGTGCCTATTAATGACGAATGTTAAACAAAATGGGGGAAATTAAGTAGGAACAACTCTGAGAAGTGTGAGAATTATAAGAACTGATGGGGAAATGAAGGGAGCAGAATAAAAAAAACAGTATGCATAATGAACTAAGAAATGTGAAAAACAACAATGATGGAACTGAATGATGTACAAATATAATGATAAAGCATGGTTCAGAGAAAAAAATTTAAAAATCAATAAGCCTTCTGCATTTTGTTGGTTGTGTGGGATCATGTATATGAAATTTTCAATATACATCCAGAAATTATGGATTCGTTAGTTTTACTAAATTGTTTTTGCTGTCTGTCTGTCTCTTTGTTATGAGATGACTTGCCATGTAGGAAGAAGAGAAAGGCTATATTTATACATTAATATGATATAAAATTTTAAGAATTTAATGAGATATGACTGTACGTATATGTATGTACATATAGTCAATGGTTACATAAATATTTTAGTAGTTATGCTAATTTATTTCTACTTGTTTTTGTACCCTCATGATATAGCACAGTCTTTGGTAAATAGGAGGTGCTTAATAAGTACTTATTATTTCATTTACCAGTTCTGAAACATTTCAAGAGCCTTCTAATTAAGGTCCATAATCACTCAAAAAAGTTTATCCTGACTAATCATAGGGGGGAAAAAGACAATGATTGAAGAATGCCTCCTGTCTAGGCTAAGATAGACATTTGTGTAGACAGCCCAAAGTGGTGCATGTGCATCATACGTGCTTATACATACATATACATGTAACACATGGATATGTGCACATGTCCACTTGTGTATTATCATGTTGTTTATGCATATGTATGTATACACATATCAACTATATTTTCCATTGCAAAAGGAGAGGTTTAGGTTAGAAAAACTCTAAGGTCAAACCACATCCAGATCTAAATCTGTAATTCCAGAGACAATACAGATGGACAAATTCATTTTATAGATGAAGTCACTGCGTCTTAGAAAAGTGAAATGACCTCTCTAAGTACCAAGGCTACTAGGTGACATCTTCAAAACAGTTCCATATAGCCTGAGAAAGAGCATTGGACAGCAGTTGCTTGATGACAAGCCATAGCAGTTTCATTATAAACATTAGTATAATGACTCATTTGCATGCTGTGTCTTTGGCTCAGCATAAAATAAGGTTACGATATTCTCCCTAATTGCCTTTAGCAAAACGCTTTCACAACTAAACTCCTAAGAGGTGGCTCTATAGCATGTAAAGAACACATTTTTGTCATTCAAAAACATGTGTTAAAAATGTGTTGCTTGGTTCTTGTTGTATCTATCTATAGATTTAGAAACTCATTTTCAGTAGGAATCTTAAAGATTATCAAATCAATCCTAAAACTTCCTTTTTAATGTATATGTTTGTAATATATATACATATATATATATTTATAATTAAATTTAAATATGTACACAAGTGTGGGTATATATAGCATATATGTGTATATAGTATGTATGTGTATATACATACGATGTATATGTGTGTATAACAAAGTGAAAGAAACAAAAAACAATAGAAGTGATGACTCTCACCTTAGGTCACAAAGCTGTAGTACTTGTTGCAGAATCAAAAACAGACGCTAGATCTCCTGACTTCAGCCACTCCTTTTTTTTTTCATCACTGCTGTTTCTGACTGATTTTGGAAGTGATTTTCAACTTCCTCACAAAAGAAACCTGCATTCATGAGTCAGCAGTGAATATATTTTACCAGCATCTGAGAAAAGATTACCCATATATAGAATATAAACAGCCTTATTGGACTGGCATTAGAGAGGCTTGAAGAAGGGGTGTTTATATTTTTTAAATAGAGTGATTCCCTCTCTGTTCTATCATCGTATTAGCAGGAGATCATTGTAAAAAGAAAGAAATGGAGAAAGTGCAGTTTCATACTGACAAATAAAACACGTCCTTCCCTTTCCTTAAAGAAAAGAATGGGATTGGTGAGGAGACAAGGAAAGTAGGGAAGTGTGGGTCAGACAATCTGAATATATTCTGAGACATTAAAACAATTCCCTCAGACTAGAATGGATATTCTACAGTATTATTATTAATTTTTTGCTTGCTAATTTCCACTCATCTTTTAAGATGATCCCAGATGCCACACTTTCTAGGAAGTCTTCCATAAGCCTTCCTATTTGGTATTAATCTTGGTAATTAGACTCCATATAGAAATTTAGTCTGTGATGCTCTTATGCAAATTATTATGGAATATTGTGGATTGTTTTTATCTAAGTTTTTGTTATTCTTTGTTATTACATCAGAAGTTGCATGAGAATAAAGGCTTTTTTCAGAATTATATATCTCCAGGAATGCCTAGTTTAGAGTCTAGATAGAAAGGTAAGGAAATTCTATTGAATGAATCAATTTATGGCCTACTATTATTTGAGCACTTAGTTTGGGACAATAATATGTCCCTGACTAATTATTGAACTATCCTGGATTAATGAAGCAAATATATGTCAATATATATTGTGTGTGTGTGTGTGTGTGTGTGTGTGTGTGTGTGTGTGTGTGTGATATTTGTCAGTGGTAATGGGGGAGATTTCAATAGTTCAAAGGGGCCTTAAGAAAATAATTAAGATAATGCTTTGACACATAAACACTTAGGATACCGGATCTTTTGTTAGCTTCCAGAATGGCAGAATCATCATTGATACCTCGAATTTTTCTATTTAAAAAGGATATGAGAAGTGAAAATTTTGACAGAAGTGAGACTGACTCTTTTTTATAATCAGTTGCTCCAGATTTCAGGAGTATTTTCTCATACATTTCAAAAGTCAGAATTTTGGTATCTTAAAAACTCTCAGATTTCTGTACTATAATTGATCACATCTAATGTCTATATTTTATCTATCTCATGTTTTCCCCCCTAAATTATGTCTCATTGATTTGGTTGCACAATGAATTCACCTTTGTCCTTTCTTTTATTTTTTAAAACTTTTGACTTTTACCTTAATTGGTTGATTATCTGATTTCATACATACATAGCATATTTCGAAGTGCCTCTTAGATCAGCAGAAATATTGATGGTTGCCAAGAATTAGAAACAAACTGTATTCCCTAAAAGCATCTAACTCTAAAGACTTTTTTATGGAGAGAAAGACCAATGTACAGACCCTGAAGGGGACAGTGAAAGCAAAGAAAAGACATGCAAAGTTTAAAAGAAAAATTATCAATTGGACACAAATCCTGGAACAGCTCAAAAAGGACTTCAGGAAAAATTAAGAGAGGAGAAGAAAAAGTGGGAAAAAGAAATGAAAAGGATGCAAGGAGAAAAGAAAGTAATAGAAGAAGAAATAGACCAAGTGAAAATGGAGAACCAAAAACTGACAGAGGAAAACCAGGCACTAAAAATCAGCATTGACCATCTAGAAACTAACAATTACATGAGAAATCAAGAAACAATAAAGCAAAATCAAAGGAATGAAAAATAGAGTAAAGTATGAAATATCTTATTGAAAGAGCAACTGATCTAGAAAATAGATCTAGGAGAGACAATTTGAGAATTATTGGATTACTTGAAAGCCATAATCAAGGGAAAAAAAAAAACCTTGGGTATCATATTACAAGAAATTATAAAACAAATGCCCAGAGATCCTTAAACAAGAAAATAAAATTGAAATTGGAAGATTTCATAGATCTTATCAAGAAAGAAATCCTCAAATGACAACTTCCAGGAATATGATACCTAAATTCAAGAATCACAAAGTAAGAATAAAATTCTCTAAACAGCCAGAAAGAAACCATTCACATAGCAAGGAGCTACAATCAGGGATCACACAGGACCTAGCCGGTTCTACATTAAAGGACCAAAAGGCATTGAAATTGACATTCAGAAAGGCAAAAGATTTGGATGTATAAGCCAGTCACCTATCCATCAAAATTGAATATATTCTCTCCTGGGGAAAAAGGACATTCAATAAGATAGAAGATTTCCAAGAATTCCTCAGAAATTCCTCAAACCTAAACAAAAATTTTAAGACCAAACATTAGACACAAGGAAAGCCTAAAAAAGTAAATAAGAAAGAGAAAATTTAAGGGACTCAATAAGATTAAAATATTTATACATATAATTCTCAAAAATTACTCTTAGTAGTAGAGAAGTTAAAAGGAATTTACCCAGAAAGAGAGTGGGGAAGTAAGGTGATTATGACAATATGAAGTATATGATAATATAAGATGATATGATATATATATATATGTAAATGTGATGATATGAAATAATATGTATGAATATGAATGATTTATAAAAAATCAAGGGGAGAAAGTTGCACTTAGAGAAAAGGGAAGGGAGACTTCAAATGGAGTTAATTATATAATATAAGGAGACATGAAAAATCTTTATAGAGAGGGTAGGATAAGGGCGGTGACAGGCAATGCTTAAAATTTTGTATTTCTGTAACTGGCTCCAAGAGGGAAAAACAAGTATACTCAGTGAAGTATAAACGTCTATGTTACCCTAGCAGAGAAGAAGAGGAGGAATAAGACAAGGGAAGAGGGAGGTAATTGAAGGGAGATAAAAGGGGGGATGACAAAAAGCAAAATACTAATGGGGAGGAACAGAGTATAAGGGAATAGAGCAAGATCTTAAGGGAAGAATATGATGGAGGGCAATACACAGTTAGTAATCATAATGTTGAATGTGAATGGTACAACTCAACTATTAAACAGACATGGATAGCAGAGTGGATTAGAAACCAGAATCCTACTATATGTTTTTAACAAGAAACACATTTGAGGCATGGTGACACATACAGATTTTAGGTAAAAGTCTTGAGCAGAATTCATTATGTCAGCTAAAGTAAAAAAAAAAATTAAAAAGCAGGAGTAGCTATTATGATACCAGACAAATCTAAAATGGGAACTGATTGGATTAAAAGTGATAAGAAAGGAAATTACATTGTTAAAGGGTACTATAAACAATGAAGCAATATCAATACTAATCATTTATGCACCAAATGGCATAGCATCTAGATTTCTAAAGGAAAAATTTAAAAAGCTCACAGAGAAAATAGATAGTAAGACCATACTAGTGGAGGATCTCAACCTTCCCCTTTCAAAACTAGATAAATTGAACCAAAAAAGAAATGAGAAAGAAGTAAGGGAACTGAATGAAATGCTAAAAAATTCATTGATAGACATCTGGAGAAAATTGAATGAGGATAAAAAGAAATATGCTTTCTTCTCAGCAGTACAGGATACATATACAAATATTGACCAAATACTAGGGCATAGGAATATTGCAAACAAATGAAGAGAAGCAGAAATAATAAATGCAACTTTCTCAGATTATAATGAGATAACATTTATAATTAACAAGGGTCCATGGAAAGACAAATTTAAAATTAATTGGAAACTAAATAATCTAATTTTTCAAATCTTGTGGATCAAAAAATTCATAGAAACAATTATGGATTTTATTAAAGGGAATGTTGATGAATTGACAACAAATCAAAATCTATGGAATATAGCCAAATACTAAGGGGAAAATTTATATTGCTGTGTGCATATACCAATAAAATGGAGATGGAGGATATCAATGAATTGGGCTTACAACTTAAAAATTAGAAAAAGAACAAATTAAAAATCCCAAGATAAAAACTATGCTGGAAATCCTAAAAATTAAAGAAGAAATTAATAAAATTGAAAGTAAAAGAACTATTGAACTAATATATAAGACTAGGAGATGGTACTTTGAAAAAAAACAAATAAAATGGATAAAGTATTGGTTATTATAATAAAAAAAGAAGAGAATCAAATTAACAGCATCAAAAATGAAAAGAGTGATCTCACCTCTAAAGAAGAGGAAATTAAGGTAATTATTAATAACTATTTTGCCCAATTATATGGCAATAAATATTACAATGTAGGTGAAATGGGTGAATATTTTCAAAAAATATATATTCCCCAGATTAACAAAAGAGGAAATAGAATGCCTAAATAATCTCATCTCAGAAAAAAGAAATTAAATAAGTTATCAGGAACTTCCTAAGAAAAAATTCCCCAGACCAGATGGATTCACAAGTGGATTCTATCAAACTTTTAAAGAATAAATATTTCCAACACTATACAAACTATTTGACAAAATAAGCAAAGAAGGAGTCTTACCAAATTCTTTTTATGACACAAAAATGGCACTGGTTCCAAAGCCGAACAGAGAAAGAAAACTACAGACCAATCCCTTCATTGAACATAGATGCAAAAATCTTAAATAAAACACCAGCAAGTTAACACAAGAATTATTCCCTATGATCATATAATTGACCATATCAATAATCAAATCATCAGAAATTACATGATTCTCTCAATAGATGCAGAAAAAAAGCCTTTGACAAAATATAACATATATTCCTATTGAAAACACTAGTAAGTATAGGAATAGAAAGGACATTCCTCAAAATAATAAACAGTAAATATTTAAAACCATCAGCAAATATCATCTGCAATGGAGACAAGTTAGAAGCCTTCCCAGTAAGATCAGTAGTGAAGCAAAGATGCCCATTATCACCTCTTTTATTTAATATTGTTCTAGAAACACTAGCATTAACAATTAGAGAAAAAAAAGGAATTGAAAGGATTAAAGTAGGCAATGAGGAGACTAAACTATGACTCTTTGCAGATGATGGGATGGTATACTTAAAGAATTCTAGGAAGTCAACTAAAAAGCTAGTGGAAATAATTAACAATTTTGGCAAAGGGGCAGTGTACAAAATAAACCCACATAAATCATCAGTATTTCTATATATTTCCAACAAAATTCAGCAGCAGGAGTTAGAAAGAGAAATTCCATTTAAAATCACTGTAAACAATATAAAATAATTAGGAATCTATCTGCCATGACAAACACAGGAATTATATGAACACAACTACAAAACACTTTTCACCCAATTCAAACTAGATCTAAATAATTGGAAAAATATTAATTGCTTCTGGGTAGGACAAGCTAATATAATAAAAATGACAATCCTACCAAATTAATAGACTTATTCAGAGACATACCTATTAAATTGCCAAAAAAATTATAGAATTAGAAAAAAAATAACACATTTCATCCGGAAGAACAAAAATTCAAGGATATAAAGGTAAATAATGAAAAAAATGTGAAGGAAGGTAGCCTAGCAGTACAAGATCTTAAACTGTACTATGAATTAGTGGTCATCAAAACAATATGGTACTGGCTAAGAGACAAAGTAGGGAATAAACTAGGGATAAATGACCTCAGCAAGCTAGTATTCAATATACCCAAAGATCCAAGGTTTTGGGACAAGAACACACTATTTGACAAAAACTGCTGGGAAAACTGGAAAACGGTATGGAAAAAATCAGGTCTAGATTAACATCTCACTCCCTATGCCATGATGAATTCAAAATGGGTAAGTTTCTTAACTATAAAGAGTGAAATCATAAATAATGTTGGTGAATGTAGAATGTTATACCTGTCAGATCTATGGGAAAGGAAGGAATTTAAGACCAAGCAAGAGATAGAGAACATTACAAAATATAAAATTAATGACTTTGATTATATCAAATTAAAAAGTCTTTGTAAAACAATACAGTGTAACCAAAATTAGAAGGAAATCAAAAAATGGGGAAAAAAAACAAAACTCTCTGAAAAATATCTCCAATATATAAGGAGCTAAGTCAAATTCACAAAAAATATCAAACCATTCCCTAATTTACTAATGATCAAAAGATATGAATAGGCAGTTTTTAGATGAAGAAATCAAAACTATCAATAAGCACATAAAAAAAGTGTTTTAAATCCCTCCTCATTAGAGAAATGCAAATCAAAACAAAGCTCAGGTACCACCTTACATCTATTGGTCTGGCCATTTTAGCAGCAAAGGAAAGTAGTAAATGTTGGAGGAGTTGTGGCAAAATTTGGGGCACTAATACATTGACAGTAAAGTTGTGAATTGATCCAACCATTCTGGAAGACAATTTGAAATTATGGGCAAAGGGATTTAAAAGAATGCCTGCCATTTGATCCAGGCATACTACTTCTGGGTTTGTACCCTAAATAAATAATAAAGAAAAATACTTGTATACAAATATTTATATCTATGCTATTTGTGGTTGCAAAAAAAAAAAAAACTAGAAAATGAGGCGGTGTCCATCAATTGAGGAATGACTGAACAAACTGTGGTATCTGATGGGGATGGAATACTATTATGCTGCAAGGAACAATGAACTGAAGGAATTCCATGTGAACTGGAAAGACCTTCAGGAATTTATGCAGAGCAAAAGGAGCTGAACCAGGAGAACATTGTACACAGAGACTGATACACTGTCGTACAATAGAGTGTAAGAGACTTTCCTGTTAGCCATATTGCAATGACCCAGGATAATCCAGAGGAACTTATGAGAAAGAATACTATCCACATACAGAGAAAGAACTGTGGGAGTAAGAACACAGAAGGAAAACATATGATCGATCATGTGGTTCAACAGGGATAATGATTGGGGTTTTGGCATTAGAAGATCACTGTATTGCAACTATAAATATCATGGAAATAGGTTCTGAATAATGATACATGTGTGTAACCCAGTGGAATTAATTGCTTGTCTTGCCAGATGGGGTGAGGGAAGTGAGGTGAGAAAAATAATGAATCATATAGCCATGGTAAAATCTTCTAAATAAATAAGTAAATTATTTTTAAAAGTAACAGCACCCATTTTACTGATTTGTCCTGAGAATCCAATGAGATGACCTATGGAAAGTGCTTTGTAAACCTTTAAGGGTTATATAAATAAAATTATTCATAGTATTCTTAAATTGTTTTATTTTATTGATTAATAAATATTATTCAATTGCAATTATAAAAGAGTCTATGGATTACTTTTTACATTTAAGAGTTTCTTACACTAATAAAAGAGGATAGTCACTGAGTTAAATGATCTCTGACATCCTTCCCAGCTCTAATCTGATTCTTCAGTGTACAGAAGCGATTTTAAGCAAACAGCTTAGTTTGAGTTTCTCTGATTTTTCCCCTTACTTGTCATTCAGTGAATATCAAATTTGACATAAATCATCAAAATTGATGAATTCCAGTTCAACTCCTCCCCCACCAATTTTTGAGAAGAAATCTCTAGAGATGCTAGGCTAATATTGAAGCAGATATGGGAAACTTGGACTACTAATCCATGCCCAACACTTTCATTCCAAAGAAAGCTCATTTTCAGACCCTAAATGATAAATTCCAACAACATCCTTATCTTGGAAAAAAATTCGTTACAATTTTGGGATTGCATTCTGGCAGATGGTACAGTCACACAGAATGGTATAAGGGATTTCAAACTCTGTTCATTTGATTGATTGGAGAGGAGTATCTTTTCTGTTCTGTGTACTCCTACTCTTTTACTTTTTTTTTTAATGGCCTAGAATTTTAGCCAAAATACACAGAGAAGTTTCTAATGAGCTTTCATACAGAATTGCCTTTGAGGTGTGTTGTTGCAAAGGGATAATGTTGTAAAGGTAATTAGAACAAATTTAAACAGAGGAGAGAGAGCACATGATAATACCAAGGAGGCACTGGCTTCAATAGGCTCTCTTTGAAAGGCAATGTGCTCTCTCACACCGGTGTCATGTAACGAATGCACGCTGTGAGCACAAATGTGAAATGACAGCATTTGGATGAAACTGCCAGTCTAAATTGCATTTTCTTGTGGAGATGCCAATAATAGCCATGGGAAAATCTTCCACTAGACTCTTTTGCAGATAACAGATGAGGTTTATGTGTGCTTATCTTGAATGAATCTGATTTAATTAGGAAATGGGCAAGATCTGGTAATGACTGCATCAGGTTTTTATTCTTTTCTGTTGTTTTTGAGAAAGGGATTTGATATACTTGAACTAAGGGTGGATGAATTGTTAACAACAAAACACTCAAGGAATTCCTTAATATGAACACTTTATGGAGTTAGATTTTCCTAGCAGGTATTCTAGGGAAACCCTAGAAAGCAACCATCAGACCTTGGTAAAATAGGGTCCATCATTTCTTTTCCATTTTACTTTCCTGAGCAAACACATTAGAAAATAGCTAGTCATTTTAGAATGACAATTCATTGCTACCCCATAGAATCAAAAATCTTCAACTCTTAGATTGGAAGAGACTTTAATGGTCATCTATTAGAGACCTTCACTTGAAGCATGAAATATATAAGTTCCCCAAAGAAGTGGCCATTCAGATTGCACATAGACTCACTACTCTTCCATTTTTGGAGAACTTTGGTTATTATAAAGCTCTTCCTCATACTATACTGAAGCCTGCCTCTGGGAACCTCATATCAAATGACTCACTTTATATATTTGAGCAAGGAAGAAAGATTTCATTATTCTTCCATATTATAGAACTTCAAATACTTGAAGACTGATTTTATGTGCTCCTTTAAGTCTTTCTGTCTGAAGAGTAAGCATTCAACTTATTTTTTGACTGTATACAAGTCAGTATTCTACCCTTTATTAGTGTCCTACCGTAGACTTCCTGAAATCACAGACCATTAGATGAAGAAGGAATGAGAAAGAATAAAGAAAAGGAAACTAGTGATGGATTTATTTTCCTTATGTCGCACCTGTTAAAATATAAAACAAGCTAAATGTGAAGCCAGAAAACGTAGTTTCCAATTCTAATTTTCCTACTTACTGGCTGTATGACCTTGGACAAGCCACTCAAACTCTCTTAGCTTCAAGTTTTCCATAAGAAAAAGATGATGATGCCTGACCTCTAATCTCCTTTTCAAATTACTTTTATAATCCTATGATTCAGATCAAGATGCCTTAACACTGAGTCTGGTGATCTTGTTATACCAATATTTTCCTATAATTATTTTTTTGGCTATTTAAGGATTTAATTACAATAGACCCTTTTCCCATTTCTCTCCCTTGACATTGGTCTAAGTTGCTTCTGATTCTTTACGGATATTTAATTTAGTTCACTTCTCATCCCCAACACTTCCTGAGTCCCACCTACCTTCCTTAGCCTGAGTCCCTAGCTTCCTGGAGCTCCCAGTATATTCAATACATGCAGCCAAAGACCAGGGAATTGGTAAAGCTATTTCTCATGCATTATCAGAACAGATGAAGTGCTAACCCATGTTTTTTGCACTGAAAAAGTCTGAGAGAATGAGTTTTCTTACCACTTATCAACACCTAAGAGTGGACATTTAACAACTTGACTAGTCACAAAGAGATTTTTATCAGCAGAATTAATGAAACACTATAAAACTCAAATGAATGGAGAAAACTTAAAAAAAAATCCTTACTATATGCCTTGTTCTAAAAAACCTCACTGAGCATCTGAATCAAACTGATATATTTTGGCAAAGGAGAGGGGGTTATCACCTGAAATGCTAAATTCATTGCCCCGTAAGTTATTAATGCTATGAAAGCTGTCACCCTTTCCCTTCCATACCCCATTTAGTACTTTCCACTTTACTTTTTGTATTTAGTGGCCATTTATTTATTTCTGCTTTTCATTTTTTCTCAGGTGATTTAAACAAAAACAGAAAAGACCTTGGACTCCAGGGTAGAGAAAAAAATAACAAAAAAAAAGTCTTTTTATTTTGTTTTAAAATTGATTATGTAGGATAAACATAATTAGAATGAAGATAGGGAAGAAGAAAAATCATTCTGAGAGTGGAAACCACATTTTTTAAAAGGCAAGGACTGAGAAAGAACATGATGAGGGAGACAGTGAAGATACTAGCAAATTTAGGGTGCAACTTGACGAGTAGAGTAGGTAACTAAAACAGTTCCGTACAAAAGAAAACTGACAGATTAAGTAACAGGAGGCATGTAAATTCTTAGACAAGGGATTGACAGAATTAAGGCGATTTTTAAAAATGAATATTTGGTCATTGATGGGTAATATTAACTAGGCAGGGAGAAGGGTCAGAAAAACCAGATAGAGTTTTAAATTTATCATCTAATTTTATGATCATGACATCATCATGAAAATAGTAAAAGCATCATTATTCTGGTCATACAGATGCAGAAGCTAAGACTCAGAAAGGCCACACTGATAATGAGTGGAACAAGCTACAAGGGTTCTCTTTGGATTTCAAGTTCCAGTCTATTTCCTCCACACTGTAATAGGAAGAGGACATTTGCAAAAGAACTGTGTAATGCAAATGTTAGAGTGATTGACAGGAGCATGTGACAGAGAGTCACATGGGAGCCTAAGGGTCAAGATCTGGGTAGATTCTAAGGTCTCAATGGTCTTGGCACTTCTCTCCTGAAGGACCTTGGGTTTGGAGGTTTGACAACAGGTTTCTGGCTTTTGGTGATACCAACTGAAGAAAGAAGAATCTTTTGACCTGGCTGCTGACAGCTAGAACAGAGGACTGAAGACCCACTTCTCCACTGGACCTGCTTTGAACAATTGGACAATTTTCATCTGAAGATCCTAAGATCCTAGCCCATTTGATTGGACTCCACTTGTGAGATTTGGTGTTGGGGAAACTTACTGTTTTAGCTTAGCTAAGTTAGGTTAACATAGGTTTATAGAAATTAGGGTTTAAGGTTGATTGTAATAATTCTCCTTACCTCTTTTCCTTCTTCCCTATCCCAAAAAATAAACCTGATTTTTATGTGTTTCCTTCTTGTTCATTCATTCCCCTACCAAATCCCACTATTACAACACCAAGTTGCTTCTATTTTAAAGGAAGAATTAAGGCCAAATTTGATATAGGCAATGAAAGAAATGGTTTCTTGGTGCTCCCCACATAAGAATGTTATATTGGGGTAGTATTTTATTATGGTATGGCATATTCTGGATTCATTCTCACATTAAAACCTATTTATTCTACAGTTGTATTATCTTTTCTGTCTAGTGCCCGACAAGCTAATTTACTTAACTCCTTCTTACTGATATTGCTTTTGCCCCTACTTTACCATGAACCTCACAAGTTCCTTTAGTGAATCAAGTAAAACAATACATGTGGATCACTTTGGAAACTTTAAAATTAAATGTAAATACCCCTTGTTGTTGTTTTTGCATTCTATAGGGTCAACCTTGGGCATACTCATCATATGAAAAACTGCCCAGATCTATTGTTGCCCTTTTTTTCACAGTCCAATTCTGGGTGAAAAAATCAATTAATGAAAAGAAAGTACTTAATTGTGCTCTATTTTATCATTCTAGCCCTTTTCTTGCTACTCCTTCATGCACTCTGTAATTGGGCCACATTGCACTGTTAAATGTCACCAGAATTTAGCATTCCATCTTCTACCTCCATTCATTGGTTCCCCAACCTTGTAATGTACTCCTCTATGGCTCAGCTCAGATGTCACATTCCTTTACACTCCCTATTTAGCCCTATTGACATCATGCACACACACACACACACACACACACACACACACACACACACACACACACACACACACACATATATAGGGTGTCCATTTCTTCCCTAGAAGAATGAAAGTTCTGTGACGTCTGTCTGTTTTGTTACTGGCACTGTACTCCAGTACATATCACGGAGTGGAATTGAATTATCAGCATTTTTCAATATCACAACTAAGACTTTTGTTTGTGGAGGTAGAGTGGCGGAGTGGTGCTCTATCTTTTTTTCCCCCCTAAGCAGGACAATAAGAATTTTTTTTTTAAGTCTTTACCTTGATCGCAGTCTGAATATTGTTAGTATGAGAAAGGCTTCCTTCTTAAGGTTCAGGCCTCTAGAGAGGTAACATGGGATGTCTCAAACACAAGTTGTCAAACATCAGCACTGTCTACCTTCGCTTTCTTTACTGCTTTGTGCCCCGGGGGGAACATGTGGCCAAGTTCTCTCTTGTGTACAAATGAACAGAGAGACCTCGGTCAAAGAAAGTTTGCCTTTCTTAGAGGTATATCCTCAGAATACAACCGGCTCTTGAGCCATGGCCAGAACAAGCCCTTCATGAAGCACACACACAATTGGTATGAACTGAGCAGGCAGGAAGTTTCTGTTTGGTTAGGCGTCATTCAAGATTCAGGATCAGAATTTTGAGTGATTGTCACCCTTAGTAAAATATTCAGCAACTACATGCAGGAAGAACAAAGAACTAAAAATCAGAAGGTTGGCATTTGCATTAAGGTATTGATACTTGTTCCCTCTAATAGTTTCTTCTTTAAGTAGCAAAGATTAGAACAGATCCCACTCCATGGGGCACTGAGACCGCACCCTGGTCACTTCTGATGAAATTGAGTGCTCAGCATTGAAGGGTCTGGAGAATAGGAATGAGGCAGCAAATAGTGAGCAGACCTTAAGTATGATTACTGAAGGTTGTGTGAAAGTTTATTCAGATAATATTGAACCCTAAGTCTGGAATTGTGGCTCCATTCAATACAATTAAAAGTAGTGACTTTCTCTCTCTCTTTCTCTCTCTCTCTCTCTCTCTCTCTCTCTCTCTCTCTCTCTCTCTCTCTCTCTCTCTCTCTCTCTCTCTCTCTCTCTCTCTCTCTCTCTCTCTCTCTCTTTCTCTCCCCCTTTCTCCTTCTTTCTATCTTCTCTCTCACCCTCTTTCTCTTTCTCTCTCTCTGTCTATCTCTCTCTCTGTCTTTCTCTCTCTGTCTCTGTCTCTCTGTCTGTCTCTCTCTCTCTGTCTCTGTCTCTCTGTCTGTCTCTCTCTCTGTCTGTCTCTCTCTCTGTTTCTGTCTCTCTCTCCCTCTCTGTCTTTGTCTCTGTGTCTGTCTCTGTCTCTCTGTCTCTCTGTCTCTCTGTCTCTCTCTCTCTCTCTCTCTCTCTCTCTCTCTCTCTCTCTCTCATACACACACACACACACACAGACACACACACACACACACACACACACACACACACACACCTTTAGCATATATCTGGGACCTTAAAATCTCTCCCAGTTTGGGCAGATACTTTCTCCTTTCCTGGCATCCACACCGAACACATGGCAGTTAAAATTAAACCACATGGGTTGTCTTAGGTAAACCTGGAGCTGTCTCTCAAAGTCCTCGCTCCCTTTTCAGTTTTGTGTTTTTCCCCAGAGCAAAGGTGACCACATAGCAATCCTGAAATGAAGACGTCTACCATTGGAGGCAACCTTATGAATCAAGGGTCAGGGAGCTCTAGGCCCTCAGCCAATGGCATATACTGGAAATGATTCTAGTGCTTCCTGAAGTTGACCAACAGCAGAATGTTTCACTAAAATCCTAGCTCGTCCTAGCAGAAGATATGGACCATGCGGAAATTGTTTGAACAGTGAGTAGCCTAGGTGAAATGCTGATTTAGCAGTCTGTCAAAAGGGCTCCTATTCTACAAATGAAACTTTTTGGGAGGGTATAATAAGAGTTACATGCTATCACTGCTGCTTCTTTAAGTTAATTCCTTTGTTTGTTTTTGTATTCATATATTTGCTTATTGTTAATGAATACTTGTGAGTCTCTTGTGTTAAATCTCTCTCTCTATCTTTGTAAAGAAAGAACATATATATTAAATTGTTAGTGAATGAATTGGTTGATTTAATTTAAGTGAGCTGAATTGAAATATGCTCTCTAGATCTTTACCAAATTTTCTGCCATTGCCTAACTACTTGTATTTTCTTAGAAAATGACTTAGTGCTTCTGGAATTCTATTTGTGAGATAAAGGGACTAGACTAGATAATCCCAAAAGTTTCTCCATTTTATGATCTTGGGTTTTAGTGTCTTTGTATCTTAAACCATCAGGAATATACAGTAACTAGTTATAAATATAATTTTGAAAAGAGTCAAAATGACTAGATATGCATTCTAGCTCCACTACTTACAATCTGTAGAGCCTTGGACAAGTTGATAAACTGGTGAGAGCCTTTGTTTCCTCATTTAAAAGATGAAGGAGTTGATTCAGATGACCTCTAAGATTCTTTCCAGCTCTCATGAAATATTACTGAATCTATATAATAGGAGAATGTTGATTTGGGGGTCAAAAAACCTAAAATGGAATTCTAATTTGGCTATTTAATACTTATACCAGCTTCACTAATCATTTCACAACTAAATTTTATATTAGTAGGTTGATGTTCCAGGATGTTATATAGATAGCTTTGGTTCATTTGTCAAAAGAGAACATTGGAGTAGATCATCTCTTGGGGAGCCTTTCATGCTCCAGTCCTTGATTGGTTCCAATGCTACCAATTTATCTTCTGTACACAGTCTGGCTTCACTGCCTGAGCCCCACTCTTACAGTGGCATCATGTAATATATTCTTGCAGTTTCTGATTGCAAATGGGAAAAAGAATGTTCTCCTAAAGTTTTGGATGAAAAAAAATAGTTTCCCACACCTGTCCAATGCTATTTGTGCTTCTATAATTTTTAAAGTTAATTTAAAAAAAATAATTTCACACACATACATACATACACACACCTGTGAAGTGTTTTTCTACCAGTCTGGCTGCAGTCCATGATTATTAGTTTAATTTTGTTTTAAATTTAAAATCATGGGAAAGGAACATAGCCCATTCCACCTGTTCACTTCCTCAAGCAATCTGCCTCCATCTGCTCTGATCAATCCTTTTGAATATCCCCAGTAACTGTGTCTATAAATTTGTGCTCTACTGTAAATGTGGCTGTATTTATGTTTTGATGCCATGTGGCAATTAATAGGTTTAAGGGGAAAGGAAAGATGATTCAAGTCTGAATGAAATAAAACATCATACAAATAACCAAGGATGAAGGAGAAAATTTAAACTCCCAACTTTGCAAATGTATTCCTTGTAAGCCATTCTCTAGCAAGAAAGTCCATGGACCTCTTAAGGAGAGGACACTGAAAAGGTCTGCTTTGCTTTCCTCCACTAGAAAAGAAATAGTCATAACACAATAGTAGTGCTCTTTTCATACAAAAAATTGCTATCATCTCATGAATATAGGTGTGCCTGGTTTCTTGACAGTTTTACCAAAATAAGACCAACTCTTAATAGATTTTATCAAATTTGAGAGGCATGATTAAAGTTTTGGTGACAGACCATATTTCTTGTATAAGAATGAGGTAGATTCAGCTCATAATCTCTGGGAGAGATGCAGTATAATAGAGGCTTGGTTCACACAAACTCTTAGGAGATTTTATTAAGCTAAAAATTAAGTCTCATCTGAATGGGAGAAAAAGAGTAATATATATCAATTAAATAATGGATCTAAAATATCACTTCTACCTTAAAGCAAAAGGCTTTCTAGAATAGCTCGTACCTCCATAGAGATCATGTTTCCTATGCATTGTATCCTCTTTCCTATTTAATTTAGCCTCTTTCTTTAGGTATGACTTCCTTCATTACTAGCTATTTGACTTTAACATTTTATGAGTACTGAATCTGAGTTTTTATGTGACCTAGATTTCTTTCTGGAAAGACAACTGATTGGATTTTTTAAATATTTAGTCAATGTCTTAAGTTTACTGCTTTGTAGATGAGGGAGTTAGTCTAGGTTAGTGATGGAAAAGCTTTCAGAGACCATGTGCTATGCCCCAACCCCCCCACCAAATGCAGGAAGCACACTGTCCCACTGCTAACCTCACCTGGTGGGGGGAGGGGAGGAAATGCTCCCATTGGGTTGTTGGGCAGAGGGACAGGGAAAGAAAGGAATGTCCTCAAGTAGCTTAGAGAGGGGGAGAGGAGTATGTGCTCCCATTGAGCTACTGGACAGTGGGAATGTGATGTGAAAAAAGGTCTTACGGAATGGTCGAGAGGGGTAAGGGAGCAGCTCCAGCCTAGTCCCTCTGCCTTTTTAGTAATGAACTATGATTGGGGGGTGGGGGCAGATGTGCACATTGCCACAGAGAGTGCTCTTTGTGCCATCTTTGGCACTCATACCATAGGTTCAGCATCATGGGTGTGGTGATCTCTAAATTTTTTTGAGGAATAAACCTTCACCTCTTAGCTGACTAACAATAATTTATTAAGGATTTACTAGGGGTTAATGATTGGATTAAGCACTAGGATTACAATGACAGACAAACATAGCCTGTTTATTGAGTTGATGTTTTACTAGTGGAGGCAATACATAAACAAGTAAGTATAAACCCAATATGTACAAAATATATAGAAGTTTGATCTAAGAGAGAAAGGCACTAGAAACTTGGAAGAACTTGGAAGAATCTAAAACAAACAGATAGATTTGACCTAAATCTTAGATGAAGGCTGAGAATTCAAGAAGCAGATGGGAGAGGTAGAATATTCTAATCATGAAGGACAGTTAATGCAAAGGCATAGTTAGGAGATATAATATCAAGATCAAGAAAAACAAGTAGGATAATATAGACATAACTAGAGTAGAGTAAAATCTAAGACTGGAAATGTAGAAAGGCAACAGGTCATGAAGGGCTATAGATAACACACAATTTTATGTTTTATTCCAGATATAATGAGATGTCATAGGAGTTATGAGGGGAAGGGGGGGGAGGGTGTGATATGGTCATTCCTTCACTTTAGAGAAACTACTTTGATATGGAATAAAAGTTAGTTTGGAATAGGTAAAGATATGGGCCAAGAAGAAAATTTAGAAAATTTGTGTAAAAGTTGAGAAAAAAGTTATGAATGACTACACTAGGATGATGACTGAGTTGAGAGAAATGATACAAGTTCTAAAGATAGAAATGACAAAAATTTCCCTTCTCTTACAAGGAAGCTGGTGGACCTCTTAAGGAGAGAGTAACGAAAAAGTCAGCTTCAATTTCCTTCTCTAGGTAAAATATTGGAATATCACAATACTATTGAATACATATGTGTAGTAAGAGTGAGGATTCAAGAGGGGGCGGAGTCAAGATGGCGGCCTAGAAGTAGAAAAAGTTCAGACCTCTGAAAACCTTTGCTTACTGATCACAAACTGAATGTTCCTAAGGGACTAAAATTCAAACTTAACAACAGAACAGAGGCGAGGAACCCTCCTTATGGACTCAAATCAAAAGGTACGCCCCCCAAGGGCCGGAATCCAAGAACAAACTGGTCTAAGTGGAAAGTAGAAGGAAGGTCCCAGGACCCCTACCCCCAACCCAGAGCTCTGAGCCCCAGCAGCAGCGAAAACCTCTGGGCGGGCAAAGGTGCTGGTTTGGAGGGTCTAACTTGTGAGCAGTGGGGCGCTGGGCTCGGAGCATCCAGCACAAGCAGCAGGGAGGAAGCCAGGGAGAGACCTGGGAGCCTGAGGCCCTGTGGTTGGGTCCTTCTTTCTGGCTCTAGTCTCATCAGAGGTTTTTGCCTCAGGGCACATCCAGACCAACCCAGTTGAACCTAATTTCATCAGGACTCCTTAGAGCCCAGGGAGGCCAGGACTCCTCACTCCCTAGAGTACAGGGCCTCCCAAAAGGACAGGAACCTCAGGGCGGGCAAAGGCACTGGGGTACCTTGTGGACAGTGCTGTTCCAGGCTCAGAGCATGGAAGTAAGGCAGCAGAGAAGCAGCTGGAGAGAACTGAGAGCAGTAACACCAGAAACGCCAGCAGGCAAGAGAGAGAAGACCCTGGGCTTCCCTGGGAAGACAGCACAGCTGCGGAGAACAGACAATTTGCCTAGGGCTGAAGCCTCGATTGATCATTAGACCCATAAACTGAGAGACAGCCCTCCTCACACAGATTTCTGACTTGAAAGGTGAAGAAAAACCATGGAGACGGGAAACAATGCTCAGGGTCAGCCTCGCAACACCAAGAAAAGCAAGAAGAAGGGGGTGACTTTGGACACATTTTATGGACCAAAAATACAAAATACAGAGGAAATAGAAGAGGAAATACAAACAATTGCAACAAAACCTTCCAAAAGAAATGGAAATTTTCCACAGGCTCTTGAAGAATTTAAATTGGACATCATCAAAAAGATGGAAGCCTACTGGCAGGAAGAATGGGAAATAATACAAAAGGAACTCAGCAATCTGAGGAACCAAAATATGCAAATGCAGAAATAGCTCAAAGCCTCAAAAAAAAGGTCAGACCAAAATGAAAAGGAAAACCAGGCTTTAAAGGTCAGAATTAGGCAACTGGAAGACAATGATCTTGCAAAAGAGCAAGAATTAATGAAGCAAAGTCAAAAGACTAAGGAATTAAAAAATAACATAAAATATCTCACTGACAAGGTAACAGCCCTGGAAAACAGAGGAAGGAGAGACAATCTGAGAATCATTGGTCTATCAGAGAAGATAGAAATAAACAGTAATCTTGATATCATAATACATGATATCATCAAAGAAAACTGCCCAGAGATTCTAGAAAAAGGGGACAAAATATGCATTGAAAGAGTTCACAGAACACCCTCTACACTAAAAGAAAACTCCCAGGAATGTAATTGCCAAATTCTAAAGCTTCCAAGCCAAAGAAAAAATCTTACAAGAAGCCAGAAAAAGACAATTTAGATATAAAGGAACATCAATCAGGGTCACACAGGACCTAGCAATCTCCACTCTGAATGACTGTAAGGCATGGAACATGATATTCATAAAAGCAAGAGAGCTGGGTCTTCAACCAAGAATCAGCTATCCATCAAAACTGACTATATACTTCCCAGGGAAAGTATGGGCATTAAAAAAAAAAAAAAAGATTTCCAAGTATATGTAAAGAAAAGACCAGAGCTCTGTGGAAAGTTTGACATCCAAATACAAAGAGTAAGAGAAACTTGAAAAGGTAAATATGAAAGAAAGGGAAAAGGAAAAAAAAAGTGTTATCTTTTTCTTTTATTCAAACTCTCTTCTATAAGGACTACATTTATATCAAATTATAAATATTAATATGTGGGGAAAATGTATATGTGTAACTCAAAAATTCTATACATCATTAGAGTAGTAAGAAGAATCATGCACAGGGAAAGTTTGGGACATGAAGACGATATGGAGAAAGGGGCATAAGAAAAAAGGAGGGGGGGGAATCGTTGATGGTATTAAAATATATTAAAAGAAATAGGAAAAAAACTAAATAGAATAATCATTCTCACACAAATATACACATGGTAAGTGGAGGGGAAGAATTCTACTATAAGAAGGAGAGGAGGAGAGTTTTTACTTAAACCTTACTATCAGTGAAATCAACACTGAGAGGGGAGACCATCTAGATCCATTGGGATCTTGAATTCTATCTTATACAACAGGGTAAGGGAGAAGGGAAAACAAAGGGTGTGGGGGGGAGGGAACACAAAAAGGGAGGAAAGGAGAGGGGGGAGGGGAAGCGAACAAAAAGGGAGGGGCTAGAAAGGGAAGCATCTCAAGGGAGGGGACTAGGGGGACTGATTTAAAATAAATCATTGGCTTAAAAGGTCATAGCTAAAGAAGGAAGGTCAGAATTAGGGGAAGATATCAAAATGCCAAGGAATCCAAAAGTGACAATCATAACTTTGAACTTGAATGGGATGAATTCACCCGTAAATGTAGACAAATAGCAGAATGGGTTAGAATCCAAAATCCTACCATATGTTGTCTTCAAGAAACACACATGAGGCGAGTAGATACTCACAAGGTCAGAATTAAAGGATGGAATAAGAACTTTTGGGCCTCAACTGATAGAAAGAAGGCAGGAGTTGCAGTCATGACATCTGACAGAGCCAAAGCAAAAACAGACAGAATTAAAAGGGATAGGAAAAGTAAATATATTTAGTTAAAAGGTACTACAGACATTGAGGAAATATCACTAATCAACATGTATGCACCAAATGGTATAGCACCCAAACTTCTAATGGAGAAACTAGGAGAATTGAAGGAGGAAATAGACAATAAAACCATATTAGTGGGAGATCTGAACCAATCAGTATCAAATTTAGATAAATCAAATAAAAAATAAATAAGAAAGTCATAAAAGAAGTGAATGAAATCTTATAAAAATTAGAGTTAATAGACATATAGAGAAAAATAAATAGGGACAAAATGGAATACACCTTTTTCTCAGTACCACATGGCATATTCACAAAGATAGACCATACACTAGGTGACAGATACATGGCATACAAATGCAGAAAAGCATAAATAATAAACGCAGCCTTTTCAGATCATAAGGCAATAAAATTGATCAGTAAGAGTTTATGGAGAGCCAAATAAAAAAATTAATTGGAAATTAAATAATATGATATTACAAAATCAGTTAGCTAGAGAACAAATCATAGAAACAATTAATAATTTCGTCAAGGAAAATGGCAATTGTGAGACATCCTTTCAAACCTTATGGGATTCAGCCAAAGCAGTACTCAGAGGAAAATTCATATTCCCTGAGTGCATATATTAACAAATTAGGGAGTGCAGAGATCAATGAATTAGAAATGCAAATAAAAAATTTAAAAAGAACAAATTAAAACCCCCCAGAAGAAAAACAAACTAGAGATCCTAAAAACTAAGGGAGAAATTAATAAAAACCAAAGTAATAGAACTTTTGAACTAATAAATAAGACTAGAAGCTGGTACTTTGAGAAAACAAACAAAATTGACAAAGTACTAGTCAATCTAATTTAAAAAAGGAAAGAAGGAAAGCAAATTAATAGCATCAAAGATGAAAATTGGGAACTCACCTCCAATTAAGAGGAAATTAAGGCAATCATTAAAACTATTTTGCACAATTATAGGGCAAAAAATATACCAATCTAGGCGATATGGATGAATATTTACAAAAATATAAATTACCTAGACTAACAGAAGAATAAATAGAATTCTTAAATAATCCCATATCAGAAAATGAAATCCAACAGACCATCAAATAACTCCCTAAGAAAAAATCCCCGTGTCCTGATGGATTCACAAGTGAATTCTATCAAACATTCAAAGAACAGCTAATCCCAATACTATACAAACTATTTGACATAATAAATAAAGAGGGAGTTCTACCAAATTCCTTTGATGACACAAACATGCTACTGATTCCAAAGCCAGGCAGGTCAAAAATGGAGAAAGAAAACTATAGACCAATCTCCCTAATGAATATAGATGCAAAAATCCTAAATAGGATACTAGCAAAAAGACTCCAGCAAGTGATCAGGAGGGTCATTCACTATGATCAAGTAGGATTCATACCAGGAATGCAGGGCTGGTTCAATATTAGGAAAACCATCCACATAATTGACCACATCAACAAGCAAACCAACAAAAATCACATTATTATTTCAATAGAAGCAGAAATAGCATTTGATAAAATACAACACCCATTCCTATTAAAAACACTAGAAAGCATAGGAATAGAAGGATCTTTCCTAAAAATAATAAACAGTATATTTCTAAAATCATCAGCGAACATCATCTACAATGGGGATAAACTAGATGCCTTCCCAATAAGATAAGGAATGAAACAAGGATGCCCATTATCACCTCTATTATTTAACAATGTACTAGAATCCTTAGCAGAAGCAATTAGAGAAGAAAATGAAATCGAAGGCATTAAAATAGGCAGTGAGGAGACCAAGTTATCACTCTTTTCAGATGACATGATGGTCTACTTAAAGAATCCTAGAGATTCAACCAAAAAGCTAATCGAAATAATCAACAACTTTAGCAAAGTTGCAGGATACAAAATAAACCCACATAAGTCATCAGCATTTCTATATATTTCTAACACAGCTCAGCAGCAAGAATTAGAAAGAGAAATCCCATTCAAAATCACCTTAGACAAAATAAAATACTTAGGAATCTATCTCACGAGACAAAGACAGGAACTATATGAACACAACTACAAAACACTCTCCACACAATTAAAACTAGACTTGAACAATTGGAAAAACATTAACTTCTCATGGGTAGGATGAGCCAATATAATAAAAATGATCATCCTACCCAAACTGATCTATCTGTTTATTGCCATACCCATTGAACTTCCAAAAATTTTTTTTACTGAATTAAAAAAAAACATAACAAAGTTCATTTGGAAAGACAAATGATCAAGGATATCTAGGGACATAATGGAAAAAAAATATAAAGGAATAGGGCCTTGTAGTCCCAGATCTCAAACTATACTATAAAGTAGTGGTCATCAAAACAATTTGGTACTGGCTAAGAGACAGAAAGGAGGATCAGTGGAATAGACTTGGGGTAAATGACCTTAGCAAGACAGTCTATGACAAACCCAAAGACCCCAGTTTTTGGAAAAAAATCCACTATTTGACAAAAACTGCTGGGAAAACTGGAAGACAGTGTGGGAGAGACTAGGTCTGGATCAACACCTCTCACCCTATACCAAGATAAACTAAGAATGGGTGAATGACCTAAACATAAAGAAGGAAAGTATAAGTAAATTAGGTAAACACAGAATAGTATACATGTCAGACCTTTAGGAAGGGAAAGACTTTAAAACCAAGCAAGACATAAAAAGAATCACAAAATGTAAAAACAAAAACAATTTTGATTACATCAAATTAAAAATTTTTGTACAAACAAAACCAATGTAACCAAAATTAGAAGAGCAGCAACAAATTGGGAAACAATGTTCATAACAAAAACGTCTGACGAAGGTCTAATTACTCAAATTTATAAAGACATAAAGCAATTGTACAAAAAATCAGACCATTCTCCAATTGATAAATGGGCAAGGACATTAATAGGCAGTTTTCAGTCAATGAAATCAATACCATTAATAAGAACATGAAAAAGTGTTCTAACTCTCTTGTAATCAGAGAGATGCAAATCAAAACAACTCTGAGGTATCACCTCCCACCCAGCAGACTGGCTAACATGACAGTGACGAAAAATAATGAATGCTGGAAGAGATGTGGCAAAGTAGGGACATTAATTCATTGCTTGTGGAGTTGTGAAATGATTCAACCATTCTGGAGGTCAATTTGGAACTATGCCCAAAGGGTGCTAAAAGACTGTCTGCCCTTTGATCCAGCCATAGCACTGCTGGGTTTGTACCCCAAAGAAACAATAAGTCAAAAGACATGTACAAGAATATTCATAGCTGCGCTCTTTGTGTGGCAAAAAAATTGGATAATGAGGGAATGCCCTTCAATTGGGGAATGGCTGAACAAACTATGGTATATGTTGGTGATGGAATACTATTATGCTAAAAGGAACAATAAAGTGTAGGAATTCCATGGAGACTGGAACAACCTCCAGGAAGTTATACAGAGCGAAAGGAGCAGAACCAGGAAAAAATTGTACATAGAGACTGATACATTGTGGTATAATCGAAAGTAATGGACTTCTCCATTAGTGTCAATGCAATGTCCCTGAACAACCCAAAGGGACCAAGGAGAAAAAAACACTATCCACAAGCAGAGGACAAAGGGTGGGAGTAAAAACATGGAGGAAGGACAGCAGCTTGACTACAGGGTTGGAGGGGATATGAATGAGGAGAGACTTTGAGGGAACACCCTCTATGGAAGCCAAAAGAATGGAAATGGGCTAGGGTTGAGGAAGCATGTCATTCCCAGAGGAATTTTGCATTGCCAATAGGAGGGGTGGGGGAGGGGGGAGAAAAAAAAGGTGATCTTTGTTTCTAATGAATAATGTTGGGAAATGACCAAATAAAATAAATGCTTAAAAAAAAGTTTTTGAAGGAAAGATAATGAAAAAAAAAAACAGTGAGGAGTCAAGGATGACATGAAGGTTTCAAAATTAAGTGACAGGGAGGGTGGTAAAATCCTCAACAGTAATAGATGTGAAATTGAAAAAAAAAAAGAATTCTGTTTTGATGAGACTCAATCAACTTGGTAAAATCTCCCTTTGTATTCTTGCAAGTTTACACATATAACCTCAGCTAACAGGGGAAATAATTCTAATCTTGTGATTCAGATAACTTCAGGTCAGTTGGGTCATGAGTCTATTCTTGAAAGATGACCCTCTACCCTTGTCTTTTAACTCACATTTACATCTTGATAACTCCACACCTTATCCACATTCTGTGAAAAAGAAATGCTGTTTAAACTAAAGTCAAACTGATTCAATCAAAGCTGCTGTGGCAACTCCAAATATCCAGAATCCCATATTTTGTTTATGGTTACTTAGGTTTCAGAAGAGGAGTTATAAATTCTCTAATATCTATCTGATATGAGTGTTTCTTACTTTCCTGGCAATCAGAAGACACATATATGCTTCTTGAGATTTTGTTCTCTCCATAGAAGCCCCTCCATCAGCCTTCATTGAAGAATAAACATTGTGAAAGAAAATTTAAACTATCTTTGTCTATTTTAAGTTAATCAACCAAGAACCTGGAGTACCCTTCCTTTCACACTTAGTCATCAACACTTAGTAAGAACCTTTTACTAGAAAAGAAAGTTCATACCCTAAAAGACCATAAGCACTGCGTCCTCCTTGGGCAGTGCTAGGCAAATTAGGAGACTGTAATTGATCCCTGAGATGTGAGGAGGAGAGCTGATGGGTGGAGAAAACTGCATATAAGCCAGAGCTTCTGAGACCATGGGCATTTTTTTTTGTGATCCTTTGACTCATGGGTGTGAGCTCTGGTAAGATTCTTTGAGATCCTTTGGCACCTCAAGGGATGGAGCTCTTGGAAGGTTCAGCATCTTTTGAGGCTTCAATTTCAAAATTTGACTTCCTGATTTGGACTCTGGATTCTGGTAAAGATTTGGCTTTCGGTGTTGGAGACTAGAGCTGAAGAGGGATGCTTACTCAGGTGAGTCTCTTGCCTCCTTGGAATAAGAGACTGCCTTTTGTGGCTCAGCCTCTTCAGTGGTATTTGCCTTTGGTTGTTGAACCACCTGGCTAGAGACACTCTCCTCTCCTGGGATGGTGAGATTCACATTTAGATTTGCATTTGTGGTCTGGAGGCATTGATATCCAGACTTAGGATATTTTTAGCTAGGCAATATTTTCTACCTCCTTCCTACATTTCCCTCTCTTACTATCACTGTTTTGCTGTAATAAAGCTACTAAAGCTACTAATGGACTCACATTTTAATATTTTAATTATTATAAACTTCGATCACACTTTTTTTTCAATTCTTACATCTGTCAAACCCATTTTAATTATTACAACATTGAGAAGACATTGACTTAATTTATTGGCAATTGTTAGCCTTGCTAATAAACTGATCATGCTCAAAACGTTACCTCCCAGAATTTCTTAAGCATCATGGGAAAATTATAAAGAAAGACAATGGGAAAAGATAATTAACTATATTTTTGATATGTTGGGCTTGTGATTCCTATACATTCAATTTCAAAAGTCAGAAAGTTGTTGATTCTTGACAATAGCCCAGGAGAAAGATATGTCTTGATATATAGATATGGGTAGCATCTATTTTGTTTGTTTGTTTGTTTGTTTTTTGTTTTTCAGTCATTTTTAGTCATGTTAAACTCTTCATGACCCCATTTTATATTTTCTTAGCAAAGACACTACAATGGTTTGCTATTTCATTCTCTAGCACATTTTTCAAATGAAGAAACTGAGGCAAATAGAGTAAAATGACTTACTTAGGATTACACAGATCATACCTGAGTTCAGATTTGAAGTTAGTTCTTCCTGACTAGCATCTGGGCTCTCTATTATACCCTATACCTAGCTGCCTCTTCTATACAGAGATATGGTTTATCTATACAGAGATAATAATTGAACTCATGGGAGCTGATGAAATCACCAATTGAGTGTGAATGTTAAAAAAAATAGTATAAAAGGCATGAGTAAAGGGCCTCAAAAGATATTCATGGCAGACATTGAATTTGACAGGATTAAGTGTATAATCAGTGGGGAATAAGGGAACATGGTTTGTATAACAGTTGTTGTAAGGATTATAAGATTATAAGATTAGCTTTGCTACAAAGCAGGAGATCCTACAGGTCAATGTTCTGGAGCTCTGAGAGGGCAGTTCTGGGCAGGTAGTTGGTTTCTCTGGAGGAGAGAGGGGTGTTGGTGTTGTGGCTCTCTGAAGAAGGAGATTTTGAAGCTGCCAAGAGACAGGACTTTTCTTTAAGCAAAATCATCTTAAGGAAGTGGTAGAGACAGTGGCTAACATTACACCAGTGGATGATGTGTGTTAAACCATCACTCTTCTTGAACCTGTATACTACTGATCTCTACTGGGACTTCTGACATATCTATGAGGACATCAGTTGTGAGACTTTTTGACCTTGTTCCTGTTCCTACAAGCCTTTCCCTAAATCTTAAGTAGTAATTAAGTAATTAATTAGAATAGTATAGAAAGTTTAGTGGGTTTAGTACACTCACTTAGGTTTTTAAGATTAGATCTTCCAATTCCCTTCCTTTCCTTCCCTTAGATTAAGAAATAGTTAATTAGTTATAAGCTATTTATTTATGTGCCTATTATTCTACCCACCTATTTCACAGTAACCATAGGTTTAGTATCTTTGGGATGGGAGAGCATAAAAGGATGGGAATTTACTAAAGACAGGCAAAGTAAACATGGATGGAGAGCAGTCAGTAAGAGAGAAACAGCATTAGGCTGATTTGTCTCCTAAGAGTTGCAGATAGACTCCTCCACAGCAATCCTCCGAGGATCTGGTGACCTTGTCCTTCATCAATAATGTACTGAGTGATATAAACTTCCTAGTTGGAAAGGGTTGAATTTGGAGCTTTGCCATTTCCTTATAGTTCTGAACCATCAGGCATTGACATTTCCCTATCACTATTCCTTAAGCTTACTATTTGCCTCTCTGGACATTAGTTTCTTTATCTGTAGATTAGTTGGCTTCCAAGATCTCTTTGAGCTCTAGGTCTAAGAACCTTCAATTACATAGAAGTTGCTTTAAGAGATATAACACAGATCTTTGCTGATTTGTGTTTTCTCTATGTTTTCCAGGTATAATAATAATTTTTTCTGAAGAAATGGGAAATTTTTGAAATTTCTTTTGAGTTACAATGCATAATTCCCATTTGTCTTTTGACCTCAAAGTTTTCATTTTTGGATACTATACTTCAGGAATAGTCTATTTGTGCCAGCAAGGGAAGATTAATTTTTGTACAACAGCCTATTTGGTCAAGGTCAATGGCCTTTTTATGCTTCCATTGTTATAGTCTTAACAGATCTGTATGTGTGAAATACATTTACTCTCCAGATATGCATGATTGTATAGTTCCTTCATCTTCCATTGTGTTTTACTTTTATTGACTTATACCATACTTACCTTGTCTATTACTCTCATGGTGCTGATCTCATTTCCTCTGAGATATGAAAAGTTTCTATGAGAAGTTATCTTCCAAATATGGCCTTGTCTGAATCACAGTTCAATGGCTATCTGCCTTAGATTAATCATTTCAGAACCTTCATGATTTTTCAGGATGAAAAATATTTATATCTCACCTAGATCTGTTTTCATTTAAATCTATTTCTTTTTTAACTGATGTCAAGAAAAATTAGAAAATCTATCATACGCCAACACAATTTATAACCCTAGTCCACAGTAGTATGTGTGTCTATGTGCATGTGTCTAGCATGGAGAAAAATTGCTAAGAGTGTCTCTAAGACTAGCAATCAAGAATACCTGATTCTTAGACCTAACTTTTTCATGAACACACTGTATGCCGAAGGAATAACTCATTTACCTTTCCTCAACTTCCATTTCTTAATCTGTTGAATGGAATAAAGTAGTAATAGATCCCAGCACCAGGGAAAAACAAAACAAAACAAACCCAGCAAAATAATCTATTACATGATAGGGGTATGCAATTTCATTCAAGATATATTGCTTGAATTTTTTGTTATTGTTACAAAACTTCTTTGCAAAAATGGATAGGAATCATGAGCCTGACATACCAAATTCTGTTCTCTAAGACATTATGATAGGGCATTTTCTTTTGAAATGTCATTTTGTACAATAGGATTGGTCTAGACCAAGCACCAGTTAGGCTTTTCCTCTTCATTTATTTGGTAGTGTGGAGACAATTTAATATTAAGAATCCTCTGTCACTTGATGTTTGAACTTAATGCTCAGCAGTTAATACCAAATATATCAATACTTAACTACAGAATGACCAAATGCCAGCCATGAAGAGGTGAGAGGATCAACGCTTTTATATTTTTTTCCAAGGTGGATATTTTGTTACTGCCCTAGCCTAACAGCAAAGGATAAACACTTGATGATGTGGGATCTTATATATAATAGGTATATGTGTATATAAATTATACCTTTCCAACTGTTAAGAAGTAGAGAAACTTAACTTCAGAAATATTGTTTTTAAATCAAGCATTTAATCAATGCTAACTATTTGCTCACTATAGGAAATACCTAAATAAAAACAATTTTGATCTGTGACTGAATGCAATTGTTGCAGATGTCAACAAAGTTTAAATTATTTGAGAGGCAAAAAAGCATCCTGAACGTCGTATTAGATAGTCCTTAGTTTAAATTCAACCTTAACAATTATTAGCTGTTATTATGGGCAAGTAAAAAAATTGAGTCTCAATTTCATCTATAAAATGGAGACATAATATATGTGTAATGGTGAAAGTCATTCCAATATCCCACCTTATGAGGTATATTAAAAAAAAAATTCTACTTTAACCATTATCAGGTAAGAATGCTTATAATGAACCAATCAAAGACATTAAATTAAGTGTGAAAAATCTACCTAATCATTTTGGAAGGAGTTAAGAGGGAATTCTACTGGTATTCCATGAGGAAACTTTGATCCTTTGTCTTCTGTAAGATAGCAAGTCAGTTCAGAATCTTAGTAGTGAAGAAGAAAATTCCTGACTGGAGGCAATGTGTGCATTAGGTGCTGGGAACAAAACAGACACTATGAAGAAGGCAAATTTAAGACTCTACAGGGAGATCAGCAGAAAGCTACAAGAGGAAGTGGAAGCTACATGCCTAGGAGGAATTTCATGGTGTCCCTAGACAGGAAAGAAAAGGGCTTCAAATAAAATAACTTCCAGGGAATGTGAATTACCTTTTATACATGTGCTTCGTAAGCCTGAGCATGCTTGCCCTTACATGGTTGCTATTGAATTTGGCAGGCACTTAATATTGAAATAAAACAAAATTGATATTTGAGAATCAATTAAAATATCTGACAGCAAGTCACAAATTATCTAAATCTGTTGTTTAGAACTAAAGGAGTTCATAGAAAGGAAAGATCAAGGTGGACTTGAATTGTCAAGGAAGGCTTTGTGAAAGGAGTGTTAAAATATTTTTTTCAAGCAAAGAGGGAATTTCAATAAAAAGAGAAGTCTACACAAGGGAAATAGCAAAAACAAAGAAAAACTGGAAGTAGTATAGTACTAATGAGTGATAGTGAGATCAGTTTGACAAAATGGGTCATTCTGATGGAAAGGAATGAGAAGAGTTATTGACATGTAAGATTCCCGCAGATTCTGCAGGTCTTTCACTACAAAGAGCTTGCACAATGTAGTCAGTAAAATATATCAGCCTACTAGGAGGTTAATATATTTTCCTATATAAAACTTTACCATGTTGAATCTTCCATTTCTTCTGGAGCACGAGTCTTGGTATTAATGTATAAGTCTGATTTCTAGGCAATACTTTCTTTTATTGGACTAAAATTTTGCACTTCATAGCTTCTACCCTTCACTTCTAGTTCTCTCCTCAGAAGCTCAGTAGAATGAGTTTTGGAAACTACTATTATCATTCCAATTTGTTATAGATTCATTCATCCTGAATTTCATTATATTTAAGACTTTCTATTCATAAGTCTATAACTTTCCACCATTGGATTTTAAAAAGAGTTTGAATTTCATGACAAACAATTCCAAAATTCATATATATGAAAGGCCAGATCCAGTAAGTGCAAATCAGAAGGGAATCTGACAAGTAAATAATGTACCTGTCTGGCCCAAGCAAGCCAAAGCAAGCTTTGAGAAATGTTTTCTATACACATGAATTCCTTTACATTATCCCATGCTGACTTCATCAGCAAAGACATTCATATTGCTGCCTTGAAGTTGAGAAACTGCAAATTTCCAACAAAATGTCAGCTATCTCTTATCCAAAAGGCTAGTCATCAACAGTAGATTTCCATTTTGAAGTTCACAGGATATTTCCAAAACCAGCCCATTAAAAATGGCGCATATGGTTAGGAAATGATCACACTTTATAACATATATGGTTAAAGGGGCAATTATATTTCATGATTTTGTTAAATTGCTGTGCAATTTAAGAAACAATTACCATTTAATATGAACAATTGGAAAGCATAATTATAACTCATTATGTCAGCTGGGTTATTCAGATGAGTGCTAAGCAATTGGATCACGGTGGTATAGTGAAAGCCTGTAATAGGACATGTTCAGCAAATCCATGATTACTCTTCTCAACTGCTCTTGAGATGTTTCACAAATTGAAGTTGTTGGCATGTTTTGTAACCATCAGCCAGAATTTTTAAGGTCTACATTATCTCCAACTGTGAGATCAGATTGCATTTTTAGTGAAAATGCATTGGCTTGAGATGACAGAAATGGGTTCTAATAATAGTTTTGTTATTAAAAAAATTATGGGACCAGGCAAATCACTTCCCCACCTTGGACTTCAGTGACTCCATTTGTAAAATCAGTGATTTGGAACATTCAAATTTTCAAGAACAAGAGTCATTCTTCAATAGATAAATAATCTAAGGATAAAAAAGTAGTTTTCAAATAAAGAAATCTAAACTATCAAAATTATTAAAGAAGAAAAGGTAACAAATCAATAATAATTAGCTAAATGAAAATTTAGCCAATTCTGAAGTTCTATTTCATTCCTATCATTTTGCAAAGATGACAGAGAAAGAACAAGTATTGAGAAGCTCAGGAAAATTGATAGTTTAATACACTTTTGGTAGACACTCCCTAACTGTGATGTGATAGATTACATATGAAAACTGGGTCATTCATTTTAGACACAGACAATTTGTTGATTTGGGTATGAATCTTTGTTTACAAGGATTTTCTTTTTTTCTTTTTTTTTTCAGTTGAGTGGAAAGAGGTAAAAGGCAGAGAAAGTAAATCATGATTAAGAGAAACATTTTATACACTATTTTGAAATATTTACTATAAGTGAAGCTTTGAGTTGGTTTAGTCATTCTGCAGAATAATTTGGAATTGGTTCTAAAAAGTCAATTTTTTTTTGCATAACTTTTATCTTTGACAAAGTGACAGTACTAGGTCTGCAGTCTATAGAACTCAAAAAAGAGGATAACAATCTCTTTCTTTATTCCTCTCACTCTCTTTTCCTTCCTCTCCTCATTTGCCTTCTCTTTCCAGTTGTAGATAGATAGAACTATTTACTTTTATCTATAATTTATAGCATTTTTTATTATGGCAAAGACCTGGAAATTAAAGGTATTTTAAATAATTAGGAAATGAATAAATAAAATATGGAATGTCTGCCACATGCAAAATTCTTAACAAATACACTATCAACATATTGGCATATAATTAAAATAAAAAATATACCAAAGGGACATTTAGAGAGAAACTTGGAAAAAATGTATAAACTGGTGTGGAATAGGGTATAACCAGGAGAATAATTCATGCATTAACAAAAACAACAAAGGAAAAATAAATTTGAAAAATAATACATCTCTAATCAATATAATGACCAATGATAATTCCAGGATAGAAATGAAAGAGTGAGCATATTTCCCAGACCCTGCCAGAGAGGTGATAGACTTGAGATGCAAATTAAGAAATATTTTCAGACACATCCAAAGTGGAAATTTGCTTTGCTGAACTTTGCATATTTTTATTACAAAGGCTTTGCTTCTTTTTTCTTTTTCTTTTCTTTTTTTTTCTTTTCTTTTTCTGCTGGGGTTAATGGAACAAAGAGCAGAGTTCTAAAAAGAATTTCATTGAAATTTTTATTTTTAGAAGACAGAAGCAAAAGAATTCAAGAAAGAATCACAGACAAGGATGATAGATTTTAAAATTACATACCAAGTTTATTATATCTAAAGGGAAAATAAGCTGCACATAGATGAAATTAATGACTTCATGTCCAATCAATTTTTCTGTTCCCTTATGTTTTTGAAAATCCTCATTTTTATTGATATTTGATAGTTTGAGAATAAAATAAGATAGGAGAGCTAGAGTTTATGATCAATAAAATTTCCCTGTTTTTGGCATTTTATTTTATTTATTTATTTGAAATAAATAAAAGCTACTCATTCTATTAATATTATGATGTAATTTTATATTGCTATCACTTCTAAATAGCTCCTCAGCTCATAGACCTCCGTTTTAACAAAAAACATAATAAATTGAGTAAAAGAAACTGTCACATTGGCCATACCTGGAATTATATACCATTTGTAGCCCATACTTTTCCAAACCAGAAAGAAAGAAAATATGGTTTATCATTATCCTTCCTAAAAGGAAATATCGTGTTGTTCAGGGGTTTGACCTCCATTTTAAAGAGACCACCCAGGCCACTCACATTTTTGTGCATCTTCTTTGAAATTTCGGGGAAAATTGGAAACCAGCTTTATAATTCTGTCTCATTCAAGAATTAAAATCAGGTGTGTCTCAGAGGAGAAGAACCTTTGGAATGTAAAGAGCCCATATCCAAGGGGGGAAATATGAGTTCTTTTCTCTCTTTTGTCCTCCTCAGTGCTAGTATTAAGGATTTTTTTAAACCATAGCACACACTCTTTTAATTATTTCACTTAGCCACTGCTTTAAATTCTATAAGGGGCATGACCTAGTTGGCATAATGCTGAAAGTCTCTTCTGAAAGGCAACAGTTTGGGGGATAAATCACCGATATAGGTGTCTAGAGATTTAGGCATCAATTGCTGACTTTATGGGTTACCTTGAGCAAAATCTGACCTCTCTAACATCTTGGCACCTCCATATGTGGAATGAAACATGTAAGTCCCTGCCACTAGATAATCTGGCTCTAAAGCTTTCAGATTCACTCTGGCTTCCTGCTCACATTATACTCTTAAGTCTCTTAGGTCTTCAAAGTTTTGAGAAGCAGAATATATTTTCATGTCAATGAATAGTCAAAGGTTCAAGTAAGATTTGAAAATGAGAGCTATTCACAGTCAGGATCTCAATTTGATACCAAGGGCAGAGCACAAAAGGATAAAGAATCTGAGTCCCCTATGCGGAGTCTCTCATGTCCTTTGTACCAAATTGGTGGTCTTTAATCACAAAATCTGACAAAAGAGAATCATGAGTATTGGTGAGTAGAAAAAAAGGTATCTACTACTTAGGATCATAAAATCATGTACAAAGAATTCGAAGGGATCTAGGATATTATCTAACCTGAAAATTTCATTTTACAGATAGGGAAAATGAAGCTCAAAGGGCATCTTCAAGGTCATAGTGTTGTTAATGGTTAATTTCTAAGAGGGCCAGTGACACCAAGGGGTGATATCTTGGCCTTTTAAATTGGATTTCAGTGAGACAGATTTGTGCAAAGTTATCTACTCACAGTCTCTTCCAGAGTTATCCAAGTCCAATGGCAAGACAAAAGTCAGGACAACTAGGGATGGCCTGGGATGCAGTGGATGACTTTGACATCTTAGATGTCTGATTAAGGTTTAAAGTATACCACAGAGCTTGCTACTGCCACCTTTCTGGCCACTGAAGCACATTATTCTCATTCATCTATAACTTGCAGATGGATTTGTGGCTTGTCCATTATTTTCAATACAGTTTAACCTATCTGTTTTTTTTTTTTTTAAACTGGGTTTTACTGGGTCATGACTCCTGTGAATACTACTTTTTTCTTGGAGCCACACATGAGAGTTTAGTGAAAGATAAGACACCAAAGGTGCTCTAAGTACCTAGATTTCAGTTAATTTCCTGTGAATCCATTTCAGTGTTAACACTGTGCCACATTGGATTCTGGAGAATCAAGGAGAAGAAACTAATTATATGCTGAATATATAAAAAACTAGACTCTAAGAAAGAAACAGGAGACAATATGACAATAATTGCATATCTATAATGATTTGCAGGCTTCCTGCTCCATAATAATCCTGTAAACAAAGTATGTTACATAATTATTATTAGTTCAATTTTTCAATTGAGGACACTGAGGCTTTGAAAACTCATTACTTTATCAAGAGTAGTACAATAAATCTAATGCCTAATATTAGCGTAGGAGTTAGGGAACATAGGTTTTTAATCCTAGCTCTAATGATAATCTGAGTTACCTTAAGCTCAGTGTTTCCTATTTATGGGCACTAGTTCTAAATCTAACATTTTGTCAAGTGAAACCATTATACTATTTTTTTCTATAAAATTTGTTTTTCATTTGGAGGAGAGAGGACAGGATTCTATACTGATGGAGAACTTCATTTTTTCCCTTATTCACAGATTACAATAATTATTCACACAATTAACAAGAAAGACATAGTAGATGATGTATTATATACACACATATACACTTACACTGGTATATGCACATAAAAGTGTTTGTGTGTGTGCGTATATATAGTGCCTTCCTTAATATGTATCATCTGTCTGTCTGTGTCTGCCTATTTATCTATCTATGCATTCATCTTTCCATTCATCTATCTATCTATCTATCTATCTATCTATCTATCTATCTATCTATCTACCTATCTATCCCTCCTCCAACATATTTCTAATCTATCATCTCTATCATATATCTATTATTCTTTTCTAACTTAGAAAACTCTATATAATAATGTTTTTTATTCATTTTGCTTTTTCAGACTGTGAGAATGACTAGACTTATTTCACATTGCTAGAAATTTCAACAAGGTAGCTTTATTATATCTCAGGGACAAATACTATTGTAAAATGTTATCAGTAAATAGGAATATACATGTCCCTTGACTTGAGGGTAAGAACTGTACCCTACAAAGTGTTTGGTTCAATGTGTAAAATAAAGAACTGCAGGTAGAAAGAGAATAAGATCATAACTGAGAAGGAAGACAAGATCAGCCAGTATTGCATTTGGGAAATCATGTAATGTTTTCAGTAACTCCAAACTCTTCACTACATTGTCACAAAAGTCCATCCTTTTATGAATGATGTCCTCCTGCAAATGCCAGAAAGAAATGAAACAAAGATTGGTAAAACTAAAACTTATAAGCACCCCAAGGTCAATGGGGAGATGAGTATAAGTTTGTACCACTCTACTATGTACAAAACTTGTCATGGAATATCATCAGAGAAATATATGACTAAAAAAGGTAAGCTTTTAATGTAGTAAAAAAAATAACATAGCACAACAATTTGGAAGATACCTATTTTATATAAAGGAAAATACATATATACACTAAGTATGCATATATAGGCACAAATATATCTACATAAATGTCTTAAATTTTATATGCATGTCTAAATGTATGTTTCTGAGTGTGTGTATATAAAAAAGATTTTGTCTTGGAACCAGAAAAACCTAAGAACTAGTCCAGGATTGTTTCTACTGGCTATATGTCAAGTTTGGGCAATTCACCTCTCATAAGCTCTTAAACTTTAAGTTGCATTGGTAAAGGTAATATGTCCCTGGGAACTCCTATTACAATATCACCAATGAATAACAGGTTGAGTCCCTTTTTAGAGGATCTATGGTATTTTAAATATTAATATGTGTGGGTATAATATGTATGTTTATATGCAAATTATATATCCACACACAAATATATAGTGTAAGGATAATTTTAGGGTTGTGCCTAATCTAAATTAATTTTGGTCGCCAGAAGAAATCCCAAATAAAATATCCAAGTCAGCTGGAAATTTATGGTGATTTTAATTAACATAGAAAGAAGGAATAAAGAAGAAGAGAGAGAAGGAGGATATAGGATTTCTCCCACCTGGCCTGTGCCAGAGGAAGTTCAAAGACCTCCGCCACAAGGTCTCTGAAGAAGATTAGAGGCTTTCTAAGAGGATAATGTTTGGAAGGTAAAGGAGAAAGAAATCAGCCTAAACTCCAAGAGAGCTCAGTTAAGATGCCTCACCTGAACTAGACTACTCAGCTTCTCCCAGTATAGTATCAAGGACAACTCACCAAACCAGACAATAGCTTCCACCGCACCAAGATGCCAGAACACTTAGCAAGCTGCCAGCCAGAGCCAGCTCTCCACAGAAAGAGACAGGAGAGAGGCAGTGATGCGAAATATATAGACAGTTTTTACATCACTTTCCTGAGTCTCATATGTACCAATGATAGCTTAAGCTTGACTGAAGACAGCCTAGGGGTCTGTCAGTTGTTTTTGATTTGTCATTTGCTAGCACATGTCTGGCCATCCTCCTAATTCTTAAGTATGGGTGTAGACATTCTTGTTTTTGTTAGACTAAGTAGGGTGGAGTAATCTAAAGTTCACAATAGGTATATACATATGCACACACATATTATATATGTATAATATGTGTGTGCATATGTATATATATATATATATACATAGGTACATATATCTGTACACAAAATAAATGAAATCGAGGATAGGGAACAAATTTTGGAGGAAAGAAGACTTGGTTGAAAATTTGTCTCTGACATACATTAGTTAATGACAATAATCCTATATACAAGTAAAGAAAAGAATATAAAACTTTAACTATAAGTTGCTGATAAGTTGCTACTGAATATGAATAGAAGAAGTATTTCCTTAATACACAGATGAAATAACAGATAAAACCTTCCCAAGTATGTATGTATATATATATATATATATATGCATGGATAAATAGACATAAATATATAAAAGGAAAAAAATAATGTTATAATTATATTAGCACAATAAATCATTAAGTGAGACCACACAGTGTTGTAAAAGAGCTCTGAACTAGGATTTATGAAACCTGATTTTAAATTTTCTCTATATTTCATTACCAGTCATATAAAAAGTAAGTTAGTTACCCTCAATAAGCTTGAGTTTCATTTATTATAGGAGAATATATGATCACTAATATCTTTTTAAACTCAAAAATTCTGTTTTGAACAGTTTCTAATTTGATTCAATTAGTAAATTTCTTCTTGATTTTTTTATCCTTGTCCTTGTTCTTATTGCTATTATAATTATTTACTGTTTCTGATGCCAATTGGGGAAATATACGCGTTTTCAAATGTTGATGTCCCAAATTTATGACAAGGCATTAAATTTGTTATGTTGAAAATTAGGTTTATTCTTGTCTATTTCGCTAACCTTTAAAATGCCTTCTGGGCAAACTATAACATTTTCTAACTTGCATTTCTACCTCAACTTTTTTTTTCCAATTATTTTTTGACAGAAACATTTAACTTGATTGTTAGGAAGAAGCAATCATTATATTTCAAAGAAAATAAAAAGTAAGGTTAGGAAATCCAATCAGTCCTTTTTGCACCAGCTAACATTTCTACCTACTATGTTAAACTTTTCTTCATTCCTAGTTTTTCATTCTTTCAACATCGAATTATATTCTATACTTCTCTTATGCACTATATTTTATCATTTTATTTTTATTATATTCATTTAGCTTTATCTCTTATCTCTCCTTCTAGAAAGGGAGCTTTTTGAAGATAGGGAATATATCTAATCCTTCCTTATATCTGCCTCTGTATCTAATGCAGAACCAGACAATTCACAGTAAAATTAATAAATAGCTATTCCATGAAATTTTCCTTGGACTTTTTGCTTGTTTTGTTTTGTTATGTTTTTTTTTAATCAGTATGTTTGTACTTACTTTAAGGATTACACTTTGAGAGAAGGATTCCTGCATGTAAGTGACTGATAATCAATGTAAACATGAGAATTCATGAGAATATATGCTCTATGAGACAGACAGACAGAGAGAGAGAGAGAGAGAGAGAGAGAGAGAGAGAGAGAGAGAGAGAGAGAGAGAAAGAGAGAGAGAGAGAGAGAGAAAGAGAGAGAGAGAGAGAGAGAGAGAGAGAGAGAGAGAGAGAGATTTTCAATCAGACTAGTTTGAAAAGTTGAAACATCTAGATGGTAAAGTTAATAGGTCACTAATTAAAGAAATGCTCTATAGAAGAACACAGTTCTTTATACTTCACAATATGAATAAGACTGTTTTTGAATTTTATGATGATTTTCTGAGAGTCACAATTAACTCTACAGAATCATCTTTACTCATATCAGCAACAGTATCCATTTGTAAAGCTTCTGGAGGAGGCTAAAGAAAAAGTAATGAAGTAAAATAAATCCTCTTCAGGTGGATATATGCCCAATAATTCATTTGTTAATAAATTTTGTTTTCTGTGTTTCCTTAAATTGGGCACATATCACTGTGTATATCTCTCTCTATAATGTCATGTGAATTTCTTGGGATAAGCCATACTTTTGAAATGGATTCATTCTGTGACAGCAATAGTCACGCATGTGTGCTTCTATTGACATTGGGCTGACTCAGAACAGCTGACCTTGACCAGATAAAATCAGATAAAAAATAAAAGACTGAGATGCTTTCCTCACCTTTAAGTTAGTTTGCTGTCAATTAAGAGTTAGTTTTCCAGCCATGTTTGTACAATTCATTTCTTTCTTCATTGTGTTTATAATTTTAAATGGATATTGCTACTTGACAGATTGTACTATAAATGAGATGAGTATGAACTATGATATTCCAAAATATAAAAGATAGAGACTTATAAGAAATAATAGCCTATCTGGCAAAATGTAATCCTACAGGGGAAAAATCAATGTAGATTTAATGAAATAGAAGATTTCCCATCATGCCTGACAAAAAGACCAAAATTAAATATATGTTAAAAAAAGAAGTATAGGTTACAAAAGAAACACAGAAAGTGACACATATGAATCATATTAGAAGGCACTACATAAGAACACATTCTCTGCATATTAATGGATGAACAAAATGATCACAAAAATTCCTGAAAAGCATAATATGAAGTGATATAAATTAAGGTGAGCAGAACCAGGAAAGCATGATTGAATTAGCCATTATTAATAAGACAAGGATTCAGGACAACTCCAAAGGACTGATAATAATGATTTTTAAAAAAGACACCACCAAAGAAGGTGAAGATGGAGTCCAGATATAGATGGAAATATACCATTCTTCTCTTTATCTCTCCCTAAATTTTTCTCTAATCTGAAGAATAGGTAAATTATTTTACAGCATGCCAAAAAGAAAATAAGTGTTATATAATCACATATGTACAACCTATATCATATTATCTGCTCCTTTGTGGGGAGGGAGGATGGATTAGAGAGAGGTAAAAAAAGAATGAGACATAGGAATTTTGGATATAACTGATATGAAAATTTGTTTCTCCTGGATAAGCATACTTGTTAAATTCATCATATGTTTTAAGAAATAAAATCTATTATATTATTGTTATGTTGCAAATTATGTTATCAAAAAATAAATTGAGTCAAACAAAATGTAAAGGAAGAATAAAAAATGTAATGGAAGTGATACAATGGAATAGAAATAGATAGCATTTATTGCTTATAGCTATCAAGTGTTAGGCAAGGTCCTCTTGAAGGTCCCCTTGAAAAAAAAATAAGGTTTGTTTCATATAAGAAAAGAATATGTACATGGAAGGGGAATTTCAATCAGTACAGAATCAGGAGAAAGAGTGTTTAAGAAAAAGAGTGTTTAAGTCTAAGAAAAAACAAGGCCAATTTAGCTGGATAATGTAGAGTGAGGATGTTATAATGTATAGTGAGACTAGAAAAGTTTCACATTTCAAAGTGACCAAATCATTTCCTGAAATACTTATTGGCCCATAGATAATTACTCAATTCAACTTTTTTAAAATTTTATTTGGTCAATTTCAAACATTATTCCTCTGTTACCAAAATCATATTCTATTCCTCCATCCACCCCCCCCCCCCTTCCTGTAGCTGACACACAATTCCACTGGGTTTTACATGTGGCCTTGATCAGAACCTATTTCCATGCTGTTGATGTTTGCACTAGGATATTCATTTAGAGTCTACATCCCCAATCATATCCCCTCGACCCATGTAATTAAGCAGTTGTTTTACTCTGGTGTTTCTGCTCCCACAGTTTTTCCTCTGGATGTGGATAGTGTTTTTTTCGCATAGATCCCTCCTGGTTGTTCACGATTAATGCATTGCAACTAATGGAGAAGTCCATTACTGTAGCAGTCCACCCCTAGCTATGGGCAAGGGAAACAGTTAGTATGTACAGAGTGGCTTAGAAGAGAGCATGCTCAGTCTTGAGCATGGCTGGGAAAGCCTCTGACCTTTGACCGCAGCTTCCCCCAGGTTAGGCGGGAAAACAGGTTTCTTTGTGTTCACCTGGCTAAGAGAAACCACACCTATACCTTGTCGTTAACCAATGACAATCATCCCTATGTATTGTGTATATTTGCATATCAAAGAGATTAAATACCGGGCCACAGCAAGCTCTGCCCTCTCTTCCTCTTGGATCTCAGCTCTCACTGATGCCTGTCCTTTCTGGAGCTTGGCTTCTGGCCAAGCTCCTTCTTTGATTCCTTTCCTGATCTACCTCTCCCACCTGGGACCTGGCCTTCGGCCAGGCACTTTCTTTTCTCTATCATGTCTCCGACCTGTGTGGTATTAAATTTGGATCTTTGGATGGGTATAAGCCTTCTGAGTAGTCCACTGATCAGAGTTTTTGCTGTGGCTCCTTTGTAATCAATAAGGCCTGGATTTCTGACTCATTCCTGCCACCTCATATCTGTAAGTTGGCTCCACCATCCCCCTCACGGCATCCAGAACTTCTATCCTTCTTCTATCTTCCTACCTTGAGGCTTCTTGCTGGCTTGGGAAGCTTAATCTACATTCGACTGTACCACAGTGTATCAGTCTCTGTGTACAATGTTCTCCTGGTTCTGCTCCTTTCGCTCTGCATCACTTCCTGGAGGTAGTTCTAGTTCCCATGGAATTCCTCTACTTTATTATTCCTTTGGACACAATAGTATTCCATCACCAACATACAACACAATTTTTTCAGCCATTCCCCAACTGAAGGGCATTCCCTCATTTTCCAGTTTTTTTGCCACCACAAAGAGTACAGCTATGAATATTCTTGTACAAGTCTTTTTATTTATTATCTCTTTGGGGTACAAACCAAATAGTGCTATGGCTGGATCAAATGGCAGACAGTCTTTTATCGCCCTTTGGTCATAGTTCCAAATTGCCCTCCAGAATGGTTGGATCAATTCACAACTCTACCAGCAATGAATTAATATCCTGACTTTGCCACATGCCCTCCAGCATTCATTACTTTCCTTTGCTGTCATGTTAGCCAATCTGCTAGGTGTGAGGTAATATCTCAGAGTTGTTTTGATTTGCATCTCTCTGATTATAAGAGATTTAGAACACTTTTTCATTTGCTTATTAATAGTTTTGATTTCTTTAACTGAAAATTTCCTATTCATGTCCCTGGCCCATTTATCAATTAGAAAATGGCTTGATTTTTTGTACAATTGGTTTAGCTCTTTATAAATTTGAGTAATTAGACCTTTGTCAGAGGTTTTTGTTATGAAGATTGTTTCCTAATTTGTTGCTTCCCTTCTAATTTTGGTTAAATTGGTTTTGTTTGTACAAAAACATTTTTAATTTGATGAAGTTAAAAATATTTATTTTACATTTTGTGACTTTTTCTAAGTCTTGCTTGGTTTTAAAAATCTTTCCCTTCCCAAAGGTCTGACATGTATACTATTCTGTGTTCACATAATTTATTGTTTCCTTCATTATTTTCAAGTCATTTACCCATTCTGAGTTTATTTTGGTGTAGGGTGTGAGGTGTTGATCCAAACCTAATCTCTCCCACACTGTCTTTCTCAATTCAACTTTATATTCAAATCATAAACAGGGAAGCATAGTATATCTAAAAATAGTCAGGATTCCACCTATCATTGCTAAAATAGGCACATGAATAGTTAGGATGACTCTGATAAAAAAAAAAAGTTAGTTGAACTGTGGCCCAATCATGGGCTCTTTTTCTCATGTAAATATCCAGTGGCTATGTTGCATGGAACTGGGATATGACTACCATTCTTGAGTTGGATTAAATGCATAAAGAGTGTACTAAGCCTAACCATGCTCACTAAGGTCTTTTTTCTACCATCAGTATTGATATAGAATTATGTTAATATACCTTATCTCTCACAGGGAAAGGAGAGAACATTCTTTGGAATTTCAGTGAGAAAACTTCAAATTCTTTAAAAAAAATCTTTTAGCATATTTAGTAACTTCTTCAAGTCCTTTGGGTCAGGATATTCTGTCAAAATGTTCTTCACAATTATGGTCCTCGCTTCCATCTACATCATGATTGTTTTCTGTTTCCATTCATTATAGCAAGTATTACTCGTCACAAATTCTGAATCATTAACCAACTAATTGTGCCATTAGACTTGTGTCATACTTAATGTTTGTTTAAGACCCTTAGATTAAGATTGGTTTAATAACTTAAATTTCCTATAATCTACAGCCTTCTTACAAGATAAATTATTTCTGAATGCATATGAGGAGTCCCTGAAGGGGGGAATATTGTGAGTTTCCAAAATGATTGGTTTCAAACCAGGTTCTCTTTAGAATTTGCTGTGGTTTTGATGAAAGTTGTGCATATTCTAGGAGGAAATCACCATTTTTCCTGGAGAATGCCCCCATGAAAATTCAGAATCTGCATATTTTTCTAGTTACAAGAATAATCCTCTGAGCCCTAATTGACACTAATGACATGGAAATCATTTGGTTTCACAAAGCAAAGTAATTTGCAAGTAAAGGGAAGGACGCTTACTATTTATAGAGGATAATATACATGGTTCAGACAAAATATTCAATTTTTTAAGAGTTTAAACATTTTTTAAAAGCCCATAGTACTCCAACCCAGTTCCCCTAATACTAATTTGCATTCAATTATAAAAATTTCCATATTCCTAATTAAACAACTAAATGTACAGAAATCCTCCCTGGGCCCTATTCTATAATGATTTGGTCCTAGTTGTTCCCTGCAAATGTTTGTCCCAGTCCTGGCTTTTTATCCAGAGAGGCAAAAGTACATTCAATGCTAATTTTACTTCCTATAATACTAATAATTAGCTTTTGCTTACAAATAGCCTTTGAGCAGTTCTTAACCTGGCATCTCATTAACTTATTTTAATAAATATTTTTAAAATTGATAATCCTATTCCAAAATCTTTAGTTTCCATTGTAATCTTATTTTATATTTTATGTATTTACAAATATTATATTCCAAAGGGATCCATATGGTTAACCAGAAAGTCAAAGGAATCTATTAATCAAAATATGTTAAGAAATGAAAGATATATTAGGATGTAAAACACAGATAGTCAGAGAGGGAAAGGAATTTAGCTCATAGAAAAGAGAAATTTTAAATAGATGGGTTAGATTATCTGGCTTAAATTGTTCCTGAGTAATTATCCCTTACTCCTCATGTCTTATTATTGTGCTCTTCCTTCTCTGGATATACTTTATTCAATATTCTCAGTAATAGGTGCTGCCGTGAAATTCTACAGATGTGTACTAAGGCAAAGGAAATGGATAAGGTCTCCCTTTTCAATCTTAGCTTTCTACCTTTACTAATGCAGGTTAAGATTATGTTAACCTTTTTTTACTGTTATACTATATATTGTGTTCATCTTGGTTCTAAAGTTGACTATAACTCCCAGTTTTCAGAATACAAGGATATTAAATGTTAGGATGGAGAGGAGTCTTAAAATGCAGAACTTAGAAGTTAAAAATCAAAGGGATCAGACTTACTTTCAGAAGCAAGACCCCATATCCAGAGTAAGCAGCTGAAACCTCCTACCATGAAAGCAAGTGGTGAGGCCCTAACCCTAGGGCAAGCCAGCAGTGAGACTAAACTTCAAGGACAGGACAGGAAGGAGGTAACATCACTAAGGATAGCCTTAAGTGAGGACCCACTCCCAAAGCAGCAGGTCTTCAACCTTGAAAAGCTACCAGCAAATCCCTACCCCCAGGGCAGGGCAATGGAGAGGTCTCTTACCATGCAAACAAAAAAGTGAAGTCCCAGTTGTGAAAAACAGCTGGAGAGCCCTTCCTCATTAGCACTGAATAAGTCAGTGGCAATGTGTAATTGGAAATCTCGTACCTTTGAATTATATTTCCCAGGAACCCACTGACTTCCTGTCATTACTTGCCAAAGTAGACAGGGGATAAATAGGGTGGGCTTCTATGGCTTACTGGGTCAGGACATTGTTGGAAGAATCTGTTTGAACAGTTAGATTAGTCATGAGAACATAGTTTTAGCTTGTTTCCTTTTATTTTGTTACTTTTAGTAATTATTAATAAATCTCATAAAATATAAATTTGAAATTATTGTATATTAAACCTGTCAGAGAATTTTGTTATGAAAATGTTCTCACAGTTTGTTGCTTTCCTTCTAATTTTGTTTGCATTGGGTTTTTTTTTTGTACAAAAACTTTCTAATTTGATATAATTGAAGTCATTATGGGATGCAGTCAAAGCAGTAGTCAGAGGAAATTTCATATCCCTGAGTTCATATATTAACAAATTAGGAAGGGCAGAGATCAATGAATTAGAAATGCAAATTTAAAAAAAAACTTGAAAGTGAACAAATTAAAAACCCCCAAAAGAAAACAAAACTAGAAATCCTAAAAACTAAGGGAGAAATTAATAAAAACCAAAGTGATAGAACTATTGAACTAATAAATAAGACTAGAAGCTGGTACTTTGAGAAAACAAACAAAATTGACAAAGTACTGGTCAATTTAATTTAAAAAAAGAGAGAAGAAAAGCAAATTAACAGCATCAAAGATGAAAAGGGGGAACTCACCCCCAATGAAGAGGAAATTAAGAAAATCATTAAAAACTATTTTGCCCAATTATAGGGCAATAAATATACCAATCTAGGCGATATGGATGAATATTTACAAAAATATAAATTACCTAGACTAATAGAAGAAGAAATAGAATTCTTAAATAATCCCATATCAGAAAAAGAAATCCAACAGGCCATCAAAGAACTCCCTAAGAAAAAATCTCCAAGCCCTGATGGATTCACTACTGAATTCTATCAAGCATTCAAAGAACAGCTAATCCCAATATTATACAAACTATTTGACATAATAAGTAAAGAGGGAGTTCTACCAAATTCCTTTGATAACACAAACATGGTACTGATTCCAAAGCCAGGCAGGTCAAAAACGGAGAAAGAAAACTATAGACCAATCTCTCTAATGAATATAGATGCAAAAATCCTAAATAGGATATTAGCAAAAAGACTCGAGCTAGTGATCAGGAGGGTCATTCACCACGATAAAGTAGAATTTATACAAGGAATGCAGGGCTGGTTCAATATTAGGAAAACCATCCACATAATTGACAATATCAACAAGCAAACCAACAAAAATCACATGATTATTTCAATAGACTCTTTGTGGATGACATGATGGTCTACTTAAAGAATCCTAGAGAATCAACCAAAAAGCTATTCAAAATAATCAACAACTTTAACAAAGTTGCAGGATACAAAATAAACCCGCATAAGTCATCAGCATTTCTATATATTTCCAACACAGCTCAGAAGCAAGAACTAGAAAGAGAAATCCCATTCAAAATCACTTTAGACAAAATAAAATTATTAAGAATCTATCTCCAGAGACAAACACAGGAACTATATGAACACAACTACAAAACTCTCCACATAATGAAAACTAGACTTGAGCAATTGGAAAAAAACATTAACTGCTCATGGGTAGGATGAGCCAATATAATAAAAATGACCATCCTACCCAAACTTATTTATCTATTTAGTTCCATACCCATTTAACTTCCAATTTTTTTTTTACTGATCTAGGTAATATCATAACAATGTTCATTTGGAAGAATAGAGGACCAAGGATATCCAGGGAAATCATGAAAAAAAAAATACAAAGGAAGGTGGCCTTGCAGTCCCAGATCTCAAACTATATTATAAAGCAGTGGTCATCAAAACAATTTGGTACTGGCTAAGAGACAGCAAGGAGGATCAGTGGAATAGACTCGGGGTAAGTGACCTCAGCAAAACAGTCTATGACAAACCCAAAGACCCCAGCTTCTGGGATAAAACCCCACTATTTCACAAAAATTGCTAGGAAAACTTGAAGACAGTGTGGGAGAGATTAGGTTTGGATCCAACATCTCACACCCTACACCAAGATAAACTCAGAATTGGTGAATGACTTCAACATAAAGAAGGAAAGTAAATTAGGTAAACACAGAATACCTTTGTCAGACCTTGGGAAGGGAAAGACTTTAAAACCAAGCAAGACATAGAAAGAGTCACAAAATGTACAATAAACAATTTTGTCTACATCAAATTAAAAAGGTTTTGTACAAAAAAAAATGAGAAGGGAAGCAACAAACTGGGAAAAATTTTCATAACAAAAACCTCTGACAAAGGTCTAATTACTCAAATTAATAAAGAGCTAAATCAATTGTTCCAAAAATCAAGCTATTCTCTAATTGATAAATGGGCAAGGGACATGAACAGGCAGTTTTCAGCCAATGAAATCAAAACTATTAATAAGCACATGAAAAAGTGCTCTAAATCTCGGATAATCAGAGAGATACAAATCAAAACAACTCTGAGGTATCACCTCACACCTAGCAGATTATTCAACATGACAGCAAAGGAAAGTAATGCATGCTGGAGGGGATGTGGCAAAGTAGGAACCTTAATTCATTGCTTGTTGAGTTGTGAATTAATCCAACCATTCTGGAGCTAATTTGGAACTATGCTCAAAGAGCAACAAAAGAGTGTCTGCCCTTTGATCGAGCCATAGCACTGCTGGGTTTGTACTCCAAAGAGATAATAAGGAAAAAAAAACTTGTACAAGAATATTCATAGCTGTACTCTTTGTGGTGGCAAAAAAATTGGAAAATGAGGGGATGCCCTTCAGTTGGAGAATGGCTGAACAAATTGTGGTATATGTTGGTGATGGGATAGTATTGTGCAAAAAGGAATAATAAACTGGAGGAATTCCATGGAGACTGGAACAACCTTCAGGAAGTGTTGCAGAATGAGAGAAGCAGAACCAGGAAAACATTGTATACAGAGACTGAAACACTGTGGTATAATCGAATGTAATGGACTTCTCCATTAGTGGCAATGCAATGTCCCTGAACAATATGCAGGGATCTAGGAGAAAACACTATCCACAAGCAGAGGATTGTGGATTACTCCCACAAATTGTGGGAGTAAAAACACCGAAGAAAAGCAATTGCTTTACTACACGGGTGGAAGGGACATGAATGAGGAGAGACTCTAAATGAACACCCTAAGGCAAGTACCAACAATATGGAAATGAGTTATAATCAAGGACACGTGATACCTAGCGGAATAGCACATCGGCAATGGTAGGGGTGGTGGGGGGGAGGAAAAGAAAATGATCTTTGTTTCCAAGGAAAAATGTTGGAAAATGACCAAAAAAATAATGTATAAAATTTTAAAAAAAAGAAATACTGTCTTGAGAATGACTTACATATGTCCACCTCTAGTGAAAGAACAAATGGATAAAAAATAAGTAAGATATAGTCATGTATATACAGATACATTTTGTCAAATGATGCTTTATATAATGGAGGAGGGAGAGGCAAGAGGGAGTTGTTACAAATAAATAAATTTAAATAAAAATAGAAATGTGCATATGAGAGGAGTAATAGTTTAAAAATGTTGCATTCACATTCAGATTAGGTCACTGAATTATTTATTTAAATTAACTATTTTACTTTGTTGTACTGTAAATGCATGTAATGTTAAATCAAAATAAATTAACAATATTCGACTATTTTCTACATTTTACTTCCTGTACAAAATGAGGATAAGGTTAGAAAAATATACAATGATTACAAAGTACAAATTAAGTGAAAGTTGAGAGTACTTAAAATATTGGGCAAGTATAATGACCACTATTATTATACTATCAAAATAAAATGATATATCTTCCCTTTCTGTAAACAATCGATTAAACATATGGCAGAGATTATATCTTTAGAGATTGGGAGATTTTTGTTTTCACTTTGATGTCATGGGGCATTTTTAAGAAGTATATATTATTTCAAAGGATAACATATAAATAATTTGTCTAGTTTTTATTTGGTTTTGTGTTCAATCAAATAAGATTGTATTAAATAGTCTCTTGGAGAACTATCAGTTGTATAATTAATTCTATGATCCCAGATTGAACTAACTCAATACCTTTCACTATCTTCCATTCTTTCCCTTAGTCAGCTGAATTCTCAACTCAGATCCTGTTAAGAGGAAGAGGTTGCAGCCTGAGAGGCACCAAATATCATGGATCCTATTACACATCTTTTTGGCCAACACTTTGGAAGGTGACATAATAGTCCACAAGATTACTTTCCTTTGCTTAGACCTCCAGTGGTTTCTAAAAATTGGAGTCAATCAATAATGTCTTCCATCCAGGTTTAACAAAAGTAACAAATTATACCTTTGAGAAATGAAAGAGAATTTCAAAATGAGTAAAAGAAAACAAGTATTTTTTTATGAGTCTAAAATAATCACACCTTTGCCCTCAAAGTGAGGGAAAAGCTTCTTTGGGCAATATTGACAATCATTACGAAATGTTAAAAAAAAAACCCTGGAATAAAAATGTCCTTAAATAATCAAGAAAGGATAAGGAACACAATTATAAAACTTTCATTTAATAGTTATTTAAAAAATACTATACATGAAAAGTAATGAGTAACATTTTCTGTTGTCCTTTAATAAAATTTCCTGCCAACTCTATGATCCTAGATCCCTAAATACAGAAGTAAAATAAACACACAAACACACACACACACACACACACACACACACACACACAATCATTAAGCAATAAAAGAGCTAGAAAGCCCAATATCTACTGAAGCAATATAATGTACGGGTCTTGCCATTGGTAATTTGTTCATTCTTTTCCTCACTAAAGGTCCTAGGATGTGTCTATACACATTCAAAATAAAGAATGGAATTGATTATTTAGAGACTTTATGGGAAAAGAAAAAAAAAAGCTGAGTTTCCTGTAAATGTCATGGGAATCAAATAGTATGGCTAATGCTGGGTTTACTTAAGGGAACAGAGTTGGAACATTTTTCAACAGAGTCACTTCATAAAAATTCTAATATAATGGTTCATACCTTTATAGGCTTCATTTTTTTCAATAAATTTCAATGTAGAAGGAGAATTGGATTGCTCTGTGAACGTCAGATTTAAAATCCTGTTTTTTTGACTGTGTGAATCTGTATGAAGTACAAGGATCTCAGCTTCTTCAATTGTAAAATGAAGGAATATGACAGAGACTTCTAAGGTTTCTTTTTTCACTGTAAAATACTCCTTAATTTAAAAAAATCATAATATAGATGTTAAATTTATAGCTGGGAGTTAAGATGGTATGTGAAAATGAAGATTGAGAAAAGGGAAATTCATATGAGATCCTATATTAGCTACAATTGGCATTTCTGTTGATGAAACTTTCTTTCAGCATTAATTTCAAACACCACTATTGCTCTATAGAAGTCAGCTCCATTAGAATTCTTCTTTCTTTTTGAGGACATCCATGGATTTATACACTATTGGAACTGAAGAGTATCTTCGAGTTACTTTAGAGATTATGAACTTCTTTTCTAGGCAAGGAAGTTGAGAGTCCTCAGAAGATGAAGTAAACCTCCCTAGTTGCATTTTTGAGGCCAGGGATACCACATTTTTAGAAGACTTAGAAGACTGTCTTACTGTTTCCATACAGTGGTAGGTCATGGAAGGGGTTTTCTGAGTTTTTGGAGACTAGGAAGTGAACAATGGTAGAAGGATATGATCCCTGGAATAGTGTAAATCAAGAAAGTTGGTGAGTACTAATGTGCTCTGATGAAAACATGTTCCTTTTCAAAGCAAAATCTTTCAAAACACATTTCCTTACCATCCTCCAGAAGCACAAGTACTCTGGGACCACACCATCTATCGTTGTGGAACTCTCTCCTAGGTCACATACTTGGGAGATGGGCCTCCTCCCTTTCCAGCAAAAAATGTTTCCCCATAGAGGAATTGTGCTCTTTATACGATTCCCTCCCATCATTCTCTACACTCTTCCATACATCTGAGTTTACCTCTAACATAAGAAATCCTCATTATATCTCTGGTGGGAAGTTACCTTAAATAAAATTTAGTTCATCCTACTTCCATTATATAGATAGAGAAAATAGAAGCTAAATATATTAAGTGATTATCCTAAAATTATACAAAGAATAGGAAGATCCACATTTTATACACAAGTCTTTTAAGTGAAAATCCAATGCTTTTTTTTTAATTCCATACTGATTCACATACACCAACATTCAACTGCCTTGGTTTTCTCTTCCATGAAAAGAAAGGCTTAGATGTGGTAATCTTAATATCTTTTTTTTGTTTGTTTCATCAAATTTCATTTTTAATTCCCCCATTTCTTTCAACTCATTCACCCATTTTGAATTTATCTTGGGGTAGGGTGTGAGGTGTTGATCTAAACCGAATCTTTCCCACACTATCCTCCAATTTTCCCAGCAGTTTTTATGAAATAGTGTGTTTTTATCCCAAAAGCTGGGTACTCTGGGTTTGTCGTATACTGTCCTGCTGAGGACACTTACCCCGAGTCTATTCCACTGATCCTCCTTGCTGTCTCTTAGCCAGTACCAAATTGTTTGGATGACTGCTGCTTTATAATATAGTTTGGGATCTGGGACTCTAAGGCCACCTTCCTTTGTATTTTTTTCATTGTTTCCCTGGATATCCTTGATCCTTTGTTCTTCCAAATGAACTTTGTTATGGTTTTTTCTAAATCAGTAAAAAAATTTTTTGGAAGTTCAATGGGTATGGTACTAAATAGATAAATCAGTTTGGGTAGAATTGTCATTTTTATTATATTGGCTCGTCCTACCCATGAGCAGTTAATGTTCTTCCAATTGTTCAAGTCTAGTTTTAGTCGTGTGGAGAGTGTTTGGTAGGTGTGTTCATATAGTTCCTGTGTTTGTTTCAGGAGATGGATTCCTAAGTATTTTATTTTGTCTAAGGTGATTTTGAATGGGATTTCTCTTTCTAGTTCTTGCTTCTGAGCTGTGTTGCAAATATATAAAAATGCTAATGACTTATGTGGGTTTATTTTGTATCCTGCAAATTTGCTAAAGTTGTTGATTATTTCGATTAGCTTTTTGGTTGAATCTCTAGGATTCTTTAAGTAGACCATCATGTCATCCGCAAAGAGTGATATCTTGTTCCCCTCCTAGCCTATTTTAATGCCTTCAAATCCTTTTTCTTCTCTAATTGCTACTGCTAGTGTTTCTAGTACAATGTCAAATAATAGAGGTGATAATGGGCATTATTGTTTCACTCCTGATCTTACTGGGAATGCATCTAGTTTATCCCCATTGCAGATGATATTAGTTGATGGTTTTAAATAGATACTGTTTATTATTTTTAGGAAAGACCCTTCTATTCCTATGCTTTCTAGTGTTTTTAAAAGGAATGGGTGTTGTATTTTATCAAAGGCTTTTTCTGCATCTATTGAAATAATAATGTGATTTTTGTTGGTTTGCTTGTTGATGTGGTCAATTATGTGGATGGTTTTCCTAATATTGAACCATCCCTGCATCCCTGGTATATATCCTATTTGATCATGGTGAATGACTCTTCTGATCACTTGCTGGAATCTTTTTGCTAGTATCCTATTTAAGATTTTTGCATCTATATTCATTAGGGAGATTGGTCTATAATTTTCTTTCTCTGTTTTTGGCCTGCCTGGATTTGGGATCAGAACCATGTTTGTGTCATAAAAGGAATTTGGTAGAACTCCCTCTTTGCTTATTATGTCAAATACGTTGTATAGTATTGGGGTTAGCTGTTCTTTGAATGTTTGATAGAATTCACTATAGAATCCATCAGGCCCTGGGAATTTTTTCTTAGGAAATTCTTTCATGGCCTGTTGGATTTCTTTTTTCTGATATGGGATTATTTAAGAAATCGATTTCTTTTTCTGTTAGTCTAGGCAATATATATTTTTGTAAATATTCATCCATATCACCTAGGTTGGTATATTGCCATATAGTTGGGCAAAATAGTTTTTAATGATTTCCTTAATTTCCTCTTCATTGGAGGTGAGGTCCCCCTTTTCATCCTTGATGCTGTTAATTTGCCTTTCTTCTTTCCTTTTTTTAATTTGATTGATCAGTACTTTGTCTATTTTGTCTGTTTTTTCAAAGTACCAGCTTCTAGACTTGTTTATTAGTTCAATAGTTCTATCACTTTTAATTTTATTAATTTCTCCCTTAATTTTTAGGATCTCTAGTTTGGTTTTCTTTTGGGGGTTTTTAATTTGTTCATTTATGAGTTTTTGATTTGCATTTCCAATTCATTGATCTCTGCCCTCCCTAATTTGTTAATATATGCATTCAGATATATGAATTTTCCTCTAAGTACTGCTTTGGCTGCATCCCATAAGGTTTGAAAGGATGTTTCACCATTGTCATTTTCCTAAATGAAATTATTAATTGTTTCTATGATTTCTTCTCTAACTAACCGATTTTGGAGCATCATATTATTTAATTTCCAATTAATTTTTGATTTGGCTCTCCATATACTCTTACTGATCATTTTTTATTGTCTTATGATCTGAAAAGGCTGCATTTATTATTTCTGCTTTTCTGCATTTGAGTGCCAAGTTTCTGTGACCTAGTGAATGATCTATTTTTGTGAATGTGTCATGTGGTGCTGAAAAGAAGGTGTACTCCTTTTTTGCCTATTTATTTTTCTCCATATGTCTATTAACTCTAATTTTTCTAAGATTTCATTCACCTCTTTTACATCTTTCTTATTTATTTTTTGGTTTGATTTATCTAAATTTGATAGCGGTTGGTTCAAGTCTCCCACTAATATGGTTTTACTGTCTATTTCCTCCTTCAATTCTCCTAGTTTCTCCATTAGAAATTTGGATGCTATTCCATTTCTTGCATACATGTTGATTAGTGATATTTCCTCATTGTCTATATTCCCTTTTAACAGAATATATTTACCTTCCCTATCCCTTTTGATCAGGTCTATTTTTGCTTTGGCTTTGTCAGATATCATGATTGCAACTCCTGCCTTCTTTCTATCATTTGAGGCCCAAAAGGTCTTACTCAATCCTTTAATTCTAACCTTGTGAGTATCAACCTGCCTCATATGTGTTTCCTGAAGACAACATATGGTAGGGTTTTGGGTTCTAATCCAATCTGCTATTTGTTTACATTTTATGGGTGAGTTCATCCCATTCACATTCAAAGTTATGATTGTCACTTGTGGATTCCCTGGCATTTTGGTATCTTCCCCTAGTTCTGACTTTTCTTCTTTAGCTATAACCTTTTGAACCAGTGATTTACTTTAGGGCAGTCCTCCTATTTCCCTCCCTTGCTATGCTTCCCTTTCTATCCCCTCCCTTTTTATGCTTTCTTCCCCTCCCCCCTCTTCTTCCCTCCCTTTTTATACTCCCTCCCCCTTCCCCTCCTTAATTTTCCTTTCTTTCTTTCCCTGTTGGATAAGATAGAATTCAGGATCCCACTGGATCCAGATGCTCTTCCCTGTCAGAGTTGATTTCACTGAGAGTAAGGATTAAGTAATACCACTTCACACTCTCTTTCTCTCCTTTTCATATGAGAGCTCTTCCCCTTCCTATCCCATGTGTATCTTTGTATGGGAAAGGTTATTCTATTTAGTCCCCTCCCATTTCTTGAAGTAAATCTTAGTATTGTTGATGCTTCCCCCCTCCCTTTTCCCTTCTTTGCCCCCCCTTTCACCAAATCTTCTTGATGCCCCAATATTTCCCTATGCATGTTTCTTCTAACTACTCTTATGATGCTACAATTTTTGAGAGTTACACAAAACATTTTCCCCACATATTAATATATATATATATATATTGATGTAAATGTAGTAGAAGAGAGTTTGACTTAAAGAAAAAGATAAGATTTATCTCCTTTTCCCTTTCTTTCATATTTACCTTTTCATGTTTCTCTTGCTTTCTGTGCTTGGATATCAAATTTTCCACTAAGTTCTGGTCTTTTCTTAGCAAATGCTTGGAAATCTTCTATTTTGTTGAATGCCCATACTTTCCCCTGGAAGTATATAGTCAGTTTTTCTGGGTAGTTGATTCTTGGTTGGAGACCCAGCTCTCTTGCCTTTCTAAATATTGTGTTCCATGCTTTGCTGTCTCTTAGTGTGTTAGCCGCTAAGTCATGTGTGATCCTTATGGGAGCCCCCCATATATCTGAAGCTCCTCTTCTTGGCTTCTTGTAGGATTTTCTTCTTTTCTTGGAAGCTCTTGAATTTAGTAATTACATTCCTGGGGATTGTCTTTTGGGGATTTAGTATAGAGGGTGTTCTATGAACCCTTTCTATTTCTATTTTGCTCCCTTGCTCCAGAACATGTGGGGAATTTCCTTCTATAATCTCCTGTAGTATAGCATCAAGGTTTTTATTTATCTCTTGTTTTTCGGGCAAACCAATAATTCTCACGTTGTTTCTTCTTCCTCTGTTTTCCAGGTTTGTGACCTTTTCAGTGACACATTTTTTGTTTTCTTCTAATTCATTAATTTTTTGGCTTTGCTTTATTAATTTTTGCTGTTTTGCATACTCACTGTCTTCCAGTTGCTTAATTCTGGTCGTTCGAGATTGGTTTTTCTTTTCAGCTTTGTCTGACCTTCTATTAGATGCTTCCAGCTCTTTCTCCAATTTTGAAGTCTTGTCTATCAGACTGCTGATCTCTTTCTCCCATTTTTCTTTCTAGAAGGTTTCCATCTTTTGGGTAAGCTCCAATTTGAGTTCTTCCAGAGCTTGTGGATAATTTCCATTTTGGGGAGGCATGTTTTGATTTTGTTTGGGTTTCATCCTCTTTCTCTTCTTTTCCTTGGGTACCCCGGCCATAAAATTTTCAATAGTCACCTTTTTCCCTTTCTTCCTGGACCCTTGATTTTGGTCCATGTGAGCCATCCCTTTGGTGGTTTTTTTTCCCCTTTCCTTTTTGGTCTGGGGCCTGGGTGATATGTGCGGGTTTTCTGTGAATTTAGGTTGCCTCAGACAAGTTCTTCCCAGCCTCCGAGGTTTCTTAGAGTGTAGGCACCTGTGCTTAGGGTGGCCCCTCCCCTTTGCTCAGCGCATCTGCCCCTGTGTTCAGAGCCACCATCCCTGTGCCCAGGGCAGGATTCTCCCGTGAAACCACCTTGAGAGGTTGTTTGCTTGCAGTCTTTAGATCCCAAGGACCCTGATGTGATCCCCACCCCCCCAGACAGAGACACTCCTCACTCACTCACTGTCCCAGTGAGTGCTCTGATACCTTACTCTGATTTGGTGGGGGCTGGGGGTTGGGAGGGAGGGGAGGCTCAGTTCATCTTTTTGTGCAAGCTTTTCCTCCCCCTTATAGTGTGGAAATGTTCAAGCCCCATGTACCTTCATTTTTGTGGGGTACTGTAGAGTCCTTCTGTTCTTCCAAAGGTGATTTTTATGCTCTTTTGAGGTAGTCTATTTTGTTCAGTGCTAGGGAGAGGAAGCGATTCACGTCTAGATTGAAGCCATGTTAACCCCAGAAGTCCCCTTACTCTCTTTCTATCTCATAATTCAAAGCTCTGGTAACTAGTTTGCCCAAGCAGACACAACAAGTCTTTAATAAGGTATATGAATCTAGAGTAGCGAGACTATAGGCCTACGACCAAATGCCCCAATTTCTCTTCCTATTCCCTAATTTGAGCATTTTATATTCTATGTCTAAAAATAGAAATCACCCAAGTGGAAATAAATCATAACTGAATTCTGATACTCTGGGCTAGAGCCATAACCAGGATAGAAAAACTGATGCCTAATGTTGGGGTAACTAAATATAGAGGGATGTCTTTCTCCCAGGACTTATCTACTGGTATTATATTAAAAAAAAACAATAAAGAGCCAATCTGTATTGCTCTTTTCTCCAAGCAACTTGTTTAGCATAGGTTTGGCTTCCTTCTGCCTCATCTTGGGTCTTATTGCTCCCCCAAATGACTACTCCCTTATTACATAGAATCAAATATAATAGAATTGAAAGAAATATTGTGTTGAAATAAAATATTTTGTTGTTTGTGTTCTAAATCACTTGCTGAGATATGAAGCCATCTCTCTTCCAAAGGTGTGTCAAAATATTTTTTTCTATTTGCCACACCTCAAATATCTCTCATTAAGGGTACAAGTTTGAGTTGCAAAGAGATGCTTTTTTCCTAATTCCTCTCAAAAGGGAAGGAGAGTTTTTAGTTTATGTTTGTCTAATTCCTATCAAAGGCTTCATCAGCAAGAGAAAATTACAAGTAAACCCATCTATCAAGGTAAAATAACGAAATGGAATTCAGAATGTGTCATAATTTTTATCTGAAACAGGAATCACAAACTACCAGCCTGATTCATCACCCCCTGCCCTTGCGTCTGCACGTGTTTAGCCCAGTGCTTTTTCTCCCCAATATGGTATTGGGAATTAGGTTGCTTTAAGTTGAAAGGATGGTTCTCAGTTTCTCCTCCAGCCCTAATTTCCTTTTGACATTGTCTCCATCTAAAGGTGACTCTACCTAGATTCTAGGAGGTCAAAGACTAACAAGTTGTTTTTTTTTTTTCAAAATTAAAAAAAAATCCTAAAGTGATAACCTAGAATAGTGATGATGAAACTTTTAGAGACTAAGTACCCAAACTTCAACCATAATTCCACATAAGAACCTCCCACCTTACTCCAGGCAGGGGAGGGAGGAAGCACTTGTATTGGGCTGCTGGGAAGAGGGGTGGGTCATGTAAGAAATATCATCAGGCACACATAGAGTGGGGAAGGGAACATCCCTGTTGGGCACATTCCGGCATGTATACCATAGATTCCCCAACATGGACCTAGGAATCATGACCTTGGTTATCTGTTGTTCTTCTCCAAAGAGGCTGCTACTTCAATAGAAAGATCAACATATTAGTCTATAAAACTGGTTTGTTTACTACTTAGCCATGTAACCTTGGGCAAAAGGAATTCTCTCTCTGGTCTGTTTTCCTCATTTGTAAAGAAGGGGTAATCAATCATATTTTCAATGATGTGACTCTGAGGGATGTTTAAAGATTAAATGAAATAATGTAATATAACTTTCTGTAATGTAAGTTATTATTAATGACAATAGGGTAAAAGAACTAGGAATACTCCTGGCTCTATAAGGATTTTTTAGTCCTCTCTAATCTTAAAATAGTGTTAGAAGGATGAAAAGCTTTGGTCCTTCTTAGTCTTAAATAGTATAATAAATTCTGAGCTGATTTAAAACTATTTCACTGAAGTAGTTATTTTCAGGTTGCCTTGAATTCATACAGATACTTTAGAAAGCAGATGTCCAAAAAGACAACACACAAACACACAATCACCAGTAAATGATATTCCAGAAAACAGTAAAATTTCATGTCCAGTGAGGTGGTTCAGAGAAATAAAATATTGTCATTCCAAAATAAAAAGAAAGATGGCCGCAAAATGTATGTGAGGGATAACAGAGTCAAATGATGGGGGAGTAAAGAAGCTGATCCTAAATTACCAGGTCTGCAGAAGTACATATGTATCAGTGAAAATGCATGTGTGTACACAAATGTATGTATAATCCTATAGTTAATACAATTATCTTGTTGGGTCATGGATTTTTTTTTTGGAGGTGGCACATGTAATAAACTTTATTTTTTATTCTTTTTATTTTTTTTGAAAATTTTATTTATTCAATTTAGAATATTATTCCATGGTTACAAGAATCATATTCTTTCCCTCCCTCTCTTAACCCCACCCCTTCCAGTAGCCAATGAGCAATTTCACTGGGTTTTACATGTGTCCTTAATCAGAACCTATTTCCATGTTATTGATGTTTGCACTGAGATGTTCATTTAGAGTCTACATCCCCAATCATATCCCCATCAACCCATGTGATCAAGCAGTTGTTTTTCTTCAGTGTTTCTACTCCCACAGTTTTTCCTCTGGCTGTGGATAGTGTTTTTTCTCCTAGATCCCTGCAGATTGTTCAGGGACATTGCATTGACTTTAATAGAGAAGTCCACTACATTTGATTGTACAACACTGTATCAGTCACTGTGTACAATGTTCTCTTGGTTCTGCTCCTTTCACTCTGCATCAATTTCTGGAGGTCTTTATAGTTCTCATGGAATTCCTCCCGTTCAATATTCCTTTGAGCACAATAGTATTCCTTCACCAACAGATACCACAATTTGTCCAACCATTCCCCAATTGGAGGGCATCGTGGATCATTTTCCAATTTTTTTTTTTTGCCACCACCAAGAGCACCGCTATGAATATTCTTGTACATGTCTTTTTCTTTATTATCTCTTTGGGGTACAAACCCAGCAGTGCTATGGCTGGATCAAAGGGCAGACAGTCTTTTAGCGCCTTTTGGACATAGTTCCAAATTGCCCTCCAGAATGGTTGGATTGGGTCATGGATTTCTGACCCAAACTTAAAAGTTTCCTTACATCTTTATTACTAGATTTTCAGAAATAATCACTTCTGTATATTGTTAATGAAGAAACAAATTTAAAAAAAAATTCTCCGAAACCATAATTGCTTACAATTTTGTGCACTTGAAATTTCCCATTACTCTATGAAATAAAAAATAAAAGTATAATAATAATAACTAATATTTATTTACCATCTTATATATTGATCTTATTTTAACCTTGAAACATATGATCAGAAAACAAAACAAAATAAAATTAGAGCTTAAGGAAATTAGATGAATTGTTAGTAATCAAAGTAGAATTTTCAGACATGGTTTAATTCTTCTGGATTCCAAGTCCAACACTACTGACCAAATGACATAAGCCCTTTCTTTGAAAATATATTATGACTTGTTTTGAAATTATATATTATTAATTATGAAATGTTATTATGAATATACTATGAAACGTTTACTAGGAACTCACTGTGAACAAGAATCTTCATGATCAGAGAAATGGAAAGGAAGAAAAGATGCAATCTTCTGTTGGTAAATACAACTGGTGTTTTTATACATTGGGTATTCCTATCAGATTAATTTTGAACATAACTGTCAGGCCTTAGTGGTTTAACTCTTCCAGTTTTTCTATGAGATTTTTCTCTTGCTTCAGAATCATGGAATCATATTAGATCTGGAAAGGTTTTTAGAGATCATGGAGTCTAGCATTGTTGAAATAATTTTAGTTTAGAACACTTTAGGATTTGAAATATAAGTGTAAGAACACATACATTTTATTCTTAGGGAAAAATAAGAGCAGGAATATAAAAAACCACTGGATAAAGGAAGATAAGGGAATTCTTTTTAAAAGGTGGAAATTGTCTATTTTTGTATTGAATAATTGATAAAATTTTCTAAACAAAGCTAATTTTATATTTAATATTTTAGAAGGAAAATATGATTAGTACTAACATTTTTCTCAAGGAATAAATAATTCACATTGTATTCAAGATTACATTGAGCAGTTAAGAAAACAGTAATCTAGCTCAACAAGGTCATCTCAACTAGGTCTTGATTAGTACAAATAATGAAACCCCAGAAGTAGGTTCATAATTTGACTTTGCATTGAATAGTTCTACTTTGCTAAAACTAATTTCCATACATTACATAATCATAATTTCCAATAATACAAAATCGAATAAGCATCCATTGCAGGGTATTCATTATTCACACTAATCAGAACCTAGTTATAATGAAGAAAAAAATTAGAATTCGTTAGAAGGTCTAAGTTTGAATCCTAATGTGACCTTTGACAAAGTTAATTTAAGTTTTCTGGGCTGCATTTTTCTCTTCTAATAAAGGTGTTTGATTAGTTATTTTCTAAAATCCCTCTCAATATTTAGTTTTACAGATCAGGTGATGAATTATCAAATAAATGAAATGACTTTCTCTAGATTATAAAATAAATCAGTGACATGGCCAATGGAACCCAAATTTCCACCATTCCAGTACTCAAGAGAGGAATGATGAAAGTAACCAAGATCACCATGGAGCTATGTTAGTTGCAGTGAGGACTAGATCTATGCCTACTGAATCCTAGTTCAGGATTTCCCCTTTGCTTGCATTTTCTCATGGATTCTCTTTGGAGGGTTTCTATTTTCTTAGTGCAATGACAGGAAGAAAAGGAAGAGAGTTAACTCCTGTTCATTGCAGATAATGTGGAAATGTGGCCAGGAGGGAGAAGGAAATGTCAATAGATTGGGTTTATAAATCAAGAAGAAATTTAATCCTTTATTGCTGCTAGCATTTGCCATGGATCACAGTGTTGGAAGTGACCTTAGAGATGATGTAATCACATTCATTTATTTTGCAGAGGAGATGCCTGAGGACCTAATTTATTCAGGAACTTTCCCAAGGTCACATCAGTGGTAGTATCAGAATCAAGATTCAAACCTAGGAGTATTGACTCAAAAGCCAGTGCTCTTCTGGCTACATAATATTGTCTATGGCCTTTTCTATGGATTTCTTGCTAGCTTTGGATTATTCACAATCTTTCCTAAAGGATGATTTAGCTCATTTTCTCAGATGCAGATCTTCTTAACCTCTGGATTGAATTATTGACCTATGTAGTATTTTTGACAGTTTCAGCTGACAGCTGGTGGCAACAGTCCTTACTTAAGGGGATGAGATGTCTGGATGTTTTCTATGATAGCTCAGGAGTAAACTGACTTCCAATGACCTTCATGTTTGCTTTAAATTCATAAAGCCAGATATCATTCGGGTCTCTGTTTTCTTGAATCTCCTCCTTTGCATTACATAGAATGAATGTGATCAATCAAATTTCCTGAAGTGCCTCATGTTTTATTATTATTTATAGTAGACATTTATATACAGTGGTGACTTTGCTCCCAAGAATCTTTAACATGCAATTTACCACTGAAAAATGAAAATGTGGTCCAAGGGAATAAAAAGAAAAGTGAAAGTAGATGTAGGGTGGGGGGAGGTAGAAGGTGAAAGAGACAAGGCAAATAAAATAATTAATGGCGAATGAAAAAATGCTTGAATAGATATGTAATAAGAGTAAAGAAGGAAGCATATTCCCTTACTTTTGCCCTATCCTTACACATGTCCCACTCTGTGGAACTGGGAAACTCCCCATAGTGTTTAGTATGCACTTTGGCCCTATGACCCCTTCTTGTGTGTTCCTTGATAAAGAACATGCAAAACCAGATATTTCTGATTGGTTGTCCCCCAACCCAACTCCCACCATTTCATCTTGTCCCTGCCCTGTGTGTGCTATTATAAGGCAACTATGTCAAAGAGGAATGGCCACTCAAAACATTGGGTCTTTCTGTTGACCTTATAGGGAGATATCACATCTGTTCTCATCATCCTCTTTAACTCTTCATAATCTGTGGTTTGGGACTGGGATAGATTTCATTGAATTTCCCATGAGAAGATGAGAGAATTTTATGTTGATTATCCCCCTTCAACTCTGATCAGTAAATTTGGTATGTACTTTCAGACGGCCAGAAGAACAAAATTCTTATCTAGATGCTTATAAGACTGAATTCCAAGACCTCGGCATTCTCTTCTGCTTTGTGTCTCTTTCCCTAATTACAGGTGAGTGTGCACACAGAAAAATCATTAGAGATGCACTTTTCAAGCCTAGTGACTACTCAGGAGATCCTGGATGGCTCCAGCCATTGTGAAAAGGTTGTAGCTGAAGCTAATACAAGACTCTGGAAGAGTTAATTGACAAGAGAATGAGCCATGGATGTCAAGACAGCCAGAAGTTAAGAACCTTGAATGAATTGTTTAGGCAGCCAATTTGAGGAGAAGGTGAAATGCTTCTTTATACCATATATATATATATATATATATATATATATAACTGTAATATTTTATCTTTGTCAGTATATACTTGCAAATTTTTGTTGTTGTTATTGAAAGCATGTCTTTTGTGCCATAGCCAATAAGAAGCTTCTTTGTACAAAATCTTTGAATATTTATTATATTTTTATAAAGGATTTTACTGATGTCTTTAGAGGAAACCTAAGTAATGAAGATAAAATTTTGTCAATATTGTAAATACTATTTTCCTCTCTATCATCTTCCAATTTTATTAATGAAATATGGAATTGATTGTTTCATGGATTGATTTTCTATTATTATTATTATTATTATAATTAGTTTTTGCTAAGACTATTATTCTGGACCAACAGTTTTGTTCTTGAGTTTTCTAAATAAATATCCTCTAAATTTAGCATGACCTCCTTTTTTACTTATGCTAATTCCATTTTTTGCCAAAATGACAATATCTGATATTATTCTTATGCTTTGACATTTTAGAGGGTTCTGCATATTTATGTAATACAATACAACAAAGGCTACAAGTGCTAGAAATATTATTATGATTATTAGACATATTAGAAAAATAGGACTCAATGAAATTCAATTACTTGCCCATGGTTATACAACTAGAAAGTAACACAGGTATGTTACCAACTCATGTCTCTCTAAAGTCAAATGATAATGATGAAAATGGAAATTTACCTTTATATTTGTTGAGACAGTTTTTAATGCTTATCTTTTATAAAAATCCTAGTTACTGGGATGCAAGAATACTTTTTAAATCATAGTTTGATTATACTTTTATATGTTTATATTTTGGGTATTTTATAGTAATCATCTATTTTATCAAAGGCTTTTTGTATATTTACTCTCATCAACTGAACAATCAGTGATTAATCAAATATGATTCTGAATTATATGAATTGGTATTTGCAAGAGTTTCACTTCCTCTGAAATTGCTCAGGGAGTAAAAGGAGGGAATTGTTATCCAAGCTTTCTTAGATTAAGTACCATCCTACTGTGTTTACATGATCCTTATGTTGATTTCCTCCCTATTTAATGTAAGCTCTTTGAGGAAAGCATTTTGTTGTTTTCTTTTCCAACTATCAATTTCTAATACACTTTTGTACCCAAAGCAAAATAAGTATTTATTAAATGTTATTAGTAGTGTTAAGATCAAAAAGAGTGTCAAATAGAAATTCATATAACTATACAGTAATGACCAGAATCAAAGTTATCAGAAACTTCCATTTATTTTTATTTTGTTTTGTGGGTGTGCAGACACAGAAGGGAGGCTATGTGAAGATGGTCAGAGATGCAATTCCATGGGGCACTGCTTTAGTTGGGATCAGCAATACTTTATCAATAAGCATTTATTAATACTCTGTGCCAGGGTCAGGGCTAGGTTCTAGGAATTTAAAGATAAATATGAATCAGTCAACTTCAAAAAGCTTCCCTTTTATTAAAGAAGGTAGAGATTTAATTTTAAAATGGATATTTATTAACTTTTGTGACATTGGGCAAGTAACTTAATCCATTGCCTATAAAATGACTTTAAAATGTTTCAGTATCTACTGTACCTGTTGAATCTCAAATGATAAAATGTATGCATTTTAATAAAATGCTATATAGTAAGTCATTATTATTAAATATGTTCAACTTCCCTCATCCCCTGTCTAGCTCTTAGCAGCAATGCCCACTACTTCCTCTTGTTTACCTCAAGTTTTGGGAAAGGAATGAAACAAATTCACACATGTAGTCATTCAGCAATTATATCAATGAGAAATGGTAATAGGATAAGTTAAACATTTGTCACAGGAAAGAGACAGAAGGCAGCCATGGGAACCTAGCTATGAAGAGGCTCTTGCCCTTTCCTAGAGTATGCTCTGTACTAAACAAAAAGTTAAGAAGAATTGTTAGAGGTGAACCAGGTCAAATAGTTGGGAAAATATCAGGTTGCCTTAACCCAGAAAATGTCAAATGAAACATAATTAATTTGAATTGTTTGATCTGAAATATATAAATGTATATTTATACATTAATATGTATATGTATATATAATGTGCTTATGTATACACATGCATGTAGTGTGTGTATTTGTATATAAATATATGTATACCTCTGCCTATTCAAACAGAAATGTAGAAGTATATAAATTTATTTGTATCTGTATCTGTCTCTATCTCTATCTAAATCTCCATGTATTTACCTATCTAATATATGTATAATCACATTTTATTTTTATCTGCTGATCTACTATATATCTTTGTGTTCCACGTAGGTGTTCATTCCCTAGAGGAGGAAGACAGGCAACGAACAGAACAGTAAGTCTATTGAATAGAGCTGTATTTTCTACAAATGAAAATGAAACATTTTATAAACTGAGTAATTAATCAAGAATAAAGACCTTAATATTGTTGTTTTGGTACAGTCATTTTCCTTCCTTGTGCATTAGTTTCTTCCTCTGTAAAATCAGACTAAATGGCCTTTATGGTGTGTTTCAGTTTTAAATGCTATGATCCTATGACTCAAAGTCTGAAGTGAAACCCATGAACAAGGATAGTGCTTAGGATGTGTAGTGGTTTGGAGTAAAGATAAAGAGATATCACAGAAATATCATTCTTTCCTTCTTCAAATTCCCAAAAGAACATGAATTTTACCTGTTGGCATAAGAAAAGGAATCAAATCAATACTATCATTCCTAGTAAAAAGGATATACAAGTAAATTTTCCAAGGGCTACTTTTAAAATTCCTATCAGACCAACTTTCCATTTAATAACCACAGCTGTCTCGAATGTATTGTCTCTCTCTTTTAGAATGAAATGTCCTCAAGGGTTACATTTGAGTTCTTGACCAATGTCTAGCACACTCCTTGATACAAAGTTATGTTAGATTTAAAATAGTTTTGAGCATTAAATAGTTGTAGATAAGAGAGTGGGAGCCATAAAATGTGATAATTAAAATGTTTGGGAGCAAGGGAAATATATAACAATTATGACCGCTGAAATATGTTTTCTACTGTGTCTTGGTTTTATATAAATATAAGATGGTCGCCAGGGAATATATTCCCAATTTATGAATATGCCCAAGCCAACTGGGTTTTATAGAGAAATTTAATTTATAATACACTGATTAATCAATAGAAAAAGAGAGAAAGTAAGAAAGGAATAAGAATGAAGGGCCTCAAGCCAATAAGGCCTAGACCTCAGTCCTAAGAGATAAATCAGTCAGTTGGTTTTATCACTCACACAAGATCTCTCTAGGTAAGGCTTCTCATGCCAACCTCAGGCTCCACCTTCAAGAGAGCCTCCTTTCAAGAAATGTTTCCAGAGAATCCTCCTCTGACTCCTCCTGAGTTCTCCTTCCACAGACTCCTTCAAGACCTCTCCAGGAACTCTCCCTCCAGGACCTCTCTCCTCTCAGACCTCCTTCAGAGCATCCACTTCTTCAGAGCATCTACCTTCCTCAGAGCATCAATATCCTCCTCTATCTTTAAGCAAACCATCTAAGTTCCCTCCCCTCAGTTCTCACATCTACCAATCACTGTCGATCTATCCCCTCTGCCAATGGTGGCACTAGCTTAACCCAGGACCACCCAGAGGTCTGTCCCCTTTGCACATGTCTGTTGAGGGACATATTCTCAAATAATTAAATCTTGATCTTTGCTGCAGCCCTTCCTAAATCCTGTTACTCTGAGTAGGGTGGAGATTGTAGTTTCCAAGACCTGGTTCTGTCATTCCAAGTATCTCTATTGTATCAATTCTAAAATCAATCATGACTCAAAGAACTTCCTGTTCTATGCTTAAGCATAGGTCAAAGCCCTTTCCATTGTTTAGCAAAAGGTTTCTGTCCTAAAGCAGTCTTAAGTAGGGAGGAGAAGGATCCTCCCATGACAAGGAGTTTCATATTCCAATAGAGTTCTTACTATCAGTAGGAAATTTTTTCAAGTATGAAATTTCCCAATGGGGAAATTTCCAACATTCATACGTCTAAGAAATTTTTAAGGTTTACAGTTACTTTTAATCAAATATGTTCCATCCATTTATTCATCCTCACCTAACCGAATCATACTTTGGTTTCACCATAATGTATGATATTCACTTCCTGCTTCATCATGAGTCAATTGTCAAAATAAGGTAATGGACTTTTAAGTTACACTGACATGAAATATAGTGCAAAATCTACATCAAGGGAGTTACATTTAACTATACTCTTCCCTAATACAACTACAGGAAGAATTTTTAATTTAGTTTTGGGGCAATTCATTTTAAGAGAGATAATGGGTAAGCTAGAGTATATGTAGCCTGAAAACAATGTCTAGATGATTGGGTGATTCAAAAGCAAGTCACATGAATAGATAAATGAACTTGTGAGTTTTGCTTGGGGGCAGAGGAAACTTAGATATGAAAACTATATTTACTAGTTATATGAAGTTTTCTTAAATGGAAGAGAAATTTGACTCATCTTTACTAATTACAGGAAGCCTATTGATGGCCAAAGTGAAGAAGTTACAAAGAAAAATCTTTTTGGCTCAATAAAAAAGAAGGCAATCTTAATGATTTGAGCTTTCCAAAATTAGAATGATAGGATTTAGAACATGATGAGTTTTGCTTCACCTGAGGTATGCAAACCGTAGCTACATGGTGATAATGAAATAACTTCAAAAGTGCCTTCTTATTTTCAGAATTTTTGATTATCTTTGTCTATGATTCCTTGATAGGTTTCATATTGTCATAGGATTTACAAGAGGCTTTTGAAGTCTTCTAGTCAACTTCCTTTATTTGCTATATGAAGAAACTTAGATCTAGAATTTTGAAATAAATTTCTTCAGACTTCAGTACTAAGCAAATTTCTTTTTAATTTCTTCAGTACTAAGCAAAAATGAGATAATATTTTTGCTTAGTACAGTAACTGGTACATAGTAGGGGCTTAATAAATGCTTATATTCTTCCTTCCTTGCTCCCTCTCTTCTTCCTTACCTCCATTCCTTCCTTTAATTCATCAATGGTTTTAGAAGCTTTAGGATTGCCCACTGGTTCTAACAGCTCTAGAGTAATAGATGTACCACCTAGATGCTATAGGAGTGGGAAGTCATAGCATCCCATGCCCTCATGCACCAGAAATAAAATAAAACTGCTTAACAATCTACATGAGCACAATAGATAGCCAGTAAATAACTCTACTTTGCTGGTTGAAATGATGTTTGGATTACAAGATCAATATGTATGTCCTTTAGACATGATCTAAGGTGTGAGTAAATACATGACCAACTGTCAGGATGCCACAGGGGTCTACTCTTTCAATTAAAATCATATGGACGTGGGCAGAATAATGATGGTGACTTAGTAGCAAAGAAAGCAGAAACCACTCTGACAATCCAAACCAATTTTTACAAAGTGCCTCAAAATGATAGAAGTAAAAAAACAACAGCATGGTAGAGGGAGGGGCTCTCTGGCTGAATACAAGTTGAACGATAGACAAAGAAAATTGATTTTCATAGGATAAGGAGAAACCAGAAGCAAAAATGCACATAGAAGAGTACTGGCCAACCTCCTACCCCAATTACTATACCAGGTTCTGAAATTAAACATAGATTAATTTCAGGATCATAGGATGAGGGTTATATACCAATAAAGAGAAACTCAGACCCATTCTTTGAAGTCCAAGGTCCTGGCACCAACCCATAGTAAGGTCTGAAAGTCAATAGCACTGGGCTTTTTCAAGTCTATGCCTCTGTGGTGAAAGCCTAAGCCCCGGGAAAAATAGCTCACAGTGCTGAACCCTGCAAGTCAATAGCAGAGGAGACAGAATCAGCAAGCAGCTTTCAGAATTCCTAGTCCACAGTCATAGACAGAATGGGAAAATCAACAAACAGCAAAAGAAACACAAACCTTCAAAATTTCTATGATGGCAAAGAGCAAAGCACAGAACCAACAGAGGATGATGAGATTCAAGCAAGAACAAGTAAACCCTCCAAAAAAAAAAACCAGGAAATGGTCTTAAGTTGTAGAAGAACTCAAAAAGGAATTTGAAAACCAAATAAGACAGGTCAAAGAAAAATGGGAAGAAAAATAAGAAAAGGAAAAGAAAGTAATATAAAAAGAAAACTGCTTAAATTTCTTAAAAAGCAAAATTGGTCAACTGGAAAATGAGACAAAAATTCAATGAAGAAAAGATTTGTTTTAAAAAATGGAATGGAAAAAGAGCCAAAAAATTCCTATGAAGAAAAGAATTCCATGAAAAGTAGAATGGACCAAATGGAAGAGGAGAATGAAAAGGTCATGGAAGAAATTCAGTCCTTAAAAATTAAAACTGGGCAAATAGAAGTTAATGACTTCATGAAACATTAATAAATGATAAAAACAAAATCAAATGAATGAAAAAATTAAAGAAAATATGAAACATCTCATTGAAAAAAACTGACCAGGAAAATATATCTAGGGGAGATAATTTAAGAATTATTGTATGACCCGAAACTCATGAACAAATTTTAAAAAATAAGCAAAGACATCATATTAAAAGGTATTCTCTAAGACAATTGCCTTGATATTCTTAAACAAAATGGTAAAATAGAAATTTAAGAATCCAAAGACCAACTCCTGCAATAAATCCCCAAATGACAACTCCCAGGAATCTTATAGCCAAGTTCAAGACCTCTCATCCCAAGGAGAAAATACTGCAAACAGTCAGAAAGAAACAATACAGTTATTATGGAACCCATTCAGGATTATACAGGATGTGGCAGCTTCTACATTTAAGGACAGAAGGCAAGGAATATAATATTCCAGAAGGCAAGGGAACTTGGTTTATAACCAAGAATAACCTACTCATGAAAACTGACTATATTCTTTCAGGGAAAAGTGTGGTCTTTTAATAAAATAGAAGATTTTTCAGGCATTCCTGAAGAAAACACTAAACTTAAAAAGAAATTTTGATGTCCAAATACCAAATTCAAGAGAAGTATAAAAAGATAAATAAGAAAGATAAAAAATAAGGGCTTCAATAAAGTTAAATTATTTATATTCCTATATAAAAAGATACCCTTAAAATCTGTTATCATTATGATAGTGGTTAGAAGATGTATACATAGACAGAAAGTATGGTAGTAAGCTGTTCAGGATGATCGATTTAAAAAATCAAATAGGTATAGAAAAGAGGATTGGACTAAGAGAAAAAGAGATAGGTAAAATGGAGTAAATTATATCATATTCAGAGTCATGGTGGAGGGATACTATTATAGTACAAGGGAGAATGAGGGTGGTTATGGGTAATAATTAAAACTTATTCTCATTGAAATTGACCCAGAGAAGGAAGAACAACCAGATTGATTTGGGTATAAAATCCTATCTTACCCTATAGAGTAGTAGAAGGAGAATAAGAAACTAGGTGGTGGAGAGAGGAGGAATAGAAAAGAAGTAAAATTTGGGGAAATGATTAAAGACCTTATAGAGAAGTAGGAGGGAAATAAGAAGTGTACTGGTGGGATGGGGAGCAATATAACAGAGAGGAAAGGTGGAGAGAATGACTAAAGGAAAACTCTGGTGTGAAAGGAAAGAATGAAAGAATAAAGGACAGTATTAAAGGAGTAAATCAACATGAAGGGTCATACACAGATGATAATCATAACTATGCATGTAAATGGGATGGACTCACCTGTAAAATGAAAGTAGATAGCAGAGTGGATTAAAAACCAAAATTCAACCATACATTGATTCCAAGAAACACATTTGATGCAAGTAGACACACACACAGAGTAAAGGTAAGAGGCTGGCGCAGAACCTTTTGGGTTTCAACTGAGCCCCCCCCCAAAAGAAAAACACCTCCAACAAAACAAGAATATCCATCATGATCCCAGACAAATCTAAAGCAAAAGTTGATCTGATTAAAAGAGATAAGGAAGGTAATTACATCTTGATAAAAGGAAGTATAGATCATGAAGAAATATAAGTGCTTAACAAAAATTCATGAAATGGTATGGTAGCCAGATTTTTAAAGGAGAAACTGAAGGAGTTTAAGGAGGAAATAGACAGTAAAACTATAGGAGTGGGGGAAATCAACCTTCCTCTATCAGAACAAGCTTAAATTAATAAAAGTAAATGAATAAGAAAGAAGTAAAGAAAATGAATGATTTTTTAGAAAAAATAGAGTTAATAGATATCAGGAGAAAATTGAATAGGTATAAAAAGGAATATACATTCTTTTCAGCAGCACAGGTAGCATACACAAAGATTGACCATGTACTAGGGCATAAAAATCGTCAAAACCAAATGCTGAAAAGCAGAAATAGTAATTGCAACTTCTTCAGATCATAACTCAATAAAACATAATAAATCAAGGTTCATGGAAAGGTAAATTAAAATCAATTGGAAACAAACTAATTTTTCAAAGCAGGTGAATCAGAGGACAAATCACAGAAATAATCATTGATTTCATTGAAGAAAATGACAAAGAGGAGACAAAATATCAAAATTTGTGGAATATAAGCAAAGAAGTACTCAGGAGAAAATGTATATTCCAGAATGATTATATAAATAAAATAGAGAAAAAGCAAATCAATGAATTGGACATGCAATAAAAAATATAAAAAGAACTAATTAAAAATCCCCAGTTAAGACTGAATTAGAAATTCAAAAAATCAAAGAAAAAATTATTAAAATTTAAAACAAAAGAACTATTGAACTAATAAATAAGACTAGGGTCTGTTTCTATTAAAACAACAACAAAAATAAAACAAAGTATTGGGTAATTTTATTTAAAAAAAGAAAGAACAGCATCAAATTATCAGTATCAAAAATGAAAAAGGTAATTTTACCTTTAAGGAAGAGGAAATTAAAGCAATTATTAGGAAGTATTTTGCCTAATTATATTAGAATAAATATGATTAGCTAGGTGAAATGGATAAATATTAAAAAATATTTAAATAACCTATGTTAACAAAAGAGAAAATAGAATACTTAAATAATTCCATCTCAGAAAATTAAATTGAATGAGCCATCAATGAAATCCCCCCAAAAAATCCCCAAAGCCACATGGATTCACATATCAATTTTATCAAACATTTAAAGAACAATTAATTCCCAAAGTATACAAACTATTTTCCAAAACAGGAAAAGAAAGAGTGCTACCAAATTCTCTTTATGACATAAATATAATGCTAATAAGTAAACCAGAAAGATAAAAAGATTAGCAAGAAAATTACAGACCAATTTTCTTAATGAACATTAATGCAAAAATCTAAAAATATAAAATAAAATAAAATATTAGCAAAAAGGGTTTTTTTTGCTATATATCACAAGTATTATTCACTATGAACAGCTGGGATTTTTACTAGGAATGCAAGACTGGTTTAATATTAGTAAAACGATTAGTATAATTGACCATATCCATAATCAAACTAAAAGAAATCCCATTATTATCTCAATGGGTACAGGAAAACCCTTCAACAAAATACAAGACCCATTGTTTTAAAAACTACAAAGTATAGGAATTAAAGGGTCTTCCTTTCCCTAAAATAATATATGATATTTATTTAAAACCAATGAAGCAATAAAGATAAACTAAAAGCCCTCCTAGTAAGATCAGGAGTGAAGTAAGGATTTCCATTATCACCAGTATTATTTAATATGCTACTAGAAATGCAAGTTTTAGCAATGAGAAGAAAAATAAATTGAAACAATTAAAGTAGTCATTAAGGAAATTAAACTATCGTTTTTTGTAGTTGTTATGATGGTATACTTAGAGAATCCTAAAAAAAAAACTAGTTGAAATATTTAATAACTTTAGCAAAGTTGCAAGATACAAAACAAACTCACATAAATCATTAGCATTTCTATATATTTCTAACAAAAATTAGGAGCAAGAATTAGAAAGAGAAACTAATTTAAAATCATTCTAAACAATATAAAATATCTGGGAATCTATTTTTCAAGACAAACACAGTAATTATATGAACAAAAATACAAAACACTTCACACAAAATTAGATCTCATAAATTGGAAAAATATTAATTGCTCTTGGGTAAGATGAGCTAATATAATAAAAATGACAATCCTACCTAAATTAATTTACTTATTCAAGGCCAAATCTATCAAAAATAATTTATAGAACTAGAAAAATCATTCCAAAATTAATCTGGAAGAATGAAAGTTCAAGAATGAGAACTAATAAAAAAATATGTGAAGAATGATGGCTGAGAGGTATAAGATCTTCAACTACACTATAAAGCACTAATAGGAGCAATAGGATAATGCATAAGAAATAGAAAGGTGGGTCAAGGGAATAGACTAGGGGTAAATGACTTCAGCAATCTAGTGTTCAATAAACCCAAATAACCAAGTTTTTGAGATAAGAACTTACTTTTTGACAAAAAATTACTAGGAAAATGGCAAAACAGTATGGCAAAAATTAGGTTTAGATTAATATCTCATACCCTATACCAAGATAAATTCAAAATGGGTATAGGATTCACACATAAAGAGTGATATTGTAAATAAATTAGGGGAAAAAATAGAATAGTTTACCTTTCAAATGTATGAAGAAGGGAAGAATTTATGACAAAACAAAAGGTAGAGTCTTACATGATGTAAAATGAGATACACTGTGGCACAAGCAAATGTAATGGACTTCTCTACTAGCAGCAATGCAATGATCCAGGATAGTTTTGAAGTACTTATGAGAAAAAAGGCTATCCACATTCAGTTAAAAAAAAAAACTGTGGAAGTAGAAACACAGAAGAAAAGCAACTTCTTGATCACATGGGTCAATGGGGATTGGGGATGTAGACTCTAAACAATCACCCAAGTGCAAATATTAATAATATGGAAATAGGTCTTGATTAATGACACATGTAAAACCCAATAGAATTCCTTTTGGCTACGGGAGGGTAGTGCAAAGAAGGGATGAAAAGAACATGAATCATGTAACTAAGGAGAAATATTTGAAATTAATTAATTAAATAAATAAATTTAATTAAAAAAAAGATGTAAAATGAATAATTTTGATTATATCAAATTTAAAAAGTATTATTCAAACAAAATTGATGTAAGCCAGATCAGAAGGATAGCAACAAACTGGGAAAATTATAACAAATTTCTTTGATAATGGTCTCATTTCTCAAATATATAAAAACTAAGTCAAATTTAAAAGAATCCAAGTCATATCCCAAATAATAAATGGTCAAAGTAAATGAATGGGAAGTTTTCATATGAAGAAATCAAAGATATCAATAATCATGTGAAAAAATGTTCCAAATACCTCTTGATTACAGAAATTCAAACTAAGGCAACTCTGAGGTACCACCTCACACCCATCAGATAATCCATTATGAAAGTAAAAGATGGGGAGGAGTCAAGATGGTGGCTTAGAAGCAGCAAAAGTTCAGACCTCTGAAAATCTTTCCTCACCGATCACAAATTGAATGATCCTAGGGGACTGAAATTCAAACTTAACAATAGGATAGAGGTGGTGAACCCTCCTTCTGGACTCAAATCAAAAGGTATTCCCCCAAAAAGCCAGAATCTGAGAACACTCAGGTCTAAGGAGAAGGCAGAAGGAAGGTCCCAGGACCCCTCCCTCCCAACCCAGAGCTCTGAGTCCCCAGCAGCAGTGGGAACCTCTGGGCGGGCAAAGGTGCTGGTTTGAAGGGTCTACCTTGTGAGCAGTGGGGGGCCAGGCTTGGCGTGTCCAGAGTTGGCAGTGGAGAGGAAGCCAGGGAGAGAGACCAGGACCGTGGCTGGGTCCTTCCATCTGGCTCCAGTCTCACCAAGAGGTTTTTGCCTCGGGACACATCCAGACCAATCCATTTGAAACTAATTCCATCAGGATTCCTCAGAGCTCAGGGAGGCCAGGACCACTCCCCCCACCCCTCTAGAGTGCAGGGTCTCCGGCAAAGACAGGAACCTCAGGGAGGGCAAAGGCACTGGGGAACCTTGTGGACAGAGGAGAAGCAGCTGGAGAGAACTGGAGAGAGCCTGGGCGGCCCAGCCTTCCAGGATTCTTTGGCCTCAGAGCACATACAGCCCAACCCAATTGAACATAATCTGATCAAAAGCCTCCAGAGGACAGGGAAGCTAACATTCCTCCCTAGAGACTGTACCAAGAGATCTGACAAAGCTCCAAGACGGGAGAATGACAGTTCCAAAACCAAAAACAAAAATGAGAGGAGCAAGAACACAGACAAATACGGGGAGCAAAGAAGGGGTAAACTTGAACAAACAATAGAAAAAAAAAGAAAGAAATTATAATAGACAGCTTCTGCACAGGTAATGAGCAAAGAGTGAACAAAAAAGAGGGGGAGGGATCAGCAAAGGAAAAAACAGAAGTCCCAGTGAATTGAATACAGGCTTTGGAAGAACTCAAAATGCAATTCAAAACACAATTAAGAGAGGCTGAAGACAATTGGGGAAAGAACTTAAAAATTAAGATAAGTCATCTGGAAACAGAGGCACTTGAACAAAAACTAGAAAATAGTGTCTTGAAAGCCAATATCAACCAGCTGGAAAATGAGGCAAAGGAGATGAAAGATGAGATGAAGAAGATGAAAGATAAGAAAAAGGAGATGAAAGACGAAGTAAAGAGGATGAAAGATGACCTCCAAAGAAAATCTGACCAAAAGGAAAAGGATGAACAAAAAGCCAAGAATGAAATCCAGTCTTTAGGAACCAGAATACAACAACTAGAATCAAGTGACATCACAAGGCAGCAGGACACTATAAAACAAAACCAAAAGAATGAAAAAATTGAGGAAAATATAAAGCATCTTATTCACAAAACAGAGGATTTAGAAAATTGTTCAAGGAGAGACAATTTAAGAATCATTGGCCTACCAGAAGACCATGACAAAAGAAAAAGCCTGGACATTATACTATAGGAAATTATTAAAGAAAACTGCCCCTATATCCTAGAACAAAAGGGACAAGAGGAGATTGAAAGAATCCACAGATCACCTCCTGTACTTAATCCCCAACTGACAACACCCAGGAATGTTATGGCCAAATTCAAGAACTATCAGACCAAAGAAAAGATATTACAAGCTGCCAAGAAGAAGTCATTCAGATACCAAGGAACCACAGTGAGGATAACTCAGGATCTGGCTGCATCCACACTGAAAAAAAGAAAGGCATGGAATACGATATTCTGGAAAGCAAGGGAACTAGGTCTACAACCAAGAATCAACTACCCAGCAAATCTGACTATATTCTTACAGGGGAAAGTATGATCATTCAACAAAATAGAAGAATTTCAAGAATTCATAAAAAAAAGACCAGACCTGAACAGAAAATTTGATGTCGAAGCACAGAACTCAAGAGAATCATAAAAAGGTAATTAAAAATGAGGGAAAAAGGAAAAACAAAACAAAACAAAACAAAAATTTTTAAGAGACTCAATAAGTTAAAATGATATGTATGCCTATAAGAAAAGAGGTCATTGGTAACTCTTAAAAACTGTTGTTATTAGCTGGGCAGCAAAAAGAAATACAATTAGAGGGAACAAGGACAAACTATATAGGATGAAAGGACAAGACATAAATAGGTATATAGATATATGCATGCATAAATACATACAATTGCGTATGCATATATATACATATATAACTAGAGCTTAAAATAGGTTAATATTAAAAAATGGGAAAAGAAAAAAACAGGGGTAAATTTATATGTCACAAAGAAGATCATGGTGGGGGGGGGGAGAACATTAATACACTGGAAGGGTAAAGAGGTCGGAGACAGGAAATACTCAACTTTTACGTGCTTTGAAAGTGACTCAAAGAGGGAAAAACAATCCAATCCATTGGGGGCAGAGAATAGATTTGCACCCTATAGGGAAATAGAAGGGTAACAAACAGTCTGGTGGGGAGGGAAGCAGTACAAGGGAGGGAGTGGCTGGAGGGTTAATTTTAGAAAGACTACAGGGAAAATAAGGGGGGAATTAGAAGGGAAGGGGGTAGAAAGGGAAGTAAAATAAGGGCGGGAACTAGGGGGACTGATTAAAAGCAAACATTGGTGTTAAAGAAAATAGTGAAAGAATAAAGGCAGGAAAAGGAGCAGAAATCAAAATTCTGGGAAATACACAGCTAGTAATCATAACTCTGAATGTGAATGGAATGAACTCACCCATAAAAAGCAAGTGAATAGCAGAGTGGATTAGAATCCAAAACTCTACCATATGCTGTCTACAAGAAACACACATGAGGAAAGTAGATACACATAGGGTGAAAGTAAGAGGGTGGAGCCAAATCTATTGGGCATCATCTGACAAAAAGATGGCAGGAGTCACAATCATGATATCCAACACAGCCAAAGTAAAATTAAATCTAGTTAAAAGAGATAGGGAATGCAATTACATCCTGATAAAAGGCAGTGTAGACAGTGAGGAAATATCTGTACTCAACATGTATGCACCAAATGGCATAGCATCCAAATTTCTAAAGGAGAAATTAGAGGAGCTCAAGGACAAAATAGATAGAAAAACTAAACTAGTGGTAGACCTGAACCTTCCTCTCTCCAACCTAGATAAATCAAACCAAAAAATAAATAAGAAAGAGGTAAGAGAAGTGAATGAAATCTTAGAAAAAATTAGAGTTTGTAGACATGTGGAGAAAAATAAATAGGGTCAAAAAGGAATATTCCTTCCTTTCTGTAGCACATGGCACATTCACAAAAATTGACCATGTATTAGGGCATAAAAACATTGCAAACAAGTGCAAAAGAGAAGAAATAATAAATGCAACTTTCTCAGATCACAATGCAAAGAAAATAATAATTAGTAAGGGAACATGAAGAGGTAAATCAAAAATTAATTGGAAATTAAACAATATGATTCTCCAAAGCCAGTTAGTTAAAAAACAAATTGTAGAAACAATTAATAACTTCATTGAAGAAAATGACAATGATGAGACATCCTTTCAAAACCTATGGGATGCAGCCAAAGCAGTACTCAGGGGGAAATTTATATGCTAGAGTTCATATATAAACAAATTAAGAAGGGCAGAGGTCAATGAATTGGACATACAAATTAAAAAATTAGAAAGCAAACAAATTAAAAATCCTCAGATGAAGACTAAGTTAGAGATCCTAAAACTCAAAGGAGAAATTAATAAAATTGAAAGTCAAAAAACTATTGATTTAATAAATAAGACTAATAACTGGTACTTTGAAAAAAAATAAAATAGACGAAGTACTAGTCAGTATAATTTTAAAAAAAGGAAAGAAATAAACCAAATTGATAGTATCCAAGATGAAAAAGGAGACCTCACCTCTAATGTAGAGGAAATTAACATAATCATTAAAAACTACTATGCCCAATTATATGGCAACAAATGTGGCAATCTAGGTGATATGGATGAATACTTACAAAAAATATAAATTGCCTAGACTAAAAGAGGAAGAAATAAATTACCTAAACAGCCCCATATCAGAAGAAGAAATTGAACAAGACATCAAAGAAAAAATCCCCAGGTCCAGATAGATTCACAAATTAATTCTATCAAACATTCAAAGAACAACTAATCCCAATATTAAATAAACTATTTGACAGAATAAGCCAAGAAGTAGCTCTACCAAATTCATTTTATGACACAAACATGGTACTGATCCCAAAGCCAGGCGGGTCAAAAACAGAGAAAGAAAACTCTAGGCCAATCTCCCTAATGAATATAGATGCAAAAATCTTAAATAGGATACTAGCAAAAAGATTCCAGCAAGTCATCACAAGGGTCATCCACTATGACCAGGCATGATTCATACCAGGAATGCAAGGTTGGTTCAATATTAGGAAAACCATCCACCTAATTGATCATATTAACAAGCAAAGTGACAAAAATCACATGATTATCTCAATAGATGCAGAAAAAGCCTTTGATAAAATACAACACCCATTCCTATTGAAAACACTAGAAAGTATAGGAATAGAAGGACCTTTCCTAAAAATAATAAACAATATATATCTAAAACCATCAGCAAACATCATCTGCAATGGGATAAACTAGAAGTCTTCCCAATAAGATCAGGAGTAAAACAAGGATGCCCATTATCACCTCTATTATTTAACATTGTACTAGAAACAGTAGCAGTAGCAATTAGAGAAGAAAAAGAAATTCAAGGTATTAAAATTGGCAATGAGGAGACCAAGCTATCACTCTTTGCAGACATGATGGTTTACTTAAGGAATCCTAGAGAAATAACCAAAAAGTTACTCGAAATAATCAAAAATTTTAGCAAAGTTGCAGGATACAAAATAAACCCCCATAAGTCATCAGCATTTCTGTATATCTCTATCCCATTTCAGCAGCAAGAATTAGAAAGAGAAATTCCATTTAAAATCACCCTAGACAATATAAAATACTTAGGAATCTATCTCCCGAGACAAATACAGGAACTATATGAACACAACTACAAAACACTTTCCACACAGTTAAAACTAGATCTAAACAATTGGAAAAACATTGATTGCTCATGGGTGGGATGAGCTAACATAATAAAAATGACAATTCTACCTAAATTAATTTATTTATTTAGTGCCATACCCATTGAACTACCAAAAAACTTCTTTACTGAATTAGAAAAAAAAAAACCACAACAAAGTTCATTTGGAAGAACAAAGGATCAAGGATATCCAGGGAAATAATGAAAAAAAAAATACAAAGGAAGGTGGCCTTGCAATCCCAGATCTCAGACTATATTACAAAGCAGCAGTCCTCAAAACAATTTGGTACTGGCTAAGAGACAGAAGGGTGGATCAGTGGAATAGACTTGGGGCAACTGACCTCAGCAAGACAGTATATGATAAACCCAAAGATCCCAGCTTTTGGGACAAAAATCCACTATTTGATAAAAACTGCTGGGAAAATTAGAAGACAGTATAGGAGAGAAAATTAGAAGACAGTGTAGGTTTGGATCAACACCTCACACTCTACACCAAGATAAATTCAAAATGGGTGAATGACTTGAACATAAAGAAGGAAACTATAAGTAAATTAGGCAAACACAGAATAGTATACATGTCAGTTTTTGGGAAGGGAAAGACTTTAAAACCAAGCAAGACATAGAAAGAGTCACAAAATGTAAAATAAATAATTTTGACTACATAAAATTAAAATGTTTTTGTACAAACAAAACCAATGTAACTAAAATCAGAAGGGAAGCAACAAATTGGGAAACAATCTTCATAAAAACCTCTGACAAAGGTTTAATTACTCAAATTTACAATGAGCTAAATCAATTGTACAAAAATCAATCCATTCTCCAATTGATAAATGGGCAAGGAACATGAATAGGAAGTTTTCAGCCAAAGAAATCAAAACTATTAATAAGCACATGAAAAAGTGCTCTACATCTCTTATAATCAGAGAGATGCAAATCAAAATAACTTTGAGATATTACCTCACACCTAGCAGATTGGCTAACATGAAAGCAAAGGAAAGTAATGAATGCTGGAGGGCATGTGGCAAAGTCAGGATATTAATTCATTGCTGGTAGAGTTGTGAATTGATCCAACCATTCTGGAGGGCAATTTGGAACTATGACCAAAGGGTGCTAAAAGACGGTCTGTCCTTTGATCCAGCCATAGCACTGCTGGGTTTGTACCCCAAAGAGATAATAAGGAAAAAGACCTGTACAAGAATATTCATAGTTGCGCTCTTTGTGGTGGCAAAAATTTGAAAAATGAGGGGATGCCCTTCAATTGGGGAATGGCTGAACCAATTGTGGTGTATGTTGGTAATGGAATAATATTGTGCTCAAAGGAATAATAAAGTGGCGGAATTCCATGGAGACTGGAACAACCTCTAGGAAGTGATGTGGAGCAAAAGGAGCAGAACCAGGAAAACATTGTACACAGAGACTGATACACTGTGGAACAATCAAATGTAATGGACTTCTCCATTGGTGTCAATGCAATGCACCTGAACCATCTGCAGGGATCTAAAAAGCACTATCCACAAGAAGAGGATAAACTGTGGGAGTAAAAACATCCATGAAAAGCAATTGCTTGACTACAGGGGTTGAGGGGATATGACGAAGGAGAGACTTTAAATGAACACTCTAATGCAAATACCAACAACATGGAAATGGGTTTGAATCAAGGACACTTGTGATACCCAGTGGAATCGCATGTCAGGTATGGGAGAGGTGGTGGGAGGGGGGTAGGAAAAGAAAATGATCTTTGTTTCCAATGAATAATGTTTGGAAATTACTAAATAAAATGTTTTTTAAAAAAGAAAGTAAAAGAGAATGATAAATGTTGGAGGAAGTATGGCAAAATTGGGACACTAATGCATTTCTGCATTATGCAATGAATTGGAAGCTAAAGGGATATCCCTCAAATGGGGAATGATTGAATAAATTATAGTATATAGTGGAAATGGAATAATATTTTGGTATAAGGAAAGATGAAAAGGATGATTTCAGAAAGAACTGGAAAGAGCTAAGTGAAATGATGCTAAGTGAAATAAGGAGAACCAGAAGGACATTATACACATTAATGGAAATATTGTGGAATGATTAAATGTGATAGAATTTTCTATTAACAGAAAAATAATTATCCAGGACAATTCTGATGGTCTTAGGAGAAGAATGTTATCTACCTCCAGAGAAAGAACTGTTGGAGTAGAAATGCAGATGAAAACATATGATTTATCACTTGTTTATTTGGGTATATGTTTTGGGGTTTTGGTTTCATTAGATTATTCATTTATGAGAATGAATAATAATGAAATGTTTTATATGATAACACATACATAACCCAGAAAAAATTTATATTGCTAAGTAAAGAATTTAGTATAACCATTTGACATCCAATGATACATGGAAAAATAATAAGCTTTTCAAGAACAAATTAAGTCATTCAGGAATGAATCTAAGAAGTTTCTCAAAAGACAAATGGTTAAATAGGTTTCAAAATTGTATCAGGGAAGCTTGGCATATTCAACTATAAGCCATATTTTCTTCCTTTCTGCCTCATTGACCTTATTTCACATTTGCCTCTCACACATTACGTATCCCATAAAAATCAACATTTTTCTTATTTTCCTAATAAACTCATATCTTCCAGTTCAGTGTCTTTACACATGATAACCTCTTATATCTAAAATGTATTCCTCTTCACCTACAATTGTTAAAATTCTTGGTATCCTTCAGTGATTGAACATCAATAACAAATTATTAAACTTCCAAAATGTGACTTATCCTTGAATGTCCTTGTAATATCAATACAATTTAGAAGATATGTGTTTGAACTATGACCCAGGAGGTCCCTTTTCAAAAGTGGTATTGACCAAAGGTTCACATGAACCTGTATTCAAGCTAGGACAACTTGGCACCCAAATAGTAAGCAACGGTAGATATCAGATATCATTTTGACTGAATCATTACCCCATTATTGAGGAACTCCTGTAAAACCTCTAAATGTTAAGCATTCCTTAAAATATAGGTAACGGGATCACTTCTTAAAAAAAAGCACTCAATATACAATATGTCTCTTGGGGAAAGGTCGGAGATTTGTGTCCTCACCACAGAAAATATTTATGATAAAATATATACACAGAAAATATGAAAACATAAAATATTCTCAAATGAATCTCTAAGTTTTATTGTCCTATTTCACTTTCCATTTTCTAAAATAAGCTAAAGGTCTTCTATGAAACTGCTGAGGAAATTATTTTTCCCATTCATGTTGGTGGTTCTCTCAACATAACTCCTAAGTATGAGACCTTCCAGTCAACCAGGTAATGGCTTGAGCTTTTGTTACTCTTGTCTAGTAATCTTCATGCCATTGGGGTTCTTCTTTTTCAAGCAGCGTTATTTTTATACAACTCATCTCCTGGGTGCATGGGGACACCAAACTTCAGCAGTCAGAATCCCTTAACTCCCAAAGCAACAAACCAAAGCTGGGAATATCTATGTCACGAGTTCATTTGCTACTGGCCTATATTTCAGGAAGAAAGCAAGAAGCAATAACTATGAACTCACACTCCCCTAGGCAAGTACAGGGAGAAATTTTCCTCCCTTAGTGGAAATCCAAGGGATTAAAATCATGATCATGAAGCACAGAACTCTCAGTAGCACCTCCTACAGGAGACCTTCTTGATTTTCTTAGTTAATTGTACTTTCCTTCTGAAATTATTTTGAATTTCCTTATTGAATGAGAAAAGTGGTTAAGAGGAATCCCATTTTGGTGGCATGCACGGTATTTTTTATATTGTAGTCTTCCAGGGGATTGCTCGATGAGACTGCTTCCATGCTTAAATGATGGATGACATGGCTGTACACTTCAGCACATACAGAGGTATTCTATGACTCTTTCCTATATGTTTATCTTGTGGCAAAAAAGGATTTTTTATTGACTTGTGAGCTAGAACTAGCTGTGTAATCAAAGAATACTGAACAGACATTTTTTTTAAATTTTCCCTTGAGAAGTTTGAGGCAATAACTGCTGTAAGCCTCCTGAGTGGAAAGAGAGGTAGTTCCATCACCATTGCCCTATTCTCCCTAACCAAATCTCACAAAGTGGTTGTGATTCTATGGCCCCTCTGCCCTTTATATTGTTGGGGAAAAGTAAGTCCATTGCACGGAGATAAACAATTCAGATGAATGAAGTCAAAAGTCAAAATTTTCAAATCAAGGTAGAAAGTTATATTTTATTGGAAGAGGGCCCGATCTCCCAAGAAAACTGGATTCTTTCATGCATTACATCATTCACCCATCACAAGAGACCATTAAAGATGACTGAGGTCCAATTTAAATACGGTTACACTAACAAACTGAATATTTCCATACAAAGTGCATAAGTTTTATCACAAGACACAATATCATGTAGACCTTCTTAGAAAACAGTTACCCAACAACAAAGCAGATTGGTTAGTTTGTTTAGGAAACCCCATAATTGTCCAAAGGTTAAATCATAAGGCAATACCCTTATTAAGAGAAATAATAATGGCCATTACCCAAGACTCATCTGATCTGGAGGAAAGGATGTTACATGTGGTTCATTCCAAGAAGGGGAGGGTGTAGGCGACTGAACCATATTTGGTTATGAAACTCAGATGGTCAGCATCTTAGGACTAAGAGAAGTGCTTACTCTGTCACTAACAAGGCAGGGCTAAAAAAATCCCCCTGTAGGCACTTTTATACTTTAAAAAACTCTAGATTCAAAATCCTTATAAAAATCATGAATTCTACTCATTGTAATTAAGAATATGATTGGGATTATATTAATCATTTTAGAATCATAATATTGATTATCTTAAAACTATCACTATCCCTAAAATCCAATCTAGTTCAAGGGGGTAGGGGTCTATCTTCTTATTTTACTATTTTTATTATTTTTTATTATTTATATTATTTTTTCTTTCCTAGTCAACTGAAGGTATATAGGTAGCTTCTATGAATTTGTGAGCTTTTCAGGGTCAGACTATCGAGCTGCCAGATATTTAGGAACTTAAATCCATGCCACTAGTCAGAACTTAGAGCAAAATCAGCCACCAGGAAGGGAAAGGAACACAGATTTCAGTACTATGTGCCAGGCACTGTGCTAGGAGCTTACAATATGGTCTCATATTCTCACAACAACCCTGAGAGGAAGTGCTATGATTACCCTCATTTTACAGTAAAGGAAAATGGCACAGAGATTAGGTAACTTGTACAGGGTCACACAGCTCGTAAGTGTCTGAGGCCTGATGGAATGGAGGTCATTCTTTCTCCAGGGCCATTAGTCTATTCCCTGTACTATTTGGCTGGCAGAGAAAGGTGCCTCTACTCATAATTCCTCCCAGAATCTAGTATAATGTCTGACACATTAGAGACCATTAATAAAGCCTCACTGATGGATTGGCTGACTTTAGATTCCTGAGTTCAAATGGTTTTTCCGAGATACTCTAATTGACTAGGATGAGTCCATGAATCAGGTAGTGTAATTCGAAAACAATGTTTTAAGAATATCATTGATCTGGAAATTAAACCTTAGTTTTATTCTATATCTATTTTTAGTCTATTATCAACTAATTATGAAATTGGACCAATTACCATACAGTGCATTGTGAGTCTCATTTTTATCTTCTGTGAAATGAATAGGGATTTGTGATTTCTATCTTTCCCATCACTTTTAATGGTCTATGCCAATTGAGTCTGGATTAAATATTTATAATGGTAATCATTAAAACATGTATTTACCCATAAAAAATTAAAATAAACAAATAACAAAAAGTGTCATTCGCTGATGATGGATGCCCTTAGGGTATCAATGGGAAGATGCAAAATCCCACTCCTCAGAAATTCCAAAAAATTTCACCTTCTTGGGTGAAAGCAGAAGAGATATTCAAGGCAGAAGAAGACCAATACCAGGCTGAGGTAGTCTCCTTCCTACCCCATTATGCGAACCTCCTCCTTCTCAGGGTTTTTTTTTTTGGGGGGGGGATTATATTTCTTCCTTTCCAATTCTAGGTAACTTGAAGTTTTTAAGCAAGACTCAGAGGAGTTGATGAAATTCCTCAATTATTTTGGAATACACTTCCTGTCCATCACCATTATACTTTATCCAATAGCTTTTAATCACTTTTCACAATTAGTCTGAAGCCTATCATTGAGAATGACTGATTAAGTGCTTTATTTACTTTAAATGGAGTAAAATGATTTGATAGAATAAATATCAAATAACAGAACCCTTGAGAATACAATAATTACATAATCTTGCTGCAGAAATCTCTAACATAATGGCATTCTTTGAATCATAATGGCATATACTTTTAACAGAATGAGCATAACGTCCATTCAAAAATTCCATAATAGCAACTAGAGCTTTAAAAAATAATTTTAAACACTGGTTATAAATTCTAATGTGCATATAATAATTATATTCTTATTAATGGTATTATATAAAATTCTGACCATACCAAGAGTTTTTTAAGTGTTTCTAAGATGATCTACTTTTATCACATACACTTATAATTCTTTTAACTTTGTTTTTTAAATATAATCTGATTTTGAGTTGAATATATATTCTTGTCATTAAAAAAAAAACCTCTGTGAAACCTCCACTTCCTGGAGCAAAGTATCATAATTCTTATGCTAGAAAGGACCTCAAAGGACATTTGCCCAATTCTGATTTTTATATATGCGGAAATTCAAGGTCAGAGAAGTTGAATAACTTGTCCTTTGTTAAGAAGTTTCAAAGCTAAAATTTGAACTCAGATCCTTTCTCTACACCATACAGATTATAATATATCCACAGTGTATGAATCACAAAGTCTCTCCTATATATCTATACTGAAAAGGTCCCCATGGTAAAAAAAACAAAACCTTTGCAAATATTTTTGTCTTTTTTAACATACACAGCCCTCAAGAGATGATTTTCTGTGCAACAGTTAAGTTGTGGGCCCAAATTGGATTTTTTAAAGTAGTAATTTGTCACATATGTAGTACATGAAGGCTGAGGATTGATGTGAATACTCAAAAATTATTCTAACATGTCAAAAGGACAAATGGATTAGTGTGAATTATGATTTGTGGCAGGTGTTGTGTGACTCTGCATTAACCCTGCTAAATTGAAAACTTACTTAAAGGGAAACTACATCATACCTGACTCCTGCCTACCTAAAAGTTGCTCTCAACAAGTTCTGAGCAGCCAAAAGCCTCCAGACTCTGTTTAATTGAAAGCTATTATATTTGTTTTCGTGCAATTAATATGTAGAAATTTAGTGTGAATTTAGGTTACATATTAAAAGAATATGAAACTGAATGATGTAAAATGGAGACTCTGAATCACTACTAAGGAGAGATTCTTCTCACCTCTCCCTAACCCAATATAAGACCTCTCCCCAATTTAATTCATGTTTTCTATGTCTAGAAGTGCTCTCCAAGTAACAGAACATGAAATCATCCCCATTATCTCAGATGTCTTCATATAAAAGGCCTGCTCATTATTTTATGCTGCTGATAAGTGAAATGACATGGTGCAAGGGTTGTAAGTAGGAGTACAGGAATTATTAGGCAGAAAATAGTTCTGACAGATAAACCTTGTTTTAAGATTAAACATCAGTGAGCCAATGGTTAATCATTTGGAGTCGCTAGAATACAGGATTGTGCTGGAGATCAGTAATCTGGGATTTACTGACGTGGATTTCCCTATCATGTTCCAGATAGCTCTTCATTTTGGGAATAATACCTTAGTGGTACCATCTACATCTGGGTCTCCTCCTCCTGATGGGAGCTTCACTCCCAGAACATCTATTGGAGGAGGGGGCCAGGACATGCATATTTTTTCCCACCAGGTTTTCCTCCTCTGGAAGGAAGTCCATCTCGCCTGCTTTATCCATTCCCTTCTTCTTCCCCACAACCCAGCCTGCCTGTGCTTTTTGGCTTGTATTTATTATACCACATGCTTAGTGCAGTATCCCTGTTGATGGATGAGTGACTTGTTTTTCAGTGTTTAGCAGAGCAGACAGCAAAGTAGTTCTTCTTTTAAATAGCTTCTGCATAATTAAAATCTGTCACCTAAAAAAAAAACTACAATTCCCAGCAGCCCACTCTCTTCCTGTCATTATGTGCTAAGGAATGCAGGATATAAATTCTGTGGAGTTCCCTCTCTTGACTTCCTGTCCTGCCTTTGGTAGAGCAGGCTTTTTGAGCAGGTAGAAAAACTTAGTCACATAGTTCTATTTTGTTAGATAATAAACTTTATAAAATATAATACTTGAAGTATTGGGCATTACTTTAAATACTACACTTCCAAGAAACTTTCAAAAGGCTCCAATGTTTTCTAAAGGCAATATTTTTAAGATGTTTTAAGCTAAAAGTCAAGATCCCTAAGGGAATGGTCAAAGTTTATTCAATCATCCATTCATTCAATGAATTTCCATTCATGAAGCTTCTAGAATTTCTAGAAAATATCCTGAGAAATACGAATGTCATTGATAATATCTCTCATTTAACAAGTATACAATGCTCTCTAAAAGTGAACTATTACCAATGACCTTTGCAATAGTAAAAATCTAGACCTGATCTTATTACATTAGTGAATGCATTATAATAGAAGGCTTTATCAATATTAGTCAATGCTCATTTATCATTATCTAAAATATCATATTAAAGCATTAATCATGGAATAAAAACTTTATATGATATTCCTATGAAGAAATAAATGTTTCATCAATGAAACAATCATCATATATTTATTAAGTATTCATTCCATTCCAGGCAGCAAAGCTGTTATAAAAATCTGTTCTGTTTTAGATCAGTGTTGCCTAGGGCTTCACTTTTCCACTCAGTTTAGTGTAAAATAAGATGAGTGGACCAAATGGTCTCCAAGGACCCTTCTGGTTTAAATGAACTAATGTCTAATTTGACTGGTAAGCACTGTATATTAATTCTTGTCCTGATAGTGACCAACTAATATGTAGCCTTTAGGAGCATTAAGCACCAAATTATGGCCTATTGACTCCCTCTTTCTGCAGAAACAGAGTTCTGAGGCAGATAACAGACTCTTAAATGGGAAAGGAAAAGGGGGGAGGAAAAATAATTTCTTAAGAACCTACCATATTCCAGGAACTGTTCCAGGCACTGTGATGAGCTCCTTAGAAATATCTCATCTGAATATTTTTTCATGTATTTATTGATAGTTTTTATTTCTTTATCTGAAAATTGCCTATTCATGGCCCTTGCCCATTTATTAATTGGGGAATGGCTTGATTTTTTTGTACAAGTGATTTAGCTCCTTATATATTTGAGTAATTAGACCTTTGTCAGAGTTTTTTGTTATGAAGATTTTTTCCCAATTTGTTGCTCCCCTTCTAATTTTGGTTTCATTGGTTTTGTTTGCACAAAAACTTTTTAATTTAATGTAATCAAAATTATTTATTTTACATTTTGTAATTTTTTCTAACTCTTGCTTGGTCTTAAAATCTTTCCTTCCCCAGAGATCTGACAAGTATATTCTGTGTTCACCTAATTTACTTAGAGTTTCCTTCTTTATTTTCAGGCCATTCATACATTCTGAGTTTATCTTGGTGCAGGGTGTGAGGTGTTGATCTAAACGTGATCTCCCCCATACTGTTTTCCAATTTTCTCAGCCATTTTTGTCAAATAGTGGATTTTTGTCCCAAAAGCTGGGGTCTTTGGGCTTATCATAGACAGTTTTGCTGAAGTTACTTAGACCAACTCTATCCCATTGATCCTCCCTTCTGTCTCTTAGCCAGTACCATATTGTTTTGATGACCACTGCTTTATAGTATAGTTTAAGATGTGGTACTGGTAGGCTATATTCCTTCACATTTTTTCCCATTATTTCCCTTTATATTCTTGGTCTTGTGTTCTTCCAAATGAACTTTGTTATAGTTTAATCTAATCCAGGATAAAAGTTGCTTGGTAGTTTGATAAGTATGTAAGTAAATAAAAGGATTTTCATCTGAGTTTCATAAAAACTTTTGAAGGCAGGTGACATTATTATTGCCTTTTCATAGCTGAAAAAACTGAGGTAAAGTTTGAATTATTTGTCCAGAGTCAGACAGATAGTAATTGTATGAGGCTTTCAACCCTCAGGTCTTCTGGACTTTCTTATTTTACAAGTGGCAAAGCTGCTGAAGCTTTGTGATCATGGAGATGTTGTGGATAAAGCATTAGAAATTACATTGTAAGTTGCAAAATGGGCAAAGTGAAGGATGAAGAATCTTTAAACAAAGAGAATAGTTAGAGTCTATTACATTGATTCAGAAGAAGATATGAGGCCTGAAACATAAAGAAATGTCAATAGTCAATGTTGGAGCAATCATGGCATGATCAACATATTGTTGGTGCAACTGTGAAATGGTATGAACATTTTAGAAAGTAATTTAGAATGGAATAAAGAGATTGAAATGTCCATGTTCTTTGAAACAGGAGTTCCATTACTGGGTTTATAATTCAAGGAAGCTATCTATAAGAAAAAAAATTCACTTATACACCAATATATTTATGGCAGCACTTTTTGTGATAGTAAAGATTCAAAAATTAAGTAGAAACAATCAGTTAAAGAATGGTTAAAAAGGTGTAGCACATAATAATAATGAAATTTTACTGAGTAACAGAATAATCCAGTGCTATAAGAAATTATACAAGTGATGAATATGGAGAAATCTAGAAAGATCTACATGAACTGATACAGAGTGTAAAAATGGAAACTTGAATCCAGGACTTCAATCCCCAGAAGTCCTGAATCCACTTCCCCAGAATGCCTTGTAACTTCACCTGGGCCGAGAGCGAGATGGGGTATTTAACCTGGTTATGTAAAGGCTCTGCCCTCTTGCCTACTTCCGCTTGGGAGCAGACACAGCTCTGCACCTAGCAGGCAAGGTGTGAGTGGTCGTGAATAGGCTCTTTGGGCCTAGAAACATGCCTCTCTTACTTGTATTTTCTTTATATTTTAATCTTCAATAAACCTCTAAAAATATAATAATCCTTGCAGAGAGAAACTAATTTCTACCTGCCTTAGTTTCCCCCCCTAAATTTTAACTGTTACAGTTATGTTGACCACAAAGGGATGAGAACTTCTCCCTGCCTGCCTGCAGCCATCCTCTTCAGACCAATTTGCTGTTTGACCCAGATTGCAGCTCGCCTGCCCACTCCAGCTGCCTGCTCCGGCTCCCTACCCCTTCTTGCCTGTGTTCCTGTCCTGGCCCTGCCCACTCCTGGTCTTTCTCTTGCTCACCTGGCCCACCTGATTCAACCTAGATCACCTGGTGACCTGCCTACCCGAGAAAATCTAGCCTTGGAGCAGATCCGCTCATCACTCAAGACTCATTTCTACCAGCTGGTAACAAACAGGGTTTTGGCTCCACATGGGAGGATTGGGCTCCATAAGGGTGGATCAGAGCATAGGAGGGAGAGAGACAAGAGGAAAAGAAGAAAGGTTTTTTCAAGCAGGAACTTAAAAGCATGGCTATTTTACAAGGATATCTTTTAATTGCATTGATCCTTTTATTGACTTCACCTGTGTGTCAGGGAGGAGATTCAGCTCCCTACAACCATTTAGCTAACTTGGGGAGGCAGCTGGGTGTCTCAGTGGACTGAGAACCAGGCCCAGAGATGGGAGGTCTCTGGTTGAAATCTGGCCTGAGACACTTCACAAGGCTATGTGGCCTTGAGCAGATCGCTTGGACCTCATTGCTTACACTTTATCAATTTACCTTTGGACAATAGACCTTTAAATGGATAATAACCCAAGGAACTTTAAATACTGGAGGTTATATAATTTTAAGGCATTTCAGACTCCAATGGTTTATACAAATCTCTGTATTCAATTGCATTTTACTGTTTGCTTTGTTTAAGGTTTAACTTTGTGATTTTAAATTCATATATTACTGCATACAATATTATTCTGTTACCCAGAATAATTTTAATGTACTGGGTTCATAGGCTTTTAAAAATGCCATACAGCAACTTATGTGAAATATGATAGTGTGTTTTTTTGCTATTGTGATTAATTGGGCTATTGAGAATTTTGGGGATATCAATATCTGCATATTTGTAATACTGTTCTTTAAAAATGAAAAATCTTACCTTGTTCAATTCATTTGCTTATAGTCACAGTGGATCATAGCCAGATATGAAGAGGAATCTCATTTTTGGTGAGAAAGCCTTGCATTCTATATTTTCTTACCTGACACAGTATGTCAATGATTACAAGGTATATTTTTGAATTTTTAAAAACTCTTATTATATTTTTCTTCCATGTGCAATATACTATTTCAGTTTTTTTCTCTCCTTTTTTATATTTCAAGCGCATGTCACCAGCATTTAGATTTTAACTTTTTGATTTTTCAGTACTAACGTTTAAAATACATTTGTCAATGCATGCCCAAAAAGCTAGAACTATAAAAATGATGCCACTAATTATTTTAAAAATTATGGGACTACATTCTCCACACAACTAAAACTAGACTTGATCAATTGGAAAAACATTAATTGCTCATGGTTAGGACAAGCCAATATAATAAAAATGAACATCCTACCCAAACTTATTTATCTATTTAGTGCCATACCCAATGAACTTCCAAAAAATTTCTTTACTGATTTAGAAAAAAAAAAAACACAACAAAGTTCATTTGGAAGAACAAAGGATCAAGGATATCCAGGGAAATAATGAAAAAAAAATACAAAGGAAGGGGGCCTTGCAGTCCCAGATCTCAGACTATATTACAAAGCAGCAGTCCTCAAAACAATTTGGTACTGGCTAAGAGACAGAAAGGAGGATCAGTGGAATAGACTGGGGGCAAGTGACCTCAGCAAGACAGTATATGATAAACCCAAAGATCCCAGCTTTTGGGACAAAAATCCACAATTTGATAAAAAAACTGCTGGGAAAATTGGAAGACAGTGTAGGAGAGATTAGGTTTGGATCAACACCTCACACTCTACACCAAGATAAATTCAAAATGGGTGAATGACTTGAACATAAAGAAGGAAACTATAAGTAAATTAGGCAAACACAGAATAGTATACATGTCAGTCTTTTGGGAAGGGAAAGACTTTAAAACCAAGCAAGACATAGAAAGAGTCACAAAATGTAAGATACATAATTTTGACCACATCAAATTAAAAAGGTTTTGTACAAACAAAATCAATGTAACTAAAATCAGAAGGGAAGCAACAAATTGGGAAACAATCTTCATAAAAACCTGTGACAAAGGTTTAATTACTCAAATTTACCAAGAGCTAAATCAATTGTACAAAAAATCAAGCCATTCTCCAATTGATAAATGGGCAAGGTACATGAATAGGCAGTTTTCAGATAAAGAAATCAAAACTACTACTAAGTACATGAAAAAGTGTTCTAAATCTCTTATAATCAGAGAGATGCAAATCAAAACAACTCTGAGGTATCACCTCACACCTAGCAGATTGGCTAACATGACAGCAGAGGAAAGTAGTGAATGCTGGAGGGGATGTGGCAAAGTAGGGACATTAATTCATTGCTGGTGGAGTTGTGAATTGATCCAACCATTCTAGAGGGCAATTTGGAACTATGCCCAAAGGGCGCTAAAAGACTGTCTGCCCTTTGATCCAGCCATAGCACTGCTGATAATAAGGAAAAAGACTTTTACAAGAATATTCATAGCTGAGCTCTTTGTGGTGGCCAAAAATTGGAAAACGAGGGGATGCCCATCAATTGGGGAATGGCTGAACAAATTTTGGTATATGTTGGTGATGGAATACTATTGTGCTAAAAGGAATAATAAAGTGGAGGAATTCCATGTGAACTGGAACAACCTCTAGTAAGTGATGCAGAGCAAAAGGAGCAGAACCAGGAAAACATTGTACACAGAGACTGATACACTGTGGTACAATCGAACATAATGGACTTCTCCATTAGTGTCATTGCAATGCCCCTGAACAATCTGTAGGGATCTAGGAGAAAAACACTATCCAAAAAGAGAGGACAAACTGTGGGAGTTAAAACACCGAGGAAAAGTAACTGCTTGACTACAGGGGTTGAGGGGACATGACTAAGGAGAGAGTCTAAATGAACACTAATGCAAATACCAACAACATGGAAATGGGTTTGAATCAAGGACACATGTGATACCCAGTGGAATTGCGCATCAGCTATGGGAGAGGTGGTGGGAGGAGGGGAGGAAAAGAAAATTATCTTTGTCTCCAATAAATAAAGTTTGGAAATGATCAAATAAAATAGTGTTTTAAAATTTTTATGGGATTTTACTTAATGATTCTTTTTGATTCCAGGACAAATTATATACAAAAAAGCTAATGCATAGTGCCAATCAAGCACAACGTCAAAGAGAGCAACCAATTCTGTTGGGATGTATGTAACTTTGAGCCTAGACAAAGAGGACTTGAACGTGTTTGGGGTTCGAGGTTGCGGCTCTTTAACATGTGTTAAAGGCAGGTCTTCCTTGTTCCACATTCTACCAAGTATCTCAAACTTGTCTCCTATAAACTAGTCTTTTTTTTTTTTCTGTCTTTCATCGTGTGGTAACTTTCTGTAGACCTGGCTACTGATTGGGTAAATGCATCATTGCTTAGATCATTTCAATTGGGTCCTGATTCAAGTACCTGTTATAGATTTATTTTTCTTTTACTTAAAAATTTTACATATAAGACTCTGATAGTCCATATTTTCATCCAATATTTTCTTTTTTATTGGGATTTTCTGATGTCTTTTTAATTTATCTTACTAATTGATTCATATACCTCATACCTCAGCCATGCATCCCTAAGTAATCCTGTATTTTTCAATCACACTCTTTAATGGAGGAAAGTAAAAAATATCATTATTTTATATTGCAAAGTTTAAATTCCTTTTAGAAGAATTTTAGGTAAAGAAAGATACTACCTCTCTGAATCCAGAAACTGAACTGTTGGAGAAGATATCATGAAGAAGCCTCCAGATCACAAGCTGCATAAGAATGAACTTTGGGTGTGGTTGATTGAGCATTTATTTGTATGTATACTTTCATGCCAAAGGTGACTGCCCCCTAACTGGCTTTTTGTCAATACATCCAGCAGTTATTGGTTTTGTTCTTTTTTTGTCTTATCCTCAAATTATTGTAATCTTTAAATTGATTATTTTTTTATGATTCTTTGTGGAAGTCCTTCTTCCCAGAGGATCAAACAGAGGATTGTAAAAATGGAGACTTGAATCCAGGACTTCAATCCCCAGAAGTCCTTGATCCACTTCCCCAGAATGCCTTGTAACCTCACCTGGTCCTAGAGCAAGATGGGGTATTTAATCTGGTTGTGAAAAGTCTCTGCCGTCTTGCCTACTTCCCCTTGGGAGCAGACAGGGCTCTCCACCTAGCAGGCAAGATGCGAGTGGTCGTGAATAGGCTCTTTGGGCCTAAACACGTGCCTCTCTTATTTGTATTTTCTTTATATTTTAATCTTCAATAAACCTCCAAAAATATAATACTCTTTGCAGAGAGAAACTAATTTCTACCTGCCTTAGATTCCCCCCTAAATTTTAACTCTTACAAGAGTGAAATAAACATAATGGAGGAAATCAAATATAAAATTACAATAATGTACATAAAATCATGCAGAAAAAGAATAAAATAAAATTATAAGGATTAAACAGGACTCAGGTAAGGAGATATGAGAGAACACTTGTAGCTCACTCTGGTGGAGGTGGAAGGCCCACAGGTGTTAAATACTGTGTATGTTTTTGAACTTTTTTAATATATCAATCAGTCATGTTTATATTTTTTTCTTTAAAAATATTATTTTTATATGGAATATTTTTTGGGGAAGAAGTGTGGAGACTGGGGATAACTATGATGATGTAAAAACAAAATATAGAGGAGAAAGAGAAAGTGGAGATGAAGGAGGAAGAGAAAGATAGGAGGTCCTGAAATAGGGATGGCTTTCTAAATGGACTGGTTTCTAAATGGAGGGTTTAGGATTAGAAAATAGAAGTAAAGGTAAAATGAATTAGAGGTTCGCAATTCATTGGGTTGGGCGAAGGAATGAGAATAGAAGTGTGTTTCAATGTGCATTCACACTTTAGAAGTAATCTTTCCCATGAATTAAGGCTTTATTTATTGCTATATTAATTGAAAGTATTTGCATAGTTTTATATGTTTTTGTGATTTTCTCCCCCCAGAGAATTGGGTTATTAAATATCTACCAGCACACCTGTAAAATATGCATTCCTTCTATAAATATTGTCTGAGCTCACCAAAAGGGCAAAAGAAGGGTCACGAAATTCAACCATCACTAGACTGGAGGTTTAGTGACTGTAGAAAAATAATAATTATTTTTAAACCCTTAATTTCTGTCTTAGAATCAACACTGTGTATTGCTTTTAAGACAGAAATGCAATACGGGCTAGGCAAGGGGGACAAGTGACTTGCCCAGTGTTACACAGGTGGGAAGTGTCTGAGGCAAGATTTGAACCTTGTATGAGTGGAAATGTTCTACCTTTGAACTATGTTTCCCAGAATTCCTTTTATATTTCCCAGCATCCTTTTCTCTTTGTTTACTTATATCTTTTCCTTATTGTTTATAGGTTTCTGTAGCTCCTCCTTCCTGTTCCCTCTTAGTCCAGTTAGGCAGGTTTTACACTAGATTTTTATTTCAAGTTATTATTAATAAATCTTATAAATATAATACTTGAGTTATTGTATATTAATTTTAATTCTTACAACCTAGAACCTCTTGTCTCTAGACCTGGATTTCAGTCCACTGAGCTACCCAACTGCCCCCTCCCCAATAATAATTATAATTGTCAATTATATCGTGTTTTAAGGTTTGCAAAATGCTTTACATTCATTATCTCATCTAAGAGTCACAAGAATTGAGTGAGGGAAGAAATTTAAATCTCGTGGATTGTTGGAATCTCGTGATATTAAACAAGTCACTTTCTTCCCATACTTTAAACTTTTTCTGTAAAATGTAAAATGTAAATAAGAAGATCTACTTCACTGATGTATTGGCAAAACCAAGTGAGATTACAGTATAATAGATTTAGATCTGAAAGGAATTATATCTATTTAATCTAAATACTTTATTCATAGATAAGAAAACTGAAGACCAGAAAGTTACATGTTTTGGCCAAGACATATAAGTAGAAAATTGAATCACATCCAAATTATTTAACATAATATTCATTCTACTTTGCACCATTGCATTTGGTAAAATTATTGTGTAGTTTAAAGCCTTATTTTAATTTTAGTTAAATTTAAAATTTAGCTATTATCATGTAAAACCAAGATTTTTTTTTTCTAGAACCTAGATGGCCCTTCACATAACAAGTGCTTTATACAAAGAAGTTGAATTGGTAAATGGAATTCTTAAAAAAAAAACATATATTCATACATTTGATATAAGGAAGGTGCATCAGAGTTATCAGCTTCTACACTATAGATTACAATTGAAGAAATATTGATGAGAATAACCTTCCTCAACAGTGAGGCTTTATCTTGTCAGGCCTGAAGTCCTTAAGTCCAATGATTCCCCCTTCCCACTCCCAGGATTACCTCTTTTAAAAGAGCATTTGAGAACAAGATGTTATCACACATTCTGGTATTAATTATTTGTTTTTTTAACCTCAAATTATATCAATTATCTAATATAAATATAATTTATGATTTTACAAGGGAGCCAATTAACATAAAAAGATAGAATTATTATGTGTGGAAATTCAGCAATCAAATATTTCAAAGTTGTCTCTTGCATTGTGAATTACAATAGGGGAATACAAATAAAGTTTATTAGTTCTAAAAAGGTACAAAATGACTTTACAAACTTTTGTTGCATGGAAAATAAAAGGGAAACTTTTAGAGAAGGAGTAATTTTATAAACAAAACTTATTTTCTTTAATAATTGACTGAACATTGTTTTGATCATTTTGTCAAAAAAAAAGTGTATTTTTTTAAGATGTTCTTTCTCTTCAGGAAATCCTCCAGTATTTCCTGCTTGGTGAAACATATCCTGTCATAAATTCCAGCAGTGGGGAAATATGCTATTCTGAGTTTTATTCAGAATTGTACTCTGTACAATGCAAGTATTAGGATCATGGGAATATAGATACTTGTAGCTGCAGAGGGTCTCAAGCATCAGCTTTACATGTTCTTCATTTGATAGATACAGAAACTGAAGATTAAGGAAGACAAGTTACTTTTCCAAAGTCATGACAGATTGGCAGAAATGAGTCCAGAAAGGAAAAGAACTAGAATAGTAGTAGAAAAGAAGACATCTTGTCTCAGCATCAACAAAGCTTCATTAGTATTTCTACCACTTAGCTTATAAATTCTTGGCCAAATCACTTTGTTTCTCTTTCTCTTGATTTCCTCAGTTGTAAACATACTGGAAAGACTAGATTAACAACACTAAAATTCTGTGGAACTTAATTTCTTGACTCTAAAGCCTGTAGTTTTTCTGATACACATATATTTTCCATTTTACTATCCCAGATTGATAGAGAGTTATAGAAATATACACATATAGACATACACGTGTTCATATATGTAGATATGCACATATCTAAATATAGGTGTGTATAAAATATTTGTGCATAGTCACAGAAGTCTATTGTGGATTCCAAATGAAAAATTTTAAAAAGGCTTTAGCCATTTTTTGTATTAGAATTTACATTAAATTGTTAATAAACTTAGAACTGGCAAGAGATATCTATTGAGAAGTGGAGAAAAAAAACTGCCTCAATAATGCATGTAAGCTACACCAATAAGGAGTAGCTTCCTAGATTATATGGGACCTACACAGCTTTTTTTGCCCAATCGCCCACACAGTTTAATACATGTATTTTGTTTTTCTTCAGTTATTGAAGATGAAAAAGAAACGCAGACACAGAAGGGATACAGTGGCTTCTAAAATGGAATTGAGGATCTAAAGGTCAGGATAAAATCGGATTCTAGCTATTAACATGCCTTAAAGATAGAATAAACTTATGCTTAGTATTCAACAATGAACTGGGTATTATTTCAGGAAAGATAGGATATTTTAACATCAGAGCTGAGAAATATGCTTGAATACTATTAATACAAAATAATGTGAAACTAGAACACAGAGAAAGCTTTCAGGACAAATTTGAGTCTATAAACTAAAAGAAATAGTGACGTGTGAGTGGAAGCAATTATTTAGACAAAATAAGTAAGGGAAGAAGGAAAACACCCTCACAAAACAGATGAGAATTTTTATCTCAGTTTACTTAGAAGATTTTAGGTAAAGTTTTTTTTTTCTTCTTGCTGATGTTAAGCTAAAATATATGAATGCCTAACTAATTTTGCCTCTCTCAAAATTATTTAGTTTTATCTTAGCAAAGTGGCTAACTCTGGATCTCCTTCTAGAATCAACTTGGATACGTTCAGAGAGGCTCCAATCCAGATTAACTATGAGGTACTAGATCTTTGGCCACATTTGTCTCTCTAGCAATGAGGACTTATTATTTAAGTCAAAGACAAACTATAATCTGTATGAGGGGAAAGAATACCACTATCTCAGAAAAATGAAAATCAAATTAATTATTTAAAGTATCATTGTTCATTTTCAGTTACTGAATATCCTTTTTCCTATTCATTCTATTTGGTGAATTTGTATAAAGCACCTACTAGGTGAGAGGCATTGTGCTAAATTTTGCAAATTCAACTAGAATGACATAATTTCTACTTTCAAGCTCTAACACATATACATATTCAATTACATTTGTATATAATAGGTATATATATATATATGTATATATATATATATGTGTGTGTGTGTGTCTGTGTGTCCATATGTCTATATCAATAATATAAAGAGATAAAATATACACCAACAGAAGGTGTTTTGAGAGGTAAAATACATAAGGTCTGGGAGAATCAGCAACTGGATTATGATGTCAGAGATGATATATTAGCTATGTCCTGAGGAAAGAGAGGGACTCCATGAAGCAGAGATGAGAAGGGAATTCATTTCAGCTATGGGGGAGATCAATGCAAAAGCAAATATTCAGAACATTGAGTACCAATTATGAAGAACAGTGAGATGCCAGGTTTTTTTAAACTGAAAATCCATTTAATGTGCAAAGAAAACTATTATGTTTTGAAACATTGTAACTTGAATGTTTCTTTTTTTAAAACATTATTTTTTTATTTGGTCAATTTCAAACATTATTCCTTGGTTAAAAACATCATTTTCTATTCCTCCCTCACCTCCCCAACCCCTCCCATAGCGGACATGCAATTCCACTGGGTTTTACATGTGTCCTTGAACAGAACTCATTTCCATGTTGTTGGTATTTGCAAAAGGATGTTCATTTAGAGTCTACATCCCCAATCATATCCTGCTCGACCCATGTAGTCAAGCAGTTGTTTTTCTTCGGTGTTTCAACTCCTACAGTTTTTCCTCTGAATGTGGATAGAGCTCGTTCTCATAGATCCCTCTGGGTTGTTCAGGATCACTGCATTGCTACTAATGGAAAAGTCCATTATATTTGATTGTACTACAGTATATCAGTCTCTGTGCACAATGTTCTCCTGGTTCTGCTCCTCTCACTCTGCATCAATTCCTGGAGGTTGTTCCAGTCTCCATGGAATTCCTCCACTTTATTATTCCTTTTAGCACAATAGTATTCCATCACCAACATATACCACAATTTGTTCAGCCATTCCCCAATTGAAGGGCATCCCCTCATTTTCGATTTTTTGGCCACCACAAAGAGCACATCTATGAATATTCTTTTACAAGCCTTTTTCCTTATTATCAGCAGTGCTATGGCTGGATCAAAGGGCAGACAGTCTTTTATCGCCCTTTGGTCATAGTTCCAAATTGCCCTCCAGAATGGTTGGTTCAATTCACAACTCTACCAGCAACGAATTCATGTTCCAACATTGCCACATCCCCTCCAGCATTCATTACTTTCCTTTGCTGACATGTTAGCCAATCTGCTAGGTGTGAGGTGATACCTCAGAGTTGTTTTGATTTGTATCTATCTGATTATAAGAGATTTAGAGCACTTTTTCATGTTCTTATTAATGGTTTTGATTTCTTTGACTGAAAATTTCCTATTCATGTCCCTTGTCCATTTACCAATTGGAGAATGGCTTCATTTTTTGTACAATTGATTTAGCTCTGTAAATCTGAGTAATTAGACCTTTGTCAGAGTTTTTTGTTATGAAGATTGTTTCCCAGTTAATTATTTCCCTTCTGATTTTGGTTACATTGGTTTTGTTTGTACAAAACCTTTTTAATTTGATGTAGTCAAAATTATTTATTTTACATTTTTTGACTCTTTCTAAGTCTTGCTTGATTTTGAAATCTTTCCCTTCCCAAAGGTCTGAGTATTCTGTGTTCACATAATTTATTTATAGTTTCCTTCTTTATGTTCAAGTCATTCACCCATTCTGAGTTTATCTTGGTGTAAGGTGTGAGGTGTTGATCCAGACCTAGTCTCTCCCACATTGTCTTCCAATTTTCCAAGCAGTTTTTGTCAAATAGTGATTTTTGTCCCAAAAGCTGGGATCATTAGGCTTGTCATAGACTGTCTTGCTGAGGTCACTTACCCCAAGTCTATTCTACTGATCTTCCTTTCTGTTTCTTAGTCAGTACCAAATTGTTTTGATGACCACTGCTTTACAATAGTTTGAGATCTAGTACTGCAAAGCCACCTTCCTTTGTATTTTTTTTTCATTATTTCCCTAGATATCCTGGATCTTTTGTTCCTCCAAATGAACTTTGTTATTTTTTTTCTAATTCAGTAAAAACGTTTTTTGGAAGTTTGATGGGTATGGCACTATATAAATAGATAAGTTTGGGTAGGATGGTCATTTTTATTATGTTAGATCGAGCAATTAATGTTTTTCCAATTGCTCAGATCCAGTTTTAGTTGTGTGGAAGGTATTTTGTAGTTGTGTTCATATAGTTCCTGTGTTTGTCTCAGCAGATAGATTCCTAAGTATTTTATATTGTCTAAGGTGACTTTGAATGGAATTTCTCTTTCTAATTCTTGCTGCTGAGATGTGTTGGAGATATATAGAAATGCTGATGACTTATGTGGGTTTATTTTGTATCCTGTAACTTTGCTAAAGTTGTTGATTATTTCCACTAGCTTTTTAGTTGATTCTCTAGGATTTTTTAAGTAGACTATCATATCATGTGCAAAGAGTGATAGCTTGTCCTCTTCACTGCCAATTTTAATACCTTCAATTTCTTTTCTTCTCTAATTTCTACTGCTAGTTTTTCTAGTACGATGTTAAATAATAGAGGTGATAATTGGCATCCTTGTTTCACTCCTGATCTTATTGGGAAGGCATTTAGTTTATCCCCATTGCAGATGATATTAGCTGATGGTTTTAGATAGATACTGTTTATTATTTTTAGGAAAGACCCTTCTATTCCTATACTTTCTAATGTTTTCAATAGGAATGAGTGTTATATTTTCTCAAGTACTTTTTCTGCATCTATTGAAATAATCATGTGATTTTTGTTGGTTTGTTTGTTGATATGGTCAATTATGTGGATGGTTTTCCTGATATTGAACCATCCCTGAATTCTGTAAAAAACAGACTTAAATACAGGACTACAATCCCCACAAGCCTTTGCTCCACTTCCCCAAGATGCTTTGTAATCTCAAGGGAATTTTGAGGTGGGCTGAGATCGAGGAAGGATTTAAGCTGGTGGCAAAGGTTTTTGGGTCGCTCTCGGTCTTTTGGACTTCCGTTTTGGAGCAGAGGCATCTCTTCCATGATATGAGGTTATTTTGTCTAGGCTTTTGGCCTAGGCACATGTTTCTTACTTGTATATTCTTTAATCCTTAATCTTTAATAAACCTCTAAAAAATATAATACTCCTTGCAGAGAAACTAATTTCTACCTGCCTCAGTCTCCCCATATTCCTAAATTTTAACTGTTACAATTCCTGGTATAAATACCACCTGATCACAGTGAATAACCCTCCTGTTCACTTGTTGAAGTCTTTTTACTAGTATCCTATTTAAGATTTTTGCATCTATGTTCATTAAGGAGATTGGTCTGTAGTTTTCTTTCTCCATTTTTGACCTTCCTGGCTTTGGAATAAGTACCATATTAGTGTCATGAAATGAATTTGATAGAACTCCTTCTTTGCTTATTATGTCAAATAGTGTATAGTATTGGGATTAGCTGTTCTTTGAATGCTTGATTGAATTCACTTTTGAATCCATCAGGCCCTGGGGATTTTTTTCTAGGGAGTTCTTTCATGGCTTGTTCAATTTCTTTACTGATACGGGATTATTTAAGTATTCTATTTCTCCTGTTAATCTAGGCAATTTATATTTTTGTATGTATTCATCCATATCACCTATATTGGCATATTTATTGCCATATAATTGGGCAAAATAGTTTTTAATGTTTGCCTTAATTTCCTCTTCATTGGAGGCGAGTTCTCCCTCTTCATTTAAGATACTGTTAATTTGTTGGGTTTTTTTTATTAGATTGACCTGTACTTTGTCTATTTTGTTTCTTTTTTCAAAATTCCAGTCTTATATATTAGTTCAATAGTTTGATAACTTTCAATTTCTTTTAATTTTTCCCTTAATTTTTAGGATCTCTAATTTGGTTTTCTTCTGTAGGTTTTTAATTTGTTTGCTTTCAAGTTGTTTGATTTGCATGTCCAATTTATTGACCTCTGCCCTCTTTAATTTGTTAATATTTGAACTCAAGGATATAAATTTTCCCCTGAGAACTGCTTTGGCTGCATCCCATAGAGTTTGAAAGGATGTTTCATCATTGTCATTTTCTTCAATGAAATTATTGTTTCAATGATTTGTTCACTAATTAACTGATTTTGGAGAATCATATTATTTAATTTCCACTTAATTTTTGATTTGGCTCTCCACATACCCTTACTGATCATTATTTTATTGCCTTATGATCTGAAAATTTTGTATTTATGATTTCTGCTTTTTTTGCATTTGTATGCCATGTTTTTATGACTTGGTATATGGCCAATCTTTGTGAATGTACCATGTGCTATTTAAAAGAAGGTGTATTCCTTTTTGTTCCTATTTATTTTTCTCTATATATCTATTAACTCTATTTTTTCTAACATGTCATTCACCTCTTTTACTTCTTCCTTATTTATTATTTTGATTTGATTCATCTAAATTTGATAGTAGTAGGTTCAGGTCTCCCACTAGTATAGTTTTACTATCTATTTCCTCCTTCAGTTCTACTAGTTTATCCATTAGAAATATGGGTGCTACACCATTTGGTGCATACATGTTGATTAGTGATATTTTTCTCATTGTCTATACTCCCTTTTATCAGGATGTATTTACCATCCCTATCCCTTTTAATCAGGTCTATTTTTACTTTGGCTTTGTCAGATATCATGATTTCAACTCTTGCTTTCTTTCTATCAGTTGAGGCCCAATAGGTCTTGCTCCAACCTTTAATTCTGACTTTGTGAGTATCCACCCACCTCAGGTGTGTTTCTTGTAGACAACATATGGTAGGATTTTGGATTCTAATCCACTCTCCTATTGGTCTACGTTTTATGGGTGAGTTTATCCCATTCAAATTCAAAGGTATGGTTGTCACTTGTGAATTCACTAGCATTTTGATATCTTCTCCTAGTTCTGTCCCTTCTTTTGCTATATCCTTTTAAATCAGTGGTTTACTTTTAATCAATGCCCCTAACTCCTCCCTTGCTATGCTTCCCTTTTTGGTCCCTCCCTTTTTGTTCCCTTCTTGTTTTTATTTTTTAGTGTCTGTTAAGTTCCCCACTCTCCTTCCCTTCCTTTTTGTACTCCCTCACCCCTACCCCACTTAGTTTTCCCTTATCCCTTGCTCTGTAGAATAAGATAGAATTAAAGTTCCCAATGGATCTATATTCTCTTCCCTCTCAGAGTTGGATTCACTGAGAGTAAGGTTTAAGTGTTACCTATTAGCACTCTCTTCCTCTCCTTCTCATAAGAGTGTTCTTCCCTTCCCTTCCCATGTGTATCTTTGTGTGAAAAAGATTATTCTATTTATTTTATTTCTTCAAGTATCTCTTGGTACCATCATTGATTCCCCACTCCTTTTTATTTTTTGTATATCATCTTATAGCCCTTAATGCCCCAATCTGTGAGTGATTCTTCTAATTTCTATAATAATGAATAGTTTTTGAGAGTTACAAATAACATTTCCCTTATATTAATATATATATATATATATATATATATATATATATATATATATATATATATAATTTGAGGTAATTGTAGCCCTTAAAGAAGAGAGTTTGAATAAAAATATTTTCCCCTTTTCCCTCTCTTTCATATTTACCTTCTCAGGTTTCTCTTGATCTTTTTATTTCGATATCAAACTTTCCACTTAGTTTTGGTCTATTCATTACAAATACTTGGAAATCTTTTTATTTTGTTGAATGCCCATACTTTCCCCTGGATGTATATAGTCAGTGTTGATGGATAGGTGATTCTTGGTTGAAGACCCAGTTCTCTTGCCTTTCTGAATATCATGTTCCAGGCCTTGCAGTCCTTTAGTGTAGAAGCTGCCAGGACTTGTGTGATCCTGATTGGTGCTCCTAGGTATCTGAATTGTCTCTTTTTTGCTTCATGTAGAATTTTCTCTTTACCTTAAAAGCTCTGGAATTTGGCAATTACATTTCTGGGAGTTGTCTTTTGGAGATTTAGTGTAGATTTAGTTGGGTTGGGGCTTTTTCACCCTCTTATAGTGTGGAAATGCCCAAATTCCACGTACCTTCAATGCTGCACCCTACTGTAGAGTTCCTCTGTTCTTCTGAAAATGGTTTTTGTGGTCTTTTGAGGTTGTCTATGTCGGTGGGTGGTGGGGAGAGGAAGTGTCCCGTGTCTAGGCTGCCGCCATGCTTACCCAGAAGTCCCTCGAGATGCCAGTTTAAATAGAATGTAGTGTATAGTAGAGGGAGTTATGTATAATGATTCTGGAAATAGGGATAGCTCTCCTAAATCATTTCTTCCTACCACAAATTATTCCTTCTGCCTCTGAATTCCATTAGAAATTACATCTATGCAGTTAAAAGATTTCCATGTTCTTCCTAAAGACCTCTGTGAGGGGAATTTTTATTCCCTTTGTCTATTTTAAGTCAATCAATCAGAACTTAAAGTACCCCTACTTAACACTTAGTAAGTCATTAACAAAGACCCCCTTCCCCTGGGCAGTGCCAGGCAAATTAGGAAGCTGTGATTGGTTCCTGTGAAGTAGGAGAGAGACAGGAAGTGATGGGGAGAAACTGCTTATAAAAAAGCTAGCCCATGGACTTCTGAGGAGGCATTGTAGGAGGAATTCAGCTGAAAAGGAGGCTTTTTATGCCATTCATTCTGAGAGGCACTTTACAAAGATTCATTTTGTAGAGTGACTGAAGAATCATTCTGTGCTGCATAGATTTATTATTGTGATTTGAGCTGAAGGAAGAGGCTTACATTGGTAAGATCCTGGTTGAAGACGCTACTAGATTTCCACATGGAGATTGGAACTCTATTGGGGAGTGAGCTGAATTTCTTCAGGTAGGAGCTCTAGGGTAGTAGACTAGGAAATATTTTCTACTTCCCTCATAGATTTCCTCCTTTTACTATATTTATATTAAATTAAATAATTAAGAACTACTAACAACCTTTTTACTTGGAAGTTTATTTTATAGATGGCAACCACAATAAGTTTTTTAGCTCATAAATTTAGTCAAACAATTTTTAACCCTTACATCTATTTTAGTCATAAGATCTTAAGGTAGAGAAAGACCTAAGGCATAACTTGAATTTGTAGTCAAGAGACAGAGTTCAGGAATTCTAGTTCCAATACTCATTAGATATATAATTATGAGGAACTCATTGAGCCTCTTTGAAACTCAATGGTTTGCATTGGCTTTTTCATGTAGTTTTGGGGAATATAAAAATGGGGGAATATAGAAATGATGATATTTTATTGATAATATAATTATTTTAGTAAAAGCACCAGTAGTAAAAATTAATGCTTCTTGTAGAAATAATAGTATCAGATCATCCAGTTTCTTGATCCACTGTAAAAGTCACCACTATACCATCCTTTCAAAACAGTTATCCATTTTCCACTTTAAAACTTCCAGTAAGTAGAACTTATTAACACAATAGGCGATTTTCATTGTTAAATAAGTTTAACCATTAAAATGATCTCCTTTGCCACTGAATTGAAGTGTTTCATTTTCTTTCTAAAAATGCAGATCATTGGTTCTGGTTTTACTCTATAGAGGAATGTAAAAGAATAATGGTAATAATATCAAACATTTATACAACATTTTAAGGTTTTTGAAGTATTTTACATATGTGATTTCATTTGATCCTCAAAACAAGCCTGTGTTAGGTTATATTGTTTTATAGATTTAACCAAGAAGAAACTGAGACAGAGAGACTATAAGTGACATTTCCAGAGTCACATACCTAATAAGTGTCTGCATCAAGATTTGAAATCAATTTGCCTTGATCCAAGCTTATCCCCCTTATCATCTAGTTCTTTTAAGCCCCATTCATATTAAAAGTTATCAAAACATTTGAAGATAAATATCTTCTGTATCTCATCTATAAATTTTCCCAGTTACATTATTATTTGTTTTATGACATATTTGGCTTTTTTGTAATCAATCTAGATACCTAATGCTGACTATTTTCTAGTCTGTCATTGTAATGTTTAAAATGTGGTACTCTGAACAAAATAGGCTATGCCATTTCTGCTTCAATCAATACAGAACATAATGGTGATACGATTTCCTGTGACCCAAATGCTTCTTCGAAGCCAACTAGGTGGCATAGTGGATAAAACACTGTGTTTAGAATCAGAAAGACTAGAGTTCAAATCAGGCGATGAATAATTATTATAAGTATGGCTCTGGGCAAGTCACTTAAGCTCTGTGCGCTAGGAAAGAGAGGAAAAAATTAGGTGGTACAGTGGATAGAGTACTGTTTCTGGAATCAGGAAGACCTGAGTTCAAGGTCATTTGAGTAAGTTACTTGCCTGCTATCTGTCTCAATATCCTTAATTGTAAAATAGGATTTTATTAGCACATATCTCACATGGTTTCAGGGAAGATCAAACTAGATATGTATAGTGCTGAGTACTATTCTTTCCCCTCTCTCATAATTCTCAATGCATCATACATTTTCAAAATTATTTTTATCAGTGTCTTTATGTTCATAATTACATAAAATACTTGGTCTCCTATTTTAATGGGCATTATTATTAAGATAGTTCTCCCTCAGTGCAATTAACAGTACAGGACTTGAAATAAATCTTTAAGATGAGGGAATAATTGATTTTTAATAACTCAAACTAATATCTTCCAAAATTAAAATACAACAAAGCTCAAATAAATTTGAATTAACAAGGGTGAAAGCATTGAACAAGTAAAAATCATATCAAATAACATTAGAGAGATGAAATCTAAATCTCAACTCACCCTGGCAATTCTTTGAATGGTGTGGCAGAGTGTGCCATGACAGTATTATGTTTCAGGGATCTTGGTATAAGGGTTCCCCTACCTGATCATCCCATAGCAATAACTCAACTCATCCTCCATAACTCAAGAAATTGATATTGATCCTGTCCAGACACTTGAATGAAAGTTTAGAAAATAGGGAAGTAAAAGATTGCATAGAGAGGTTGGGACTGATATGGTCAGAGGAAAATGAATGAGAAATTACCCTCTTTTTTTAATAATATGCTGGGCAGAGACCTCAATTGAAATAAAATATACCATGTACATAAGGAAGCTGAAGGTGTTCAAAATTGGAGATCTGTACAAGAGAAATCATGTACAAGATAGATGGGGAAGAAAGCTAAAACAAATGATGATAGATGTTAAAGTTAAACTCTCAGTAATGCAAGAAATAAAAAAAAACTAAAAGATAACAATCTAAGATACAGAAATATAGAATAAAACACTAACTCCTAGAATGATAAGTAAACAAAGAATCTCATGAAGATGAAGATGGATAAGAATTCCAAAATACAATTTAGGACATAAAAAGTAAGCATTCTACATTATAAAAGAATACACCAAAATAATTTTTAAAAAGACAAAATCTTCAGATTTCACTAAGATAATGGTTAAACAAAAATAAATTCTTGAAGTACTCAAAAGAAAAATAAAACTTTTTTTTAAAAGATATTAAGATGGTCAGGAATAAATAGGCCAAAAGCAGAAGAGGCTTGAAAATACATACGTAGGAAAAATTTTAGAGAATAGATGGTATAAAAGCTAAAAGCTAAAATGAGTCTCTGATAGTGGAAAAAAAAGGAGAAAATAATTTAAATATTCCTGGAAAATGATGAATTTAAAATTCTGAAAATCATATCAATTAATTCAATAAAACCAGGGAAATTCTCAGAAGTTTTGAATAATCAAAACTATATAATGATTAATGAAATCTGTAAATAACTGGTACCCTTAGACACAGACATGTGCATACACACACACACACACACACACACACTGCTTGAAACTCCAAAGCAGGAATTAATTTAATTTTAGAATTTCAATAACAAAAGACCTATATTCAAAGCAGAGGGTAGAAATAGTGTTTGTGATTGGGGAAACTTAAATTCAATAGAATTGAATAGATTTGGTCCACATCTGTAAAAAAATTAGAGGAAAGATTGGCATGTACTATAAAAAAGTATCTAATATACCAAAAAATAACATGTATCAAAACTAAGCCGATAATTAATGGAAAAAATGGTCCTTTAATAAAAGAGGTATTTGAGTCATTCTTGCAAAAGGGATAAGAGGGGAACAGAACGTTAATGCTTTAATTATTCCAAATAAGAAATATAAAACACATAAACATAATTATCAAGAAAAGTCTAAGCAACATAATCATTTAAATTATGTTTCTAGTATCATCTATTTTTAAAGAAAAATAATATTTGGTTTGAGGAGCTAAAGAGCAAACATAGATTATCAAAAATATTTTAGAAGACTTATTACATAGGACATCAGAGACAGAAGAGAAGGAAAAGCCAAATTAATATATTTTAAAGTAAAATCCACAGTCCCCTATGATTTAATATATTTTGTGGCAGGGGATAATGAATAACACCATGTAAAGTCATTTGAGGAGGGAAAAAGGAGTAAAAATTAAAGAAAAAGGAATCAAAGCATTGTCATCCAAAATAAATGCAAGCAATGAGGGCATATTAGTTTCGTAGGTTTCTTTCAGATTTTTAAGGCCATAAGGAAGTAGGATAAGAGCAGTGATGAGCGGGATAGAGAGATAAAAATACATATCTTTTGATCCTTCCATTCTCTTGCTCACAGAAGCCTTTCTACCTCTTCTCTGCTGTGTAATATAGTAACTTAAGTTATGGAGTCCTTTTCAAAGAAGTGTTCATTTTCTGTTATCTTCCTACTATTTATTCTAGACTATTCTGAAATATATTCCCCAAATCCTTCTTTATTCTTTTTAGATTTCACTTCAAGTCTTCTGGAGTACAAATTTGAACTCTCTGTATCTCTCTTTTCTCTATATATTACATCCTTTTTTGAGGGGAAGGAAGGGTAGGTTGAGCAGAAACAAAGCCTTATTTTGCTGTCCTGAAATGTCAATTAATAAAGGAGTAAGGTCTGGTGAGAATAACTCCATATTCCATATAATGAAATTAGATGTAATTCCTTGTCCTGAACATGAATTAACTTAAGGAAAGTAAATCCTACCTCTAGATAGATAGATAGAGATAGAGATAGAGATAGAGATAGAGATAGAGATAGAGATAGAGATAGAGATAGAGATAGAGATAGAGATAGAGATAGAGATAGAGATAGAGATTCCCCAATCACTGCACATCTCTTTGGGCACTAGCCACCATCAGAATATATATTTTCACTTAATCTGGGGCAAAATGGAATTGCAGGAATCAAAAACATATTATTACTTTTAGAAGTTGAGCACCTAAGTGTTCATTTCGCCACTTGGTACATATATTTTTAGGCTCTTTTCTATATTCCTCACCCTGGCCAAATGAGAATGAGTACAGTAACATCTTTTCACATTCTCTGTAAGGATACGAGTCCCACTCCCATCTACCTCACTCCCTATAAAAGAAATTAATTAAAGACAAAAAAAAAAACAAGCAGAGGAAATTAAATTATCTCTATTAGTAGATGAAAAGATGGTTTACTTGGAAAACAACAGAATTGCCAAAGAAATAATTTAGATAAATAATAGCTTAAGTATAAGATATATGAATTCATATGGGGTATTAACATTTCTAAATAAAATAGCAAAATTGAGGAAGAAATAATTGAAATGCAAATTAATTTAAAATCACTGTAAAGTATCTAAATATCTAAATCAGGTTATCAAAATAGATAAAATTTGTCAATGCAATTTCATTTTTACAGAAATATAAACAATAAATGGAATATTCAAGTATATAGTTAAGATCTTATAAAATAAAATGAGGTTACTAACATTCTATTTTACTTTTAATGTTAGAATTATTTTATAGAACTATGCAAAAATTATACTGTAATTTATCTTATGCAATGAAAGCTTGGGAATCTTAAAAATTCCTTTTCCCTTGTGTCCCCTTCCTTTCACTGATCATTTCTTCTTGAAACTTCCATTTTAGGGAAGGGACTGAATGAGACATGCTTGGTTGGTTTCTTTTCTCTCTCTCTCCATCTCTGTCTCTGTTTCTCTGTCTCTCCCCACCTCTCTCTTTCTCTCTCTTCCCCCTTCCCTCCCTCCCTCCCTTTCTCTCTCTTCTCTCTCTCTCTCTCTCTCTCTCTCTCTCTCTCTCTCTCTCTCTCTCTCTCTCTCTCTCTGATTGTTGTCTCTTGTTTCTGTGGACTTCTTCTGTCACCATATCCAGCTTTCCTTTTATGTGGAAAGGGTCCTTTGTCCCTGTATTACTTTCCTCTGATAAGGCAGTTCTTTCCAGAACCTTCATGTGAAGGACCCAGATCAGCTAAGTTCACTTGTTCATTATTCTCTGGGACACACTCTTGATTCTCAGGCTTTTAACTTCATCATCTCCCCTATCCCTAATTTCCTGTTTCTTTTTGTTGTTATTATGTTACTAAATCTTATCAGAATATAATGTCCTTGAGGAGAGGTATTATCTTTATGATTCTATTTATATCTTTACTGCCTAGCACAGTGCCTTTTACATAGGGAGTGATCATTAACTTAAGGAAAATAAATGAAAATAGTGGGATTGTTAAGAGAAATAGCATATCTAGACCTTGAACAATTTTCAACAAAGAAATCTTCAAATAGAAACAGCGAAGTTAATCACTTAGACAGACAATCAAAAAATTAAATAAAATTGAACTCAGAAGTCTGTTATTTAATAATATTAAGCACATAAACAATTTGTGGAAAGAGTATCTATTCAACAATAGATTCTGGGAAAACTGGAAAGCAGTTTGTGAAAATAAAGATTTAGACCAGTATCTAGCACCATGACACAATAGGTTCCAAATAAATATATTATCTAAATATAAAAAAGCTATATTATTATGTATATGTGTATACACATAAATATACACATGCATAGCAATCTATTTTCTATATAAATACACTTTTTGTGTATTTATAAATGCTATCCTCTGATGGTGACACTCTCATAAAAGATAAAAAAGGCATCAGCAACAGGTGGAAAGAACACTTCAGTCAGCTTCTCAACCGACCCTCTTCAGTCGACCAAAGCGCCCTTGACCAGATCCCCCAAAACCTCACCATTGAACAACTTGACGTCCCTCCTTTAATAGAGGAAGTCCAAAAAGCCATTAAATAAATGAGTGCAGGCAAGGCACCCGGTAAATACGGGATCCCAACTGAGGTGTACAAGGCCTTAGATGGAAAGGTGCTCCAGGCACTCCACATAGTGCTGACAGCATATGGGAAGAGGAAGACATGCCCCCAGAACTCAGAGATGCCTCCATCGTAGCCCTATACAAGAACAAAGGCTCACGAGCAGCCTGTGACAACTAAAGAGCCATCTCACTACTCTCCACTGCTGGAAAGATCCTCGCCCGTGTTATACTCAACAGACTCCTGCCATCTGTTTCAGAGCAGAACCTGCCTGAATCACAATGTGGCTTTCCGACCAGATCGCAACACCATCGACATGGTCTTCACGGTGAGGCAAATGCAGGAAAAATGCCTTGAGCAGAACCTGAGTCTCTACATTGTCTTCATAGACCTGACAAAGGCGTTCAACACAGTGAACAGGGACGCATTGTGGGTGATCCTCAGCAAGCTCAGTTGCCCAGCAAAATTTGTCAAACTGATCCAGCTCTTTCATGTCGACTTGACAGGGGAAGTCCTATCTGGTGGATAGACTTCGGATCGCTTCAACATCTCCAATGGCGTGAAACAAGGCTGTGTCCTCGCTCCGGTACTATTCAACCTATTTTTCACCCAAGTATTATGACATGCTGTGATGGATCTAGACCTGGGTGTCTACATCAAATACCGACTGGATGGCTCACTATTCCACCTTCGCCACCTGACTGCAAAAACAAAGACAACAGAGAGACTCATCCTGGAAGCTCTCTTCGCAGATGACTGTGCTCTCGTGGCCCACCAAGAAAATAATCTCCAAACCATTGTGGACAGGTTCTCCACCGCAACAAAACTGTTTGGCCTGACGATCAGCCTCAGCAAAACAGAGGTGCTGTTCCAACCTGCACCAGGGAGGCCAACTAACCAGCCGTGCATTACAATCGACGGCACGCAGCTTTCTAACATCAACACTTTCAAGTACCTGGGCAGCACCATCGCCAACGACGGGTCCCTAGACCACGAGATTAATGCCAGGATCCAAAAGGCCAGCCAGGCACTCGGGCGGCTGCGCTGCAAAGTCCTCCAACACAGAGGTGTAAGCACTGCGACGAAGCTCAAAGTGCACAACGCAGTGGTCCTCAGCTCGCTCCTGTATGGTGGCGAGACATGGACACTGTACCAGAAGCACATGAAACAGCTGGAGCAATTCCACCAACACTCCCTCCGGTCAATCATGAGGATCCGATGGCAGGACCGAATCACCAACCAGGAAGTCCTCGACAGAGCCAACTCCACCAGCATCGAAGTCCTGGTCCTCAAAGCCCAGCTACGATGGTCTGGACACGTCATCCGCATGGACCCACAGCGAATACCAAGACAGCCATTCTACGGTGAACTGTCAGCTGGACTCAGGAAAAAAGGTCGACCAAAGAAAAGATTCAAGGATCAGCTAAAGTCCAACTTGAAGTGGGCTGGCATGACACCAAAGCAACTAGAACTCGCTGCCTCTGACAGAAGCAGCTGGAGAACCCACATTCACCATGCCGCCGCCACCTTTGAAGATGAGCAACGTCGACGTCTTGCCGCTGCGCGTGAACGCCGACACCAGGCCACAACTGCACCTCCCGTAACAACTGGCGTCCCATGCCCCATGTGCCACAAACTGTGTGCCTCAGCCTTTGGACTCCAAAGACACATGAGGGTACATCAATAGATGACAATGCACAAAGACAATTGTCATTCTTGGTCACCAAAATACTACTACACATGCATAGCAATCTATTTTCTATATAAATACACATGCATGCATATAGAAAATAGAAGTTACATTTCACAAGTATGTCTAGGGGGAAATTTTTTAAACTAGAGATGGGGTACACTGGGGAGGAAACAAATATTTTCAGTTATAAAACATATAAAAGCTTTTGAGTAAGTAATTCTAATGGAGCTACAATATGAAGAGGAATTATTAATTGAAGAAAAACAAATTCTAGCATCAAATAACCCTAACAATGGATTGATGTCCAACACATACAAGTATTTGGAAGAAATAAATGACCAAAAGCCATTAGTAATAAATAAGTGGGGAGTGAGGACAGCTGGTTAGCTCAGTGGATTGAGAGTCAGACCCACAGATGGGAGGTCCTAGGTTCAAATCTGGCCTCAGATACTTCCAAGCTGTGTGACCCTGGGCAAGTCACTTAACCCCCATTGCTTAGCCCTTACCACTCTTCTGCCTTAGAACCAGTACCGAGTATTGAATCTAAGATGGAAGGTAAGGGTTTAAAAAAAAGAAAGAAGTGGTCCCAGGATATAAACAATTTTTAAAAGAATAGCAAAAAATTAAAAACCATATGAAAGATTTCTTTGTCACTAAGAGAAATGTTGCTTAAAACATCTCCAAGAATTCACTCACATATAGCAAATTGGGACATAAATAGAAAGAGTGAGTGAGAGAGATACAATGTAAGAATACTATAATATTGAAATGTCTGCAATATTCCAGGAATACTAACATACTGTTCATAGAGTGTGAATTGGGTTATTTTGGAAAACAAGCAATCAATATTTATTAAGCACTTTTGTGTCAGGTACTGAGATAGAAATTATATGAGAAAAATGGGTAACGATTTTATACCATTTGACTAAGAGATTCCAGTGTAGTTCACATCCCCCCCAAAAAAAATAACAAACACAAAGGAAAAATAAAACATTTGCATGTATGCCAAAATATTTGTGGTAACCCTTCATATGGCACGGAAGAACTGGCAGTGACTAAATAAACTGATGTGTGAATGTTTTATTTCTATCCTTCCACTGCTCTTCTTTCCTCCCTGGTTAATCATATCACATTAGTATACCTTGCCCTTCAGATTGGAGGACTTAGAGGACAGAGCTAGGAATTCCTCTCTCGTCATCTAAGGAGCAGACATGGGTAAAACAAGACCCCCATTTCCTACCTGACTGTACTTAGTTTGGACTTCTTTGACTTCTCTACTATTCTCCCATACATCTCTCTTCTCTTTTGCAGTGTGTGTATGTGTGTATGTGTTTTGTTTTCTTTCATCAGACCACAAGATCTGGGAAGGAGGGGATTTTCTTATTTTCTTGTTTTTATCCCTAGCTTTTTAAAGTATTTGGCATACAGTAGGTACTTAATAAATATTGATTGATTGAGTTTTCCTATTTTTCCTTTCTTTCCTTTTTTTTACTACAAATTTAAGTATGTTTGTGTTTTTTTTTTTTAGTTTTTAAACATTATTTTATTTGGTCATTTTCATACATTATTCATTGGAAACAGAGATCATTTTCTTTTCCTCTCCAACCCCCTCCCCCGCAACCCCTCCCCTAGCTGACGCACGATTCCATGGGGTATCACATTTGTCCTTGTTCTGAACCCATTTCCATGTTGTTGGTGTTTGCGTTAGGGTGCTCATTTAGCATCTCTCCTCAGACATGTCCCCTCAATCCCTGTAGTCAAGCAGTTGCTTTTCCTCAGTGTTTTTACTCCCACAGTTTGTCCTCTGCTTAAGGACAGCATTTTTTCTCATAGATCCCTGGAGATTGTTCAGGATCACTGCATTGCCATTAATGGAGAAGTCTATTATGTTTGATTGTACCACAGTGTATCTATCAGTCTCTGTGTACAATGTTCTCCTGGTTCTGCTCCTTTCACTCTGCATCACTTCCTGGAGGTTGTTCCAGTTTCCATGGAATTCCTCCACTTTATTATTCCTTTTAGCACAATAGTATTCCATCACCAACATATACCACAATTTGTTCAGCCATTTCCCCAATTGAAGGACATCCCCTCATTTTCCAATTTTTGACAACCGCAAAGAGTGCAGCTATGAATATTCTTGTACACGTCTTTTTCCTTATTTTCTCTTTGGGGTACAAACCCAGCAGTGCTATGGCTGGATCAAAGGGCAGACAGTCTTTTATTGCCCTTTGAGCATAGTTCCAGATTGTCTTCCAGAATGGTTGGATCAATTCACAACTCCACCAGCCATGCATTAATGTCCTAACTTTGCCACACCCCCTCCAGCATTCATTACTTCCCTTTGCTTTCATGTTGGCCAATCTGCTAGGTGTGAGGTGACACCTCAGAGTTGTTTTGATTTGCATCTCTCTGATTATAAGAGATTTAGAACACTTTTTCATGTGCTTATTAATAGTCTTGATTTCTTTAACTGAAACTGACTATTCATGTTCCTTGTCCATTTATCAATTGGAGAATGGCTTGATTTTTTGTACGATTGATTTAGTTCTTTGTAAATTTGAGTAATAAACCTTTGTCTGTGGTTTTTGTTATGAAAAATGTTTCCCAATTTGTTGCTTCCCATCTAATTTTAGTTACATTGGTTTTGTTTGTACAAAAACTTTTTAACTTGATGCAGTCAAAATTATTTATTTTACATTTTTTGACTCTTTCTAAGTCTTCCTTGGTTTTAAATTCTTTCCCTTCCCAAAGGTCTGACATGTATCCTATTCTGTGTTCACCTAATTTACTTATAGTTTTCTTCTTTATATTCAAGTCATTCACTCATTCTGAGTTTATCTTGGTGTAGGGTATGAGGTATTGATACAAACCTAATCTTTCCCACACTGTCTTCCAATTTTCCCAGCAGTTTTTATCAAATAGTGGATTTTTTTCCCCAAAAGTCGGGGTCTTTGGGTTTGGCATAAACTGTCTTGCTGAGGTCATTCACCCCAAGTCTATTCCACTGATCCTCCTTTCTGACTCTAAGCCAGTACCAAATTGTTTTGATGACCAATGCTTTATAATATAGTTTGAGATCTGGGACTGTAAGGCCACCTTCCTTTGTATTTTTTTTTTCATTATTTCCCTGGTTATCCTTGATCCTTTGTTCTTCCAAATGAACTTTGTTATGGTTTTTCTCTAATTCAGTAAAAAAAACGTTTTTTGGAAGTTCAATGGGTACAGCACTAAATAGATAGATAAGTTTGGGTTGGATGGGCATTTTTATTATGTTATCTCGTCCCACCCATGAGCAATCAATGTTTTTCCAATAGTTTAGATCTAGTTTTCATTGTGTGGAGAGTGTTTTGTAGTTGTGTTCATATAGTTCCTGTGTTTGTCTCGGAAGACAGATTCCTAAGTATTTTATTTTCTCTAAGGTGATTTTGAATGAGATTTCTCTTTCTAATTCTTGCTGCTGAGCTGTATTGGAAATATATAGAATATATATAAGCTGATGACTTATGGCGGGGTTATTTTGTATCCTGCAACTTTGCTAAAGTTGTTGATTTTTTCAACTAGCTTTTTAGTTGATTCTCTAGGATTCTTTAAATAGACCATCATATCATCCTCAAAGAGCAATAACTTGGTCTCCTCCTTGCCTATTTTAATGCCTTCAATTTCATTTTCTTCTCTAATTGCTACTGCTAGTGTTTCTAGTAGCATGTTAAATAATAGAGGTGATAATGGACATTCTTGTTTCACTCCTGATCTAATTGGGAATGCATCTAGTTTATCCCCATTGCAGATGATGTTGGCTGATGGTTTTAGATATATACTGTTTATTATTTTTAGGAAAAACCCTTTTATTCCTATACTTTCCAGTGTTTTCAATAGGAATGGATATTGTATTTTCTCAAAGGCTTTTTCTGCATCTATTGAGATAATCATGTGATTTTTGTCGATTTTCTTGTTAATAAGGTCAATTATATGGATGACTTTTCCTTGGCCTATAGTTTTCTTTCTCTCTTTTTAACCTGCCTGTCTTTGGGATCAGTACCACATTTGTGTCGTAAAAAGAATTTGGTAGAACCGCCTCTAGGCTTATTCTGTCAAATAGTTTGTATAATATTGGAATTAGTTGTTCTTTGAATGTTTGATAGAATTAATTTTTGAATCCATCTGGACCTGGGGGTTTTTTCTTTGGGAGTTCTTTGATGGCTTGTTCAATTTATTTTACTGATATGGGGTTGTTTAGGTAATTTATTTCTTCTTCTTTTAGTCTAGGCAATTTATATTTCTCTAAGTGTTCATCCATATCACCGAGATTGCCATATTTCTTGCCATATAATTGGGCATAGTAGTTTTTAATGATTGCGTTAATTTCCTCTTCATTAGAGGTGAGGCCTCCCTTTTCATCTTGTATACTGTCAATATGATTTTCTTCTTTCCTTTTTATAATTAGATTGACTAGTACTTTGTCTATTTCATTTGTTTTTTCAAAGTACCAGTTTCTAGTCTTATTTATTAAATCAATAGTTCTTTGACTTTCAATTATAGTAATTTCTCCTTTGAGTTTTAGGATCTCTAATTTAGTCTTCATCTGAGGATTTTTAATTTGTTCACTTTCTAGTTTTTTAATTTGCATGCCCAATTCATTGACATCTTCCCTTCCTAATGTGTTTATATATGAACTTAAGGATATAAATTTCCCCCTGAGTATTGCTTTGACTGCATCCCATAGGTTTTGAAAGGATGTCTCACCATTGTCATTTTCTACAATGAAGTTATTAATTGTTTCTTTGATTTGTTCTTTAACTAGCCGGCTTTGGAGAATCATAGTGTTTAATTTCCCATTAATTTTTTATTTATCTCTCCGTGTACCCATACTAATTATTATTTTCATTGCATTGTGGTCTGAGAAGGTTGCATTTATTATTTCTGCCCTTTTTCACTTGTTTGCAATGATTTTGTGCCCTAATACATGGTCAATTTTTGTGAATGTACCATGTGCTGCTCAAAAGATGGTATATTCCTTTTTGTCGCTATTTATTTTTCTCTACATGTCTATTAACTCTAATTTTCATTCGCTTCTCTCACCTCTTTCTTATTTATTTTTTGGTTTGATTTATCTAGTTTGGATAGAGGAAGGTTCAGATTTCCCACTAGTATAGTTTTTCTATCTATTTCATCCTTGAGATCCTCTAGTTTCTCTTTAGTAATTTGGATGCTATGCCATTTGGTGCATACATATTGAGTACAGATATTTCCTCATTGTCTATACTGCCTTTTATCAGGATGTAATTACCTTCTCTATCTCTTTTAACTAGATTTATTTTTACTTTGACTTTGTCAGATATCATGATTGCGACTCCTGCCTTCTTTTCATCAGTTGATGCCCAATAGATTTGGCTCCATCCTCTTACTTCCACCCTATGCATATCTACCTTCCTCATGTGTGTTTCTTGCAGACAGCATATAGTAGGGTTTTGGATTCTAATCCACTCTGTTATTTGCTTGCGTTTTATGGGTGAGTTCACTCCATTCACATACAGAGTTATGATTACTAGCTGTGTATTTCCAAGCATTTTGATTTCTACTCCTGGTCCTGCCTTTTCTTCTTTCACTATTTCCTTCTACACAAAAGTTTATTTATAATCAGTCCCCCTAGTTCCCACCCTTCTTTTATTTCCATTTTTACCCCCTCCCTTCTTATTCCCTCCCTTATTCCCCCCCACCCTTTCCCTCCCTTGCACTGCTTCCCTCCCACCAGTCCGTTTGTTACCCTTCTACTCCCTTATAGGGTGCAAATCCATTCTCTGCCCCAATGGATTGGATTGTTTTTGACTCTTTGGGTCAGTTTCAAAGTACCTAAGAGTTGAGTATTTACTATCTCTAGCCACTTTACCCGTCCAGTGTATCGATGTTCTCCCCTCTCCTGCCATGAGGTTCCTTGTGACATATAAATTTACACCCATTGGTTTTTTTTCCCATTTCTTTTAGAATTAACCTCTTTTTTTAGCCCTGGTTGTGTATACACACACACACACACACACACACACACACACACACACACACACACACATATATGTATTTATGCATGCATATATCTATATACCTATTTATGTCTTGTCTTTTCATCCTATACAGTTTGTCACTGTTCCCTCTAAGTGTAATTCTTCTAGCTGCCCAGGTGATAGCAACAGATATTAAGAGTTACCAATGACCTCTTTTCTTATAGGGATACACATCATTTTAACTTATTGAGTCCCTTAAAATTTGTTGTTGTTGTTGTTTTGTTTTGTTTTTCTTTTCCCCCTCTTTTTTAATTACCTTTTGATGATTCTCTTGAGTTCTGTGCTTGGGCATCAAATTTTACGATCAGGTCTGGTCTTTTCTTTATGAATGCTTGGAATTCTTCTATTGTGTTGAATGACCATACTTTCGCCTGTAGGAATATAGTCAGATTTGATGGGTATTTGTAGACCTAGTTCCCTTGCTTTCCAGAATATCATATTCCATGCCTTTTGGTCCTTCAGTGTATATGCAGCCAGATCCTGTGTTATCATCACTGTGGTTCCATGGTATCTGAATGGCTTCTTCTTGGGAGCTTGTAATACATTTTCTTTGGTCTGATAGTTTTTTAATTTAGCTATAACATTCCTGGGTGTTGTCAGTTGGGGTTTAAATATAGGAGGTGATCTGTGGATTCTTTCAATCTCCACTTTTACCTCTTGCTCTAGGATATCGGGACAGTTTCCTGAATAATTTCCTGTAGTATTATGTCCAGGCTTTTTCTTTTGGCATGGTCTTCTGGTAGATCAATAATCGTTAAATTGTCTCTTCTTGAACAATTTTCTAAATCGTCTATTTTGTGAATGAGATGCTTCATATTTTCCTCAACTTTTTCATTCTTTTCATTTTGTTCTATAGTGTCCTGCTGCCTTGTTAGATAACTTAATTCCAGTTCTTGTATTCTGGTTCTTAAAGACTGGATTTCATCTCTGGCTTTTTGGTCATCCTTTTCATTCTGGTCTGATTTTCTCTGAAGGTTGTCTTTCAACCTCTTTACCTCATTTTTCATCTCCCTTGACTCATCTTTCATCCCCTTTGCCTCATTTTTCAGCTGGTTGATTTTGGATTTCAAGATACTCTTTTCTCCTTTTTTGTTCAAGTGCCTCTGTTTCTAGATGATTTATCTTAATTTTTATGTTCTTCTCCCAATTGCCTTCAACCTTTCTTAATTGTGTTTTGAGTTCTTCCATAGCCTGTATCTAATTTGCTGGGATATCTGATTTATCGTTTGCTGATCTCTCCCTCTCTGTTCTGTTTGCTAAGTAGAAGCTGTCTATTGTAGTTTCTTTCTTCTTTTTCTGTTGTTTGCTCAAATTCACCCTTTTTTACTCCTGTATTTGTCTGTGCTCTTGCTCCTCTCATTTTTTTGGATTTGGGGGCTTCTGTCAGTCTCTGCTCTTGGAGCTTTAACAGGAGATCTCCCGGTGTAGTCTCTGGTGGTGGGTTGTTGTATTTTGATCTTCCCTGTCCTCTGGAGGCTTTTGATTGGAATAATGTCCACCAGTCAATGAGGATAGGTGTGGAGCCTGGGCTTCCCTGAGTTCTGGAGACTTTTGATGGGATTAAGTTCAGCTTAGTTGGGCTGGGTGTGCTCTTAGTCCAAAACTTCCTGGAAGGCTGGAGCAAATATGGAAGATCTCCACAGCTCTGGCCAGGCTGCCAGGTCTATGCTCCCTCTCTAGCTCCTTCACCACCATCTGTGTTGGATGCTCTGAACTTGGCCAGCTCTGCTCACAAGGTATGCCCTTCAGACCAGCACCTTTGCCCTTCCAGAAGTTCCCACTGCTGCTGGAAAATCAGTGCTCTGGGTGGTGGGGTGGGGAGGATCCTGGGACCTTCCTTCTGTCTTCCCCTTAAAACTGAGTGTCCTCAGATTCCGGCTTTTCAGGGGGCATACCTTTTGAATTAAGTCCAGCAGGAGTGTTCCTTGGCTCTGTCTTGTTGTTAAGTTTGATTTTCAGTCCCCTGGGAGCATTCAGTTTGTGATTGGTTAGGAAGGGTATTCAGAGGTCTGAACTTCTGCTCCTTCCAGGCCGCCATCTTGACTCTGCCTCCAGATTCATGATTTAATAGTAGAAGAAACTCAATGAGGAAATTCCCTCTTCCAATGCATACTGACACTTGTGGGATAAGCATCTGGTCTGGAACTTGTAGTTTAGAAAGTAGCCTAGGGCATCGTGATATCAGATAACTTTAGAACTATCACAAAGATAATACCTTCGAGGTGGTATTTGAACTATGGTCTTCCTAACCTCAAGGCAAATGATCTATCTATTATATCATAATTCTTTTTATGTACTTCTATAAAAAGAAAAAATAGATATTCCTAGCAATATAATCAAAGAAACTGAGATTAAAAGTTAAATGTTCATGGTCAAGATTAATATATAAATATGAATGTCTTTCTTTTGAAGACTAAGGACTTCACATAACCATGGAAAAATATTCCAAAAACTATAATGAAATTCAGTGAGATAAATGTACTTCATCAAAGGAATATTCCCTTTAAAACGAGCTATTTTAAAACTTGTTATTTGGGGGAGGAATGTGCACTACACTGGAATCTCTGAGTCAAATGGTATAAAATTTTTTACCCATTTTTCTCACATAATGTCAATCATAATACCTGACACAGAAGTGCTTAATAAATATTTTAAGACTGTATATTTGAGTTGCATATACTATCAGACACATTGATATACTGATTAGTTTTCTTTGCTATTTTCTTTTTCTTTCTTTTTAAATAAGAGAAAGCTATTGTTGTAGTATGGGGTAAGATTTATCTGTAAGGGATTCTGAAATATAAAACATGAATAAAATTGAAAACAAATATAGATGTTTATATTACTATTCCATTTCCTGGGGTTAGTTATGACCTATTGTTCCTTTCTGATTGAAATCTTTAATTATCCATTCTAGTTTGTGGTCCTAAACAAATTTGATAAACATGTCATTTATCTATTCATCAAAGTCAGTGATCAAGACACTTGACAGAAATCCTCAGGATTTTTTTAGAGTGATGCCTACAGAATAATATAAATTTGAATAAACAACACACACTGGACACTATTTTTCAATCAACTAAAAATCCAATTCACTGTAATATTATTTAATTCCACTTTCTTCATCTTCTCTACAAGCATGCCATGATCCACTCTATCAAATACATTACAAAAATGAAAATGCATTAAATATACATAATATCTTTCCATCAGTCTATTTAGTCTATCTAAGAAGGTACTTGCATCATTTGATGTCAATAAATCTGTGATGGCTTTCTTTCCCAATACTCAAAAACTATGTTCTTGAATTTTGCCAGGAATGGATGTAAAGCCAATTGGTATATATTTAATGCCCTCTAACTAGATTTTCTATGTATTCATTTTTACAATGTTAAGTATAATAAAATTCCTTAAATGTAGGAATAATGTATTAGCTTTTGTAACCTTACAAAAGTCATTGAACTACAATGCACATAAAAAGAATTAAATATTTGTTTGTTTGGCTTCTTGACTATCTCTAAAATCATAAAAAATAGACATGTTACCATCACAGAAATTTGAGGAGGGACTTAAATGTCCATAATATAGTATGAACATTATGTAAGTTACTAGCAAAATATTTTTGAAGAAAATGTTTGACTTATTTTAAGAACATAGATTAAGGCACCTTGGAGTCTACCTAGTCCAATTTCTACATTTTATAATAACAGAAACAGATTGAATGTTGTGTCCAATGTTAAGATTAATATGAATATATTTCTGTTGAAGACTAAGGCCTCCTCCCACATCCCACATGGAAAGAAAACCCCAAAACTTAAGGGAATTCAGCAAGATAAATGTGTTTCATCCTAGGAATATTCTCTTTCATACCAACTTTTCAAGATTGTATATCATGAGTTAATTAGGAAGAGAGGACAGCTCTTGGCATGTAGAATACCAAGCCAGAGGCTGTCAAACTATGGAAAATAAAGTGTTCTAATAGAAAATCTGTCAGAAGAAGAAAAAAAAATTATGGCTGTCATTTAAATGTGAAATGTAGAAGCCTTGGGGAAAAAAGGCACACACACACACACTTATATATGCCAACATATAAATATCTATTACATATTCTGATTAGCTTGTATCCTTCGACCTAATATATAAAGATAGAGAACACATAGATTTTGGAAAATTCAACTTTGACACCAAATAGATAGAGGCAAAGGATTATTTTCCAAATCTTCTTTTGTGTTCATAAAAAATAAGACGTCGCTAAAATATTCTCTGCCATGGTATGGCTCAGTTTTGTGGTTTATAAAACATTTTCATTCAAAACAAACACTTGCCATTTCTTTTCACTGATGATCTTTGGTTTTCCCACAGCTCACCACTAACAGAACTAGGAAGGGTCAAAGTTTGGACTTAAATCTAGCTCTGTTGATTCTAAGTTATAAGCTGAATCCAAACTGTCTGTCAACTTAATCACTGACTTTTGTAGCATACTTCCCAATTTCCAAAGTGCTTTAGAATACCTCATTTGAATCTCACCACAACCCTGTGAGGTAAGATGAAAAAGAAAGGTTTCAAAGTCATTCAAGGGGGAGAAAAAGCTATTGGTAGAATTTATTAAAAATAAGTTGTGTATCTTAGCTGGAATAATTGTAAACTATTGGAATTCTAAATACATTTCAAGTTCAAAATGTCTAAAATTAAGCACAGTATGTTACTGTCTGGGAGTGAGAACTGTGGGAGTGACTGTACCGGGAATAATGATAGTGAATCAATGCCAGCTTGGAGAGAGACCTCCTCCCTAAGGCAGAACCTGACAGTAATAGAGGGTATTGTCCCAAGAATAGCAAAGGGTGTCACTCCAACTGAAACTCATTAATTCTCTTTGCACCAATCCCCAAACTTCATAATTCTTTGTAAGAGAGAACCTAGAGGCTTCTTGCCACTTTTCAGCAGAGAAAGAAACCAAGGTTTGTTTTGCATACATTTGCCTGCTTTTCCATGCTGAGGAGGAAATTATTTGTTAATAAGTAACATGAGCATCAGGATGTACATGTGGTCTTGGTTTCCAGTGGGCAGGAAATTAGAAATCTACCTGGAAAGGCAGAAGCAGCAGGTCACTCTTCCATGGAGATTAAAAGAGACTGACAAAGTGTAAATAAAACTCATTGCCAGCCAGATTTCCTCTTAGTCAATTGTATATTACTGCTGTTAGTTTCCTATTCAGCCCTTCTGTTACCGGTTCTTCTCAATTGTGAGAAAGTAGAGAGAGAAGTTTAAGTTCAGTTGTTGAGAAGAGGAGTGAGTAAAATTGTTGAAGCATATGCCAAAGCCCCCTTTAGGGAAAAGTTTGAACCTGGATGAAGGAAAGACTAGAATGAAGTTCCAAGTAAAGATATAACCTGGCATAAAGGCATAAAGATTGTAAAACAATGTACATAATCAGAATAGTTTAGATAACACAAATACAGCCCAAACCCCTTATTTTCACAGATGAGAGAAGGGAAGTCTAGGGAGATTCAAACTAATCTTTACAAGTTAGATTTAATTTGAGAATCCTGACTCTAAACCTAGTGTCGTTTCCTTTCTGTCAATTCATCTCCAGAATCTTAGGATAAAAAATGCTTACAAGTGAATTCTACCAAACATTTAAAGTTCTACTAAACTCAATATTCAATAAATATTTAAAATAACAGATAAAGAAACAATTTTACCAAACTTTTCTTGTGAATCAAATATGGTGCTAAATATCTAAGCCAGAGAGAACAAAAACAGAGAAAGAAAATTGTAATTTAATTAATTTAATAAGAATGCAGATGCAAAATTCTTAAATAAAATCCTAACTAAGAAACTACAATGATATGTCACAAAGATAATATATTACAGCCAAATGAAATACAAAACCAGGAATGTAGAAGTGGCTTAATATAATGAAAAGTATCAACATGCCTGAAATTTCAATAAAAAAGTAATAAAAACCACAAGATTATGCCAATAGATGCAGAAAAAGCCTTTGACAAAATACAACACTCATACCTATTAAATTATAGCTATAAATAGATTTTTTTCTTTAAGTGATATGAAAAATCTACAAGCAAACATCATTTGCAATAGAAAGAAGCTAGAAGTCTTCCCAATAAGATCAAGAGTGAAACAAAGATATCTATTATTACTATTATTATTTAACAGCATTAGAAATGCTGACAACTGAAATGAGAAAAAAGTTAAAAAAAAGTAAATTGAAAAAATTATAATGGGCAAAGAGGTAATAAAACTATCTCTTTTTCAAAATGAAATGACAATGTATCGAAAATTCTAGAGGTTCAACTAAAAAAGTTAATTGAAACTATCAATAATCTTAGCAAAGAAGCAGCATATAAAATAAACCAACATGAAGTCATAAGCATTTCTACATATTATTAACAAAGTCATTCAAGAAGATATAGTAAGAGATAACATACTTAAAATAATCACTGATAGAGTAATATACCTGGGGGTATGCCTGCCAAAACAAATCCAGGAACTACATGAAAATAATTATAAATTAATTTTACATAAAAAATCAGATCTAAATAATTAGAGAAATATTCACTATTCATGGATGGGCAAAGTCAATATAATTAAAATGAAAATCCTACCTAAACTAATCTATGTATTCAAGACCATCCAAAATAAATTACCAAAATTATTTCATTAAATTAGAAAAAATAAAATCCATTTGGAAAAATAAATGATAAAGTATATCAAAACCATCAATAAAAATGGAAAGGAAGAACATTTATCTAACTATACCCAATTTAAAATTGTAAATACAGGGGTAATTATCAAAAAAATCTAGTAATGATTAAGAAAAAGAAAGGTAGATTGGTGGAACAGATCAGTCATACAACAAATAGCAATATAAGATTATAGTAACCTTCCATTTGACAAAAGCATAAATCCATGATTTGGGAGAAGAAACCATAATTTAGTAAAAATTGTTATAAAAACTGGAAAGTAGTTTGACAGAACTGATTATAGACTAAAATCTTACAATTCACTATTCAGTAAGAGAAGATCAAAATGGATATATTAACTAGACATAAAAGGAGATATTTAAGTAAATTAGAAAAACAGTGAACATATTACCTATCAGATTTGTGTAAAAGAGGGGAATTCATGAGTCATCAAGAGATGGAAGATATTGTGAAATAAAAAATGGATAATTTGGGGTATAGTAAATTGAAAAGTTTTTGTATGAATAAAAAAAACTGCCAAGATTAGAAGGATAGCAGAAAATTGGGGGAAAGTTTTCATAGACAGTTTCTCAGATAGCTTTCTCCTACCTAAAATATACAGAGAAATTTGTCAAATTAATAAAAATAAGAATTATCCCCCAATGATAAATGGGCAAAAGATATGAGCAAACGATTTTCAGATGAAGAAATCAAAGACATATATAGGTATTTTTTAAAAAATCTTCTAAATCACTACTAATTAGAAAAATACAAACCAAAACAATTTTGAGATATCACCTCACATCCATCAGAGTGGCTAAACACTGTTTTTGTTCTCTCTGGCTTAATGGGAAAATAGGATTACTAAAATATTGTCAGTGGAACAATGAACTGATCCAACCTTTCCAGAGAGCAATTTGAAACTACACCCAGAGTTATAAATCTGTGTATACCCTCAGAGACAACAATACCATTGGTGAGTCTTTCCCCCAAGGAGATCAGAGAAAAAGGAAAAGAGTTCATATGTTTCAAAATATTTGTTTCAGTTCTCTTTGTGGTAGCAAAGAATTGGAAATCAAAGGGATGCCTATCAATTTGGGAATTTCTAAACAAGTTATGATATATGATTATGATGTGTTACTGCTGTGCCATAAAAAGAGAGGAAAAGGCCAATTAAAAACAAATCTTAAAAAAAACGTCATAGGATAATGAACAGTAAAATGAGTAGAACCAAGAGAACATTATATACAGCTACAGAATCAATACTGGAGAAATAAATTGTGAATATTACCTCTAGAGTTTGAACTGAAAAGTGAAAATATGAAATCTATAATTTGTATGAACTTATTGGTGTCCCAGACAATACTGTCTATGATATAAGGAGAGTAAAAAGCAGCTGGGACACACGTGTATGCAATTTATTATTTTAATGTGAAGAAAAATAAGTTAAACAAGAGAGTTGTGATTTCATTTACATACATTATTATTTTGTAGATGGAAATCCTTCTTTTGTTTGGTTTTGTAAACTTTGGAATAAAATAATAAAAGATTAGAGAAAAAATAAATAATTTGCAAAAAAAAGTACTTTCATTTGGATATTGATTTCATTATCCAAGATCTCTTACATGCCAAACCTGATAGTCATTTTACAACTCAACATTAGTCCTTATATTCAGCTTTTAGTCATTAATTGTGGCAGATCATTCAAGGCAGCATCCTTTGGTCATTCTTTATACCAGTGCACCCTTCTCCCTGGCTCTCTGATATATTCCATGTGGATCATAATTTTGTTAGCTGGATAATAATTGCAGGAGAATGATTCAGGGTGAAATACACTATTGGGTTTCTAAGTCATCATCTTATTTATGCACTTCTAATTGCAATGGTCCAGCTTCTTCTCTCTGGGTTTGATTCTATTGCCTTTTCCCCTTTACTATTAGGAAAGGGGTGGTGCAGGACAAAAAAAATTAGCACGGTCAGAAGGCAAGGTCACAAGGGAGACTCAGCAATAGTAACCAGTTGTCAATAAGACCTGGATATTCTACAAGCAAATATTTGAATGGCTTTCAGGACACCTCACTCTATTATAGAGTATCAAGTTTGTCTCTTCTTTTTATAAGTGTCTTGTTAATGCTTATAACAATAATAATAGTAATAAAATCTCAGGGAGTCAGGCAGCCAAGACATCTTCAGCAGGAACAGAACTGAAAATTATTTCTATTCAACAAGAAGTCACATTTTTAAGACTCTTGTATCCTCAGGAATTCCTTGAATTTTATGCTAGAAAGATTCAAATCTCTATATGAATTTTTTTCCTTTTATTCTAAAATGAAAACTATGTGACACAATGTACTTCTGTTTTTAGCTTAGCCTCCAGAAACTCACTCAGAGTTAAAGATCAGTGTTTGCCTATAGTAACTAGGTCATAGTAGGTGCCTGATACCATCCAATTTTCAATTTAGAAACTTTCATTTTTTTTTCATTAGGATCCACCAGAGTTCTCACCATAGAGGAGAGCAAAAATTAGAACCTGCAATAGATCTTGAAGGGGTTCAGACATAGCAAATCACAGAAATGATTAAGATGAATTCAAAAGCTAATGTCGAAGAGCAAGGAGTTCCTGGGTCAGACGTATATATTTTTAATATTTCACATTAAAAACAATAATTTCATTGAAGAAAATGACAATGGTGAGATATCCTTTCAAACCTTATGGGATGCAACCAAAACAGTACTCAGAGGAAAATTCATATCCCTGCATGCATATATTAACAAAATAGGGAGGGCAGAGGTGAATGAATTGGACATGCAAATCAAAAAACTTGAAAGCAAACAAATGAAAAATCCCCAGAAAAAAACCATATTAGAAATCCTAAAAATTAAGGGAGAAATTAATAAAATTGAAAGTGATAGAACTATTGAACTAATAAATAAGACAAGAAGCTGGTACTTTGAAAAAAAACAAACAAAATAGACAAAGTACTGGTCAATCTAATTAAAAAAAGGAAAGAAGAAAAGCAAATTAAGAGTATCATGGATGAAAAGGGGGATCTTACCTCCAATGAAGAGGAAATTAAGGCAATCATTAAAAACTTTTTTGCCCAATTACATGGCAATAAATATGCCAATCTAGGCGATATGGATGAATATTTACAAAAATATAAATTGCCTAGACTAACAGAAGAAGAAATAGAATTCTTAAATAATCCCATATCAGAAAAAGAAATCCAACAGGCCATCAAAGAACTCCCTACGAAAATATCCCCAAGCCCTGATGGATTCACTAGTGAATTCGAACAAACATTCAAAGAACAGCTAACTCCAAAACTATACAAACTATTTGACATAATAAGCAAAGAGGGAGTTCTACCAAACTCCTTTTATGACACAAATATGGCTGATTCCAAAGCCAGGTAGATCAAAAATGGAGAAAGAAAATTACAGACCAATCTCCCTAATGAACATAGATGAAAAAATCTTTAACAGGATACTAGCAAAAAGTCTTCAGCAACTTCCGGGTAATCATGGCTGCAATATAGATGCCACACGCTTTCTCTCCCCGGAACCAAACGAAATAGACTACATCAAAGGAGCATAAAAATCATTTTTGGTGGAACAGGACTCCCCAGTACCCCACAGAGGGGAAGGTACGTGGGGCTTGAACATTTCCACACTATAATAAGGAGGAAAAGCTTGCACAGAAACGTGAACTGAGCTGCCCTCCCCCCCCACCTCCCCCACCAAACCAGAGTGAGCTACCTGAGCACTCACCGGGACAGTGAGTGAGTGGGGAATGTCTCTGTCTGGGGGGGGGGGGCACTCCAGGTTCCTTGGGATATGGGGATTGCCAGGAAAAAACATCTCAGAGCACTTTCATGGGAGAACCCGGCGCTGAGCAAGTGGGTCCACGGAGCTGTACTTGGGGTGGTTGAGCTGAACATCTGGGTAGAGCTAAATACCAGGGGTGGACCACGTGCTGATTATCTGGGCTCAGCTGAACACCTGGGCAGTTTGGATGTGATCAGGGCCCCAGGGCTCTAAGAAAACTCGGAGGCTGGGAATAACTAGTCTGAGGCAACCTAAATTCACAGAAAAACCGCCCATATCACCCAGACCCCAGACCAAAAAGGAAAGGGGAATAAAACCACTAAAGGGATGGCTCACATGGCCCAAAATCAAGCCTCCAGGAAGAAAGGGAAAAAGATGACTATTGAAAACTTTTATGGTGGAAGTACCCAAGGAAAAGAAGAGAATGAGGAGGAAATAAAAAAAAATCAGAACATGCCTCCCAAAATGGAAACTATCAACAAGCTCTGGAAGATCTCAAACTGGAACTTATGCAAAAGATGGAAAACTGGAAAGAAAAATGGGAGAAAGGGATCAGCAGTCTGACAGATAAGAATACTCAATTGGTAAAAGAGCTCAAAGCTTCCAATAGAAGGGCAGACAAAGCTGAAAAGCAAAACCAGTCCCTAATGACCAGAATTAAGCAACTCAAAGAAAGTGAGATCATAAAACAGCAAGAATCAATAAAGCAAACCCAAAAAATTAGTGAATTAGATGAAAACATAAAATATCTCACTGAGAAGGTCACGGACCTGGAAAACTGAGGGAGAAGAGACTACCTCAGAATTATTGGTCTCCCAGAAAAACAAGAGATAAACAATAAACTCAATATTATTCTACAGGAGATTATAAAAGAAAATTGCCCACAGGTTCTGGAGCAAGGGGGCAAAATAGAAATAGAAAGGGTTCATAGAATACCCTCTATACTAAATCCCCAAAAGACAACCCCTAGGAATGTAATTGCCAAATTCAAGAGCTTCCAAGAAAAGGAGAAAATCCTACAAGAAGCCAAGAAGAGGAGCTTCAGATATAAGGGGGCTCCCATAAGGATCACACATGACCTAGTGGCTAACACACTAAGAGACCGCAAAGCATGGAACACAATATTTAGAAAGGCAAGAGAGCTGGGTCTCCAACCAAGAATCAACTACCCAGCAAAACTGACTATATACTTCCAGGGGAAAGTATGGGCATTCAACAAAATAGAAGATTTCCAAGCATTTGCTAAGAAAAGACCAGAACTTAGTGGAAAATTTGATATCCAAGCACAGAAAGCAAGAGAAACATGAAAAGGTAAATATGAAAGAAAGGGAAAAGGAGATAAATGTTATCTTTTTCTTTAAGTCAAACTCTCTTCTATAAGGACTACATTTACATCAAATTATATATATATTAATATGTGGGGAAAATGTTTTGTGTAACTCTCAAAAATTGTAGCATCATAAGAGTAGTTAGAAGAAACATTCATAGGGAAAGATTGGGGCATCAAGAAGATTTGGGGAAAGTGAGGGCAAAGAAAGGAAAAGGGAGGGGGGGAACCATCAATAATACTAAGATTTACTTCAAGAAATAGGGGGTACTTAATAGAATAATCTTTCCCATATAAAGATACACATGGGAAGGGGAGGGGAAGAACTCTCATATGAGAAGGAGAGGAAGAGAGCGTGAAGTGGAATTACTTAAACCTTACTCTCAGTGAAATCAACTCTGAGAGGGAAGAACATCTAGATCCAGTGGGATCCTGAATTCTATCTCATCCATTAGGGCAAGAAAGAAATGAAAATTAAGGAGGGGGAGGGGGAAGGGAGTATAAAAAGGGAGGGGATAGAAAGGGAAGCATCTCAAGGGAGGGGACTAGGGGGACTGACCTAAAGTAAATCACTGGTTCAAAAGGAGATAGCTAAAGAAGAAGGGTCAGAACTAGGCGAAGATATGAAAATGCCAGCGAATCCACAAATGACAATCATAACTTTGACCATGTATGGGATGAACTCACCCATAAAACGTAGACAAATACAAGATTGGATTAGAACCCAAAACCCTACCATTTGTTGTCTTCAAGAAACACATATGAGGCTGGCTGACACTCACAAGGTTAGAATTAAAGGTTGGAGTAAGACCTTTTGTGCCTCAACTGATAGAAAGAAGGCAGGAATTGCAATCATGATATCTGACAAAGCCAAAGCAAAAATAGACCTGATCAAAAGGGATAGGGAAGGTAAATATATTCTGCTAAAAGGGAGTATAGACAATGAGGAAATATCACTAATCAAAATGTATGCACCAAATGGTATAGCATCCAAATTTTAATAGAGAAACTAGGAGAATTGAAGGAGGAAATAGACAGTAAAACCATATTAGTGGGAGACTTGAACCAACCATTATAAAATTTAGATAAATCAAACCAAAATATAAACAAGAAAGAGGTAAAAGAGGTGAATGAAGTCTTAGAAACATTAGAGTTAATAGACATATGGAGAAAAATAAATAGGGACAAAAAGGAATACACCTTCTTTTCAGCACCACATGGCACATTCACAAAAATAGATCATACACTAGGTCATAGAAACATGGCACTCAAATGCAGAAAAGCAGAAATAATAAATGCAGCCTTTTCAGATCACAAGGCAATAAAAATATTGATCAGCAAGGGTACATGGAGAGCCAAATCAAAAATTAATTGGAAATTAAATAACATGATACTCCAAATTCAGATAGTTAGAGAAGAAATTATAGAAACAATTAATAATTTTGTTGAAGAAAATGACAATGGCGAGACATCCTTTCAAACCTTATGGGATGCAGCCAAGGCAGTACTTAGAGGAAAATTCATATCCCTGAGTGCATATATTAACAAATTAGGGAGGACAGAGATCAAGGAATTGGAAATGCTAATAAAAAAACTTGAGAATGAACAAATTAAAAACCCCCCGAAGAAAACCATACTAGAGATCCTAAAAATTAAGGGAGAAATTAATAACGTTATTTTTATAATTAGACTTGTAAGCGGATATAAAACACTTTTTGAAGTCTCCTTTGTGATATCTGAGAACTCATTTGAAATATTAGATTTTGTTTTATTTTATATTTTGTTTATATATATATTATATTATTTTAAATAAACCCTCTGAGTCAAGGGTCAGAGGGTCAGCTTGGCTTTCTGACTGACTCCACATACTCTATCTGTCTCTGTGTCTTATTTTTTCTATGCATCTTCTGTCTTTACCTTAAACTTCCTACCCATCTTTTTCCCAGTTCTCAGCTTTACTTCTAGGTCATTAGAATGCACCTGGACATTTGTAGGGGCTGGACTTCTGCTGATCTCACTATAAATGAGGGAAAAGATCCCTTGCATGACAAACCTAATTCTCACTGTCCAATTTACCATTATTTCTCATATTCAGTTTTCAGTCATTAATGGTGGAAGCTCATTCAAAGCATTACATTTCTTATAGGATTGTTACTACCATATTCCATGAGTTGTTGTTCACCCTTCCTTCTCAAAGAGAACCAATGGTATCATAAGGTAAATTGGATTTAAATGAAGCAGCTCTATAGAAAATTATCATCCTCACTCTCTTCCAACATAATTGAATTCCAGTGGCTAAACAAAAGTCATGATGTCTCATGATGGTCTGGGATGCAATGGATGACCAAGTTCCAAGTACTTCATATAGCCTGCTTCAGCTGACTTCATGGCCATTGGAACAAATTGTTCTCAAACAACCATTTTTCCAGGGGAAATCTTCACATTCTTGAGGCTGACACATCCTCAAGCTCATTCCATTGCTAGATTTGAAGCCTATCAATTACTCTCAACCCAACTCCTAAGATAGTTTTACCAGGCTATGGCTGCTGTGTGTTATATAGTTTCTTGAAGCCACTGGTGAAAGTTGGGTGACAGGTAGATACAAAAGGTGGATGAGCAGTTCTAGAAAGGGTTCAGCTGGTCTTCATGCCAGAGGTGCTAGTCTTCAATAAACACCCCATAATCCCTCCCATTAAAATTCCAGCACAAATTAATCTGTCTGATGAGTACTGTACCAAGACAAATAACTTTGGCTCAACTATATTCATTATAAGAAGAGAACATTAATGCTTATTTAGATGATTTTTAATTTATTTCTATTTTATATTACATTTACTTAATAAACTAATTCAAAATTATTCCAGGAAGAAATGGGGTATAAATTTTAAATGAAAGGAATTAAATATAGCTTTAATAAACATTTGTTCTTTATTTAAACTGATTACCATTTATTTAGCACCTACTATATGCCATAGTGATATAGATGAAAAAAACAACACATTCCTCAACAAAATTGCATACATAAGTGATAACATAAAAATGTACTGCTTCTCTCAAAGGATTTTCTCTAGATTAAAGGCAAATAACTGCCAATCTCTTTAAAGTTTGTGCCTATAGACAACACCCCAAAGAGTGAAATAAAAGGATTTACAAAGTAATCGTATATAGAAATCTTTAGAATAAATGGGGTGACATAATTTTTTTTCATTTTAAAAAGCAATTTATTAGAATCACTTCATATGTCTTTCTAGAGTTTTTACGTGTCTGTGTGTGGGCTTATGATCATATTATTTGTCATTTCATATGATCCAATAGTGTTCTATAATAAGCATACACCAACTTATTTAGCAATTCTGAATTGAAGGACATCCTTTCAGTTTCCTGTTCTTTGCTATAACATAAAGTGTTGCTATGAATATTTTTTTACAAATAGTTTCTTTTTCTCTACCTTAAATCTCTTTGGAGTACAGTCTAGGCCAGTGATGGTAAACCTATGACACGAGTGCCAAAGACAGCATGCAGAGCCCTCTCTGGGGCATTTGGCCACCCTCTCCCCCTGCCCCCAGGGTTTGTTACTAGAAAAGCAGAGGGATTCACTTCACCCACCCTTTCATTCAGCAGCCCAATAGGAGCATTTCCTCCCTCCCCTGTGTGGGGTAAGGGGAGGGTATATCAGGCACTCATTGTGGGGGAGGGACATGTCACATGGTTTCTGTGGGGGGTAGGCATGGCACTCAGTATGGGGTGGGGTGGGGTGGGGGCAGGGCCCAGCATTCTGTCACCAAAAGGTTCACCATTGCTGTTCTAGGCTCTCTCTTGGGACTTATCCTTGTAACACTGCTACTATTACTAGGGAGGCACAATGGAGACATTTTTAAATGAAGGGGGGAAAAGAAAGTCTATGTAAATGGTCACATTCACACACACATACATATATATGTAAATATATATATATATTTACATATATATGTATCTTTCACACAATTATGCCTCTCATAAGACCTACATTAAGAAATTCATAAATTACAGGGTTTTCACATTCCTATCATACTTGATCCTTTCAAACTTTACCTGGAATTCTACTTTAAAATTTGGCTGTCAAGTTTTAGGAATTATGCTAGAAAGATGGAATATCATATGAGGATTAATTTATATTATTTATGTAATATATATATATATATATATAAGACTTAAGAAGAAAATATAGAGAATGAACTTGATTGCTATCATCAAGCATTAGAAAGGCTGTTGTTTATTTTGTCCTATAGAGTAGAACTAAGAGAAATGTATAGAAGAGTCAAAGTAAAAATTGTATATTTACTTAATATCAGGATGGGAAAACACAACTTCCTGACAAATAGGTAATACCAAAAAGTAGACCTCGCTAGTTATCTTCAAACAAAATCTGGTCAAGTATATTTTAGAGGGTAAAATGTTGAGGATATGGGTTGGAATTGATGACCTTCATTCCATTTCAAAGATTCTGTGATTCTATACTTCAATAACAGTGAAAACTGCATGTGTTGCATCATTGTGAAAAAAGCGATTCAATGTGAAACATGAAATGGCACGGAACTAACTTCAATTCATCAATGTAAGAGGTCTCATCAAGTAAATATATGATAGAAAAATAAATACCCAATATTTGTCAAGAATAAAGAACAACCCTAATGTTGCATTGGTATCCCACATATTCCAAGAGGATATGAAAGAGCTTCAAATGTTCTCTGATAAGAGGGATCAGATAAAAAGCACTCAAAAAATTGATATGTACTTATGAATTTTAATCACTATCAATGTAGGAAATGTCCACATTGAAAAGATCATAGATTAATTGGGATATTAAATATAGGTATCTTCATCTGTCTAATGGAGATAATATTTAACAAGCATTGCCAATTTTATAGAATCATTCTGAAAAAGTAAATTTTTAAATCTTCAAAAGCCATACAGAAAGGGAAAATCAGTTTCACTATACAGAATGAATTGATGTCCTTGCCTTCGTGGAATCTATAGTATCATACAAGGAAAAAATTCACAGTAAATATAATCCAGTTTAGAGTATAATACATATACAAATTTGAGAATGTATGTTATGCAAGTGTTTGAGGGAGAAATTATTTCTAGATTTGGGAAGCTATCAAAGAACAGACTTTGCTTAGTATAATGTGGAAGATAAGTGATTTTACTATAATCTTGTTCTATGGAAAGTGATTCATAAAATAGCACACATGATAACTCAGTTAACCCGAATGCTCAATTAACCAAACAATCCTCTTCCCCTACCCTATCAGATAAGTGAGCTTACTAACATTGAAAGGAGTAAAACAAGGTAGATAATGCCATGTTTTAAAGATAATAAAAAAAAAGATTTCTTTACCAGTTAGAGTCTATTTTCAAATGCTCAATTCTATTCTAATGATAAGCTGTTTCTGATTAGAACCTTTTAATTTTTTAAAAGCATAATTATACCATTAAAGTGCCTATGGTTCAGTGGTCAGAAATCTTAGTTTTTCATGCAATCCAAATACACATATCACAACAAAAAAGAGGGCAAAATGTTCATTCTTTTAGACTTACACTTCCTTTGGTGTTTCAATACAATGAAGATTTAATAAATCTGAAAGTAGTAAAAAGGGACACATAGAAATCATTATTGTTAATGAGCTTTGTTCATTCTCCCTTTACCACAATAACCAAAGGAAAATTCATCATGTGTAAAGTGTCTCACACATTTTCAATTAATCAGTGATTCATCTATAGTTTCCTGGCCAGTGAACAATCAGGTACTTCCTTAAAAAAAATAATAGTATTTTGGCTGTAGTGGGTACTGATATTTTCTTGTTCATTAACCATTCATGAGGATTTCTCTAAAGGTACATTGAATTATTCATAGAGAAATGAATGTTTAAGGACTATGTAACTATGTGTGAACATTTAGTGGGGACTGATCGTGAATTATGTCCTGACAGGTTAGAAATTAAAGTTCATGAAATTTCTTAAAGTATTTTGGGTTTAAATAAGAAACAAAATTTGTAGCAAAAAAGAGGTTGAGAAATTATATCTGTCTCAATGTTAGTCATAGAAAAACTATCGTTTTATTCACAAACATGAATTAAATATGCATGAACAGTTTCCTGAATTTTAATGATAGTTTAATGACATTGGTTCACTAATAGCATAGAATCCTCTATAAACAATTCACCTGCATGTCCAGAACAACATTTAGACCAACCTTTATGAATTGACTGGGTGGAAAGATAGTCAGATTCAACATTAATTTAACACCCATTTATTTAGTGTTTATTACATACTAAGGTCCTGGTGGTTATATAGAAGGAGAAGACATGATCCTTACCTTTATGAAATTTTAATTTAGTAGGGAGTAATGATATACAATTACATACATATTAAAGATCTGCATCAGGCAGGACATATATATGCATCACCTTTGTAGATCACAGTCTATCTCCATTTTTAAAAAATTCACTTTACAAGTAAAATGATTATGTATTTATGTACTCAATTTAGACCAGTCCTTAGCAGAGGTTGGTCATCAGAGAGATTTATAGTCAATCACCAGTATGTATGTGGAACATTTTGTACAGATAAAAGAGTGGTTGACTTAAACTGTGACCTCGGAAATATGGTTTCAAATAAAAAATATAGTGGTCGCCATGGGAAAATTCCCAAATATGAAATACCTAAGTTAGCTGGGTTTATGGAGATTTTAATTAATACAAATTAAGGAATTAATGAAAGGGAGAGAGAGTAAGAGGAAATAATGAGAATAGGGCTAAGCCAGCCTAGGTCTAAGCCTTAAGAGAAAGATCAGTCAGTCTTTTATCAACTCACCACAAGATCCTTCCAAGCAAAATTCTAGTGTTCAGAGACCCAGCTACTCCAACTAGTCCGAGCTCCAACTCAGCTACCAAAGCTGCACTCTTTTCAGCCATTGAGAAAAAGACCAGCTCCAATTCAGCTCCATAACTGAAATACCCTCAGAGGCCTTTCTGACCTCCTTTTAAAGAGAATTTTCTCCTATGTCACCTCGCCTAAGTTTTCACATCTAGCAATCTAGCAGACATTTTTACAGGACTGACCATTCTTATTTCACACCTGAGTGGACTAAACTTTTGAGTAATTCACACATGAGTAGACTAAACTTCACACCTCTTTTGTTAAGCTTGTCCCTTGCAAGTTTGCAAGTTGCCTGACCTTTTAGTGATTAATTGGACCTTCATAGGTACTTAGCACCTTTTTGTATTAGATCTAAAAATAGACTTAGCTTAAGGGCTTTTGCCTTACTATAAGTATGGGTTAAGTACATTTCATTGTTCAATAAGGAGTTTTACAACTTTATCTTCCCCTAAAGTATGCTTAAGTATGAGTGGAGTAATGTTAGAGTTCTCAATACATTCCTGATCAAGTACCTTCATTGTTTAAAATGGGGAATGGTCTTAACCAAATGTTCTAAGGTAGAGTCTGAGAATTTTTAACATTCACAAGTCTGAGAAATTTTAAGATTCACAATTTACAATGTGACTCATCGATGGCCTTCTGTAAGTTGGTCAGAAGAAGCTCATTTAAACTATCAGAAAACTTTTTTGCTTTTTTTCCTGACATTAAAAGTAGTAGCACATAGTACAGTAGATAGTACTGTACATAGAAGTAGAGACCTTTATCTATTTGTCTTATTTTGCCCTCACCATATGACCAGTCCATTTTTTGCTTCCTATCAAACAATTCGTCAATGGCATATTTTATTCCTATGATTTTTAAAAAATATATTTCAAATTCATCATTAGGAATATAATCTACTTATATAACTATAGATTTATTGTCTTCCTCTGAATTGTCCTCTGTGATATCCATTTTTAATCCTTTTAGATACTTTTTTAGTTGTATAGATTCCTTTCAAATGCAGTGAAATCAACAAAACAAGACCATTCTGCATTGGTAGGAGAATGTTCTATAAGTGTTGATTATAATAGATGATTTTTTAAATGGTGTGAAAAGCAGAAGGGTTCAAAGTACAATCAGATTTAAAAAAACAAAATAAATGAGATAAAATATTTTAAATTGGGCTGAGCCTGAGAGCCAGGGGCTAATCATAAGATCATGGATTTAGAGCTAGAATATTCTTTAGAGATCATCAAATACAACTCCCTCATTTAATAGATGAGCAGAATGAAATCCAGAGAATTTAAGTGACTTTTTCAAAGTTGTACAGCTAGAAGTATTTGAGGCCGAATTCAAACCTGTCTCAGATATCTGAATTCCAACTCCAATAACTCTATTAACTCTATCATGCTTTGTCTAAGAATATTCTGGTGATGGGGAGAGCTTATTCTATTCTATGTTCAGGGCTAAGTCTTGGGGGTTTCTAATCATAGTTTTCTATTATTCCTTTTTTCCCAAACTGAATACACCATTTTCAGAGTAGGTTTTCAGAGAAGGAATAATAAGAGGAGAAAATAAAAAAATGTATGATATTTGGAAATGGAAATATGATACACTAAAAGAAAGTAAACAATAAAAGATGACACTTCATTAAATCATTATTGTTCCCTCCCCTCCTCAAAAATTTAACAATATTAATATGCATTCATATATCTCTACTGAATTTGTAAAGCACATTCTCTATGTATTCTATATATTTCTCTATATATTCCATATATATAACATTCTATATAAATAACTTCATAACAACTCTGTGAGGCAGATGACATTATCTTTTTATATATAAGCAAAATGAGGTTAAGTGATTTGCCTATCATCACCCAGTTATTAAGTGTCCTTTAGAAATGAGCCCAGGCATTCCTGACTCTCTTTCCAGAGCATTATCTGCAGTGAAGCATTTCATATCACCTTTCCAGGATTTCACATAAACATTCCCTTGAGGAGCTATCTAATATTGTAGAGAGTTTACTCTTGTTCTTTTCATATCCTAGGAACATGAATGCAGTAGTTGATCTATATATCTCTCATCTCTCATTGTTGTTATACAACTGGACCATTGCTTTCTTCAGTCCATCCATTCTTGATAATGTCTTCCATGCCACTTTATGAACACAAACTCTTGTTGATGACATTCAGATGTCAGCTTACATGCACCATGTATCTGTCCTTCACCTTTTGGGTTATTCATTATTTTATTTTTTTCTGAAATGTTGTTGTTCTAGAATGCACAATCATATAGCTTCAGTCAGAAAATACACTATATATGAAAGCAGATTTAACTGTTTATACCTTTAATAAATGATCTCTTTTCAAAGGCAAAAGAACAGATTTACAATTGGAAGAAACCAACTACATCCATATTGAACACATTTTAGAAAATTGAGAAAAAACCTTATTATAACTGAATGTTTGCTAAAATTCAACTGCTCCCTTTGTGGGACAAAGCAGTTATTTAGAATGTAATTAAACCTTTGGTATAGTTTAATTGAGAGCACTCATAGCAGGCCTTTTCCTAAAGGAACAATATACAGAAGCAGACACAGCTGGGTCTGTCTCACTGACTTTCGACAACAACAGAGGCAGTCTAGTGATGGGCACTCAGTAGAAGAGGAGGCATATAACCAGGAGCAGGCAACTTGGTTTTTGTATCCAATTATTTTGTAATTACATTTTTGGGTGAAAACATATATTCTCAGGAACAATGAACATGTTAGAAAACTAATTATAGAGCCTTATTCTTTCAGAATAATTTAAACTGTACATTTTATTTGTCTGAAGCCAAGTACAATTATTGTTATAATGACTTGTTCAAATTCTATTCCTGACATGGGATTATTTAAGCATTCTATTTTCTCTTCTGTTAATCTAGGCAATTTATATTTTTGTAAATATTCATCTATATCACCTAGATTGCCATATTTGTTGACATATAATTGGAAAAAATAGTTCTTAATAATTACCTTAATTTGCTCTTCATTAAAGATGAAGTCACCTTTTCATATTTGATACAGTGAATTTGTTTTTTTTCTTCTTTCCTTTTTTATTAGATTAACCAATATTTTATCTATTTTATTTGTTTTTTCAAAGTACCAGCATCTAGTCTTATTTATTAATTCAGTAATTCTTTTACTTTCAATTTTATTAACTTCTCCTTTAACTTTTAGAATTTCCAATTTAGTTTTTATTTGGAGATTTTTTATTTGTTCTCTTTCTAGTTTATTTCTTTTTATTTGCATGCCCAGTTCACTGACCTCTTCCCTCTCTGATTTATTGACATAAGCACTTAGGGATATAAATTTTTCCCCTGAGTACTGCTTTGGCTATATCCAATACATTTTGATATGACATCTCCTCATTGTCATTCTCTTCAATTAAATTATTGTTTCTATGATTTGTTCTTTAACCAATCAATTTTGGAGAATCATAGTATTTAATTTCCAATTAATTTTTATTAGACTCTCCATGTGCCTTTACTAAATATTATTTTATTGCATTATGATCTGAAGAATTGCATTTATTATATCTGCCTTTTTGCCATGTTTTTATGCCCTAGTACATGGTCAATCTTTGTGAATGTACCAAGGGCTACTGGAAAAAAGGTGTATTCCATTTTTTCCCTATGTTTTTTTCTCCATATATCCATTAATTCTAATTTTTCTAAGATTTCATTCACATCTTTTAAATCTTTCTTATTTTTTGGTTTAATTTATCTAGATCTGATAAAGGAAAGTTCAGGACTCCCACTAGTATAGTTTTAATATTTATTTCCTCCTTAAGCTCCAATAGTTCCTCCTTTAAAAACCTGGATGCTGTAACATTTGGTGCATATATATATGTTCAGTAGTGATATTTCCTCATTGTCCATGCTGCCTTTTATCAGGATGTAATTACCTTCCCTATCTCTTTTTACTAGATCTATTTTTACTTTGGCTTCATCATATATCATGATTTCAATTCCAACCTTCTTTTTCTCAGTTGATGCCCAACACATCATGCTCCAGCCTCTTAATTTTAACCTGTGTGTGTCTACTTGCCTCATATGTGTTTCTTTTAAGACAACATATGGTAGGATTTTGGTTTCTAATCCATTCTGCTATTTGCCTCCATTTTATGGGTAAGTTCATCCCATTCAAATTCAGAGTTATGATTACCTCATGTGCATTCTCCATCATTTTGATTGCCTCTTTTAGTCCTGCCCTTCTTTCACTATTTCCTTCTACAACAGTATTTTACTTTTTATCAATCTCCTTATCCCCCACTCTTATTTTACTTCCCTTTCCACTACCTCCCTTCTTTTTCCCCCTCTTATTTTTCTTTAAGGTCTATTAAATCCCTTCCCCCTTTTTTCCCTCCCTTTTGGTACTCTCCACCCCACTCCCCATCTTGGTTTTTCCCTCTCAACTTCCCAGTAAGGTAAGATAGAATTCTATACCCCACTTTATCTAGATGCTCTTCACTCTCAGAATTTATTCTATTGAAAGTAAGGTTTAAGTATTATCTATTACCACTCTCTTCTTATTCTTCTAATAACAGTCTACCCCTCCCCCTCCCATGTGCCTCTGCATGTGGTATAGTTTATTTTATTTTTCTTCTTCCTTCAAGTTTCTCTTAATGTCATCTTCTATTCCTCCATTTTTTCACATATCATCTTAAACCATTTAGTACCTCAACCTATGAATAATTCTTCTATCTACTATGATAGTGAAAACAATTTTGACATTTAAAAATATCATTTTTCCATATACAAATATAAACAATTTGACCTTACTAAAGTCCTTAATTTTATTACCTTTCTTGTTTAACTTTTCATGTTTTTTCTTGAATTTTGTATTTGGACATCAAATTTTCCATTTAGTTTTGGTCTTTTCTTCAGGAATACTTCAAAATATTCTATTTGTGTTGAATATCCATATTTTCCCCTGGAAGTATATAGTCAGTTTTGATGATTAAGTGATCCTTGGTTATAGACCCAATTCTCTTTCCTTTCTGAATATCATATTCCAAGGTTTGTGGGCCTTTAGTGTGGAGGCTGCCAAATTCTTTTTAATGCTCAGTGGGGCTCCTTGATATCTGAATTGTCTCTTTCTGGCTTCTTGCAATATTTTCTCCTTCGTTTGGAAGTTCTTGAATTTGGCAATTACATTCCCAGGGGTTGTCTTTTGAGGATTTAATGTAGAGGGTGATTTATGGACTCTTTCAACATATATTTTGCCCTCTTGTTCAAAAATGTCAAGACAGTTTTTTGGATAATTTCTTGTAATATGATGTCAAGGGTTGTTTTTTATCTAGATTTTCAGGTAGACCAATGATGCTAAAATTGCCTCTCCTAGTCCTGTTTTCCATGTCAGTTGTCTTTTCAATGAGAGTCATAAAGATCCTTCTACTCTGGGGCCATCATAGCCTGGAATTTCAGGTATGCATTCTATTAAGCCCATTAGGTATATTTCCACAGTGCCTTCCAGAATGGTTGGATCAATTCACAACCCCACCAAGAATGTTTAGTGTTCAAATTTTGCCACAACCCCTCAAACATTATTTTACTTTATTGTCATATTGGCCAATCTGCTAGGTGTGGGGTGGTACCTCAGAATTGTTTTGATTTGCATTTCTCTAATTATGAGAGATTTAGAGCATTTTTTTCATGTTTATCAATAGTTTTGATTTCTTTATCTGAAAACAGCCTACTAATATTCCTTAACCATTTGTCATTTGGGGATTGGCTTTACTTTTTGTACAATTGTCTTATATCTTCATACATTAGAGAAATTAGACCTTTGTCAGAAGTTTTTTATGAGAAATATTTTTTCTCAAATTGTTGCTTCTCTTCTAATTTTGGTTGCATTGGTTTTATTTAAGCAAAAGCTTTTTAATTTTATATAAATCAAAATTATTCATTTTACATTTTGTAATGTTCTCTATCTTTTCCTTTCTCATAGATCTTGCAGGTACTAATCTATGTTCACGTAATTGACTTATGATTTCACTCTTTATATTTACCCATTTTGAATTTATCTTGACATAGGGTATAAAATATTGATCTAAACCTTATTTATCCAATATTGTTTTCCAATTGTCCCAGCATTTTTTTTTGTCAAATACTGGGTTCTTGTCACAAAAGCTGTGATCTTTCGGTTTATCTAATACTATCTCATTGAAGTCATTTACCCCAAGTCCATTCCGCAGATCCACCCTTTTATCTCTTAGTCAGTACCATAGTGTTTTGATGATCACTGATTTATAGTACGGTTCAAGATTTGGTACTACTAAGCCTCCATCCTTCATATTTTTTTCATTAATTCCCTTGATATTCTTGATCTTTTGTCCTTCCAAATGAACTTTGTTATAATTTTTTTCTAATTCTATGAAAAAAGTTTTTTTGGGGATATTTTGATAGGTATGGCACTGAATAAGTAATTAGTTTTAGGTAAGATTGTCATTTTTATTATGCTAGCTCACAGGACAATTAATTTTTTTTCCAATTGTTTAGATCTAGTTTTATTTGTGTGAAGTGTTTTGTAGTTGTGTTGATATAATTTCTGAGTTCGTCTTGACACATAGATTCCCAAATATTTTATATTAACTAGAGTGATTTTATTTTATTTTATTTTTTAGGTAAAGGGACAATACAATTTATCAAAAAGAATAAATGGAAAAGAATATAAAAAGGGGAAGGGAGGAAGGTTTTGTTACCAACAATCAAATGATCCTATGCATCTGCAATTATCAAAACTATTTAATACTCGAATAATAGGAAAAAAAAGATGAATAGAACTGAATGAATAATCCAAGATGATAGCTAAAGTCATATAAGAGATTTTGGTGTGATTGTTCAATCATTTCCAACTCTTGGTGACTCTATTTGGGGTTTTCTTTTTTCTTTTTTTTTAGCTTTCATTTATTTATTTTTAATTTTTTAAATTTAAATTTTTTATTTTTGGTTACAATACTCACTTTACTTCCCTCCCTCCCCTCCACCCACCCTTCCCACAGTCAACATGCAATTTCATTGGGTATTACTTGTGTCCTTGATCAGAACCTATTTCCATGTTGTTGTTTGCACTAGGATGTTCATTTAGAGTCTACATCCTGAACCATATCCCTTCAACCATGTATTCAAGCAGTTGTTTTTCTTTGGAGTTTTTACTCCCATAGTGTTTCCTCTGAATGTGGATAGTGGTTTTTCTTGTAGATTCCTCCAAGTGGTTCAGGATCACTGTATCGCCACTAATGGAGAAGTCCATAACATTTGATTGTACCACAGTGTAACGGTCTCTGTGTACAATGTTCTCCTGGTTCTGCTCCTCTCACTCGGTATCAATTCCTGGAGGTTGTTCCAGTTCCCATGGAATTCCTCCACTTTATTATTCCTTTGAGCACAATAGTATTCCATCACCAACAGGCACCACAATTTGTTCAGCCATTCCCCAGTTGAAGGACATCCCCTCATTTTCCAATTTTTAGCCACCACAAAGAGCGCAGCTATGAATATTTTTGTACATGTCTTTTTCCTTATTATCTCTTTCAGGTACAAACCCAGCAGTGCTATGGCTGGATCAAAGGGCAGACAGTCTTTTATCACCCTTTGGGCATAGTTCCAAATTGCCCTCCAGAATGGTTGGATCAATTCACAACTCCACCAGCAATGCATTAATATCCCGATTTTGCCACACCCCCTCCAGCATTCATTACTTTCCTTTGCTGTTGTGTTAGTCAATCTGTTAGTTGTGAGGTGATACCTCAGAGTTGTTTTGATTTGCATTTCTCTGATTATTAGAGATTTAGAGCAGTTTTTCATGTGCTTATTAATAGTTTTGATTTCTTTAACTGAAAATTGCCTATTCATGTCAATTGCCCATTTATCAATTAGAGAATGGTTTGATTTTTTGTACAATTGGTTTAGTTCTTATAAATTTGAGTAAATAGACCTTTGTCAGAGGTTTTTGTAATGAAGATTCCATGCCTTTCAGTCCTTCAATGTAGATGCAGCCTGATACTGTGTTATCCTTACTGTGGTTCCGTGGCATCTGAATGAGTTTTTCTTGGCAGCTTGTAATATTTTTTCTTTGGTCTTATAGTTTTTGAATTTGGCTATAATATTCCTGGGTGTTGTCAGTTGGGGATTAAGTACAGGAGGTGATCTGTGGATTCTTTCAATCTCTACTTTTCCCTCTTGTTCTAGGATATTTAGGGACAGTTTTTCTGAATAAATTCCTGTAGTATCATGTCTAGGCTTTTTCTTTTGTCATAGTCTTTTGGTAGCCCAATGATTCTTAAATTGTCTCTTCTCGAACGATTTTCTAAATCGTCTGTTTTCTGAATGAGGTGCTTCATATCTTCCTCAATTTTTTTTCTTTCTTTTCATTTTGTTTTATAGTGTCCTGCTACCTTGTGAGGTCACTTCATTCCAGTTGTTATATTCTGGTTCTTAAAGAGTGGATTTCATCCCTGGCTTTTTGGTCATCTTTCTCCTTCTGGTCTGATTTTCTTTGGAAGTCATCTTTCATCTTCTTTGCCTCATCTTCATCTCCTTTGCCTCATTTTCAAGCTGGGTGATTTTGGTTTTCAAGACACAATTTTCTGTTTCCAGATGACTTATCTTAGTTTTTAAGTTCTTTTCCCAATTGTCTTCAGCCTCTCTTAGTTGTGTTGTGAATTGCATTTTGAGTTCTTCCAAAGCCTGTATCCAATTCACTGAGATTTCTGATTTTTCCTTTGTTGATACCTCCCCCTGTTTTGTTCACTCTTTGCTTGTTACCTGTACAGAAGCTGTCTATTTTAATTTCTTTCTTCTTTTTTTGTTGTTTGCTCATATTTACCCCTTCTCTGCTCCCCATATTTGTCTGTGCTTTTCCTCCTCTCATTTTTTGGGTTTGGGGGTTTCTGTCAGTTTCCCCTCTTGGAGCTTTGACAGAAGGTCTCTCCCTGCAGTCTGTGGGAGAGGGGTGTTGTAGTTTGAGCTTCCCTGTCCTCTGGAAGCTTTTGATTGGATTAAATTAAAGTCCAGAAGTCTGTGAGGGAGAGTTGTTGGAGTTTGGCCTTCCCTGACCTCTAAAGACTTTTGATGGGATTAATCCCATCAAGTTCAGCTGGGTTGGGCTGGATGTGCCCTGAGGCCAAAACCTCCCTGAAGGCTAGAGCAAAATGGAGTGTCTTTGTAGCTCTGTCTAGGCTGCCAGCTCTGTGCTCCCTCTCCAACTCCTTCCCCACCACCTGTGTTTGACACTCTGAGCCTGGCACAGACCTGACCTCAAGATACACCCCCCAGACCAGTGCCTTTGCCTGCCCAGAGGTTCCCACTGCTGCTGGAGGCTTACTGCTCTAGGCAGGAAGAGGGGTCCTGGGACCTTCCTTCTGCCTTCCCCTTAAACCTGAGTGTTCTTGGATTCCAGCTTTTGGGGGCTGTACCTTTTGGATTGAGTCCAGCAGGAGGGTTCCTTGGCTCTGCCTTGTTGTTAGGTTTGATTTTCAGTCTCTTAGGAGCAGTCAGTTTGTGATCAGTAAGGAAGGTTTTTCAGAGGTCTGAACTTCTGCTGCTTCTAAGCCACCATCTTGACTCCCCCTAGAGTGATTTTAAATGAAGTTTATCTTTCTAACTCTTTTTTACAGAACAAGTCTTTACTTTTTAAATTGCTTCACACTGTCAAATGACAGGAACAGAAAATATATTTACCCCCTTCCCTTTATTCCCCCAGGAATAGCGAACAAGTGCTGCCACAACCCAATCTGTACAACAGATAAATAAAGGCTTGATCTAACTTCAATAGTCTGCTTGGAAACAAAAAAAAATAAATAAATAAAGAGAGGAAATAGACCTTACCCAGATCCTTCCAGGACTCATTTTAGTCAGAGGAGGTCTTTAACCTCCTTCTCCCATCCTGAACCCCCAGTGGGATACTTAGATATGACTCAAGGAGTGACAATGGCTGCAATGGGTTGAATGGAAGCTAGGAAGGACTTCACAAATGTTGAAAACAATACACACCAGTAAAGAAATGGAGAAAAAAAATGCTAAATGGAGCCATAACCCAGCTGAAGTTCTTCTCCAGGCAGAGAAGAGTCATGGGAAGAATTGTAAAGATAAAAATGTTCCTTTTTGAGATGTCAGCAGGGCAAGCACCAACCCAGGGCCCCAGGGGAGAGAGGGGGCAGGGCAGGGCAATACCAAACAGAACCCTGCCACATACTGTGGGACCTAACATGCAGCCCACTCTGGCCCTGCCCCCAGAATACTTCTTCTTGGACATCATCACTTGGACATTAAGGAAATGGGTAGGGCTCCCCAACCCCCAGGCAACTTGCAGGGAGGCCTGTGAGCAAGCTATGTTACACCTGGGCCACAGGGCAGCTATGGTCCACCTTGGACAGATGACAGGAGCAGGAGCACCAAGAAGAAGCCCAAAAAGCAGGGCAGCCTCTTCCAAAGCACAGAGCTCCTTGGGGATGAGGATGTGGGTCAGGTCATTGGTAAAGCGTGAGATTTCATGGGTGACACACAGGAAGACAAAGTTGCCAGTGGTGATTTTGAGCACTCAGGGCCTGGGGATGAGCAACAATATGTCCCTGGTGTCTATGGCCAGCCAGATGTGATACTGGCCGATGAAGAGCTCTAATGGGATATTCCCAAACCAAGTGAAGAAGGAGCTGTACACTGAATGGATATAGGCTGGGCTGTTTTTGATGAGGATAAAGGTCAGAATCTGCAAGACAGACACAGCAGGATGGAGGTCATTGCACTCAGCTTTGGTCTTACAGCTGCTGGACCAGTTGTAGTAGGTCAAGAAAGAAACCACAGAAGCAAACAGAAGCACATTGGTCATCCTGCTGGGGAGCAGAGGCTCCCCCTTCCTGTCAGACAACACCTGGTGCTTCAGCAAGACCAGGCAAACAAACGCAAACAGCATCCCATGAAACACAACATAGTGGTCTAATTTCCACCAGAACTACCATTCTTAGACATTTTTGTTCAATGCAAAACACTTAGACAATGGTCAAAGAGAAAAGGTCTTCTAAAACACCCTCTGAGAATAGGTCAGGAAGCAGATACTAAGGAGCAAGGAAGCGAGTCTCACAGGAAGCCCAAGTGCCATAAGCAACTTCCATTTGCTTTTTCAGAGGCTCAAGGCTGTCCAAACATGTTGGAGATATCATTCAAACTCAGGTCTCCCTGACTCTTGGAGCTGCCCATTCAATCACCGATGGCCAGGCTAAGTGCCAGGCCAGAAGCTGGATAGAGTGCAAAGACCCTCTGACCTCTATGACCACCAGGCCTAGTCACTGAACCCCTCTCTCAGCCTCAGTTTTTTTTATCCGTAAAACAAGGGCTGAGAGGAAGCAATGAGATAACCCATGCCAAAGACTTGCCATCGAAATGGTCTCTGCATTTTCAAACAAGTTCAAATGCTTGCCCTAAACCCTTGGCCCACCCTGAGCCCAGAGACCTCCCAAACCAGTGGGCCATGACCATTTTCAACTCCAAGACACAGGATGGCCAGCAAAGTGGTCTGAGAACAGGGAGTCTGTGGGGGTGCTCCAGGGCTACCCCCTTCCCTTCCATGGGCTCCCAGATGCCCTCCTTAAACTGGGCTGAGTGGGGATCTTCAGGGACCTCCTTCTCCTCTGAGCTCTCAAAGGCTCCCTCCCCAGGGGCAGCCCAAAAAGGATGGGGTTTGCCCCCAGAAATAGACAAAGCTGTAGGTTGGAAACTCACAAACAAGGTCCAGGCCAACCAGAATGATTGCACCCATTATATGGAGCCTTGACCAAGGCCCCTTGCACCTGGTGGTCATGCGTCTATTGTCACTGAGAAGGTATTCATAGACAGGATCTGCACATGAAATGAAGCATTTTTAGGGCTCTAAAGCCTTCTTCCCTAGAAAAGAGTCAGGAATGTGTGGGGGACAGAAGTGGGCAAGAGGGTCTAGAAGGGGGATTGAGAGCCTTTCCTTGTCTGGCTCCAGAGGACAGACCAGGGCATATGGGGCAAGAGGAGGCAGGTTTCAGAGGCTTGGCAGAAGAGGCTTCTGAACAGCCAGAGATGGCTCAAAGTAGAAGGGCTCCCTTTCTTTGGGAGTCTACAGGGAGAGTCAGGACCACCTCTTGAGGATATTCCTTTGGTGTGTGGGTTGGACAAGATAATGGCCACTTTCCAAATGTGGGACCCCATGCTCTTCCCATTTAATAAAATGATGCCCCAGAGCCTAAAAAGAAGAGCGGCCCCAAAATGTTTTCTGCCAAAGGACTCCCAATCTCCAGGGTCCCACTTGGACTAGACGGGGAAAAAAAGGGCACTGAGGGGCTTTCTGTCTTCTTCACTCCATGTCAGCCCCTCTTACACAGAGTGACTGGGCTGCCCCATCTGGAGGCCCACATTTCTGGCTTCAGTTACTTGAGGGGGCAAGTTTAACCCAGTGTGCATTTTCATCACACAACATCCTTTTCCATTTAAACTAGATCTGGTAAGAAAAACCTCTGAAAAAGGTCTAATTACTCAAATTTATAAAGAGCTAAATCAATTCTATAAAGAATCAAGTCATTTCCCAATTGATAAACCGGCAAGGGACATGAATAGGCAATTTTCAGACAAAGAAATCAAAACTATTAATAAGCACCTGAAAAGTGTTCTCAATCTCCCATACTTAGAGAAATACAAATGAAAATACCTCTGAGGTATCACCTCACACCTAGCAGATTGGCTAACATGACAGCAAAGGAAAGTTGGAGGGGATGTAGCAAAATTGGGACAATAATACATTGCTGGTGGAGTTGTGAATTGATCCAACCATTCTGGAGGGCAATTTGGAACTATGCCCAAAGGACAGTAAAAGACTGTCTGCCCTTTGATCCAGACATAGCACTGCTGGGTTTGTACCCCAAAGAGATAATAAGGAAAAAATGACTTGTACAAAAATATTTATAACTGCACTCTTTGTGGTGACAAAAAAAATGGAAAATTAGGGAGTGCCCTTCCATTCACGAATGGCTGAACAAATTGTGGTATCTGTTGGTGATGGAATACTATTGTGCTGAAAGGAATAATGAACTGGAGGGATTCTATGGGGACTGGAAGGATCTCCAGGAACTGATGCAGAGTGAAAGGAGCAGAACCAGGAGAACATTGTACACAGAGACTGATACACTGTGGTACAATCAAATGTAACAGACTTCTCTACCAGCAGCAATGCAATGATACAAGACAATTCTGAGGGACTTATGAGAAAGAGTACTATCCACATCCATAGGAAGAACTGTAGGAGGAGAAACACTGAAGAAAAACATATGATTGATCACATGGTTCAATGGCGATATGACTGAGAATGGAGAACCTAAGTGATCACTCTATTGCAAATATTAATCATATGGAAATAGGTCTTGATCAATGACACATGTAAAATCCAGTGGAATTGAGTGTGGGCTATGGGAGGGGCTTGGGGAGAGAGGAGGGAAAGAATATGAGTCTTGTAACCATGAAAAAAATATTCAAAACTAATTAATTAAATAAAAATTTTAAAAATAGGAACAATAATAAATAAATAAACAAACAAACTAGATCTGGGTAAATTAGTCCCTTACCTTGTAAAATCCAATAAACATCACTCATCTTTGCTATTTTCTAAAAAATGGTACAAGAGAAGTGATGTTGGTCTTATAGTAGAGAAAGGCTTCATCACTGCCATTGTGGGTCTTGATGGACCACAAAAATGAGGGCAGCTGCTCACCATGGTGGCTCCTTCTACAACCACATGGGGTTTTCCAGAAGGTTCTTTGGTCCACATTTTGATACACTATTTCATGGGAGCATTGACTTCAGGTGCCACAGGAAATCCGTTTTAAGTGATGCAATTTTGTCTTCGAATAGAATGTTTTCATCCTTATTTCCTTCTTCTCTGAATTGAGAATTAATTATTTTTATGAAAGAATAAAATAACTGACGATTTCTGGAGTCTCCAATGAAGGTGATATGTTTATGAGGCAGTTCTTTGCTTCTCTGACTTTATATTTATGCATCATACAGCTGTGAAGCTGCCAAACCTTCTCTCCAAGAAGTCTGCTGCTCAAAAGAAGCTATTCACAGGAATCATGGCCCTGGTAGTGTCATGGAGCCATGTGGCTGATGGCCAGCAGGAGCACAGAGGCCAGTGCAAGTCCCTTGGCACTGCTCATGCTGGAGTACTAGTTAATTTCACGCTGCTATGGGTGCCTGTACACCAGTGCCACCATCTTGGATCCTCCATGACAACCACTGGTGGAGACAGGAACAGAGCCCTACATCCAGGCCACCAGGCAGGAGTGGCATCTGGGCCCCGCCTTCAGTGGCTCAGCTGTCCATTGGTAGCCACTGCCAGGGCTGCAAACACTGAGATCCACACTGGGAACTCTGCCTCTACCAGGGGTTCTTATCTTTTTAACTCTTGTTGCTGATGTTTTATTGGAAATAAATAGAAATGCTAATGATTTATGTGGATTTGTTTTGTATCCTACAACTTTGCTAAAATTATTCATTATTTTCACCAGCTTTTTAGTTGATTTTATCTGGTTCCCTAAGTATACCATCATATCATCTGCAAAGACTAATAGTTTAGTTCCTTCACTGCCTACTTTAATCCCTTCAGTTTCTTTTTCTTCTCTAATTGCTACAACTAGCATTTTGAATATCAGTATTAAGCATAAATTTACCAAGTAGAAAAGATTTTTAAAGAAATTAAATGGGTTATAGGAGGAAATAGATAATAAAATTATACTAATGGGGAACCTCAGAGTTCCCTTCACAAAACTAGATAAATCTAAATAAAAAGAAATTAAGGTGGTGAAAAAAATATTAGAAAAGTTAAATATGATTAACCCTTGGAGAAAGTTAAGTAGGAAGAGAAAATAATACAATTTTTCTTAAGCAGTCAGTGGCACTTGTATGCACACAAAAAAATGACCATATGTTAGGGCATAAAATGTTCACTATCAAATGTAGAAAAGCAGAAATATTGAATGCATTCTTTTCAGATAATGCAATAAAAGTAACTTAAATAAAGGCTCATGGAAAGAAAGATTAAGAATTAATTATAAACATAATTCTAGTGAGTAATTAGGTCAAAAGATAAATCATAAAAACAATCAACAATTTTATTAAAAATGGCACGATAACATGCCAAAACTTAAGGGATAAAGAATAAAAATAAAATAGAAAAAGCAGATTAACAAATTGCATATGCAACTAAAAAAAAAAACTTCAAAAGAACTAATTAAAAATCTTCAATTAGGGGGCAGCTGGGTGGCTCAGTGGATTGAGTCAGGCCTAGTGATGGGAGGTCCTAGGTTCAAATCTGGACTGACACACTTCCTAACTGTGTGGCCCTGGGCAAGTCACTTAACCCCCATTGCCTAGCCCTTACCATTCTTCTGCCTTGGAGCCAATACACAATATTGACTCCAAGATGGAAGATAAGGGTTTAAAAAAATCTTCAATTAAACACAAAACTGGAAACCCTGTAAATCAAAGCTGAGATTATTAAAATTCAAATAATTTTGCTAATAAATAAAACTAAAAAAACTGCTTTTATGGAAAAAAATAAAATAGATGAGCCACAAGTTAATTTTTTTCTACTATATGCTATATATACTATATGCTATAAGGAAATAATGAGAAGATTGATTTCAGAAAAAAAAAAAACTTGGAAAGACCTACATTAACTGATGCAGAGTGAAGAGGGTGTAATCAGGAGAATGTTGTACAATAAAACAGCCATATTATACTAGAAACATTTATGAACGACTTAGCTATTCTTTTCAATACAGTGGTCCAAGACAATTTTTGAGGACTCATGATGAAAAATGCCATCTAAATCTAGAGAAAGAATGAAAGAAGTCTGAATGCAGTCTGAGACATTCTATAATTTACTTAATTTCTTCATTTTTATTTTGTTTGTTTAAATTCTCTCATAAAATGACTAATGCAGAAAATGTTTTATACTATTATGTATGAAAAATATATATTAGAATACTTGCCTTCTGGGGAGCAGTGGGCAAGAATTTCTCTCAATCTTTAAAAAAAAGTTAATTTTTCTCTATGTAATTGAGGAATAAAATAAATATTATTTGTCTGAAGGAAATTTTTCTCTCTCCTTTCTCACTCACTTGACATCATCTCCTGTTGACCTGGAGGAGTGAATTGAGTTACAAGGATAGAGCAACAGCCTGAAAAAGGCAACTAAGAATCACAAGATAGGAAGCAGAGCTTGGTCCCCTGCACTATCCCCTGGACAGCCCAGGTAAAGTTGAAAACTGTTGTTGGCTCCTGAGACTTCTAGTATGAGACTTAGTGGGCAGATAATAGGCTTGATTAACTGAGGCAACAGTGAATGTTGCTCTCTTCACTTCCATGACCTTGGTTGATGTCTCTCCTCGTTTAGTATGGTTAGTGGCCTCATGGTGGCATGAGGATATCCAGATAAATGAAGTCATAAGGAAGTTTATAAAGTTTCTAAATATATATGTGTGTGTGTATATATATATATACATGTATATATATATATATATATAAACTATTACATTTAAATTGACCAAGAAGAAATGTTATTTTTCCTGATTCTAAGTCCAATTACTTTTAAACTAAATCATACTGCTTACCTACAAAATGGGTCATCCTAACTGGGAATTAGAATATGAAAGTTCAAATCCTGCTTTGGTCACTTTTTAATTTTTGTTTTTTATTCAAGTCAGGCAGTGTTTTTAAGGTTCCAATTTTTCATCTAAAATTAGAATTATAATGCTTTTGTTATCTATATTATAAATGTGCTGTGAAGTCCAATTTAGATTACATATGTAGATATATATTCTTGTATAGTGGTAAATAAATATATGTCATTTTAAGACATAGTGTATTTAATATTCATATTTATTTTCCCCACCCCATCTCTTTACTTATATTACTGATCTCTACTCTTCATGGAATAGCTTATTTCTCTCTCACAATTACACATTTTTCAAGAAAAAGATATGTTGTTTATTCACAGAATATTTTCTTCTCATACTGTTTGTTAGATGACTTTCCTACATTTTTCCATTCTCATTTCACAACTAATTCTTAATGATTTTGTAGGTGAATTCATGGAAAAATTCTCTGTACCCATGCTATATGGAATAAGGCATCATTCCCAATAACCATAAATTAGTTCCACAGATTCCTCTAATACAATAGTAGAGAAGCCTCTTCCTTTCTCTCCTTAATATTTATAAATAAGAGAAGTCCTAAGACCAGGTAACAGATCTACTTAATAACTGATTCAGCTTGCCTGTTTGCTTTGTAACTGCAAACAAAAGAATGTAATGAGAATTAGCATTTTGGGACCTAAGTAGAAGTATCAAAATATCAGTAGCCAGGTGAAGGAATGTAGATGTATCTTACAAGATAATAACATTTCATTTCAAGCCCTTATGTCTATCCTGTTTTTCTTTGCTTAGTATAGCAATCCTTACCACCATCCCTTACATTTCCCAAAATGGAAAGGGGGAGCCTTTTATATAGGGAAGTGAGAAGAATTAAATGAAGATCAATACCAGATAAATCAAGATCAGGGTGGGGATTTTCACTGTCTTCTGGATCATAACTTAAAATGAAGAAATAATTGACCCTTGGTCAGTGATGATATACCTTGTCATATAAATAAAGTCAGATCCAAACAATTAGAAAATATTAATTTTTCAAGGATAAGTTGAGTCAATATAATAAAAATGAAAATACTAAAGTTAATTTAATAAAATTTTAAAAATTATCTTATAGAATCATAAAAAGGATAACAAAATTCATCTTGAAGAACAAAAGTTCAAAAATATCAAGAGAATTAAAGAAAAAATGTGAAATGTTTCTTAATTTTATATATATGGTCTTTTTTTGGTCAAATGATGCTTTCTCTAATAAGGGAAAAAGGGAATTTGTTGGGTATTTTAATGTAGTGTAATATAAGGTCAAGGAGAGAATGGAGTCTCCCTTGCTGGGTCAGGACCAGAGTGAGGTAGGGGTGGAATGGAGTCAGGTATAAAGAGAAAAGGGATAGATTGATTTCCCACTCTTCTCCCTAGCAAATCCCACTCTGACTGCCTTCCAGATCACAAACTTCTGTTCCCTCTCTTAGTTGAAACAATTATGATATTAACAAGCAGCTTCTCCCTCTCTGAGGAGAGAAATGTAACTTTCCTCCCCCCAATCTCCGAAAGCCTCCTTCCTTTCTTAGATACTATGAAGCCAGTCTCTTGCTCTTAAAAACAGCTGTTTATTCTAAGGGAACAAATAAAGAGGTAGAGTAATTGAATTGAAGAATAAGGTAATGGGAAAGCGGAAATGGGAGGTCCCTAAAGTAACAACCCCTTCTCCCCGAAGTCTGTCAGGATCAAACTTTGCTTGTCTGACCCCATGGGGTCAGTTGTGAAGATGTCTTGACTTTTCTAGCTGCCTTGGCTATTATGATAAATTCAAGGACTTTCAGGGTATTCAAAGGAATTCTTCTTACAGTGAACAGCTTCCAGTTGAAGTCCTATTCACTTAGCTTGTTTCCCCTGGAAATTGGGTCAGGGGTCAGAAGAGGAGAGTGCTGGTTCAGAGATCCGCTCAGGTCCTCCTTCCTGTTAGGCTTCCCAGAAAGAAGTCTCCTCTTCAAAGGTCCAGATTCTCTCACTTCCTTCAGAATTCTCTCTCCTTCCTGCCCTTCCCCCATCCAGCTGGTCCTTCAGCCTGCAATCTGCTTCTCTCTTCCTTCTGACAGGTTGAGTTCAATTCCTCTCTTACAGTATCAAACAACCAAAAGAATAAAAGAAATAAAATGAATGAAATTCTGAAGGCAAAAATTATTCTATGGAGGAACATGGAAAGTAACTTAAGGTCATACCTAGGAATTACTTAGTCAACTCAGAATTTTAAGAAATATGATTTGTGTCAGAAATATTAAAGTAAATTGTGTCATGGGTATTATAGTTCAAAATAAGATGAAATTGACTATGAACATTGGATTTTGTTTTTTGGGGGGAATAAATAGATACTAAATTAGTTTTGTTCCCAAGAAAAATATAATTTAAAAATGAAAGACCACTAATCATAGCTCACGGGATGATTATGAAGAATTATTAATAGGAAAAAGGTTGAAATATTCCAGTCTCCAAACCCTATTTTAATTTTGTTATCTTTTCCATGGAGTTATCTTTAAACTCTGCTAGACTAAACAACAACAAAAAGGTCATTAAAGAATAGAAATACAAATTATTTAGAATAAATAAAATTGAAGAATTCAAATATTAGATTAACTAGAAAGCATAGGGAATATGTTGTCCAACAGTTAGGATATTGTAATATATGACCAGAAGGAGGTCACACACTCACACACTGGGGAACTAGATAGAGTGAGAGAACTGAAGAAATGGAGAGAGGTAAGAGATTGTTCTTCCCCTCTCTTCCCTTTGGGGAAGATAGTATTATTTGTCTTTCTGAGGGACAGAATATGTCTCCTCAGAGATTGGGTTTGGGAGGCAAAGGTTAAGAACTGGAGGAGAAGGTATTAGAGAAATGAACCACTGTCCCCCTTCTTGATCTTAGCTGTTTCTGAGAAGCAGGTAAATTTCCTGCCTCTGGATCCTCCCAATATCCCAACTGCCACCTTTCCCTTTGAGACTTAGTTCACTCCTTAGCCCTGGTCTTGAACTATTCTCCCTTTTGGGGAATGGTATGATTCCCCCCCAAATCTTCAGTCTCCTTCTTTGATATTAGAAAGCAGGCAGACCTGATCTAAAGGGTAACACTTTATTCTTTAGGACCTACAGGGAAGGGAGAATGAGGGAGTTTGGTTGAGGAAAGTGGGAGATAGAAATCTCTACAGATTAGCAATTGACCTCCCCCCAAATTCTGAGGGGTTCAGGCTTTCTGCCTGACCTTCCTTTGGTCAGTTGTTGGGTTTGTTCTTCCTCCTAAACTAATCTGGCTATTAGTTGAAGTTCAGTACAATTTGGGGAAAGAGAAATCTTCTCAGTAGACGGCTTTCTATAACGTTCCAGTCTACTTTTGTCTTCAGTTGTAACCAGAGAGATTTAGGAGTTCACTGGAAGGTAGTCAATGTCCAGAGGGATCCTCTGTCTCAGTGGTCCTCCTCTCAGAAACTCCACTCCAGGAGAGAGCTGATCAGAAGTGAATTGACAGTTCTAAATGCTCTCAGCTCCTCTGTTCCTTCCTGGAATCTTGATTCTTCCTTGCCCTTCCTGAGCTTGGACTGTTCCTTTGCCTTGCTGGATCTGATTTTTTTTTTCTTTTGCAATTTCTCTCTTAAAATATGAAAGTGTCTTAATATACTAAAATTATGGGCTAAATAAAATAAAATAAAATGACATTTAAATTAAAAACTGCAAAAAACCCTTCAAAAATATGGCTTGAGGAAGAAGTGACTTAGGAAATAGTTCTTGTGAATTTCTTTTTAATTGACTGCACACTCAAACATTCATAATATTAAAAGGGGAAATTTGAATAAGAAGAAATAGTAGGTGATTTTTCCAGCTTAATCTGCCATAGTCTCACTTAGAGTACTGTTACAGGGAATAGTATTTTCTTATTTTTGGTTCTATCTTTATTATAGATGAATTGAATTAAATGTATATGCATACACTTATTATTTATTATGTAAACATTTATATATTATTCTATTTATATGCCTCTATCTATATATCTAATCTTTCTTTTTCCCATATGACATACTGGAAGTTTTATTACTATGTTCCACCTATGTTTCCTCTTATTTAAAATAAACATTCCCACATTCTTCAGCTTATACTTGCATTTTAAGTATCCATTAAGTATTACAGTTCTTTCAATGCAATTATATCTCTCTTTCTTTTGGGGGGAGGATGGGTGGGTGGGGTTTGCTACATGATACAAACCCTATAGTATAGCAAATTCATCAGTTCTTACTCATATGAGCTGCTTACTAGGGGAAAAATGTTTTATTGCTACAGATTTTTGTTTGAACCCAAGTAGAGAATTTATTTTTATTATCAGAATTAATCTTATAATTTTCAGACCTCTTTTTTCATACTTCTGAGATATTTTAAAGATTCTAGTTCTTTTATCGAATGTGGTAGTTATCTTCCTCATCTGTATTTCAACTCCAAGTAGATTAAGCACATGATCTTTGCCTTCACTTATATCATGGCTGAAGCCCAAGTTTTGTTGCTTTTTTCACCATTAATGTTGTTGTTCTAGATCAGTCGTTTTAAACCTATTCCTTCTTGAAAAACATACAATTTTTATAAACTAAAATGATTATAAAACAGTAGTGGTATAACTTCCTTACACTAAAATGTTTTAGAATTATTTTATGGATTATCAATTTTAGTATTCACATTTTCTAAATGATAACACTGAGTCAAAAAAAAAGTGACCTAAATAAATTGGCATAGGCAGTTACTGGTATAAATCAGCACAAGACTTCATGATTCTGGTTTTCTCATGTTGTGCATTTTCTATATAATAAGACTGTTGCTTCAATAAAAATGCATTTGTTTGTAGTTATAATTATAATTTATTCTTCATTGAGGAATTATTTGGTTAGCAATGTTTTCATTTTTAATTGAAAATTTTAATTAATTAATTTAGAATTTTTTCCATGGTTAATGATTCATGTTCTTTCCCTCTCCTTTTCTACCTCCCTACCCTTCCATAGTCAACGTGCAATTCTACAGGTTCTACTTGTGTCAGGTTAGCAATATTTTCAAGGAATGGAGATCCAAATAATGTATAGTTAACTAATTATATGATTTTTCAGATGAAGTTTCAGATAGAAAAATTTCAGTGCTGAGAAAAGCAAACTTTCTGAATTACAATTGCCTAGAAAATGTAATTGAGAAAAAATTGTATAAGAGGCAGTGTAGTGTAATGAAAAGAATTGCAGTTAGAGTCCAGAGAAGGTACATATACAATGCTGAATGAGTCATTCCTAGCTTCAGCTTCCCAATCTGTAAAATGGGATAAAAAGGATTAAAACTGTACCTAAAGCACAAGATTGTTGTGGGGAAAGCATTTTGTTAATTTTAAAGAGCTATGTAAATATGAGTCATTATTCATTTGAAAATCATCTACAAGTTTCTTGCTTAAGGGGGAAAAAGGCCCATTACTTTGCTGCTAAACCCAGAGGAAAATAGGTTGAATAGATTAATGTCAGAAGAAAACTACAGAAATTCTTTCATCAAAACTCATAATTTCTGTGACTTCTGGGCTGCAAACTCATGGGACATGATCAAATCAGTGATGGAACAAACTAGAAACTGCTCAGAAACTCAAGTTACATAGCTACAAAAAAATAGAATATGGGAATCAAGAAAGAAATAATCATGGTCCATTTTAGGATATTTGTTTTATTTCCAGTAGTTTATTTCCATGAATGGCTTTCTTTTTGATTGACAATTGGCCTCATAATGAGAATATCTTTTAGAACCTTAAAGTTAACATATTTATTTACTTAAATCCTTGCATAAACCTTTCAATGACTCAGGAACAACAGCTAGTCATATAGCCTACATATGAATATTTATATTGATGATGATCTCACCACTTCAGAGGCAGCATAAATCTGAAGATACAGGAATTAGATTCAAATCCTGACTCTGGTTCTTGTAGACTCTGTGACTTTGAACAAATACCATTGATCCTTGTGGATAGTATAGTTGATAAAATGTTAAGATGCCTTTAAACTCAGTTACAGGACTACATTTATGATCTATTCTTAATTTTGGTCTCCAACAGCCCCTCTTTTGTTATTGGACAACTCATTCTCAAATGAATCTTTAACCTATTGTAAATAAAAAATGTACTTCATTGTCATTTCCAATAATGGGGACCCATTCTTCTCTTGAAAGCTATGAAGACTACCAAACATTCTAAGATCAAATATTTCCAATATTAAATAAAATTATTTGAAATAATAGGTAAATAAAGGAGTTTTACCAAATTTGTTTTATGAAGCAGCTATATATTTCTAATACCTAAACCAGGAAGAGTAAAACCAGAGAAAGAAAATTATAGACTAATTCCTTTAATGAGTATAGATGCAAAAATCCTAAATAAAATCCTAGCCAGGAAAACAAAAGAATACATGACATTTAGCATAAACTGTGACCAAATAGGATTTATACCAGGAATGTAGATATGAATTACTATGAAGAAAATTGTGAATGTAATTGTTAACAAAAGTAATAAAACATATGATTAATACCAATAGGTATAGAAAAACAATGTGACAAATACAACATTCATTCTTATCAAAAACACTGGTAAGAATAGGTATAAATTGATTTTTTTTCTTCAAATAATATGAAGCCACTACCTAAAATCATCAGCAAGTATTATTTGTAATGGGGATATGCTAGAAGACTTTCCAATAACTTCAGAAGTGAAACAAGGATCCTCATTATCACAAATATTATTTAACATAGTATTAAAATGCTAAGAATAGTAATAAAAGAATAAAAAGAAATTGAAGGAATGAGAATAGTCAAAAACTACCTTTGTTAGAAGACATGATGGTATATGTAGAAAATCTAGAGATTCAGCTAAAAAGTTAAATAATTTTAGGAAAGCAGCCATATAAAATAAACCACTATAAGTCATTAGCATCTTTATAAGTTAAAAGCAAAGCCCTGGAAACAGAGGTAGAAAGAGATATTCCATTTAAAATAACCATAAGTAGGACAAAATATCTGAGATTGTTCCTGCCAAAACAAATCCAGGTACTATGTGAACATAATTATAAAATGCTTTTTTACACAAATAAAGTAAGATCTAAGTAATTAGAGTACTATTGATTGTTCATGGATAGGCAGCAAAAATATAATTAAAATGACAATACTTGCTAAATCAATATACTCATTCAATGTCATCCCAAATAAATTAAGAAAAAAATATTTTATTGAAATTAAAAAAGACAAAATTCATTTGAAAGAGGAAAACACCAACAATATAAAAATAATGAAAAAATGGAAAGGAAGAGATCAAATAGCAGATTTCAAATTATATTATAAAGCAGTCATTAACTAAACTATCTAGAACTGGATAAGTAAAAGAATGGTAGATCAGTGCAACAGGTAGACCTATAACCACTAGTAGTAACATATTATATTAATCTTTTGTTTGATGAAAGCATAGTTTGATGAATTGAAAATCACTATTTGCTAAAAATTGCTTGGGCAACTGGAAAGAAGTTTGGTAGAAACTGAGTATAGACTAATATCTTATACCATTTGTTAAGATAAGATCAAAATAGATACATGATGTAGACAGGCAAAAGGAGATCTTATATGTAAATTAGAATAATAGGGATAATATTACCTATCATATTTATGGATAGGAGTGAGTAAATAGGAGATGGAGATCATTGTGAGGTGTAAAATGGATTATTTTAAGGACATTAAATTTAAACAGTTTGGGACAAATAAAAAAAATGTTGCCAAATTAGAAGGAAAACAAAAATATTGTGAAAAAAATTTACAGACAGCCTCTTAGAGGTCTCATACCTAAAATGTATAGAAAACTTTGACAAATACAAGCCATCTCCCAATTCACAAATTGTCAAAAGACATGAACAGACAATTTTTGGGTGAAGAAATCAAAACCATATAGTGGTATATAAGGATACTCTAGATAACTAGTGATTAAAGAAAGGCAAAACAAAAGCAATTCTGCTATGTCATCTGACATTCATCAGAGTGGCAAAAATGATGAAAGAGCAAAATGTTAAATGTTGAAGGATATGTAGTAAAACGGGGACACTAATACACTGTTGTTAGAATTATGAACTAATCCAATAATTTTGGAGAACAATTTGGAATTACACCCAGAAAGTTACAAAATTGTCAATAATCTTCAATCTACTGACACCATTGCTGGGTCTGTTTCCCAAGGAGATTGGAAGAAAAGAGGGAAAGAATCCATAAATATTCTAAAATACTTATAGTTCCTTTCTTCATGACAAATTGTGGTATATTGTTTTGGTAGATACTACTGTGCCACAAGAAATGATGAGCAAGCTAAAAAAATTAGAAAGGACTACATGGGATATTGAACAGTGAGATGATTAGAACCAAGAAAATGTTATATATAGCTTTACATCTAATACTTGAAGAACAACTTGTAAATGTCATTAGAGAATGAACTGAAAAATGAAAGATTATATATATGTGTATATATATATATATATACACACACATATCTGTGAGATGATGTCTTCTATGATGAAGAAAGGGGAGGAAAGGACTGTGATGCATAGAAATCAATTTCATTACTAAAAAAGAAAAATATATATGTATCTATTAAACACATGCAGAAGTATTCTATGGATATTTTATGATAGCTACAGTTTTACCCCAAATTTCATCTTCTTTAGACTACATGTTCACACATTATTTAAAGAATCCTTACTTATCATGGTTTCAGATCCCTGAACTGGACATAATCAAAGCTTTTTTTTTTTCCTATTGTTTATCCCTTCCCTTCTGCCTCAATAAAAATGTGGTAGCCAAAACCAAAGTTAAGACTCAATATGTGGTCAGATCAAGAAAGAAGAAAGTATTATCTGTGACTGACTGTAATAATCCATTCACCAACAGAAAAATACTAGTGATACATATTAAATTAAATTCAGTAAAACCTAACTTTCTTTCACATGAAATTCAATTAAATCAGTTTATCTCATCTTTTATTTAATATATCTATTTTCTTTACTTAAGGTAAGAGATTCACATCTCTCCCCATTAAATACTCTCTATTGTGTCTGGGACTATCATTCACCCAGTTAGAACATTTTAAGGTTCTGATTTTGCCACCCATCATAGGTTTACTGATTCCTTTCTTTTAAAACACAGCAAATAAAACACAAACCACACAGTCGGCTCCACAGATACCAAGACAAAGGAATTAGTAAATTACTGTTTGACCAAAAAAGAAAAAAAAGGAAGCCTGCTTACTTTAAATTTAATAAGTTTCTCTTTTATTATTATGAAAAGCATTTTGAGAGATTTGATTCAAGAGTCACAAAGTCCTGGATTCGAGTTCTGTTTGTGATACCTATGAACTATATAAACCTTAACAATTTCCAAAATTTCTCAATGGAGAAACTACACCTTGCAATGAGTAGAGACCTCAGTGTGGAGTCAACAAGTCAAGAAGCATTGGACACCACAGAAGAACAACTATCCTTTCACTGGCTCCAGGTAATTCTCTAAGGTTCTAATTTAGAGAACTCTTGTTATTCTGCATTAGTGTTGGTGTGGGCAGAGTTCTCATTGTGAGTTTCTCATAGTAACAAAAGCATAGGTGCCAAACTCCTCAAAACGGTAGTAGCAACATTACCTCCCATAGTTATTAACCTGACTTCTATTGTTTATATAGTTTTAAACAATGCATCTATTGAGGTTTGAGGGCTGTTTTCTTTCTCTGAATTATTTCATATATCTTCCTATATGTCTTACAATATTAAATTAGCCTCCTATCTTAGTTTTCTATCATCTCTGAATTTCAAAAGCATGCTATGTTTGCCTTCAAACAAGTCATTGATAACAATTTTGAACTGTGTAGAGAGCTTAGTTCATATTCCTGTGATAGCTACCATAAATTTCCCTAAAGTTTGACATCAATGAATTTACCAACAATCTTTTGGTATGTTTACCCAACCAGCTAAAAATGCACTGAACTGTGTATTATTATAAAATCCACATTTCTCCATCTTCTACATAAGATGATATATGTGTCTTATACCAATCAATATGAGATGTTCAAGTACCATGCTGAAATCACAATACTCTGTACATACAGTATTTCTCTCATCTACTTATGTAGGAACACCATTGAAAAAAAGGAATTTCTAGTCATTGAACCTAAATTTGTTTAAATAAATTCACCCTGACTCCTGGGGTTAAGTGTCTCCATTTCTAAGTGTTTATAAAATGTCTGTTTAATAATCTACTCTAGAGTTTGCCTGAGAATATTAAAATTTATTGGTTTATTTTCAGAATCTGTTTTTAAAAATTGGGCCATGTCTTTTCTAGTCTTTTTCCATCATCTCATTCCCTGCAGTTCACCAATGATTACTAATATTAGTTTCCTAAAATGTAATTTATCTTAGATTAGAGATTTGAAATTATTTGAGGAACAGAGTGCTCTTTTATTCTTCTTTTAACTATCTTGCATATTAGTTCTTCCTTAACCATGTTTGTTATACTCTTGGTAAAAGGCAAATTACTTTCTTAATAAAGAATATAGGAAATAAAATAATTGAGTAGCTCTACTTTTTCTTTTACCAATTAATATTATACTATGAATGTCAAGCTATAATTAATCTCTTCTTTATACTTCTCATGTACTTTTCACTCACACAGCTATAAAAAATACTCTTCATATTGTTCTTAGAATGTTCTATATGATCAAGTATTCCTCTATGATCTATTTTCTATTTGTTATACATTATGTATCAGGTTTTACTTCTCTTGAAAATGTATTTTTAGCATGAATTCTTAAATCAACTCCATATTCATACCTGTGTTTATTCAGATAATAGTTTCATAAGATTTCAAAATGGAAAGAACTTTGGAGGTCATCTATTATAACTTCTTTCGAAATGACAAAACTGAAATCCAAAGAAATGCAGTGATTTGACAAAAGTTGTGCATGTATTAAATAGAAAACTAAGTTTTGAACTCACATCTTTTGATTAAAATGCTATGTTTTTTTTAAGACATTTAACTCCTTATTTTTTGTCCTAATTGGAATCATTTTGGATTACATTATCGGAATTTTGCTTTTGAATACTTCCTGTCTCTCTTGAAAGATCTTGTTTAGGGGATTCTCAGATTGTGAGATACTAACCCTTTTCTCAGAACAATCAGATATATTCTGTCTTAAAGCTAAGAATGGATGTCTTCTCATACAGGCTGTGCCCCTCTTGCATGAAATGCACTCCTACCTGACTTCGATATTTGAGAAATCTAAATTTCTACATGGGTCAACTCGAGGGCTACATAGATAGAAATGCTTTCCTGTTCATCCCAACTACAACTATGCCCCCAAATTATGCTTATTATGTATTAATATGTGCATATATACAAACAGATGCATATAATTTTAACAAAACTAATACATATACCAATTCAAATGTCCATACTGATACCTATACTAATACATATATACATATGTATAAACACTCAATAAATATATACTTATAGACATGTTATTTTCCCTCAATAGAAATAAGCTCTTTCGTAACAGATTCTGTTCCATTCTTGTCTTTATATCTTCCTCCATTAAAGAAGAGCCTGAAAACAGTGGAAAGACTTAAGATATTCTTTTCAATTAACTGATAGATTAGAATAGGGATGGTAAACCTTTTAAAGAACAAGTACCCAAATTGCAATTCTAATGCCACATATAAGCCCTCCATCATACCAGACTGGTGAAGTGCTCCCATTGAGCTGCTGGGCAGAGGGGTGGGTCTGAGTGGGTGTGAGAAATGTCTTCAGGCACATGTGGGGAGGGGGAAGGAAGCAGTCCCCTCTGGCACATTTGCCATAATTTTCTTCCTTGAAGACTCTTATAAATTGTTTCTGCTAATACTCAACTCTTTGTGATTCCCATTTGATATTTCCTTGGTATGATTATAGGATTGTTTGCCATTTATTTCTTCTCTAGCTCATTTTATAGAAGAGGAAATAAGGAAAATGGAGATAAGTGCCCAGGATCACACAAATAGTAAGTGCCTGAAGCCATATTTGAACTCAGGAAGATGACACTTCTTGATTTTCAGTAGTGTTACATTTCCTGAGCCACCTAGATAACCAATAAAATTGTAACTTTCTCTTAAAGAATTCTGAGCCTTTGCTAGAAATTACAAGAATGGTCATCTATTGAACTTTTCTGACCAGTTTTTTTTTTAATTTTGTTTTCAATCCTGGGGGCAAGCCTCATGATTTCAAGGCTTCACTTCCACCTATCTAAAATATGTCAACAGAGAAGTTGCTCAATTTTCTTTTGTCATTTGGAATAAGGATTCCACCTAATAGGTTCCAGGCCCTGTCATGTTTTTAGGTTAGTAGCCCACTGAAAAAGACAGGTTATTAGGGTGATGCAGAATGAATTACAAATAAAAGGGGAAAGCAAACAACATTTTTTCTTTCAGATAACACATCTCAAAAGAGAAATTAGTAATCTATAAATGAATTCACTAAGGAAAAGTAACCAGAACCAAATGAATTTGCAAGTGAATTCTACAAAAATTTAAGGAATATATAATCCCAATTGTACATAAATTACTTGAAAAAATTAAGAAGTCCCTCCAAATTCCTTTTCTTACAAAAACATTATACAAAAAAGGAAGAAACTAGAAACAGTTTAAAATATCACTTTATATACCAATATAAGATCAAAATGGGCAAATGATTTAGACATAATGGGTAATATTATAAATAAATTAGAATATCATGGGGCAAAGTACCTATTAGTAAGGGAAGAGTTTATGACCAAATAAGAGCTAGGCATGATTACAAGAAGTGAAACAGATCTTTTGATTACATTAAATTAAATTTTCTCTGATAAAAAACTCATTTTTCAAATATGTAGGAAATGGCATCAAATATTTAAAAAATGAGTTATTTCACACCTTATAAATTTTCAAGGATTAAGAACAGGTAGCTTTCAGAAGATGAAATCAACGTTCTCAATAGTCACATAAAATGCACCAAATCAATATAAATTAGAGAAATGCAAATTTAAAAAATTCTGATATACTATCTAATATTAACCTTTTGGTTCAAATAACAGGTGATGGATGGTAGAAGGAAAAATTAAAACACTAATACACTGATGGAGTTGTGAATTGATTCACAAATTCTGGGAAACAATTTGTAACTATGCCCAAAGGACTACATAACTGAATACTCTTTGTCTTACTAATAATACTACCAGATCTGTACTCCAAAGAGTTTTTAAAAAGGTACTACATGCACAAAAATATTTATAACTTCTTTTTGTAGTGTCAAAGTACTAGAAATTGAGGAGATAACAATTAGTTAGGGAATCGCTGAACACACTGTGGAATATGGTTGTGATGCAATATTATTTTGCTATAATAAATGACAAGCAGGATGGCTTCCAAAAAAACATGGGAAGATTTATATGAACTGATGCAAAATGAAGAGAAAAGGACTAGAAGAACAATGTACATGATACTGGCAACATTCTAATGATGATCAACTATGAGAGCTTTAGCTATTCTAGTGGATACAATGATGCAAGACAACTCCAAGGGACCCATGATGAAGGAGAAAAATGGGAATAGAAAAGATTGCACTTTTGCTATGAAGGGAGCTTGAGAGTGAAGGAAAATGAATTCAGGATTAATTAGGAACATCAATATAAATCAAAAGTGTGTAAAAGAAAGCAAATTAGAGAAATATTATCAGGGACAAATAATGTTTTGAGGGTCATAGTGTATCATTAAAGAGAATAATTTGTTCTAATTTTTTGGAGTTACATGAAACAAAAAAAAATGGCTCAATATAGGGAGGCAGATTTTATCAGTTAGTTTAGAAATAATACCACTCTAGCTATGCATAACATTTTAAAATAGCCAAGATAATCATTTTTATCCCATTTTAATTTTTTTAATAGTATAGTTTTCAACTGTTGAGAAGGGAAGAGATTAAAGACATGAATAGTGTGCATTTATCTAGTTTTTAAGCTTAATAAATCTATCCTAATAGACATTTTATTGATCTCTTCACTTTATAGAATTTACACGTAGTAGCAGATAGATTAAATAATAAAAATCAGGTTTACATAGCTAGTAACAGTACAGCAGAAAGTGCTTTCAGTTTGGAATAAAAAGACATGTACATACATCTTAGCCTTGGCACTAAGAAATTGAGAAATATTGCACAGATGTTGGAACCAAAAAAGAAAAAAAAAGAGGGAGAGAGAGAAAGAAGGAAAGAAGGAGATGAAAAGAAAGATAGAAGAGGCTATAGGAGATGACTTTCTGTTCTTTGCAGCTCTAAACAAACAGTCCTATCCCATGACCTTTTAGTTATATGTGTTAGCTCCAGGACATAAACCCAGGTCTCCAAACATCAAGAACACTTTTTACTAAGTATGGGAGGAAAATCTGCTGATAAACTCTTTCAAAACATGAAAAGGAGTGAAAGAGTGGATATGAATTAGTATGAGGCTACTAAAAGCCTTCTTTTTTAGAACTGCCTGTGAATCATCCATGGATTACACCTAAATAAGAATCCTGAATAATTGCTTATTTGACCTTCACCATAAGATAAAATGGTTAAATGAATGCTCTCAAGAAAAAAAAAATCAAATCATTATCAATGTGATGAATATATAGGCATCATAACTGATGGTATCTTCTTTTTAAAGCATACAGTCCAATAATGAAAAAGGACAGATATTATATAAAAGTGTTGGCAGGAGATATACAGGAAAATACTCTATGCAGGGAAGGAAGACTATTCATGGCCAAATTCAAACTTAAATTCAAAGAACATTTATTGTTAAACACCTGCTATATACAAATGATCAGAAATGCAAAAGGCATGATTTTTTTATGGATAGAGAGTTTTGCAAAACACATCAGAGATAAGCAACATGAAAAATGCTGTCAAATCAACTTTTAATGACAGATTTACTAATCAGGACAGAAACCCCAGAAAACTGACCATTTCAGGTGGATGGAGAGCTTTGGGGGGGGGGTGGAGGGCAAGCATTATTTAGTAAAGCTGACCAAAGCAGTCCACAGTGAAGGAAAGTCTCACCATTCCATATTTTAACTAACTAATTATTCTTACTAATGTGTCACTAAGCTCATTTATTTCCATACTGCTAGAATCAAAGTACCATCTTTGTTGTTGTTTAGAGGTTTTTCAGTCATGTGACTCTTGATGACATCATTTGGAGTTTTCTTGGCAAAAATACTAGAGTAGCTTGTCATTTACCTTTCCAGCTCATTTTAGAGGTGAAGAAACTGAGACAAATAGAATTAAATATCTTTTTCAAAGTTAGTAAGTGTTTGAGGTTAGATATGAATTCAGATCTTCCTGACTCTAGGCTCTACCCCCAACTGCCCTCAGAAGTACTGTCAGTGCCTTTCAAGTATTTTAACCCTAATTTAAAATTCTAGTCTCCCTGGCTTACCTACTGTTCTGCAGAACAAAGTGCTATATTGTAGGTAGGTAGGATTGTACTACTGGAAAAAAAATTAGAAGAGAGACCAAAGATGTTGGGTACTTGTCTCACATCTGCCCTAGTCTCTCTGTGTGACTTTGGTCAAGGCATTTTTCTTCTTTTACCTTCCTTACTTATTATATAGGAAGATTAGATTACAGCCTTTAACATATCCCAATTTTGAAATACTATGATTATGAAACACAAAGATAAATGAGTCATGCTGTCAGAAGCAAATTCCTCTCTCTCTAGTGTCATTTTTTAAATGTCCTCTCTCAGTGACCTGGAGGTCAAAGCCCACTTAGTAAATTCAGGTATAGATGAGCCCTCAGAGAGAGGAAGTTAAGGAACCAAGGAGCCAATGAGACAGGAAGCTGATTCCACAGGCACTGCTTCTGTTCCCCCTCCTACCCTCGCCCACGTGGTCCAGACATATTAAGAAACTATGATTGGTTCCTGAGATGTGATGTGTGAGAGTTAGTGGGTGGAGCAAAGAGTTTATAAGTGGAGACCCTACATGAAGTGAGGGTCTTTGGTGTAGGCTAGGAGAAGAAGAGGGGATCCTTGTCAGGGTTTAGGTAGAGGTACAAATTTTGTCTGCAGATTAGAAAGTCAAGTATCTCTCTACTTCTCTCCTACTTTTCCCTCCCTTTACTACTACTACTACTACTACTACTACTACTACTACTACTACTACTACTACTACTACTACTACTTTTGATTTAATAAATTTATCAAGCTACTACCAGCCTCATAATTTTAAATATTACAAAGGTATCCACATTCATGGGACAAGATTGATGCTACAGAGGATCTCAGAGTTCATATGGCCCAGCATCCTCATTTGTACAGATGTGGAAAATGGGGGCCAAGGGATAAATGACTTGCAAAAGCATCAAACCTCTGGGACAGCCTTTAAATACAGATGACTCTGATGTCTTTATTATAGTAATTGTCCTAGTACCCTGCTATTACTTGAAAGAAGAACCTTGCATTGATCTTCCAAAGGTTACCTCTTTTTAACAAGCTACTACAAAGGATAATTTTGGTGAGTGAGGAGTGTAGTGAGGATAATACTACCACTAAAAATTCTTATATCTAGGCAGTACTCTACACATTCGATTTTTTAAGAGATAGAGATGTAAAAAAACAGAGGATCTCTAGGCATAGCACCTGGGTTGCTACCATCTATTTGTTACTTAATAACTATATGCCTCTTGAAAAATAGCAAAATGCATTTATACCTCAATTTTCTTGCCTACAAAATGGGAATAACAGTATTTGCTCTATCTACTCCCATAAAGAGATCATGAGCAAAGTGCTATGCTAACCTGAAAGAGCAGTATGGAGAAAGAACAGGGGAGCACACCTCTCATTTTCTTCATCTGTAATATGGGTTTTTTTAACAAGATGATCCCTTTCACCTTTAAATCCTATTAACTAATGGGGTGGATAAGTCCTACTTTTCTTTAGTCTAAGGAATAAAATAGAGCTTATTTGTTTGTTTTTAATTTTGGTTATAGAAGGAATTTGTTAAGGAACAAAGAGAAAAGAAAGAAAGAAAGAAAGAAAGAAAGAAAGAAAGAAAGAAAGAAAGAAAGAAAGAAAGAAAGAAAGAAAGAAAGAAAGAAAGAAAGAAAGAAAGAAAGAAAGAAAGAAAGAAAGAAAGAAAGAAAGAAAGAAAGAAAGAAAGAAAGAAAGAAAGAAAGAAAGAAAGAAAGAAAGAAAGAAAGAAAGAAAGAAAGAAAGAAAGAAAGAAAGAAAGAAAGAAAGAAAGAAAGAAAGAAAGAAAGAAAGAAAGAAAGAAAGAAAGAAAGAAAAACATCCCAAAACACAAAGACTTGGCAAACTTACAGAGCACAGAAATCTAAGTCACTACTACGGTAAGGCCAATCTGTTACAGATTGATTGAATTGGCTGCCTCATCTTTAAGGGAAACATAACTATGGTTCCAATTCCTCACCTCAACTATGACTAAAGAACCTTAGTTAAAGTTGAACTCTATTAGATGCAAAACAATTCCCAGCTGTTCATTAGGTAATCCCTTTGTGACATCTATGGGTCTATTTTCTTGTGGTCTCTATATTTTTCTTATCTCCAGAAACCTAGTTAGCCCTTTACAATACAGGCACATTTAAAAACCTGTTAATGTCTGATTCTATCCTAAGTAAAGGTGTTTATTAGCATTCTCAAAACAATAATAGGTGGCATTTCTCCAGTAAACCATGGCTGACAGGATGTTTTACATACCTTATTTCATTTGAGCTTTATAATAGACCCATGAGACATAAAATACAAGTATTACAGAGGGGGAAAGACATCAAGAAATGAAATGATTTTACCTTAGGTCAAATAGTAAAATTCAGATTTTGGATTTGATCCCTTTTCTTTTAATTTCATAAAAAAAGAATTTTGACATTACACTAAAGTTAAAAAAAAGCTTACTTTTTTGTTTGTTTGTTTTTTGCTTCTTATCATAAGTATTATCTGGGTTTAATCTTCCATGAGGACTAACATGACTATTAAGCAGCTGCCTGAACTTATTTTGAGAGTGACTTTTTCCTTCCAGCATCTAGAAACAATTGTCTTATTTTTCCATTTTATATCCTGAGTCCTCTATGGGACCTCCTCCATTATTCCTATTCTGGTGTCAGTTCTCTTGTTCATGGGTGGAATTGATTTGAATGACACCTTTTTAGCCCAATGAACATTTTTTCCTTTCCAGGACCAAGTGATTGATTCCATCTCCTTTCCCAGCTTATCATAATGATTCAACTTCAGATGTCCCTGAGGGAGCATTCTTTCAGAATCTAGCTCACAGTTTTACAGGATCAGAAGTGCTTAAAAAATGTGGTTATAAAATAGTGATTTTCCCATAAGACTTCAAACAGCACTTTTGTTTTCAATCCTTCTAATATACTTACTGTATCATTTTAGAATCACTATGAGTTATCTGTACATTTTGCATCCTCCTGCTAGACTGTATGAAGATAGTAGCTATGTTTTATATAATCTTTTTCTTTCATCAAAGCCAATGCCTTGCATAATCATCTACAAATAGAAGTTGTTTAGCTGGTATTTAAATAATGGATGTCTAAATAAGTATTTTCTAGACTGAAAATTAATTAATATGCTCATTTTACCTAAATGGACAGATCAGAGAATAGAGTACAGTAAATCAAGGCAATTTTCCATCATGTGTCTCATTGGGCACTGGACACAATCTTTTCTTAAAATATATCTGCTATTTTCACATTAACCTACATTGTATTTAAAATCACAGCAGATCATTTGGTAATGGCTAATGGGTGGAAATTGCAAGTTACCTTAAGCTCTTACTCAATAGAATTTAAATGATAAAATCATTATTCTTTCATCTCACTCAACATCAATGCCCAAAACAACTGTCAAATATTCCTGAGTCTTACTCTGATTTCTATCACCAAATCTGGACTCACAACCATCACCTTAGTTTGATTTGTAATCATCTTCTCAATAAAGGAGTTTCAATGTTCAATAGAAACTTCCTTCCCCCTTTTTATCACATGATTATCATCCCACTTCCTGACCCTGGTGAAAATTCTCCTATTTTTATCACACAACTTATCTTTATTTCTTCCTTACATCACTAGTCACTCTATTCCTTCAAGGAACATTTTTCCCCTTTATTCCTTCTTCCAACATCCTCCTCTAAAAGAGAAATTAACTTTATAGATATATAGATCATACATGGTACTACTGTTGGAAAGATAAATATAACATTCTCTGCAAACGACTGCAAATTTTCCCTTGCTTTCCATATTTGCCCCTCCCCCCTTTCCTTTCTCTATCCCTCTTTTTACTCTCTCTTTCCTCTTTCTCTCTCCCTCATAAAACTCTATTTTTGAAAGGTGGAAATGGAACTAGCATTTAATTATATGAATTTAAAGTGAGCAATTATAGTTCTGTTTTCATTTATGAGGCAAGAATTAATTTATTAGCAGACACTGGAAAGTAAGACATAAGCATACAAGAGAGAAAAAATCAAGAGAAAATTATGGTTCCTATTTAACTTATTTCACATGTACATCTGCCATACTTGCCTCTACGACTTTAAATATTAGCCTTAATATACATGTTTTACCCCCACTGAAATGCTATATACAACACACACACACACACACACACACACACACACACACACACACACATACATACCCTCTACCAATGTAGCTACCCTCTCTTCTGTGTTCAGTACAAGATTTCCAATATTCTGCTGAATGTTTCCACCTGAATGCCTTATCTAGGATTCCCCATGGCCAATGTAAAATTTATCATGTTTCCTTAAACTTCCCCTCCCCAATTTCCTCATTTATGTTATAGAAGCCCCCTCTGACACCTGTAAAGATTTAAATTTAGGGGAGATGGGGAGACTGAGGCAGGTAGAAATTAGTTTCTCTCTGCAAGGAGTATTATATTTTTTAGAGGTTTATTAAAGGTTAAAGATAAAAGAATATACAAGTAAGAAACATGTGCCTAGGCCAGAGACCTAGACAAAATAACCTCACATCATGCAAGAGACAGCCTGCTCCAAAACGGAAGTCCAAAAAGAGCCAAGAGACCCTCAAAAGCCTTTGAATCAGCTTATATACCTTCTCGATCTCTGCCCAGGTGAGATTACAAGGCATTCTGGGGAAGTGGAGCAAAGGCTTGTGGGGATTGTAGTCCTGTATTCGAGTCTATTTTTTACACACCCAATTTATCAATTTAAGAATAATTATCATCTCTTCATTCATTCTTAGCCCTTGCAGCTAACCAAATACAAATTTGCTTGTTCCCTCTTTGACAACTCCTATCTTAATCCTATTATTTCTGCTTATGTCATAACCACCCTAGTCCAGGCATTGTCTTGATGTTATTGTCTCTTCATTGTTTTCCCTGAATCTTAACTTCTGTCATCCTGAAATAAATGCGACAAAATTTGTAAAGGACCAAATGGTACCTGACACATAGGAGGCATTTAATTAAAGCTTTTTTTTCATCATTCCTTTCTTTTTTTTTTCAACATTCCTTTAATGAATTTGTACTTACCTATGATTATTCTCTAAGGCGCTATTATGTTTTCTTTCTCTGTACACTAATACCTTTGGAAACCTCATCTGCTTTCATGGATTTAGTTTTCACTTCTATGCAGATGGTTCCAAGACAAATAGACTTACCCCCCCACACACACACATACATACAAAGATCAATTGGGGAGCTGAGTGGAGGACAGGTGGAGAGGAGTTAACAAGACAGAAAAACAATCCAAGGGGCTATGGATTAGATTGTTTCTGAGGTCTCTTCCAACTCTGAAGTTATGTGATTCTGTGGGACTCTATTTATCTGATATGTGCCTATTTATTTGTGTTCTTTGCCTCAATTGTATACATACTCTAAGGACAGGGGCTATTTTTATGCTTTTGATGATTTGTATACTCAGGACTAGGTTGAGAGAGAGTCTGTTCCATACTAAGCATTTAGTAAATGCCTGTAGATTGCTGTCTATTGATTGATAATTGTCATATCTTCCCTGCAGAACATTAGCTCCCTGAGGATGAATACAATTAATTTTTTGTTATTATATTGACTGCTCTTTGCACACATTCTTACACATAGCAGGTGCTTAATAAATGTGATGCTTTCTGTTTTTAAGATGACACATTATCTGGGGCTCTAGATGCCTATTATTTGTAAGGATGAGGAAGGGAAAACAGTTTCCCTCCTTTACTATAGTATTATTTCAGATAGGATTCATGAAATTAAGTGCATTCTGTCCTTAAGGTTTTTAGAGGGCCATAACTTCCAAATAATAAACAATAGAAATGCAAAAATACAACATGGTAATGTAAAGGCAAAATGCAGGTGCCTTGCCATCATGACATGAAGTGTTACCAGCTAAGGATATTTCCCAACAACTGGAAGCTACCCCAATAATAACCATGTCCTATTTCAGAATCAAAGAGAATAGAAAACAATTTGATTTATGTCAAGATATAGGAAGAAAAAGCACAGTTTGGAATGAGTGCATGACATAGAATCCGAGGAGACCTGTCTTAGAATCTCAGTTCTGACAATTACTTGGTGTGTCACAATAGGCAAATTCCTTTTCTTGGAGCTTATTTGCTCATTAGTAAAATGAGGTGAATAATGCTTGTTCTCTACTTCACAAAATAACCGTATGGATATTTCACTGAAAATTTTAAGTATGATAAAAATTGGAACTGTTACTCTATGTGCTATAAATTCAGATAAAGGAAAGTTTGTTGTAGGCAACAGTGATCAGGGAAGAGAAATTTTGCAAGAATGTGATAGTTTTGAATAGGCAAATAGGAAAGACAAACTATGCCATGAGGGGTAGGCAACAGTGAGGAGCAGAATCATAGTTGTGGGAAATCATAAGTAAATTTAGGCAATATGACAATGAATAAAAATCCCTTTCCATTGTCTTCCACTTTCCAGTTGCAAGTAACTTTATAGACATCTCATTTAATGCTCACAAATATCAAGTTAATTTAATAGTACAAGTATTATCATTCCCATTTTACAAAGCAAGAAGCTACAACTTATAAAGTTCAAAGGATTCAACAAGGTCACTTATCTAGTAAGTGACAGAAAGGTGACTCAGACCTAGTCTTCTGACCCCAACTCAGAAACAGTTAAGATGATTTTTAAAAAGTAAACTGTTTCATAGAAGAAAACAACAATGTATTTGAAAAAGGCATGAGTTCAAACCCTGCTTTATATAATATTCACCTAAACCTAAATGAGACAGTTATTCTCTCCAAATCTCACTTTTGTTATCTATAAAATAGAGATATTGGGTCTTTGACACATTATGATCAGGAAAAATAGGACAATGTCTATAAAGTACTACACATTTAAGTGTCAGCTCCTGTCTCCCAAGGATGATCCCTTCAAGTAAGAGCATAGCATAAAATAAGTTTGGAAAAAAAAGTCAGGGTCAGAGAGTATATTGAAAGATTTTGATTATGGCCTGATGATTTATTTAAAAGCTGTTCAGTTGCCCTACTCATGAACAACACATGTTCTAATTATGAGAAAACATTAGAAAATAAATATATGAATTCCCATTTATGATCTCAACCAAAGGATATCAATGAGAAAGAACTGAAACCTTGTTAACTCATTAACTCATTAACAACACCTTACATTTATCCACTACTTATTCCATGGAGACCAAAAAAACTCATCAAGTTCTTTTCCATAACAACTTTTCTACCTGCCTTCTCTCCTCTTGTCCACAGTTCCAGTATTCTACCTCCCAACAAAAGATGCTCAGTATTGAAATAAGACCAGCCATATTGGCAAGTAGGTGGTACAGCAGATAAAGTACTGCTTTTGGAGCAAGGAATACCTGAGTTCACAAACTGCCTTATGGATTTACTAGCTGTTTGGCCATGGGCAAGTCATTTCACCTTTTTCAGACCCAGTTTCCATATGTGGAAAATGAGATGCCTAACTTCAATAATGTTGAAGGTCTTTTTTACTTTAAATCCATGTTATAATCTCTATTTTTCCACATCACCCTTTCAGAATCATGGTACTCTCACACTTCCTCAACTTTTGAAGCCATTAAACTCCTTATGAAGCAGTGAGTTCTATCCATACTTGTTACAAGAGGGTCACTAGTGACCACAGAGAAATTGTACAACATGATGTAGGAGGGATATGCCAGGATCGTGAAGAAAATGATTTATATTAAATATTACTTGTACTTAATATCCATCATTTAAAAAATAATTTGACTTCTTTGGGCCACAGTTTTCCTAATCTATAAAATGAAGGGATTGGGATAGATGATCTCTAAATTCCTTCCCCTCTAAGGTTCCTAGATCCTGGGAAAGGAAGCTTGAGTTTGAATGAAAGGATAAAGAGAGAGATTTTTCTTTTGGTCAGAGACTAGAAAAAATAAGAGGGTCTTTATGAGAAAGTAGGGAAGTCTAGAGGAGGAGCTGGTTTAAGAAGGGAAATAGGCAGCTTTATTTTCATATTTTAACCAACTCTCAAGATTGATAAAATCAAGGATGAAGTTCAATATGAAGTTGAATATTCAATGAACCAAGAAGTCCCTTGATTACAGGGATTTTTTTCATTCTATCCATGTTTTAGAGTAAGGTAATATACACATTGACTTGTGTAGTATAACTCCAGAAAATTGAGTGCAACAAGACAAAAACTAAAACATCAGGAAAGCTAATCATATTTGATTGTCACCAATATTTGTTACTACTGAAATTAATACTGATTTTCCTAATATTGAGCTAATCATTATTATTTAATCTTATGAAAGACAAATAGAGAGGTCCAAACTTATACAAACTCATTTAAACCAATATTGTTGAATGTATATATTGGTATTTTTCTTCTCAATTTAATCTAATAGGAATTTGTATGTTATATACTGTATAATCAATAGAGTCCTAGATGTAGTTATTATACTAGAGAATTCTCTTGTATAAGGTATAATTCACTGCTCTTGAAAACCTTAAAGCTCCATAGAATTTAAGGCTGTAAAAGACCTTATAAATCACCTAATGGAATTATCATTATACAGATGAGGAAAGTGGGTTTGAAAGATGGGAAATGACTTAACAAACTACAAAGTTTTAGGATCAGAAATTAGAGCCAAGAATGGCCTTTCTTGTTGTTATTAAGCCATTTCAATTGTGTCTAAATCTTTGTAACCCTATTTGTGTTTTATTGACAAAGATACTATTTGCCATTTCATTTTCTAGCTCAATTTACCAATGAGGAAACTGAAGCAAATAGGGTTAAGTGACTTGCTTAGGGTTGGACAGCTATTAAGTTTCTGAGGACAGGAACTTCTTGAACTCAGGTCTTCCTGACTCCCAGACCAGTGCTCTATCTTTAACTGATAGACCTTCTAGAAAGGACCTCAGGGGCCATTTAATCAACTTTCTTCATATAGATACTGAGGCCCAGCAAAGTGAGCAGCTTATAGTATTTCAAATAATAAAAGCCAAATTGTCATAAAAATCTACTACCTTCTGGCTTCAATCTTTTATATATATTTTTATTTAATTCTCTATGTACATACAAACTCCCCTCTCCCCAAATCGTCCCCCAACAACACCCAACACCATCATCTAGAGAGTATTTTCTTGAGTATACTGACTTCCTTTAACCTCTATGGGATAACTGGAGGCAGTTTAGTGATTCAGTGGATAAAATGTTGGGCCTAGAATCAGAAAGATCTGAATTCATATCCTGTCTCAGAAACCTCCTAGAGGTATAAAAATAGGCAATTCATTTAATCTCTATTTCTCTTCATCCACTGGAGAAGGAACTAGCCAACTACTCCAACATCCTTGTCAACAGCATATTTAAGCCTCAAAGCATGTTGTGTCCCATTGTTTCATTATAATCTTCTTTAATAAAATTAGTGATATTAATATGATCTTTAAATCATTAGATTTATGCAGCTAAGTAAGTTGAAACAATATACATGTCTTGATACATGAAATGCCCAAGGTTACATACATTGAATTTGTCGTCGAAATTATTTTAAACGAGCTGAAAAATATTATCTAAGGGCTCTTGTTTCATCAATTAAATACTTTGATAAATTCAAAAAGAGAATCAAAGAATTTTTTAATCAAAACTATTTGATTCTTTGCATGATGCAGGATTTGACATTTGGAATTTGAAATGAAATGATGAAAAATGCTTAAGAAAAAGATGTGGGTCAGTTGTGCAGGGCAGTAAGAGATAAAAGATGGATAGTCTCAGCACTACATTGGTATTCACAAAGTATAAACAGGCCCAGAATAAGACATTCTCTAGCATACTGAGTTATTTCTTTTTGGCACATACATGAGTAGGCAGATAATGGAGAAAATCAAAAAGGCAAAAATACTTAGATCCATTATGAGTCACATTAATAAAAGAAATCGGCACATTAGCAATATCACAGATTTGTTGAAATCAAAGTATTTAAATTTATCCATTTAATAATTAATGTTGGTTAATTATTTAATTGAATTTAAATTTGAAAATAATCATAATAATAATTTAAAATTAAAATAATTATTGGAAAAAAATTTAAATCCAGAGTGCCTATTTACTATCTTTTCTCATCATTTTTTGAATTTATTTCTTTCTCTGGAGCTTGAAATAAAGATAGTAATTTAAAATGAAATAAATTATATATTAATTACCTATTATATAGAGAGTACTATGCTAAGAATGACAAGATTTACAAAATTTAGATGAGAAGCAGTTGTTCCTCTCATGTTATTTACTATTTAGTAGAGGATATGATACATACTCAAATATTCTAGTACATAAGTGGTTAAATCTGTAAACCCATCTCTGTGAGTATTGTCAACAAAAATGTATATTACAATATCACTTTCCCATCCTTTAGGACACTCATGAACATTCTCTTTCATAAGTTTTCTGCCAGGAAACTATCCTGTGTTGGGACCTTCCTCATATTCTCCTGACATTATAATGATGCCATTATAAACAATGAAAAAAAAAATCAGTTATAATTAGCGACAATAATTCCTTACAAGTGCATAAGAATAGTAAAAAAAGTATTATGTGCTATCAAGTGGGACAATGACTATGATCAACTGTAAGAAAGAGGGAATATTTCCAAGAGGCAGTGATTTTTGAGTTGTTTTGAGTTTAAAGAAATTAAAATAGAAAATAAAAAGAGTAGTTGGTATCAAGATGGCCGCTTAGAAGCAGCAAAAGTCTAGACCTCTGTGAAAACTATTCCACATCAATCAAAGAGAAAGTGCATCTAGGGGACAGAAAATCAAATCTAACAACAGGACAGAGCCATAGAATTCAACTTAAAATGTATGCAGAGAAGGCTGTATTCTTGGGTTTAAGGAAAAGGAAGAAGGGATATCCCAGGACCCCTCCCCCACCTACTATTCTGAGTCTCCAGAGGTTACTGGAATCTCAGAGGAAGGGCTCTGACCTGGAGGGAGTGCCTTACTGCCACACCTATGCCAGGCTCAATGCTCTAACCACAGCTGGCAGGAAGGCAGCTGGAGGAAAGACTCAGATGGGATATCAGCCTTGTAGCAGCCATCACTCTCCATCTTGAGTCTCTATTTCTCGAGGTATTGGCCTCAGGGCACATCTGTCTGGATTAATCTAGTCTATTAATAGGGTAGATAAGAAGCCTTCAGAGGGCAGGGATGCAAAATTTCCAACACTCTGCCCCCATGGATTGCAAATCATGTTGATTCAGATCCCAGGGAGAAGGCTGCAACCATTACAGACTACCTTAATAATAGGCTGGGAACCACAGCTCTGTTTAGCATCCACACCTTCACCTACACCTTGAGTTTCTATTTCCAGCTGGGGAAGATCTGATCTCATGACTCATTAATACTCCATCAGCCTAATCTAGTCAATCAATCAACAGAGCAGAGAAGAAGCCTCTTCAGGAAAGAATAACCCAAACAGATCTAGCAAATAATCAGAGAATCAAGATTATAGCCAATGACAGGGGGCAAAAAAGAAAATAAAATATGAGTAAACAACAGAAAAAGAAAAATGAAATTACATTCAACAACTTCTATCCAGGTGATGAACAAAGAGCAAATGGAACAGAGGAGGATGAAGGAACACCAAGAAAAAACTCCAGCGAATTGGACTCAGACTTTGGAAGAACTCAAAAAACAGTTCAAAATCAATTAAGAGAGGCTGGAGACAATTGGGAAAAGAACTTGCAAAGCAAAATAAGTCATCTAGAAACAAAGACACATGAACTAAAACAAGAATATTAATGTCTTGAAAGTCAGAATTGGCCAGCTTGAAAATGAGGCAAAGAAAATAAAAGATGACCTACAAAGTAAAACAAACCAGAAGGAGAAGGATGACCAAAACCCAGGTATGAAATTCAGTCTAAAAATTAGAATACAACAACTAGCAGCAAATAACTTCACAAGGAAGCAAGATTCAAGTAGACAAAATCAAAAGAATAAAAAAAAATTGAGGAAAATATAAAACACCTCATTGATAAGACTACAGACCTAGAAAATAGATCAAGAAGAGACAATTTAAGAACCTTTGGATTACCAGAAAGTATTGGACTACAAGAAAATGCCTAGATATCATTCTACAGGAAATTATCCAAGAAAACTGCCCCGAAATTCGTGAACAACAGACGAAAGTGGAGATTGAAAGAATCCATAGATCACCTCCTACACTTAAATCCCAATTAGAAAAAAAGATACTAAATCTTCTAAGAAGAAACCATTCAGATATTATGGAACCACCATATGGATAACCCAGGACTTGTCTGGATCAACCCTGAAGGACCAGAAGGCATGGAATGTGATATTACATAAAGAAGGGGACTGGGTCTACAACTAAAAATCAACTATCCAGAGAAATTTACTATATTCTGTCAGGGGAAAGTATGGTCATTTAATAAAATAGAAGACTTCTAAGCATTCCTAAAGAAATAACCTGACTTAAACAGAAAATGTGTTGCCCAAACACAGAACTGAAAAGAATCACCAAAAGATAATTAAGAAAAGTAAAAAAACAAACAAGAAAAACAACAACTTTTTTGAAAGGACCCAATAAGTTCAAATGATTTTTATTCTTATAAGAAAAGATGATATTAGTAACTCTTAAAAATTATTATCATCTTGGTAGCTAAAAGAAGTGTACCTAGAGGAAACATGTATAGGATGTAGAGGAAAAATGTATAGGATGAAATGTCAATATCTATCTATCTATCTATATCTATATCTCTCTCTATGTTTAAATATATACATATATAAACTAGGGGTAAAAAAGAGGAAAATAATAAAAGAAATGGGTAAAGAAATAAAATTGGGTAATTTTATATTTCATAAGAAGCGTATGGGGGGAGGGAGGGAGAAGATGGAGAAGATCAATACAATGGAAGGGTGAAAGGGGTTGGAGCTCTTTCATGGAGCTCCATGAAAATTTTAATCATTTCAGTGGGAAGGGTCAAAAAGGTTCAAATGGAAGGAAAACCTCCAACTCCAAGTTCAGTCATCATCATCATCATCAACAACAACATCATCAACATTGTCAACATCAACATCTAACTATCCATCTTTTCCTAGCCCAGGAAATATTTTTGCTAGGTGACTTAACCTAATATGAGTCTGTGCAGAGCATTAAATGACAGCCAAAAGACTTAAACTATAAACTTTAGTGCTACTATGAATTCTTTGGGGATAAAAAGAAAGCTTTCTTTTTCCTGGATTCAGTTTACTTATTTATGTATGAGTGAAGTAAACCTGGACTCTGCATTAATTTAATTGATTTAATCAAATAATAAATCAGGTGTAAACAAACAAACAAAAAAGAACATAAATTTTTTGATGGAACAAAAATAAAAGGAAAAAAAAAACATTAAGTCCATGCCATGTAAGGATCATTTGAACTATGCAGGATTATTTGTTCTTGAGAATACCATTGAATATCAGAAGGTCCAAAGATTTCTACCTTTCAGGCATCCATCATTTTTATTTGCTATTTTATTATAAGCTTTTTCTTCTTATCTTTAAACAAATAAATAAGAACACTAAAAAAAAATAAATTAAATAGGTTTTAGCCATATCCTGATAGAGATGAAAATGACTATATATCAGAATGATACATACATTTTTAGGACATGGTTCTTATGGAAATTTCTTTTGCTCGATTTTACACACACACACACACACACACACACACACACACACACACACACATATATATTTGTTAAAAAGTTATGCTGTTTTGTTTTCCATTTGGGAGGAGAAAATGGGAGGGAGAAAAAACAAATAATTGCTACTGGAAAAAATTAAAGAAAGAAACTTCTACTTGAAAAAGAATGAATTAACTTCTACAAGTCAGAGGTAAGACATCTCAAAGCAGGTATTTCCTCAATTTTCATTTAAAGTCATAAGGATGTTTTATGAATAAAAATGACATCTATATAAGAAGTCATTCTTTAAAAAACAAAAGCCTCTCATGCCATGCAATGGGAACACTTCTTGTATAAGAGTCAATATAATCCTAGTACTAAGATTAATTAAATTAGCAATACAGTTTTGATCAAGTTGCTTAAATTTTCTTGTCCTCAGTTTTCGAATCTTTAAAATGATAGTGATAGACTAGGATTATAGATTTGGAGTTAGAATGGACCTGAATGATTATAATAAAAATCTTTTTAAATAAATTAATCTAGGTCAACTTTCCACCTCCCGTTTTGTAAATGAGGAATCTGAAAATATTGATTTGTGCCAAAGATCACACATGAGGACTTCCAGGTAAGCAAGGTGGCAATCTAAACTTGGCTTACTTACTCTCCCTAGCAAACACTGACAAGAACGACCACAAAAGAACTTAGGAATCATTTTCAGAGGTGTGGAGGACCTATAAAGTGGGGCATAGCACTGAAGGTGTGTGGGATTGGGGTTTTTCCAGTCTATAAGAGGGTGAAAGGGCTTCCCGCCAAATGTGAGCTGATCAACCCTCCCCCACCCCCACCTACAGAGCCAGAGTTAGAGCACACCAAGATAAACAAGAATAGGGGGCTTCTGGAGTGAGTAGGGGGCACCTCTGGGTCCTTGGGAGCTGACTAGTACTTCAGGAGACCCATCCATGAAGGCAGCTAGGTGGAAAATCCCAGTGTGTGAGAGAGTGCAGACCTTAGGTATCCAGAGCCAGAGTGCCTACTGGAGCCTGGGAGTGAGGGAAGAGTGCTTCTGGAGCGAGCATGGGGCACTTCTGGGTCTTTGGAAGCTGACTAGGACACCAGAGGGACTAACCCCTGAAAGCAGCTAGACCAGAAAGCCATGCGGGCAGGAGAGCACAGACTCTGAGTGCCCCTGGGAGGGTGGCACCGAGAAGAACTGCAAAGGACTTCAGAGAATAGAGAGCCTGCCCCAGGCAAAATCCTTGCTCTTTAACTCCATACACAGAGAACCTGCCCAGCTGACTCAGATTTCTGTCTAAAGATGGAAGGGAAAACATCCAGAAAAACGACGAATCATACACAGGAACCTCAAAATCCTTCCAAAAAAATCTAAAAACAAGGCTGTGACCCTCATGAATTTTTATGGAGGAAAAACCTAGGCTATAGAGGAAATATTGGATGAAACTCAAACAAAGGCAAATCAAAAAATAAAACAAAGCAAAACAGAAATGGTCCACAAGACCTGGAAGACTATCAAATGGAACTTATCAAAAAGATGGAAGCCTTCTGGAAAGGGAAGTGGGAAATTATTTTTAAAAAATGAGGAAATCATAGCTGAATACCAAAAGGTTAAAGCAGAAAACCAAAAGATTATAATAGAAAACCAAGCCTTAAGGGCCAAAATTGAGCAACCAGAAACCAATGATCTTGCAAAAAAGCAAGAATTAATAAAGCAAAGTCAAATGACTGACAAGATAGAAGAAAGCATAAAATATTTCACAGACAAGGTGACAGATCAGGAAAACAGAGGAAGGAGAGACAATTTGAGAATCATTGGTCTACCTGAAAATCCAGAAACAAATAGAAACCTTGACAGCATACTACAAGAGATCATCCAAGAAAACTGCCCTGAAGTTCTGGGACAAGGAGGAAAAATAGACATTGAAAGAGTTCATAGAACATCTTCTACACTAAACCCCCCATGAACAACTCCCAGAAATGTAATTGCCAAATTCCAGAGCTTTCAAGCTAAGGAGAGAATTCTGCAAGAAGCCCAAAAGAAACAATTCAGATACAAAGGAGCACCAATCAGGGTCACACAAAACTTGGCAGCTTCAACACTAAAAGATCATAAGGCTTGGAACACGATATTCAGAAAGGCAAGAGAACTAGGTCACCAACCAAGAATCACATATCCATCAAAACTGACTATATGCTTCCAGGGGAAAGTATGGACATTCAACAAAATAGAAGATTTCCAAGTATTTGTAAGGAAAAGACCAGAACTAAGTGGAAAGTTTGATATCCAAACACAAAATTCAAGAGAAACTTGCAAAGGTAAATATGAAAGAGAGGGAAAAGGAGAAAAATGTTTCTTTTTCCTTTTTTTAATTCAAACTCTCTTCTTTGAAGGCTACAATTAGATAAAATTATATATATGTATATATATAGATATATATATACATATATATATAAATATATGGGGAAAATTTTATCTGTAACTCTCAAAAATGTTTTCATTATTATAGTAAATAGAATAATCATTCATAGGAAAATATTGGGGCATTAAAGGATATAAAATGATATGAAAAAAGGGTGAGGAGGAATTGGTGATGGTACTAAGAGATACTTGAAGAAATAAACATAATAAGCAAAGAGGGAGTTCTACCAAATTTATTTAAAGACACAAATATGTTACTGATCCCAAAGCCAGGCAGGCCAAAAATAGAGAAAGAAAACTACAGACCAATCTCCTTACTGAACATAGATGCAAAAATCTTAAACAGGATACTAGCAAAAAGTCTCCAGCAAGTCATCACAAGGGTTATTAACTTTGATCAGGTGGGATTTATACCAGGAATGCAAGGATGGTTTAATATCAGGAAAACCATCCACATAATTGACCATATCAACAAGCAAACCAACAAAAATCACATGACTATCTCAATAGATGCAGAAAAATCCTTTGACAAAATGCAACACCCATTCCTATTGAAAACACTAGAAAGTATAGGAATAGAAGGATCTTTCCTAAAAATAATAAACAGTATCTATCTAAAACCATCAGCCAACATCATCTGCAATGGGCATAAATTAGATGCATTCCCAATAAGATCAGGAATGAAACAAGGATGGCCCTTATCACCTTTATTATTCAGTATTGTACTAGAAACACTAGCAGTAGCAATTAGAGAAGAAAAATAAATTAAGGGTATTAAAATTGGCAATGAGGAGAACAAGTTATCACTCTTTGTAGATGACATGATGGTCTACTTGATGCATCCTAGAAAATCAAATAAAAAGCTAATGGAAATAATCAACAACTTCAGCAAAGTTGCAGGATACAAAATAAACCCACATAAGTCATCAGCACTTTTATATATCTCCAACACATCTCAGCAGCAGGAATTAGAAAGAGAAATTCCATTCAAAATCACCTTAGACAAAATAAAATACTTAAGAATCTATCTGCCAAGTCTAACGCAGGAACTATATGAACACAACTACAAAACACTTTCCACACAACTAAAACTAGATTTGAGCAATTGGAAAAAGCATTCACTGATCATGGGTAGTATGAGTTAATATAATAAAAATGACCATCCTATCCAAACTTATCTATCTCTTTAGTGCTATACCCATTGAAATTCCAAAACTTTTTTTACTGAACTAGAAAAAAAACAACATAACAAAGTTCATTTGGGAAGAATAAAAAATCAAGGATATATCAAAAGATCCAGGGAAATAATGAAAAATACAAAGGAGAGTAGTCCCACAGTCCCAGATCTCAAACTATATTATAAAGCATTGGTCATCAAAATAATTTGGTACTGGCTAAGAGACAGAAAGGATGATCAGTGGAATAGACTTGGGGTAAGTGACTTCAGCAAGACAGTCTATGACAAACCCAAAGACCCCAGCTTTTGGGGCAAAAATCCAGTATTTGATAAAAACTGCTGGGAAAATTGGAAGACAGTGTGGGAGAGATTAGGTTTGGATCAACACCTCACAACCTACACCAAGATAAACTCAGAATGGGTGAATGACTTGAACATAAGCAAGGAAACCATAAGCAAACTAGGTGAACACAGAATAGTATACATGTCAGACCTGTGGTAAGGGAAAGATTTTAAAACCAAGCATGACTTAGAGTCGCAAAATGTAAAATAAATAATTTTGACTACATCAAACTAAAAAGTTTTTGTACAAACAAAACCAATGTAATTAAAATCAGAAGGGAAGCAACAAATTTGGAAACAATTTTCATAACAAAAACCACAGACAAAGGTTTATTACTCAAATTTACAAAGAACTAAATCAATTGTACAAAAAATCAAGCCATTCTCCAATTGATAAATGGACAAGGGACATGAATAGTCAGTTTCAGTTAAAGAAATCAAAACTATTAATAAGCACATGAAAAAGTGTTCTAAATCTCTGATAATCAGAGAGATGCAAATCAAAACAACTCTGAAGTTCTACCTCACACCTAGCAGATTGGCTAACATGACAGCTATGGAAAGTAATGAAGGCTGAGGGGATGTGGCAAAGTGGGACATTCATTGCTGATGGAGTTGTGAATTGATCCAACCATTCTGGAGGACAATTTGGAACTATGCCCAAAGGGCACTAAAAGACTGCCTACCTTTTGACCCAGCTATAGCACTGCTGGGTTTGTACCCTAAAGAGATAATAAGGAAAAAGACTCGTACAAAAATATTCATAGCTGTACTCTTTGTCTTTGCAAAAAACTGGAAAATGAGGGGATGGCCTTCAATTGGGGGATGGCTGAACAAATTGTGGTATATGTTGGTGATGGAATACTATTGTGCTCAAAGGAATAATAAAATGTGAAGGAATTCCATGGGGACTGGAACAACCTCCAGGAATTGATGCAGAGTGAAAGGATCAGAACAAGGCAAACATTGTACACAGAGACTGATACACTGTGGTACAATTGAACGTAATGGACTTCCCCATTAGTGTCAATGCAATGTCCCTGAACAACCTGCAGAGATCTATGAGTAAAAAACACTATCCATAAGCAGAGGACAAACAGTGGGAACAAAAACATTGAAGAAAGACAATTGCTTGACTACAGGGGCCAAGGGGATATGACTGGGGATGTAGACTCTAAATCAATATCCTAGCACAAATACCAACATAATGGAAATGGGTTCAGATCAAGGACACATATGATTCCCAGTGGAATTGTGCATTGGCTATAGTAGAGGTAGCGGGAGGGGAGGGAGGAAAAGAAAATGATTTTTGTATTCAATGATTAATGTATGAAATTGACCAAATAAAATAATGTTTAAAATAAGAAAAAAAAATGTCATTTATAAAGTATTTTGTTAACCTTAAAGATCTAAATAAATGTTACTTATAATCAAAAATGAAAAGATCACACATGAAGCAAACATTAAAAATAACATTTGAACCCAGTTCCCCTGACTTCAGATCTAACACATGTTCAACTACATCACACACTTCTTTAAGTCCTTTACATTCAAAAAGAAAAAAAATATATAATTATTTTAATGCTATGTCATATTCCCTCCTGATTTAACTCTTAACTACCCTCTCAACTTGTCAGAGATGGTTTTGGTGCCACTTAATTTTAAACACATTTGTTTCAGTTACTTGATCAGAGCTTTCAGAGATTGACAAACAGATTGTAAACGTAAGATTTTTCATTTGTCAAGTTCCTTTAGAAGGATTATTACCATGATTTTACATTGTCCTCCATACTTTCCCTACCCTGGCTACAGTAACTAGGAACAAAAAGATTAATCAGATTTAATTTCTTCTATCTTTCAATAAAGAGGTGACAAGTAAAGAATTTGCAATCAGAGTATCACCTAGTCACTACTACCTCTCATTATTGTAAAAATGGAGATTTTGAACCCTAGACTTCAATCCCCAGAAGTCCTTGGTATTTCCCAGAATTCCCTATAATCTCACCTGGATGAGATCACAATTAGTATTTAACTGGCAGTAATGCCTACCTCTCTCTATTCCATTGCAATGATGTAGTAAGTAAGCTAATTGCGTGGATTGTGAATGGTCTAATCAGCCATGGGCACAAATGTGGTTTTATTTTGTGTCATTGATTTCTAATAATCCTTAATAAACCTCATAAAATATGATACTTTATTATTAGAAATACTAATTTAATTTTTACAGTTGGCAACCAAAAGGGAAGAGAGAAAAACTCTCAATTATTTTTTAAACCCTTACCTTCCATCTTGGAATAAATACTGTGTATTGGCTCCAAGGCAGAAGAGTGGTAAGGGCTAGGCAATGGGGGTCAAGTGACTTGCCCAGGGTCACACAGCTGCAAAATGTCTGAGGTCAGATTTGAACCTAGGACCTCCCATCTCTAGGCCTGGCTCTCAATCCACTGAGCAACCCAGCTGCCCCCCTCATTTTTTTAAGATAGCCTAGATAATTATTTTTAGCCACGTTTCTCTTGCCAAAGGTTTTCGCCCCATCTACCCACTCCTCCTGGCCTTCTTGACCAAGATTTGCCCACATGGCTCTTGCCTCCTGCTATCCACAATTGCCTCCAGTCTTCCACTCCGGACCTGTTTGACCCAGATCACTTTCCTCATCCCTCCCCTCCCCGGCCCAGCCCCAGATGATCTCCAGCCTCTGAGCCAGATTGCCCCAGGTCAGTCCCAGGACCCAGGCTGCTGGTAGCTGCTCCTGTGTCTTCTGAATCATAAACCAACTGGTAAAAACTGAAGTGTTCTTTCCTTAGGCTACAATTATCCTCCACATGGCAGGGGACCATGGGGGTTGGGAGGGGAAACAGGGAGAAGGAAGAGACTTTTCCAAATAGGAAGTATGGAGTATTCTATGAGAGAGAAGTGCTTTGCCTATTTAAAAGGATATTTTTGAGTGCACTGATCCTTTTATTTATCTCACCTGAGATTCAGGAGAGATATTCATATCCCTGCAACTCTTTGCCATTTGAGCTTGCCCAATTTGAGATTCCAAAAACCCACCCTTACTGTGGGAGATTCCACAGTACTGCTAACAAAAGGGATCTCAATGGATAAAAACAAGAAAAAACAAAAGCAAACTTTAATGAGACTGGAGGTTTTATTTTAAGGCTTTTCAGACTCCAATGTTTTATAAAAATCTGTATTTTATTGAATTTTCCTTATTGTTTTGTTTAAGATTTAATTTTGTTGGTTTTAAGTACATATATCAATGTATTCAATACTATTCTGCTACACTGAATAATTTTAATATACTGGGTTTTAACTACTGTTATATTCTGTTGCTTTTTCCCCTATAACTATACTGAACAAATATTATTGAATAAGCTCATATATAAAAACAGCTTTTTTTTTCTATTTTGACTTTGTAAATTGCCACATAGAGGATGAATGGACTTCATCAGAATTGGTTACAATTGTATAACAACCTTTGGAAAATTTAATGAGCTAAATATATATCTCAAATTGATTTTAATTGATTAATGATTTTTAGATTGTATTCAACAGCTCTGATCATTTTGCCTGCCTCTAACAGGAAGTAAGGTCCATTTTAGTAGCTGAAGTGAAGTACAATTATAATCCCCATCTCCCACATTTATGAAAATGTAAATGGATGAGACATCACAATCTCATACTAAAGGAGCTAGGAAGTCAATCCCAGGGCATTGTACCCCTGGATGGCTCCCAAAAGAGGAGCATCTCTCATTTATAACTCTTCAGCTCACTTTACCCAACATCAACAGTACAGAGGTTTTATTTTTTCTTAGGGTCCTGCCACATTTTTGTAATGATATCTCTATTTCCTGATGATATTCTAGACCCAAATAAGTTTTACTTTGTTTAAAAATGTATTTACCAAGGTTGAAAGATTTGCTATGTCTGTAAAAATTGTGACAAATATCCATCAGTTTATAGGTTCTTTATATGCCATACAGCAGACTCATATTAAATATGATAGTGGGTTTTTTTGCTATTACTATTGTTATTACCTGCGCTATTGTGAATTTTGAGGATTTTGATACTTTTGAATTTGTATTACCTGTTGTATTACTGTTCTTCATAAAAAACTGTTACTTTGTGAAATCTATTTGCTTGTACTCCCAGAGGATCATGGTCATGTATGAAGAGGAAATGGATCACATTTTTGGTGAGAAACCTTGTATTCTATAATTCCTTAGCTGATACAGTGTGTCAATGTTTATAAGCTATATTTTTGAATTTTTCAAACTTTTATTATTATATTTTTTCTTGCATGTGCAATATATGGTTTTCCTTTTTTTTCTCTCCTTTTTATATTTGAAGCACATATCACCAGTATTAAAATTTTCTTTAACTTTTTTGATTCTTCCATAAGATAAGTTTAAAATATATTTGCTATAATGTCAATGCATACCCCAAAGCTTGAGACTATAAAAATGATGCCACTGATTATTTAAAAAATAATTTTGGGAGGACTTTGCTTAATGATTCTGTCTGATTCCAGGACAAGAGAATACAAAAAGAGCCATCACACAGCACAGTGCCAAAGACACACAACACTAAACTGCATAATGCCAATTGAGCACAAGGTCAAAGAGACCAACCAATCCCAGTGAGATTGATGTAAATTTGAGCCAGGACAAAGAGGACTTGAACTTGTTTGGGGTTCAAGGTTGCAGCTGTTTAACATGTGTTAAAGGCAGGTTTTCCTTGTTCCACTTTCTAACAAGTATCTCAAATTTGGCTCCTACATGGCTCCTATAATCAAGTCCCTTGTCTGTCTTTCATAATGTGGCAACTTTCTGTAGTACTAGCTACTGATTGGGTAAATGCTTAATTGCTTATATCATTTTAATTGGGCCCTGATTCAAGGACCTGTTATGGATTTATTTTTCCTAAACTTAGAATTTTTACACATAAGACTTTGATAGTCTATATCTCATTCAGAAATTATCTCTTTATTTGGATTTTTTTGGTGTTTTTGATTTCGCTTCCAATTGATTCATATACTTCATAACTCAATCATGCATCCCTGAGTTATACCTGTGTTTTTCAATGACCTTCTTTGGGGTGGGGGGGAGGGATGTATAAAATATTATTATTTTAAATTACAAAGTTTAAGTAATTTTAGGTTAAGAAACATGCTACCTCTCCAAATCCAAACCCAGAAAGTGAACTGTTTGGAGAATACACCATGAAGATCCTACACAGACCATACACTGCACCAGAAGATCCAGAGTAAACTTTGGGATGTGGTGATTTGAACTGTGTGGGGTTTGAATACTTTGTTTTGTATGTATACTCTTATGCCAAAGGGGACTGCCCCCTAACTGGCTTTTTCTCAATGTGCCTAGCAATTATTGATTTTGTTCTCTTTTCCTCTTATCCTCAAATTATTGTAATTTCCTAACTGGTATGTTTACAAGACCCATCAGAGAGACTAGACTTCCCCGTGTCTCAGGGGGAAATGTAAAAATGAAGATATTGAACCCTAGACTTCAATCCTCAGAAGTCCTTGGTATTTCCCAGAATTCCCTATAATCTCATCTGAGTCTCCACCTGGATGAGATCACAATTAGTATTTAACTGGCAGTAACGTCTACCTCTCTCTCTTCCATTGCAATGATGTAGTAAGTAAGCTAATCACAGGGATTATGAATGGGCTAATCAGCCATGGGCACAAATATGGTTTTATTTTGTATCCTTGATTTCTAATAATCCTTAATAAACCTTATAAAATATAATATTTTATTGGTAGAGATACTAATTTAACTTTTCCAGTATCTAATTATCTTAGAAATTATCTTTCATCATATTTTGGTGATTTGATATATCTGTGATATTATCAATGAAGATATTAAGTATAAAGAGGAGAGAGGCTACTAAATATAATTTTTTTCAATAGAAAGAATACTAGATTTACCTTGAGGTTCAATTATACCTATTGGGAACCTCCCTCAAGTAACTAAAAGTCCCTTCCCCTCAATTTCCTTATCTGTAAGATGAGAGGATTGATCTGAGGTCCTTTTGAGCTCTAGATCAATAATTCTATACTATGTGATCATTTTATTGCTTCACCTCAATCTTTTTTTTTTTCCAATTCATCATCTGTTTTGCTCACTTTTGCAATTAGATCCACCCATAATCAAGGCAGTATGAAATTTTTAAATGTAAGATATTTTCATATTCTTTATTTAATTGAATTTATCTCTTTATCTAGAGAAGTGTTGGTGCATAACTGCCCACTATCATCAATCATAGTGGTCATATTGCTTATAATAATCATGAGCCCTGAAAGGGAAGGTAAAAAGGTAATCCTATGAAATGAGATAGTTGTTTTTTGTTTTTTTTTGCATTTGTGCTCCTAATTAAACATATTCTTTTTTCACCTTTTCAATGGAAATCTGTGTGACATCCTCCCATTTAGGTGCAACTGCTTTATTTCTTCTGGCTTCTCTAAGACATATGTTAATACTGATATGGTTTGGTTCCTCAAATAATGGTTCAATCTACAGATAATTGGACAAGAGATATACATTTAGTAAAGCAATGTAAATAATTTTGTAGATAACCAGGTATTATAACTAAGTATTACTTTCCTACATCATTACCATTTTAAAAATCTCCAAATTGTTCAAAACTGAAATTGTTTATTTTATCTAAAATCTAATAGAACTAATTAGAGTATATAATATTAATTGTATTAGGATCAGGGAATCTGAATGCTAGACTCTGCTATCTCATTAACTAGCTGTATGACTAAAACCAGGCAATTCTTTAGTCTATCTGGGATTCAGTTTTCTAGTATCAAAAATGAAGATCAGTTGAGTTAGACATTACATTAATCCACCAAGAATTGTATTCTCTTTTGTTTGTTTGTTTGTTTTGTTTTTATCATTAATCCCTCCCAATTCTAACATAAATAATATTTATCATTTTGAGGTTACTTCATGGACAAATTTTCTGTTTTAAATACTTCTTTCCTGGTCTAACATCCTTTTATCTGTGATATGATCTAATCATAGTTATTATCCAACTTTTAAGGGAAAACCAAAGATTTCTGGGAAAAATTAAATTATACCATCTACCTTTCTTAACTTTGAGAAAGTTAGAAATAGTTTTCAACTAGTTTCCTTAGCCACTGTTTTCTGCCTTCCTTCATCACTGCTTCCTGCCTATTTTTTTTTTTCTTTTAAGCAAAAGACTGAAATAATGGGTTGGTTGCATTATTCAGCCTACAGAATCTTTTCCCTTCACACAGCTGGTCTGGCAACAGATAAATTTTCCATAAACATGTATCCACCCACATGGGCACATTGAAAACAGAAAAGGAAAAACTGCAAGAGAAACATCTAAATGTCAATTCTGTGTCGATTTTTTGCAATATGAACCTAGACACTTTGTCTCTGATGCCTGATTCTCCTTTTCAATTTGTGACAGTAGACTCATAGATCTAGAACTGAAAAGATTGTTTTAGGCTATCTAGTCCAATGTCCTCATTTTGAAGATGATGAAACTAAAACAAATAAATAAATACACTGATTTACCAGAGGGAATCTCATAAATTCCTACTCTGGTGCTTCATAATATGTGGATGGCCACTTTAAGTTGTCAAAGGTCATGGCAGTGTAGTATTACTTTTGGTAGGTCTAAATATTTAAGAAGGTTTTCAGGCAGGTTTACTTTTAGAGCTCTAGCCTAACTGTGGACAGACTAAACATAATATAGGCTAGCCACTTGGTGATGAATTATTGAGCCATGATAATCCATGAACAAAAGAAATTTACAAAATAGATAGCTTAGTCTTTTGGGACCATGCCCCAAAGTGGATTCTTCAGAGTGGTAGAAAAAGAGGGGACATTAGGTCCTAAGAATTCAATATATTTTAGACCATCACAAAGTATTTATTTAGCTGTTGGCATTCTAATTGTGAGATATTTTTCCAAAGATCAAGATAAGTGAGCATATTACTGGAAGAACAAAATTGCATTACTTTGGATCTTCTCACTGTAAATTAATTAAACTGGAAAACTAAATAAAACATACAATTAAAAAGAAGCATGGCTCAGAGTTTCTCCATGGAAAAATAAATCAGGGAATTTGGTTTCATTGTGTAACCAAGTCCAATGGAGGGAATATAGAGGAGACAAGAAAGTGACCACAGCAGGGGTCTCTTATTTTATTCATTTAATTATTTTAAAAGATTTTGTCCATGTTTACATGATTCATTTTCTTTCCCTTCCTTCTTTGTTTCATCCTCCCAGAGCCAATAAGCCATTCCACTGGATTGTACAAATGTTGTTACATGATACCTATTTCCATATTATTCATTTTTGCTATTGAGTGATTTTTCAAAGTCTAAACCCCAAATCACATATATATGTGATTCACTTTCACTCTGCTCTGTTCACTCTGTTCACTGAGGGTCTCCCAGTTCATGTTGAAATTCTCCAAATAATCAATCCTTACATCACAAAATTATTCCATCATCATCATATTGCACAACTTGTTCAGCCATTCCCCAATTTATGGGCACCCCTTCATTTTCCAATTTTTTGCCACCACAAAAATCACATCTATGAAAACTTTTGTAAATATATTTTTATTATCTCTTTGGGGTACAAACCCAGCAGTGGTATGGCTAGATCAAAGGATATGCATTCTTTTAATGTCCTTTGTGCATAATTCCAAATTACTTTCCAGAATGGCTGTATTAATTCACAACTCCACCAGCAACACATTAGTGTTCCAATTTTGACATATCCCCTCCAACATTCATTACTTTCCTTTGCTGTCATGTTAGCCAATCTGCTAGGTGTGAGGTAATACCTTAGAGTTGTTTTGATTTGCATTTCTCTAATCATGAGAGATTTAAAATACTTTTCATGTGCTTATTGATAGTTTTGATTTCTTTATCTGAAAATTGCCCATTCATGTCTGTGAATTTTAAGACTATTCCACCTTAATCAGACCATTCTTTAGAAGATTTGATTTAGATATTTCCTGATCAGTAACAATAGAGATACTTGGAATAATAGAATCAGGTCTTGGGAAGTTCATATTTCTCCACCCTACTCAGCTTAACAAGGTCAGTATGCCTACACCATACTCAAGATTAAGTATCTGGGAAAAAAGGCAACAAAAATGTGCAGAAAACAGCTGACAGACTCATGGGCTGTCCTAAGTCAAGCTAAGCTATCATTGGTACAGATGAGACACAGAAAAGTGATATAAAAACATCTATATAAGACACATCACTTCCTGTCTCTTCCTCTTTCCGCAGAGAGACAATTCTGGCTGGCAGCGTGCTAAGCATTCTGACATCTCGGCATGGTGGCAGTTATTGTCTGGGTTGGTGGTGAGTTTTTCCCTGGAGCTGATTTCAGGTTCTGACATCTTGGCTTAGCCTTTTCCCTTTCTTGGAGTTCAAGCCTGACTCCTTCCTCCTTCATACTCCAAATCCTTATCTCCTAATCTCCCCCTTCACACTAGCCAGGGGGATGGGGGGAGAAAATCTACACCTTTCCTTCTTCCTTCTCCTTAATCTCCTCCACTACTGATTAAAATCAACATAAAATTTCCAGCTGACTTGGATTTTCCATTAGGATTTTATAAATGAAATCCTTGGCGACCAAAAATAATTATACGTTCAGTCTCAGCCATAATTTCACCCTTTACATGTCCCTTGACCATTTGTCAATTGGGGAATGGCTTGATTTTTTTATACAATTGACTTAGCTTCTCATAAATTTTAGAAATAACTTTGTCAGAAGTTTTTGTTACTAAAATTGTTTTCCCAATTTGTTGCTTCCCTTCTAATTTTGGTTGCATTGACTTTGTTTATATAAAACCTTTTTAATTTACTATTATAAAATTACTAAATTTACAATTTGTAGTGTGCTCTTTTCTCCTGTTTGGTCATAAATTCCTTCCTTTCCCATAAATCTGACATATGCTATTGCTATTGATAGTCTGTTAGTTGATATGGTCAATTATGTGGTTGGTTTTCCTAAACCTTCCTTGCATTCTTGGTATAAATCCCACCTGGTTATAATGAATAACCCTTGTGATAACATGTAGCCTTTTAGCTAGTATTTTATGTAATATTTTTACATCTATATTCATTAAGCACATTAGTCTATATTTTTCCTTCTATGCTTTTTGTCTTCAAGGCTTGAAAATCAGTTCCATATTTGTATCATAAAAAGAATTTAGTAAGACTCCTTCTTTTCCTATTTTGTCAAATGGCTTGTAGAGTATTCAGATTAATTGATCTTTAAATGTTTGATAGAATTCACTTGTGAATCCATCTGGCCCTGGTGATTTTTTCTTAGGGAGTTTTTTGATGGCTTGTTCAATTTCTTTTTCTGATATGGATTATTTAAATATGCTATTTCCTCTTCTGTAAATTTGGGCAATTTATATCTCTATTTTCTTAATGAAGTATGAGTCAAGGTCTTTAGCCAATAGAGAAGTTTTGGAATATTCTCTGAGTAGAGTATGATAGAGAATAGAGAGAATGATTGATGACTAAAGAATTGCCTTTCTGCAATGAAAGCCCCAGAGATAAAATAACAAATAGGTAGTAGATCCAGTCAATTTGTTTACTTCCTTTTTATTACCTCAATTTATTAATAAATGAATAGGAGCAGAGGAGGCAATTTGTGGAGGTAATCCAGGAATGGATTTGCAAAAATGTGAGCACCAATAAAATAAGGGACTCCAGAACAAAAGGTGATATAGATTTAAACTGGTTATCACTAGGGTTGATTTGGGAGGGGAGTAATGTAAAGTTAAAGAGGGATTAACAGTTGGACAACCTCTGTGTTCCATTAAATTGCTCTCAATGTCAAAATTGAGAAAGAATTCCACTTTCAACCCTTTGAATATTCATGAGAATACATGGACAAAAGTAAACTTGACTTTGACAAATATATAGAGAATTGAGTCAAATTTATAAAAATTTAAATCATTCTCTAACTTACAAGTAGTCAAAGGCTATAAGTAGGTAATTCTCAGATGAAGAAATTGAAGCTTTATTCATATGACAAAATTTTCTAAATTATTATTAATTAAATACAAATTTAAATAATTTTAGTTACCATTGTCAGATAATTTAAGGGTTGTGAGTTTAAATCTAGATTTAAATGGTCGCCAAATAAAATACTCAAGTCAGTCTGGAAATTTATGGTAATTTAATTAATATAGAGGGAAGGAGTTTAAGGAGAAGGAGGAAAGAGGATATAGGATTTCTCCTACCTGGCCTATTCCAGGGGGACTTTTAAACTCCCTGCCTCTAGGTCTCTGAAGAAGATTAGAGGCTTCTGAGAGGAAAAAAAGTTGGAAAGGAGGAAAATTGAGTTAGAAACTCACCACTGAACAGGACAATAGATTGTAGCCATGCTAAGATGCTGAAAGGCTCAGAGTTAACTCTCAGCTAACTCTTCACAACCAATCAGGGAAAGAGAGAGAGAGAGAGAGAGAGAGAGAGAGAGAGAGAGAGAGAGACAGAGAGACAGAGAGACAGAGAGACAGAGAGAGAGAGAGAGACAGAGAGAGAGAGAGAGAGAGAGAGAGAGAGAGAGAGAGAGAGAGAGAGAGACAGAGAGACAGAGAGAGAGAGAGTGCCCTTGAGGGACAAAAACTCTCAAATATATAGATCTTTCATTCTTGTTTCTCCTCCTCTAAATTTTCACATCTACCAATCACATTAAAGGCTTTTTCTCCAGAACTGCCCATACTGATTTGATTATCTTTAGAGTTACTTAACACTCCTTTGTTAAGTTTTGTGAGTTACTTGATCTTTTTGTGATTAATTTAACCTTTATAGTTACTTAACATCTTTTTGTATTAGATCTAAAAATAGACTTAGCTTAAAGTTCTAGTTTCACTCTAAGGTGAGAACTAAGTACCTTCATTGTTCATTCAGGAGATTACAACTTTATCTTCCCCTAAAGTATAGTCTAAGTAGGGTAGAGTAGTTTTTAAAGATCACACCATCCCATACATGTAAGATTGGCTGATATGAAAAAGGAAAATAATACATGATTAGGGGTTATGGAAAAATTTGGATATTAATACATTATTGGTGAAACTCTGAACTAATGCAACCTTTCTGGAGATCAAATTGGAACCATGTCCTAATGGCCATCAAACTGTGCATTCTCTTTGACAAAAATTACTTATATATGTATATGTATATATGTATGTGTGAGTGTGTGTTGTGTGTGTGTATCTCAAAGAGATCAGACAGGAGGAAAGGACCTACTTGTTCAGAAATATTTATAGCAGCTATTTTCAAGGTAGCAAAGAACTCTAATTGGAAGGGATATTTTGGGAAATCGGGGAATGGCTGAATAATTTGTGATATATGAAATGAATATTATTCCAACATAAGAAATGACAAACAAGATAATCATATGAAAAGAATACCAGGAAAGAGTTATATTAAGTGAAGGAAAGTAAAGTGAGCAGATTTAGGAGAACATTATACCCAATAACAGTAGTAAAGTACTATGATCAATTGTGAATGACAACTATTAGCAGAAATTAAAAGATCCAGGACAACCCCAATAGACTCATGATGAAAGAAGATATCCACTGCTATAAAATAAATTGATAGAGTTTGAATTCAGATTGAAGATTTCTATTCTTCATTTTATTTCTTCCATAAAATTTTCTCTATTAGAAAGCATATATATATATGTATATATATATATTTATAATCTTCTTTCACAATATGATGAATATGGAAATATATATATCCTATAATAACAAATTAATAACCCATATGATATTACCTGCTGTCTTAGGGGAGGGATAAAAGGGTGAGAACATGGATAGGCAAATGTCAGAAAATAATTATTGTAAACTTTACTGACATGTAACATGGAAAAAATATTTTAAATAAACTAAAATTAACCAGGCAGAAATTGATGAGTTGCAATCTGCATTATTGAAATAATAATGACATTGATGAGAAAACAGATTGATTTTAATATTGAAGTATAAAATGAAGGAATTATATTTTGCTGAGGTCTCTTTTTCCTCCCATACTAATCAATGAAAATTGCTCACCCTTATTTGAGGATTTTATGGTTTGCAAAGTCCCTTCCTCAAATCAAATCACTGAGACTAAGTACTGCAAGAATTTTCTTCATTCTTTTAGGTAAAGCAAAGTATAAATATAAAAGAGTTTGTGTGCACATGTGTAATATATGTCAGTCTGCATAAATACATAGTTGTATTTATGATATGCATATACACATATTTCACACATACATATACATTTGTCACATGTCAGTATATATGTAATTGATGCTGTCAATGTGGTCTCATGTTCTCAGTGAAAAAAAAATGAGTTTCATCAAGGTGAATTACCTTATCTAGGATCATGTAGGAAAAAGCTCAATCTCTTGTGTGTTAAGTCAATGCTTTTCCAATATGCAGGCAGGTCATGATTACTACAGATAATATATACCCTGAAGTCTTCTCTTTATTTAAATTTATACTGCATATTTCCATCCGGCTGGAGGCAGTCACCATATTTTATAAAATTATAATTTTGAATAGTGTGAATTTCAACATAGGCAATCACAACATAGGATTTGTTATTCATACTAATTGGGACCAAGGTAACATATTCCACCTTATAACCTGGAAATGAAGACTGGTCCAATTAGGGGTTGTGTAATTAGAATTTGTTCCCCAAGACTCTCTCCCAGCATCCCATTTATGTATCTATGTTACATAACTAATGTAGAGAAGATATAAGCGTTGTGTAGTTCCACCCTCTCTCTCTTTTCTCAGGAACACAGTTGTGGAGTTTGGGGGAGAGTCAGGAAGGAGAAGTTTACTCATGTGGTCATAGTTAAGTTTTGTATTTTATTCTTTTATTTCTTCTACTTTAAGTGATTATTAATAAGTCTTATAAAATATAATACCTGGAGTTATTGGATATTAATTTAAATTGTACTTTTTTGGTGAATCACAAAGGAATAGAATCCTTGATCTTCTTTTAAGATAGTCTTTGAGTAAAGAATAGAGAGTAGATAAATTATGCAAAGCTACATTTCTCTCCTGCCACTTCTGGTGCCCTGCTGCTAGCTCCTGCCATTTTTTCATTTTTCACTGGCCTCCCCACTCATCTGCTTTTGTTGGTGTGAATTAACTGAGGGCTCCTTGCTGAAATAAGCTGTGGCCACTGGAGAACTGCTGATCCCCCTGAGAGTCCTGCTCAGAGGGTGAGATTGACCCCTTTTCCCCTTAGGACTGATTAGCCTGTCCTAGCCCACTGCCTCCTGGTAAGGCTACATCCCTTCCCCCTGTACCCCCACAAAATTCCAACAATCCCATGGGACTCAAGCATGCTCTAGCCACATTTCAGCAGGGGAACACACTGTGGGAAGTCACTGCCAAGAGCAGCCCACCCACACAGTTCACCAGAGTCTCAAACTGGCTAATCCAGTGGGGCTTCCATGCTCCTAGCTGTGGAAGTGGGGACTGAGTTGTCACATGGCCACTGGATTTACTCCTGGGGTAGGATGGGATGAAACTCTTCTCTCAAATGAAGCTCTTACCCCTAGCCAGTACATACTAGGGTGATGCCACATACAGATAGGAAGTAGATTTGCAACCAATATAATAATTAGATTTAAAACCATGTCCCACTCTATTATAGAGCAGTGCATTAAGGAGCTTGTGCAGATCACAGCTTTAGGATGTCTTTTCTTACTACCATTCCTGGGAGTACTTGTACCAATTGGATACTTTGAAATTTTTCCATTCCTCCACAAGAAAAAAAAATACAACTGAAATATATCTTGGGTTATCTCAAGATGCAGAAGGGAAATTCTGCCGTCTTGACAACATGTTCAATATGAAGTTCATCCACACTATGCTCAGTGTGGAAATCTCCCTCAGTATAGGGGACTCCAGAGACATTATCAAAGGAATCTAGATGGATGTGAGGCTTTTATTCCTAGCTAATATACTAGGCTAATACCACCTATGGACAGGAAGTAGGGATTATAAGCATGGTTCAGTTTCCTGCCTATCTCAAATAGTTCCCATTCCCAGAGAGCATTACTGAGCTCACGTAGCTCATGGTTTTGGGGTGTCTTTTCTTGCTACCATTCCTGAGAGTACCAGTTGGATACCTTGTGGTTGATAGCTTGAGTAATCTTGAGATTCAGAGGGCAGATTCATCTCCCTACACCCCCTTGCCATTTTGGCCTGCCCAGTCTCTGCAACACATCCAATATGGGGTTCATCCACACTAGGCTCAGTGTGGGTATAGGGAACTCCAGAAGTTTGATCAAAGTAATCTAGATGGATAATACAGGGAAGGGGAAGGAACCTCAGAAAGTATGGAGATGAATTTTAAGCTTTTTCAGACTCCATTGCCTTATTGATATTAACTGTTCCAGTTTGTTCACCATCAAATAGTGAAGAAGTCTCTCTAACACAGTTATCATAATTGGAGAAAAGGTCTCTTGAATTCAGTGCCTGTATCCTGTCATGTTTATTGTATTTGCTGATTGTTTGCTTTATAATTCAATGTTGTTTTTTTAAGTTTAAATAACAACCTAATCTAATATTCTGTTACATATGCCATTTTCAACTACTTTGTTTTGGCCATCAGCTATAAGTTCTGTTACATTGCCTTTATTTGTACCCTTCCCCTATGACTGAAGTAGAGAAAATACTATTATAAAAGTCAATAAACAACTTAGACAAACCCTTTTCTATGGCAAAACCATAGGTTCTTATGGATGTTGGGCTTGTCAGTGGGTCCACTGAGGTCACATATTGTCTAAATGGCCTTTTGTTCCTTTTTTGCTTGTTAATTATCACATAGATGATGAACCTGTATACAGCCTTTGGAAAGTTTAATGAGCTAAGAATCTCGATTTTAGAGGGATTTTCAGAAGTGATTTTCAGATATCTAGTAGTTTGTAACAAGAGGTAAGGGTACATTTAGTAGTTGAAGTGAAGTGAAATAGCACTATTCTATTACCTACTTCTGCATTTATAAAAATGTAATGGATGAAACATCAGAAGCGATTTTCCCTATTATATTCCTCACCTCTACATTGCAATGGATGGGGCATACAAATACATGCCTTTTATGGCTGTTAAAGTCTCATATCAGAGGAGGGAGGTTTCCCAAGAGGCTTGGTTACCGTGTGATATGTTATAATCTCATCCAGGAGGTGGGAAGAATTTTCCCAGAGGGGTTTGATAACCCCTTGATGGCTCCCAAAGGGAGAATTTCCCATGGATATTGGTGGCTCCCCCATGGTTTTTATAATTATAACTCTTCAGCCTACTCTCCCCTTCCATCAGAATGATCTAGATTTTAGTGACATTTTAGACCCATAAGGTTTTCTCATTAGCAGTACAGAGGTTTCTTTTTTTTTTTCCTTCCTGGTTTTTCCTGCCACATTTTGGAATGATGGCAATAATAGACTTTGTTAGAAATATCTTCACCAAGGTTGAAAAATTAGCTGGATATGGAGAACTTGTGACAAGTAGTCATGAGCTTCAAAGGTTTTTAAAATATCACACAGCAAGTGGCTATAAAGACTCATGTGAATACTAATGATAGCAGGTTTGTTTGGTATTGTCATTAAATGTGTTCTTGTGATTTGGTGGATTTTGATACTTCTTTGAATATGCATTAGCTGCTGTACTACTATTTAAAAAAGCTGTTACTTATTGAAAATCATGTGCACTCACACTGTGGATCATGGGCAAGCAAAAAAGGAAATGGATCCCCTTTTTGGGTGAGAAACCTTTGTATGTGCCTCTCCTTGACTGATACTTTTTCATGGAATTTTAACTACATATTTTTGATTTTAAAAAATTATTGCTTTTTATTTTACGTGCAATAGAGTATTTGAGTTTCCTCTTTTCTCTCACTTTTATACTTGAAGTACATTACCAGTATTAATGGGGTTTTTTTGCACTATTAGTTTAAAATGTCCATTAGCCCTAATGTAAATGCATAGCCCCCAAAAGCTTTTGATTGTTAAATATTATGGGTCTTTGATTAATGATTGTGTCTGATTCCAGGAGAAGGGATCACAAAAGAGATAATGCACAGTGCCAAAGAACACAAAGTTAACCTGCACAGTGCCAAGGAGCACAAGGTCAAGGAGATCCACCAATACCCATGGGATTGACGAGGTTCTGTGCCAAGATTCTGTGGGGTTTGAGGAAGTGACTGTTTGACACCCTCTGAGAAAAGATTCTCTCATGTCATATTTGGACTTCTACCAAGTACCTCAGTTTGTCTGCCATTTTGGTTCCCCTATCCCTGAGAGCTAAGGTAAAATCAGACCAGGGAATGATATTTTCCTTCTGATTCAAAATATAGTCCCTTTTCTTTCTTTTATGGTATGGCAATTTTCTGTAGTCCTGACTACTGATTGAGTAAGTGCATAATTGCTACTACAGGCTTGTGGGACATAAATCACTTTAATTGGTCCTTGATTCAAGGACCTGTTATGAACTTATTCTTCCTTACTTAGAATTTTTACACATGAGACTTAGATATTTTATGTGTCATCCGGAAGTTAGTTTTTTCTCTTTTGTTTGGGCTTTTATATGTTTTTTTATTTTCTTTTGACAATTGATTCATATACCTCATAACTCAGCAATGGATCCCATGGTGATCCATGTATTGGAGAACACCCTTATCAGGGGGATTGTATTATTGTCATAAAGTTCTAGATTTATAAATATTTTTCTTGTTTGGTAGTAATTTTAGGATAAGAAACTTACGACTTCCCAAACCACGAAAGTGAACTGTTTAGAGAAGGAGCCATAAAAAAGCCTACAGAAACCCCACACTGCACCAAAAGATTCAGAATGAACATTGGGATGTAATGAATTGAACTATGGTGGGCTGAACACATTTATTTTGGATGTACACTTTTATGCCAAAGGGGACTGTCCCCAAATTGTTTTTTTGACAATGTGCCTAGCAAATATTGTTTTTTTTCTCTTTCTCTTTATTTCCCTCTTATCCCCAAATGATTATAATTTCCCCTTAGAAAGTTAAATTTTGTATGTACCTCTAGTTAAAGGTCTTTGGAGATAAAAGTTGGTTATGTGTACTGATGCATTGGTGAAAGTAGGCATGCAAATTTGGGAGATTTCTACATGTTCATTTCCCAAAGGAATCACAGGGGGATTGTGTAATTAGAATTTGCTCCCCAGGACTCTCTCTCCCAGCAACTCATTATATATCTACGTTACATAACTAACATAGGGAAGATATAAATTTTGTATAGTTCTGCCTTCTATCTTTTCCTGGTAACAAGGTGGTAGAGTTTGGGTGAGAACCAGGCAGTAGAAGTTTACTTGTGGTCATACTTAAGGTTTGTATTTTGTTCTTTTATTTCTTCTATTTCAAGTGATTATTAATAAATTTTACAGGGGAAAAATTTAGTCATATTAAATATAATTTATTCTAATTTCTCTTTCTCTTTAGGAATTCTATTCTGCAATAGCCCAATAAGTAGTTTTGTACCTCTGCTTGAAAAACTATTTCTAAAAGGGGGCATCATATCTATCACAATTTTAATTTATTTAAAATTAGCTTTAATTTGCAGAATTTTTACCCTTCAATTGAACTGATATATTTTTCTCTGTAACTTCTTCTTGGGATCTGGTTCTTCTCTTAGGAGTCAAGCAGAACCATTCTAATAACACCTCTCAACTACAAGACAGACTAATACCCTCCTTTATATATTTTAAGTCAGAAACTGGGCTCTCTCACTTAAGACTTTTCTTTTGGAAGCTAAGCATTCCTAATTAATTTATTCTATTACTTACCTTCAAGAATCATCACTATCCTGGTCACCAAATTCCAGGCAAAGACAGTGTATGAATATTTCTTTTAGCATGGGTTGTACAGATATAAATACCATAAGGAAATGTGTTCCAATTGAGATATTCCTGCAGTTGAGGATTACATTAGCTTTTTAAGAGCTATGTCACATTATTCTCTAATATTAGTCTTCAAGGCCAGTGATCCCATAAGTATACCTGGCAACTAAAACATGAGCTTTATCTACTTCACAGAGGAGACAAAGGCTACCTGTTAAGCAGTTTTACTGGTTTACTGGTCTTTTTGCTGGGATACTTTTATTCTGTTAGCCTGGAAACAACTACTTCCCTAATAAGGGGCTGTCTACAACTTTCTCAACTTACCTGCTAAAGTTGAAAATACTCCATCATTATCTCCTGGGAAACCTATTGATGAATTTTTCCTCCCTAAGCAAAGATAAAACTTGATTTATTATCTGACCCTTGTCCTTTCTTGCTAGCTCTTATCAATTTGCCGGTACAGTCATTGAGGACTCAAGAACACTGCAAGGTGCAATTGATCAGGGGAGGGCTTTGTCAGTTACCATTTTTTATTTTTATTTTTTAAAAGCACTTTAACATGGTGAGAAGTGGTTGTTATTAGAAAGTCAAGTACTGGTCATAATTTGTCATATCAGAGGTTCAAAGTTATAAAGCCAGAAGGGACTTAAGAAATTATCTAGTCCAGCTCCCTTTTTTTACATATATGAAAACCAAAACTGTGAATTAAAATGATTTGTCTAACCTGACGTGTTAGTAGTGTCAGAGGGAAAATCTGAAACAATAGCCTACGAATTTTTATTTGGATCTGATTTTAAAGCTGAGTTTTAGTACCTATTAACTCTGTTATCTTGTCTTTGGACCTCACTTTCCTCATCTATAAAATGAGGGGACTAAATTAAATAATCTTTGAATTTCTCTCAGCTCTAAATTCTACCATTTTATTTAATCCAATAATAAAACTTTGAGTTAAATAATGAGAATGCTATTTTCATTTTAGAGATGAAGACATTAAAACCTAAAGACACTAAGCAATATCCTGACCATCACATAGCTAATAAGTAGAAAAGTAGAACATGGACACACATCTTACAAGCCATATTCAAGTCAACTGCCAAGACATTTCAATTTGAACAACATTATACTTCTCTTATCTAGTATCTCTTTACCATTACCACTATCTTTAAATTTGGTCCTAATTCTTTTTTTCCTGTGGGATTTTGATAGCCTCAGAAGGTGTCCCTCAGTTATGCACAACAGCAGCAGACTCTTTCAATATGCTCTATGATAATATTTATTTATGTTTGGATCCAAGAGGGTGGATTAGTAGTAGCAAAAGTCAAAATCACTCTGACTATCCTTCTAAACCAGTCTATAGAAGGCACTTCAAAATGACAGGAGTCAAAGCAGGACATATGAATTCCCATTGAACACAATTTGAAAGGTAGACAGAGAGATTTTATTTCCATGGGATAATGGGAAACTGGAAACAAAACTGCAAATGGAGGAGTTCTGGCTGACTAACTCCTACCCCACCTGCTATAGCAGAATCAGAATCTCGGCATGGGCTAACTTTGGGCAGATTCTGTCAGCAAGGAAGCACCTCAGACCCACCCCTTGAGGTCCAAGGCCCTGGCACCCACCCAAAGTGAGGTCCAGGAGCATATCTGGTTGGGACCTGCATTGAAGTGAAAGGTTTAAAACGATAGGTATCTTCTTTTAGGCTCTAGTTGTTGCTATAAATGGCAATTGAGGTGAGGTACTATGTAACAAGTTTGGTCCTAGTAAATAAGTGAATGAAAGTAATAGTTTTTGGAGGTAACTTGTAAAAACAAAAACCTCTATTTAATAAGTATTGAAGGTTTAAAGAAAGGTAAGGCTATGTAATAAAGGTTGAGGATAGGATCCCTAAATCTAAAAAGGGATCTAACTTGTCCCACTCTCAAATCATTACCCTGCAAGGGGTCACTTCCACCTGAAGACCAGGCCTTCTCTGATCTCTTTAATCTATCACTAATCTCAAAAATCTATACTAAATAGTCTATGCTAATTAGTATACATACATATACATATATATATGCATATATATATATATATATATATATTATTCACTGCCTCCTTGTATTCATTCAGCTCACTTTTTCAACTGTCAGTTCTTTCTGGGCCTAGTCAAGCTTTTGGGTTTGATAGGTCTAACCAGGCCTGCCCATTTTGTAGCCACACAGAGGGGGAAAACTCCCAACAAAAACAGGTTTCTTTCTTCTTATCTGTTGGTCACCTTTCTCTGGATTTTCCCAAACATTCCAACTTCTTCTCTTCTTCCAATTGCCACTCAGGATTCCAGATTTTCCCAGACACCCAAGTTTCCAGCCTCCTTCCAGGGAACATACACAACCCAGAAGAAGGATTTCAGTTGAACCTTCAACAGATTTACAGCTCCTCAAGATTCTCTGCCAGGAACTTTTTCCCTAAGGTTCTAACTGTTCTCAAGGTAAAACCCTTCTCAGTAGCTTTATCCTGTCCTTAGCTTGTTAAACCCAAAGTTAACCCCAAATCTATTTAGTCATAATAGAAGACAGCTCCAGAGCAAAAGTCAGCATAGGAGAAAAGTTGTCAGGCAGTTTACAGGAAAAATAAATAAATGAATAAAATAAAAAAGGTGGGAAGATGAGCTAACAGTAAAAGAAGCATTAAGCTCTCCAAAATTTCTATGGGGAAAAAGAGCAAAAAGCAGAAACAATGGGAGATGATGAAATCTAAGCCACCACATGCAAAACTTAAAAAAAAAAAGATGAAACCCAGAAGGGGAATTGATTGCAATGTCTAGAAGAACTCAAAAAGGAATTTTTAAAAAATCAAAGGAGATAGGTTGAAGAAAAATTGGAAAAACAAATGAAAGTAATGCAAAAATAAAATAACAGCTTAAAAAGCAAAATTGGTTGACTGAAAATAGAGGCACAAAAATCCAATGAAGAAAACATTAATTTAAAAAGCAGAATTGACCTAATAGGAAAAAAGGCAAAAAATTCTAATGAAGAAAAAAGTGCCATGAAAAGTAGAATAGACTAAACTGATGAAAAGTTAATGGAAGAAATTCAGTCTTTAAAATTAGAATTGGGCAAATAGAAACTCAAATTTTCAGGAGACATCAATAAACAAAACAAAATCAAAAGAATGAAAAAATAGAAGAAAAAAATGAAATATTTCATTGGAAAAAACTGATGTAGAAACTAGATCCAGGAAAGACAATTTAAGAATCATTGGACATTAAAGACATGAGGAGAAGAAGAAGAAGAAGAAGAAGAAGAAGAAGAAGAAGAAGAAGGAGGAGGAGGAGGAGGAGGAGGAGGAGGAGGAGGAGGAGGAGGAGGAGGAGGAGGAGGAGGAGGAGGAGGAGGAGGAGGAGGAGGAGGAGGAGGAGGAGGAGGAGGAGGAGGAGGAGGAGGAGGAGGAGGAGGAGGAGGAGGAGGAGGAGGAGGAGGAGAAGGAGGAGAAGGAGGAGAAGGAGGAGAAGGAGGAGAAGGAGGAGAAGGAGGAGAAGGAGGAGAAGGAGGAGAAGAAGAAGAAGAAGAAGAAGAAGAAGAAGAAGAAGAAGAAGAAGAAGAAGAAGAAGAAGAAGAAGAAGAAGAAGAAGAAGAAGAAGAAGAAGAAGAAGAAGAAGAAGGAGAAGAAGGAGAAGGAGAAGAAGGAGAAGGAGAAGAAAAAAGAAAGAAAGAAAGAAAGAAAGAAAGAAAGAAAGAAAGAAAGAAAGAAAGAAAGAAAGAAAGAAGAAACTAGACAGCATATTACCAAAAATCTATCCAAGAAAACTGCCCTGATACTCTTGAACAAGGTTAATAGAGACTGAAAGAATCCACAGATCACTTCCTACATTAAATCCCCAAATGATAATAACCAGGAATGTTATAGCCAAGTTGAAGACCTCCCAGGTCAAGGAGAAAAATACTAAAAATAGCTAGAAAGAAACAATTAAGATATAATGGAGCCACAGTCAAGTTTACACAGGATGTGATAGCTTTTATACTGAAGGACCAGAAGGCTTGGAATATGATATTCCAGAAGGCAAGGGAACTAGGTTTACAACCAAGAATTACCTATCCATCAAAACTGACTATATTCTTTCAGGGGAAAGCATGGTTATTTAATAAAATAGATGATTCTCAAGCATATCTAAAGGAAAGGCCAGACTTAAACAGAAAATGTAATGTCCAAATACAAAATTCAAGAGATCTATCAAAAGGTAAATAAGAAAGAAAAAATAAATAAGCATTTCAATTATTTGACAGTAATGTCAAATTGTTTATATTCCTAAATGGAAATATGATAACTTTAACTTAAAAATTGTTATCATTATCATAGTAGTTAGAAGAAGTATACATAGACAGAGGGTATGGTATTAAGCTTTTTAGGATGATATGTGAAAAAATTAAATTAAATTAAAAAAACTAGGAAAAAGGGGGATTTTACTAAAAGAAATGGAAAGAGAAAAGTAAAATGGGGTAAATGATATCACATGAAGTGTCATGGGGGGTACTATTACTATGGAGGGGAGGACAGGGGTGGTAACAGGTGATACTTAAACCTTGCTCTCATTGGAATTGGCTCAGAGAGGGAAGAATAGTCAGATTCATTGGGATATAGAATCCTGTCTTACTCTATAGAGAAATAGAAGATGAATAAAAGGGTGTGGTGGGAAGGGGACTAATATAACAGAAGGGGAAAGGGTGAGTGATTAAAAGGAAATCAAGATGGAGAGGAAGATAGAAATAGTAATCATAACTGTGAATGTTAATGGGATGAACTCACCCATAAAATGGAAGTGCATAGCAAAGAGAATTAAAAACAAACAAACAATTTTACCACATGATGTTTATAAGAAACACATTTGCGGCAGATAGACACACACAGAGTAAAGGTAAGAGACTGGAGCAGACCCTATTGGGCATCGATTGAGATAAACAAGATGGGAGTAGTAATCATAATCTCAAACAAGCTAAAACAAAAAGAGATATACTTAAATGAGATAAGGAAGGTAATTTTATCTTAAAAAAGGAAGTATAGACAATAAAAAATATCAGTACTCAGCATATATGGACCAAATATTATAGCATCTAGATTTTTAAGGGAGAAGTTAAAGGAGCTTAAAGAGGAAATAGACAATAAAACTATACTATTGGGGGACCTCAATCTTTCTCCATTAGAACTAGATAAATTTAACCAAAAAGTAAATAAGAAAGAAATAAGAGAGATGAATGGAATTTTAGAAAAGTAACCATTAATAGATATCAGTGAAAAATTGAATAGGGATAAAAAGGAATATACATTATTTTCAGCAGCACATGGTACACATACAAAGATTGACCACTGAGGCATAAAAAATCACAACTAAATGCAGAAAAGAAAAAAATAATAAATGCAAAGTTTTTCACATTATAATGCAGTAAAAATAAGGGTTCAAGAAGACCCAAATTCAAAATTAATTGGAATCTAAATAATTCTTCAAAACTGGTGCGTCAAAGAACAAATCATCAAAACAATAACTGATTTCATTGACGAAAAAGACAATTAGAAGCCAACATATCAAAATTTAAGGGATACAGCCAAAGCAGAACTCAGGGGAAAATTTATATCTCTAAGTGGTTATATTAACAAAATATGAAAAAGCAAATCAATAAATTGGGAATGCAACTAAAGACAATAGGAAAATAACACATTAAAAATCCCTACCTCAAGACTAAATTAGAAATCATAAAAATCAAATAAGAAATTAATAAAAGTGAAATTAAAAGGACTAATGAACTAATAAATATGACTAGGAGCTGGTTCTATGAAAAAAATCCTAAATAAAGTAGATAAGGCACTGCTTAATTTGATTTAAAAAGAAAGGAAAGTAGGGAATCACATTACCAGTACCAAAAATGAAAAGGATGATTTCACCTTTAATGAAGAGGAAATTAAGGCAATTTTCCTAGATTAACAAAAGAGGAAATATAATATTTCAAGAAACCCATCTCAGAAAAAGAATTTGAGAAAACCATCAATAAACTCCCCAAGAAAAATCCCCATGGCCAGATGGATGTACAAGTGAATTCTATCAAACTTTTAAAGAATAGTCAGTTCTAATAATATATAAAGTAGTTGGCAAAATAAGCAAAGAAGGAGTCCTCAAATGACTTAAATATGATACTGATACCTAAGCCAGGAAGATGAAAAAAAGAGAAATAAAATTATAGACCAATCTCCTTAATGGACATACTTGCAAAAAATCTAAATAAAACACTGGTAAAGAGACTACAGCAATATATCACAAGGATTATTCACTATGAACAAGTGGGATTTATATCAGGAATACAAGGCTGGTTCATTATTAGGAAAACTATCAGTATAATTGACCATATCAATAACCAAACTAACAGAAATCACATGATTATCTCAATAGATGCAGAAAAAGCCTTTGGTAAAACACAACACTCATTCCTATTCACTAGAAAATATAGGAATAAAAGGACATTTTCTCAAAATAATAAACAGTTTATATTTAAAACCATCAGCAAGTATCATGTGCAATGGGGATAAATTAGAAACCTTCTCCAAAAGATTAGGAGTGAAGCAATAATGCCCATTCTCACCACTATTATTTAATATTACACTAGAAATACTAGTTATAGCAATTAGAGAAGAAAAAGAACTTGAAGGATTTAAAGTAGGCAATAAAGAAACTAAACTATCATTCTTGCAGATGATATGATGTTATACTTCGAGAATCCTAGAAAATCAACTAAAAAGCTAGTTGAAATAATAACTTTAGCAAAATTGCAGGATACAAAATAAACAATCATAAATCATCAGCATTTCTATATATTTCCAACAAAAATCATCAGCAAGAGTTAGAAAGAGGAACTCCATTTAAAAATACTCTAGAGATTAGGAACCTATTAACCAAAACAAACATAGGGATTTTATAAAAACAGTTACAAAAGTCTATTCACACAAAGATAATTAGATCTAAACAATTGAAAAAACAAAGTTCTCCTGAGAAGGCCAATCTACTATAATAAAAATGACAATCAAAAACATATTATTTATCATTTCTTTATTTGAGTATATTTGGGGTTTGATTTTTATAAGATTACTCTTACAAAAATAAAAAGTATGAAATATATTTTGAGTGATTATATATGTATAACGATGTATAACCAATTGGAATTATTTGTCAACATGAGGAAGGGGGAGGACAATTTGAATCATATAACTTTGGAAAACTTACATGTGTATGTTATTGGAATAAAATAAAGAAAAAAATAATGATAATATACTTTTACTTCATATCCAATGATTTTATTTGAATCTGACAGTAAGTCTGGGATTCCTAGTGCTTTTAGTATTATCTTCATTTAATGGATGTGAACGCTGACTCAAAGAGGTCAACCTATTAAACATTGAAATTGAAAAATGTCTCTTAAAATCTACTGAAAAAGCAGATTCAGGATTTAAACGCTGGTCTACTTATTTAAAGTCAAATGCTTTCTTTCCGCCATACCATGACAATACCCCTATCCATTACATCTGGAATCCTGCTTTATTCCTGTCTCAAACCTACTAATACATCAAAGACATATTAAATGTCTTCTCTTCCAGTGTCTTTTAGTCACTACTACAAGAAAACACTAGGTGGTGCTAAAGGGAAATAATTAACATGAAAGCATGGCTAATGATGTCATTTTCCTTTCCTACCAATCAAGAATCACTTTGCATAGGTGTTTTATCAGCTGATTGTATTTAAATGCCACAGATTCCATAGATAAATTTTCCATCTAACCAACTCCCTAGTTCCCAATTATTCTCCTTTGGTTCCTATGGCTGGTTCTTCTCCTTGGTTCCTGTACTTTTGATGGATTAAATGAAAGCCTCCTTATTCTTGTTGGATCACCTTTCATTTTAATGGAGTCAGAATCCTCCAAATTTGCTGATCAAATCAACAACCCTTAAAAAAAAATCACACTTTAATCTCCAAATGCTTACATTCTCTTATACATGAGTGTGCATATATTTATAAAACATATAAATCTATATAGACATGTAAATCTGTGTGCATTTAAAACATATATTTTAAAATATCTGTTTCAATAAGTCTTTATAATATATCAAACAATATTGTTATATAAATATATAATAATTGGTACTTATATATTATATAAAATATATTATGTAATAATATAATATCAAATTCTTCTCACATAAAAACACAATTATGAATTTTTCACAGGGGGATGAGTTATATATATATATATATATGTGTGTGTGTGTGTGTGTGTGTGTGTGTGTGTGTGTGAAAATTAATTTGATGTCTAAAGCTGCTCAAACCTTATTTTAAAGCTATATATTCTAATACACGTATTAGCAATTAAAAAAATTAAAATAAAATTCTCTTCCTACTCCTTTTATGTATCAAGATGTTAATTTTAACAGTTGAAAAATATGTTATACCTTTGATAAGATAAATACATATACACATATCTCAGAGTGTAAAATATATGTTTATATGCATATAGTTACACATATAATTCCTTTATATATACAAAATAGTTGTTTCTATCCTTTTGTCACTATAATGCAATATGTACAGCCTAAGTATCTGGGATGGTTAAAATTATGTGCAGCTGTGCGATGAGGGGTATAAGATATGTATCCCTTTCCACTCTGTAGTACTCTTTTATAATGAGTTGTTCAGAGTGCTAATCTGATGGTCAAGGGATTACTTTTTTAGCAGTACTAAAGAATGGTTGCCATTTAACATAGTCCAGAATGATACTACAAAAGTCTAGGAGGAGCAATGTGGGATTGTGTGGGAACAAGCATTTTCAGCAAAACTCAAATTGCTCAAATCCTCTCCCTTTAGTTCAGTGACATTCTGAGGAGAGTATATAGGCTACTGTGAGTATTTTATTTTTATTTTTTTGATAACTATTTATGGGTTTCTGTGATAACTTTTTTTGCTTTCTTCTAATTAGAAGGTATTTTTTTTTAACTTGGAGTGCTGGCACTGAACTTCAGATCCACTGTTATCCACATTTGAGAAATTTAAAGTTAATCAGTTCTAAAACTATTAAAAATAAACACCTTCCATTTTAGAACCAATACTGTGGGTATTAAGGACTAGGAAATGGGAGTTAAGCAACTTATTCAGTCTTACACAATTAGGAGGTGTCTGAGGCCACATTTGAATCCAGGATCTCCTCTTTCCAGTGCTGTCTTTCAATCTACTGAGCCACCTATCTGTCCCCCCCATTATATCTTTAGATTTCCCTGAAATAATCTCAAAGGTAGGAGTGTTGACTATTTTTTTGGCCAGCCCCTAAAACAGGATCCAGTCCCTATGACTGGAGCTGAGGTGTATTTACGGTAGAAATGGGAAGGAGTAATTGCCATGGGCTACATTATATAAGATATGAAGGAAGGAGACCTAGCAGTACCAGATCTCAAACTGTATGATAAAGCAGCAATCATCAAAATAATCTGGTACTGGATAAGGACTAGAATGGTAGATTGGTGGAACAGATTCTATTTACACTATATGGGGGTAAAATGACCTGTATGATAAACCCCAAGATCCCAGCTTTTTGAATAAGAATTCACTCTTTACCAAAAGCTGCTGGGAAAATTGGAAAGCAATGTGGCAGAAGCTAGATATCTCACACCCAATACCAAGATAAGATCAAAATGGATATATGATTTAGATATAGAGTGATACCATAACTAAATTAGAGGAACACAGAATAGTTTACCTGGCAGATCATTGAAGAATGGAAGAAATTATACTCAAACAAGAGATAGATGGTATTATGATATAATATGAATAATTATGATTATATTAAATTAAAAAAGCTCTTGTACAAACAAAACTAATCTTACCCAAAATTATAAGGAAAACAACAAACTGGGAAAAAATGTTTATAACAAATATCTCTGATAAAGATCTAATTTCTCAAATTTATAAAGAATGCAATCAAATTTATAAGAATACAAGCCATTCCCCCAATTGATAATCAAAGGATATGAACAAGTAATTTTCCAATGAAGAAATCAGACATCAATAATCATATGAAAAAATGTTCTAAATTACTCTTGATTAGAGAAATGCAAATTAAAGCAACACTGAGGTACCACCTCAAACCTGTCAGATTGGTCAGTATGGAAGTAGAGTGGTAAATGTTGGAGAGGATGTGTCAAAATTGGGACACTAATGCATTGTTGGTGGATTTGTAAACCGATCCAACCATTTTGGAGCAATTTGGAGCTATTCCCAAAGGGCTACAAAACTGGGAATACCCTTTGATCCAATAATGCCATCACTAAGTCTGTATCCCAAAGAGATAATGAAAAAGGGGAAAGGACCTACTTGTACAAAAATATTTATAGTTGCTCTTTATGTGGTTGTAAAGAAATGGAAGTTGAGGATATGTCCATCAATTGCAGAATGGCCAAACAAATTGTGGCACATGTTGGGGTAATGGAATAATATTGTGTTATAAGAAATGATAAGCAAGATGATTTCAGAAAAATCTGGAAAGATTTGTGGGAAATGAAGAAGCTTGAAATAAGCAGAACTTGGAGAACATTGTAAACAATCACAGCAATAATGGACCTTGATTACTTGTGAAACTTGGCTACTCTCAGCAACGCAATGATCTGGGACAGTCCCGAAAGACTTATGATGGGGAATGTTATCCACCACCAGAGAAAGAATTGTTGGAATCATCTTTCACATCATTGCATTTTTGGTTTTATTTGGGGGCTTTGGTTATATATGACTTTGCTCTTTCAGTGACCAATTTGGAAGTGTTTTGCATGTCAATAAAATTGAATTTAGTTGTATTTTCTTAGCTTAATTTCCTAAGAAAACTTAGAAAACACTAGAAGTGGGATATGGTCTTCTCTGAGCTTCAGTTTCCTCTGAAAAAGAGGAATTTAGAATAATTAATGTCTCTACAAGCTTTTATTTTTGAAGATGTATCTTAACTCTCTCATTTTATTCACTCTCATCTGAAGTCATTTCCACCTCTAAATTTCTATGTTCTGTGGTACATATTCTATTTCCTAAAAAAAATGTTTCTGACTGATATTCTATGCCTCTTTATGCAAGAAAAAAATAGTCATATAGGGGAGATCTGGGGGAAAGATCTCTCTATGGAACTTGTGAAAAAACTTGATAAAGGGGAAGTATAGTTTGAATTGTGAGTTAAAAAGAGAAGAAATATATTTGTAGTCAATAACATGAAATTGATTTAATAATTCATTTGGACCAATGGTATAAATTCCTGGTAGATTTTTCCCCCCATTAAATACCTTGGATGAAATTCAGTCATTGTTTTGAGACCTGACTATAAGGCCATAAAATATAGCTAATGATAACTGGAAATCTATCCAGTTTGGCTAGGGGGCTAGGCGTTGTAATGAAGAGGCATGAGGTCAGCTTTCAATTGGATCTTAATTAACATTTTTATTAGAAATCATGGAGAAGAGATTAAACAGAAATGAAAATGGATTAAAATTAAACTATTGCTGATAATAGTTAATTTTAAGGAACTAAATACACAAATTATGATGGCAGAAAGACAAATATAAGCAAAATGTACCACCACATACATCTTATAAACAGTGAATTGTTTGACTAAAGAAGCAACATACTGGAACTAGGGGCAATTTGGATAGGCCATCTTCCAAACCCCATCACTAGTGCTGTTCAGTTAATTTGGCTGCGTTCCCTTCAAATAATCTCATCTAAAATTTGTTCCAATACCACCTTTTGGAACAGAGGTGACTATGCTTAGTTAAATTTGGAGAAGCTTAGTTCCAGATTTCCTCAACCAGGTAATAAGTTATTTGAGCCAATGAAATCTGGTCATCGATGGGGGTATAAAGAGGGTACAACCTTTATCAGGAGAGGAAATGACTACATCTATGAAACATAAGCCTTGACAAAATTATTTATGAAATTATCATTATACATAATATATAAGTAATATTATGTATGAAATTAGTTTAGGAAATTAACCTCTTGAGAAAATGTATATTGAGGACTTCTGAGATTGCATAGGAGTATTGTTTAGGACTATTCCTCCCTTCCATCTGCCCAATTACAAATCCTTCTTATTTTGTATTTACTTATTTGTGTAAAGTCCATTTCCACCAGCAAAATGTCAGCACTTTAAGGGCAATGACAGTTTAATTTATGTTTAGTTTTTTCCAGCACTCTACTCTTTGCTTTGAACATAAGAAGCATCTACTAAATACTATTTAAATTTATTTTCTCTCTGGCCATACTTAACAATGGGGCAGGAGGCAGGTTGACAGGACTACTGCTAGATGCCTTTCAGGGAGAGGGCTTTGATCTGAGCAAGGAAACTGAGTTTGCATGGGATCTGTCTGTAGCTATAAAGCTTCTCCAAGCCAGAATCAAGCAATAGACTGTTTGAGGTCACAGGTCAGTACTGTAATGGAAACTAGAGGTAGGAGGCATATTCCAATTATAAAAATTCAAGTTAGCAATGATGGAACGCTTAGGATCCAAATGGCATAAGGTCAGGCAAGACTCCAAGAAACTGAGGGCTTCCCAATTCCATGTATTCTGTCCACTGTGACATACTGCCCTTAGCTAGAATGACTGTAATTAAAAGTGTGTGACATGACATGCCCCAAAGTAGCCCATGTGGCTTCAAGACACTATTCTGGAATAGATCTTGATCTTTCTGCCATCCCTCCTGGTTGAGGAAAATAGGTACCATTGGTCTTGGCTTCAGCTCTCCTCTTTTTGGTTTAATTCTCTATTTCCACTCTTACAGAACATTAGGGTGTAAAAGCTTTTTGACTTTTTCTGGGGCCAATGGTAGACAAAAGGCTACCTTTTATGGTTGACTGAAAATGTAATTAAAAAATACAAAACTAATATAATTAGAAAAATCTGAAATGGGGGAGGATAATAAACACTTGGGGAAAATGTGGCTATAGATACTACTGAAAAATAAATTGAGGAAATACTGTAGTGTCTTTCATGATACCCATAACTACTCAAAGGAGTTTAGTTTAGCCATCCACGCCAGAAAAGTCAAGTGCTTACAGAATGACTATTGTCCAATGTAAAACTTATAGGATAAACTATGAGGCTGGTCCATCAGTCTGGGTATCTTGGACAAATTCTACAAAGAGTTCATAGGGTAGAGGGATGGAATAAGCATTTATGTAGCCACTTTTATTCATTTATTTTTTATTTATTTTATTTATGGGCCAGGTATCATCCAAAACATTTATACACTTCTCATTTGATCCTCACATCAACCCTGTGAGTTGGTGATATTATTGTTCCCATTTTAATGTTGAAGAAATGGAGATAAATAGAAATTAAGTGACTTGTCCAAGTTTACATGGTTAGTAAGTTTCAGAGTCTGGATGTTAAACCAAGATTGACCAAGACCAGGTCTTCTTGTATTTACTATTCCATCAGAAGCCTTCCCTATCAGTCTGTGTATCTTAGATACAGCAAAATAATAAGATCCTAAGGTCATAGTCTTGGATCTAGAAAGGGTTTTAGGAGTCATCAAATCCAACAACTTCATTTACAGGTGAGGCAATTGAAGCATAGAGAATTTAAGTGAATTGCTCATTTGCCAATTATGTATTTAAAGCCAAATTTTATATAGTTCTTGCTGATTCCAGGTAGAGCAGACTGCCATAGTTAAAATAAAAAGAACTATATCACTTTTGAAAAGTTCTTCTATGACCATAAATCATACCTGAAAAAAGTGCTCATATTTTCTACATTTTTCTACATCAATATCTTACTTCAGTGTTCCATGATTAAGAGTTATATAAGTATTAAAGTGTAATGTAGAGAGAAATTGTGGGTGGAAGTAGGCTGCAACACATTACCAACAAAAGGCTATGAAAGGGGCTGCTAGATGGTTCAGTGGCTAGACAGGCAGACCTAGAGAAAGGGACACTGGGTTCACATCTGGTTTGAGATACTTCCTACATGTGTGACTCTAGAGTAAGTAACTTAATCCCAATTGTTTAGCCCTTTCAGCTCTTCTGCCTTGGAACCAATAATTAGCATTGCTTCTAACACAGAAGGTAAGATTTTGTTTTTTTTAAGGACTCTGAAGGAGTACTAGAATAAAGTATGTGATCAATGAAATGTATGATCCATAAAAGAAAGCTCTGGTGACATGAGAAAAAAGAATGACTTATAGATAGCCTATATGCTCCACTGTACTCTTTGCAACATGAAGGGAAATCAAGGAAAGTCCTTATAAGATTGGGTAGACTTCCTATTAATATATGGGACAAGAGTAACAATAGGAAGAATAGCTATTGATGAATTATGATCTGTATTGCTGGAGAGCATCCACATTGAAAAAAGATCATGAATTAATTTGAGAAGTTGATGTGAAAATTGTAACAACTTCTATGTCTGTGTTTCCATATTTATGTCTTCATGAATGTTCTCTAGAACTCTCTTCTCTACTTATCATTTTATAGAGGACAGAAGTATTATTTCTGTATCCCTATCAGATTCTCACTCTGAATGAGGGATTCCCAAGTCACACAAAGAATTGCTTAACTAAAGCCAGTAGTCTTTATAGTTTTAATAAGCCCCGGGTAGCTCTATGACATTCTCCATTTGAGAAATTTGTTTATATTACACCCATAAGGAGAGAACCAACATACTGTACAAAAGCCCCCAACAACCGATAACCAAACAAATCCCTCATGATATCCTTCTCTCCCCATTTATTTTCTATTAATGTATATTCAATGCATATACTGACCTGTTCACATGTTGTATTACTGCCTAACATATTCTTTTTTTAATTGAAAATTTTAATTAATTAATTAATTTAGAATATTTTTCCATGGTTATATCATTCATGTTCTTTCCCTCCCCTCCTCTGCTCCCCCCACCCACCCTCCAACCCCCCTGTAGCTGATGCATAATTCCACTGGATTTTACTTGTGCCATTGATCAAGACTTATTTCCATATTATTGATATTTGCACTTTAACATATTCTAACCACCAGCAGCCCCTATATATAAGCATACATAACCAGTAAAAGAAAAACTTCTTGAGAGCAATGGAAATGATGAGTCTCCAATATTTAACCCAGTAACTACCGCAAAGTAAATGTTTAGTAATTTTTTTATTGAATTGTTGAATAGAAATAAAATAATAGAGTCATGAAATCATCTCAATTCATAGCTCAAAATAAGAAATAGGATGATATTAAATCATGTTGACAAGAGAGGATATTTATCAGAGTCAACTAATGAATTTAAATAAATACTGGTGGGAAGTTGGGTGCTCCTGAAATTTCAGGACATGAGTATTTTCAGATGCCATAAACAAAACTCAACAGGATCATTTTATTCCCATAAGAAAAAATAGTTTATATCATTATCTCCAAGCATACATAGATTTTAGCCTTGGTTGAGTTGATAAAGAGGAAAATGAAGTCAAGGAATTTAAAGATATGCTAATTATGGCATCTCATTGTTCCTATCTGAAATGGACTAGGCCCCATGTTATTTTAACCCAGCAGATATTAAATACTGAAGTCACACTATCAGCACTCACAAGGACATCATTAGTTGATCACTAAGCACAATGTTAACATTTCACAGGGTGACTGGGTCACAGCATGTAAACGTTTCAGAACAAAGTGCCCATGTTTTCCCTGTAGGTATCTATGCGATGCCCACTTGCACAGTTTGTTACAGATGCTCTGATCTTTTTTACCCAAAAAATATATCGATTTTTGCTACTGCTGAAATGAAATTCCAAAGTAGAAAAACAGAAAGAAAAAGCATCACAGGACAAACCCCAAAGGAATAAAGAAGCTTCTGTTCAATGATGCTCATATGAGTAATATAGCCAAAAGTAAATACTTATGAGATGAACAAGATGATTTTTAGGATCTATTAGTTTCCTCATTTTTGTGATGTCAGTAGAAGTGATTAATGTTATATCTGCTCAACTTGTGGAATAATTCAAGCACAAGGAGTATCCCCTTCTTAAATGAAAGGAAAACACATCTATAGACCTGTGTGACTCTGGATATGCTTGATATAGATTCAGAGAAAGTGGAATCATTGAAATATAGACTCCACTAGTTAGAAAATATCTTCCCTATTAATGACCTCTCTATAGTTTAAATGTATTAGAATTCTTTAGATTCAAGATATCCCTTGTGAATAGATCTGATTTTTCCCCTGGGCTAGATTAAAACTAATAAGAGAAGAGAGGGAAATGATTTTATGCCCTTTGCAGAAGCTTTTTATTCATTCCCTTCTCTTCTCAAGGATTTTCCAGGTGGCACAAATGTAGGAAGTATGGTTTAGAGCACTGATGAAACTCTTAAAAGACCATGTATTCATATCATTCTAGCTCAATAATTAAGGTTATTTTGCCAATGTCTAGCCAAATGGAGATGATTGCTCAGAATCAATTTTAAAAGATTTTTAGAAAAGAAATAAATATATCAAAAACATTTCATCTTGTTATATTTAAAGAAAAATGAATTAATAAGTTTTAAGAACACACTGTGATCATATGCTTCCTGAAGACTGAAATCATACTTCAAAATAATAACAAACTTTTTTTACTGCCAATTATTGATATTTTGTCTTTCATATCTATCAGTATGTGTCAAGTTATCATTTATTAACTATTTAGTACATCCCAAGCAATCTGCTAAACTGAGAATGAAAAAAAAAAAGGCAAAAACAGTTTCTGAGTTTGGAAAGAACACATTCTATTGGCGAATATACAATGGAAATCAATGTAAGATGTTTCTAGCATGAATTAAAGGTATTCTTAGAAGAGAAGGAATGAAGCTGCTTGGAGGAATGGTGAAAACTTCCTATAGAGGGCAGAATCCAATATGAGATTTCACAGAAGCCAGAGATCTGAAGGGATGGAAATGAGGAGGATATTGGAAGTATCAGGGACAGACAGTGCTGAAAGAAAGAAGATTCAGCCAGACAGTGTTCTTAGACTGTAGAGTTTGTAGAGGCAAATGATTACAAGACTGAAAAAAAGCACTAATTTTTTAAGTAGAAAATTTGAGCATTAGTCCTGGGTCTCACAGTTACTAGCTCTATGATACTGATTGTGAACCCTTATCTGTAAAAACAAAAACAAAAGAAAAATATTAGACTAGACAATTTGTAGAGCCTACATCCTATAATTTACTATCTGTGATAATTCAAGGATCCAGATATCACTGGTATGTGCATTCTCTCTACCAAAATGAGATCACAACTCCTTTTGCTTTGGTAGACAGGTTTATGAGTTGTTGGAGTCAGACAAAATATTTCATCACTTAGTGGTCAGACCTCTGGTATTAACTCCCTCTGAATTTAGTTCCTTTAGGCTTTATTTGTCAGACATATAGTTAAGTACAACTTTGAGTCTGTATTTGAAATCTTTTCAACTTTCTTTTGGAATATATTTTGGTTACCTAGGGCCACTTCTGTGCCTTAATGGAACCTTGGAAGAATGTTTTGGTAGAGGTCTTCCACATGTAGAAACCTTAACTGTTTGGAAAGAAATGAATGGAATGGGTTGGAATAGAATGGCATAGAACGAAATAGGATGACATGGTAGAAGATGGGATGGAATATATCAGTAATGGAATATGAAAAAGCTCAGGATTTGGCTAAAAATACAAGAGGTACCTCCACATGAAATAATAACCCTCAATATCAGGAAGCATATCATAAAAACGATAACATCTTACAATAGAAAGAGGACAGGATTTATAGTTGGTTAGACTCAATTCAACTCTTACTTCCAGCACTCATTAGCCATATAACTAGAGCAAGAAATAATCCTTTCAGTCTCAGTTTCCTCATTTTATTAAGAAGCTACATGTTTGTTGTCCTAGCTTACCTAATTAGGTTTTGTTAGCAAAGCATTTCAGAAATTTGAATTTTAATGTGGAATACCTTTCTGTCTGTTGGATTATAATCAGAATTCAGTAAAATATAGTAGTTTCAGCAATGGAGCATGATTCCTAGGAGGACGGAGACTCAGTATTGATACTGACTGGTTAATTTCCATACTAACTGATCCCATTAGACTGATGAAATGGGATAGTCACACAAAGAGAAACATGACTGAGGGATAAAAAGTGGCCAGCTTAGAAAACCAAAGAAAGATTGGCATTTCCAAATTTCCCAATCCGTGGGGTAGGGCACCATGAACACAAATGGTAGCATAGAATTTACAAAGTGGAATCCTTCTTGTTCTATAAGATCAGGCTAGGGACAAAAAAACACAACCTTATCAGTTAAAATTCATATGTTCAGGGAGAGAGAAATTGAGTCTTCAATACTGAGCAAAATTTGGTTAGGTAGAACAAAGGGTAAAATGTTATTAAAACCAGGGGTTGAATGAGCAGATAAGTAGGGATATAGAAGCTGTGTTTGTGGAATAAGAAATAAAGTTGTTTTGTGCAAAGAATAAAAAAAGGGGAAATAGTCAAGTAGGTTCAATATCATAATTTAATTTTTAAATCCTGTAACCCTAATGTAATCTCTGGAACATTGCTCATTCTATTATTTGAGATGTTTTGGGTGTATGAGGCCATCTCAGAACTTTAAATACCATCCTCATTTCCTAATAGCCTTATGTGAGATTGGTTCACCAGGGAATTCACCCTGTAAGAATGGAGCCAATAACAATTCAAAGAGCAAAGGAACCTGAGCAGTCTGAAGCTGGTGGTGACTCTTGAGATGAATATCTCAGGCCAGTTTCAGAGAAAAATAATGCAATGAAGGTCAATGACACATTCTTCATTTTTACAGTCCACTTTGGCCTGAGGCACTTGAGGTTCCTTGAGGGATTAGGTGTTATCAAGGGCCTGGTGAAGAACTTAGGGGATATTTCTGTCAGTTATACATTTCTCTTCACTTAGCTTTCCTCAACCTTCTCAAACAAAAGCTTCGTTCCACTCTTGCATATGCTTTTCATAACAGTTTTATATAGACATTATACATCTGCCATTTAGGACCTTCCACAATCTGCTGCTAGGCCACTGTTCCAGTTCATCTCATTAACCCCAATATACTCTTTCATTGGTCTCGTCATGATGCCCTTAAAGCCTTATCTCATTTTTTTTTTCAATTTCTGATAATTTAATTTTCCTTTCTAGAGATATACTATCTCCTTCTCTCTACGTAAGTCCTTCCTAGCCTTCAAAGTCAACCTTAGATACAAATACTTCTGGGAAACATTTCTTGCTTGACTTAGTTTATAAGTTTTAATAGTGTGGTTCTGAGACCCCAAGGGTCTTCAAGACCCTTTCAAGGTACTCTGGAAGTCAAAATTATATATATACCATAAGAATAAGATATTATTTTTCCTATTAAAATATTGATTCATTTTCCAACTAAATACCTGTATGAGGTCAGATAATCTACATGCACTATAAACCAAAATAATATATTATAGCAGACTGAATGCAGAAGTAGATGTCTTCTAGAAAGCAAATAGTTAAGGACTTACAAAAATGTTTAGAGCAATACTACTTTTGTTCCAGTTTTTTTTTTTTGAAATTATTGTTTTTCATAAAATGTTATATTAATATATCAAAGATTTATTTTATTACTTTTAATGAATATTTTTATCAGCTTTAATTTCTATTATAGCAATTAGTGATAAATATAATCCATATTTTAAAAAAGCTCATTAGGGGTTTCAACAATTTTAGGAGTGTAATGGTCTTCTGGGAGCAAAAGAAGAAAGAGAGAGAACTGCTATATAGATTTTTTTTAATCCTATGAGAATTTGCATTTTATAGTAATAATAAGTACTTGATTTCTATTGTTTTTGGCTAGGAAAGGTCTACAGATATAAAAGAGTTAGATATATAGATCCTTATATGATGTCACCATAAAGGGTTGCTGAGGGTCATAGTCAGATTATCCATTCTTTTTAGTTATGACCCTGAGGGCAATTTTTGTCAAATGTTAGTGAAAACAAAAATATATATATATATTTTTCCCATCAAAGTTCATGGACTCCCTGAAACATATCCATACACATCAGGTTAAAAAATCCTTGTTTACAACTGGAGTTTCTTAATAATTTTGTTTGATGGTTTACTTTGGCAGTTGGGAAGTGGGGGAAGCCTGTGATTCCTTTTCAGAGAAGTGTTTTTAAATTTACAAAATAAAATGCATAGGCTAACAAAGGGAACTATATTGGAATACAATTCTCAAAATATTAGAGGAAAAAATGATTCTAGAGTTAAATTGTAGAACTATAAAATTTCTTGACTCATGTCCCTACCCACTGGACCCATCTTGGTTCTAGATGCTAACACTGAAACACTCTTAATATGCAATTTTAAGGGATTTAATCAGATTTGTTAAATGATAATTAAAAAGAAAAACAACAACAACATTATCTTATGCCTTGAGTCAGTCTCCTTTCCATAACAGAATTCTTTTTAGTCTGGAGGCCACCTCTTACTCACCTCTCAGCATTGGCCCAGAAATCATAAGAAGACCTATAGTATCTTCTTTTAGGTGTCCCATTTCCTCAAGGAAAAAAAAATGGTGAATGAATCCAATTTACTGATAACTAATTTAGGAAATGCTGTACACACTGAGGTAGATACCCATAGCAGGGAAGAAAGATGGCAAATGCTACTTCCCTCTTCTCTCATGACCCTCTTTTTCTCCTCTTTCCTTGTTCTTTCCCAATACTTTTTAATGGCCATCACAGATGGGGGTAATTAAGCTGATTAACTACAGAAAAGTGTACAAGTCTTTGAGGGAAAGAAACCAAATAAGGAGGTATTTCCTGTCCTGCATACTTGAATAGGAAAGCAACAATGAAGACTTGAGATAATTATTTAGAAGCTCAGATGAGGAAGAGGGACACTAGGATGGGCTAGGAAAGCTTCTCAAGGAAATGAGATTAGAGCTTTGTCTTGAAGTTAGGTAAGTAGATCTGTGTATCTTGTAGCCCCCTCTATCCCCATCTACACTAAAATGGCAAGTTCCTTTCTGTAAGGATCCTAAGGGAAGAAACTTCATCCTGTGACTCTGGTAGCTGCTTCTATTTATTTTATGTTCACCTGTTTCTGATGTGCAATAAAATTATTTGACTCTGGTCCCTACCTACTGCCCCCAACCCCCCTCCCCCACCTCCTCTTAGGAGTTGTCAATCAAATTTCCCTAAACCAATCCCTGTGATTCACTTCCTGAGTGAATAAGAAAACGTTGTCTAGAAGAAGGCCAAAATTCCCCTCTGGGCCACTGGGGGAGGGGGAAAAATGTTGGGACACTCCTTTGCCAAGATACTGTCAGACATGGACTGCTGATATGCCATCTAGTATACCACCCATGAAACCAAGAAGTGGGAAGAAATGATTACTATGTATTCTTCATCTGAGCTGGAGTAGACATCCCATAGAAGAAGCTTGCAGGGGACAGTGGCAATGGCCTTGAAGTCAGAAGATCTGGGTTGACAAGCCACCTCTGGTGTTTACTGCTTTTGTGACCTTGGGCTAGCCAATTAATCTATTCAGACCTCAGTTTCCTCATTTTTAAGATAAAGAGATTGGAGTAGATGATCCCTCAGGTTCCTTCCAGCTCTCAGTCTAAAATCTTATGTTGAAACATAAATCACAAGCAAAGTATTATAAGAAAATGAGAAGCAACTATACCATGGAAGAGAAACTGAGGGAGGGAAAAAGAGGTAATAAAATAAACTTTCAGGCCAATAAATCTCTGGAAGGACTTCCAGCTCAAGGACTCTTTTCCTGAAGGTTTGGTGGCCATTGAGTTGCCATTCACAATGGGGAGAACAGGATAACTATTTTCTGCAGATCTGAAGGACTGAGAGATCCTCCTAGAAGGAGTGATATTTTTTGTCTCCAAAAATATGTATCTCCCCTATATTTACCTCAATGGTTCCAAAAAGTTGTTAATATTCTGCTTTCTCTTGGATTGAAATAAAACACTCCTCTCTCTCCTCCCCTATTCCCATTTTTGGGAAGGGTGCAATGTATATGTGTGTGTATCAAATGATTGCCTTCTTGCAATCCATATTTTCTCTCTCCCTTCCATTCTTCTTGCCCATGATGGCAAGTAATATAATATAAGCTATATATGTGCTATTGTGTAATACATATTTCCATGTTCATCATGTTATGAAAAAAAATTTATTTTAAAATATTTAAAATACTGCTTTATATGGACAGTGCTATACTAAGACTAAATTATACCTATTATAAAGTATCAAAAGCTTTACCCTCATATTATAAATATTGAAATAACACATGAATTTTCTAATTGCTTTTTTATATCTTAGATATTAGTTTGTTTTCCTCTTTAGCTCTAAGTGCAGATTAATTCATTATTTTTAATGATTATCATCACTACTGTCTATTGATATCCAGTTATTTCAAATTCCATAAGTCCATCTAGTATTTTAAAATAACATTTTGATAGCTCTGTGGAAATTCATTGTCCTATGACAGTAACATTCTCTAACTCAGGACTTCCAAAGCTTTTGAGATATTGACAAGATTATTTGGCTCAAAGAAATAATAATAATATAACTAATACTTTGTCTTCTTCATTGTTATTATCTTTTAAGGCCCCCTATGGAAATATACATTGGAAGTACACTGTGTAGATGAAATCAGCAAACTCTTAAAGGCGAATAATAGAGAAAAATGAAAGGGCAATGGCAAAACAATGTTTTCAATATGGTATGTGGATATAAAATATATGTATATAAAAAGTTATACATTACCCTTTAAATTTGAAAAAATACTGACTATCTTTACAATAGTCTCAATAAGGTATATAACACAATATTATATATATTTGGTTGATAAGGAATCTGAATCACAGGAACTTGCCTGAGTTTTCAATGACTTTTCTAGAATATTTTGCTATTTTCTTATGTTTGCTCCGAAGTTGTATCTTTCTATTACTTTTATTTCTCCATAGCTCATAGAATTGACAATATTTATTATGCTTTAATTAAACATATATGATCAAATAATTACCCCTCACATTAAGAGTAGAAACACAGGCTTGATTAAGGAATTTGGCAATTATCAATCTCTGCTCTAATTATTACTTTCACTTTTAAACTCTACTATTCCCCTGTATATTATAAACTTTTTGAGGGTAGGGGTTAAAGTTATAAGTGCTTCTACATCGTCATTAACTTATTTAGCACCTTGTTCACAATAGGCAGTTGATAAATGTTTGTTGAATTATATTGTTAAATTTAAATCAATTTTAAGTTAATAAAGTAAAACTAATTTAATTTAAATTAATGCATTTCTTACTAATTTAAGGATTTGTGGTTTTATTGGTTTAAGTTTCTCCTCCCTGAGGTAGAATATAATCCCTTTACTTTAGCTGATGATTCCATGAATTACTATTACTAAAACAGTGCATCACTGGATGGCAAACTAGATTGGGCTATGACTGAGCCAGTACTCTTCAAGAGCCATTATTCACCCCAGAGCCAAGATAAGCCATCAGACGAGGAGTGTAACAAGGGATTTTTCTGTAAAAAAAAATATTAACAATGATAATAATAACAGTAAAAGCAACATGAATATCATTGGCATAAAGGTTTGAGCTTTAAGGACAGTCAAAGCTATCTCTTCTTTGGTCCTAAGAATATTCTTTTGAAATAGATAAGATAGATAGTATTCTTTCTCCACACAAAAGAAAACAAGAGGAAGAGAAGTTAAGAGCCATACTCAAAGACATAAAAGTATTTATTGGCAAAGGTAGAATAATAGCACTCTATTTTCTGATAACACATCAAAGATAATGTATAAATAATTCTGTCATAATGTTAAGCATGAGATAATATTAACCATTTCTTCCAAGTTTAGATTGTTTGAGTCCACTGTCTTCACTACATCAATCAATATATGTAGAGACAACTAATTCACACAGGCAAGAGTGCCAGACTTAGAATCAGGAAGACCTCTGTTCCAATCTTGCCTCAGGCACTTACTTAGCTGTGTGGTTCTAAACAAGTAACTTTACTCTCAGACACAGTTTCCTCACTGATAAAACAGAGGGTTGTGAGCTTTTAAAAAGGTATTTCTTAAGTGCTTAGTACAGTGTGTTATATAGTAAGTGCTTAATATATGTTTTTCCTCCTTTCTATTTTCCAAGAAGGTAGCAAAATAAAGACAAGAATCCTAGTACTTCCCCAGTAGAAGCCTTACTTCCTCAATTAGAGGAAATATCAAATGCAGGATGCTGTGTGATCCTTCAAAATATCAAGCATATAGCTTATCCTTGATTCATTCTTCCCCACTGGAAAATTTGTTAGGATGATCTCTTTTGAATATATGTGAGTCTCAAAGAAGAGATCAATGAAGAGACCATGTAATATGAAATGCAATTAGTAAAATATCCCCTTAGAATCTTATGAGAAACATACTTTTATTAGATTATGCAAATGATGTCTAATATGAGAGTGATCACCTTTTTTCAACATATATCTTCCTTTTTTTATTTAATATTGATTATCAAGGATGACTAAACAGCTATCTCTATGGTTATATATGCTAAATAATTAAAAGTAATTTTAATATATATGGAAAATATTTTATTGGAGAATGATTTTAAGGCTATATTTTTCACTACTGACAAAAGCTTTTAAAATGAAATAATAAACACAGGGGGATCTTGTACTTGCTACAAAATTCAGTCAATTGTGTGACCATTGAGATGGGTTTTGTGCATTTACATCCAAAACATCAAGTAGATAAAGAATATCTGCTCTATATAAATGGAGCTAAAAATTAAATAGAAAAATTTAATTGCACTTGGGAAATTTCATGATACTTCCAACAGTCTCATGCGTTTCTGAGTTTCCCTAACCCATCTTTTTATTGCCAATATTCTCCTAATGGTCTTATGTGGTTGTGAGTCATGGAACACAACAATCTTTACAAAGTCAAACTTGGGAGCAGGCTAAATCACAATGGAAAGATTCATAGTGGGGAATGATTTTCAACATGTCATCAGCAATGACTCTTGAAAAAAAGTGTATCCTCCCTACCTCTATGGTTAAACTTTGGGTCTGAACCTCAGAGAAAAGTTTATGCTGATTTGGAAAGTACAGTATGTGTTGCTTTGGTTTTTGTAATGTGCGTGTTGCAATATGAACTGAGGCAGAAGCACAGGTAGAACTGCTATAGTCACCTGCAAGGGGCCCTCCTGCTGAAGTTTTAAAAAATACTCTGGAATTCCTTTAGTTGTTCACCTACTTCATACATAACCTATCTCACATCTACTTCCATTATGGAAGGGAATAGATTTTGTAGTAAGAATACCATAGTGAGTGTCAAGACTCTAAAATTCATGAGTGTCCAAGTTTTACACCCAAGAGAATAGGAACAATTACAGACAGTTTTCCCCAGAATGGAGATTTCAGGAGTCATATCACACAGTTATCATTGTGCTGTGTAATATCTAACCACAGGAATACAAATCATAAATAAAATCTCCAAGCCATAAAGAAATAGGTTTATTGCAAGAAGGCCAATCAAACAATAAAGCCAGACTCCTGGTCAAGACCAAAAGTCTCTAAGCCTTGTTGAGAGGACTGATTTTATTCCCCAAGAATATCACAATTTATTAAATAATCCAAGACAGAGATAAAAATGGAGAGGTGTGGATTGGTTGAAGTAATCAGGAAATACTTCTCATTGGTAGAAGAAGTCACTTGATAAACAAGGGGAAAGTGGGGGAGCCTGAACCCTACTTTTTAAAGTTGATGATGTCAAGGATGATGTATACTAAGATTACCAGGGTAAGGAGCAGGTGCCAGGCCCCCAAGAGGGCCAAAAATCTGATGATATATACAAAGGTGGTGAAGGGGTGTCACCAAACTTCTAATGGAGGCAAAAGCTTCTACACTAATGAAGACCCAGTCACAAGTTCAAGACCATAATTGCTGAGGGTGCATGATATAGCAAGTTAAAGGCCAAGGCCAAAACTGAGGCCTATGCTAATGATGATTAGCTATATTAAAGCAGTTATCTGACTTTAAAATTTATACTAAAATAATCACAAAAGGCCTACTAAAATCATCACTTATGCTAACATATTTACCTATCTTGGAATTATAATTGTGATTAATTCAATACTACTGCAACCATTAAGATCTAATCCTCATATAAGGGGGGGAGGGGACTTTTCACTCACAATTTTCTAGTCCTTTGTTCTATTTATTATCTAAGCCCTCAAATAGCTTAGAACAGAAAAAAAAAAAAGACTCATTAGACTTCTCCAAGGTACTGAAGAACATAAGGGAACAAAAAGGAAATGCAAAAATAAACTGAGGACAGTCTACTTCCCAAACCCATACTGCTTGGCCAAGAAGAGGTTGCACATGATTCCACTAATCTCTCTCTTCTGAGTGAATTCAATTTTATGGACAGGGTACAAAGTCCATTTTAATAATCTTCATCTCAGAGGCCTGGGCTAGTGTCTGTTTTTATGTGATACCTAGAGGTAGTCTCTCAGGAAAGAAAAGTATTTGTCCTCTTTGTGGCTATTTGAGAATCAACAGCCTCCCTATTTTAACAATCCAATTGTTCAACTTACCCAGTTATTTTTAGAGTTGAGGTGAAAGCTTATTTCAGCACAACTAAATTGAATTAGAGGATGTGAGCTTTCATTCTTTCACACTGAAGGTGTTAGTGAATTAATAGAACCTGTCATTGGCAACATTATATAATAAAAAAAGGCACTTGATTGGGAGTTAGGAAGCCTGAGTCTTAATTTTATTTGTTTATTAATTAGAAGTGTGAATAATTTATGTTATTTGAGTGTGGTGCTAATAACTACATCCCATTGAGTGTGTACTACTCTTATTTGTTTTGAATGGCTATCGCTGAAAACTGCAATGCTTTGGAACTGAGATCTTTTCCCAGAGAACCTTTATAGCATCAAAGAGGTGATCATTTGACAGCCCATCCTTTCTTCATGGGCCTATAAATATCCATTATGGCAATGAACTGATGCTTCCTTCCTTCCTTCCTTCCATTCTTCCTTCCTTCCATTCTTCCTTCCTTCTGTCCTTCCTTCCTTCTGTCCTTCCTTCCTTCTTTCCTTCCTTCCTCGCTTCCTTCCTTTCATTCTTCCATCCTTCCTTCTGTCCTTCCTTCCTTCTTTCCTTCCTTCTTTTCTTACTTCTTTCCTTCCTTCTTTCCTTTCTTTTTTCTTCCTTTCCTCCCTCCCTTTCTCCTTTTCTGTAATAAATTAAACAGGAAGTACTTTTGGAGTTCAGAAAATGAATCCAAATCTTCTCTAACTGATTCTAAGGCCACACATACATAATCATTGCTATAATAACATTTTCTTTCTGTCATATCACAAAAACATGGTTTGGGACCTAATTTTCTATTGTTTTTTATTAATTTTCTATTAATCTATTAATGATCCTTGTAAAACTCCTTCTCCTGCTAAATAGACTTTTCTTACTCCTCCCTGGAATATACATCCTATATTTTCCCCATTTCTACAAATTTCTACAAAATTTTCTTTACTCGAAACTCCAAGCTTCCATTAGTAATAATTTGTTGTCTGCCCTTCCTCATAGATCAGAGACTTAAGTGAGACCACACCCTTCCTTTAAAAAAATGACCCCTTTTCCACACTGCTACTTAAACTTATCTGTAACAGCCTATGTGAGCCACACAAAAGAATCAGAGGAATGACCAAAAATTTGGCATCAGCTACCAGGGCTAAAAGACAAGAGGGTACTTCTGGTTATCTTTTACTACCTGGTTATCTTTTCCTGTTCTCTTCCTGCCTTGTATCAATTCCAAAGTTTTGGTCCTGACCATTCCAAGGTTATGGCTGTTGAATTTACTTTTTGGATGACTAATGATAATATATCCTTGCTCCCTCTTCCTCTTGCTCTCTTCTTCATTCCAAAGTCTCATCTTCCTCTTTTTCTCACCCCTGTTCCCTTTTCTAAGTGACTAAAGAGAATCTGCTTCTCTTGTGTTAGATAAAATGTTCTCCTAATACAGAGTTGATGCTCTTAACATTTTTGTTTAGATTGCTTTTTCTGCAGAAATCCAGCTGTAAAACAGTGGCAATGGACTGGGCACTTTTCTAATCACCAAAATAAAAAAAAAAAAATAAACATGCATAGGATGTATGCTGCCTAGCCTGGATAGCTTATCCTTAAACATAGAGGAAATTATCTCTCTGGATCACTTGTCTATAATTATAAAATATTTTAATATCTTATTCAAAGTATTGGACTTTCTAGGAAATTTGGGGTCTCCCTCACTTAACTTTTATACATTCTCCATGCTCTGCAGTGAATTAAGGTTCCATCAAAAGGTACCTATTTGTAACTGAAAGAGTTGATATTAGAGATCAAGAATAAAATCCTGGCTGGGTCACTAATAAATTATTTTTGCTTGATTATCACCTATGTTTGCAGTATAACCTGTCAACTCCAAAATTTAATGGAAACCAAGAGGTAGAGAGGGACTACAAAACAATTCAATGTTCAGGTTTTAAATTATTTTTTAGATATTTTAAATTATTTATTATCATCATCTCATCACCACCTTCAATTTAGGGTGAATTCATCACATTCACATTCATAGTCATGATTACCATCTGTGTATTCCCCTCCATTTTGACTTCCTCCTTCAATCCTAACTTTTCTCCTTTCCCTCTTACCTTCCCCTCCAGTGTTTCACTTTTACTTAGTCTCCTCACTTTCCCCTCCCTTATATTACACCCCATCCCATCTCCCTTCTTATTCCCCTTTTACTAGAGGCCCTTTTGAACATTCCCAACCTCTCCCTCCTTTGTATTACTCCCCTCCCACCACCCCATTTCTTATTACCCTTCTACTTAACCATAGGGCAAGAAAGAATTCTGTACCCCAAATGGATTTGACTGTTCTTCCCTCTCTGAGCTAATTCCAATGACAGTAAGATTTAAGCATCACCTGTTGCTGACCTCTTTCTCCCCTTTTATTGTATTGGTCTTTTTCCCTCTCCCCACCTCCTGCTTCTTTATGTAATAAGTTTTATTTCATTTTACCTCTTTTCCCATCTATTTTAGTACTATCCTCATTTTTTACCCCTTGTTTTTGTATTTTTTCCATATCATTATAAAAAGCTTACCATTGCATCTTCTATGTATACTTCTAATAGCTACTATGATAACAATAACATTTCTAAGAGTTATAGATATCACCTTTCCATATAGAAATATATGCCATTTGACCTTATTGAAGCCATTAAATTTTTTCTCTTTCTTATTTTCCTTTTTATGTTTCTCCTGAATTCTGTATTTGGGCATCAAAATTTCTGTTTGTTGGGTCTTTTTTACAGGAATGCTCAATTTTATGCCAACAAATTAAAAATTTTAAGTGAAATGGAAGAATATGTTCATAAACATAAATTGTTTAAACTAACAGAGGAGGAACTGGCATATCTAAATAAATCTATGATAGAGAAAGAAATTAAATAGTCCATGAATGGACTTTCTAAGAAGAAAGTATCAGTACCAGATTGATTTACAAGTGAATTTTACCAAACATTTAAAGATCATCTAATTCCAAGGTTATATAAATTATTTAGAATTTTGTAATTGAGTCCTGCCAAATTACTTATATGAAACAAATATGGTGCTGTCACTTAAACAAAGAAGAACAAAAATAGACAAAGCAAATTATAGGTCGAATTTATTAATACATAAAAATGCAAAATCCGAAGTAAAATGTTAGCCAGAAGAATACCACAATATATCACAAAGATAACATTATATGACCAATCAGGATTTATACCAGGTATGCAGGAATGATTTTAATATAAGGAAAGCCATTAATGTAATTGATTACATCAAGTAAAAAAATTAAAATTCTATAATTATATCAATAAATGCAGAAAAAGCTTTTGGCAAAATAAATAATATTCCTATTAAAATGATTGAAAGTATACATATGAGAAGATTTTTCCTCATATTAATGTTAATGATTTCATGCTTAAAATGATCAGCAAACATTATTTGTAATCAGAATAAGCTAAAAGCTTTACCTATAGGGAACAGCTGGGTACCTCAGTGGATTAAGAGCCTAGAGATAGGAAGTCCTAGGTTCAAATCTCACCTCAGTCACTTCCTAGCTGTGTGACCCTGGGCAAGTCACTTGACTCCAATGCCTAGCCCTTACCAGTTTTCTGCCTTAGAGCCAATACACAGTATTGATTCCAAGATGGAAGGTAAGGGTTTAAAAAAATAAATAAAAGCTTTACCTATAATGTCAGTGAAAAAAAGATGCCCATTATTACTAATAATATATAATCTTATGTTAGAAATATTAGCAATAGCAATAAGAGAAGGAAATATAAGGGAATCAGAATGGGCAAAGAGGTGATCTTTTCAGAGATACTATGATATGAATATATAGAGATATATTATTAAATATTTAACTAAAATTAATGATTTTAGCAAAGTATCAGGATATATAATAAACTTACATAAATCATTAGGATTTTATTTATCATCAACAATGCCTTGCAAGAAGAAATAGTAACAAAAACCTGTTTACAGTAACCATGGAACCTAGAAGATTGGCTAACATGACAGCAACAGAAAGTAGTGAATGCTGGAGGGGATGTGGCAAAGTTGGGACATTAATTCATTGCTTGTGGAGTTGTGAATTGATCCAACCCTTCTGGAGGGCAATTTGGAACTATGCCCAAAGGGCAATAAAAGAATATCTGCCCTTTGATCCATCCATACCACTGCTGGGTTTGTACCCCAAAGAGATAATAAGGAAAAAGACTTGTACAAGAATATTCATAGCTGCGCTCTTTGTGGTAGCCAAAAATTGGAAAATGAGGGGATGCCCTTCAATTGGGGAATGGCTGAACAAATTGTGGTATATGTTAGTGATGGAATACTATTGTGCTCAGAGGAATAATAAAGTGGAGGAATTCCATGGAGACTGGAACAACCTCCAGGAAGTGATGCAGAGTAAAAGGAGAGCCAGGAGAACATTGTACACTGACACTGATACACTGTGGTACAATCGAATGTAATGGACTTCTCCATTAGAGGCAATGCAATGTCCTTGAACAATCTGTAGGGATCCAGGAGGAAAAAAAAAACACTACCCTCAAGCAGAGGACAAACTGTGGGAGTAAAAACACTGAGGAAAGGCAAAAGCTTGAGTACAGGGATGGAAGGGATATGATTGATGAAAGATTCTAAATGAACTCCTTAATGAAAATACCAGGAACATGGAAAAGAGTTCGGACTGAAGACACATGTGATACCCAGAGGCAGCACGCATCGCCATTGGGAGAAGTTGTGGGAGGGGGGGAGAAAAAGAAAATGATCTCTGTTCTAATGAATAATGTTTGAAAACAACCAAATAAAATAATGTTTAAAAGAGAAAAAAAAATTCTGATGATTAAATTTGACACTCAAAATAAGCATTAAAAGGTAAATAGAAAAAACTCAAGGGAATCAATGGAGTTAAAATGATCAGACCCTTGCATGGGAAAATAGTAACTAGGATACAAAGATGTCTATAGTACAAAGGTACTTAAAATTCTTAACATACTTACAGCAATTAAGGGAAACACTGGGGTTAAACTCATTTAATCCCTTGCTTAAGAAAGTGATAACTAGCATATTTAAGATATTTAAGTTTTAGTTACTTATCTAAATGGCTCCTAGTAGCTGCTAGCATGCAGCAGCGGCCACACCCCGGGCAAGGGCTTCGACAGGCCGGCTAAACCTTGTGAGGGTAGCCATCGGGTCATCGTCGACCCCTGGTAAACCAGGGCTTTGCTCACCCAGCATGTGAAGACTGCTTTGGCGGAACAGGCAGAAGAAACCAACAAGAAGGTTCAACGGCTGAGATGGCGACGCAGCAAAGCACTGTGGAGTGCTTAGGGCATGTTGGAGCACAAAAGGCAACTCAGCTATCCAATGCAGCTGAGGAAGTCTCCAGGTGTAATGACTTTTCGTGCCAATGGACCCAGGCTTCCAATGCCAAGAGAGTGAGACTATCTCTGTGCACCGACTTTTCCACTTAAATCTTCATGCACAATTGTCTTTGTGCACAAAAACATACAAAGACAATAGTCATCCTCGGTTACCAAGAGACTACTACTACTACTACTACTACTACTACTACTACTACTACTACTACTACTACTACTACTACTACTACTACTTATTTAAGTTACTTAAGTACTTTAAGGTAATCAAAGGAAACACAGGGTTAAAGAAAGAAGGTATTAATTAAGATTCTTAAGATGTTGATAATATTTCAAGTACACAAGATGCCTAAAGTACTTATATTAAAGGTACTGAAAATACTTAAGAACTTTATCACTATTAGGGCAATGAACAGAAGCATACATATACAGAGAGCAGGAAGTAAGTTAAATATGATGTGATGATATTAAAAAAAATCAAAGAATAAGGAAAAGGAAAACATGGGGAAAAGAAAAAGAGAAAGTTGGGGATACTTTATTGCACATGAGGAGTGTATGAATCAATTCAGTGGAAGGGAAGATATGAAGGCAGCTGGTAATACTTAAACTCTACTCTCTTTGGAATTGTCACAAAGTGGGAATAACATCTACACTCATATATATATAGAAATCTCTTAAAACAAACTGGGAAAAATTTTAACAAGTCTCTCTGAAAAACACTTCATTTCTGAAATAGAGTACTGAGTCAAATTTAAAATAATACAAAGCATTTTCCAAACAACAAATGGTCAAAGAATGAATAGGCAATTATTGGATGAAGAAATTAAAACCATATTTAATGATATTAAAAAAAACTCCAAATCACTATTGATTTAAAGTGTCCAAAGGTCCACAAAACTGGGCATACCCTTTGCACCAGTAATAGTATTACTAGGTTTGTATCCCAAAGAGGTTAAAGTTAGGGGATAAAAAACCTACCTGTACAGAAATATTTATAGCAGCTCTTTTCATGGTGGCAAACAACTGGGTACTGAAGGGATAACCATCAATTAGGGAATGACTAAATAAGTTGTAATAGTGCTTATAATGGAATACAATTGTGATATAGTAAATGATAAAATGATCACAGAAAACAACAATCTGGGGGAAAAAATTTACAGAAGTGATGGATGCAAAATGAAGTATGCAGAATCAGGAGAACATTATATGGTGATCAACTGTGTATGACCACTATTATCAGTAAGGGAAGGATCCAAGACAACTCCAAGAGTCTCATGACAAAAAAAAGGACATCCACTGTCATGGAAGGAACAAGTAGATTCTAAATGCAAATTGAAACATTATGTTCTTTAATTTACTTTATTTCCTCCATGAACTTTTCTCTGGTGTAGGCAACATGTTTTTTTTTTTTTTTACCACATGATGCTGAACATGGAAATATAGAAGTGTATGGTATTAAAGTGAAATTATATTAAGCTGCCTATTTTCTTGGGGAAGAAGGAGGGTTAGGAGGGAGAGAGACCATGAATAGCAAAATGTCAGGAAGTGAACATTTAAAAATTGTATTGATATATATTTAAAAAAAACCTACCTGGTAGTAGCTAAGAAATAGAAAAGTAAATCAATGAAACAAAATAGTGAAACAAAAATCAGTTGTAAAAATATTACAGTAATCTTGAGTTTTAAAACAGTAAAGATCCAAGCAAGTCAGAGGAAAAGAATAGATGTACAAAAAATAATTGTAAAATTTTATGGTAATCTTGTGTATGACAATAGTAAAGATGCAATGATGAAGAGATTAATTTTGGGAAAAACACATGAAAAGACTTACATGAAATGATGAACAGTGCAACAAGCAGGACCAAGAGAACATTATATACAGCAACAGACATAGTTTAAAGAATGATTTGTGTATATCTATCTCTGGAGAAAGAGCTGATAGTCATAAATAAGATAACTTGACATGTACATATATCTTTTAGTCAAATGATGAGGAACAGAGAAAGGTGGGAATTAACTTGTTATTTAATGTAACAAACAAATAAATATATTTAATAATAGTAATACAATGACCTTTTTTTATTATCACTGTGTAATTTTGCCTCCTGACACTACCTTGTCATAGTGCAAGGGCTTTGTGTAGCTTAACAACACTACATGAGCTACATCATGTAGTATTACTCAAGATAGGACATAATGTAAAGTTCTGACAAAAGGTGATCCACAGGAGAAGGAAATGGCAAACCACTCCAGTATCTTTGCCAAGAAAACCACATGGACAATATGAAAATGATAAAATATATGACACCAGAAGAGCCCCAAGAGGTTATAACTCATCTAATACATTACTACAAGTAGCTCCAATAAGAATGAAGTAGTTGGGTCAATGCCAAAAAGAAGCTTAGCTGTGGATATAGCTGGTGATGAAAGGAAAGACCAATGCTGTAAATATTACATAGGAACCAGAAATATAGAATCAAAGTAAGCTAGATGGGGTCAAATGGGAGATGGAAAGATAAATCACTTCTATGTTGAGTGTTAGTGAGCTTCAAAGAATAATAATGAACATCTGTAATTTGTTGATCATTATACATTCTTCTATTAGAAAGAATTCCTTAGAAGAAATGGAGTAGTTCTCATAGCGAATTAAAAGGTGGAAAAAAGCACAAGAGTAGTAGGGTGTAATATCATAAATGGCAGAAAAATATCTTTTTGAATCAAACACAAACCTTTCAACATCAAAATTAAAAAAAAAGTCTATGCTCTAATCACTGATGCCAAAGAGGCCAGAATTGCTCAGATCTATGAAGACCTACATCTTCTAAATTTAACATAAGCAAGAAAGATGTCTCATTCATCATAGGTTATTGGAAGACTAAAGTAGACAATCAAATGATAATTGGAATAATAGACACATACTTTTTTTCAACAGCCTAAAAGGAAATTCTACACATAGATATCACTAGATAGCAACAGCAATAATCAGATTGATTATATACTTTTCAGTCAAAGATATGGAAAAGCTCTATAAGGTCAATTAAAACAAAACCTGGAGTTGAGCATGGTCTGGATCATGAGATTCTTATTGCAAAATTATGAGAAATTGAAGAAATTAGGGAAAACTATCAAACCATACATGTATTATCTAAATGACATACATTATGAATGTGAAATGGAAGTGGTAGATACATCTAAGAAATCATATCTAGTAGATAGAGTGCCTCAAGAACTCTGAACAAAGGTACAGCTAGGTGTTTCAATGGATAGAGAGCAATGCTAGAGTCAGAAGGAGCTGAGATCAAAACTGACCTTAGAAGAAACTTCTTGGCTGTGTGACTTAACCACAACTTACCATTTTTCTGCCTTAGAACCAAAAATTATTATTGATTCTAAGATAGAAAGTGAAAGTTAAAAAAAACACATGGACAGATGTTCACAATATTATATAGGAGGTAGCAACAAGAAATAACCCTTAAAAGAAGATGAAGGAAGCAAATGGTTGTCTAATGAGGCTTTAGAAATGAGACTGAGCAAAAAAGGAGAGGAAAATGTAAAGGAGAAAGGCAATCATCTACTCAATTGATTGTAGAATCTCTGAGAATAGTAAGGAGACATAAGATGTTTTCTTTTTTTTTATTTTATTTTCTTTTTTTTTTTAAACCCTTACCTTCCGTCTTGGAGTCAATACTGTGTATTGGCTCCAAGGCAGAAGAGTGGTAAGGGTAGGCAATGGGGGTCAAGTGACTTGCCCAGGGTCACACAGCTGGGAAGTGTCTGAGGCCAGATTTGAACCTAGGACCTCCCGTCTCTAGGGCTAGCTCTCAATTCACTGAGCTACCCAGCTGCCCCCATAAGATGTTTTCTTAAATGAACAATGCAAAGTAATAAAAGGAAACAACAGAAAGGGAATGATTGGTCTTTTCCCAGAAAAATTAGATATATCAAGGCAATGTTTCAGGTAAAAATGGACATGACAAAACAGATAAAATTATAGGAATTTAGCAAAAGAAGATATTAAATAGAGATCATAAGAATACATAGAGGAATTATAGAAAAAAAAAGATCTTAACATCACTGGTAACCATGATAATGTGGTATACTGTTCTAGAGCCATAGATTCTAAAGAATTAAGTTAATTGGGCCTTAGGAAGAATTGCTGACAATAAGGCTAGTGGAAATTAAAGATCCATTTGAACTATTTAAAATCCTAAAAGATGATGTTGTTGAGATCCTGCCCTTGTGAACATTAGTCAGAAAATATAGAAAACTCAAATGTGGCAACTGAATTTAAAAAGAGTGATTAAATTTAAATTCTAAAGGAGATTGACAAAGACTGTCCAAGTTACCAAACAATTGTATTTATTTCATAAGACTGCAAGATCATGCGAGCTAGGCTTCAGTGCTATGTGAAGCTAGAATTATCAGAAATAAAGGCTGGTTGTCAGAGTCAGAAGAGCTAGATACTAAATTGCTAAAATTCACAGGATTATGGAGAGATTGAAGGAGTTCCAGAAAATTATTTAATTTTCCTTCATTGACTACACTAAAATCTATGACTATATGGATTACAACAAAATATTGCAAGACTTCAAAGAGATGGGAGTATCAAATCATCTTACTTGTCTCTTGAGGAACTTGCTTGTGAATCAAGAAGCAATAGCTAGAACTGAACATGGAAAATTGAATTGGTTTAAGACTGGGAAAATCTTAAATGGTTATGTATGACAATAAAATAAAACCTTTTGTTTAATTTATATGCAGAATACAAATATTAAAATGCCAGGCTGGACAAAACAAAAGTTAAGTTTTAAGAGTTAAGGTTTTCTAGAAAAATAACAATTTCAGAAATGCAAATACCACTCCAATGGCTGAAAGTGAAGAAAAATTAAGAAGGCTCTTGATGAGGGTGAAAGGAAAGTATAAAGAGCAGTTTTGAAGCTTAAAAAAATTAATAAACCAAAATCATGATAACTAGTTTCATCATTGGCAAATAGAGGAAGAAGAAATGGAAGCAGTGTCAGATTTTATATTCTCAGGCTCAAAGATCATTGAAGATAGTAAATGCAGCCTTGAAATTACAAACAAAAACAAACACAAAACAACCTTGCTCTTTGAAAGGGAAGCTATGGCAAATCTGGATAGCATACTAAAAAGCAGAGATTATATAGTCAAAGCTATTTTTTTCTGGTATTAGTAGATATCTGTGAAAGTTGGATAATAAATAAAGCTGAGTTCTTTATCACCAATGATTTTCAATTGTTTTATTGGAGAAGATTTTTGAAAGAGAAAAAATCAATCAATATTTAAAGAAATTAATTCATACTACTGTTTGGAAGAACAAATACTGAAGTTGAAGCTAACATATTTTAGCCAATTAATGAGAAGACAGATCTCAGAAAAGATCCTGATGTTGGGAAAGATTAAAGGCAAAAGGATAAGGGGACAGCAGAAGATGAAGTGAGAAGATAGTGTCATGGAAGCAATAAACAAGAATTTGGACAGACTTTGTCAATAGTGAAAGACAGAAGATCCTAGAATGCTATGATCCATGGGTTCATGAAGAGTCAGACATGCTAGAATAAATGAACTAAAAAACTTTATAATTTACACCTAAATTGATTAATATCTGCTCACATTCTTATTCTACCATTTCCCCCTCAAAGATATACTTTACTATACTCTGCTATATATGTTTCTAAGAGTCCAAAAAAAGATAATTTACTTAGAATTAAGCTCAGAAGAATACATTAAAACAGCAAATATTCTCAATATCCATTGCCCAAACTACATTACTTTCCATCTCCTAAAATGTCAGGTTGTAAGTCCAGGCAGATCTCAACTTCCAACAAAGGAATTAGGGTAGCACCTCTTCTAGGGTAAGAGAAACTAAGGGATTAGCATGTCTGTTAGATGGCCATGAAAAGTATGATGCTTTTACTTCTAGGTTGTGTAATAGGTGGGTTTAAAAAAGGGTTCAAACTAAATATATATATATATATATATATATATATATATATATACATATATATAACAACAGATTTATTTAGCTAAAGGGAGGAGGGGGAAAAGGAATTAGAGGATACCTAACTTCTAACCCAAAACAGAGATTAAAACCCTTATACCTTCTATAATTATTCTAAACTAAATTCTTACAGTAATAATTAAAGCTAGGGGGTTTTGTAAGAACAAGGACAAGGGCCAAAGAATCTCACAACTAGGAGTCCTCTTTGAGTCAAGCAGTAGTCCCAGTAACAGCTCTGTTGAAATTCACTTGACAGCAGCAAGAACAGGCAGAATATTAAGAAAGCCAAAGAAGAGTGAACACTGGCTCTCTGGGTACACCCCAGAAATACCAGATAGAAATCCTCTAGGCTATCCTGACTGCTAGAGAAAAGCAATAGTTTCTCTCTTCCAGAGGAGTTCAACAACTGCTCTCAGAAACTGCCTGTGTATTCAGTTCCCCAGTTCCTCAGAGTTCTGTGTGAAATGTTGGTTTGCAATATCCCTTGCTGTCAGCTTGTCCCTATTAACATCCCTTACTACAGTTGTCATCAGCTTTCTTCTATAGGCCAGTGAATCTTCAGGATTCTGATAGCACTCATCCTGGTGAGGTCTCAAATTTCTGACGGGACATTTTAGTACAAAATCTGGCAATGACTGATGTTGGAAAACACTTCTATGTCCAGACAAGTCTTACAAACTGATGCCCCCAAACCTAGCTGGGAATACAAAATTAGCAGAATGAGGAGCAATATTGGGCAGACCTCCCTAACTCTGGAATTTCTTTGTTTATCTCATTTCCTCTCATTTGTCCCCCTTGTCAGAGGCAGTTAGGTGGTACATTAAATAAAGGTCTGGACTCAGAGTGAAAAAGATCTGGATTTATATTTGACCTCAGATATCTAGTGGTTGTGTGACACTTATCAGGTCACTTAAGTGTTTTTTTGCCTCCTTTTCCTTAATTCTTAAATGGGAATGACTATATTTAACCTGTAAAGTGCCCATGAGAGTGCCTGACACATCTTATTCCCTTAATCCATGATTTTTCCCATTCCTTCTCTCCTGTTTTTTTAAGCTACTCCTCCATTTACTTAGTGTCCACTGCCACAAGCTCATTTAGAAATTCTGTGCATTATAGTTTCCAAAAGAACATGGATTCTTGCCCAGGGAGAAATTTGGTATCCCAAAGACTTGATAATATTCATTATTATAATTAGTGGTAGTAATAATAATAATAATTAAAATGTACATTTATTTGTGATTTGGTATTCATTTTTTTTTCATAACAACCTATGAGGTAGGCTGCTGGTAGTATATAACCTCCATTGCAGGGATGAGGAAACTAAGGTTTTGGGAAGTGACTGCAGTTGCACAGCTAATAAATATGAGGAATAGGAGTAAAATTCTAGTTTCCCAACTCTAGTTGAAGTGTGTTTTCCTCCAAAGCACATTATTTTCCATTGGCCTTTTAAATTTATAATGATCTGACAATATGGCAGGTACTTGGGCCAAAGACTTGAGCTTCTGGTTTTGCTCAATTTCCTTCAAGAATATGACCAATAATTCAGGAGTTATATTAACTAAAGTAAGTTATCTGGGGCATATGTGTGTGGTGGAGTGGGAAAGAAGAAGATTGGTGATAATTTACACAAAGAAGGTACTAAATGAACCTGAAAGTGACTAATCTAGCCTAGGGAGAGAATGTTTTACTATTATTTAGGCCCTTTAGATGAGAAGTCACTTGTACACGGTAAGCATCTCACTTTTATTTACTGATCAGTCTGTACTAATCATGGACCTTTAATCATTCCGGTTTAATTTATATTCAACACATAAGAGTTGCGATACCTAAAACACCATTTCCTGCTTTTTATATATCTATCTATCTATCTATCTGGGCAGCAATTCTAGGTGATAACACAAGTTTTAGAAAAGATTGGAAGCCAGACACAATGCTTTAATTGTCAGGAGTCTGGACTACCCTGAACTAAAGCCTCACATATAAATCTGATCTGTTACTTCTTAGCAGTACAATCTCTATCAAGTCCATTTACCTCTTTCAAATCTTCTGTCTCTCCATCTACAAAATGGGGCTGACAATACTATGCTGCAGAATTGATTTGTATGCTAAATAAGATGACTTATGAAAGACACTTTATAACAGCAGTAATTCAGTATTATCACTGAACTAAAGGATAAAGACCTAAGAAGGCTTGATGAGAAATGCAATATTTGGATTTTCACAGGGAAAAAAATGAACAAAACAATTTCTTGATAGTTTTCTGAAATGACAGGGCTATTGGCAAACCAAACTGTTAAGCAGGGGAACAATGTGTACATAGGATTGGTCTTCCTCCAAAGTTTTAGGCACTAAGCAAGCATATGTGAATCTGTGTCATGCAACTGACTGGTACTTAGGTTAGGCTTCCAGGCATGTCTGTTCAGAGTATTTCCAGTGGTGGCAATATGGTTTTTCTCGTGTTTCAGAGCAACTTGTTTGTAAAAGAATTAAATATAAATGACAAAAATGTCCTCAAGACCAACCTTAGATATGAACTGAGAAGAAAGTATGAGAGAATTGACTATAAAAATAGCCTTTAACCTATTAAAAAAGTCCCTTTTCTCAGCCTTCTACATTGCCTGAAAAGACCATAATAGCATTGATGGATACTGAATAGCAACATCAAAGTATGAAAGCCAAAGCAGGGTTTTGAGTCAAAGGACTTGAGTTTGAATCCAGATTTAGCTACTGACTAAACTGTATGACTCTGGGCAATTTACTTTATGACACGTAATTTTTCTCATCTTTAAAATGAGTAGAGAAACTAGAACAATCTCTAACTTCTCATCCAGTTCTAAAGCCTGACAGATTTAGTATGAAAATTAGCACAGCTAAGATGAAAATCCAAATTATTAACCGGGAAAACAATATTTGTATCTAGCATCCATGTTGACATATGTATATATTTTCCACATGTGTATGAAATGTATCTACACATTTTTATATACATCTCTATATATCTCTATCTCATTTTCTATCTATATAATAGTTGTAAAACTACTTGAGCCATAGATATGGAATTCGTCTTTCTGATTTCATGCCCACTACTTTGTTTAGTACAACATCACCTAATTATGGAATTTCTTTTATTTTCATTCTCTTGATGACCCAATCAAATCACCCATTTTCTAGAATCATAGTTTCTCAGAGGTGGGGATCTCAGAGGTTATCTAAATCCTACATCTTCTAGACCAATGGTCCTCCTATCCACTTGCATATATGTACAGTAAAAAAAAGCTTTTTACCTAATAAGATGGTTCACTCTATTTTTAAATGCCTTTAATTTCTAGAACATTTATTAAACTGATTCTGACTCTATGAAACTCATGTATATAACTGACAACTGGGTGGTACAGTGGATAGAGGAGTTAGAGGAGTCAGGAGAACTTCAGTTCAAATTCTCACTCCTGTATTTATTAGCTAAGTAACCCTGGGAAGTCACTTTACCTCTCAGTGTCTCCATTTCCTCATCCATAAAATGGGATTAGTAAAAATATCTACCTCACAAAATTGTGGTGAAGATTTTTCTTTTAAACTTAAAGTATTATATAAATGCTAACTGTAACTGATGATGATGATGGTGGTGATGAAAATGTAATTTCCATCTAGTGTCCCTAATAACTTCATTAGAGGTCAAGCATGTATTCTATCTTTTACATAAAAGGCTCTTCACATATCTTAATTAATTAATACTAAAGAGGTCATACTAAAGTCATTAATTTTTTTAATATTAACTAGCTATATGACAAACCTTCCTAGGAGATGGCTTCCACTTTCCCATACCAATTAGTCTTTCCCATATGTGTTTCAGCTTCTCAGTATCTCTCTTAGATATTCTCCCTCTAGCACTGAATGCAACATTCTAGGGATGGAATGACCTCCTTTAACTAGGACAGAAGAAAGGGGAACTTTTATATTCCTCATTTTATAGACTTAGTCTGATTAGTACAGCCTAAGGTCACATCAGATTTTGCATTATTAGTTAATGTTATTGAGTTAGAAAGCCATAAAATACACAGAATTTTTAAAGGAATAAATGATAAATCATGTCTCACTCAATCTATACTTATTGAAATGATTTTTAAAAGTTGGAATCTAGGAATCTAAGTGTAGTACTGCTTTATATTTATATGTATGTATATAGATATATAGATGTATGTATGTATACACATATATACCTGTTAAATTTCATCTTATCATTAAAGACCATAATCTTAGAAATAATTAAAATTACAAATAAACCAAAAGATCATAGAAAGACTTATGTTTGGGGCAAGTATGCTTCAGCATGTTTCCAGCAATGATTTATGTGTACTCATTGTTAGAATTATTCTCATTTTAAGGCTAAGATCTGCTTACTGGTAATTTCCATCTATTGTTTCTTCTTCTATCTATTGTCCAAGGTCAGGCATAATAAGTCAAATAACTTTAATTTACCAAAAAGAAGGCTAAGACTTAGAGACATCAATTGACAAAGTTGGTGAATTTATTTCATATAGGATTTCCCCCCTTTATTTTTTTCCTTTAAAAATTAAAACAACATCTGTCCACTTATTGACCTTTGTTCAGAATTGCATAATTAGCATCAGACATTTTCTTAGCCTTTTTGAGTAGAGGAATTAACCTTTACACAAAAGACTTTTAGTTATATCTGAACAATGAGACAAATTTCTGGAAATTTTCTACTTCCTTTCTTTTTCCATTGTCTATGATTTGAGGCAAAACAAAATTGAGCATTCTTCCATTAATTCACCTAACTAGATTATGTACAAATCTATATTTGGTAAATGAAGATATGTTCAAAGAACACTAAAGCTATCTTCTCTGAGAAATACAGCTGCTTTTCTTAGTCCTATTGGCAAATCATTTACCATTATTTATTCCTGAAACTTAAATGGAAATGCCTTTATATTTATTAAAGAAATCATTTTTTCCATGAGTATAATCAAGCATTCAAATAGCATTTGTACACTGAACTAGTGGGAAGAGTAAAGATAAAAATACAACACAAGAGCTGCATGTGCAAAATTAAATTTGACTGCTCATGCAAATCAGCTTTCATTAGTTAATGGAAGATTGAACTGTTGTTCTTTCAAATTCGCCATGCATACAGTGGGAAAGAGAATGCAAGTCAAGAGAAAGAGATTCTGGACCTTTCCCTGATACTCACTAATTTTATGACTGACTATAATCATTTTTACTCTCTAGGACCTACTTTCCACATCCATCAAATGAAGGGGTTAGACCAAATGAGATTAAAGGTCACATCCAACTGTAAAATTCTGTTTTCTATTTCAAAGACTCATTAAAAAACCTTTTCTATATTTTAAGTTATCATCCAGCTTTAAACATTTTATGTTCTAAAGTAACTCCAAACTTGATAGTCTAAATTCTAAGGACCTTTTCAGCTCTATCAGTCTATATCATACTTCCAAATAAAACAGTGTCTAGATTAAATTTAACTGAGAAGCATTACACAAATATAATATCTTTCTTTAATACTTTTAGTGTTATGGAATTTCTACAGGTAAAATATTTATAATATCTTTAAAAAGTGTTTCAATTCAGTTTCCTAAATTTCCCTTGAATTGTTGCTGTTACTTTTACAAATCATGTCCAATCGTATTTCTATTCATCAAGCAATAATAGGCTATGCCATAAAAATACTTTCATTTTCAAAAAGGGTTCTTTTAATTTACTGTATATGTATAAGTATCCAAGAATATTTCTGAGCTGTTCCCCTTTTCTTTTTCTGTAATTCTATTTTTAAATTTTATTTTCTGCAAAAATGCTTTACATATAATTTTTTGGCATTCATTTTCTAATGTTTGGAGTTTCAAATTCCCTATTTCCCTCTCTCCTTTCCAACTCCCTGAGGTAGTTGGCAATTTGATAATGGATATACATGTTTTATCACAGAAGATATATTTATTTTAGTTCATCATGTTGTAGAAGAAGACACGTGCATTAAAAAAAAAAAGAAAAATTGTATAATTTGATCTGCATTCAGACTCCATAAAATCTTGCTTTGGAATTGGGTAGCATTTTTCAACATGAGTCCTTTGGGATTGTCTTGGCTCATTGTTTTGATGAGAATAGCTAAGTAATTCATTGCAGTTCATCATACCATATTGATGTCATTGTGTACAATTTTCTCTTGGTTCTTCTTACTTCACTCTGCATCACTTTATGCAAGTATTCCCAGATATTTCTTATTTTTCTTAATGGTGGATTCACCTTGATGTACATTCATATAGAGGTAGAAGGTAGGGACTCAATGCCACCTGAGTACTGAAGAAAAAAACATACATATATATATATATATATATATATATATATATATATGTGTGTGTGTGTGTGTGTGTGTGTGTGTGTGTGTGTGTGTGTGTGTTATTCTTCTGAAATTCTGATTTTCCTTGATATCCCAGAACTACTGAGAAAATTTTGATGTGTAAGTGGTAGGCTTCTGAGCCAATGATATATTGGAATCATTGAAAGAAGTGTTCCAAATCTCACATTTTATCCAAAATTGATTTCTTCCTCATTCAATTTTGAAAATACCCAGATTAATGAAACAGTGACTGACAACCTTAGAGTTTATCTGGAAGTACCTCTAAAATCTCACGTATGCACACAGACAATGATGAATTCACAAACAGAAACTTTTCTTTTGTGGCTAATAAGAATTAAAATATATTTCCTGTGAATGAAAGGTGATGGTTCAGAAAAGGAAAAAAAATGATATAAACTCATTATGACGGAGAAGGTAGAGTTGACCAATGTATATTGAGTTGTTTTGATGGTCAAATGAGTTAACATATCTAAACTGCTTTGTAAACCATAACACTACATAAGTGTTAGTTATTTTTATTATTGTTATGATCATCATGACTATTATTATTATTTATAGCAGAAGTGAAGGGTCTTTACAAATGGACCTTCTGGCTCTATAACTCTTAGCAATATCATTTTTCAGTGACTAGAGTCATGAAATTACCAATTGCTTTGTAATCAGCACAAAAGGACATTTTACACTATTTCATATAGTTGCTCAAGCAGCTGCTCTTTCAGGTTGGGTAGGGAGCTTACCTGCACAAACTATAGATGGAATGTTAACATAGAACAATGGCAAATATTCTCAATTACATGGACTGCTTCTAGTCAAATAAGTCCTTCTTGTAGGTGAGTTTCTGATGTGATTCTTGTCATTCTTCAACCCTTTTTGTTCATTATTTGAGCATTAATGCCACCCTACTAGCTGACCAAAGATCCCACTATAACATTTGATGATGCCTGTATTCCAGCACAACTCATCTATATCTATATCTATATCTATATCTATATCTATATCTATATCTATATCTATATCTCTATCTCTATCTCTATCTCTATCTCTATCTCTATCTCTATCTCTATCTCTATCTCTATCTTTATCTCTATCTCTATATCTATCTATATAACTGAGGAGGAGGAAGGTGGAAAATAATTTAGTCCAACTTTTCCAAGAGAAACTGAACATGTTACAGGGGAATAGCTGTTTTTCACAATAGTTCTCTTAAGTAAATAGAATAAGCAATATTGCCCATATTTTGCTGACCATATATCTAGAGCTAGAAGGGACCACAGAGATCATCTAATCAGACACTGTACAGATGACAAAACTGGGACTTAGGGAAATTTAATGATGGGATCAAAGTCACACATGAAATGTATGAAAAAGATGAAAAAGTTTAGAATTCAAGATCTTTGTATCTAGAGCTCTTTCCTCTCTATCATTAAGTGGCTTATAAATAATGCCAGCTAATGGGGATCTTCAGGGAAATTCCAACTTAGGTCTCCTGAATCCAAGATAAGAATATTTTCTACTTTATCATATCCCTAAACTTCAAGACCTAGGTACTTGGTGCTGATATAAGTAATAAATGATTGACTATGTACTGCGAAAGAAGAGAAGCAAACACTTGAGTTTCTAAAATCCAATATTATTGCAAAGATAGAAAATCTGAGAATGAAGAGTCTCCCTTTTTGAAAGAAAATACCAATAAGTGGATTCTCATATCACCCTGAGTACCCTTTAATGTCAAAGGGGAAGGGCTATAGTATTCATACATACCAAGAAATCTCAAAGTAACAGAGGCACTGTGGTCATGAGTTGTATTTTCTGAGCCAATAGCACATTAAGTAAAGGAACATAGAATGCTTTTCACAGAATTATGGCTGGAGAGCTGAATCCCTAGAGAAAAGAATAAGAACCATATTTTAGAGTGATAGCAAATGAATTGGGCCAAAGGAAGTAGAAAAATGAAGGAAAGTTCATTGGTTTCTGACCTAAGGAATTAGAGCTATAGTAGTTCCTGGAGCTAGCCTACAGGAAGAAAAATTAGGGAGCGCAGTAAATGGATCTAATGTGTGTAAAACACCATGTGGTAGCAGTGAGAGAAGGTATAGGAGGTAGAAAGGGGGAAAGCAGCCAACTGTGGCCTCATCTTTTGCTTCTGCTCCCCCCAGATCTCACAGTAGAAGTTTGGTTCTTGGCTGTCTCCTCCCTATTCAAGGCTCCTGTCTTTTCATACTATATGATGATTATCATCTATTTGGTATCCTTATCAGTATTCCTGTGGTCCAGCCCTGAGAGGAATATCTTCCTCTAATGTCATTTACATATCTGTTAATTTGTATTAAAACTATTCTGATTCAAGCTGTATGTCAAAGTGCTTAAAGGGGAAGCTAATGATTGTCCCTGAAAGTTATCTAAATATTGACTGAATGGTTAGACATAGTCAACCAAAGAATGAGAAGTCCTTAAAATGTTCCCAAGCCTGACCTTTTTTTTTTTTAAGGAATATGTCTCTGAAAATGGCAAAGAATTGTGTACTCTGAACTGTTTTTTTTTTTTTTAACTATCTCAGTGTGATGAGGACTTTTGAGTCACTGATCTAAACAAAAATATATTTGAATATTTTTACCTTGGAAGTTGATATTTGCTTTCATGAAGTCTGATCTTCTGAGACTCAAGACACAGCCTTAAGTGATGATTAGGTCTTGAGCATCACAGAATTTTTATTTTAACATCATATTTTTAAAAATCTATTTTGATCACGAAGCCCACAGAGAATGTTCAGCTCCCAGCAAGCCATTCCTGGCCAGTTCTTCCATGGGATGCTTCAAAGCATCATCACATCTCAGGGCATGGAGCAGCAGAAACCAGAAACTGAACAAGAATGTAGCTGTGGGTAATATTTTTGAATTTTATTCAGTCATTTAATTTGCTTGCAGTATGATTTCTAATAAGGAAAAATTTGTTATTTTTAGGCTCTGCCTGTGGGTATGTTTTCATTTTCATAATGGATTCACTCATCCTGAATTATTTTGAGGGTCTTTCAAAACTCTGTCCCTGATCCACAGCAACAAAAAATCAGGGTTTTAATAAAAAAAAAAGAAAAAGAAAAAGCATGTCTCTGACATGCCTGTGAGAGCAGAATTGTACTTGGGCCAAACTGAGTAGGTTGAGATTATCTTCAGTCCTTCTATTAACATTCATTCAATCATTCATTCACCAAAGGAGAAGCCTCTAGAGCTTTTTGAAAAAAGAAATGATGCATTATCTCTGTTCTCAAAGAGCAATTACACCTGTAAGATAATTAAGATATGTAATCAATTAAGCATAAGAGGAAAACTAAATTCTTTAAAATCAGATAAAGATTTGGGAGGAATCCATTCCAGGAAGAAGGCATAGTATGAGAGAAAATACAGAAATAGGAGAAAGGACATAGCTAAGGCTTCAGAATGTTGTTCATTTTAGCTAGACTAGACAAGAAATTAAGGAGAATAAAGTGACCTGAGGCTGAACAGGTAGATTAGAGCAAAATTATGAAGGAACTTGAATATCACATATAGGAAGTTTTTAATTTGTTTTTAAATTTTGTTGAAAATACAAAAATAGTATCTTGGAGTACAAACATGACATAACTCCAGGCATGGGTTGGAAGATTGCCAGAGCAATGATAGGAAAGTTGGCTTAAAGAAGAGCCTTGGAAACAGACTGGAACATATATTTTTGGAGATTAACATATCTGTTTAGGTGAAGAGAGACGAGAACCTAATCTAGGTTAGTTGCAGTAGAAATGGAGAGGAAGGGTCTGCTGGGAGAGAATGAAAAAAGTAGAAGGAATAGGATTTAGCAAATGACTAGTAATTTAGATGAGAAGATGACTCCAAGATTATGAGCCTGAATGGCTGGGGGAATGGTGGTTATAAGAGAAACTAAAGGATTACCTTAGGAGATAGTGAAATTTACATCACTGTAGCTCCTCAAGGAGAAGTTGGACAACCACTTGGAGGCATTAGGTAAGAATGGGTTAGCTTAGTTAAGTTCTGTAATAGCATATCTTTCCACTTCTGAATTCCACAGAATCAAAGAATTTACAAATTAAAAGGGACTTCATCTGAGCCAAACTATTACCTGAAAAAAATACTTGCTTAGACAAGTCTATTTTGTTTCAGGCCTTGGAGTCCCATAATTTATTTTAGAAAGTTAAATTGTTTGTATTTTATTTACTTCTTGAAATAGGATGTTACTCTGGCAACTGGTTAGGTGGAGAAAGGAAGACTCTTCTTTCAATTTAAGAAGCATAATTAAATGTTATAGATTCAACTAATTTCTTGCCTCATGAAAATGATGTAGGAAAAGAGGTTATATTTCATATCATTGTGCTTTGAATTTTTATTTCCTCATAAAGTTCTATTCAGGTTACAGGAACACCAAGACAAAGTCAATGATATTGTTTGTCATGGCCCCAAATTATAATTTGGCCCCTGAGTAGCTTGTGAAAGTTTCTGATTTATTATTCAATAGAGAACCCCAGCATAGTTATATCTTATCCTTGAAGGTGATATTCCTCTTATTTATTCTTTTTAGATTACAAATATTGTGGTTTTTTAAACTTATTTTATCTTTGTAAATCCCATTTGAAATGGATTATTCCAACACAATTTTCAGATGAGGAAACCAAAGCTCTGAAACATAGAATGATTTTCCTAAGACTACAAAGCAAGTTTTAGATGCCAGGTCTTCTTAGTTACTCTTCTTCATCTAAACCCTTATAGAAGAGTAGATTAGAGGATTGGGGAAAAAAAAACAAAACCAGCTTTTATGAAGTATTGGCTTTGACCTATTCTGCTTGTGTTGTTCAATAGCTCATAATTTCTCAGTCCCCTCAAAAAATACAATAGGTCCCTAACAATATAAATTGTATATCACCTGCTGCTCTGTTCCATAACAAAGAAGTCACTGATTTAGACCAAAACAGCCAAAAATATAATCAAAAGAGAAAAAATGACAATGCTTTCATAGCCTTCACTCTTTGAGAGAATCCCCTCCAGAAAGTTCCTGGTAGTTACCAGTTAGCAGGTTTTAGGTCTTGAATACTTAAATAGAATATATACATATTTTCTGTTTATAATATCATCAATAGTTTTAAAAGTTTACAAAGCATTTTCCTCATAACAACCCTCCAAGGTAGATAGTGAAAGGAATATAATCTTTATTATATCAATTTAAGAAATATGAGACTGGGAAAATTAAATGACTTTTCTGAATTCTCACAGTCTATAAGGTTTTAGTCTCCTGACTCCATTTTTACTGTAATGTGCTGGTGGACAGAAAAAATATTCTCAGTAATAAGAAAAAAAGAAAAGGTAAAGAAATAAGAAAGGTGGTAGAAAAATGATTAAATATTTGTTTACAACACAGAATTTGAACTTGAAAGGAACCAGGAGCTTGGTGAAGCCAAGTCATATTGGAAAGCATGGCATGATGCCTAGAGTCCCTCCTTAAAGACTAGCCAAAGGCAAAATTAGCAAGGAGGCAAAGTTTGATTTTGGCACCTGTGGCCTCTTGATGATGTTCTTTTCCTAATTTCTTTTTCTCTTTCACATAATTCCTTCCCCTTTCATGTATTCAATGATTTTCTGTGCTTTCTTTATCTTATAATAACAACAATAATAAATCTGCCTACCATTTATGTAGTACCTACTATGTGCCAGGGAGTATGATAAGCACTTTAAAAAATATACCATTTTATCGTTACAACAACCCTGAGAGGCAGATACTAATATTATCTTCATTTTATGGTTGGGGAAACTGAGGAAAAATAGAAGTTACGTGACTTGCCAAAGGTCATACAACTAGTCAGTGCCTGATATCAGATTTGAACTAATTCCATGTCTAACACTTTATCCACTGGGTCACCTAGTTGATTTCACTCCTAATAATAAAACCTGTCTTCAGGAAAATATATGATTATTAATTGAATGATGTTTTGGTACAAGTGTTAGAATCTTAGAGCCCAAAGCAATCTTTAAGAGCATCTATTCCAACTTCACAGTGGAAACAAAAATTACACCTTCCAAACTTCAGCAGCATCTGCTTAAACACCTCCAGGGCAAGGACCTCGTTCTGTTTTGGGACAGTGCTGGTTTTCAGAAAGTTCTTCTTTATCTTAATTTTAAAAACATCTCTATGTGCTTTATACCCACAGCTCCTACTTTTACCTCTTTAGACCAAGCGTAAGCCTTAGCCCACTTTCATGGATACACAGATTCATAAAGGCAGCAATCCTGCCTTCCTCAGAGTTTATTTCTCTTCTGAGAACTCTTTTCTCCTTCAATCAATCCTGATATAATGTCAGAGCTTTTCTCTGCATTCTGCCTCATCCTCATCTTTCCTAAGTGAGACCCGATGATCCGTATAATCCTTACCTGGGGTATTCTGGACATTTTTATTCTAAAAAACAACAAAGTCCCTAGTATGAAGGAAACTTGCTAGACTTCATTTTAGTTAATCCAGTTTTCTACTATTTATTACCTGTGGGACCTGTGGCAAGTGGCTTAATTATTGTACGTTGGATTTTTCTCTTCAGTAAAATGAAGATGTTCAAATGACCAGATAAATTCTAAAGCCTTTTATTGAATTAAATCTCATGATCCAAAATAAAGGAACTTTATGAATCAGTAAGATACAGGGGGAATAATTTGGGAGGATAAATATGCCTTTGTGCAGAAGCCCAACCCTATTGATTTCCTTCATTACTCACTTTTTTTCCATGAAGCACTATCATTTTTTAAAAGTTCAGTTCCTGGGCTGAGCAACCACCTTTCCACTTCCTCTCTTTCCTTCCTTTCTCTGCTTGAAAAAATATTGAAAATAGCAGTCTTATTAGGGCACACCCAGCCATCTAATCCAGTGCTGGCTCCCTGGTGGACTCTCCTTTACACGCTGTGAACAGCCTGTTATTGCAAACTCCTGCAGACAGAGAAATCATAGTGAAGCTAACCAGATTGTCTTCCCAGACCAAATGCTTTCCTGAGTTCCAATAATCTCAACTGTTGCATATTAACTAATTCATTAAAATTATAATTATTTTTTCTTATTACTAGGTGGCCAAAGAACAAGATTTTAATGGTTTCATTTTCAATTTTTCATATGTGTGAACTTGGATAGACACAATTTCTCTGGACTTAAATAGGAGAGGACTAAAGTTGCTTGAAAGCAGGCAGATCAGAAGATCTCTTGAGAACACTTCCAGCAATTTCCATTCTGATTCTTTAACTGACTATTAGCATTCACCAAATGACTCTCAGTTTACTATTTAATGCTCCGTTTCTCCTATCTCTAATACTAACATTTTCCCACATGAAATCCAAAAGCTGACCCAGACATGTACAGGAAGAGGGTTGAGTTCTGCTGTAGAAAAAAAAAATTGCAAACTAACCACATATAAAATAAAATTCTTTTCAATTTGTATATAGTGCATATGATATGACTTCTCATACAATGATAAATATGGTTCTCTCCATTTTATAGATGGAGAAAATTGAGACTGATTAAAGGCGTATGCCCCTATTCCCTGAGACAATAGTTTCTAAGCTTTTTTTTTCTATTCCATAGTATAATTGTAGATGTAAACAAACATCTTCACCCTGGAGGAAGAATGATTCTACATCCTCCAATAAAAAATGAAGACATGGTCGTGAGCTGCTTGTTGAAAGGTTAGATAAGCAAGTCAGATTTTTCTAATTAATTTATTTCCCAGTGACAATTAAGGAAGCCAGAGAAGCTAAAAGGAGTTGGAAATAGTATAGAACAACATGATATTCAGGGATACATGGCTGAGAAAAGGGAAAGAAATTCAGATAAATGTATTGGAAGTAGCTGTCAGGTATCGAGGATGCTGAGACTAAGAGAGTGTGAGCACACACAACCTTTTGGCAAAAGATGAATAGCAGTTTAATATGTATCCTCATTAATTGGAACATTTGACACCCCCCTCAATCTGTTAAAATGTTACGTCTCTGTTGCAGGAACCAGCAATGGGAAGAGACAAGGAGAGGTGATCTGATTTTCGTCTGGCAGCTTCACTCGGTGCTCTAACTATGACAAGATAAGGCCATACTAAGCTGAATGTTGATTTTCCAGGCAGACATCTGAGCAAGGTTATGGGCTCCAGATAACTCTCTGCCCAAGAAATCTTAGACCTGTTTGTAGAGAGGTTATAGCAGGGATTGTAGTTATTGTACCAGCTGATTTATGAGATCCCGTATACGATTGAGATTCTATTATTATGTCATATATGATTATTTATGTGAGTTTCTGTATTTTTCTGCTGTTCTGACCACCCTAGCTTCGTGTATGTTGTTTTATTCCCCAGGAAACAGAGACTTTTTGATGAGGAATATATGAGAGTAATGGAAAGGAAGGAAGGGAGGAAGATAATTTGGATCCTATAACTTCATAAAATAAAATGCATGTGGAAATTTGTGATTACATGTAATTGGGAAAATAAAAATATCTTAAAATAAAAAGACCAAACTTTTCAGATGACACTGGTTAGTCATTGTGGATGTACCAGTCATAGTATATTAGATCAATTAAATGAATGTCAGTTAATTCAAGTCTTAAACTCCCTCTTTCTTCACTCTTACGGAACACCATCTGGGCAAGAAAGAGGCACCCCTACAAAGTTATTGGATAAGGTATGAAAAATATTTCCATGAATAGCTATGAAGCAGGATTTCAGCTTGGGGTTGGGGTGGTAGAAACTACATAATCTTATTAATGGAGCAGGAGAAAACAAAAGATGAAGAAGTTAAATATGACATTTAAATTTAGGAGCTCAGTCTTCCAAAAAGCCTTCAATGATTACTCTAATAAGGAATGATTGTTTCTGCTCAGTCAAGTCAACAAACATTTCCCAAGTGACTTTCTACCAGACATGGTGCTAAGAGACACTAATATATTCTTGTTGAAATACACCCCTTTGGAAGTGTGCATCTGAGTGCTGGACAAAGAAAGACTTTATTTATTTTCATTGACTTGATTCAGTGATCATCTAGTGAAAGATATAGGGGAACACTTGACTGAGTGTGAAAAACCAGGTAGGGAACCGTGGTGCAATTGGACTAGTACTCTGAAGCTTTAAGGAAGGCAGTAACTTACTGTTGGGGAAAATACAAAATTTAATTTGAGAAGTAAATATGATGTTATTGAAGGAAAAGAGAATGCTAAAAATTGGGAGGAGGAAAGGAAAATATTGCTTGCAAGAGATGTCTTGTTTCTTTAAGCAAACTAAGGATTCTTCTGTAAAAGAAGACAGGAAGGTAGGAGTGCATTCTGGAATTTGAGATATGTCAATTGCTATTCATCTTCTGCCAAAAGGTGGTAGGTTCACATTCTCTCAGTCCTAGTATCCTGGATATCTGACTCATCCACATTCATCTGAATTTCTTTCCCTTTTGTCAGCCTCATGTCAGTGAATGACATATTATTCTATATTATTTCCAACTCATTTTAGTGGCCTCTGGTTTCCTTAATTGGCAATATGAAATAAATTAATTCTAAATTAAATAAATATGAAGATATATAATGTAAATCAAATATTAAGTATAATATAATATTACATTAATATTACTTAATTATAAAGGCTTACTCTCTTAACTAATCTTTCAATAAGCACTCTAATACCACATGTCAATTTTTTTTATCAAATGATGCAGAGTCTTATGCCATGATAAGGTGTGTATATATATCTACAATTATTCTGTGGGTTGAAAAAAAGATTGGAAAATACTGTCTCAGGAAATAGGTAATACTTATGCCATTAGTCCGAGTCAAAGTCTCCTTTTCTCTATCTGTAAAACGGACAAAACTATTTATATATATATATATTTACACACACATTAAGAATTGCCATGTCATATGCCTTAAAATAAAAATGATAATAATTTTATTTTATATGTTGGTGGCTTGTTAAAAAATAATAACTCTTAGGCTGTACCTCAACTTTTTCTTATACATGTATAGGTCAGCCCCTTGGCCTGATACAGGAAAAGGTTAGCCTTAGAGACAGGGGAAATGAAGCATTAAAACAGTAAACTGAGAGTTAAAGGGTGAACACTAATAATCAGTTTTAGAATCAGAATGGAAATTACTCTAAGGGTCCTTAAGATATCATCTGATCTCCCAGCTTTCAGGCTGGCAAAGAATTTTTAGCCCTTTTTCATACAGAGAAACTAAAGTCCAGAGAAACTGTGATTATTCAAATTCACACATATGAAACCATTAAAATCCTGCTATTTGACCAACCAGTGATATGAAAAATAATTCTAGTAGTTGTTAATTACATCACACTTAAAAGTTATGATATTTTGTCTAGACTTTATAATGTGATTCATTTAAATTTAATTTGACATATCTCTGTTAAGTGCCTATGCAAGCCTGATACCACATTAGGCCTGGGCATGAAAAGGTACAAATAAAATGGCGGAAGTAATGGAACGAGGGCAGGAAAACATGTGTGCAGATAAGAAACAGGTGTTACAAATAGCATTGCCTTCATTTTACATAAGAAGAAATTTAGACCCAGAGAGGGATTATATTGGCAACATACCACAGGGGTTAATATGTGCAATTTAGAGGGGGAAAGACCTGGGTCCAAACACCACCTCTACCACTGACTAGCTCTGTGACTATGGCCAACTCAAGTAATATCTCTAAGACTCAGTTTTCGTATCTATAAAACAGGGATAATGATATCTCTAGGGTTTTTAATTTAATATTGATAGATAGATAGATAGATAGATAGACAGACAGACAGACAGACAGACAGACAGACAGATAGATAGATAGATAGATAGATAGATAGATAGATAGATAGATAGATCAATCTGTATCTGTTCAAAAGAGGATTGAAAGGGCAGGTAATTAGTATAATGGGTTTTGAATGAGGAAGATCTGAATCTAAATCCAGACACTTACTAGTTGTGTGACCTTGGGCAAATCAGTTAATCTTGTTTGTCTCGGTTTGGTTTTCTCATCTTTAAAATGAGCTGGAAAAAGGAAATGACAAACCACTCTAGTGTCTTTAACAAGAAAACCCCAAATGGGGACCTGAGGAAACAGACATGATTGAACAGCAAAGATGGATTAGCTTAATGACTTTGGACACATCAAGTACTCCTTGAATATTAGTTTCTTCTCTGTAAAATAGCCAAAAAAAAAATCACATGACTCAAAGAATATTAAAGAAAGTATTTTGTAAACCTTATCATAGCATATGAATGATAGTCATTAAGCAAAATAACTAGTAGAAAGTGTTCTGGATTGATATATACATATGTACATATACATATGTACACATACATATATACACACAAATATATATATACATATATACACACAAATATATATATATATATACGTACACACACACACACACATATATATATATAAAATCTGGATGCAAATTCCACCCCAACTATTGTTGTGGTTCAGCTGTTTCTCAATTCTTTCTGATGCTCTGTTGACTATTTGTGGTTTTCTTGGCAAAGATACTGAAGTGGTTTGCTATTTCGTTCTCCAGTTCATAGATGAGGAAACTGAGGCAAACAGGGCTAAGTGACTTGACCAGAGGCACACAGCTACTGTAAGGTTTGAATGGTAGAAGTTTGACAAAAGTGAGGAGAACAGTTTGACAAAACACTTAGTCTAATTTGAGAAGTACAGACAGAAAATAGAAAGGAGGAAAGAGATTATTATTCTAATACCCTATGACTATAGCTAAATTTCTAATACTAACTAAAATTTTAAAAACCCTACTTCTGTCTTCTGAGGATAGGTGCTTCTTGCCTGGCCAGACCAGGCCTATCTAACCTACACTATGTAAAATTGATTCATTAACTACCATCTTACACTAATAAATCAACAGCCATCACCCATGAACTCCTTCAATCAGGCTTTATCCTCCAACTGACAGACCTCCTCCTATCTCAAGATCCAAAGGCAAAAGATCTAACTTTCAAATGCCAGTAGCAGAGGTTGAGACAGACCTCTTACTCTCTAGAGATCCAGAGGCAAAAAGCCCTAATTGTCAACTGTTCCTTCCTTATATCTCCCCTTGTCTCCTTTGTAACAGAATCTTCAGCTCTAGCATGCTGACTCCTGTCAGCTCTGGTCCACCTAGAAACCCCCCTCTCCTGCCTCTTAAAGAGACAGAGGGTAAGATTAAGAAAATCCCTTTAACACTAGTAAGCATCTGAGCCCAGATTTGATCTAAGGAAGATGAATCCTCTTGATTCCAGTCCTGGTGCTTTATCTATTATACCACTTAACTTCTATGTCTACGTTTGTGTTTTTGGTGGCTACTTACTTTCTCTGGGCCTTTGCCAAATCACCTACTAAAATGATCTTGTTAAATGTATCAGTTTTTAAGAACATATTTATGCCTCAATTTTCTGCTGATGGAAAAAAATTTGCTATTTCTAATTCTCAAGAAGCACTAAAAATACTTACAGTTATGCACATATAAGCTATTGTGATTAAACAATTGAGATCTGTAAACAAAAGCTTAAATGTGGAGAGAATGTATTTTAAAAAGTCTGTGGCAAATACTTTTATAGAACAAGGGAAGATAGAATTCTGGCATTAGAATCTTCCTTTAATACTATATGAGCCTTGACTTTGCCCTACATTTTTTTCCTCTAATTTTTCAATTATTTCTCTAAATGGTTCCTAGCAGGAATTCTATTCTAGGTCCAATTACTTACCTTTGGTATATTTATTTCTATAAAGTAGGGTTTTTTAATTTTTTTTTCATCATAGATTCTTTGGATGGTCTGATGAGGATTATAGATCTCTCCTCTCAATTGTATTTTTAAAGATGTAAAAATAAACTATATAAGATTATAAAGAAAACCAATTATTTTGAAATACAGTTATCCAAATATATATCATCACCTTAAAAATTCTCAGACCCTCTACTTTAAAATTTTGCTTTAACCTCTATATCAGCTAACTGGCTCACTCCCTAACCATATCAAATATGCCTTGACTTCTGTTATATTACTCAACAAAAATATGGGGGGGGGGTATGGGGAGGATGGATACTTTTATATCAATTAGAACCATCTCAAAATGGAATGAATTAGTTTACAAAGTAATGAGCTAACTATCCCTTGACTCTTCAAGCTATGATTGGATAACCATTTATCAAGTATGTTGTAAATAAAGCATCTACGATTCCTCCAGTTATGGGATTTTATGACTCAATGAGAAAATCCTTCCCTCATTTTTCATATCCTCATATTGCTGCTACAGATACTATTACATACAATGGTTGACTTAACAATGCATTAAATACCCTGATATCCAGCCTCACCTACCATGGAAAACAACAACTCTTTCTGCATCCTTCCTGATAAATAATCATTATTTCTGTTTCTCTGGTACTTTGAGATTTGGAAATCATTTTCTTTAAATGAAACTATAAGGTTACATTATTGCATCCATTTTACAGACAAAAAAATGGAGGCACAAAGATATTAAGTGACTTAACCTTATCTCATAGTTAGCAGAAGAGATGAGTGTCAAACTCAGATGTTTTAAGAAGAGTGTTTTTTGTTTTTGCTTTTCACTACATCATACTTCCATAATTTCTGATTGAATAGTTCCATTGATGCAGAGAGCCCTATCTCTCAAAGCAAAGTCTAAACTTCTCCCCTGCCCTTTCTGGGTAATTTCCAGGGACCCAAGCTGTGTCCTTGCCTATCTTAATGCTCTGTCCTTTGGATTGCAGCCATAGAACCCTTTTTAGACTTCTCCCTTATCTTTAGACTCTTATCTGTGTTCTTTATCATGTCTTTGCCCATATCTTATCTGTACTTTTCCCATCCTATATTTTTGTATGCTGAGGCCCAGACAAAAGAGGTCAATCAGGCTGTTTCTTTACTAACTCTCTTTTCAGCAGTCCCAGACCAGTGTGCAAACTGTCAACAATGTTCCTCTTCTGACTTAGGTGTAGTCTGATTTTTGGTAATGCTGTTTCCCAGTATTTCTCCACTACAACAGCATACTTTTAACTTACTGGTGAATACTGGTGAATGACTTCCAGTGACTGTGCTGGTGATCTATACTTCATTTACATTTAGCTTGTGTGGTTTCCAAAAGGGATATTTAGGTCCAGTTTGTTTAATTTGAAAAACAAACAAATGTGTTTTATTTCATTGCTATTTGAGTTCATACTTTTATTTGACACTTTTGTCACTGATGAAACTGAGGAAGTTTTTAGTATTCCATTTCAAAGAATTGAACTGAAAGTTTTGTTTTGGTAATGAATGCCTCATAATAAATAAATGTGCTTTGCTTAGGAAATAAATAAAACAAACTAATATTAAAAATTTCAACATAAAGTAAATATATTGGAGTGTTTTGAAGGGTAAAAGTCGTGGATTTAGAGTGAGAAATTCTGAGTTTGAATTCAAACTGTGACAGATACTCTCTGTGTGACCTAAGGTTGGTCATTTTATCTTTCTAGCTACAACTTGCTCATCTTAATTTTAAAAATTTAATTTAATTAATTAATTAAGAATGTTTTTCCATGGTTACACCATACACTTTTTTCCCCTTCCCTCCTCCAACTTCCCTCCTGTAGCCAATGTGCAATTCCACTGGGTTTTACATGTGCCATTGATCAAGACCATTTTCATATTATTATTATTTTTTTCATCTTGAAAGTGAAGGGTTTAGACTAGATGGTCACTATTATCCCTGATATCTAAATTTGAAATCTGTTGATCCTATGATTGTGAAATGATTCTAGAGGTATCACTGCAGATTTCACTTAAATAATACATTTAAATATATTATAGCATTTACCAGTACAATAATGAATTTATTAAGAAATGTTCATGCCTCTTTTTGGAGTTAACGTGGCCAAAATAAAACTCCTATTTACCTAATTACTGTTTATTTCTTGAGCCCAGCCTTTTCAGATCAGAAGTCCTGAGACAGTTTCAGGACTCTCTAGTGGTCAAGTGAATAAGTTGAGTCCCCAAAGAGAAGGTTTCCATGTTTTTCTATATCCTTTGTATTAAGGGCTACCACCATTCATGGGTCCCACCAAGAAATGAAAAACTGAGTGTCCTAGTGGTCTGTTCAACTGGAATCTCTTATTGTCCTCCACAAGAGGGCTCCCCATTAGTATACAGTATCAGGGACCTGGATGATTAAATTTCCTTGTCTCCATCCTATTCAAAATTGTTGTGCTACCTTAGGCAACAAAGTGAAACTTTGATGTCATAGTAAAGATCCTTTTCTTGATAAAATTCCAGTAAGGCAGTGAATTAGGAGCAAAGGTGAATAATACAGACCATTGAAAAGCCAAGACTGGCTGGTAAATAAACAAACCTTCCTGGCATAGGTAACCAACTCAGGGTCATTTTTAGACACACCCACTCAGGAAATGTACTTTTGATAAACTCTATGAATGAGGTCACCTTAGCTACCAGTAAGTTGTTGTTTTTTTTTCCTAATATCTAAACATGAAACCATTAGAGGTAACAAAACTCTTTCATCTAGATGAGTTCAATGGAATCATCATGCCACAAGGAAATAAACCTAGAATTTCAAAAGCTGGGATTTCGGAAAGTTTTCAGTTGTCATGAAGTATGCATAAAATGGAAAATTCAAGAGGAAAGAGCCCAGGTCCAAGGCATTTAGAACTTTTCTCTGCCTAGAAGATGGTCTGATTCCCTTCTCCTTGGAAAGATGGTGGCTGATGGGGACCAGTGGAAAGGTATATGTGTATCTAGGGATATGTATGTATGTAGCTATATATTTACAGTATAGGTAGGTATATGCCTATAAATAATATACATATATGAAAATATATAACCATGCATGTTCATATTATATTAGACATACACATGTATATTGGTCATGAACATATATGTAGATAGATACACATATATATGCATAACAAACAGCAACAAAACTCCCAAATAAAATCTTCCAGATAGAAACTTTAAAACACACCAAGTTAATTCATGATTATAAAATCCAAGAAAAAGTCTCATTGAATCATTTTCCTTGTAATACATAATGAGACACATAGAGAGATCTATGGGCACTAGGGAGGTTGTCTTGTAAGGAACACATGCTAGACAGTATTCCAGTGTCCAAGGACTGAGGAAATGTTGGAAATTTCACCATTGGGAAATTTCATACTTGAAAAATTTCCTATTGAGAGTAGGAACTCTATTGGAATGTGAACCCCATTGGCATGGGAGGTTCCTTCTCTTCCCTTCTTAAGACTACTTTAGAACAGAAACCTTTTGCTGAACAATGGAAAGGGCTTTGACCTATGCTTAAGCATAGAGATGAAGTGCAGAGTGTCTACTGGTCAATAATCTTGTGCAGCATGTAGGCATAGGTGACAACTGAAAGTTACTTGGTATTATTTATTACCTAGTTATACATCAAAGATGTAGACTGAGTATGACGCCTGATTCTAGGATTAAGGAACAAATTGGGAAGTAAGCAACAACTGAGAGGCTTTGACCCTAGTAGCAACTATAGGTCACTATAAATGGTCCAAACCATTCATTTTAAAGGTGGGGGAAAGTGAGAATCTCACTTTCAGAAGCTCAATTTCAACTTGGAATACAGTCTGAAGCTACCAAAGAACCAGGGTAGGAGGGCAGCTGGGTGGCCAAGTGGATGGAGAGCCAGGTCTAGAGATGGGAGGTCCTAGGTTCAAATCTGACCTCAGGCACGTCCTAGCTGTGTGATCTTGGGCAAGTCACTTAACCCCCATTGCCTAGCCCTTACCACTCTTCTGCCTTGGAGCCAATACATAATATTGATACTTTTTTTTTTTTTTAAGCCTTACCTTCTGTCTTGGAGTCAATATCAATACTATGTATTGGCTCCAAGGCAGAAGAGTGGTAAGGGCTAGGCAATGGGGGTCAAGTGACTTGCCCAGGGTCACATAGCTGGGAAGTGTCTGAGGCCAGATTTGAACCTAGGACCTCCCGTCTCTAGGCCTGGCTCTATAGTATTGATTCTAAGGAGGAAAGTAAGGCTAAAAAAAAACCAACTAAATAAAGAAAGAAAGATGCAGGGTAGGAATCCCAAATCAAAGAGAAGCCTTCAGTTCTTTCACTGAACCCCATGGCTGGTAACAACTTAATCCAACAGTAGTTTAATGAAACAAGATAGGTAAGTCTATAGGTTTATTGCTCCAAACCAAAGCAGCATTAGGAACCTATAGAGCCAAGATCAGGAGAACAACCATCAGGGTTCGAACTGAATCAGACACATTTGTGATTACTGAAAGCTTACAAGTCATTAACCAGAGTGGTCCTTGAGATCCTTGAGTAACAGAACACCCAATACCCCAAGAAAAGAGCAGAATGACAAGACCAATCATTCCTTCCACAAGTATACAAAATCTTTCCCTAATATGAAGACAAAAAAAAAATCCTTAATATATAAAAGGCATTATGGTGATAGTAATACCTAAGACATAAACCCAGATGGTCCCAAAACATCTACAATAAAATCCTCAAAGAAAAGCACAAATTCAAACAAAATTTCTGGAAGAGGGAGCAATAATCAACCTTCTCAAGTCTTTCTTTTAAAGTTTTTTGACTCTGCAATTTTGACCTAATTATATAACTTGCTCACTTCACTCTTCATTATTTCATGTGGGCAGATCTCCTAGGTTTCTCAGAAACTTCCACTTCATCATTTCTTCTAGCACAAGAGTACTCCATCACATTTCTGTACCATTACTTGCTTGGCCATTTCTCTGTTGATTGTCATGGTGGTGCACATCAGTACTCTTGGGCCAAGGCTGATGGGTTCCTTTATCTCTGATGTTCAGAGCTAAAGTAGGATAAGCTGATCAGGTGCCCACCTGATATTTAGGATCAGAATGGGGAGCCCTTGAGATGGGGAGGGGAGAGGGACGCCATGTTTCTTAAGAGGGAAAAAAACTGGTTTCATGTTAGAAATGGAGCAAGACAAAACTATTCTTGAAATGAAGAGTGGAATTAGGCCTGAAGCAATCTCATACTTTTAGACTGAGTGAAAGAAGAAAAACCAGTCTAAAAAAGTCAATCAATGTTTAAAAATATATTGTATTAAGAACTAGTACGAATAAACTTTCAATCTCACAACCTCACTTTCCCCCCACCTTTAAAAAGAATGGTTTAGATCAGGTATAGTGACTTACTATAGTTCTTACTGTTAGAGAAGTTGAGGCTGGTGAATTGTTTTTGTTTAGAAGTTCTGAGATGCTAAATGATCACCTTAGTGCAAATACCAATAATCTGGAAATAGGTCTTGATCAATGACACATGTAAAACCCAGTGGAACTGTTTGTTGGCTACTGGGGGGGATGGAAGAGGGAAGGAAAGAACATGAATCATGTAAGCATGGAAACATACTCTAAAGTAATTAATTAAATAAAATTTTCCAAATTAAAAAAAAAAAAGTTCTGAGATCAAATTGGGTATAAAACCCACAGAGTACATTTAATCTTATACCTATGTGGTGGGCCCTGAGGAGGAGAAAGAAAACTGCCTACATAAGGAGTGGCAAAAGGGACCAGTTTCTGAAAGTGAAGCATGTTAAGCTTCAAACCTGATTTGTTTTGTGGTCTGGCCATAGGATCCAACCTGGGAGAGATAGGGAATCCCAGGTAAAACACTGAAATTAAAAAAAAATATATATATATATATAAAGCTATTGAATTAGATATATAAAAAGTGCTTTACAAACAGTTATATAAATGCTAGCTCTAATAGCCTTTCCAACTCTAAAATTCTACAATTTTTTGCGATTTGATGATTAACAAGATAATATTAATTCCTCCAGTTGTGAATAAAAATTTTCACTTTTTAACTTCAGAGAGACTGACAATCTCACATTCACTAATCTTCACATTTGGGAGGCAGGTAGTAATGCTCAATTAGGAAATTGGACAGAGTATGAGGTTTTAGATTAGGATTAAACCCCCAAAGGAATAAATATTAAATAGTTCAAGGAATGGCAAAGGGAAGAGGCATATATAACATAGTATATTGAAAGGAGCCCTGAATTTGGATACTGAGAACCAAAAGTTCAAATCTTGGTTCTATGGTTTACTATTTATATGACGATAGATGTCATTGTACCTTTCCGGTTTTAGTTTTCTTATCTGTAAAATTGGATTTAATGAGCTTACCATCCTATGAATTTAGGGACCTGTGAGGTCCCTAAAGGAGGATGGAATTATCCTGACTTGACTAGGTATGTGTGTGCACTTTCTGACACGATGAATGAGAGTAGTGTGGGAATGCCAGGTGTTGTACATTTATATGTGGGGATATGGGAACAAATGTAGGTCTGGAGACCAGCTCATGGCTGATTAATTAAAATAAGAAGAAGTAAAACATTAAGAAAAGTTTGAAGCTGGATACTTGTGTTAGAATCAGGGTGAGGAAATGTAAGGGCACAGAATAAGATGAAGATGAGTATCTTAACTTTATATTGGCATGGAAAACAATTGAGGCAGGGAATCAGTTTTGGTCTTGCCATACACTGAATTTTCATGTCCCTCCAGATATTAAATATAACTTGAAATTTATGAGGCAGAATAACATCAGACAGTAGTCATATACAGATTAAGGTATTTGGTTTAGAGTTGGAAGACTTGTTCATTCCCCATCTTAATTCTCACTACCTATGTGACCACAAATAAATAATTTAATCCTTTTATATCATAGTTTCTGCATATGTAAAATGAAGATATCAGACTCACTGACCTCAAAAATCCCTTCCTGCTTTAAATTGATGATTCCTTCACAATAATCAAGGTAGATTATGCCTGGCCATCTGTGAACTCTATTGCTCTCACTGAAAGACCACACTACCACCTTTGTGGGACATGCATACAATGGTCTAATTGTCTTTTTTAAAAAATGAGCTTTTGTTTCAGAGAGAAGTTTAGGATCATTAAAAGTCTGGCTCAATATCCCAAAGGCAATTCAGCCACTCTCCTCCTATTAGAATATGTGCTCATTTCTGTATCTTTACATAATATCTTTCCAAAACATATGCATGGATGGACAAACTATATGGTTTGTCTGGCTAAATGTATGCCATAAACCAGACAATAAGCATTTTTCATACATTTGTTCTTTAGTTATGCTGAAATCTTTTCAGTGCTTATGAATTTCATTTAGGAGTATCTGTGATGCTCCGGGGCTTGATACAACAATCGACATATTGTCATCCAGACACGGGAACATGTGGAGGACTTCATCTCCCAGAGGGAATCCATTTTCCATTTGAACTCATTGGCAGGCATCTTCCATGCCCTTGGGAGGCATACATCTCCTTATTTTGTGTCTCCCTTGATAAAACAAGCAAAATATGATGGAAAAGTGTCAATCTTATAATTATGATGTTCAAAGAATTCTGTAAAATTTTGATATATAAATGAATATGCCTTGTTGGAGGCAAACCTTCAAGTTGACATTTTTCTCTATGAAATCATGTGTATTTTTGTAATCAGTGTTATGAGATAGATCTAGACTTGTATCTGTATATTTCTGTGTGTAATAGTATTTATATATCTTTGCATATGTCATCTACTTTCAATAGAGCAAGTCTTGTAAGGTTAGAGATTATTTCATTCATGTCTTTGCATCTCCAGTGCCTAATAGAATGGGAGATGCTTAAATGGCTATTGATTTATTGACGTCAGAATTTAACTTCAGAGCCTATCTTGTCCAACCCATACCCCTAACAAGAATTTGTCCTACCTTACCCCTAATAAGAGATAAAAACATGGTTTATTGTAAAAAAGAATCATAGACTCATCAAAGGAAAAATACTTTTACAGATCATTTAATTCCACTCCATTTCACAGATCAAGCAATATATACAAACATTAATTGATCGTGAAGAGTTAAATAGTAAGTTAGGGGCAGAAATAAAAGTAGCTATCCTGATGAAATAGGCCAGTGTTGGTTCCATTACATGTCACAATCTCCAAGGATAACGATCTACATATCATTAAATTCTCATTTCCTGCTAAGCACAATTTATTTTTTTATTATATTTCTGGTATGTTGGCACACACATTGAATAAATAATGAAAGTTTATTAATACTAGTATCTTGTTCTAGCTTTAAGCTGTCAAATTCTTGATGAGAAGACTCATGTGAGGGCATGCTAAGGAAAATACTACTGAAGTACAAGTGATAGATCTCAAGAGCCACAGAGTTTAAGGTAGGAAAAAATAACACTTAGATAGAAATGAGAAGACCTAAAGCCATTTAACAATGTAAATTCATGCAAAAGTCACTTAGTTCCTTTGACATGTTTCCTCATAAAATTAAGAGGATTGAACAAATATATTTTTAAATTCATATTCTATGTTCTTAAGTCATTTATACTTTAAATATTCTGTATATTCTTGTAGCCCTTTCGATGCTAATAGTCTATGTTATAGAATCCCTGTCAATTATGATATTCCATTTTCCAAAGTTCTTTATAGGTTTAATGATCCACAATATAGGTTCTAAGTCTCTTTCATCTCTAACAATTCTATATGCTAGGCTCTTAGGATAATTTCATATTTAACATCCAATGGTTGATGTCCTAAGCTTTGAAGAGTTTTTTCATATTTCTAAACTATGGTTTCCTTATCTGTTAAATGGGTATAGAAACAACTAAACAATTTTTTCCTCTTGACTTTGTGAAACATAGATTATTATTATTATTTTCAACTTTCATTCTATGTAAATTATGTAAATGGATTAGATTTAATCATTTCATAATTCTCATTATAGTTACATGTTTATATATTTCTTTACTCTGGGACCACACACTTAAGTGTGTGGGCAAGACCTTCCTATAACATTTCTTCATCATTGTAACCTCTGAACCTAGCATAGTGCCATGGGCATTATAGATTTCTTTAAATTACCCGAGGACTTAAGAAGAAGACTTTTGGTGAATGTTAAGAAAGTAGAAGTAGAATGTACCGAGATTAGAAAATAAAAGGAAATGATCCTTTGAGTAGAGAAGTCTTTAAATACACGAAAACATGTATAACAATAGATATATGCACTCTGCAAAAAGAGCCTTTAAAGTATATAAATTGCTCTATTTCATACTCAGATCATACAACATGTGACCATTAAGGTAATTTGAGTCATCTGCTATCTATCATCCTTCTGTAAAGATGTCATTAATGGATCATTGGTCACTCAGGCATGATTTTGATCTAGCCATACTTTCCCCATGCTTATACTTTCCCCAATAATGGCATGGAAAAGAATAGATTCTGGGATAAGGTATAACTAACCACCTATTGAACCCTCTCTATGTACAAAGGGTAACAATGGAAGATGTGGTCCATGGGAACCATTGTTTCATCTTTGAAGATCTAGTAAGGCTGTGAATAACTTAACCATTATCAGCAATGCAAAGATACAAGACAACTCCAAGGGACTCATGATAAAATATGCTATACATTGCCATAGAAAGGGACTCATAATCTCAATACAAATCAAAGCATATCATTTTTCATTTTATTTCCTTAATGAGCTTTTTCTTGTATGTGTGATGTCTTCTTTCACAACATAACAAATTTGAAAAATATGTATGGCATGATAGCAAATGCATAACCTCTAGCAGATTATTTCAATTCTTTAGGAGGAGAAAGAGGACAGGAAAGAATTTAGATCACAAATCATCAGAAAACAAACATTAAAAATTGTTTACACATGTAATTGGGGGAAAATAATAAAATATTACTGGGGTAAAGTAAAGATCTTTGGTGAAAAAAATACCTACTTAGGGATGTACAAAAAGGAAGAGAACAAGTATTTATTAAATTATCTACTTTATGAAAGCCACTGTTAAGCTCTTTATAAATATCATCTTATAATTTGTTACATATAATTTATGGAATTAAAACTGGCAAAACCATGTAGAATTTGTTAAGTACATTGTGGTACAGTTTGGAGGAGAATGCTGAATTTGTAACCAAAAGATATGCCTTTGAATTCTATCTCTACCTTTTACTCCCATTGTGACCTTGGACAATTGAGTTGGCTTATTTATAAACTGAGAGCATTGAACTTGATTACCTATGAAATCATTTTCAGCTTAAACTCTATGCTCCTAAGAAAGGGATACTATTTTGTAGAATATCACAGAAAATATTTCCTGGAAGAGGTGGGATTATATGATATCAGAGAATTTAGAAATGAGAAGAACTTTAGGCATGAAATGATAGTCTCCTTTTGTAAAAGATCAAGCTGAGGCGCTAAGAAATGCAACACTCTTTTCTAAGATCATGTTGGTGGCAAGTATAATAGTCCAGGTGCAAACCCATGTCTTCTGACTCCAGAGCCATCCCCCTATTCTACAATAACCTGGAGCTTGGGTTGGGATGATGAAAGAAAGGTGTTTTAATACAATATCTCTAACACCTACATAGTGCTTTAAAGATGGAAAGGCATTGTGTATTTGTTAACTTATGATGTCATCATCCCCTGTGCTTTAAGTTTTATAAGTATTATTACCTCCTTTTTAATAGATGAAGTAACAAACTGAGAGAGATTTTTATTAGCAGAGGGTGACATAGCTACTATATATTTGGAACAGGATTCAAAACCAGCTTTCTTGGCTCTGAATCTCATATTTCAACCATGGAAGGAAGGAAAAAGAGGACCAGTTGATTGACCTTACAGAAATTAAAACCAAAGCAACTAGGACCTTTGATTAAATTTAGTTCTTGAAAATGTGATAACTCATGTCAGTCAACTATATTAAGGTCAACTTTTCTTTTCTTTTTTTTTCAGTCTAAAAAAATATCCCAGGCTGGATGTTCTCAGTCACGGAGAACAAGCTTTTACTAAGTCTTATGTCAAAAGAAATTCAGTTCAAAGAATATTAAAAAAGGGGAAAATGTTGTGTTTATGATCAGTGAGGGTGATAATTAATCCCTGTTCTCCTGGGGCTCAGTTCTAATGAACCCCAAGGAGGTGGGACTTCGTCAGTGTTCTCAGAAGAGCACAATTGTCTCAATGCATTGGTTTCCCACACCCTCCCTTCAGTTATAGGAAGCAAGGTCTGAGAAGTGGGATAGTAAACTCAATGTAGGAGTGGAACAGACTACATCCTTAGATTTCATTCATATGCAGGAACGCAGGAATGCTGAAGTTGGGGAATAAAACACAAGTGGACAAAAAAGAGTTCATGCTTAGTTTAGTTTAGTTCTTCAACAAAAAATAATTCCTTGTAACCATCACTAATATTCATGTGGAGGTGTGTGCTAATTGATCATAAATAACTTAGGATGTACATATTATATACACAGCCTTGTGTACTCAGTCAAGCACAGGGGTTATAAAAAATGGGAAAAACAGACCTTGCTTCTAGTTTACATTCTAATCGAACAAACAACCTGCAAAAAACTCGATACATTTGAGTACAAGTAGTGTTACTGTGACAATTGCACCTTACTTAATCCATTCAGTGTTTACCTCATTCTTTTAATAATCATTTATTAAATATTAATTATACATTTGACACTTGGAAAACAGAAACAAAAACTATAGTTTATATTTTTCTAATATTGTATTAGAAAATAATAATCATAAGACATTAGATTATAAATTTAGAGCAAAAAGGAAAATTAGAGATCATCTATTCTGAGAGTTCTACAACTTTTTTGCCTCATGCACTCTTAAAACTCTTGAAAATTTTTGAGGCTTCTGAAGAGCTTGTAGGAGTTTGTAGGAGTTAGATTGATAATTATTTACTCTATGATAAATTAAAACATGAAAAGTTATTAATTCATTTAAAATAATAATAAACCTATCATATGTTAGCATGTTATTGCTACATATATTTATGAAAATAATTATATTTGCCTAAACAAAATAAATCAGTGAGAAGAGTAACATTATTTTACATGTTTTTGCAAACTTCCTTAAAAGCTACTTAATAGAAAAGATTCTTATATATGCTTTGGCATTCAGTCCATTATAATATATTATTTAGTTGAAATATAGGAAGAAAACCTGACCTAACAATGATATATAGTTGGAAAAGGGAAGAGCTTTTAATAGGTCAATAACATCTTAGTATTATTATGAAAATAATTTTGATTTCCAGGACTCCCTGAAATAGTTTCAGGGTCCCCCATGGGTCCAAAAACCACACTTTGAGAAGTGCTGATCTAATGCATTAATCTTAAAGTCTTAAAATAGCTAATAAGAGATGTAGCCAAGGAACAAAACAGAATTTTCTCTCATTTAAGTCTAGCTTTATTTTATTTTCCTACTGGACTGTGAAATTTATTTTTTATTCCGTAGTTACTAGCTATCTTGTCTTTGACAAATCATGTGACCTCTGGTGCTCAATTTCATCATTTGTAAAATAGACATGACAAAATCTGTACTTGGTATTTCATAAAATTGTAGGAAATTTTATAAAAGATAATGGTACATAATTGCTTTATAAACCATAAATTACTATATAAATGTGAAGTATTATTATTAGTGATAATTATGATGATAAGTTAATAGTAGAAAGAATGCTATTAATAAAAATAGCTTGCATTTAAATGACATTTTAAGTTGGATGTTCATAATTTTTTATGGACCCCACTGGCAATTTGGTGAAAACTATTAACTCCTTCTCAAAGTAATGTTTTTAAATATATAAAAGAAAATATATAGGAATAAAAAGGAAACCCACTAAATTGAAATATGATATTCCCTCTTCTACTGACAATATGCATGTATGCTTTCTGGAGAGCACACACAAGCTTGGTACTGATTAGTATGAATAATGAGTCACTTGAAGTACTTGCATGTATTTGAATTAATAGTATTCAAGTTATAATTCTATAAAATAGGGTAAGTTGTTCCAGCCCAATGGAAATATGCAGTAAACATTTGAATAATGCTACCATTTAGGAAATTTGTTATTCACATTAATCAAGTCTTAGCTATATTTTAAACAAATTCACAGACCCCAAGTTAAAAATTCCTCCTTTAATATTTAATTGAAAGCAGAAGACATAGTGGCTGCTCAATCAGTCTAATAATTTGAGTGAATCAATGGATGATGTTTTAAGAGGCAGTGGCGACCTGGACAAACAAGAATGGCATATGGTTCACTGAACAAGAACTGGAAAAAATATGCACAGTATGAAGTGTTATCAATGGGATGTGCTAACAATAAGTAAATATGTTCTCTCTTTTGGGAAGTAAGTCAAATGAGTAGAGGCACTGTGAAGGCTTGAGAGTCAGAGGATTAACATGTCTCTACCATTTACATTCTTTTTTATTATTTATTATTTATTTATTTGTTTGTTACATTAAAATTTCCTAAGTATCTCCCTCCCTATCTCCCTCCCTCTGTACACTAAAAAAGGAATCATTTGATAAGGTTGAGGCTCCTCATGGCTTAGACTACATCATGGGAAGAAATTTTCACTTAAAGTGGGAAGTGAAGGGAAATCCAAAAAAGTCAAGGGATTTGCTTGAGTTTATCGCGATACTAAATGGGAAAGCTGAGATTTAAACTCAGGTTCTCCAACTTAAAGACTCATTCTCAGGTCCTGTAATAACAGCTAACATAAATCTCTAATTAATTGAGGTACATAAAACACTTTCCTAATGATCCTTGTGAATAGAGAGTGCCAAATTTATTTTTCTCATTTTGAAGATTAAAATCAAGGCTCAGGGATTTGAATTGACTTGACCATGATGATACCGATAGTGTTTACCTGAGATTCAAACTCAAGACTTTTGATCCTACCAAGATCTAGGACAGAAAGGATCCACAAAGGCCATCTAGCCCAACCCCTTCTTTTGTCAAATAAACTCAGATCTAGGAAAGTCACACTCTTCCCATTTCACTCATCTTTGTAATGAAGTGATTGAACTAGATGATACCTTCTGCCTCTAAATCTATGATCCTTTTAATGGTATAGTTAAAAGAGCCCTTAGAGCCCTTATAACCCACCCCTCTAAACCTCCATTCACCCTATTTCATAGATGAGAAAGTGAAGTCCAGAGAGGGAAATATTAAAAAAAAAGAACACAAACCTTAACTTCTATCTTAGAATCAATATTCTGTATTGATTCCAAGGCAGAAGAGAGGTAAGGGCTAGGCAATGGGGGTTAAGTGAGTTGCCCTGGGTTATATAGCTAGGAAGTGGCTAAGTCCAGATTTGAACCCAGGACCTCCTAATTTATAGGTCTGGATCTAAATCCACTAAGTCATTTCAATGACCTCTTGGAAAAATATAATATATAATATGTATATACTTGTATATATATATATGTACATATACACATATATATATATATATATATATATAATCAGACTTCCTGACTCTTAGAAAATACTATTTCATTAGTAATCATATGTCATTTGGCCTTATTTTCATCACTAGGACATATAAAAAGTAAATTAAAAGATTTCCTTTGGAATTAAAACATGAAGTCCCTTGTAAATGATTTGCTTAGGTATTAAATGTTTCTTAATTAATTTTATACATTGTTCAGTCTTTCAATCACTTTCATATCTACTATGAGCATAGATACTTCCAGGCACAAGGGAGGGAAATAACATGAATCATGTAACCATGGGAAAATGTTCTTACTTAATCAATTAAATCAATTTTTTAAAAAGAAAAAAAAAAGATATTTCTAGGCACAAACATTGAATGTGCATTTTTTAATATTTAATTTTATTTAATTAAAATTTAAAAAAAGAAAAAAGATATTTCTGGACACAAACTTTGAATGTGAAATTTTTTGAATGTTTAATTTTATTTAATTAATTGATTTAGAACATTTTTGTATGGTTACAAGATTCATTTTTTTCCCTCCCTTTCCCTCATTCCCTCCTATAGCCAATGCACAATTCTACTGGGTTTTACATCTGTCATTGAACAAGACCCATTTCCATATTATTATTAATATTTGCACTAGGGTGATCATTTAGAGTCTACATCTCCAATTATATCCCTATTGAACCATGTGATCAAGCAATTGTTTTTCTTCTGTGTTTCTGCTCCCACAGTTCTTTCTGTGAATGCGGATAGCTTCTTTCTCATGAGTCTCTCGGAATTGTACTGGATCATTGCATTGGTGCTGTTAGAGAAGTCCATTACATTCGATTGTACCACAGTGTATCCATCTCTGTAGAATGTTCTCCTGGTTCTGCTCCTCTCATTCTGCATCAATTTCTGGAGGTCATTCCGGTGAATGTGCAATTTTTAATTCCTATGCCATACATTTTAAATAAAGAAAGAACACGAGACTTGGAATTAGGACACCTACCTTTTTCACCTATAAGAATGATGACTTTAATCAAGACACTGAATGTTGTAAAAATTCTGTTTCCTCAGCTATAAAATGAGGGTAATAATATCCGTCTATCCCCCTTTAAAGGTGAGCAAAATGATGCCTGGAAACATTAAATAACTTGCCCAAGTTCAGCCAGCTGCTTATACTGAGAGGCCACATCAGGATAGTAGATGAAGAACTGGAATCCAATTCAGTAAAAAGTGAATCCAATTCCTATTTCTGGCACATAATGGTTACATGACCCCAGGCAACACTCTAAAAAATATGTTGAAAAGCATTTGTTGATAATTTGCACTGATTTATCATCAAAACCCCTGTATACCCAGGAAGTCATAGATTTGGTTAAAAAAAGCTCTGTCTGTCTCTGTCTGTCTCTGTTTTTGTCTCTCTCCATTTTTCTCTCATACACACATATATTTACATATAATATAAACATACATACATTATTCACTATAGAGTACTATATAAAGTATATAAATGTGAGTTTTCTTAACTCAAATGTCAGAAAATATATATATGTAATTTATTAAAATATATCATCAAAGATATCCATTTTAGTATATTTGTTAAAGATTGAGGCAGCATGAAATGCCATGTGTCTACGTAAGAATTTGTAGGGTGTGGCTTGTTCCTTCCTTGGGAACAGGACTATGACCCTTCAAAGGAACTAGATGAGGCAATTATGAAAAGACAAGTCAACAGAAATAAAAATAGAGTGTTTCCTTATGCATTATTAGGGCTGAATTCCTATTTCCAGGGAAATATGAGATGACTGTTAGTCAGCAAGAAGAATTCAGCCTTCAGGAAGAGATAGATTTTCAGGTCATGGCAAAGATGGATAGGGCCATCTAAATCAGACCTTTGCTCTCAGTAAGGGAGCCCAAGCTTCAGAATTAACTTACTGATAAGTCTGGACAAACACTAGGGAGTCAACAAAATGAACTCACCCTCTCTTTTTAAATGCCTAGAGCAAGACTTGCCTCTGGGAAGCCTCCATCTTTTTCTAAGTTTCTTGGAGAACCCTGGGTTTATGCCTGGTCTTAAGCCAAAGCAGAGAAAATTATTGCCAGTGTCATTTGATTTGAAAGGTATTGCAAAGTTCCCTTTGCAAACAATTTTCTCAGTTCCCAACCACTTCTTCCAACTATGCTACCTCTATCCCTGACATCATCCTTACCTCTTCCTCTCACAAGAGCCCTAGATTCCAATCCCTGGTACTTCCAGGTATAAAAGGGAGTGGATTTTCCATCTTATCTTGCATAACCTAGGCTACCAGCTCCAAACCATATTGAATATCCTATCCCACTTTCCAGCTTCCATTTATGTGTAGGCTCCCCCATCACAGTGTAAATTCCTTGATGCAGATAATATCCACTAGAGAAAATTATTTTAATAACATTTTATTTTTCTCTAATTATATATAAAAACATTTTTACATTCACTTTTTATGTTTTGAGTTCCAAGTTCTCTCCCTACTTCCCTTCTCTCTGTTACAATTGCTCTCTTCCTGAGATTGTAAGCAATCTGATATATATTTTACATGTAAAACATTTTTTTCCATATTAACCATTCAACGGAAGAAATTGCAAACAAAGAAAGAAGTAGGAAGAAAGTAAGATATATCTTTCAGTCTGCATACAGAATCCATCAATTTTTTGTTAGAAAATAGATGTCATTTTTCAATATGAGTCTGGGATTTTCTTGAATCATCATATTTCTGAGAATAACTAGGTCATTCACACTTGTTTTTCAAAAATATTGCTGACACTGAATAATATTCTTCTGGTTCTTTTAACTTCACTTTGCATCAATTCAGTAAATCTTCCCAGATTTTCCCCAAATCATTCTGCTTGTCATTTCTTATAGCACAATAGTGTTCCATCACAATCCTACACCACAACTTGTTCATTCACGACCCTATTGAGAGACACCCTTTCAATTTCCAATTCCTTGCAATCACAAAAGCCACAATAAATATTTTTGTACAAATAGATAATTTTCCTTATTTTTTCATCTTTTTAGGATACAGATTTAGTAATGATATTGATGCATAAAAAGAGTATTCATCCCTTGACCACAGTTTCAAATTATTCTCTAGAATGGTTACATCAGATCACAACTCCACTAACAGTGTATTAGTGTCCCATTTTTTTCTGGCATCATCTCTGACATTTATAATTTTTCATTTATGTTATATTCACATCTAATCTGTGGTAATTAAAAAATTCTTTAGAACCAGAAATATAACCATAGTTTACCATTGCATAGAGTAGCATTTTTCTACTGTGCTCTTACATTCATAATCTTATTCAATCTTCAAAATTACTGAGGTTATTTTATATGAAGAAACTGACTCAAAAAGATAACTTGACCTGAAGAATTGTGTCCACTTTTAGATATCATAATTGAGTACACTCTGCCATAACTACTTTGTAGTGAATTTATGCTCATTCCTTTTCATCTACGCTTCCTTTTAGAGGATCAGTAACATTTTGAATCAATTTTAAATTTATTTTCTAGGATTTTTACCAGAATCAAAGCCAAGATCAGCCACCTCCAATTAGTAGATTAACATCTTAACATTAAAAATATTTCTTTTGCCCATCTACAATCTTTAACATCTTTTCAATTTTCTAAGGTTATTCAAAGATTATAGGATTATGCATCCAGAGTAGGGAAGAATCAAATCCATCTCCCTCATTTTAAAAAATGAAGAAACTGATATTTAGAGACTTCCCAGAGTTATAAAATTAGTAAGTGAATGAGGGAAGAATTGAACTCAGATTTTCACAACTCTAAATCCAGTGTTGTATTCACTATGCCATCTAACTGCCTCTAAAGCTAGAGACAACTGTCCACATTTCCCTCGACTTTATAACATATATTATAGTTTATTTCAACTAATTTACTAAAATTAACCAAGGACAAGAAAGTACTCTTTTACTATCTTCTTATTTATCCTGAATCTAAGTTGAAATTGATAATTTTATTCTGTTCTTTGAAGTCCCAAATTTACAATCTTTGGAAGAGAAAAGAGAAGTAAAACAAGACTTGATGTATCCAGTACTACCTCTTTTCCATCCTCAATTATCTTTGCCCTTTTCACCCCAGTCAGTGGTAATTTATATTCTACTTTCTCCAATACAGTATAAAAATCCACCTTTTGATTAATTAGCATCCCTTGTAAACCTGCATTCATTTAGAGCTTCACTGTCTTAGACACTATATTTTCAGCACATTTTCATGTTCTTGTTTTCATTTTTTTCCATTTTCTGAAAGGTTCAAACAAAATTGAACTAAAAGATAAGTTTTGTTATGATCTCACTCTATATATGCATACACATTCATCAATTCCTCCTTTTTCATACTAATAATGTCTTTGAAATGATTGCATATTTTCTAAATTTACCTCCATTTTAGAATTCTAGCCCATGGATTCTCCATATGTTTTCTCTGAACCATTTGAAATCTGTTTTCTCCAATTAAGATGCCTGTCAAATAACTTATCTCTTCTTTCCTCTATTATGAGTTCTAAAAGGTCACATTTCTTCTTATAATTACTATTATTTTCATATGTGAAATCAAAATCTTCCTTGGTCTTCCTTATTGCTGAAAATCACATCTGAAAGAGAAGCACCCTTCATCTATTCCTCTGCCATTTGAAAGATGGCATCAATCATTATCATTAAGGTAAATCAAGAAATAATTAGCTACAGAACTAGAACATTGTTGATAATAACAACAGTAACAAATGATGATCAACTATGAATGACAATTCTGATCAAAAAGGCAAAAATCCAAGACTACTCCAAGGGATTCATAAAAAAAAAAGTAATATTCATCACCATAGAAGAAACAAAGTCAATGCAAAATGAAACATTCCATTCTTTATATTATTTCCTCCGTGAATTTTTATCTTGTGTAATCAACATGTGTCTTGTTTCAAAACACGATTTTTTGTAAAGGCATTTTAATGTCATTTAATTAATTTAAATGTAATTTACCAATTACATATAATAATAATTTTACACATAAGTTTTTTGAGGTTTTTTGATTCAAATTCTCTCTCTCTTCCCTCCTCATTCCCAGAGACACTAAGCAATTTTATTTGCATTATATGTGTCTTATCATTCAAAACATGTTAATATTTTCTTAAAATTTTTAAGATAATACTCATATAAAATCAAAACTCCTAAATAATAATCCAAGTTATTTCACATGATAAACAGAAAAATATGTACCATATTATAACACACATATAATCTAAAATAGAAGAGGAATGATTAAATATTTTATTTTTGTTGGACAGAATTCCCAGAGAATCAACCACTTAATATATAATTTCATCCATGGCAAGCTTATGATCTCTTCCTCAAAATTCTACCTATTTCCTCTTTCCATCCTGGTGGTCTGTGAGTAGTACAATGACAATACTCTTTCAGTTTCTGCCTCCAACAAACTTTCTCCTCTGGCTCATGTTTTTCTTTTCTTGAGTATATCTTCATATTATATCAGCCCAAAATTTCATGATCCTTAATATCAACTCTGAGATACATTCTAATTTTATCATGTGTCTTTTTTGAATCACCATGAGCCATTAGTGAGTTATTAGGTTTGATATATCTCAAGAGATATGTGTCATATCCCTCATGTGTCTCAGGAAGAAAGTAGATCTATATTGTATGGTAAGCCAAGAAATAAACAATAGACACTATATCCTTTCTTAAGAAGAAATAAATGAGTGAAGAATAAAATCAGGAATGAAAATGAAATTCAAAAAGGAAAACCTCGTCTTATCATCAGAATGACCTCATCTGATGCCACCTCTGGGTCTATATAATCACCTCTTGGAGAATAAATAAATTTGTTGTGGGAAAAGTCTTAAACCTATTTATTACTTATTTTTAAATATTATTTCTCTATTCCTTCACTCTTCCGGTCATCCTCCAATAATAACCACCAAGTTGTAACCACAAATGCTGACATAAGTAATATGTTTCCGTTAAAAGAAAGGAAGAAATCTTAGCTACTAGAGATTCACAAGATCCAATTGGAGGAACTGATGCAGGATAGCTCCGAGGACACATTAAAGCCACTGCTGGGGAGGCTATCACTAATGGTGTGTGAGTTCAGAGCCAGACCAGATAAATCTTACCTACAGTGCAAGATCTATCTTAGTGGTCAACAACACATTGGCTTTCATTCTCACTGGACTTTACATGACTTTACAGTTAGGAATTATAACCAAGTTTGGGTACTGAATTCCTCCCACTGCCTACCTTTATAAAGGACAGGAACTGGACTTTGGGATTAATTTTACTCTGTATCCACTGCTTTTCCTGGCTTTGACTCCATCTGACAATATGTCTCTCTCAGGTTAAACTCATCATTTCTAATCTCATCACCATGCTTTTAAGTCAAGCTCTGACTGACACCACATCCCTCAGTCTCTTCCTAGTTTTAATTAGAAAACTAGAAAATGGAGTAGCAAACTCCTTCGAATGCCTTCTTTTATAAAAGGCAGAAAATGGACTTTTTGGACTTACTCCATTCTGAACATGCTTCTTTTCCTATTATTAACTCCATGCAACAAGATGCCCCTGAGCCAGGTCCGGCAGTGTCCCCCTCACTTTCCTGCCTTCTTTTGTGTGTTATCTCTCCCCCATTAGATTGTGAGCTTCTTGAGGCCAGAGGCAACCTTCTTTCTGTTAATTCTATTTCCAGCACTTAGCATGGTGCCAGGCACGGGGTAGTTACTTCATAAATGCTTATTGGATGATAACGAATAGGTGGAGGCATGCTAGGGAAAGAGCAGAGTCCGATTTTTTCTCTCCTAGTTTAGCTCATTCCCCTTTGCTATTTCCACCCATAGACATGGTGGGTGAAGGGAGTTGTAATTAGGTGTGGAGAGATTTGAGAAAGTTGTCATCTCTCTTATTCTGAATTCTTGTTTTAAATGGCTGTTGTTTGGTATGTTGGCAACCAGGCTCTAGATGACAGTCGGAGTAGCAATGGGGTGATCAGGTCCAAAGTGCATGAGGAGGTCTTGCTCCTCTCAGGGTGACCCATCATACAGGACTGCCAGGGACTACTGAGAGCAGCACACCTTATTGTGTTCAACCCTTTAGATGGACACACTCGTCTCTTCACCCTGCTTTAATCTCTAGAACCTCTCAGATGTGTGGGGAGGATTCTAACATACCACTTTACGTTCTCTTTCTTGCCTGTTTTTTCTTTGAAATCCTTTTACTCTTTTAAGGACTATTTTATTTTCCCATTAATTTGGAGAGCAGAAATGCACTTCATAGCACTCCTTTAAGATGGAGAGAACAACTTATGCTTTTTTTTTTTTTAATTCTTAGGTTCCATCTTAGAATCAGTACTATATATTGCTCCAAAAGCAAAAGAACATTAAGGACCAGGCAATGTGAGTTAATTGACTTGTCCAGAGTCACACAATTAACTTTTGAACCCAAGACCTCCTACCTCTAGGCCTGACTCTCAATCCATTGAGCCACCTAGTTGTCCCCCAATTTATACTTTACACATGCATCATTGCTAGTTGTTGCCTGTAGAAACACAAACATAGCAAACGTTCTTCAGGTCGCTGTAAAATTCTCTACCATCCATAATTTTCTGAAATAAGTCCAGTCTGTTTTCTTTGTGGTATATTTTTTGGCTACTGAAGAATAATGCTCCTGCAAGCTTCCTAAAACTATATAAAATACAAGAGGATTAGTCACTTTCTATGTGCTCAGAAGTTTTGGGTAATTAACATAGTTCTGCTATGCCCTAATACCAATATAAGCAGAAGCATACTGAAGTCCACAATCAGAAATCCAATCATCTAATTATGTAATTATTCATCTTGCTCTGGAGGCATTTTTCTTATACTTCCCTCTCTGAGTGATACTTTCAATATAAGAAAATTCTTTTGAGACTCACCTGCAAATCCATAATAAGGTAGTAAAGTGGGATTTAGGAAAAAAAGTTGAATAAAACATTATTTTAATAATATCCTTGCAATAGCCCTGGGAGGGAAGTAGTACAAATATTATTATCTCCATTTTATAGATTAGGAGACTGAGAGTCAGAAAAGAGAAATAACTTGCACAAGAAGGTCACTCAACTAAATAATGGTAAAGTTATGGTCTAGAACACAGGACTGCTCATTCTATGTATTCTTTTAATTTTACCACTGCTTCCTTTCTTCATGGTTATGGTCCTTTTGAAGACAATCCCCATATAATGGTTGAAACAAATAGAATCTATTATTTAATTTATCTTTTCAAGTGTTGTGTTATAAAGTTCCTAGTTACTAGATTGTTTTGTAGACAGACGCATCATTTATAAGTGCATATTTAGTCACCAATTTTACCAATTAAAAAATAAAAATCTGAATACTATTTTTTTCTTTTTATATAGAAGCTTTAATATGTCTATGCTTACAAAATTACAAAAGCTTTTCTTCTTGTTTTTTTTTAAGTTTTATAGTATCATATAAATGTAATGTATTTTTTTTTACATTTTAAACATTATTTTATTTGGTCATTTTCACACATTATTCATTGGAAACAAAGATAATTTTCTTTTCCTCCCCCACCTCCCACCACCTCTCCCATAGCCTACACATGATTCCACTGGGTATCACATGTGTCCTTGACTGAATTCTATTTAAGTGCCCAATCACAACCTTCATTGATCAATCACTTGTAATTTATCTTTGCAAATTTCAACTTGTTTCACACCAGAGTGCAGAACTCATCCTGGAGACAGGATAATTTCTTCCTTCATATCCTTGTGACTTTAATTTCCCTACTGAGGATTTTCAAAATGACTTTGGAAAAGCAAACATTTGGGACAGGAAGGGGCTCTGAAGGGAAAACATTCTGTCCCCATGGAGCCATATTTGAAAAAGCAGCTTTGTAAGAAAGAGTTTAAGTGAGTTTTGCTCCATAGCAGCACCACCCCCTTTCCTTCCTCCAGAGTTGTTTGAAAGAACCAGGAGAGTGGTTAAGCCAATTTCTCATCATTTTAAAATGCTCCCTGAGCAGCACATTGAGCAGGACACCTGATGGAAGGAACTCCCAATGGGATGAGGTTGTGCTTGTCTTGACTACTGAGGGATCATGGGGAATAATCTCTGCCTGCAATCTTTCTCTCTGCCAGCTGTCTTGCCCTAAGTGCTAATGTGTCACAGGTGAGAAGCTGCTTTCCCAGCATTAAAGACATGAAATAACCTAAACCTGTCTGCTTGTGGAGGAAAGGCCAGCCAGAGACAGGATGCCTTGGGCACTGTAATCTTCAGATGAACGTGTCTCTCTCCTTCCCCTTTTCTTTTTCCTTCTTTCTTCTCTCTCCCCTTTTACTTCCCTGGTTGCTTTTCTTTTCTCTCCTTTCATCTCTCCCTTTACACTTTTATCTTTTCATCTCTCTGCCTTTCTCTTTCCATATAAAAATGTTGCATAATGTGCACATGCACACATATAGGCATTGAAGCACTATGGGGGTACAGTAGGGATCAGAAATTGAAATTTCCTAGTTGAGAGTATTCAAGTATGAAAAAAAATCCTCTAAGAATACAAGTTGGCCACTCATCTGTAATTTAAGTTTCAGAGAATTGCATGATTCACTGAGCATTAAATGAATCTGCCTCAATCATCTAACTACCAAGGCAAACCTTCTATCCACCACACCATATTTTCTCTTTAGTATATATATCCAGAGCTTTTAATATCCATTTTTATACACTTACTCACATGTGTATGTGACAAAAATTTAGACACAAAAGAAATATAATAGATAAGAGCAAAATAGAGCATAAAAAGTTTTTGACAGAAATTTGTGCATCATCACTTCCTGAAAAGAATTATTGTTATAAAATTTAAAACTAGTTTTGTTGGTTCCTGTGATGATGAGACTTTACTCTTTTTCTTTCTCTTCTCTGAAAGGGAATGACTTGCCCCTTCTTTTGGCTCTTTTTCCTAGTGAATATGTGTCTGGATGCCACTCCTGGGTCTCTGTTTCCTTCTCAGTAAATAGAGGTAATAATAACTGAACTGTTTACTTTATCAGTTGATTTCTGATGCTTAAATTATAAAAATCACAGGATCATTGGACTTAGTGTTGGAAATAGAGGTATGCTGGAGTCAAAAACATAAATATCAGGTTATTTGTATAAGGACAGGTCACTACAACATGAAGTCTAAGAGAAGGATTCACAGAGGAATTGGTACCTGAACTAAGCCTTTAATGAAGGAAATTATTCTGAGGAGTACAGATGAGGGGGATGTTTATTCAATATGTCTCTACTTAGAGATAGGAAATGGAATGGCAAGGCTATGAGTATAGAAAAGGGCGTAATAAAAAACAGATTAAATTGGAAAGAGAGACAGGAGTCACATTGGGTAGTTCCTTAAATGAATGGAGTTGTGTTTTTTTTTTATAGAAAAAAATAGGGAGTCACCAAAGGTTTTTGAGCAAGAGAGTGGACTAGTCAACTGTGTATAAGGAAAAGTACTGAGAGGAAAGTCAGGAAGCAGAGAGAAAAAAAAAAAACAAAAAAACTACCATACTCTTATAGAAGACCAGATAACGTTCATGAACAGAGAGATGATCAAAACTTTAATTATTGAGTGCCAATGACTCAATATTGTCTCCAGGATAAAATGACATTGTTCTTTGTATAATTTGGAGGTTTTCATGATCTGGCTTCTGCCTACCTTTTTATCATTCTCTCTCATGTATTTAACTTCCCAGGCAAACTAGCCTTATTGCTACCCATTGTACTCTACATTTTACCTTCTACCACCCTAATTTTACACTATCTATCCCTCAGTCTCCAGTTGCGTGACTTCTCACTTCTGCCTCTTAGAAGCCCTTAGCTTCTTCCAAAGTTCAGCTCTAGAACTACTCCTCGCATAAATCCTTAGCTGCCCCCTCTTCTAATTAACTTGTATTCTCTGTATACATTTTGGATGTATACATAAAGATTTATGTTCTAACTTTGGCATTCCGAAGAATGGAAACTCCTCAAGGACAGGATTTATAACACAAGAGAGAAGACTCTAGCTGCTATTCTATTGTTCACCAAGTTCATTGGGACTAGAAGGGAATATCTTGAAAAGACCAATACAAGCAGGATGAGTTATATGTATTTTAAAACTAATATGATTACTTATATGTGATTAAAAAGCATACAATGAGGTAACTTCTATACAGTGCTTTGTAATCAATTGTATTCTAATTGGTTGAGATAAAAACTTACACACACATACACACTTATACACACTTACATTAAATTAAAAAAAAAGGTTTTGTACAAACAAAACAAATGCAACCAAAATTAAAAGGGAAGCAACAAATTTGGAAAACAATCTTCATAACAAAAAACTCTGACAAAGATCTAATTATTCAAATTGATGAAAAGCTAAATCAATTGTACAAAAAATCAAGCCATTCCCCAATTGGTAAATGGGTAAGGGACATGAATAGGCAATTTTCAGTCAAAGAAATCAGAACTATCAATAAACACATGAAAAAGTGTTCTAAATCTCTTATAATCAGAGAAATACAAATCAAAACAACTCTGAGGTATCACCTCACACCTAGCTGATTGTCTAACATGGAAGCAAAGGAAAGTAATAAATGTTGGAGGGGATATGGTAAAATTGGGACATTAATAGACTGCTGGTAGAGTTGTGAATTGATCCAGCCATTCTAAAAGGCAATTTGGAACTATGCCCAAAGGGCACTAAAATACTGCCTGCCTTTTGATCTGGCCATAGCACTGCTGGGTTTGTACCCTAAAGAGATCATAAGAAAAAAAGACTTGTACAAAAATATTTATAGCTGTGCTCTTTCTGTTTGCAAAAATTGGAAAATGAGTGGGTCTCCATCAATTGGGAAATGGCTGAACAAAATATGGATCTATTGGTAATGGAATACTATTGTGCTCAAAGAGATAATGAACTGGAGGAATTCCATGTAAACTGGAACAACCTCCAGGAATTGATGCAGAGTGAAAGGAGCAGAACCAAGAGAGCATTATACACAGAGACTGATACATGGTAGTACAATCAAATATAATGGATTTCTCTACTAGCAGCAATGAAATGATCCAGAACAATTCAGAGGGACTTATGAGAAAGAATGCTATCTTTAGTCAGAGAAAGAACTGTAAGAATAGAAACACAGAAGAAAAACAACTGCTTGATCACAAGGGTTGATGGGGATATGATTGGAGCTATAGACTCTAAATGATCATACAAGTCCAAATATTAATGGTATAGAAATGGGTCTTCATCAATGGCACATATAAAACCCAGATGAATTGTGTGTTGGCTATAGGAGGGGTATGGGAAAGGGCAGGGAAAGAACATGAATCTTTTAACCATGGGAAAATTAATTAAAATAAAATTTAAATCTAAATTAATAAAATAAAATAAAAAAAAAGAATTGTCCATAGAGTAGGGGAGTCAGTTGATTATTATGAGATAATGTAAAAACAGTGGTTGAGTAAGAAAGAGAGATACCCTGGAAGAAGAGAAAAGGGAAAGGAGGAATGGAATAAATTAAATTAGGCAAGCATGCAGTATTTCATCTGTCAGACGTATGGATGAGAATTTATGACCCAACAAGAGTTAAGAGAATATTCCAGGATATAAAATGGACAATTTTGGATACATAAGACACAATTTTAAAGTTTTTGCACAAACAAAACCAATGCAGTCAATATTAAAAGGAAAATTAGAAAGTAGAAAAAAAAACATTTGGAACAGGTTTCTTTAATAAAGGCCTCATTTTTCAAATATATAGAGAACTAAGTCAATCTATTAAAAATATGGACCATCTTCCAATTGTCAAATGGTCAAAGGACATGAACAGGCAATTTTAGAAGAAATCCAAACCATCAATAACCACATGGAAAAAATCTCTAAATCATTCTTTATTAGAAAAATGTAAATTTTGCCTAACATGACAAAAAAAAAAGAAAATGACAAATATTAAACAGGATGTGGAAAAATTGGCACAATAATTAACTGTTGATAGGATTGTGAATTTGTTAATCTATTTTGGAGAAAGATTTGGAACTCTGTCCTCTAGCTATAAAAGTAACCTTATTCTTTGAACCAGCAATACCATAATCTGCATCTCAAAGAGATGAAAGGAAAAAGAAAAGAATCTAGACTTTGAAAAAATATTCATTATGCCTCTTTTTGTGGTACCAGAGAATTGAGAGTATTCTCATCAGTTGCTGAACAGTTTAACAAGTTATTCTATATGGTTTTTGATGCAAAACTATTCTTCTATTAGAAATGATGAGTAGGATGGTTTCAGAAAAACCTGGGAAGATATAAGAACTGATGAAAAATGAACTAAGGAGAACCAGGAGAACATTGTATACAATAACCACAATACTATGATGATGAATAGTGAGATATTTAGCTACTCTTATCAAGACAATGATCCAAGATAATTCCAAAGAACCTATGATGAAAAAATATTTTTATCTCTAGAGAAAAAATTGATTAACTTTGAAGAATACTTTTGAAAACTTTCATTTTTCTTGAAGGGAGGGACTGTGTGTTTCTTTTGAAACATGAAATGTTTTGAATAATTTCAGATGTATAATTGATATCATATTGCTTGCCTTCTTAAAGGTTTTGCAGAAATATAGAAAATAAATAAAGGGAGTAAATTTGGAATTCACTTTCAAATAATGTTAATTTTTATGATTAGTAAATATTTAATTAAAAACAAAACAAAAATAATCTTAAATAAATAAATAAAGTTGCAAAAACATCAAGGTGAAAACGCCAGTAAAATTGAATCAGGATAAAAGAGATTGAGTATTATTTCTATTAGAGAGTTACTACCACTCCTATAACATTCTCATCTCATGCTCCCCTTTCCCCCTATCTTTCTCTCTTTAAAGGTGTTACTGTATGACCTAATGGAGGCTACAACTCTTTTTCAGTCAAAGAAAGTTTATGACATCAGAGCTTTTTCTTATTGCCTTCACAATTAGCCCTAAGTTTTTCTTCCACTGGGGATATTCAAAGGTCTTTCATGAATTTCTAAAAGTCCTTTAAATTAAAAAAAAGTATATTACACACTCTCTCCATTTCATATAAGTGTAATAGGCAAACACACAATTACTTCCAATAGCTGCTTTGAAGAAACAAAAACAAAAAAATAGTTTTCTTTAGGCTGGTTTCTCACCACTTCTCTAGGGCCAAATTTCCATCATAACTAAGTTGATGGTGACTCTGAAGCGCACAAGACTGACTCTCCTTCATGCTACATTGGGGGACCACTTTAAGGGAAATTGTTCTGGGATTATAGATTGAAAAACAAGTAGAAACAGGATCTGTTTGTGTTTGAAACACTAACTGATAACACTGGCAGCAGGAAAATGTTTTTCAAGCAATTCAGTTCATTTTTTTTTGTGGTGTGGCTGAATTGTTAGGGTTTGCCTGGCTATTCTGTGTTGCATGTTCAGGGATCAAAAACAGAAACCAGAATACAGGGAAAAAAATCAACACAACACAATTCTGGGAAAACACCACTTCCCCCTACTGTCTTTGGCGTAATTCAATGAGCTTGGTTTCTTTGTCCTTGTTAATACCAAGCTTTGGTTATTCCCATGTAATGCTTTATTTGTAAAAGCTAATAAGATCTTTTGTATACATTCTATGACTCCCTTGTCACTTAAACTCTGTGAGATAGGCAGGGCAGGTGCCATGATAATCCTTTAATAGATAAGGAAACCAAGGCTCAGAGAAATGGTTTGAGAAAACTATAGTGTTTAGTTAAGATACCATTTCTTCCTTTACAACCTATTAGGGAGATTAGATACCAGTTATACTTTGTCCTATTTCCTGTTAAATTCACCTAAGAGGTGTAAAATTCTCTCTGAGTTGGGAGAGCTTGTGTCCTAAAACAGAGATTAAAGAGATTAGTATAGATCTGTGTTTGCTCAAACTGGATCCCCCAGGCATCCAAGTGATTCAAGTGTATGCTTGGGTGCAAAATGAACCAAATTAAAATTTAAAGTACTTGTGCCAATAAATGATGTGCAAATTCACACAAATTTGTTAACAATTACAACAATAACCACCAAGATAGAAATGATTACTGAGCAATATGTTCTTGGAATTTAGCAAACCTTAGAGAGCCTCTGAAGGATTTTTTAGAATCAAAGATTTTGAACTAGGAAAAAATCTTATTTTCTGAATCTTTTCTTTTTTTTTGAAAGTGGGTCTTCTATTTTCAAAGCCATTGTTTATTTCTACATGCAAAATAGTGGTAAATTACTACCACTAGCATTTTTAGTATAACATTAAACAATAGTGATGATAATCAGTATCCTTACTTCACTTCTGAACTTATTGGGAAGGATTTTAACTTACCCCATTGCAGATAATACTTGCTGATTGTTTTAAATAAATATTGATAATTTTTTCTGAGTAAAGACCCTTCTAAACTTAATCATCTGGCAGAACAAAAGGTTAATTAGGGGGAAGTTGGTCTGTAATTTTCTTTCTGTTTTTGGTTTTGGTAGCTAAGGTATCATCACCATATTTCGGTTCTAAAAAAGAATTTGTTAGGACTCCTTCTTTGCTTATTTTGCCAGATAGTTTGTTGTTATAGTATTGGAATTAGTTGTTCTTTAAATGTTTGATAGAATCCACCTGATGCTGGGGAATTTTTCTTGGAGAATTCATTGGTGGAGTGTTCAATTTCTTTTTCTGATATGGCATTATTTAATTATTCTATTTCCTATTTTCTTAAGGTAAGCAATTTATATATTTTTAAATATTCATCCATTTTACCTAGATCATCAGATTTATTGTCATATAATTGGGTAAAATAACTCCTAATGACTGTTTTTATTTTCTCTTCATTAGCAGTAAAATCACCCTTTTCATTTTTCATACTGTTAATTTTATTTTCTTCTTTCCTTTTTAAATCAATTTAATCAATATTCTATCTATTTGATTTATTTTTTCATAGAACCAACTCCTAGTCTTATTTATTAGTTTAATAGTTCTTTTACTTTCAATTTCTTTAATTTCTCCTTTGATTTTTGGATTTTCAATTTACTCTTTAATTAGGGATTTTTAATTTGTTGTTTTCCTAATTTTGTTTTGTTCTTTTAGTTTCATACCTACTTTTTCTCTATTTTGTAAATATAAGCATTCAGAATTATAAAATTTCCCCTGAGTACTGTTTTGGTTGTATCCTATAAATTTTGATATATTTTTGCTTCATCATCATTCTCTTCAATGAAATCAGTGACTGTTTCTAATATATTTACATACATAATAGAAATAAGTAATATATATAGCTGTTCTTTTACCCCACCAGTTTTGAAGAATTAGATTATTTAGTTTCCAATTCTTTTTTAATTTTCTTTCCATGAACCCTTATTAATTATAATTTTACTACATTATGATCTGACAAATTTGCACTTACTTATTAATTCTGCTTTTCTGAATTCAGTTGTGAAGTTATTATATCCTGGTACATGGTCAGTTTTTGTATACGTACCATGTGGTATTGAAAATAATATATATTCCTTTTAGCCCTATTCAGTTTTTCCAGATATTTATTAAATCCCACTTTTCTAATATTTCATTTGCTTCTTTTACTTCTTATTTGATTTTATTAGATTCATCTATTTCTGAGAGGGGGTCTTGAGGTCCCTCACTAGTATAGTTTTACTATCTATTTCTTCTTTAAGCTCATTTAGTTTCTTCTTTAAAAATCTGGATTCTAGAGGCAGAGTCAAGATGGTGGCTTAGAAGCAGCAGAAGTTCAGACCTCTGAAAACCCTTCTTTACCAATCACAAACTGAATCCTCCTATGGGACTGAAAATCAAACCTAACAACAGGACAGAGCCAAGGAACCCTCCTGCTGCACTCAATCCAAAAGGTACAGCCCCCAAAAGCCGAAATCTGAGAACACTCAGATTTAAGGGGAAGGCAGAAGGAAGGTCCCAGGACCCCTCCCCCCCCCCCACCTAGAGAGCTAAGCCTCCAGCAGCAGCAGGAACTTCTGGGTGGGCAAAGACTCTGGTCTGGAGGGAGTACCATGCAGGGCTGTACCAGGCTCAGAGGGTCAAACACAGGTGGCAGGGAAGGAGCTAGAGAAAGTGTAGAGCAGACAGCCTGGTCACAGAGGCTGAGACCCTTCAAATTGCTCTAGCCTTCCAGGAGGTTTTGGCCTCAGGGTATATTCAGCCCAATCCAGATGAAATTAATCCCATCAAAAGACTTCAGAGGTCAGGGAAGCCCAAACACCAACACCCCTCCAGTACAAACTGCTGGACTTTAATCCAATCAACAGCCTCCAGAGGACATGGAAGCTCAAACTCCAACACCCCTCCCCCACAGACTACAGGGAGAGATCTTCTGTCAAAGCTCCAAGAGAGGAGATTGACAGAAACCCCAAAAATTGAAAAAATGAGAAGAGCAAGAGCACAGACAAAAATAGAGAACAAAGAGGCAGTAAATATGAGCAAACAAAAGAAAAGGAAGAAAGAAATTATAATAGACAGCTTCTGTACAGTCAATGAGCAAAGAGTAAATGGAAAAGAGGGGGAGGGATCAGCAAACAATAATTGGAAATCCCAGAGAATTGGATATAGGCTTTGGAAGAACTCAAAATACAATTCAAAACACAATTAAGAGAGGCTGAAGACAATTGGGAAAAGAACTTAAAAACTAAGATAAGTCATATGGAAACAGAAAATAGTGTCTTGAAAGCCTAAATCAACCAGATTGAAAATGAGGCAAAGGAGATGAAAGACGAGGCAAAGAAGATGGAAGACGAGGCAAAGGAGATGAGAGATGAGGCAAAGAGGATGCAAGATGAGCTCCAAAGAAAATCAGACCAGAAAGAGGATGACCAAAAAGCCAGGGATGAAATCCAGTCTTTAAGAACCAGAATATAACAACTAGTATTAAGTGACCTCACAAGGCAGCAGGACACTATAAAACAAAACCAAAAGAATGAAAAAAAATGGGGAAAATATGAAGCATCCCACAAAACAGAAGATTTAGAAAATCATTTGAAGAGAGAAAATTTAAGAATCATTGTTCTACCAGAAGACCATGACAAAAGAAACGGCCTGGACATAATACTACAGGAAATTATTCAAGGAAACTGCCCTGATATCCTAGAACAAGAGGGGAAAGTGGAGATTGAAAGAATTCACAGATCACCTCCTGTACTTAGTTTTCAAAGGACAAAACCCAGGAATGTTATAGCCAAATAAAAGAACTATCAGACCAAAGAAAAAATATTAAAAACTGCCATGAAGAAGTCATTCAGATACCATGGAACCACAGTGAGGATAACACAGGATCTGGCTGCATCTACACTGAAGGACCGAAAGCATGGAATATGAGATTCCAGAAAGCAAGGAAACTAGGTCTACAACCAAGAATCAACTACCCAGCAAAACTGACTGTATTCTTATAGAGGAAAGTATGGCCATTCAACAAAACAGAAGAATTCCAAGAATTTTTAAAGAAAAGACCAGACATGAACAGAAAATTTGATGTCCAAGCACAGGACTCAAGAGAATATATGAAAAGGTAATTTAAAAAGAGTGAAAAAAGAAAAAAAACAAAACAAAAAAAACTTTTTTTTAAGAGACTCAACAAGTTAAAATGATATGTATCCCTATAAGAAAAGAGGTCATTGATAACTATTAAAAACTGTTGTTATCACCTGGGCAGCTAGAAGAATTACACGTAGAGGGAACAGTGACAAACTGTATAGGATGAAATAACAAGACATAAATAGGTTTATAGATATATGTATGCATAAATACATATACATGTGTATATGTATATATACACACACAAACATATATATATATATATATATATATATACACATAACTCAAGCTAAAAAAACAGGTTAATACTAAAAGAAATGGGAAAAGAAACAAAAGGAGATAAATTTATATGTCACAATGAAGCTCATCATGTGAGGGGGAGAGAACATCAATAAACTGAAAGGGTGAAGAGGTTGGAGACAGGAAATACTCAAATCCTATGTGCATTGAAATTGACTAAAAGAGGGAAGAACAATCCAATCCATTGGGGCAGAAAATAGAGTCGCACCTTATAGGGGAGTAAAAGAGTAATAAAAGGACTGGTGGGGAAGGAAGCAGTATAAGGGAGGGAGAGGGTGGAGGCATAGTTTTAAAAAGACTGCAAAAAAAATAAGGGGGGATAAAAAGGGAGGTGGTAGAAAGGGAAGTAAAATAAGGCTGGGAACTAGGGGGACTGATTAAAAATAAACATTGGTGAAGGAAATAGTGAAAGAAAAGGCAGGATCAGGAGTAGAAATTAGAATACTGGGAAATACACAGCTGGTAATCATAACTCTGAATGTGAATGGAATGAACTCACCCATAAAGTGCAAGTGAATACCAGAGTGGATTAGAATCCAAAACCCTACCATATGCTGTCTACAAGAAACACACATGAGGAAGGTAGATATGCATAGGGGAAAGTAAGAGGATGGAGCCAAATTTATTGGGCATCAACTGATAAAAAGAAGGCAGGAGTCGCAATCTTGATATCTGACAAAGCCAAAGTAAAAAATAAATCTAGTTAAAAGAGATAGGGAAGTTAATTACATCCTGATAAAAGGGAACATAGACAATGAGGAAATATCCATACTGTAACAGCAAAAAAAAAATGTTGGTTTCAAGACTGTGAATTGCCAAAACTGTAAAGATAAATTATAGTGTCTTGGTTTAATAAAAAAATAAGTGGTCAACATGGGAAAAATTCCCAAATACGAAATACCCAAGTCAGCTGGGTTTTATGGAGATTTTTAATTAATACAAATGAAGGAATTAAGGGAAGAGAGAGAGAAAGAGAGAGAGAGAGAGAGAGAGAGAGAGACAGAGAGAGAGACAGAGAGAGAGAGAGACAGAGAGAGAGAGAGAGAGAGAGAGAGAGACAGAGAGAGAGACAGAGAGAGAGAAGAGAGAAAAATAGTAGGAAGGGCCTAAGCCAAATGGCCTAAGCCTGAGCCTTAAGAGAGACTAGTCAGTCTTTTATCACTCACCACAAGATCGTCCCAGGCAAAACTCTCTTCCTTCAACCAGCTCCTCCAACTAACTCCAAACTCCAACTAAGTTCAGAGAGCCAGCACCTCCAAACTAACTCCAAACTCCAACCTCCACGACAAACTCCCTGAACTCAGTTCAGAAAGCTCCTTTTTAAGGGAAAGTTCTCTTATGTCACCTCCCCTAAATTTTCACATCTACCAATCACAGTAGACTTTTTCCCCAGGACTATACTCAACATATATGCACCCAATGGTATAGCTTCCAAATTTCTAAAGGAGAAACTAGTGGAGCTCAAGGATAAAATAGATAGAAAAACTATACTAGTGGGAGACCTGAACCTTCCTCTATATGATCTAGATAAATCAAAACAAAAAATAAATAAGAGGTAAGAGAAGTGAATGAAATCTTAGAAAAATTAGAGTTGGTAGATATGCGGAGAGAAATAAATAGGGACAAAAAGGAATACATCTCCTTTTAGTAGCACATGGTACATTCACAAAAACTGACCATGTATTAGGGCATAAAAACATTGCAAACAAGTGCAAAAGAGCAGAAATAATAAATGCAAACTCCTCAGATCACAATGTAATGAAAATAATAATAGTAAGGGTACATTGAGACGTAAATCAAAAATTAATTAGAAATTAAATAATATGATTCTCCAAAACCTGTTAGTCAAAGTTCAAATCATAGAAACAATTAATAATTTCATTAAAAAAATGACAGTGATGAGACATCTTTTCAAAACCTATGGGATGCAGACAAAGCAGTACTCAAGGGGAAATTTATATCCTTGAGTTAATATATTAACTAATTAGGGAAAGCAGAGGTCAATAAATTGGACATGCAAATTAAAAAAACTAGAAAGTGTACAAATTAAAAATCCTCAGATGAAGACTAAATTAGAGATCCTAAAAATCAAAGGAGAAATTGATAAAATTGAAAGTCCAAGAACTATTGATTTAATAAATAAGAATAGGAGATGGTACTTTGAAATAAAAAATAAAATAGACAAAATACTGGCCAGTCTAATTAAAAAAAGGAAAGAAGAAAACCAATTTGACAGTATTCAAAATGAAAAGGGAAACCTCTCTAATGAAGAGGAAATTAAGGCAATCATTAAAAAACTATTATGCCCCATTATATGACAACAAATATGGGAATCTAGGTAATATGGCTGAATACTTACAAAAATATAAATTGCCTAGACTAACAGAGGAAGAAATAAATTACCTAAACAATCCCATATCAGGAAAAGAAATTGAACAAGCTATCAAAGAACTCCCTAAGAAAAAATCCCCAGGTCCAGATGGATTCACAAATGAATTCTATCAAACATTCAAAGAATAACTAATCTGAATATTATACAAACTATTTGACAGAATAAGCAAAGGAGGAGTTCTACCAAAATCATTTTAGGACACAAATATGGTGCTGATATCAAAAACAGGAAAGTCAAAAACAGAGAAAAAAAAAACCCTAGACCAATCTCCCTAATGAATAAAAATGCAAAAATCTTAAATAGGATATTAGCAAAAATACTCCAGCAAGTCATCATGAGGGTTATTCACTGTGACCACATAGGATTCATACCATGAATGCAAGGATGGTTCAATATTAGGAAATCCATTCACATAATTGACCATATTAACAAGCAAACTGACAAAAATCACATATCTCAATAGATGCAGAAAAAAGCCTTTGAGAAAATATAACACCCAGTCCTATTGAAAACACTAGAAAGTATAGGAATAGAAGGGCCTTTCATAAAAATAATAAACAATATATATCTAAAACCATCAGCAAACGTCATTTGCAATGTGGATAAACTAGAAGCCTTCCCAATAAGATCAGGAGTGAAACAAGGATGCCCATTATCACCTCTATTATTAAATATTGTACTAGAAACACTAGCAATAGCAATTAGAGTAGAAAAAGAAATTGAAGGTAATAAATTTGGCAATGAGGAGACCAAGCTATTACTCTGGATGGATGATATGATGGTCTACTTAAAGAATCCTAGAGAATCAACCAAAAATTAGTCAAAATAGTCAACAACTTTAACAAATTTGCAGGATATAAAATAAACCCTCATAAGTCAGCTTCATTTCTATATATCTCCAACCCATTTCAGCAGCAATAATTAGAAAGAGGAATTCCATTTAAAATTACCGTAGACAATATAAAATACTTAGGAATCTATCAGCTGAAACAAACTATGGGAACTATATGAACAAAACTACAAAACACTCTCCACACAATTAAAACTAGATCTAAACAATTGGAGAAGCATTGATTGCTCATGGGTATGACAAGCTAACATAATAAAAATGACAATCCTGCCCCAATTAATTTAGTTATTTAGTGCCATACCCAGTGAACTACCAAAAATCATTTTTTTTTACTTGATTAAAAAAGACCATTAAAAAAGTTCATTTGGAAGAACAAAAGATCAAGGATATAGAGGGAAATCATGAAAAAAATGCAAAGGAAGGAAGACTTGCAGTCCAAGATCTCAAACTCTATTATAAAGCAGTGGTCATCAAAACAATTTGGTACTGGCTAAGAGACAGAAAGGAGGATCAATGCAATAGACTTGGGGTAAGTCACCTCAGCAAGACAGTCTATGACAAACCCAAAGACCCCAGCATTTGGATCAAAAACCCACTATTTGACAAAAACTGCTGGGAAAACTGGAAGACAGTGTGGGAGATATTAGGTTTGGATCAATACCTCACAGCCTACAGCAAGATAAACTCAGAATGAGTGAATGACTTGAATACAAATAAGGAGACTATAAGTAAATTAGGTGAACACAGAATAGTATACATGTCAGAACTGTGGGAAGGGAAAGACTTTAAAACCAAGCAAGACATAGAAAGAGTCACAAAATATAAAATAAACAATTCTGATTACATCAAGTTAATTTTTTTGTACAAACAAAACCAATGTAACCAAAATCAGAAGGGAAGAAACAAACTGGGAAACAATCTTCATAACAAAAACCTCTGACAAAGGTCTAATTATTAAAATTTATAAAGAGCTAAACCAATTGTTCAAAAAAATCAAGCCATACTCCAATTGATAAATGGGCAAGGGACATGAATAGGCAATTTTCAGTTAAAGAAATCAAAACTATTAACGAGCACATGAAAATGTGCTCTAAATCTCTTATAATCAGAGAAATGCAAATCAAAACAACTAATAGGTATCACCTCACACCTAGCAGATTGGCTAACATGACAGCAAAGGAAAGTAATGAATGCTGGAGGGAGTGTGGCAAAGTTGGGACATTAATTCATTGCTCGTGGAGTTGTGAATTGATCCAACTATTCTGGAGGACAATTTGGAACTATTTCCAAAGGGCGATAAAAGACAGTCTGCCCTTTGATCCAGCCATAGCACTGCTGGGTTTATACCCTAAAGAGATAATAAGGAAAAAGACATATACAAAAATATTAATAGCTGCTATCTTTGTGGTAGCCAAAAATTTGAAAATGAGGGGATGCCCTTCAATTGGGGAATGGCTGAACAAATTGTGGTATATGTTGGTGATGGAATACTATTGGTGGCAAAGCCACCTTCCTTTGTATTTTTTTTCATTATTTCCCTGGATATCCTTGATCCTTTGTTCCTTGAAATAAACTTTTTTATGTTTTTTTTTCTATATCAGTAAAAAAAAAATGGAAGGTCCATGGATATAGCACTAAATAGATAAATAAGTTTGGGTAGCATGATCATTTTTTTCTTATTTTTAAATAATGAATTTCTTCCATAACCTTTTGATCCTCCTTTTCCATTCCACTGTTCCTGAATCTCTTTTTTTCATTGCTTTCTTGACCTCTTTTTCAATTATGTCAATTCATGTTTTGTTAAAATATTTTTTCTCCTTTTATTTTTGTGCCTCTTTTTCTAGTTGACCAATTTTGCTTCTAAAAGTACTTTATTTTTTCATTTCATTTATTTATTTTTCCCATTTTCTTCAATATGTCTTTTATTTTTTTTTAATTCCTTTTTTAGTTCTTCCAACACCTAAAGCCAACTCCCATTTTTCTTTGAAGTTTTATTTAGATTTTACATTCCCCTATGGACTTTGTGCTTTGCTCTTTTTCTCCATTGAAATTTTCTTGGGATAGATGTTTCTTTTGCTTTTTGTTCATCTTCCCTAACTTTTTTTATTTGTATACTGGGAATTCTGAAAGCTGATGATTCTGTCTACTCCACTGCTGGCTTACAGGGTTCCGCATTGTGAGCAATTTTTCCCTGGAGATAAGGGTTTCATCACAGAGTAGTCTTGAAAGGGTCAAGCATTAAGGACTTCTGGACCTCACTGGGGGATGATGCCAGAGCCTTCAAATGGACTTCAAATGGTTGGTCTAGCATGTGGGTTTCTGTTGTTGGTGTAGGCAGGTTCTCAGGATCCTGAAATTGGTCATTTCTCTGTAGTGGGTTTGGCCTGTATGCCTCCATGTGTAGTTTTGCTTCCAGTTCCCCCTTATTCCATAAAAATCAATTCTCTCTGCTTACCTTTCAAGTTGTGTTCAGCAGGAGAACCCTCTCACTCTGTCTTGCTTGGTTTTTGACTCTTGTCATTTTGAGGTGCTTTCTAAAGAGTGGCTGGGTAGGATTACAAGAGTGATTTCAGCTTTTTAACTAATAAACTGTCATATTGGCTCTAACCCCTCCCTTGTTTTTTTAAGCCTCTAAAAGCATCTATTTATTTATATCAACACTCTACATTGATATAGATCTACCACACACATAAAAATATATAATATTGGAAGATAAAAAAATAAAAAAAGCATAGGTCCTCAAGCAATGAGTCAGGGACAAAAAAGCAGCTAAAAGCCTATGGCTGGTAGAGATTACTAACAGACATCATCTTCTCTTCAATCATCCAATTAACTAATCCATGAAAAAAGGAAATATAAAACACTTACTATGTGCCAGATACTATGCTAGTCTTTGGTGGACTAAGTCAAAGGGAGAAGAATCTTTGAAGCGAGCTTACTAGCATAGAATTAATTATGGGCAAATCCCAGTGCTAATGATAAGTTTTGGTCACTTGACCCTATATGAGAAGAACAGAGAGTTCCTCACCTACAGGGTTGTGAAACTTCTTATCTTGACATATTCTCTTTCATACCTCTCTGAAAATTTGATATGTCGAAAAGTGGAATAGGTTACTTCATGATATGGTGTATTCTCCCATCCAGAAGGAAAAAAAACAACCCTCAATTCCCACTTGTCATGTTATATTGAGCATTCCACATGTGTATGGGTAGGACTAGATACTACTTATGATTCCTTTCAATCCTAAAGAGTTTTATAATTCTGTAATTCTATCATATGATTCTTCTGTGGATTTCTGGGGAAAGGAGGATATTAACACAACCTTGAGGCAAAACAATTGTTCTATAGTAGAGGAAAGCAACTGCTTTTTTTCCTAATAACCTTGAAATAGTCACCATTTTCTCTACGCCAATAAGCTTATTGCACAATGTTACAGAATTTGAGCTAGACCAAATTCCTTGGCCAACTTCCCGAAGGTGCTGAGGTTGTAGAGCTTGTGTTTTTTTTTTTTTTTTTGAGGTAGATCAAGAGATTCAAGGAGCTATGTGAGAGTTCTTTGGAAAGCAGTTCAGCTCTGAGATGTCTGATTATCTGACTGCCTATTTTTTCTTCTATCTTTGTTTCTTTGCTTTTTTCCTTCTCTCTTTTTTGTCTTTCTTTCTTTCTTTCTTTCTTTCTTTCTTTCTTTCTTTCTTTCTTTCTTTCTTTCTTTCTTTCTTTCTTTCTTTCTTTCTTTCTTTCTTTCTTTCTTTCTTTCTTTCTTTCTTTCTTTCTTTCTTTCTCTCTCTCTCTCTCTCTCTTTCTTTCTTTCTTTCTTTCTCTCTCTCTCTCTCTCTCTTTCTTCTCTCTCTCTCTCTCTTTCTTTCTTTCTTTCTTTCTTTCTTTCTTTCTTTCTTTCTTTCTTTCTTTCTTTCTTTCTTTCTTTCTTTCTTTCTTTCTTTCTCTCTCTCTCTCTCTCTCTCTCTCTCTTTCTTTCTTTCTTTCTTTCTTTCTTTCTTTCTTTCTTTCTTTCTTTCTTTCTTTCTTTCTTTCTTTCTTTCTTTCTTTCTTTCTTTCTTTCTTTCTTTCTTTCTTTCTTTCTTTCTTTCTTTCTTTCTTTCTTTCTTTCTTTCTTTCTTTCTTTCTTTCTTTCCCTTCTTTCTTCCTTCCTTCTCTCTCTTTGTGTTTATACAATTCTATACTGTGCATAATCTTGGGGAAAAGTTGGTGTAGCAAGTCATGCTATAAATAAACGGCAACTTTCAGATACAGCACATACGAAAAGGTTAGACTGTGCTAATACCATTGAATGACTCGTGACGGACAGTTCAACACCTTGGCAACATCTTTTGGATCTTTGCCCATTCTTTGTGCTATTCCTTTGTCAGAAGCTGGAAAAACTTGGCAACCAAAGATGCCCCATTAAGAATCTTTTGGAAGGTTCCTCATATTTGTCTTGAGCAGTAGAAGAAAACTGGGCAATGGATATGAGTAAGCTACTGCTAATGAAACCTAGCTTCAGATTAAGCCCAGTGGGCATATCTAAATAAGATACAGGAGATATACTCTGAAACACCCCTTATCCCAATTATTTCTCTACCCTTTGGAGGACAGAAGCCCTTTTCCATCATGGTTGAATAATTCACCAGAAATGGAGGCCTATATCCAAACAAGGAAAACCATAATTAACCAGAAATGGAAGTCTATATACAAACATAGCATGCCATTTTGATATTGGATCATCTAAATTCCAAACAGGCCTATGGCAATGAGTTTGTAAACACTGCCAAAAAAAAAGAAAGAAAAGAAAAGACATAATGTCTTTTGCTAAATTAGCCCATATTGATACTGGAATGTTGAGGCAATAAAATATTAAAGAGCTTCAAGGTTGCACCAAAGTACACTCTTTAATTTGTATGGCACTGACTGAATGGCAAAATGTGATTTAATTTACTGTATAATTTGCTTGTTCAACAAAGCTGAAAGATAACTCACTTACTGTCTCTTTGTTTCTATGTATTCCAGTAACAGGCATAGCTCTGTCAATGAATGGCTTTGTTATTTGGTGCCAGAGGAAGTAGTTTGAACAGAAAACATACAGAAATAAAGGTCCAGCGCCTGAGTATTTGCAGTGCGTTTGCTCCATCCTCATCATGTTTATTTCTGCGTGGAGACAATAATGGCCTTTTGTTTTTCTAACTTGATGAAGTCACTCAGCCTTATTCTGCTGCAACCCAGCTCTGGGAAAGCATGCTCAGCCAAATTTAGAACTATTTGGAGCTCACGAGTTGTGAATTTTGAACCAAACTTGAATCTTTGAAGAGCTCATCTGTTCTGCGAAGCGTGCCAACATTGCTAACGGCCTCGCAGTCTGTACTGGCTCCAGGAGGCCTGTGCCTGTTGTCTTGTGAATCCCTTGTGTTTCTCCAAACTGCCAGTGTTGCCGAAAAGGGCCCTTCGGCTGCTGCTCTGTTTGATGCTAGCACTTATGAAAAACACAATGGATGTATCTGAACCACTAAAACCTGGGCTGGAGAAAGGGAAATTTCCCAGAGGTGAAATCAAGAGGTCTGCGTGGTTGCTGTCATTGTTATCAGGTTTAAGGCTTCTCTTTCTCCTGCATGCTTTCTCCAATCCATCCCCATTTTTGCTCTCACTCTCACCAGGCTCTTAAGAGCTCCTTATCACCTCCAGCCTGTCCTGTTACTGTAATTGTCTAGCTGGTCTCCTCATTAGAGAATCCATCCTACACACTGCAGCTGTAGTAATGCTTCCTCACATTGTTCTTAGCAGGTAAACTGGGAGAGAAGAACAAGGCTCTACAAGAAGTAGCACTTATAGTGACAGAAATCAGAGGATTTGGGTTCAAATTTCACCTCTTCTATTCAATGCCTTGCAACTTATATAACTGATCCGCAGTTTTCTCATCAATAAAATGAGGGAATTGATCTAGATCTGAGATATTAAATATGTAATGTTATGGATATAACTAGATTAAAGTGTATTTGGGAGTTTTTTTAATAAAAAAAATATAGTGCTGAGAATCAGTTGTTTCAGACTCTTCATAAGTCTGTTTAGGGTTTTCTTGGGGGAAAAAAAAACAATACTAGTCATTTATCCTTTCCTTTTCCAGCTTATTTTGCAAATGAGCTGAAATATTACAATAGGATTGAAGGCAACAGAGCAAACAGAGATAAACGGGAGCAATGTCATACATATATTAAGTATCTGAGTTTGAATTTGAACTTGTCTTCTAATTATAGACCCTGAACTCTATCCACTGATCCACATAGCTGCCTGAAAAAATATAAAAGAACATAAATTGATGTGGTTTTCTAAGTCAATATATATCCTGTGGGGATCCTTCTATATAATTTAGTAACCTCTCCATTTGAATTTGATGCTACTAGATTAGATAATCTCTAAATTCCCTTCCAGTTCTAAATCTCTGATCCTTTGAAATCCTCCCCTTCCCTTGGCCCTATTCAATCAACAGATGTACTTCTGCTTTTGGATTTCCTTTTCATAACTTAATTTCCTGATTCCTTCCCTTTGGCATCAGTCAATCAATCAGCAAGCATTTATTAAGTGCTTATGACATAATGGGCATTATGCTAAACACTGGAGATTCAAAACTAGGCAAAAAAATGTGCCTCCCCTTTAGGAGCTTACATTTCAAAGTCAATAAACTGGTTCATATAGAGAAGATGGAAAAGAATCTTAAAAGATTAGACTATAAAAATGTCATGTTCTTTCTTTAACTCTGAAGCAAATATTGTATTCCTCCTCTAATTTCCCTACCACATACACAAAAAAAGACACAAAAGAAACCAAATCACTTCCTAGTGAGAAGTTGATACATAATACCAGCCTTTTTTGGACTCTGCATCTGCAGCAAAGGAAGATCCAAATTCATGACCAAAAATCTGGAGTGAGAAGATCCCTAATCATTGATGTTTTTGCTTCCTCTCCTGGCAGAAAAATCAAATAAACAAGCCTTTATTAAATATCTACAATGTTCTAGGAAGGGCAGGAATGGCTTGATAAGAATAACAGAGCATTTCATTTCCAGGCAAGTGACCCAAAGTAGATTGCTTGATGTTTAAGGTAGTCCACTGAACTTATAGTGGAATCCAGACCCATATCTCATATTTAGTCACTAAATGACTTCAGGTAGGGCACATTTCCTTGCAATATCCTTGATCTCTATAAGTGTGGAAAAAATGCTTTTCATATGGGGCTGTTGTGAGAGAAGCACTTTGTGCACTCTACAAAACTATGGAAACATGAGCCAGTATTATTAATGAACATCCTTATCACACTGAGGAAGTAAATTTTTTAGAATACCTTATGTTAGCCAACAAACATTCAGGGTGATAAGCACTAAACATGGAAATATCATTTTTTGAGTCAAGAATTTTGGTTGTAGTAATACAGAATTTCTAAAGTATAATTACTTGGGAAACATAGTTTAATTTGTATCAGTAGAAATTTACAGCTTGTGTATGTTTATATAAATGATCACGAATTGAAACCTCTTGTGCCTTCTTTGATGCATAAGAAAAAATTATTATCTTGTAGGCGAGGGTGACATCAGCTTTCCTAGTGAATTGGCAGTGATCAGCCTTTTAATCAAGAACAAGATTATCGACGGCCAAAGTATGCAAATATGCCATCTGAAAACAACAGTTCAACATTTCATAATGAGAGGTTTTAGAAAAACTGTACAGTGCAAAATTAGAAATTTCAGAGGATCCTCAAATCTCAGTCTGAAGGAACCCCTAGAGGCAATTTACTCCAACCCATGCTTGACAAAAAATCCTCTTTAGAACATCCCCACCAAATAATCAATAGAGTCTCTGACAGAAAAGGCAAAGAGGGTAAATTCATTATCCTTGGAGGCAATCCATTCTATATTTGGATACGTCTAATCCTTGGAAATTTTCTCCTTTTATTAAGCCTGTCTAATTCTGGACCTTCCATCCAGTCACTGCTAAGTCTTCCTTATGGGGCCATGTCTAAGCCATTAATCTTCCAAAAGGCAATCCCCCAGATAGCTATCACTCCCCCATCCCACCCCACTTTAGTCTCCGACTCTTCTTCCTAAATATTCCCAGTCCCCCTTTCCCAGTTTGTATTCCTCTGATCATTGTAATGAAGCTTTGGAGCATGCTAGATCACCCAACATGGAGGCACTCTGCTTCTCTGTATTTCCCTGCCACTTGGGGAGAGCAGCCTCCTTCAATTGGCTGCATAGCCATGACAGCTGATTTTAAAAGGGCCGTACCACGTCCCATTTTTCTTTTTCTTGAAGGCCCTTTTCTGCTGTATCCTGTGGATGAAAATGACACAGAGTTCACTAATAGAGCAGACATCATGAACTGAATAATGGCTTTCCCTCCTTCTTTTAGGTTCCCATGGCTTGAGGGTTGTTTTGTTTCTGTCTTTTTGTTGTTGTTGTTTGTTTGTTTGTTTGTTTATCCTTTTCCATTTCCCTTACTGTAATATCCACCCAAACTCAGAAGCTATGAAGACCTTGAACTCAAGATTTTAGATGAAATATGACCAGCCAGCTCAAGAAAGAAATCTATAGAAGCCAGGCTCTCTGTCTGGTGGGCAGAGAGAGGTTTGATGTGGAACTTGGGGTTCTGCTCCAAAGGAACTAAGCAAAACTGTGAACTTACTTCCCTTCCCCTTCCCAGAGAATGAAGTAGAGCAAAGTAGGGGAGTATTAAGCCTGCATATTAGAGTGTAAATTTGAAGATATGAAACTTATTGGGTTTTTTTTAACCCTTACCTTCCATCTTGGAGTCAATACTGTGTATTGGCCTCAAGGCAGAAGAGTGGTAAGGGCTAGGCAATGGGGGTCAAGTGACTTGCCCAGGGTCACACAGCTGGGAAGTATCTCAGGTCAGATTTGAACCCAGGACCTCCTGTCTCTAGGCCTGGCTCTCGATCCACTGAGCTACCCAGCTGCCCCCTGAATCTTATTGTTAATGACTAAATGGTATAGATCTATCCCTACAACTGAGTCAAAATCTTTTGTAGAGCTTGGAGTCAATAGTAGATATCTGATACTTTCTCAACCCTTTTGGGGCACTACAGAATCCTGGGGACAACACTTAAAATATAATCTGCCTGGCCTTCATGAGGTAGGGACCATGAAGTCACTGTTATAGAATGAATTTGTTTAGAAGTTTCCCTCTAAAAATGACGCAATCTATATTGCATTGGACCTCAGGAGACATCATTTCTAATTCAGTTTCTCATAGAAACTTAGTTTGCATTCTTGGGGAAGTCCATTTTCCTTTGTTAATTATTATTTCCGGATTATAAAATGAGGGATTGAGGCTAGGACTAACATCGTCAGTTCTGACATCCCAAGTTTTATGTTCTAAGGTCTCATGTACCTCTGCTAGTTCATGTCCTAAACTCTTTGAGGCAAAGATGATCACATTTTTGTATTACTATGTCCATAGTGTATGTCTACTATAGAGGAGATTAATAAATGCTTGTAATGAATTAATAAATGTTAATAAATAATTAAGTTCCCTTAATTAATGAAATAAACATAATGATATATCCAATATTCATAACATTATATATTATTAAATCTAGAAGGGACCAGAATGTTTAAATTATTTATTTGCTGATGTGGGAAGTGAGAACCACTGAGTGGAAGCGGTTTACCCTGGTTAGTAAATGTCTGAGTTAGGTGTCAAACCCAGGTCTCTTGACTTCATTAATTACTTTTCCCATCAAACCACACACTAAACATATAGATCTCCATTTGCTGCTCCATAATTTCACTGCACCAAATCCTAAGCCAATTCCTTCTACAATTTTGATATTTTAACTTTATTCCTGCCTTGAATAGTCTACTTCAGCAGCAGGTGAAAAGAGAAAACAAGATACTTTCCTATTGAAAGCACATTTCATTACTCTTCATGAATAGAGTTGAGAGGGAGATATTTGAATACTCTACATATACAGTTTTTAATGTTTGATTGCTGTTAAATAACAAAAGATAAATTGGCTTTCTTCAGGTATACTGTGAACTAGCAGGGACTTTCATTTAGAATAATACTTAGAAATGGTTGCTCATGGAAAGTTTTCAGAAATTAGAAGAGGAAGTAGAATCCCTGCAGCTGACTTTGTGACAGAATCCAAATGAGTAGGTGAGTAATATTTACCCTTGAGTGGGTCAGATCCCTCATGCCCTAAAAGAATTCCCTCTGGTCAATGAGTTCTCTGCACACCATGTTCTTCAGTGGAGAGTTTATGTACTATTTTCATAGGAAGAAATAGGAGTTTCTAACTGTTCTTAATAGGATAGCCAGCCTTAAGCACCATTATTATTTAGCATTTATAGAGTCCTTCACAGGAACAAAATGCTTCCCATTCATTACTCCCTTACAAACTTAATGATGCTGTCTCAGTCCTCAGAGCTTCAGTCTATGTCTGAAGATGCTAATAATTTCCTGGTAACAATAGCATGAACCTGGATCTCTGTGTCTCACCCTCTGTTTCTATCTCTCTCTTTATCTTTCTCCCTTTCCCTCTGCCTCTCTGTCTGTCTGTCTGTCTCTGTTTGTCTGTCTCTCTCAGCCTCTCTCTCTGTGTCTCTCAGTCTCTCTCTGTCTCTTGGTCTCTCTCTCTCTCTGTCTTTCTCTTCTCTCTCTCTCTCTCTCTCTCTCTCTCTCTCTGTCTCTCTCTCTCTCTCTCTCTCTCTCTCTCTCACACACACACACACACACACACACACACACACACTTGACTACACTAGGGTTTTTTTGATAGCCTTTCCTAATTGTATGTTCTTCATTCTTTGTAGCTGAAATGCGTCCCATGATTCTAGATTGCAATGGAGTATGGTTGGCATTAAGGCAAAATTATAAAGCCTCACAGTGGAATGGAAAGAAGACAAGTTTGGGGATTAGGAGATATGACCCAACTCTGACAATTATCTGCTACTGCCTAACTAGGGTCAGGTTGCTGAATTTCTTTTAGCTCTACTTGATTATATTTGCAAAATGGAGACATTAAGGCTTGAGGCTTCATTCTAATGATTGTTGTCAGACTGAAATTAGAATATGTATCTAAAGTCAAGTCAAGAAGCATTTATAATATGCATAATATATCAGGAATGATGAAAGAGTTTTAAAAATGTAAACAGTAATTAAATATTACTTATTATCTGCTTTTTGAGGGGAGAGGATTGAGGGAATATGGGAGCAGATATTGATTTTATTGATGAAAGACAGCAGTGTCAAACTCAAATAGAAATGGATCCCTGAAACCCAAATGTTGAATTAGAAAACATCAAGGTATTATCTATATTATATAGTATTTTAATTTTGTTAATTTAATTTCATTTATGTTTTGTTATTTTATTTTGTTAAACATTGTCCAGTTATGTTTAATCTAATTCAGAGGCACTTGGGAGTTTGGCACGCCATAAATTTGATTCTTCTAATATAGGAGACTCCCAAAATGAAAACATTTTCCACAGAAGAAGAATGACATTTCTACTCATCAGAAACTCATTGTCTTAGAGTATTGTCTGGGCCAAGGAGAGGTTAAATAACTTGTTCTTGGTCTCAAAACTAATATATGTCCAAGAAAAGTAATGGACTCAAGGCTTCTTGATATCAAAGCTGACTCTCCATCCATTATGCCACCTTGCTTCTTAACTACCATGTAAAGTTGATAAAAACAGAAACAAGTATGTTCAGAGAGAGGGATTAACTTGTCTGTGATCATCAGAGAAAACCTGAATTTACACATAGTTCTCTTAATTCCAAGGCAAGTATATTAAAAAAAGCAATCAGTAACCTTTGGTCCATTGATTTATCCATTTTACAACATTGTCTTTTCCTAACTAATACCTCTACCACCTATTTCAACAAGAAATTATGCACTGATTTCTCCAATCTCTTGGTATCCCTTTTTTTTTTTTATAAAATAATATAGTGGAAAGCATAATGTTCTAATAAGCAGAAAGGCTTCACAGCTTACTAGCTGAGTTGCCTTAAATAAAAAGCTTAGCTAACTTATCTCAGGTTTTATTTTGTTTTCTACCAAATGAGGAAAATTGTCCATGTCTTATTCTGTTTTCCAGGCAATTCTGAAATCAAATGAAGAGATGGACATAAAGATTTTTAAAAATTAAAAAAAATCATCATTCAATTTCTAGGAATTAGTGTTACTATTTTTTGGCTGCTATTACAATTAGATAGTAAACTCCTTGAAGGCAGATAGCCATGGAATAGGTTCATGTCAAGAACAGAGACTGGACTAAACTGTTTTTGAAATTGCTTCCAAATCTAAGACTCTATGCTTCATGTGTCTCTATGGCTTTGCAACTTACAAAATACTTTCTATGTATCACTCCTGTATAGATCTAAGGCTTATATTCATCCCTAGCATATAATTGTGCAAAGTTCTTCTAGACTAATTTCTATCTTGGGTCATTAATGGTCTATCTCAGTCCTCCAGTTTGAAGAAACATGAAAAAGTACAAAGAAAAAGTGGAAGCAAAACAATTATTAAAAATAAAAGAAATGAATAATGCCTACCCATCTAGCCACTCAAACACTGGATCACTAAAGGGAACTTGGATTGCCAGAATGTCTAGCAAAGTCTTTTTTGTTATTCCAAATTCTTGAGCAACACAAGGCTCACACTAGTTAAGTAAATTTCTTTTTGTGTGTGTGTGTGTGTGTGTGTGTGACTGTTATGCTAATGTTTGTTTTTTGGTGTGGCTTGTCTCTTAAAAAAAATTACATAAAACAAAAAAATACATCAGTCTACACAGAAGTAAATGATAAAAATATACTTCTCATGAGGGTAAATCTCAATGTCTGCTTGTATTGCGCTCCTGTTCTGGACAAATTTGCCACCAAAAGAATTTAAATGGCAGAAAATAGGTCCTGGGTTTATCACTTCTGATTTGGGGTACTAGAGAGATCAGGGTGAACTATTGTGCCAGGATATGAATCCAGGTCTTCAGACTCTAATTTCAACACTCTTTTCTTTACTATATACTGATTTCTTCTCACTAAATTTTAATTGAATTAACAAATGAATGAAGGATTTTTTCAACATTTTGGTTTTGACAATAAACTAGATTGGTACAAGAAATTGTGGGGAGATAGAAGGAGAGAGAAAAAGAAAGAGCTAGAGTAATGGAACACAATTTAAGATGAACATATAACAGAGAGGGAAGGATAGAAAGGAGAGAAAGAGTGAAAAGTCAAAGAAATAGATGCAAGGAGAGACAGACTTTGCGAAGATAAAGACAAAAATGTGGCATGGAGAAAAAACACACAGAAAGAGATACATACAGAAACAAACAGAAAAATAGAGGATAAGAAGACAGAGTTAGAGAAAAAGACAGAGACTGAAAGAGAGAAGAAAAGAAAAAGAGAGAGAGGAGAGGAAGTGGGAAATAGAGCAGAGGAGGAGATAAAGCACAAGACTGAGAGACAAACTGTATAAACTTGGTACTTTTCATTCAGTCAGTGTTTGCTTTGGTTAAGTATTCCCTAGGTATGGATACTTCTACTCCATAGCTTCCATCACCTCTGTTAACATGCTTGAGGCAGACCCCAGGGTGTTTATAAAGGAGGAAACAAATCTGAGACTTAAAAATATAAATACTGAGTTAATTGGGAGGAGGACCAACCTGTGAGAGCAGCCCTAGAGATTGAAACTGCCCAATTAGAGAGTGTACTGACTGTCACCTTGTATTCTCTGGAGGCCAGAGCGGAAGGGTGATTTGATGGCTGGCCCAGTTTTGAAAAAGACATCACTGAGCTTGGAATGGCAAACCTAAGTTCTCTTCATTCCTGCATGAGGATGGCAGTTTTCTCTATGGAAGTAAAAAATGTTTCTTTTTCCATTCTGGTAAACCAAATGTGAAAAGAAGGAGAGAAAGCTAGGGAGAGGAAGACAGATAAAGAGAGACTTACCTGTGAGTGAAGGTAGATATTCAATTCTAAGTTGCCCAAAGATGCATCCTTCAGCATTCTGGCCTTTTTTCCCATCATTCTTTATCAGATTTAGGGACTTTATAGTGAATTATGTTATTATTTATCAACAAATAAGGATTAAGGAAGAACAAAGTTCTAGCTGCCAGAAGAAATTGCTAGTCCACGTGTTAATTTCTAAATGAGAATTTATCAATCCAATCTGGTCAAACAATTTATGAAACATCTCACAATACTTCCCCAAGCAGGGAAAACTGTATAGAAGTATTTGTTTCTCTCTGTGTGTCATATGTATATGTAGTGTTACTAATGTATTAGATTCATTAATTTCCCAAATATCTATCAATGATTCCTCTATGCAAAAACTTTTGATGCCATGTTGGGAAAAGAGAAAATTAAGGAATACACAGTCCATGTGCTTAAGAAACAAGGAAACTCTGTCGATGCGATGCACATGACAGAATGATAAAATATAAAGTAGGAATTCATTTCAAGACCCATATATGAAGCCCCTACTATGTGCCAGGCATTATGTTACATAGTGAAGATATAAAGATAAAAATGAAACAGTTTGTGCTCTGGAGAAGCTTACATAATTGTGTGAGTGTGTGTGTGGGTAGAAAGTGCAACATATACCTATATAATTATATAGAAAGTAAGCATATGGGAAAAAATTTCTAACAAGAATTCGGTTCAAGAAAAAGGTTTATTATTAATTAAGATCTATTCTCTAAAGTGGAAATAGAAACTTAAACTAAGTCTTGAAGTGGTTCAGGAATTTCAAGAGGCAGAAGTGAGAGAGGAAAATAGTCTAGGATATAAAAGATAGTCTATGCATATTTTGAAGGTAAAAAGTAGGATTTTTAGTGTAGGGAATGGCAATTAACACAGATTTTGTTGGAACATAGGTTATAGGAGATGGAGTAATATTTAACTGACAGCTAGGTGGCACAGTGGAATGTGGAAACTAATCAGAAAGACTTGAGTTCAAATTTGACCTCAGAGACTTACTAGCTGTTTGACCCTGGGGAAGTGATTTAATCCTATTTGTTGTAGTTTTCTCCTGTATAAAATGAGGAGAAGAAGACAGCCAACTGCTAAATTATTTTTGTCAAAAAAAAAAGAGGAAACAAAGAGTCAGATGTAAGGGAAAACACATGAATGACAACATTTAAGCAATCTAGAAGTTCAGTTCAAATTAGATTTTTTTTGAAAACCCAAACAGAGATTGCAATTTACAGAAGTACTAGGAAACCATTGCATATGTACTTATACAAGGGAGATAAATAAGATCATGTAATCACAGATTTAGTGTAGGATACTTTTATCGTGATTCTAGCCTACCACCTTCATTTTATGGATCATAAAAATGAAGTTTAGAAACGTTATTACTTAACTAAGATAACAGATAGTGGTGGTGATAGTTTCCTTACTCTAAGATACTCTTCTTACTCCTGTGCATTTATGTTATATGTATATATGTACATTTCTTGAAAAAAAAAAGATGACTTACTTTTGCATATGAAGAATCTTAACACTAAAATGGTTGTTGATTGATTTTTTGATCGAAAATATTATTCTTTTCAATAAATTCTAGCATCTTCATGCCTTATCCTTCACAATCTATCTTAACTAGAATCACATCCATAAAAGATATACTTATTTTTTTACTGCAATGTCCCAGAGCAAGTTCACTGAACTTGGAGTTATATGAACTGGACTCAATTCTAACTTCTGCTATTTTCTATCTGTTAGACCTTTGGTTAAGTCCCTTAATTTTTATAGATAGACCTCAGTTTCCTCTTATACAAAGTGGGAATAATACAGTCCATGCATATGGAGAAGTTTGAAAAAAAAGCACTTTATAAACTGCACAATACTATATGAATGTGAGTTACTCAAATCTCAAAAGTCTTTCCAGTGAGATTAGAGAAAGTGTGTTTGCTTTCTTTTTCTTCTTCTAAAAAGTCTATTTTAGTTTAATTTCAAAGTAGGTTGGAGTTAAAAGAAAATGACCGTGATTAAGAGAATAAAACATAACTTTGAAGCACTTCTTTGTGTAGGTGCTGGGCAGTGTTCTTTATTTTTCCTTTTTGGCTAAAGAAAGGCTTCTGAAAACATCTGTTCTATTGTTCAAGACTGCTACATAGAGGATAGATGTGCCTCCCCTAAAAAAAATTAAAAAAAAACACCTTATGATTCTTGGGATTTTATATTTTCCTCAAAAAGAATCTTTTCATTTAGGGAATAAAAATATTATTATTTCAATTTCACAGAAGCAGAAAATAAGGCTGAAAGGTTGAAAGTAACTTGTCCATGATCACACATCCAGGTAGCACAGAGCTTGTAGTAGAAACAAAGATTTAGAACCTAAACTGATTTTGGAGATTATCAAAGCCCAAAGTCAAATTAAAAGGTGAAGGAACTGGTAGTCATAGGAATTGCAGGATTTAACTCCAATCTCATAGCTAGTGTCACACCTGGGACTTGAATTCTGATCTCCAGCACTCTCATCGCTGTAACATAGTCCTTTTTTTTTTTCCCTTTTCTGATTTTAGGTGCAATGCTTTCCCCAATCCATCTCATTTCTGCGAATGCTAAACCCAAGATAAGAAAGAATTCTGTTATTTGTTCTCATAGAGAGAAAGAATCTAATATTGAAATACTTCTTTGAAACTAAAAAATTAAAGAGTATTATTGCCCAACGTTGAAAAACAAAACAACACAATCTGCTGGCAAGCCATTTAGTGATTCGGCCAGATGAAGAAATATGTGGGAAGTTGTATGGAAAACATTGGCGCTTGCCATACACAGTCTGCAAATCTGTTAACTGGTGCCTGTCACTACTGTACAGATATGTTGAATAGCTTTTTTAAAACATGGGAAAAAAAGTAACTTGTTCTGGCCTCCCTGTCCCAAAGAATTCTTCAAAATGAATGTGATTATTTTTTCAGTGTCGGTACTCTTTCCACTAATATAGATTATGATGACGCCTACAAAGTTTGCCTTGACAAGTCTTCAGGGTAGCTATGGCATACAAAAAAATGTTATTCATTTATTAGCCAACTTTTTGCTGATTAGTCTCATCTATAACCTCTGGGAATGCAAACCAAGAAGTATAAGAAGAGGACATTAAAGGAAGATGTGAGTAAAGTGTTATATTCAATTCAATAAACAGTTATTAAACAACTACAATAAGCAGAGGCTGCAAGGAACCATGGTTGTAAATTGATAAGTAATCTCTGCCTTGAAGGACTTAGTGTCTAATAATTTATTTGTGACCTACATGAATGACTCTGATGTAAAATAATATGTGATAAGTATTCAATTCCTATTATAGATCCTTGGAGCATTAGGGAAAAAAAAAACAGAGATAAGAATGAAATAAGCAAATTACTATGTGTATTAAGGAATTTTTAAAATTCACAAACATCATTATCTACATATTAAGTAATGTCCTCTGATAATGGATACAAAGAGAGATACAAATTAGATCCTTCCTTCAAGAAGCTAATTTTAAAAAAAAAGAGAGAGTAAAGAAATATTTATAATGATACAAAGAAAAAATTAATAATAGATTTTTCAGGAAAATTGATGTGATTTTACATATTAGAGAATGGTAGAATCAGAGAAAACTTCATTGTATTAGATAATATTTCAGCTCATTAGCTTTGAATGATAGCTAGAGTTTGGATTTTATTATATAGTCAATGTAGTAGTCATTGAAATTAGAGGATATCCCAAACATAGGATCTGAGATATTTTTCTCTAGGACTAATCAGGTGTTGCTATTATTCATCTACATACTTAAAAAGAAGAAAAGTTCAAATTGTTTGGGACTGGGATAAAAGAAAAGTGTGTTTGTATGTGCAAACATTTTATCTTGTGCTGTTTCATGAGTTTTATAAAAATAATTGTGTTCAGTTAAATGATTTTTAATAGTAAATAGAGAAAGTATTTTCTCATGTTTCTAGACTGGTGGAATACTCAAAAAATACAAAAATATTCAGAAATTGATGACATAGTCTTATTTTTTTCTTTTATGTTAGAGTAAAAGGAGTCCATGATTGTCAACCGGGAGTGTGATTCTAAAGCAGAATTTGACAATGACTGGTTCTGTGGCCTTGGACAAGTGATTTATCTACTAAAGTTACAGTTTCCTCAACTTTATGATGAAGGGAATAGACTCTAAAATTTTTTTGTTTCTTCCTTCTCCAATATTTTATAATTAATATGCAACTCTAATTTCCCTAATTAGATGCAATGTCATGAAGATCAGGAATCATGTCATGTTTCCATTGTACTACTCAAAGTTCTCCTCTAAAGTTCTCATTAAATGTCTCACTGTGATCTGGAGATTACTTTATTTCTCAAAAGCTAGAACTGCAGATCACAACCTATAGGTGGTCCATAGAAGGTAGAAAGGCTTAAGGCTTAATCTGAACCCAGTAATGGACTGTGAGTTTAAAGTCTGAGATAGATTTAGCCCATTGACATTTAGACAGGCTCTTTATCACATTGGCTAAAAGACAAAGAGGTATTTTTGTTGGTTTCTGTTTTGTTTTGTTATTCTTATTTTTTTTTGGATAAAGTAAATCTGAAAGACTTTCTCCCAAATCATTGAACAAGGGTTTGTATAAAGAAGATTAGAAATATTAGAAATAGAAAAATATATTCTATATGGAACAATGATAGAAACATAACAAACAATTCAAAAATATATACTAATTTTCTGACTAATGCTATAAGGCTCAATAGAGCCTTTGGAGATGTTCCTTGTCATTCATAAACTAAAGAGATTGTCCAAGATTGGATAATTTACAGAATATAAATATGAACAGAGAACATTTCATTGCCCATTATTTTTGTTTATTAAAGAGAGGCAAAGGAAACACATGGGAATAAAAGATTGAAGAGTATATTTTAATGCTTACTAGAGAAATTTGTTGCCTGAAAAGTCCATATTTTTAATAGCAATGTTCTGTTGACAAATTTATGGGGTTGAGAATCTTGGAGCATTCTGACCATGGCAGAATGAAAATTGTAATTTACCCAAAAAACAATGAAAGGAAAGGTCCATGGTCAATATAGAGAATTGTTTCACATGGTCAATTATGACTTTCCTATGAGCAGTAAAATATTGTCTTCAGAACACTCAAGATAAAAATTGACTGGAAAGGGAGACAGGATATTAATGTAGTAAGAGCAAGATGGAACATGACAAACTATGTGCCATTGCATTCATGAAATGGCAAAATAATTTGATGATGGTCAACTTACATATGTCGAGTAGATATTCCATAAAAAATTTACAGAGAGCATGAACAAGGATTGTACAGCAGAAAATTCAAATAATGAATGCTGGAGGAGTTGTGGCAAAATTAGGACACTGATGTATTGCTGGTGGAGCTGTGAATTGATCCAACCATTCTGGATGGCAATTTGAAACTATGCCCAAAGGGTGCTAAAATACTGTCTGCCCTTTGATCCAGCCATAGCACTGCTGGTTTTGTACCCCAAAGAGATAATGAGGAAAAATATTTATAGCCATGTTCTTTATGGTGGCAGAAAATTGAAAAATGAGGGGTTGCCCTTCAATTGGGGAATGGCTGAATAAATTGTGGTAACTGATGGTGATGGAATACTATTGTGCTAAAAGGAATAATGAACTGGAGGAATTCCATGTTGTGGGAAGCCATCATCCCTGCTGTCTGACAGAGTCACAATCTGGGGAAATGGAGGCTGTAAGGCAGGCCCAAGAAAATGAGGCCCCCACTGATCCCCCTCTGTGACTTCTCTCTCTCCAACTTCCCTCACTAATGGATGATTATTGTTCTCTCTCCAATACAAAAGAAATGATATAAGAGAAAAGACTTATAGAACAAACATATATGCCACCTTAATCCCCCCAGATTATTACCCTAAAATATTACATTCACAGTATTAAAACCTAAAGATCCTTACCCCCCTCCTTTCCCTCACCACAGAGTTACATTCACTCCCATTACAAGGCGGGGAAGCCAAGAACATCAATCACCTTCCACACACACTCCATTGCAGACAGAAACCAGGCAACATTGCCAGGTACTTTAAAGTAACACAAGAAAAATAGAACTTGTAAATTGAGTAAAATCCCAAATCTGGTTTGTCATTAAATTGCCCTCTAACCATGTACCTAGCTGTGAAATGTTTTGTTACCCATCTTCTAAGTAATTGTGATTGATTGTGAAAGCTGACTAAAAGTAACAATGATCCTCCTAACTGGTCAACTCCTAGGTCAGGGAGAACTAATCTCTAGATCACTCTGTTTATGTCATTCATCTATAGCAACAATGCTTCATTGACTATCTCATTAGGCTATGTGTCTGTTATTAAGTTCTATGGGAACATATATGTAGAAAATTGTGTGCCAAAGAAGTATGTAATTAATCAGTAACCTATATAATAAACAAGCCTCCATGCTTATGGCAGAATGCTATGTGACACCTATGCATGTGGGACTGAGCACATAGTGCTTCTCATCACCATTCTCTGACTGGAATAGTCACACTTGGACAGAGTAAGCCCAGACCTTCAGAGAGACCACTGGATGGATCTTGAAACCATGTAAACTGGAAAGACTTCCAGAAATTGATGCAGAGTGAAATGAGTAGAACCAGGAGAACATTATATCCAAAGATGGATATATTGTAGCAAAATCAAATATAATAGACTTCTCTACTAGCAGTACTGCAATGACCCAGGACAATCCAAAGGAATTTATGAGAAAGATTGCTATCCACATTCAGAGATAGAACTGTGGGAGCAGAAATGCAGAAGAAAAACACATGATTATCACATGATTCAACATGGATATGATTGGGGATTTTGACTTTAGTGCTTGTGTTCTAAAGATATCAAAAAGGAGGTGAAGTTATAAGGGGAAAGGTCCCATATTCTGCTTCAAACATTTTGAGTTTGGAATGTCTATGAGAAAAGCATATGAAAATATCTAGAAGGAAATTAGAGATTCAGAATTTAATTATAAGAAAGAAATTGGGGCTGCAGTGCTGGGCTTTGGACTCCTGAATCCTTAAAATTTAAGTGATTCTCTAAGCCTCACAACTGAATTTCCTTTTATGTATTCTCTACCCCAATTAGAGTTTGAGTTCCTTGAGGACAGGTTCTCTCTCCTGTTTTTCTCTTTTTATTTTCAGGACTAATACAGTGCATATTGTATATTAAGCACTAAACAATTTTTAATTCATTCCATTCTTTCACGTATATGTGACAGGTCATCAGAGATAAGATAATTGAATCCATAGAATTTGATGATATCACCAAGATAAGTACATAAAAAGCAAGATGTGAGTAATTTAGTCCTCTACTCTCCAGCCTCATTTTATATAACTCTCTTCCAGGTTTCAGTCTTATGTTGAGTATGACCCCTATTCCTCCATATCTGTGATTTTTAAATTTCTTCCATCTTGCTTGGTCTAGCACCCAAAATTGTACACACCCACACTACACAGGCATGTGCTAATTAATGACAAATCAGAAATAACTAACTGCCCACCTGGACTGTCCTAAGCCAAGCTTGAGCCACCATTGGCATGTGTGAGGCACAGGAAGTGAGGTAGAGTACAGCCTCTGGAGTTTGTTCACTTCCTGTGGACAGGGCTAGGCCCCAGTTCATTCTAGGAGCTCGAGCAGGAAGGAGGCCTGCAGGCAGCTTTCCTTCAGATCAGTCACGTGAGTGAAAGGACTGATTCCCTTCCCTGCCTTGGCCTTCCAAGGCCTAAATTCCCTCTGGCTCTGCCAGAAGGTTGCTAACCTCTTTCCTTGTCCCCCTCTTTCCTTTTCTCCCTCTTCTTCTTTCTTACTCCCGTTGTAATTAAACTGCCATAAAACTCCATTCTGACTTGAGTGTTTCATCTAGGAATTTCATAAGTGAATTCCTTGGTGACCTTAAATTAATATATATCAGTCTTTTAAAAGTGATTTCAATATCACATATCCATGATTTAAATCAACCAATCCCCCCCCCCCACACACACACACCTTCATTCAGGCCTTATTTCATGTTGCTCAATGCCATTTAGTCTTTATTCCATAAAAACTGATCAACCAGCTGTTCCTCCATCTCATATCTCAGTCTGAACTCTTCAACTTCCAAGTATTTGTGCATGCCTTGAATACTTTCCTCCTTATCTGCTGAAAAAAAAATCTATCAAAGTTCTATAAAAATCCTACTTTGTTCCTAAAATTGTTACAACTTTCTTCCCTGCCCCTTCCTAGACCTCCCTATACTGAATTTAACCTCTCCATCCAAACTTGGTCCTAATTCTCCCTTTCCCCAGTCACATTGCCTTCTCACCCATGGACACACATACACTAGATATGTGTTGGCAAACCTATGGCACACATGCTGGAGGGGCTGTTCCTCTCCCCCTCTCCACCATTCCTGAGGACATTTTTTACTTCACCCACCCCCCTTCCCAGAAGCCCAATGGAAGTGCTTCCTCTCTCCCTTGTGTGGGATAAAGTGGGGGGCTCACATGCATTATGAGAGCTGCAGTTTGAGCACTTGGTCTCTAAAAGCTTCACCATCACTGCACTAGAGGAAAGTACCAAAGAATGTAGAGACCACTGAATTTGGAGTGCAAAGACACATGTTCAATTCTTATGGCAAATCATTTTATCTCAATCCAAGGCACTTTCTTTATCATTACTATGGTGATAAGAGTGATATATTGCATACATGAAAGTGTTGGGTTGAGAAAATTATAAACCTTCAAGTACTATAGAAATGAGTAACCAAAATCACAATCATAATGTATTATATGAAATGAGAAATTTGTAAATATGATATAATTATAATAACAATAACAAGTGATTTGAGAATAGGGACTTTATATCCATTTCTATAGCATAGACTTGAATAGAAAAGATGTTCAATAAACATTTGGTGTATTTTGAATTTGTAGCATACCAGGTATATTAGCATCTTGAAAGTATTATTAGTGTATTGATTTTGTATCTCATGTGTTCATATACCAGACTCATGGTCATGTTATTTATTGATTATTGTATTTCTAAATCTTCAATCCAAAGAACAAAATAATTCCTGAGCAGGACAATATTTGCCCCAGGGTCCTAGCTCCCACCTGACCACATTCTTTACCAAGTCACATGTTTAATTAGCCTCTTCCTCTTTGATTAAGTGATTGTCAATTGAACCAATGTTAAAACCCATGCCATGTCACACGTTCATTAGCTACCTCCCACTCCACATTCCTAAACTCTCCAATAAAAGTTTGAGGTCCTGTGTAGAGCCCTCTCTCAATACCATCAGAGGGGCACGGACAATGGAGCCCATATTGTTTAACTCCTTGTCTCTGAATCTTTATTCCTTTGTCTCTCTCTCTCTCTCTCTCTCTCTCTCTCTCTCTCTCTCTCTCTCTCTCTCTCTCTCTCTCTCTCTCTTTCTCTCTCTCTCTCTCTCTCTCTCTCTCATCTCTCTTTCTCTGCTCTATCCATTTTCCCTCAGTTTCCAATCTCCTTCTCAGGTGACCACCCACGAGAATATTAATATAAAACCACAGGAGGTTACAGAATTTAATTTACAAAGATTTTGACAGATTTCCATTTCCTAATCAAGAAAAGAATGCCTTTTTTTCTTGATTAATCTTGTTTCCTTTATTTGTACTGCTATTGCATAGCAAGAAATCAGCCTCCTCTGATTGCTCATGTAAAGTCTGCAGCATCTAAATGTGTTTATACAAAAATAATTTTTAAAACATTCACTTCATTCTAAGTGTGAAAACATTTCTGGTTGTGTCTATATATGTGTGAAAAGGCATCAAATAAAGAAGGAAAGGGATTTAATGTTTTTCATGCAGAAGTTAAAATAAAAGACCCCTTTTTTGCTATTACATAGTTTACATATAGGTGTTCACACAAATATCACATTATTTCAGAACTAAAACATTTAAAATACAAAAGAAAGAACTGCTAATAATAGGTTACAGATAGGTACTATATAATTGTGTTTTCATTGTTATAGAGAATTCTAGGAGCCCTCTTTACCAATTTATGATGGTACCTTCTTCACAAATTATGTTACAGGCGACAGTTGGGTGGCTCCATGGATTGAGAGGCTAGCCTAGAGATGGGAGGTCCTAGGTTCAACTGTGATCTCAGACACTTCCTAGTTGTGTGACCCTGGGCAAGTCACTTAACTCTCATTCCCTAGCCCTTAACACTTTTCTGTCTTGGAACCAATACACAGTAATTATTCTAAGACAGAAGAAAAGGTTTTAAAAAATTATATTACAATAGGAATTCTTAAACTTTTGCAAATAATGAACCCCTTAGGCACTCTGGTAAAGCATAAGAATTCTTAGAATTATGATTTTAAATGCCAAAGAAGTAAACAAACAAAAAATGTTTTAGCAAGTTTCCCTGTCAGATTCAGTTCTTATAACACTTGTAATACTGCTTTTATAAGAAGGTGCTACATTTTTTATAATCATTGTGCTGCTTAGGCCTGTTTCCTTCTTCTGGAAATAAATTTATTTTTAAATCTAAGTTTATTGGTAAATTCTCTGTGCTTCCATATTGGTTTCTTCTGATAAATCCTGTTTATCCTCCTCATGGAATTATTTCTTTTTTTAATCTTCAGAATTTCATTTTTGAGCTTCTCCTATTACCCTGAAGATGACTTCCTCATAGTATTTTAATCTATAGAATTCTACTAATCTTTGACTGAAATATATGAAATGTTTCTTCCAAAGCTAGGGTAGATGAAAGACCATGCTCAATTTCCTCTTCTCTATCACAGACTCTCTTGGGGTATGGTCACATCTTCCTTGAGATCACATTATTTTCATCTTAGTAAAAGAGTTGCTTTCTATTAAGAAAAATCTGATCCAGATTAAAAATTATCTTTTATTTCCCTCATTGTCTGAATAATGTAATTATTAAAAAACACAAGTTTAAAAGATCATTCAAAACTCTGATTCTTTTTTCTTTTTTTCAGAGAGCTCTAGCAAGTGTTGGACTGACTGAAAAATTCCATCACTTCTATATAATACCTTTGTGTCAGACTTTTCTTAAACTCCTCATGTTTTTTTTTTTGTTGTTGTTTGTTTGTTTGTTTGTTTTTACCAGATGGTCACTATTCTACTGAAGTAACAGGAATTATTTATATTTATCGTTAATTTTAAGTCAAATAATTTCATTCATGTTTTCCCTTTCTTACTACATGAGCATACACATTTAAATTGCAATGATATTATATTCCCTACCCTTTTAGGTCACCATGTTTTATTTTTTTTTTTGTTTGTTTTTAAATAAGATTTACCCATCCAGAGAGATAGTTTCACTATACATTTCATCCCACAATGCTTCAGTGACATAAATAAGGCCAATCAAGTCTATTTGTAGGAATTTTAGTTTCTCTTTAATGTTGATAAATATTGGATATTTATGTGTAGATACTTTAGGCAAAAAACTTCAATACCAGATATTCCTTCAGTTTTGTCTCCTGTGAATTTCTGGCTATCTCAAGTGTTATTTTCATCTTTCATTATAGTGAAACTTTGTGGAATTTAACTTGGAAAGGACATGGTACACATGCAGCTTCTCCCATTCTTCTTTATTTTATTTTAAATCCATTTTGTTTACTAGGCAAAACACCTAATACAAATGCATTTTTATCATCTTTTATTTTTTAACCCTTGCTTTCTTTCTCAGAATCAGTACTGTGTATTGGTTCCAAGGCAGAAGAATGGTGAGGGCTAAGAAATAGAGGTTAAATAACTTGCCCAGGGTCACACAGCTAAGAAGTGTCTGAGGCCAGATTTTAACTCAGATACATTGAGACATCTGCTCCCTCCTCTTAGCAGCTTTTTGTTATGTATACTCTATCCATTAATATTCTTTGACCTAGGTATTCTATAGTTGAGAATATGCCTGTAATTGTCAAGAGAAACATAAAAAATAAAAATGATTATAAAAATAAATTACTTGTTCAAAGATTTTTATGAAGCAATATATGTATGTAATATAATGCAATTGCAATATAATATGGCATGGATTGGTGTTGTATGCTGTTATGATGTAATAATTGAATAAATAAAATAGAATAGAATGGAATATTGCCCCCCAAAATACAGAAATGCTGAAATAAAATGAACTCTTCTACAAAAGAAAACTGATTAAAATGAATTTCAAAACGTGAATATAAAGGATTATGATCAGGAATTTAAGAGTTTCAAATACAAGAATTACTTCAAATCTAGCAAAGTTTTATGAAATAAGGCTAAAGAAATCAAAACAATAAGGCAAACTATACCAGAGAAAAAATCCATACTAACTTCAACAATAAAAGGGAAAAAATGGGGAATTAGAATAAGGGGACAAATACAGCATCTTGATGGGGACTTACTGTGTCTGAAAATGCATTGTTACAGTTTTCAGTTTGAAATGAAATTAACTATAAATAGCTACTAAGAAAGGTTTAAGTAGTTGTATTTACAATCAGTCTTCCTTCCTTCCTTCCTTCCTTCCTTCCTTCCTTCCTTCCTTCCTTCCTTCCTTCCTTCCTTCCTTCCTTCCTTCCTTCCTTCCTTCCTTCCTTCCTTCCTTCCTTCCTTCCTTCCTTCCTTCCTTCCTTTCTTCCTTTCTTTCTTTCTTTCTTTCTTTCTTTCTTTCTTTCTTTCTTTCTTTCTTTCTTTCTTTCTTTCTTTCTTCTTTCTTTCTTTCTTTCTTTCTTTCTTTCTTTCTTTCTTTCTTTCTTTCTTTCTTTCTTTCTTTCTTTCTTTCTTTCTTTCTTTCTTTCTTTCCTTCTTCCTTCCTTCCTTTCTCTTCCTTCCTTTCTTTCTTTCTTTCTTTCTTTCTTTCTTTCTTTCTTTCTTTCTTTCTTTCTTTCTTTCTTTCTTTCTTTCTTTCTTTCTTTCTTTCTTTCTTTCTTTCTTTCTTTCTTTCTTTCTTTCTTTCTTTCTTTCTTTCTTTCTTTCTTTCTTTCTTTCTTTCTTTCTTTTTCTTCCTTCCTTCCTCCCTTCCTTCCTTCCTTCCTTCCTTCCTTCCTTCCTTCCTTCCTTCCTTCCTTCCTTCCTTCCTTCCTTCCTTCCTTCCTTCCTTCCTTCCTTCCTTTCTTTCCCCTTTACCTTTCCCCTTAGAATCAATATTATGTATGTATGGCTAAGGGATGGGAGGGGTGTTAAATGACTTTCCCAGGGTCACACAGATGGAAAGTGTCTGAGGCCAGATTTGAACCTAGGAACTTCTGTCTCTAGGCCTGGATCTCAATCCACTGAGCTACCCAGCTGCTCCCAAAGGAGGAGTCTAGTGTTTTTTAATAAAATAATAAATCTAAATAATTTAGATCCACCAACATCTGATTCTACATATTAATTTTTTAAAAAGATTAGAAGGCTATAAGGCTTTATTCACCCATTCTATTATGCTTTTTTAACTATTTGCCTTGAATTTTCTAGATATTTATCAATCAGTTTTCCATTTGCTCTCTGTTGCTAGACCTGGTGATTGAGTAAAAGACCTTAAAACAAGTTTAACCAAAGTTCCAGTGTTTGATCTGAAAATTTTTCCTTTTTATTATCTGAAAGGGAAAATGTGGTTGCTTTATACTGCTCAGGGAAAGAACATACTTTGTAAATAATTTACACTTCACATTGACTAAGATCACAGCAGGAGGTTTATAATAATCAATCCTGTGTATCATAATAAATTCTTGCTGTAGGATACACACGGTTTCAGGAAACTTTTCAACAGTCTTTACTTAGATGATTCATTGCTCAAAAGGCATTTGTCCCATCAACATTATGTTCAATTTTTCCAAGCCAAAAATAATCAATTTCTCAGCTGACTTATTTGGTGTGGAGATATTCTGATGCTTAATTGCAGTTTCAATTATTTAGAACTTGGGAATCATAGTTAAAGCTGAAGGGAGCTTCAACTAATCTGGACATCCCACCCCATGGAGGAATGCCTTCTGTGGCAGCCATGGCTGGCTATCACTCAGACACAGCTTGAATTCCTTCCCTGACTTGGAGTTCAGTATTTCATAACTCAGCCTGTTCTATTGTTGGACACCTCTGGTTATTAGAAATGGCTTCCTTATATTGAACCAAAATTTATCTCCTTGTGACTTCTACCTCTTAGGCTTCTCTCTAGAATAACAACAAGTCTACCACTGTTTTGTGCTTTATATTCCTTCAAAGTTGAAGGCAATGTTCATTTCTCCTCTAATTTGTTTTTCCTTCTTCAGGGTAAGTTTTCTTTTCCCTTCCATTTTTCTTTATATGACAGATTATTTAGACCCCTCCATATCATGGTCAATATCCTGTGCATAGAAGGCAATTTGTCAACATTCTTCAAGATATGGTATGTTCATAATAAACATGAATTATTTCATTCACAGATAACCACAAATTACCATGACACGATTATTTATTTCTTTTTATCAAGTCATTTTACAATTGCATATATATGTGATAATTACATAATATTATTTATATGATATGTATTTATTTTTTATAGGGATAGAGACTAGACTTGATTACATCAGAAATTTCTGGTGAAGAATTACCTCCATCCAAGTATGTTGGCACCTTCTCTGCAACTTATATTTCTAAATAGCTATTCAAATCACTAAAAATTATTTGTTAAATGATACAATAGTCATAGAAGCAGTATATGTCATAAAAGGACTTGAATCCTGGTTCAGAAGCTAGATCTCTATCTGCTCTATTATACAGTTTTTTATTGTATAGTTTCCTTATAAATATCATTATATATATCTATATATCTATATATATATAAATATATGAAGTTTGGGCATATATAATATACAGTATATAGTATATTGTCTTCTTTCCTTCCTCCTCTGAAAGAGTTGGTGAATCCCTAAGACAACAATCAATAGATAGATTTTTAGATTACTTTGGATGGGGAAATTTTTTTTCACTAATCTCTAACTGAAACTTAGCATTTCTTCCTGTCATTTAAAAACATTATCCTGAGAAGGGGATCTATAGGATTGACTTTCAAAGGGACTCATCGACACACACACACACACATACACACACACAACACACACACACACACACATGAGTTGAACAAGGGTTTAAAACTGCACCTTAGTCTGAAAGCACTAAAATGTGAAAGGAACAACCCACTGTCACATAGCCAATATCCATCCAAGGTAGAATCTGTTCTGAAGTTTTCCTGACTCTGAGGTTAGCACTCTGTCCACTCCACCATGTTCTTTTTCTGTTTAACATTTTTTTAATGTTATTTTGTTTTCAGTAACTCTGTGACACTGGTTCATATAATCACAGGCAGTATCTAACCAACATAAAAAATTGCAATAGAACCAAGCACTTCTGTACATGCATCCATATGGTGCCAAATAATGATATTAGAAGGAAGATGATTGTGTCTTTGCAGCCAAGATAGTTCCCATTGGGAGGCATTATTACTCTTGCCACTATTCCTCTCTGATTATCTAGCAAAGCTTAAAACAAAGAGATATACTCACCAACAGCATTTGTCTCTGGGATGGGTAATATTGGGCACAAAGTTGAAAGTGGAATTAGTATTCTTTATGCACAGGGTCTTTCCATGCACATATCTCAGTCAATCAATCACGCATCAAGAATTTATTAATTACTATTAGGCTTCAGGCACTGGTCCCACAATGATAAAAATTAAACCGTTTTCAAAGAGTTATTATATATAAATATGAAGGAAGAAGAAATATAACATATACTTAGGTAAGTGAATGCATATATGTGCATACATATATGTGTATGTGCATATGTTTAAATGCACATGTATAATATTACACATGTGTGCGTTGTGTCCATCAATAAATATTGACTAAACAGCTGCTATATTTTAGGCCCTGTGCCTTAGAACTGGAGATACAAAAAAAAAAAGGCGAAAGATATCCCTGTCTCCAGTCTAACTGGGGAGACATCATCCAAAGAAATGTATACAACAGAAGCTATATTCAGGATAAATAGGCAAGCATTAGCAGATGTGAGGAACTGGAAATAATAGAAGTAGGAGAAGAGTTCCTGTAGAATATGGGATTTTAAGAAGCCAGAGGAGCAACAAGTATTAAACATGACATGTGTGAAAATATGAATGATATGATAACACATGTCCAAGCAATATCATATTGCCTCCTCTCTTGGAGAGAGGGGAATGGAGGAGGAAAGAAGAGAACATGGATCACAAAATGTCAGAAAATGATCATTAAAATTTTTATTAGGGATAATTAGATGATTCAGTGGATTGAGAGTCAGGCCTAACGGTAGGAGGTCCTAGGTTCAGATCTGACCCCAATTATTTCATTATTGTATGACCTGGGGCAAGTCACTCACCCCCCATTACCCAATTCTTACCACTTTTCTGCCTTGGAATCAATACATAGTGTTGATGTGAAAACTGAAGGAAAGCATTTAAAAATATATTGACATATAAGCTGGAAAAAAAAATTAAATGATTTAAAAAAATAGAAGCCCTAAATTTTAGGAATTAGAATGGAAGAGAGACTGTTCCAAGCAGAAGTCAGGAAGAAAACCCAGAACTAAGAGACAGAATGTCTTTCTCATGGAACACTCAGGACAACAGTGCCACTGGATGGAAAAATACATATTGGAGAATGAGGTGAAAGAAGATTGTAAAGACAGAAGGGAGGGAGGTTCTCAGGGGATCTGCATGCCGAAGCACTTTGCAATTGCTCCTAGAAGGAATAGGAAGCAAATGGAATTTAGTGAGTAGGTAGGTGCCATAACAGGTTTAAGGAAACTCACTTTAGTGGAGGAATGGTTTAGAGTGGAAAGAGACTTTAGGCATGCAGTTCACCAGCAGATTATTATAATGAACAAGTTCTGAGGTGCTGATGGTGTACAGGAGAGTGGTGGCAGTGGCAGAGGAGAAAAGGGGGCATATTCTAGAGATGGTAGAAGAGTGAAATCAGTGGACTTTGGCAGCAGATTGGATAGGTATGGTGAGAAATAGTGAGAAATCCAGGATGAAAGCCCAAGTTGGGAGCCTGAGGAACTGAGAGACTGGTGTTGCTCTCTAACACTAAAGGTAAAGTAGGAGAGAAAAAAGGTTATAGGGGGAAATTGTCCTACTTTTGATAGAGTTTTAGATGTCTACTGAACATGCAGGTCAAGATGTCTGAAAGGCAGCTGAAGATGCTAGACTGTAGATCGGCAGAGAGTTTGGGGTGGAATAGGTATATATGAGGATTATCAGCACAGAAATGGTAATTAAATCTATGGAAAGCTGATGGGATCATCAAGTAGAGTAGTATAAAGAGAAAAAAAAAGATGTCTTCAGAAATAATTCTAAGGGACATTTATGATTAGACTAGGGCATGATCTCTGGAGAAGGATCTGACAAAGGAAATCAAGAAGTAATATAATAGGTAGAAGGAAAACCAGAAGAGAGTGGAGTCCACAAAACATGGAGAGTGGAGAGTATCAAGGAGGATAGAGTGATCATCAATTCCACAGGCTACATCCAGGGGTGAAAGAGGAGAGAGTAAAAGAAGGTACTTCAGTTGCAGGAGATGAGAAAGAAAGAAGAGAAAATTCAGGGAAAATGACAGTGAGTGTTCAGTTAAGATTACTTAAAAAATTTGTGGTGGACTCAGTCAAATGCATGATTTTCTCCACCTATAATTAGCAGCACATATGTAGGAGTGAAAAACAGTAAATGATGTGACTAATCCAATGCTGAAGCCTAGCTGGGCATAATAAACAATATGATAAAAGGTCTAGGAATGAAAGTGAGGAGAGTATAGAATTGATTTGGTTCACCAAGAATTCAAGATGGAGAGAAGTCCTCTTCTATGAGGGCAAGAGCTTGCTAGAAAAGAAAAAAAAATTAAATCAGCTATCAAACTCATTGAGGAAGGAAAGGGAGTGACCTGGTAGGGCATGGTCTCTATAAAACAGCTACTAGGATTGTGATTAGGTGGTAAATATTGTGTGAATTAAGTATCTGGAGTACCTCTAACCCAGTCCAATCCTATAAAACTCACCCTAATGGATGGACAGAGGAGTCAGTCACCCATCTGCCAGCACAGAGGCACCATTGAGGCCAGGAAGCTAGGAAATATAATGTATGAGGGTTGTGATCCAATAGAAGGATCTGGAAGGATCCAGGGTTGGGGCTTAGTGGAAGGCTTGAAAAAGCCAGATTGGGAGGCTTGGTGGGTCTCTTGGCTTCCATCCCATTCCTGGGTCCTTGATCTTGGCCATTCTTGGAGCCTTCCCAGGGACTAATCTTTCTTACGATCTCTGGCAAGCAAAAGCAATAATACCTATACATTTAATATAGAGTCTCCAAGATTGATTTTTATTCATTACAAAATGAATATCATGAACCTCAAAGGAGGAGAGGTTATTGAATGATAGAGGACTGAGAGAGGAAAATGAGAAGTAAGGAGTATTCCAACTTTTTTTACCTTGAACACTAAGTTGAGAGAATGAGTGAAGGTATATCCAGTACTGGAAAGAGTAATCAAAGGGTATTATGTCATGAAGAGGAAATAGATTTCAGGAAAAGGTGGTAGATGGAAGGAGTGGGAGAGGTAAAGGTTTAAGATAAAAGGAAGTTGGATGTCTCTGGAATAGGAATTCCAGAGGGAGCAGGGAAAGAGATGGGTAGAATTAGAATGAAACTTTGAAGTGGCAAGACTGAGAGGGATTGGATTGAGGAATTGAATGGTAGAGGGTGAAGAATGATGATCTATAGATATTCAGAAACCCTGGGATGTGAAGGGCATGACTAAGTATGACAATGTTTGTCAGAGGGTAGATGTAGCAGGACATAGAAATCAAAGGGAGAATTACTCTCCTTTGCAATGGAGGTTATTAGACTGTCAGCAGGAGGTGGGAGATGCTTGGGCTGATGCAGATGGAAGTGATTGCTTTGGGGCAAATGGGAGATGCCTAACCCCTGGAGTTTTTCCCTAAGGGATACACTGTGCCTAGCAGGAAATGGAAGGCTCAGTGCTTAAACTCAGATAAAATCTTATCTCTTGAGATGGCTGAGTATGAGGTGGCAGCAAAAAGGGTTAGACTCATTGTATTATACATATGTATTATATATATTGAGTATTGTTACTTTGTCAAATTTAGACATTTCTGACTCTTCATGACCCCATTTGGACTCTGGAGTGCCATGTCATTTCTTTCTCCAGCTCATTTTCCAGATGGAAAAACTGAAGCCCAGGGTTACATGGCTTGTAAGTGTTTGAAGCCAGATTTGAACTCAGAATGACTTGTCTTCCTGACTTCAGGCTGAGTACTTTATATGCTGTGCCACCTAGTTGCCCTTCATATATTAGATGCAAGTATGTATGCATGTGTTATATATACATATATATTTGCATACACACAACATATGACTACACAAATGTATTAATATCTATCATTTATGCACATGTCATATGTTATCTAAATATGTATACATAAATATAACATATGCAAAGTAATTGGGGGAGAGGAGAACTATCATTGGGAGAATATAGAAAGATCTGTCAAAGGAGTTATGTTATCAGCATGTTAGCTGATCTTAAGAGAAGCTAGGGGTCCTAAGATGGAAGTAGACTATTCCTGACATAGAGTATGCCTTTGAAAATACATAGAGGCAGAAAATGAAATGTTACATATGGAAAATATCAAGATGGATATCATGGCTGGGACATAGAGTGGTTGGCAGGAAGTCTTGTATAATCAGTTTGGAAAAATAGTCTAGAATCACATCCTCAAGTGATTTTAATGCCAAACTAAGGGATTTGTAATTTATCCTAGAAATTATGGGAAACAACTGAGACGTTTACAGTAGGAGAGTCGTTTTGTCAGTCCTAAACTTCAGGAATGTAATTTTGTTTACTTTGAATTAATGTTTTCAGGTTGAATAATTGGTCACCTGCTTCACCATTCAATGTCAATGCATTGGTTAGGCTTTATGAGATGATTTAGCAACAACCCAAAAAGTCAGCAGACTTTGAAAATGGATCAGCTTTTCTGGGACTCCCCACTTATCTATTTTTAGAACATCAATTCTTATTAAAAGGTCATTTTTCATGAATTTTGGTCTTCCTTTCTTAGTTATCTCTCAATCCCCATGGCAAGATCATGACCTTATTTACTTTTTCCCCTCAAAAGTACTATCATGTATCCATTTTCACCCACTCACAGATTCTATAGCCCTTTATACATGGTTTTATTTAAAATTTAGTTGAATTTAGAGAGATTTTCTTGAGTATCTAATGTATTTCCCAGAAAAGTATTATTAGGTGCTTTGTGGGAAACAATAGGTATGGGGCTATCTTCAATTCAGTAAAAATTTAGTAAATGTTTGGTGACAGGTTGACTGCTTAGTCCTATTTCTTTCTAACTAGTTAAGAAGAGAGGAAATAGAATGAGATAAAAAGACTAAAGCTGAAATCTGAGGATCTACACTTTCTCACATCTGTGGTGATTTTACTCATCAAATTGGTTGCAAAAGAGATTGATGTCACCAGGGCCTTAAATGGGTCAACTGCCTTAAAGCAATCAATCAATTATCCAGCACTCTTTTGAATATAGGTAAATGTAGAGGTGACTATGACTTAATCATAAAAATTCCTCATAGTCAAGTGAATTGACCTACTTAGCATATTCTTGAAGATAGTTTCATGCCAAGTATACTTGACATTACACTGGTTAGAATCATACAATTTTGGGTCAAAAGAATGTCAATTTTTGTTTAACTGTCTTTCAAGAAAGATCAATTCTGGTATTTGTCCTTCCATTGTTTGAGACTGGATTCAAAGTTAATAGGTGATCTGGTATGCTAGATAAATAAAGATGAGTCATATTTACCTTTATACATCCTTATTAATAATATGGTTTTCAAAGACATTGCTGTGAAACTGCTTTCAGAGAAGCTTCTGAGTCACTGTTTAGAAAGTCAATGAATTAGCAGTAACCAAAGAATTTACCACAACTCCACCCTCTATCCTTGCCTATGCAATTTGTTTCTATTGCTATCTGAAATTCAGATGAACTTGGAGTATGATATAGATTAAGAAAGCCAGGAGGACTTAAATGTCAAAAGAAGTAGGTTCCAGTCCTGACTCAGCCACTTATTAACCCTGTTACTCTGGGGAGATCATTTAACCCTTTTGTGTCTTATTTCTTCACCTCTAAACTGGGGGAAATGTAGGGCACTTGCTTACACACACACACACACACACACACACACACACACTTATAGTCACTCTGGATGAACACAAAAGCCCAGAGTTACCTCAGAGGTCATCCCTTCCCTTGCAAATAATTTCTGAATAAACGTACTCATTACAACAATGTCCCTTAGAAGTCACCATCCAATTTATGTTTGGAAAGAACTAATTTCAAACCAACAAGCATTTATTTTCTACCATATATGAGTCACTATGCTAACCTGCTGCCTCCAGAGACTGCCCATCCTACTTCTAGGTAGCTCTCATCATAAGAATGGCTTAACTTAAACTGAGCCTAACTATGCCTCTCTATAATTTCTGTACATTTATTTCCAATCCAGCCACAATAATATGTTTGAGCAAGATAGTACTTTTCAGGGAGAGTGACTCAGATGAGGTCAGAAGAATGGGTTTCTGGAGTTCACAGGGGCAAGATCTTTATGAACTGCACCTAGTCTTTTAAAGAGCAGAATAGGATTTAGCTGTACTTTTATAAGAATAGCTTACATTATGATAGATAAAAGCTGAAGTTATAAAAAAGGTTACAGAGAAACCAGCAAGATGAATATAATTTTGGTGGATTTTTTTTCTTAATAAAACCTCTGATAAAATCATAAGTAATGGAAAAAAATATGTAGCAAACCCAGGCTACCATTTCTTCTCTTTTCCCTCTCAGCCAGTTATTAGAGGAGGATTCAGCACTACCATTTCTTCTGTCTTCTCCCTTTGCAATGGAGAGGGAAGTCAAGGAACTTCTTGGTTGTTAGCTCTCTGTATTTATCTTATAACCAGTCACATAACTCATTGCATCTAAGTAATCTAATTGCATTCTTCTAAGAATAGATGAGGCTTCTTTAAAGTTCATTCCAATGGAATTAAACAATTTGTTGAGCAGTATATTTTGAATTTATAAACTCTCTTTGAGGATGGACTTTTGCTTTTGAGTTGAACTCAAGCTCTACTAATCATTTCTCATGATTTACTAAATGGTAAATGCCTCTATCTTTTGAAAGACTTGTACCTTACTTTTTGTATGTGTCCTAGGCTTTGACCCAGAGCCTCTCAAAACGGATACCCTTAGGAACCAGTGTGATTTGAAGTCTTCCAGCAGTGTCACAAAGTTACAAATTTTATGTTACTCTAAATAGAAGAAGATTTGTAAATAACTTTATTTCCTAGAATTTTTGCTTAACATGCATATGTAATATAATAAATATAGCATTCAAAATGAACAATGTCTTTTATATAGAGACACTAATCTCAAAATATGTCATGAATTTGAAAAGAACTCCATAAGAACAATTATTAAAAAAAATGCACATCTGAGTCTCTGAGCTTCCCCACAATGATGCCAACTTCAATATTCAGTGTGCCACAGTTCCCAGTAAAGAAGGTTGTTTTGTGCAGGGGTGTGGAGGAGACTGAGTTAGTAAGTTTCAGAAATGGGACTTTCACCTATGTCTCCCTGGATTCCACACTGTCTTTCTAGACATATATAGTTCTGTCTCAATAAGCTACCTGTGTACATACCTATCACAAATATCAGCTGAGTATTAGAAGATGTACCTTCCCTGATTATAAAGGGGAAAATATTAACCTTTTCATAGGTGAAATTGATTATTAATTATTAATGATTAATTAATAAAATTAATTAAAAATCATTAATAAGTTCCCAGGGAGAGTCACTGAGGCAGGCAGTGAATTCAAGTGCCTACCATGAAGCATTCCATCACTGTAAGATTTGTACTCTTCTGCCACAAGATAGACATCTTCTAGTAGCCAAACTTTCCTTTACACAAAACAGAAAAGGGAATAAAATAAATGAAAAAGCAGCAAGTATACAAAATATAATATTCCCTTTTGTCTTTCAGAGAGGGTAAAATGTGTACAACATACACATTTCATACACACACAATACACATACATACACAGAAAATGTCTTATTTTATCATATCCTTATTAAACAGGCATTAGGGATGGAATTGGAGACACACAGGAAAATTTGCAATTATTTACAGATGAATTTTATTGATGCTGGAAAAAAACACTAAATAATTCCAGCAGCCATTTTAGAGATAGGTAATATGGAGGGGAAAGATAAGGATTTTGTTTGTTTGTTTACTATCCTTGGGATTTCATCAGTTTAGGAAGCTCTAGGCCAATCAATCAATAAGTAAACATTTATGAAGCTCCTACTATGTGTCAGTATCTCTGCTAAGAAATATGAAATAGGTGACATTTGCTCTACATATTCAACTTAATACCTGCTTTGCAAATGAGAGTGTTGGAGTGTTGCCTTGGGGCACTGAGTGGCTTGTCTAGCAACCCACAGTTAGAACATGGCAGAGGTGGCTTAGGACCCAGAATTTTCTGATTTCAAGGCCAGACCTCTATGCTATACACCGTGATGGCTCTCTTAATTAGAATAAAGGATGTTCTTATAAAGATCATTGTCTGATGACTTTGCTCCCATTTTATGTTTAAACAACAAGTTTATTAATGTTATTTTATGTAGCTTTCCATCATAATTTCTCCATATAGGAAAGCACATTTAGTAAACATAGTTCTTTGCTCAAGAATGAATAAATATTTGATTTTTTAAAATTGTAATTTCACATAAATTAAAGTGTATGTTAAGATAGACATTAGTGTGTCGGAGCCCAGTCAGAGGAAGGTGTCCAACGTTATAATGGGCTCATATCCATGCATTCTGAAGAATAATCAAAGGAACTTGAGATAGGATGAAGATGAAAATACTTGGGTGCATGTTGTCAGGGTTTGAGAGGGGCAGAGAGGAGTTTAGAGAAAGCAATAGCAAATAGATGATTATTTAGTACAGCAGAAAGGACTTTATTTGTAGGACTAAAGAGGCATCAAAAATACGTCTCATATTGAGAAGTAATGGAGTGATTTTCTTTTGTCTTATTACATCAAATCATTCACCAAGTGGTCATCTCTACTTCCATACACCTTTTCAATTCTGTCCTCTCCAATCACATAGTTACCACTTTAGTTCAGGCCCTCATCACTTCTCACATAGACTTTCAAAATATCTTTTTAATTATAGTCTCTTCTCCCAAACTCTCCCTTTCCAATCCTTCACAAAATTACCAAAATAATCTTACTGAGGCAGAGAGAAAAAAACAAAACATGCTATTAGCTTGCTCAAAATACTTCCGTGCGTACTTATTGTTTATTACGATACAATATAAATTATTTGGCCAGGGGTTCAAGGTCCTCCATAATTATGAGACAACCTACATGTCCAGTTTTATTTCACATTGTTTCATTTGATACACTCCATGTTCCAGCTGAATTGGTTCACTGACTTTGACATCTCATCTTCTCTGCCTTTGTGTATTTGTGCAAGCCATGTCTCCTACCCTCCCCTTACCTCCCACCTAGAATGTTTGGAAAGGAACACAATGTGAGCTTTTGCTTTATTATCTTTTGAATGCTATTTCATGAACACAGTCTTCTAAGATTCAAAATGACATGTGACCCTGAAAGCAATGGGGGAAAAATAAGGCTCCTGAAAATTGTACAATGTTAACTTGTACACAAGAAGTGCAATGAGGTAAAAACTAGAGAAAAGGAGGATAAGAAAAGGAAAATGGGATCATCTAACAAGAATAAAAGATAACAAAGAGAAAACCCAAGGCATTCAATCAAGTACATTCTATGATAGGAAACAAAACAAAGCAAAAAATAAAAAATTACACAAGTTAGGGAAGTATTAATGAATTTAATATTTCCTTAGAAGAATTCATATATATCACCTATCTATTGATTTATTAAATAATTAAAATTGAGTGTTGTTTAAAAAATAATTAAAGTTGAAAGTTATACCTCATTACAAACTCCTTCCATATCTTAATCAAGTTTCTTATTGGTGTGAGAGGTGACCCAGATTACCCATAGCTGTCTTAGGAGATAGCAATCTTGGCAGATACTACTAGTTTGAGAAGGCTTTAAGTTAAGTTTTAAAATATAATTACTCAATAAAAGTCTGCTTATTTGTGAAGAAAAATTGGGGAAAATAGAAAAAAGTTTGGTAGAAATAATATTTAAATCAACATCTCATCATATTTCACAACAAGTTCAAAATAGAAATATGACATGAATATTAATAATCATACTATTAAAATTAGATGAAAATAAATTTTTATAGCTTTCATAGCAGGGTATAAGGGTCAAATTCTTAATCAAACAAGAAGTAAGTACAATTATAAAAGAAAAATAGATCATTTTGCTAACACAATTGAAAAAACTTATATTAACAAAATGAATATTTCTAATATAAGAAGGGGAAATATATGTATCAAATATTTGTCATCAAATTTCTCATTTAGACACAAACACATGAAGCTAAAGGAAGTATTAAAATAGAAGCCATCTCTCTAAGTAGACAAATGACATGAAGCAACCTATTAGCAACCTATGAAAGAACTCCCCAAACATTAATCATGAGAGAAATGCAAATCAATACAACTTTGAGAAGATTCGATTAAAACGTTTCAAGTTGATAAAGAGGACAACAGATCTGAATCATAAAACATGAGAGAGGTTGTAGAAATAGGGGCAAACTAATAGATTATTGGTCAAACTGTGAATTGGGATAACCCTGAAAAGTAATTTGAAATTTGCAAGTGGCTAAAATGTCAATATCTTTTTTGACACAAATTTCATGATGAAATATACCATTTAAAAGAATAGACAGAGAAAGAAATGCAGTCAGATAGCGAGAGAGAGAGAGAGACAGACAGAGAGACAGAGAGACAGAGAGACAGAGACAGAGACAAAGAGAGAGACAGACAGACAGACAGACAGACAGACAGACAGACATTTGTATAGGTAGATATGAATAATGATAGGAGAAAGAGAGAGAGAACAAGGGAAAATAGGAGAGATACCTCTTCCTTTTCCTTTGTGGTGAGAAGAGACAGGGAGGGCATGTTTACAGGTATGGAATTGTGGATATAATGTCAGACTTGTTCATTGTTTTGAAAGGTTTTATTCTGAATTATTTTCTTCTCAAACAAACAAACAAACAAACAAAAAAACCCTTTCTTCTAAGAAAAGTCTTTCCAAGAAGGGAAGAGGGTTATATAGGGATGGAGTGGGGTATGTATATGTATGTAATGTATGCATGTATATAAAATCTAAGAATGACTTTTACTTAGTTTGGAGATCACTGCCAGTTTTAAGAAAAGAAAAGTATGTTTCTCCGTTTTAGTTAGAAAGATTATCAACTAAGACATAGAGTAGCTGTAATTCATGTCAAGAAAGAGAGGACTCCTATTGATAAAGTGATGGATCTTTGTGTTTCTGATGAAAGCAAGTTGAATGTTGAATTTCTTTAAAGTATAAATATTAAAGACTTAGCCATTGGGGAATAGAAACTAGTTTGAGGGATAATGTTAACAACAGCTACTGTTTCTCTTAAAGTAAAAGGAAATACTATTACAGGATAACTACATGTGAGGTAGTTTGATTTGATAGATAGATTGTTGGGTGCCTGGAGTCAGGAAGATTTGATATCAAATCTGAGATTAGACATTTAATAACTGCACGATCCTGGAAAAGTCATTTACCCTCTGTTTTACTTAATTTCTTCATGTGTAAAAAGGAGATAATGGTATCACCTACCTCTCAGGGATTTTTTCAGGATGAAAAATATAATATGAGATAGTGTTTATAAATATCTTAACCCAGTACCTGGCACATAGTGGAACTCAACATATTTTTTTCTTTGCTTCTTGTTTCATCCTCACAAGAGATAAAATAAGTTCAGAAATTATCTAATTCAAATTAAACTAAACAGGAATCCCTAACAAAAGACAATGACTACAATAAGAATAATATATCACAAGTATAGTGCTTTCATATTTGCAAAGTTCATTATATATATTATCTAAATTAATCTTCACGACAATTCTGTGATGAAAATGCTATTGTTATCCCCATTTTACAAATAAGGGAAATAAGGGTAAACTTGAATAATGACATACAAAAGATGAAGCAGCTAGTAACTCTCTGAAGTAAAATTAAAACTCAGGTCTTTCACAATACATGTCTGTATTCTGTCAATTGTGTAATAATCTCTCCATTATTGATGGAATTTTCTGTCTCCACCTAATGTTCTCCAGTTACATCTGTTCTGTTTTTTTCTGATTTTTTTTTAGTTCACCTAATCTTCATTTCAGACAGGACCTTGTGGTAATTGTAATATTGTAGAAAGGGTCTTTTTTTGTTCAAGAGCAAAACCACAACAAGAGAAATTCATTTTTGCCAGCTATAGACTGGCTAACTTGACAGCAAAAGAAAGTAATAAATGTTGGAGGGGATGTGGCAAAATTGGAATATTACTGAATTGCTGGTGGAGTTGTGAATTGATCCAACCGTTCTGGAAGGCAATTTGGAACTATGTCCAAAGAGCGATAAAAGACTGTCTGCCCTTTGATCCAGCCATAGCACTACTGGCTGGATCAAAGAGATAATAAGGAAAAAGACTTGTACAAGAATATTCATAGCCACTCTGTTTGTGGTGACAAAAAATTGGAAAATGAGGGAGTGTCCATTAATTAGTGAATGGCTGAACAAATTGTGGTATATGCTGGTGATAGAATACTATTTTGCTCAAAGGAATAATAAAATGGAGGAATTCCATGTGAAATGGAATGACATTTAGGAATTGATGCAGAGTGAAAAGAGCAGAACCAAGAGAACATTGCACACAGAGATGGATACACTGTGGTACAATCAAATGCAATGGACTTCTCCATTAGTGGCAATGCAATGATCCTGAACAACCTGGAAGGATTTATGAGAAAGAACACTATCCACATCCAGAGGAAAAATTGTGGGAGTAGAAACACTGAAGAAAAACAACTGTTTGATCACATGGGTCAAGGGGGATATAACTGGGGGAATAGATTCTAAAACATCATCCTAGTGCAAATATTAATACTATGAAACTAGGTCTTTACCAATGACACATGTTAAACCAAGTGGAATTGTATGTCAGATATGGAAGGGGTTGCAGGTAGGGGAGGGAAAGAATATGAGTCTTATAACCATGGAAAAATATTCTAAATCATCTAATTAAATAAATTTTAAAAAAAATTGCCAGCTGTCTGTTAGCCTGTACTTGTCATCATATATGATTTCTCCATAACTTTTATGAACTTGACTGTTCTTGCTATAGGAAAGAAAGGTATCATGTTACTCTCATTGTCAGAAAAAAAACTTTTTAGCTAAGAATTTTATGATATAGTTGACTCCATAGATTCCCTTATTACTTAAGTTTTTGCTAAACTGAACAGACTCCTCAAGAGTATTAGAGCCTTCTGACAACCAAAATGGCAAAATAAAGAATATTTCAACCCACCTCCAAACAACCACAAAAGAAAAAAATTCTCCTCAAAACATTTTGGAGTGACATAGTCAAAAGAAGAAATAGTGGAGTAGAATTTCAGCCAAAGAAAATTCAGAGAGACAGCAGGAGGTATCTACCTTACTGGGGTAACTAGTGAGAGCAATAGCATCAAAGGAGAAGAGTATCTTGGTATAAGCACATACTGAGGAGCTTGAGGATTATACTGGTACAAGCATACCCAGGGCAACCTTCAGAGAAAGGAACAATCCTGGCATTTACAACACCCAGCTAAATCCACTGTGTGGGGCACTTGCGGGAACCCAGGAACAATAATCCTTCTACCTCCAAAACTGGAGTTGAATCTTAAAATATATGCAAGATCATGAAAAATCCCCACCCCAACAAGTATTAAAAGACAAAGAAGAAGCCTGTCCCTGGAAAGCTATTTCAGTAAAAGGTGTAACAATTAAATTGGTTTCTAGTAATAGAAATATTATATTTTATGAGGTTTATTAAAGATTATTAGAAAATCAAGGATACAAAATAATAAACCACGTACCTAGTCTGATTAGCCCATTCATAGCCTACTCACTACATCTTGCAAATGTCATAGTGGAGGGAGAGAGAGGGCCGTGTGTGAGCATAGAAGAGGAAGAGGAGCTCTAGGGAAGCAGAGAATCCATTAAATACTAAATTATGATCTCTCCCAGGTGGAGACTCGGGTGAGATTATAGGGAATTCTGGGAAGTACCAAGGACTTCTGGGGATTGAAGTCCAGGGTTCAAATCTCCATTTTACAAAGGGAAGACCAAAAAAGCTCAGAAAAGGACAGCAAGACCCCAAAGGAAATGTGTGAACTCTCAAAGGAAAATATGAGGGTATGTAAGGATCAAAATGAACTACTGAAAAAGCTTCAAAAGAGGATTAAAATAAGATTTAGAAGAAAAATAGAAAATAAAATTAAATGATAGAAAACATCAACAGCTTTTAGCAAAAACTTGCTGAAGAAAAAAGATAATTAAAATAGTAAATACAAAAGCATGAATAGGAAAATAACTCTCCAAAATTGGAAATTTATAGCCTCAAAGAAAAAAAATGACTCACTAAAATTATAATTGGACAAGTGGAAACTAATGACTGCTCAAGAAATAATAAAACAAATTAAGTAGAAAGAAAAAAATCTATATTATATATATATGTATATATGAAAATCTGAATTATGTCACTGGAAAAACAATTGACTTAGAAAGTAGATCCAGGATAGATAATTTAAGATTCACTGTACTTCCTGAAAGCCATAATAATAAGAAAAAAAATAGCCTAGACATCATAATGCATGAAATTTTCAGGGATAACTGCCCTGATATTCTCAAAGAATGGAAAATGGAAACTGAAAGAATGCACCAATCACCACCTGAAAGTAATACAAAATTTAATAATCAAAGGACTATTATAGTCAAATTCTAGAACTCCAGGCCAAGTGGAAAATACTGTGAAATTATGAGCATCATGGAAATTTAAAAAATATATATATATTCATATTGAGGAGCCATATTAAGGATTACACAGGACTGCACAGCTTCTAGAATATGTATTTTGCAAAGCAAGGTATCTACAACTACAACCAAGAATTATCTACCCAGAAACTGAACACAAAAATCTAGGGAAAGAAATAAACATTTAGTGAAATAGAGGACTTCCAGGAATTCCTGATGTACCAACTGGAGGGGAAAAGGAAATTCAATGATGAAATGAAACAACCAAGGCAAGCATAAAAAATACAAAAAAAGAAGGAAAAAAAAACCTCAGAGGACTCAATGCCATTAAACAGATAACATTTCTACATGAGAAAGCATTAACTAGAATACTTAAACTATATACTATGAGAGATACTCAAAATACTGAAGTAATCAAAGGAAAATGTTAAATTGATTGAATACATAGGGTGATAACTAGAATACTTAAGATATTTATGATTCTATGCATTTAGGTAAATCATTTACACTCAGTTTCCCACTCTATAAAATGAAAATAATATTCATACTCTTACCTCAGTGGATTGTTGTAAAAGAAGAGTTTTATAACCCATAAAATATCATAGAAATGAATCATTATCATTATTATTATTAATAATTGTAAGTATTGTTGCTATATATAACTTGTCTATAAATGTCTAATTCTTGGATGGAATATCATTATTCAAAGTAATAAGGTGAAAGTCTCAAAGAAAGTCAGTGTTAGAAGATATTTGAAATATTACTAAATGTTTTATTATTAAATATGATTTTATCTAATAATTTGAATTTAAAGACAAAGGAATTGATGACTGTGTAAAGTATTGTCCCCATTTTTTTGTTTTTTTGTGGGTGTGTTTTTTGTGACTTTGGATACAACCTCCCCTCACCCCAACCAAAATTTGAGATTTGTTAAATGTTCCAACATTATCTTAAGGTCTTGACAAAGCTGGAAGAGTAATACACATTTCTGTCTTTTAAATTCATCCTCTAAATTCAGTTCAATTCAATGAGAATTTATCTAGTGCATTTTCATACCTAGCATGAATACTGGATATACTTTGCAATTACTGAACACTACCTTACTACCTTAGTTCCTTAGAATTCATTAAATTTGATTCCTTTAGAAAAAAGTCACAACACCATGATTTGTTTGGTCATATGTGGAGAAAAAGTTTGTCTCTTCCTTTCCATCTTGCTCTTTATCTTATTTCAAATTATCTACCTAATAAAGGCAGAATTTTTCTGCATTTTACTCTAAAAGCCTTAGATATATTATTTGATTTTATGAAAAGTAAATCAACTAACTTCTTATATATATGTATACATATATATAAGTTATATATAACTTAAATACCTAATTTTTATTAAGTACTTGGATAGCTAGATGGTATAGTACAGTGATATTAAACCTTTTAAAAACCATGTACAGTGACCCACCCCCAGACCTCATGCCATGTTGTAGCCAGCCCGCCCTTATCCCACAAAGTGGAGGGAGGAAGCACTCCCACTGGGCTCCTGGGCAGAGAGGTGAGTGAAGTGAAGAATGTTCTTAGGCATGCAGAGAGGGGGAGGGGAGTGGTCCCAGCACTCTGCTCTGCCACCTGTGAGTCTTCCACCTTACCCTAGACAGGGGAGGGAGAAGGTGCTCCCATTAGGTTGTTGTACAGAGGGGAAGGTGATGTGAAAATTGTTGTCAGGCATAGTAGAGAGGGGCAAGGGAGCAGCTTCCCCCCAAGTCTATGATTTTCTAGTAATGAACTCTGGTGGGGGGGGGTAGCCATGTGCCTAATGAGAACACTCTGTATGCCATCTTTGGCACCTGCACCATAAGCTCACCACCACTGGTATAGTGGATAATACTGAACCTGAAATAAGAAAGACCTGAATTTAAATTCAGCCACAGACACCTACTACTTTTGTAATTCTGGACAATTAATTTTACCTCTTCCTGTCTTAGTTTCTTCATCTATGAAAATGAGGATAATAATTCTACCAAACTTCCAAGTTTGTGTGCAGATTAAATGAGATAATATTTTAAGAACTTTGTAAAACTTAAAGCATTATATAAATATTAGTTATTAACTATTATAATAGAAAGATTTGTAAAGAAATTCTTACAGTCTCCCCTAAAATCATAACTTAACAATGAGAAAAGAAATAAAAACAAATGCTTCTATGTGAATTAGAATTTAAATTAAAAAATTAGAAGTTTTCATGGAGAAAGTAACATTTGACTGCCATAAAGTCATGGTCTGGGACATAGCAAAGTTATAAGATATGGACTACCCGTTAGTTGGATTTGGAGCTGATTGAGGAATCAAACCCCAAAGGAAATTGTCAATGCTTGGTAGTAAGTTGAAGACCTCTAGTGGGGTGTCTGAGGGAATCTATGCTTGGTACTGTTTAATTTCCATATGATACAAAGTTAGCAATATAGCTAGCTAATACATTCAATGGCTAAAATAAAATTCAAAATAATCTCAGAAGTTTGGAAAAGTGGACCTATACAAATATGAGAGCATATAATAGATATGAATGTCAAATTTTACATTTGGATCCAAAGAAATCAACTTCCCATTTGTAAAGTGGGGTAAATATAGAAATTATATAATTTCTGAGGATGACAAACTAAATTTGAGACAAGAAAAAACTATCTGGTGTCTCTATTAGGACACATATACTACAAAGAATGAGAGTGGTCATATTACTGTTAAACTTCCAATTTTGAGCAGTTTTTATTCTGACTTCCTTATTTTAGGAAGGACTTTTAATAAGTGTCCCAAAATATGGTGAGTAGTATAGTGAAAGTCCTTAAGATTATATCATATAAGAATCAGATGAATTTGAAAAAAAAAATTGATGATTATATTTCCATTTTTTTTGTAATCCTATGCATTGTTTTTCTTTTATGAATTTAAAAACATTATTTTAAGAAAAAGTCCATAAGCTTCACCATACTGACAAAGGGACCTAGGTAAGAATCTTGGCTCTAGAAAGAAACCCCTGCCTTCCTGGTATCTGAGCCTGACCTTTTCCTGGAGCCCTTAAGGCCAGGAATGTCCAATTTCCTAGCCCACTGACACCCCCTTTCTTGTTACATGAGAATGAGGAAACCAGTCCAAACCACCAGAGCATGACCATGTCACCTGGACTTCTTCAAGCATCCTTGAGCTAACTGCCTTCATGTACAGAGTGAAGATGAATTTATAAACCTCAGCCATGGAGAAACTTCTCATAAAACTATTGTGGGATCTTTATTCTTGACAGAGAATGAAGATGACCATACCTACAATTCTCTGCTGACATTCTTTGCTCACATCTCTTCTCTAGTGTTCCTCCATCAGCTCCATCAGTAAAGGGTAACTCTCAGGCCCACTCTTTTTTTTTTTTTAATTTAGAATATTTTTCCATGGCTACATGATTCATGAGTCTCACCTCCCTTACCTCCCCCCTCCTGGAGCTGACAAACAATTCCATTGAGTTATACATGTGTCATTGCTCAAAGCCTATTTCCACATTATTCATATTTGCTGTAGAGCGATCTTTTAACATCAAAATCCGAATCATATACCCATTAAACTATGTGATCGATCATGTTTTTCTTCTGCATGTCAGACTCACTCTTAGGAGTTATTGTTGACTGCTGAGTTTATAACCCAAAGAGATCATAAGGATAAAGACTTGTGCAAAAATATTCATAGCCAGATTCTTCGTGGTGGCAAAAAAATGGAAAATGAGGGGATGCCCTTCAATTAGGGAATGGCTGAACAAATTGTGGTATATGTAGGTGATGGAATACTATTGTGCTCAAAGGAATAATAAATGGAGGAATTCCACGTGAACTGGAACAACCTCCAGGAATTGATGGAGACCAACAGGAGCAGAACCAGAAAAACATTGTACACAGAGACTGATACACTGTGGCACAATCAAATGTAATGGACTTCTTTACTAGCAGCAATGCAATGATCCAGGACAATTCTGAGGGATTTACGAGAAAGAACACCATCCACATCCAGAGAAAGAACTGTGGGAACAGAAACACAGAAGAAAAACAACTGATTGATCACGTAGTTCGATGGGGATATTATTGGGGATGTAGACTCTAAATGATCACCCTAGTGCAAATATCAATAATATGGAAATAGGTTTTGATCAATGACACATGTAAAACCCAGTGGAATTATGTGTTGTCTATGGGAGGGGTGTAGGGAGAGGAGGGAATGAACATTAATCATGTAACCATGTTAAAATATTCTAAATTAATTAATTAAATAAATAAAAAAAGAGTTTGGACCCTAGTTTCAAATGCAATGGCTGCCCTTTTCGATATGAAAGGTACTTCCCTATTACACTACCCTTTGTCTTGTTGGCTTTGATTCATTCTGTGTGTTTCCATGGGTGATAATGGTGTATCTCCTGAAAATATGCCAAATAAAATCTCCTGTTGCTTTACACATATACTGTCTCATCTGGAACTTCTTTGAACCTCCCTTTGTCATAGCAAGAGAAGCCTAATAAGTACAAAGTCCTATAGGATCAGATGTTGCAGAAATAATGTTCAGTTGTGAAGACCTTGAAAATCTTATTGGAGAAAGTAACATTTGTTTAGGGTCTTGAAAAGATGGGTAAGATATGAAAACTGCGAAACTGGGGAAAGAAATTTCAGCCACAGGAAATGAATCATTTTCTCTTGACTTTAAACAGCCTCAATAAAAAGAAAAGGAAATGAAGGAAATGAGCCAAAACTCAGCTATATGACCACATGTGAGTTTCATCATTGATGGATTTGTTGGATCACTGATCATGCCAACTACCTGAGTTTTTCTGTTAAAACCCCACTGTTTATAATTTTATTTGTTCAATAATTATGAGAGCAGTTTCATTATTGTAGCAGACATAGCCTTATTGCTTATTACTGATAATACAAATATTTTTTCAGAAGTGCTACAGGCTTAAATTTGGTCCAAGACCTTGCATTTGTTTCCAACTTTAGTCAGATTATTATTGTAACTGAAGTGGATTTTTAAGGGCTCTCAATGATACAAGTCACTATTATATCATTGCCCTTGATAGCTTTCCCTACTCATTCCTTTTATTATCAATTAATATTTATGAGTGTCTATTAAGGGCATGTCACAATATTCAATGCTAGTTTATGAAGTGACTTGCATAGAAGACACCATATGCGTGCGTGCACATGTATATATTACATCAAAGGTTAATTTGTGGGTTTATTTTATTCATATTTCATTAACTATTAGCTTAGTGGAAGGCACCTATGATGACCTAAGTCCTTACTAATCAGAGGGGTAGAATATTAGTATTCATTTATCACTTGGGCAGGTCACTTAGGTGGAATGATTTTCCTTCACCAGAATAGCCTATGACAGGTAATGAATGAATAAAAGACCTTCTTCCTAGGAAAGTCACAAAAACTCCAGAGTGATACTAACTGCCAATAAAAGCTGAATGTTATTTCTTAGGCAAACAAATATTATCAGTCTCATCCAGGCAATGCCCAGTAAATGTTTGATAAGTCATTAACTGTATCTAAGCCATAATTACTAAATGATCTCAACTAAGTATTCAATCCCCTCCATAGACTCATCAGCTCATAGAAGGACCTCAAAGATCAGCTGTTCCAACTATTTCCTAATCTTTTAAATGAGAGGAGAAAGTTGTCTCTAAAATCCTGATACCCCGAAATCTATTATTATCATCATCATTATAATTATTATTATAGGTTCAATTTTCTTTTTTATTTCATCACTTTGCCTTTAGGGTATTTTCCTTATTTGGTTTTAGGTTTCTCACTCCTTACCAGTAATCACATAAAAAGTATCATTGCTTTTAGAAAGAACATGTCAATCCATTACCCTATGAATTAACCTGTCAGTCATGCCAGCAAATACAAGACCAAAATTCCCTTTTCTGATTGCCTTATGTATTGTTTTCCCCATCTAAATGTAAGTTCCTGTTTTGTAGCTCTAATACTCATGTAGCACAGAGACTATCTCAGTATTTATATTTATATTACCAGTGTTTAGCATAGTGTTAATTATCTAATACTTTTTTCACCAATTCATTCATAATTAGTGTCCTGATTAATCTAACCATGAAATAAAAAGTAATGCTTGTCTTGAGGAATCTTTGATTTCTATTAGAATAGGCACTTCTATGGATGAAGACTGTGATTTCTTCATGCCTGAAGAATTAGTCTTGTAGAGTCAACATGGCTCAACCATCCATCCCTTTATGGTCCACCTGAAGAGGAGCTTCTCTAAAGCTGCCTTCCTACCTTAATAGGCTCTCTCGGAGTTTCTGCCCTGCTCTTTTACAATGGAGAAGGAAGAAATGAAGGCCACCTATAGGACTTAAATCAGATAAGAAGCACAGTAACAATTTTCTACTAGAGGAACTTCACCAGACGGAAGTCACTATGACTGTAAATAACACTAGAGTAAAGTCTTCCAAGTTCCTCAGTCAAAAAGTCCCTTAGTAATATTACTACATTAAGGGTATGTGTGTAATGAAGGTGCTAGGGATGGGTTTATATACTCTAGGCAAATTAGTATACAATTTAGTTTGAATATCAGTTTCACTGTGGAATTTCTTAGGAAAAAAGGCTTTGCCAAGCACCCTGGAAAACAAGGGGGGAAAGGCTGATTCTGGAACAATTAAAGCCTGAAAAGTAACTTCTTAAAATAGAGGATTTGAGAGCAAAAAAATTGGCTTATCAGTTAATAAGTCACATATTATCATGAACCATTCAGAGAAGTAAATAGAGGGTGCACAGCCAGACTAATCATGATAAGAGGTCAAATTAGTTAAGAAGTTGTGGGGAAACAGAGAGAGCCAAACCATAATTTCTCAAACTTCCTTGGGGATTTTACTTGATACTTAACAAGAAAGGGGAAAAAAAAAAGCTTCAGGACTTTCAGATTTTTTTAAAGGAACTTATAGAAAAGACATTTTATGGGGCTTTGATGAAATTATGTATGCCTTGTATAAATTTACACCACTGTATTGTTACTCACATGGCTTTGAAGTTCTTCCTGGAGATCTATTTCAAAACCTTCTTTTATTCTCTGGGGAAATTCCCCCCCACCCCCACCACCCACCCTCACCACCTTTGTACTTAAAAAGAAATGGGAACAGAGTGGATATAAATGACTTTACAAATTATAAACTTGACACAAATGGAGCCTTTATGTCTAAAATATTAATTAGTAAAATCCCCAAAGTATCCTCTTTCTTCAGACTTCATTTGCATTGGGTTTAAAGGAGGAGGAGACATTCTAATTGGAAAATATTGATTTCTGACATATACCTTCTCTGGCTTTGGTTGGGAATGTACTATAAACGATGACTTCAGTAGTTCAAAAATCTGTTCTTGGGTCTCTAGATAATTCCATCATTTCCACCAAGGGAAACAGATCTCTCTACAAGTTAAGAAAGTCTTTGGGAGTGTGTGTGTATATATATATATATATATATATATATATATATATATATATATATATATATATATATATATATATATATATATATATATATATATAAATTAATAAATTTATTTGTTTATTTATGTATTCCAAATATTGACTCCTTTGTAACAAACCTGGTGAAGAACCCTTCCAAATGTGTTGGATTTCCTATCAACAAATAAATTGTCTGTCTCATGTCTAAAGACTTTTTAGCTTGGTGGGACCACTCTGTAGTCATAATCTAGAATATAAGGTCATGTTCACATTGATGGGAAACATTGGAAGAGAATTTTAATAACAGAAGATGATTTCTTATCCTCATATAGACTCAGATTGATATTTGATGATGATGATGATGAGCACACCAGCATAGCTAGTAAGAAGTATAATGACTGTGGCTATGCCAAACTTTTGCCCTAGAATACGGCCTTTAATGATATATTCCAGCTCCAACAAATTAAAAGAAAAAGCGTATGAAATTAAATAAGCTCTATCCGGATGGGAAAGACTCTAGTGTCAGGAGATTGACATTCTAGTCCTACAATGATCCAAAACAACTGCAGCCAGGTTGCACAATGGATAGAATGCTGGTCCTGGAGTTAGGAATACCTGAGTTGAAATCTGGGCTTGGATACTTACCAGCTCTGTCACATAGGACAAGTCACTTAATATGTTCAACTCCATTTTTAAACTATAAAATAGAAATAATAATAGTATCTACTTCTCAGAGTTGTTACAAGGATTTAATAAGAAATTATTAGAAGTGCTCAGCTCTGAGAATAGGCAGTCTATGTTTCTTGAAGGCTAGACCAATAGTGCATCAGATCTGTATAGTTATACTAAGCTTAGAATTTGAGTCAATTGGTTGGGTTATACCTATTAACAAAGAATCATTTTAGCTAAGTCTTGAAAGAGACTCCTTATTTAAAGGTTAGCTACCTGGGGAAGAATTATTTTTTTTGGCAACACAAAAATTCATAATGACTTTCTGTTAAGGTGTCAAAGGGCAATAATACAAGATGTCCTAAAAGTCTTAGTGTACTTTTAAACTTTAATGCTTTAAAATTATTGTTCTTCTTTAGCAACTTTTTATTTTTGTCAATTATATATTATTACAAATTTCCACGTTTTTAGTTACATGATCTAGATTGTTTCCTTCCATCCTTTCTTCACCCTTCCCAAAGTTGGCAAGCAATTCAATATGAATTATATAAAACATATTTCCATATTGTTCATTTTTTGTATGTGAACAAACTTATAAAACCAAATCCCCCCAAAATATATCCAAATAAATAAGTGATAAATAATATGCTTTCACCTGTATTTTGACTCAACAGTTTTTTTTTCTCTGGAGATGGATAAATTATTGTTCTTCTTAAGTCATAAAGTCATGTTTGAATCTTCATGACTCCATGGACCATACTGTCTACAGGATTTGCTTAACAAAGATATTGGAGTCGTTCATCATTTCCTTTTCCAGAGGATTAAGGCAAACAGAGGTTAAGTGTCTTTCTCAGGGTCATACAGCTAGTAAGTTTTTAAGCCAAAATTTGAATTCAAATCATCCTGACTCTCCACTGAGCCATCTAATTGCCTCCTAGTTATTCAATTGTCATTAAAGCTTAAAGGTACAATAGGACTTTGGGACATCCTGGATATATCAGTGGAAAGAATACACATACCATTGGAATTAAAGGTCTTTGAACTGTTGAGAATTTCTAGAGTATATATAATCATTATATCTTAGCATTTTAACTGGATTATAAGCCCATGAAGGGCAACAATAATTTTCTCATGCACATAACAAGTATATGATAATTATTATGTATGAACAATATGCATAAAATAAGTCTGATTGTTCTAACTAAAACAACTTAAATGTTGAACCATATATATTCCAATAGATTGGAAAGTTGATAGAGACCTAAACTTAGAGTCAAGACCTAGGTTGAAATTTTGATTCAGGCAATTATCCAAATAGCTGTGTCAACACCCAAGTCACTTAACCTTTGTAAACATAATTTTCTTCATTCTTCAAATGTGAGAAATTCGTTTTCAATAGTTTCTAAGGTCCTTTCCAGAGATAAATCTATGGTTCTTGGAACTTGGATGAGACTTTGGAACTCATCTATGCAAGCCACACCTTTTAGAAAATTCTCGTCTTTTTTTTTTTTTGTACAAAAGCTTTTTAATTTGATGTAGTCAAAATTATTTATTTTACATTTTGTGATTCTTTCTATGTCTTGCTTGGTTTTAAAGTCTTTCCCCTCCCAAAGGTCTGACATGTATACTATTCTGTGTTTACCCAATTTACTTATGGTTTCCTTCTTTAAGTCTTTCACCCATTTTGAAATTATCTTGGTGTAGGATGTGAGGTGTTGATCAATTCCTAATCTCTCCCACACTGTCTTCCAATTTTCCCAGCAGTTTTTATCGAATAGTGGATTTTTGTCCCAAAACCTGGGATCTTTGGGTTTATCGTATACTGTCTTACTGAGGTTGCTTGCCCCCAGTCTATTCCACTGATCCTCCGTTCTGTCTCTTAGCCAGTACCAAATTGTTTTGATGACTGCTGCTTTGTAATATAGTTTGAGGTCTGGGACTGCAAGGACTCCCTCATTTGTGTTTTTTTTTTCATTATTTCCCTGGATATCCTTGATATTTTGTTATTCCAAATTAACTTTGTTATGGTTTTTTCTAAATCAGTAAAGAAATTTTTTGGGAGTTCCATGGGTATGGCACTAAATAGATAAATAAGTTTGGGTAGGATGGTCATTTTTATTATATTGGCTCGTCCTATCCATGAGCAGTTAATGTTTTTCCAATTGCTCAAGTCTAATTTTAGTTGTGTGGCGAGTGTTTTGTAGTTATGTTCATATAGTTCCTGTGTTTGTCTTGGGAGATAGATTCCTAGGTATTTTATTTTGTCTAAGGTGATTTTGAATGGGATTTCTCTTTCTAGTTTTTGCTGCTGAGCTGTGTTGGAGATATATAGAAAAGCTGATGACTTATATGGGTTTATTTTGTATCCTGCAACTTTGCTAAAGTTGTTGATTATTTCAATTAGCTTTTTGGTTGAATCTCTAGGATTCTTTAAGTAGACCATCATGTCATCTGCAAATAGTGATAACTTGGTATCCTCCTTGCCTACTTTGATGCCTTCAATTCCTTTATCTTCTCTAATTGCTACTGCTAGTGTTTCTAGTACAATGTCAAATAGTAGAGGTGATAATGGGCATCCTTGTTCCACTCCTGATCTTATTGGGAATGCATCTAGTTTGTCCCCATTGCAAATGATATTAGCTGATGGTTTTAGATATATACTGTTTATTATTTTTAGGAACAACCCTTCTATTCCTATGCTTTCTAGTGTTTTTAATAGGAATGGGTGTTGTATTTTATCAAAGGCTTTTTCTGCATCTATTGAGATAATCATGTGGTTCTTGTTGGTTTGCTTGTTGATGTGGTCAATTATGTGGATGGTTTTCCTAATATTGAACCAGCCCTGCATCCCTGGTATGAATCCTACTTGATCATGGTGAATGATCCTTCTGATCACTTGCTGGAGTCTTTTTGCTAGTATCCTATTTAAGATTTTTGCATCTATATTAATTAGGGAGATTGGTCTATAGTTTTCTTTCTCTGTTTTTGACCTGCCTGGTTTTGGAATACCATGTTTGTATCATAAAAGGAGTTTGGTAGAACTCCCTCTTTGCTTATTATGTCAAATAGTTTTTATAGTATTGGGATTAACTGTTCTCTGAATGTTTGATAGAATTCAGTGGTGAATCCATCAGGCCCTGGGGATTTTTTTCTTAGGAAGTTCTTTGATGGCTTGTTGGATTTCATTTTCTGATATGGGATTATTTAAAAATTCTATTTCTTCTTCTGTTAGTCTAGGCAGTTTGTATTTTTGTATATATTCATCCATATCACTTAAATTGGTGTATTTATTGCCATATAATTGGGCAAAGTAATTTTTAATGATTGCCTTAATTTCCTCTTCATCAGAGGTGATGTCCCCCTTTTCATCTTTGATGCTGTTAATTTGCTTTTCTTCCTTCCTTTTTTTAATTAGATTGACCAGTACTTTGTCTATTTTGTTTGTTTTTTCAAAGTACCAGCTTCTTGTCTTATTTATTAAATCAATAGTTCTATCACTTTCAATTTTATTAATTTCTCCCTTAATTTTTAGGATTCCTAATTTGGTTTTCTGCTGGGGTTTTTTAATTTGGTCACTTTCTACTTTTTTTATTTGAATTTCCAATTGATTGATCTCTGCTCTCCCTAGTTTGTTAATATATGCACTCAGGGATATGAATTTTCCTCTGATTACTGCTTTGACTGCATCCCAAAAGGTTTGAAAGGATGTCTCACCGTTGTCATTTTCCTTGATGAAATTATTAATTGTTTCTATGATTTCTTCTCTAACTAAACGATTTTGGAGTATCATATCGTTTAGTTTCCAATTAGTTTTTGATTTGGTTTTCCATGTACTATTACTGATCGTTATTTTTATTGCCTTGTGGTCTGAAAAGTCTGCATTTATTATTTCTGCTTTTCTGCATTTGTGTGCCATGTTTCTGTGACCTAATGTATGGTCAGTCTTTGTGAATGTGCCATGTGGTGCTGAGAAATTTCTCCATATGTCTATTAATTCTAATTTTTCTAAGATTTCATTCACTTCTTTTACCTCTTTCTTATTTATTTTTTGATTTGATTTATCTAAATTTGATAATGGTTGGTTCAAGTCTCCCACTAATATGGTTTTACAGTCTATTTCTTCCTTCAATTCTCCTAGTTTCTCCATTAGAAATTTGAGTGCTATATTATTTGGTGCATACATGTTGATTAGTGATATTTCCTCATTATCTAAAGTCCCTTTTAACAAAATATAATTACCTTCCCTATCCCTTTTTATCAGGTCTATTTTTGCTTTGGCTTTATCAGAAATCATGATTGCCACTCCTGCCTTCTTTCTGTCAGTTGAGGCCCAGAAGGTCTTACTCCATCCTTTAATTCTGACATTGTGGGTGTCAACCCACCTCATGTGTGTTTCTTGGAGACAACATATGGTAGGGCTTTGGATCCTAATCCATTCTTCTATTCATCTACGTTTTATGGGTGAGTTCATCCCATTCACGTTCAACGTTATGACTGTCACTTGTGGACTCCCTGGCATTTTGATATCCTTCCCTAATTCTAATCTTTCTTCTTCAGCTCTATCTTTTAGTCCAGTGATTTACTTTAAATCAGTCCCCCTTGTATTTCCCTTTCTACCCCCTCCCTTCTTATTCCCTCCCTTATTTTCCCCTGTAGTCTTTTTAAAATTTCCCCCTACCCTCTCCCTCCCTTGTACTGCTTCCCTCCCCACCAGTTTGTTTTTTACCCTTCTACTCCCCTATAGGGCGCAAATCTATTCTCTTCCCCAATGGATTGGATTGTTCTTCCCTCTTTGAGTCAGTTTCAAAGTGTGTAAGAGTTGAGTATTTCCTATCTCCAACCTCTTTACCCTTCCAGTGTATCGATGTTCTCCCCCCTCCCACCATGAGCTTCTTTGTGACATATAAATTTACCTTCATTTGTTTCTTTTCCCATTTCTTTTAGTCATAACCTCTTTCCTATTTTAGCTTTAGTCATGTATATATATATATACATACACATGTATATGTATTTATGTATGCATATATCTATATACCTATTTATGTCTTGTCCTTTCATCCTATACAGTTTGTCACTGTTCCCTCTGAGTGTAGTTCTTCTAGCTGCTCAGGTGATAGCAACAGTTTTTAAGAGTTGCCAATGACCTCTTTTCTTATAGGGATATATATCATTTTAACTTATTGAGTCTCTTAAAAAAAACTTGTTTTTTTGGTTGTTGTTGTTGTTGTTTTTCCCCTCTTTTTAAATTACCTTTTGATGATTCTCTTGAGTTCTGTGGTTGGACTTCAAATTTTCTGTTCAGGTCTGGTCTTTTATTTATGAATGCTTGGAAGTCTTCTGTTGTGTTAAATGACCATACTTTCCCCTGTAAGTATATAGTTAGTTTTGATGGGTATTTTGTTCTTGGCTGTAGGCCTAGTTCCCTTGCTTTCCGGAAAAACTTCCTGGATGGCTGGAGCAGATATGGAGGATCTCCAAAGCTCTGGCCAGGCTGCCAGGTCTATGCTCTTTCTAGGCTGCCATCTTGACTTCGCCTCTAGATTTCTGTTTTTTCAGAAGACCCTGCTCTCTAAGGGGGGAGATGTGTGGCCTCTCTGGGCTCTGAGGGCTCCTGATGGGATTAGGTTCAGCTGGTTATTTCAGAAGACCCTGCTCTCTAAGGGGGGAGGGATCTTGGCTTGCCTGGACTCTGACGGCTCCTCATGGGATTAGGTTCAGGTGGTGTGGGCTGAATGATCCCCGAGCCAAAAAAAAAGGAAGAAAAAAAAAGCAGCAACCTCCTCTTCCACAGTCTGTGTTGAATGCCCGGAAACTGGCCCGGGTTACTTTCAAGGTAAGCCCTTCGGAGCAACCCCTTTGCCAGCCCTGAGTTTTCTGTCCTTTCAGTAGCTCTGAGGGCTCCTGATGGGATTGGGTTCAGCTGGTGCCCTAAAGCTGGGACCTCCCTTGAGACTCAGATGGAAGGACCCAGCCAGGGGGCTACAGGCTTCCCCCTTCTCTCTATGTTTCCCTACCATCTGTGTTGGGCACCCCGGAGACTGGCTCAGGTTGCTTTCAAGGTGAGTCCTCAGAGCCCTGAGGTTCCTGCTCCTGCCTTGGGCTCAGCACTCTGGGTTGGGGGGGATGGGTCCTGGGACCTTCTTTCTGTCTACCCCTTAGATCCGAGTGATCTAGGGTTCTGGCTTTTGGGGTGTAGTGCCTTTTGATCCAGGTCCAGGAGGAGGTTTCCCCAGGTCTATGCTGTTGTTCAACTTGAATATCGGTGGCCTAGGAGCACTCTGTTTGCAATCGGTAAGGAAGGGTTTCCGAGGTCTGAACTTTCACTGCTTCTACTCCGCCATCTTGACCGGAGAAAATTCTCAAGTCTAAAGAGACCAAACATCATACATATGATCACATAGCTGTAAGGATGGAAATGAACTGAAATCTCAAGTCCTCTTCCTGCAGTTGCTTGTACCCAAAGAAATCCAGGAAAATTGCATATGGAAACAGGTGGAAATTGCTCTTAATTGACATTCTAGACTTAATCATTTGAGATAATCAAATAATTTAATATTTGAGTATAGTGCCCAGCACATAGAAATTGTTTAAGAAATATTCGTTATTTGACATAAAAAGCCACTAAGAGAATATATACACTTAGTGTAAATAGCAAAGATCTCTTTCACAATGAAAGCATCTCAATATATTTCTGGGAAAGTATCAGAAAGATGAATTCCCCTAAGTGTCTTGCCAGCTGATATCAGGAAGATTTCCTTGTTCACCATTTAAGAATAGCATGTTTATACCTGTAAAATAAAGAGACTATCCTCTGATAACTCCAAAGAGTTAAATTTTATTTTGTCTCAGCTAGGTACAAAATTCAAGCCAATGGAAATCTAGCCTAACCCAAATAAGTAAAGGCAATAAAAGGGCCCTTCATAGCCTTCATAACTCTACCCCAAGTGCTAATTTTATATGCCATTGTTGCTTAGTCTTACTTTCAACTGATAATATCTGATAATGATAGGGTAATAGGGATTTGTAAAATTCCATATTTGAAGAGAAAAAAACAAAATCAACGTCACAAGTTCAGGTTAGGGAGCTATACATGAAAAATATTTGGAAATTGGAAATTGACAGCTTAAAAAGGAATCATTATATATTGGAAAAAATTGGATTTGGACTCAGAAGACCAGGATTCAAATCCTAGCACAAATATGAATGTGACCTTAGAAAAGTCATTTAATCTTTCTAGGCCTCAGTTTCCTTATCTATAACAATGATAGAATCACATAGAATTGTTTTTTTTAAGATCATTTAAATCTAAATCTATGATCTTATAAACAGTGAATGTGACAGTGAAAACATTGAATGTGAATTCAGGCTAAGTTAGTAGAGAGTTTATCTAGAAAGAAAGAGGTGATGGCCCTTTGCTTTCTGACCTGATTAGACCAAATATGGAGGATTTTGTTGAATTATGAATGCTATATTTTGGGAAAGACACTGACAGACTAGAACTATCTATGAGGATAAGAGAACCATTGGACAATTGGTTATAGGAATGGGTATATTTAAAAGGAGAAATAAAAACTTTGGGGAGCTAATGGGGATAACTACCTTCAACTATTGTAAGGGTTGTCCATCCAAAGAAGGTTTAAAATATGTTTTCTTTGGGTTCCAGAGGGCACAGCTAAGAACATTTGGTGGAAGTTACAGAAGAGGAAGATATCAACAACATGAAGGAAAAACTTCCTAATAATTTGGGTTGCTGCAAGGAGGAAAGGGCTATCTCCAGAGGGAATCTATGAAAAGTGGAGTTTTGTATTCTGATGAAATCTAGATTAAAAACCAACTTTAAAGTTGTTTTACCAAAAAAATGAATTGTATTGCTGTTTATATATATAACATATTAGCTGGTTGGCCAATGAGATTCCCTCTAACTCTGAGATCTTACTACTCTGAAAGAAAAAGGCTATGCATTCCTGGGTGAAATGAGCATAGCAAATTTAATATATTTATGTGGCCTCATGTTTCAGTTTCTATGATTCATTTAAACAATAGTTAATTGATGAGCAGTTTCAAGATGAAATTAAACTATATGTGAGTCACTGAACAAAAATAATGTGATAAGTTCAATTAAAGTAGATTTCTTTTAATCAAAAGTATGACTAAAATATTTGCCAGCCTTCTTGCCACACTTTTAGCCTAACCCATTTAGCCAACAAATCTGTTCTAAACTCTTTATAATAACTGCTATCAGGGCTCATGAGTTTTCTTAGTAGATGGAGTTGAATTTTTCATAACTCATTAATTCACCACTTAAATTCAGCTTAATGAAAATCCATCCCTCCCCCTACATTTCTCTCTTTCTCTCCTCTTTTCCTCTTCCACCAGAATACGATGGGACTCTCCTACTTGATGTCAGTAGTTCTCCAACATTTCCAGACAACTGCCTCATTGTGTGTTGTGTGCTGTGTGCACTGACCATGGCTCATAATTCAACTTTTATGGGAAGGGATTGTCCTCAATCAACAACAAAAACAAGTATGACTTTTATAAATTTATATTTACTTTTAGATTACCCAAAACTCAGTAAATGCTTGTAAATGAAGATACTTTTCCATTACTCTACACAGAATGGAACTTATAAAGGAGGTAAGGATGACGTGCCACCAACTAGAACCACAAAGTTCTGTAGTAACCATAACTGTTTTTAAATAATCAACCAATGAGTGTTTATTAAAAAAATCTATCATATGATAAGTACTGTATTAGGCACTGAGGGGGGAAAAAGTGAAATCTTGAGGAGCTCACATTTCCTGATTGGGCGTTATGATGTCCATATGTGAATGTATTAAGAATATATGAAACATATTCACAAGATAGTTTTTTTGGAGGAGACAGTAGTTCAGATCAAGTTTATAGGTTATGAAAATTTATTAAGCACTTACATGAACCAGGAACAGTTAATTTTGAGCAATATAAATACAAGCAAATTGACAGTTTCTGCCTTTGAGGAGTTTACATTCTAATGGGGAAAGACAACCTGTAAAAGGGAGATATAAGTAATGTATATGGGGAGAAGAAAATACCTGCACAAAGGGCTTAATACCATCATCCAAAGACCTATATCAAGAAAGGTCTCTTGCCAAAAGAGATGCTAATTGAGTTTGAAAGGAAGCCTTCATTGAAGGAAGACTTCAATGATAAGAATTCCTAATAGAGTATGCTTTAATCTTGGACAGAATCTCAGTACCTGATATTATCATATAGGAAGTGAGAGATGTTGCAATAGATAGCCTGTATGAGCTGCCTGAAATGATGAAGGATGGAGGGACTTCCCAGTTTCTCAAATGGAAAACCAGGAAGAGAACTTAGAAGCTAATTATTAAACCTTGTATGGCTTGGGTGGAGCTTGAAGAAGATTTTAAAACCACCATGATAGAAAGAACAAAACTAACTTAGGTCATTGTGAAGATCTGCAAAATGGAGAAATATATATCTTATCATGCAGTGCCCAAGTGTCTCAGTAGCTGGTCTCAGGGCCAGGTTGTCCTCTAACTGGTACTATGAAAAGCAACTAGATAAAGAAAGCTACCTACTCATCATGTGTCCCTTCCTTTGTGCCTCATCATTCTCCCACCCAGAGAATTCTAATTCATTCCATCAATAAGGAAGAGCTTGTCTTGGCTGGGACATTTCATAAACTGGGTTCAGAAGTGACAAGAGAGAGCGAGGCAAAGAAACATAGGAAAGTAATGGGAAATCTCAGGGTATTTGCCTTTAATCTTTTATACTTCTTGAAGATGCAGTCCTCCAGGGTCATGGCACTGATCTATTTTGAGTTGCTAGACAGTCAATTTTGTGGTGCTAAGAAAACACAGGGCATCTGTCTCCTTTTCTTTGATGCCTTCTAAAAATAAGAAGAAAAGTTTTTTGACCTTGGGTCAAGAGTAGAGGGACAGCTTCAGAAGTCAGTAATCAGAAGGTCAATATTTGTGAAGTGAGTAACCCCCACTATACTTGCCCAAGTAATTAGGGTTATTAATATATTAAATATACATTACTTATGAAGTATATGTTAAATACATTAAATTAAAAAATTTTAAATACCCTATGTTTTGTTATTGTTCTATCATTTTGGTTGGGTACTAGTCCTCTTGACCCCATTTGGAATTTTCTATTTACTAGATACTAGAGTGGTTGTCATTCATTTTACAGATGAGGAAAGTGAGGCGCACAGGGTTTGCTGACCTGACAGGTTTACACAGCTAGAACATACTATCTGAAGCTATATAGAAACTTGGGTTTTTCTTATGTCAGATCCCACACTCAATCCACTGAGTCTCGTAGCTGCTACCCTATGATTACCACTATCAATAGGTGTAGACAAAGGGTAGTCTTTTGAATTTCTTAGAGTAGAAATCGTTGGTCAGGAAACTAGATACAGACATTGGCCATGGAAAATGGGTAAAAGTGATAATAATTGGCTCTTCATATTTCCTGGAAATTTTCTTCCATATGATTCAAAAAGTCACAAGATCTAATCAACAAAACTTGAACTGAATCCAAGGAAATATGGACCAGTGTGCAAAACTATTCCTCTAAGAACAAAAAGGTATTAGATAAGAATTCTAGTTGAGCCACTTGGAAATAAAAAAAAACGCAACAAAAAACAAAAAACAAAACTGAGGTATAAGAAGTTATTTGTCTTTCCGTAAGCTTGTTTTTTTCTGTTGACCCATAAAATGCTCTATCCAATCTTTTTCAAAATGTACATTTCAAAATGTACAAAATAACATTTAACCTAAAAATGGAGTAACGTGAAAAATATCTGTATCATAGATCATATCAAAGGAAAGAAACCATATATTCCATTTTAAGTAAAGAAACCATATATTCCTTTTTAAGGAAAGAACCAATAGATTCCATTTTGTTGAATATTGACTCAGAATATCAGTACAATTTTATAAGTTAAAGAACAGCACATTTTATTTGAAACATAATGGATTTGGGATCAAGAATGACCTGGGCTATAAATCTCACTTCTAATTTTTTTATTGTTGTTATTTATTCATTATTAGCTGTGTCCTACTATTTGAGATTATCTTGGGAAAGCTCTGGACTAATTTGTCATTTATTTCTGTAGGTCATTTTACAAATGAGGAAACTGAGGTAAACAGGGTTAAGTAGCTTGCCATAGGTCATAAAGCTATTAAGTATCTGAGGGTGAATTTGAACTCAAGAGGATGAAGCTTCCCATCATCAGATCTGGCACACTATCCACTGTGCCACCTGACTGCTCTTTCTAACCCATATTGATTGTATAGCAAATGGGTTGACTTCAATGATAAGAATACTAAAAGGACTTCAGAGTATGCTTTAACCTTGGAAAGTAATAGCATCTACCTCTGAGGGTTGTTAAGTTATAGTGAGATGACAATAATTGTAATACTCATCACAGTGCTTGGAAAATAGCAGGTACTATAGAAAAACCCTTATTATTATTATTAATTACATGCATATATGCATACATATGTGCAAAGTATTCAAAAAGTCTTAATGAAGTTTTAAACTAGTATAGTGGTAGTCTCTCGGTGACTGAGAATGATGATTGTCTTTGTGCATTATCATCTACGGTGTACCCTCATGTGGCTTTGGAGTCCAAAGGCTGAGGCGCACAGTTTGTGGCACATGGGGCCTGGGACGCCAGTTGTTACAGGAGGTGCGGTTGTGGCCTGGTGTCGACGTTCATGCGCAGCGGCAAGACATCGACGTCGCTCATCTTCAAAGGTGGTGGCCGCATGGTGAATGTGGGTTCTCCAGCTGCTTCTGTCAGAGGCAGCGAGTTCTAGTTGCTTTGGTGTCATGCCAGCCCACTTCAAGTTGGACTTTAGCTGATCCTTGAATCTTTTCCTTGGTCGGCCTTGTTTCCTGAGTCCCGCTGACAGTTCACCATAGAATACCTGTCTTGGTATTCGCTGTGGGTCCATGCGGATGACGTGTCCAGACCATCGTGGCTGGGCTTTGAGGACCAGGACTTCGATGCTGGTGGAGTTGGCTCTGTCGAGGACTTCCTGGTTGGTGATTCGGTCCTGCCATCGGATCCTCATGATTGACCGGAGGGAGCATTGGTGGAATTGCTCCAGCTGTTTCATTTGCTTCCGGTACAGTGTCCATGTCTCACAACCGTACAGGAGCGAGCTGAGGACCACTGCGTTGTACACTTTGAGCTTCGTCGCAGTGCTTACACCTCTGTGTTGGAGGACTTTGCAGCGCAGCCGCCCGAGTGCCTGGCTGGCCTTTTGGATCCTGGCATTGATCTCGTGGTCTAGGGACCCGTCGTTGGCGATGATGCTGCCCAGGTACTTGAAAGTGTTGACGTTAGAAAGCTGCGTGCCGTCGATTGTAATGCACGGCTGGTTCGTTGGCCTCCCTGGTGCAGGTCGGAACAGCACCTCTGTTTTGCTGAGGCTGATAGTCAGGCCAAACAGTTTTGTTGCGGTGGAGAACCTGTCCACAATGGTTTGGAGATGATTTTCTTGGTGGGCCATGAGAGCACAGTCATCTGCGAAGAGAGCTTCCAGGATGAGTCTCTCTGTTGTCTTTGTTTTTGCAGTCAGGCGGCAAAGGTCGAATACTGAACCATCCAGTCGGTATTTGATGTAGACGCCCAGGTCTAGATCCATCACAGCATGTCGTAATACTTGGGTGAAAATAGTACCAGATATAGTATAGGAATAGTACCGGAGCGAAGACACAGCCTTGTTTCATGCCATTGGAGATGTTGAAGCGATCGGAAGTCTCTCCACCAGATAGGACTTCCCCTGTCATGTCAACATGAAAGAGCTGGATCAGTTTGACGAATTTTGCTGGGCAGCCAAGCTTGCTGAGGATCACCCACAATGCGTCCCTGTTCACTGTGTCGAATGCCTTTGTCAGGTCTATGAAGACAATGTAGAGACTCAGGTTCTGCTCAAGGCACTTTTCCTGCATTTGCCTCACCATGAAGACCATGTTGATGGTGCTGCGATCTGGTCAGAAGCCACATTGTGATTCAGGCAGGTTCTGCTCTGAAACAGATGATAGGAGTCTATTGAGTATAACATGGGCGAAGATCTTTCCAGCAGTGGAGAGTAGTGAGATGCCTCTGTAGTTGTCACAGGCTGCTCATGAGCCTTTGTTCTTGTATAGAGCTACGATGGAGGCATCTCTGAGTTCTGGGGGCATGTCTTCCTCTTCCCATATGCTGGTCAGCACTATGTGGAATGCCTGGAGTACCTTTCCCTTTAAGGCCTTGCACACCTCGGTTGGGCTTCTGTCTTTACCGGGTGCCTTGCCTGCACTCATTTGTTTAATGGCTTTTTGGACTTTCTCTATTGAAGGAAAGATGTCAAGTTGTTCAATGGTGTGGTTTTGGGGGATCTGGTCAAGGGCGCTTTGGTCGACTGAAGAGGGCCGGTTGAGAAGCTGACTGAAGTGTTCTTTCCACCTGTTGCTGATGCTTTTTTAATCTTTTATGAGAGTGTCACCATCAGAGGATAGCAAGGGAGTGACAGTGGGTTTTAATGGCCCTTAGACAGTCTTGAGGGCACTGAAAAATTGTTTGTAGTTTTTCATATCAGCAAAGCACTGGATTTCTTCTGCCATTTTTACCCACCATCGGTCTTGCATCTTCCTGATCTCACACTGCTAGGAGCAGAGTTTTGGTTATTTTGCCACTCCATAAAGGCTTTGTTCTTTTTGCTCAATAGGTCTTCAATAGCAGTGTTGTTCTCCTCGAACCAGTCCTGGTGGTTGCATTGTTTGGGGCCTAGGACTGCCTTTGATGTTTCCTTCACTGGGTCTCTGAACTGGTTCCATTTCTCGGTTGAGCTTCCAGTGAGTGGTCCCTTGGCAGACAGCTTGTTGTGCAGACAGGACTGGAATGTTTGCAAATAAGATGGATCTTTAAGATGACTCACAGTGTAAAATGCGCGAACTATCTGGGCGCGTTTTTGGATGGTGAGGCACAATGTGCATTTGAAGAGTCGCTCTAACCAATCAGTGGTCTGTCCAGCATTCAGCTCCTCTCATGGCTCTGGTGATCTTTATATCCTGGATGGCCAGCGTACAATGATATAGTCAATGAGATGCCACTGTTTTGATCATGGGTGCATCCACGTTGTTTTATATTTGTTCGCCATTCTGAACACAGTGTTCGTGATGCTGAGTTCAAACTCTGAGCATTTGCTGAGTAGCAGTAGGCCATTGTTGTTCATTTTGCCTACGCCGTGTTTGCCAAGCACTCCTTTCCATCTTTCATGGTCCTGGCCAATGCGGGCGTTGAAGTCTCCCAGTAGTATCAGCTTGTCATTTGTGAGCACTGAGTGCAGGACGGCACTCAGGTCAGAGTAGAACTGCTCAATGGTCTCCTCTGTGCTGGTCAGTGTTGGGGCATATGCGCTGATGATTGAGGCATACCGGTCTTTGCTGAGAGGTAAATGGATCTTCATGAGCCTCTCGCTGATGCCCACAGGCAAGTCTGGCAGCTGTTTGAGCAAACTGGTCTTGATGGCCAGGCCAACACCATCGATTCTGTCTTCATCTGAGGCTCTACCTTTCCAGAAGAAGGTGTATCCAGTGGTGGGTTCGCTGAGTGATCCCTCTTCTGGTAAGCGTGTTTCACTTAAGGATGTGATGTCGATGTTATATCGCGCCAGTCCTTTACTGATTAGAGCTGTTCTTCTCTCAGGTCTTGGGGTATTCTCTCTATCAAGTAATGTTCTGATGTTCCATGCTCCTATAAGTAAACACATATATACATATTTCCATATATGTACATAGACATTTATATATGCATATATGTGTATGTCTGTATTGTTCAATCTTTTCAGTCTTGTCCAACTTCATGACCCTATTTAGAATTTTTATGGCAAAGATTTTAGAATAGTTTGCCATTTATTTTTCTAGTTCATTTATACATGAGAAAACCATGGCAAACAGGATTAAGTCACTTGCCTAGTGTCACACAGGTAGTTAGTTTCTGACGCTAGATTTGAACCCAAAAGAAGGAGTTTTCCTAACTCCAGACCCAGTATTCTAAAAATCCAGATGCACATATAAACACACAGAAACACACACACACTTACACAATTAAATATAAATCCCCAAATAATATGTATTAAATTAAATATTATCTATATTCAAGTTAAATATATACATATATAATATATAATATATTCATATATAACCCATATAATATTTTTAATTTGGGGACATATATATATATGGCAGTCAGAGAGCACAGTGAATAGAGTGCCTAGCCTAGAGTCAGACTCCTATTCTTGAGGTCAAATCTTGCTTCATACTCTTATTAGCTGTGTGACATTCATTAAGTAACTTAACTTTGTGTGCCTTACTTTCCTCATCTGTAAAATGAGTGGGAGAAGGAAATGGCAAACCACTCCCATACTTCAGTCAAGAAAATTCCAAATGGGGTTGCCAAGTGTTAGACACAACTGAAACAACTCAACAACAGCAAGATGTGTGTGTGTATGTGTGTGTATGTATACACACATACACACACACACAAATGCAAAATATATATACATGTAGATATATATATTTTTTTCTATAACAAATCACATAGCATCCTGTGATTATCCAATCCTCTCTCCCCTTATGTAGCACTGAGTTCTTTCATTATTCAGAGTGAACACATTAAAATCCCAGAAAATAGTTTTATGTTCATCAGAACAAGTACGAACTTGTTCACCGCAGTAGTGTTTCATTATCATGGTTATGGCACACACAGGATGTCATTAAATTTCAGAAACATTGATCTGTGCTTAACTTTACTCAATTGTGGATTGGGTGGAGTGTGGATCACACTCTGATGTGTGAGCTAAGAAAAAAACCTTGAGAAGTGTGGTGAAATAACAAATTTGTGATGAAAGATCCTTGGGAAGTTACTTTTGTTTAAAAAAAAGATACTAAAGCAATGAGTTTAACTAAAAAAATTAAATAAAAACCTTTAAAAATCTACATAATGATTTATTCTCGCTCACAGGAACAGCCATAAAGATAAGAATTACAACCCAACAGCAGTTAGAAAATGGAATGAACATGTTCTGCTTTGCATATTGATTTTAGAAAACGTATCAGTACACAAAGCACAAATAGAAAAGAATTGTGAACTGTGAGGCTGAATTCCAGAAAAGAAACAGAGATTTTTCAAGCTGGAAGGAAGAGATCTAAGGCCTGGCAAAGTGACACGTAGCTAGCTAGTGACAAAGCTCCTGGTCCTACCCTTTTAGAGAAGGGCTCTTTCCAGAAGCACTCATTGTCAATGTAAGGAGAGAGTGGTGCCCATCAAACTCAGCTTTTCCCATGTGTCTTTTTTGATAAAAGAAATTTCAAATCTCCAATAAATAAAAACCAAATTAGAAATGAAAATCCAACACAAGAGTGATAACCATTTTTTTGTGGGGAGGCAGTCTTTCTCAGTATGTACAATGGAATGAAGAGCTGTCCAGCTTCAAAAGGGAGTCATGTTGAAGTTTGGTTTTGATGCCTGCCTTGCCTTTCCCCCCTGCCCTTCATTCTCCTATAGTTTCCAATGTTGTTGTGGTTCAGTCATTTTCAGTTCAGTTCAGCTCTTTATAATCTTGTTTAGGGATTTCTTGGCAAAAAAAAATGGTTTGCCATATCCTTCTTCACCCATTTTACAGGTAAGGACACTGAGAAAGAAAGGATTAAATGATTAGCCCAGGTTCACACATCTAGTAAGTGTCTGAGGTCACATTTGAACTCTGGTCATCCTGACTCCAGGTCTAGTGTTCTATTCACTGTGCCACCTTGCTGCCCTTAGAGTCTCCACTGGTAATTCTTAAAATTGGATTTTAAAATATGTGCTCTTCCATATATTTGTATGGATATCTATACATCCATATGTATACTTATGCACATATATATATATATATATTGCACACAAATACCCATATTATTACTTCCCTTATATCATTTTTTTTTCCAATTTACAGAATGGTCTTGATATTTTGTTTTTCAAAAGCACAATTTTCTCATCAGCCAAAAGATGGCCTCTACCATCTCTTGTGTCTCACATTTTCAGGTCCCTTACACCTTTAACATTCTATACTTTAAACCTGATCTTCAATATTATATGTTCAAAAGTCCTCTCCAGCCCAAGACTCTATGAGAGCACTTAATGAGTGCCTATTCTTCTCCAAATACCATGCATTAAGCTTCTTGCCTCCATTCTAACCCTGTCTCTTTAAGATTTTCTGTCCCACTTACAAGCCCTTTCCAGATGGTACTTGCCTGTTGGAGTACTATTGTTTCCCCTGGGTGCCTGAATATCCCACTGACTATACCATCAGGCACACTATAGGGGAGCTGGGCCCCCTGGTGCACTACCTAGGAACAGGACAGCAAGACTGCTCAGCAATCCCCCAACATGCTGTGTGCTAATAATACTTGGCTGGCCACCCTGAGAGTGAGAGTGGGGTGCCCTGGCTGCTGGGTATCAGCACTCCAGAATGACAAATGCCAGGATTTCTGTTGCCTGCAGAGCAAGTTTTAATTCTTTCTGGAGCTAGAGACACATAGTCTATATAGGCTGATGATCAATGGTGGATGTGGATAAATAATAAGAGGGATTATCAAATGGACTTAACTTCTTGGAGTCCACTCTAAGCATGTTTCAGCTAAAATAAATAGATAGATGATACAACATACCCTAGGAGTGGCCATCCAGCCTTTCCTTGAAGATCTCCAATGCAGGGGAATCCCATTATCTCTGAAGACAGTGCATTCCCCTTTTGGAAATTCTTATTAGGAAGATTTGCTGACACCAAGAACAAGTTTTCATCATAGAAAATTCCATCCATTGATCTTATTTCCGTTATCTGGAACAAACAGAATCAATCTATTTTCTACTTTCAGTTTTTTTAATGCCTAAAGAAAGCTTTCATGTTCCATCCAACTCTTTTTTTCATCAATCTAACAATGCTAACCACTGCCTTTGTCCCAGGAGGCTAGGATGCTCATAATTTTCTTCTCCAACAAGGGAGCTTTCTTGCTCTGGAACTATAAATAACACATATAGACTATGTAGAATCCTAGGGAATTCTGACCTCAAAAGGCAGGAGTCAGGCACTTTATCTTTGAATCCTAGAGTCCTGAGGAAAATTACCTAAGACTTGGGTCTGGTTCATTTCTTGGGTATCCCCAAAAGCATGGAGAAGGAAATTACATAGCATACAAATTAAATCAACTATAAATTGGCTATTTATTTTCTTGACATAAAAGACACATTAATAAAAATAATAACAGCCTTATGTTAACAAATATTTGAAATAGGACACAGTAATTTGTAACCACTGTTAACATTTTTACAATATTTGGAAATTTCAAGCCATGAAAACACAGGATTTCCCCAAAAAAATGTGTGTAGTTTTTGTTTTAATAGTTGAAAGCTTCACCAATATTTTTTGGGATACCCTTGTATCAGGGACTGCAAAATTTGCCTTTTACAATTCACTCCATCTTTTCACTGTCCAAACAATTCCCTCCAGAGTCGTGTTTTCTGACAAGTCTACCCACAGGTTGCATTCATCCTCCTGCTAATGGTCATCTTCTTCAAGAAGTCCTATAGTAGTTGTTGAAACCTCTGACAGAAATGTCAAGCATCCATGATTGAGGGATCTGCTCTGCCTCTCTGATGTCACCAGTTGTTTCTAAGGTTGGAAATGTCCATCACAGGAATGTTGCTCAATCTTCAATATTCATAAATGAAATACTTTCGAAGAGGCAACCTCAAACCCAGGTTCAGACTGATGTAAGTAGAAGGTGTACTTTAACTGTCAAGTGCTCACAGCCGCCATTGTGTCAGGGCATGGCATCAGCCTCATCCCTACCTCTCCAGATGACATCCTAAGTACCCTGCTATGTGCAGTCAATGGAAAAAGAAAGAGGTTTTAGAAGGAGCCACTCCTTTTTAAGGGTCCCCTGAATTATAGGCTTTTCTTACATCAGTCAAAAAGGGGGTTATTTTATAATTTCAAAGTACTAAGTCCTTTCATTGCTCATTTTCATGTCTCTAGAAGTTGCCATGAAAGGTCTGGCTCATGATCCCTGAGGCATAACTTCAGCTTCATGTTTATCCCTAATCCTTTCAAATGGTTCTCATGAAGCATAGCCTGGAGGACCGTTGGTTGGTTGGATTGTCTTCTTCTAGACTTAGAGTGGGACACTCGATGAACAAAACTTCAGCCCTCTACAATTTAAGTTGGCATGTTTTTATTTTATTTTATTTTATTGATTAATTAAGAAAAATTTTTCATAGTTACATGATTCATGTTCTTTCCCTCCCCTACTCCCACCTCCTCCCATAGCCATAAGTTGGCAGGTTTTAAAAATCATCAATAAAGGGGCAGCTAGGTGACTCGGTATGAGAGCCAGGCCTAGAGATGAGAGGTTCTTGGTTCAAATATGGCCTCAAAAACTTCCTAACTGTTGTGACACTTGGAAAGTCACTTAATACATTTTATCTAACCTTTATTGCTCTTCTGCCTTGGAACTAATCTAATACAGAAGGTAAGGGTTATAAAAAAAATCATCAACCTATGGCCATTCTGAGGATGAACCCTTTGAATAAAGATCGATCTCACATTATAGATAAGACTTACAGAGCCTCTTTGGACCCAAATACAAAGCCTTTTCAGCTTTGGATGGATCTGCCAAAACTTGGGCTCCATTGGAATGACCTTTAAGAATAGTTAGTTATTAGCATGCCACGATTTACTATGAAAAGATATCAAAGGGTTGGACGAGACTGACAACTGCATATTGGGTTTCTTTCTTTCTCTGGAAATGATTGTTTGCCGATTTCAAGTGTCACATTATTTTTATAGGACAAGTAGAAAAACTAAGGTTATTTTACTGTTGTAATTTGGAGATTAGTTTAATTTCATAGTTCCTGGAACACTTTCCAAAACTGAGTTTCAAATACAAACCTGACTTTAAAAGCCAGAGGCTACTTTTTCCTATTGGTGGCAATGTCATTTTTGGCTAAATGTTAATTTAAATTTTTTCATTAATAGAATCTATTTCCAGGTGTCTCATCCCCTCCTTTCCTCCCCATACCATAGAAGGCATCATCCAAAAAAAAGATATGTATGTATATATGTATATATATATATATATATATATATATATATATATATATATATATATATATATATATAGAGAGAGAGAGAGAGAGAGAGAGAGAGAGAGAGAGAGAGAGAGAGAGAGATTATGTCTTTAGGATTTCCACTGCTCAGTTCTTTTTATGAAGGCAAATATTCATGTTATTCTTCAAATATTGAATCTGAAATTGTATATAATGCTTTCTTGGTTCTACTAATTCCACTCTTTATTATGTCATGTAGTTCTTTTCAAGATTTTTCAATTAATCCCCTCATCTTTTCTTATAGAACAGTAGGATTACATTACATTCATATACCAAAATTTGTTGAGCCATTCCCCAGTTGGTGAACAGTCCCTCAATTTCCAGTTCTTTGCCATAACAAAGCAAAGTGCTATAAATATTTCAGAATATATAGGTTCTTTCTCTTTTTCCCCTGATCTTCTTGGGAAACAGAATGAGCTAAGTTTAAGGATATGTACAGTTTTATAGCACTCTGGGCATAATTCCAAAATACTCTGCAACATTACTGGATTAGTTCACAGTCCTACCAACAGTGTATTAGTGTCCCTCACTTTCCCTTATTCCCTCCAACATTTGTCATTTTGCCTCTTTGTCATTTTAATCTGATGAGTGAGAAATGATATTTCAGAATTGTTTTGGTTTGTATTTCTTGAATTAGAAGTAATTTAGAGCATCTTTTCATGTACCTATATATGGTTTTGATTTCTTCATGTGAAAAATGTCATTTTCATGTCTTTTGTCCATTTATCAATTGGGCAATGGCTCTTATTCTCATAAATTTGACAAAGTTCCATATATATATATATATATATATATATATAATCTCTGTCTAAGAGATTATCTAAGAAAATGCTTCATAATTTTTTGCTTTTCTTCAAATCTTGGCAAATTTATTTTATTTGTACAAAAATTCTTCAATTTAACATGTTCAACATTATCTATTTTATATTTCTTATATATTCATAAATATCTTTTATCCATAAATTTGATAAATAACATATTCCCTATTCTAATTTGCTTATTATGTATCTTTTTATGTATAGATCATGCATCCATTCTGATCTTATAAGGTTACTATATTTTAATGCTATTTGTTGTATTTCTGTTCTGTTCCACTAATCTATTTTTGTATTTTTTAGCTACTACCAGATCATTACCATAATTTCAGATTTATAATAGAGTTTAACATCCAGTACTGCTAGTCCTCCTTCCTTTACTTTTTATCCCATTAATTCTTTTGCTATTTTTAATTTTTTGTTCTTCCAAATGAATTTTGTTATATTTTTTCTAGCTCAATAAGAATTTTTTTGGTAATTTGATTGTATTGGCATTGAATAAGTATATTAATTTAGGTAGAATTGTTATCTTAAGTATATTGGCTCTGTCAATCCATGAAAAAATTAGTATTTATCCAACTATTTCAAACTGCGATTATTTGTGTAAAAATATTTAATAATTACTTTCATGTAGTTCCTGGGTTTGCTTCAGCAGGTATACTCCCAGGTATTATTCTATCTATGAGTATTTTAAATGAAGTATCTCTTTCTAACTCTTCTTGCTTAATTTTGTTACTAACATATAAAAATGCTGATGATTGATGTGGGTTTTTTTATATACTGCTACTTTATTAAAATTATTGATAGTTTCAATTAACTTTTTATTTGAATCTCTAGGATTTTCCACACATGCCATCATATGATCTGCAAAAAGAGATAAGGGAATGTTATTTTGCCTAGGGACTTATTTGCATACAAGACTTTATTTCCCAAATTAATATCTGTCTACCTACCTATCTGCCTGCTTGTATGACTCTCTAGCCATCTATCTAGGTAGCAGAGTGGTACAGTGAATATAATGCCAATCCTGGAGTCAGGAAGACCTGAGTTGAAATCTGACCTCCAATGCTTACTAGTTAATTAGTGACCCTAGGCAAATAATTTAACCCTTTTTGTCTCATTTTCCTTATTGGTAAAATAAAGTGGAGAAGGAAATTACAAAGTATTCCAGTACCATTGCCAAGGAAATCCCAAATAGGGTCACAAAAAGTTGAACACAATTGAAAAATGGCTGAACAATGACAGATAGGTACATGGATGGATGTATGGATGGATGGATGGACAGATGGAAAGAGACAGAGAGACAGAGAGAAACATAGTTAGGTAGATAACATACATACATACATACATACATACATAGATTATGAATAGATATGGAGGTATATAGAAAAACAGAGTTAGATATATAGATATGGTAACATTAACGTTGGGCTTTACCTTTTCCCATCCCTACCCCTACCTTTTATCCATCTCTACCAGATGCCCTGTTGTAGGAAAAATCTCAGCTCCTCCTCTCTTCTCCATCTATAATAATTGCTTCATTCTGTACTTACTCAAATAACATAATGACAAAGCAGACCGTTGTTTTTGGCTACAACTTACCTGAAGCAAACTCTATTTCATTTGATTCAAAGAGTTGGAGTCAGCCAAGATTCCACAGCTTCTTGACACTGCATTTTTTACCAATGAATAATAAATCAGGAAGTCTCTATCTATGCAATAGCTTTCTTCCTGCCTTTCCCTTCTGCATGGTTAGTCATGCTCTAGCCCAACTCATCCTCTGTCTGTCACTGGGTGTGTTGGTCTGTAAATATCCTTAATCCCACAAACAGAGTTGCTGTTTCAGTAAAATACTGAGCATGGAGACTAGGTTTTTTTTTTTTTTAATGAGATCTTCTATTATCTATCTATCTATCTACACACATTGGCATTCTATTATGTGTGTATATATAGTGGGTATATAAATACATATATTATAAAGATAATTTTGTATAGTAAGAAATGTAAAATATAAGAAATTCAGAGAAACATGGAAGAAATTCGATAAATAGATGCAGAATGAATTAAGTACAATGAAGATGTGTGTGTGTGTGTGTATATGTATGTGTATTGACCAGACTTCCATAATTTCAATGGTATAGGGAACTAGAAATAAGGTAACTTCCTCCACCAATGTGAATCAGAACTTACACTGTTCCTTATAGTCTTAGAGAGTTCGTTGAACACTGAAAAAAATAACTCATTTGCAAAGTTATGTAGTCAATATGGTTCAGAGGTCTGGGATTAAGACTGAGTCTTCCAAACTCCAAGTCTACCTCTTATGATTATAGCACTATCTATGGTAAAATCACTAAGAATCAAAATGTAAGTGATTGGAAAACAAATGAAGGGCTCAAAAAATAGATAATGAAATCTACTTCTCTAATTACAGAGAGGGTAGGAAATTAGCAGGAAATAATATTGCATACACTATTGAATTGAATGAAGTGATCATTGTATTGGAAATGTGTACTGTTATTGTGGGATTGTTAAGGGGGAATAACAAGAAGGAAATATATAAATATTTTAAGTTTATTGTTGAGAAGGTTGAGAGGAAGAAGGGTGAAAACAGTAAGGGAAGGTTCTTAAATCTTAAACCCCAAACCCAATTCTCATAACACTATCTTAATGGCTAAATTATGTATGCTAAATAAATTAAGTTTCCCCAAACACAATAGAGTCCAGTATAAGAGTCAAGATCCCAGAAGAAAATGTCCAAGTAGGTCCAGTAGAGAAGTGGTTCTTTGGTCTTCTGTCCAGCTGCCAGCAGCCAGTCCAAGAAGGTTTTCTCTCACTAAAGCTGGTATCTTCCAAGGGCCAGAAACTGGTAGACAGATGGAAAATCTCCAATCTCTCAAAAACCTTCTTCAGGAGAGAGTGTTTTATAGTTGGGACCTTGGAATCTTCATCCAGATCTTGACTCAGGCTCCCATGTGACATGTCCCAGGGGTCAATCAAGTGGAAGTTCATATTGTAAAGTCCTTTTGCCATCTTCCTTTTCTTATTACAGTACTTAACATTAATCAGTGTCACAAAAGAATATTCAATGATAGATTGAAATAACCAGAATTCCAAGACAAAAGACATTATTGAATCTTGCCTTTTTGTTTCTTTTGTTTAGCTTTAAAAAAAATCACCAATGAATGTTGATTCAATTTAATTCAAGAAAGTTGATTGCATAAGGTCCTATGCTAGGTGATTTGGACCCTGCTGTTTGGGTGGAACTATTTTTCATTCTAGTGTCTAGCAAATGGGGGGCATAAAGTAGTTATATTAATAAATGCTTATTGAATTGGGCAGTACCTATACTACTACAGAGATAACCTTATTAAAATTGTTTCATATTATGTGATTATTATTGTTGTCTTTCCAAAAGACTTGCCTAGAGGATTTGCCCAACATACTAAAGGCTCTCTATATAGGTCTTAACATTTTGTTATACCCATCTGGCACTATGGCTGGGCCCTTATCAGTCTTGATTACATCTTATTCACAATCCTCCTTGGGAACATGAAGAAATCTATTATTGAAGATGAAATAAGATTCAGATTTTGCCTTCATGGGTATTACAATTCAAAAGGGCAGGGGGAATTCCCAAATAGAGTAATGTTAATTAAGATATTCTATGTATATAGAAGGGATTCAATGAAGATGAGATTGCTTTCATTTTGACAGTATATGGAATAGGGAGGGGCAAGACAAAAGAGTGAGATGAAAAAAAAAAATTCAAAAGAGAATTGTTTCCTAAAAGGTACTTTGAAATAATGGAAGGATTTCAGAAGTTGAATATAACAAGACTGTGGGAGAAACTCCATTAAAGTAAATGGGGGACTCTAGGAGAAAATGCCAAGCCTAAGTAAACTCGGTCTGAACAAGAAAAGAAGTTGAATAATAGAGTTAATTTATGAAGAAGAGTAGTATGCAATAAGGCCAGAAAGGTACATCAGAGTAAGACTGTGTAGGGTCTTGAATACCAGACTAAGGACTTTGGGCTTTATTAATTAGGCAAATGGATCCAGTAAGTTTTTTTCCCCCCATGGGTACAAAATACATTATGGAAGTCATAGTGGTGGCAGGTTGAAACTGAAGGAAATGTGGACAGTTAGGAGGTTATGGCAGTGTTCTGATGAAAGGTGATCAAGTCCTGAACCAAGGTAATATCCACATGAGTAGAAACTGAGGTATGGGCTAGAAAGGGATTTGGAAATGAGGAGTAGAGTTTTCAAGATTTGATTACTGTTTGGACTTGGGATATGGCGTCTGAGGTGATATTAGAGTCCTAAACAATCTTCAAACTGAGGAGTATGGTAGTACTATAATTATACCTGCATACAATTTGATTCTAACCACACGCCTTATACATGCAAATATTTTGCATAAAAATAAATTCTTGTTGAATTTATATAAATTTTCTCATCACAAGTGACACATTTCCTCACACCTCAAAGACATAGCCCCCTTCCAACAAGGGCATTAATTCTCAAGATGGTTTTACAAATATTTTTTCTTTATCCACACACATTCATAGTCATGCCTGAAAGTATGCACACACACACACACACACACACGCACACGCATGCACACACAACCATTGAAAAATGTTATGAGGAGTTATTGTCAAAGCATCTTTCCAAAGGTTATCTAGACTTTAGGAATATCACCCTAAGTGCTTCTTATCCAATTCACTGTATAATTCAAGTACATGTTCTGCCTTTGCCTCTTCTCCCCCTTCATTCTTTTTCATAGTAAATGCAGCAGAAATATACTGATGATAGACTACTAGAATCAAACTCAGAATTTTATCAACTGATTAGAAAGGCAACGAGTTTAATGGCAACATTAATCAAGGTTTGATTGCAGAATGCATAGGAAGTATAAGTACCATGTGGCAAAGTTCCCTTGTGAATTCCATTTCAGTGTTTTATTTTGTTTTGTTTTGTTTTGTTGTATTTGCAATAACCTTGCACAAAGTAATTAAGAACATCACAAAATTCAGATCATTGATCCTTTGTGCTATTTAGAAACATGGTAATTGATAGCTCAGGCTTTGTCAATTGCAAAGCAAGTTCAGAGGCTTGATCTGTAAGCAGCATTATTTGCAGACTTATGAGGTTGTGGGGCTCTGTTGTTGCTATATATTTTGGTTTTCAGTGAAGTCAAAGTATTGATCGAGTATTATATTCTGAGCCAAATGAATGTTGGCCCAATATAAAGAGCTTATTGCAATATGAGTATATATGATATCCTCATTTTGGAAACTCTCATGAGAACTCTGTCAACCAAAGCAGTTTAAATAATTTGATTCAATAGATCATGGGGGTCATAGATCATAAAGGGACCTTAGCAATGTTTCACACTAACCTCCTCAATTTACAGAAGGAAATCAAGGTCCTGAGTGTGAGTTGTCCAAGGTCATAAAGCTAATAAGTTATAGCAGGCCATGTGGTAAGGTAAATAGAGTATCAGAATTGTATTAAGGAAGAGCTAGGTTCAAATATCGCCTTTGACACTTTCTGATTATGGTATTATAGCAAGTGACAAACTTTTTGACTTTCCTTGGCAAGGTCTACATTTGAGCCCAACTAATCAATCAATCAATCAATCAATCAATAAATGTTTGTGGAGCACCTTTTATGTGCCAGGCACTATGTTAAGTGCTGGGGATACAAAAAGAGGCAAAAGTCAGTATTGCCCTCAAAGAGTTCACAATCTGATGACTGAGAAGTCCAAGTCCTCTTACTCTAAATTCAGTTTTCATTATCTTTTTTTCTTTTCATTATCACATGATGAAACACTAGTGGATCTAGTATGATGTTATACACATGGTAGGTCCTTAAGAAATGGTCACTGACTGCATCCCAGTGAGTAACTGAATTAATCAGGTCCCTTGAAATAAAGCCACTGATCAATAGCAAGTGTAAGATCATCAGTTAGGTAAATATGTTATCATATGACCTCTTCCCCAGACATGTATGAATTACCATGCATCTGTGATAATCATTGAATTCAGTGAAACAATATCCTAAATGTAAATGAATAGAAGGTGGAAAAATATATTCTTTCAGGCAGCTAAAAGTTGGCCCAGGATCCTTCAGACTGAGGAGTCAATGGCAGCCATTGGAGACCCTCTCCTGGGACCAGATGAAATGTTCCCCTTTATAATATACATTAAGAGGGATTCATTAAGTAACACATATTGCCCTGGGTCTTATCTCAAGAGTCCTGCATGCTAACAAAGCCATTTGATTTCATGTTTTACTAATGACTTAACTCATATTTTAAATCATCTATTAAATAAATTCAAAATACATGGGTATTTGTCAACAAGTCAAGGCATTGATATAGATGAGCTATACATGGCAACTGTGTAAATATTTGTGATAAAACATCTTCTACTTTATTTCAACCTTTATCTTTATCATTTACATCAATAAATTAGAGAAAGAACAGATCAATGAACTGAGCATGAAACTACAAGTTAGAAAAATAATAAATTTAAAATCCTGAATAAGAGAAGTATAATATTGATGACAATTTATTACATACATTATAACTGATTATATTTAACACACATGACATATATACACATGCATAACCAGATGTATATACATGTGTGTATGTTGTGTGTGTTCAATAATGTGTGTGTATTCAGTCTGGGCAAGTCACTAGTCACTTGACTCTGTTTGCTTCAGTTTCCCTATGTGTAAAATGAGTTGGAGAAAGAAATGGCCAACCACTCTAATAGCTTTGCCAAGAAAAGATCAAAGGGTCATGTAGAATCAGAAATGACTGAGAAAGTACTAAATAAACAAAATATATCTATACAGTTAGATATATATGTATATATGATTTGTATATTTATGAATGTATGTTTACATCTATATATCTATTTACTTATATTGATTCAAGATTTGTAGAAACTTACTATTATCCATTTCAGAAAAAATGTGGAACTTTTAGAGATGAAAGTAACTCAAAGGTAATCTGGCATAATCTGCTTAATTTCAAAATCCTCTTTACAAAATCCAGCCTTGGCTTCAGCACCTACAGTGAAGGGAAATTTATTTCTTCAGGAAGCAAATCATTTCATATTTTGACACCTTTAGCTGATAGTAAGTTTATTACATAAAGCCAAAATGAAATAATTTTGTAATTTTAGTTGAAAGGTGACATGTTATATTGGGAAGACCATGGAAATTAAAGTCAGAGGTGCTAAATTGGATCTCAGGTATTTTAATTTTTAAACAGCTATTTGATTTGGAGCAATTTACTTAACCTCTTCGGTCCCAAGATTTCCGATCTGAAAACTTAGGTAGGAAACTTGGTGTAATGCCTAGAGGGTCAACTCTGAGGTTAAGAAAATGTCAGTTCAAATTTTGCCTCTCATACCTACTAGCTATATGATTTTAGGCAAGTCAGCCTCTTAGTATTCCAATTAACTTTTAGAAAATACCTATTATTTATCTACCTGCATCAGTGGAACAAATTTTCATATCTGTTATTCCCTAATGGGGACTAGACTAATGGAATAAAGATTTTAGTGAGAAAGGGAAAGGATAGATCATCTCTAAGTTTCATTCCAGTTTTAAATACTAGTTTGGGCTAGGTGTTCTTGCCTTCCTTAATTCTTCCAACTAGAGAGGATCATTCCTTCCTAAGTTCTATAATAATATTATTGGTTTCTGTTGCATACTTACCATGTTCTATGTTATATGGGAGTTATTTCAGTATTTCCCATTCCTCTGTAAAACTGTAAGCTTCTTGAGAGTAGGGACTGTAGCTTATTTATATCCCTTCTATATCCTCACCCCTAATCTTCATTCAGCTCCTAGCACAGTGCTTTCTGCCTAGTAGGAACATAATAAATGTTTGGTGAATAAAAGAAATAACACATTTTTTCTGTTTCCCCATAAACTTGTCATTATTTGGCAGAAATAGTAAAAACAAATAGACTCTGCTTCAAAGTATCTTAGACATAAGAGACCAGATAGCAGCAAGATGAATGCCCTTGTCTCCCTTAGACAGATGCTCTGAGCACAGATGTTCAGGAAGTGAAGAGAGGGTTCTGGTTATAATGTATTGCATCATTTCTTTGACCTCGAGATAAAAGAAAACAAGGAACCCAAAGTGTGCCACTCATCGGGCTATAAAAATGAAGGCTGCCACAATGCCCTGATCTATTTCATGAATTCTGTCTCTGTGAGAGAGACAAAACATTTTCTTTAGTAGCAGGAGCACAATTGCTATTGGGTATGCAGGGCAGGAATTAAAGTGGGTCATATTTTAAATTTCACTGGAAATTAAAGCTATGCTTTTATCAGCCAAAGTGAACTGAAAGATAAGGTTGAAGGAAAGTGATCTTTAAAGTTAATTTAAAGGCAAAGTCCATTGATTGACAAGTATTTATTGAACACCTACTATGTGGTAGACACTGCACTTAGGAAACACTGAACGAAGATACAAAGAAGCAGAAGATGGTCTTATTTCCTTGGTTTATTTCTTTTACCTTTGGAAAGCTTGCAATCTATTTGGAGAGACAGATCTAGACACATGAAGAAGCAGAGGATACAAGAAAATGAATCTATATAACACTCTGTGTGGGATGCATAGCAATAATAAATGTCTGACTCATACATAAATGTGTCTCTCTCTATATATGTGTGTTTAGATACATACATAGGGAGGTATTGTTATGTGTGAATATATATTTCTGTGTCTCTATATACGTGCATATAAGTATCTGAGTTTATCTTATGCATATTTTATTTTTGAGTATATGTTTCCATTCTTTTTCCCTATAGAAAGTAAGCTTCATAAGGGCAGGGATTGATCCATTCATTTTTCTTTGTAGTACCAATACATAGTATCAGTGCCTGTTATATAACTAGGTTAATAATGCTAACAATAATAATAATCTCATTTATGTAGTGTTTTAAAATATTCAAAGTATTTTAAAAATATTATCTCTTTCAATGCTTATTTAATAATTATGTAATATGTTATAATATGTAATAACTATAAATAAATAACATAACTCTAAATTATATATTATAAATAATAATAATAATCCTGGGAAGTGCATAGGTACTATTATTTCCTCCATTTTACAGATGAACAAACTGAGAAAGATAGAAATCAAGGGCCTTGTCCAGACCCACACAGCTAGTATCATATAGATTTATACATACTTTGCCGTTACAAATGCTCTTATTTTATCCTCATAGCAACTGTGGGAGACACAGAAACAGCAAATGTGAACATATCTGTTTTATATAACTCCACAGAAATCTTTGTACAGTGATTGTGCTGTGAAAATGACCTGGAGGTGTCATTTTTAAGGGACAGAATTGAAGACAAATCTTGCAAGCAGAAAATACTTAATCATGTGGTTCTGACAATAAATTGAGTATTCTTCAAAGACCAGCCTGACTAGGCTCAGAAAGTTTCATCAACAAGTGCTTATTGAATTTAATCTTTAGGAAGTTGGTCAAAAGGAAATAATGTTGGTGGTGGTGGTATGTGTAAATGTGTGGGGTGCACAATGACTCATGAATGTCATCAAAAGTGGGGGAAGCCTTAGAAAGACAATATGATATAGTAAGGTTTGAAGTGGTCTGTTTCTACATCTATACAATGAAGGGCTCTCAGAGTTTTCTTTGTACTATATCTACAATTCTACTGCAATGAATGTGTTCTGGCCTCGTCCATTTAACCCATAGTGGGTCTAGAGTTGATATCTTTCTTTTAATTATTATTGACTTGAACCCTGCCTAGTGGTGTTCCTCCCAGTTAGGTGCCAGTGACAACACCCAAGTTCCATCTAAACATGTAACATCAATTAGCTTTTATATAAAAGGATATTCATTTTGAAAACATAATAAGCACTATAAAAAACTCTAATAAAATATTATATTTTAAGACATTTATTAATGGTCATTAGAAATCAAGGAATGAAGAAGATACAAAATAAAGACCATGTGCCCATGGCTGATCAACCAGTTCAAACACTCACCTTACCACCACCAATCTCAGGACAGGAAGTAAAGAGGTGGGACCTTCCATGTCCCTGTCTAATATCCCCTCTCTACAGGCAGTATGTAATGACAGGAAGTCAGTGGGCTACTGGGAAATGTAGTTCTGTTTTAGGAAAACAGATTTTCAATTATATAGCATAAAAATACAGATACTCTCATATTCCCCTTAAATCTCCCAACTATTCCACTTTGATCCCCAGGACCTCAAGTTTAATTTGGTTCCTACATAGTATCAATTTCATCAAGTTCTTGGCTAGATATTACATCACTTCTAGGTGAGCCCTCATCTTATCTAACACTAGATTGGGCCCCAGAGGTCACTCCTGAAGTTCACTACTTGCTTCTAAGGCCATTAATCCAGAACTGACTGCAAAAGTCTAAGCTCTGTGATTTTGTTCTCCCTTCACTTAAAACTAAAGAACAAATTCCAAATTAGACAAAGATACAAAACTTAGATGATTCAGAGTCACATAGCACTCTGGTTCAGTAGGGTCCAAATCCTCTCCACTTACATAACTGAATATCATTGCACATTGCCAATAAAGGATTAAGAAATCCACCAAGAATGCAACCAAAAACCATGGTCAAATAGCCAGGCTGAGGCTGACTCAAGTCTTTTCCTATCTGTATTCCCAAATCTTTAACATAGTGAATCACATATAGTAAGCATTTAATAAATGTTTCATTCATTCATTCATCCTCCTGTCTCCCATTCAGCTATGGAGCCAGTCAAAAAGACTTGCCCTAACCTTAGGTTTAGAAGGTCATATAGTTACTAAGCTGTCTACACATCCTTCTCAGCATGTCTTCATATATTTCATTGTCTCTCCAAGACACTTCTTTCTATTCGATGTAATCCTGCCTCTCCCACAAACAGATTCCTTACCCTTTTTGGATGGAGGTTGTTTCAAGAAAGCATACAGATAAAGCATACAGATATACTCCGCACATGCTAGTCACCACCTGGAGATCTTCTAGTCCAACAGTATCATTTTATAAATGAAACGAGAAATCAGCAAATTACTCAAGGTCTCAGTTAGTTAGTAGCAAGAATATGAGCAGGAACTTGGACTTCTGACTCCAAACCTCGTGCTACAATTGATAAAGTAGATAAATAACAAGATGAATTTTTCAAAGTACTAAATTATTTTTAAAATAAGGAAACAAAAAGTCAGAGACTTTTATAATAACTTGTCCAAGGTCATGTACCTCTGAATTCAAGTCTTACATCTCTTTCATTATACCAGGTCCACATATAATCATAAATGTTATAGATATGTAGAAAAGAGAAAGGAGATTGTGAGATAGAGAAATTGAGGAAGGAGTCAAGAACTTGTGACCCAGCAGCACATTGGAAGAAGGGAAGATTCTTTTTTTTTTCCTTTCAGACAGTTGTATGTCTTTTATTTTAAGATTGGTTTTAAATTTAATTAATTTAAAATATTCTTCCATGGTTATATGATTCATGTTCTTCCCCTCACCCATCTAGGAACCAATGAACAATTCCACTGGGTTTTACATGTATCATTATTCAAAACCTATTTCCATATTATTACTATTTGCAATGGAGTAATCATTTAAAGTCATCCCCAATCATATTCCCATTGAACCATGTGATCAATCATATGCTTTTCTTCTGTGTTTCTACTCCCACAATTCGTTCTTTGAATGGATAGATAGCGTTCTTTCTCATCAGTCAGAGGGGGAGAATTTTTAAGACAAAATTAATTTTATCTATTTGTTTACTTCATGTTAAATTTTTAAAAAGGACAAGCTTGTTTCCTATCTCAATAATAACTGAATGGTTTTTCCAAAATATCTCCCTATCATAATTGAATAACACCTGGCCAGAAAATGCAAAATTCCCATCATTTAATGATATAAAGGAAATAGTATTAAACTTGAAGCCAAAGGTCTTGTATTCAAATCCATCCTATACCATCTGCTACCTGTGTGGTCCTGAATAAATCATTTAATTTCATGGGCTATAGTCTCCTCATCTGTGAAAAGGTAAGTTTGAATTCTCCAGCTATTTTGTTCAATCACGCCCAAGTCCTCATGATTCCTTTTTTGAGTTTTCTTTGCAGATCTGCTAGACTGGTTTGTCATTTCCTTCTCCAGCTCATTTTACAGGTGAGGAACTAAAGCAAACAAGGCTGAGTGATTTGTTCAGGGTCACATAGCTAGTATGTCTCTGAGGCTGGATTTGAATTCATGAAGATGAGTGTTCCTGATTCCAAGAGGAGTGTTCAATCCACTACACTACCTAACTGCCCAAGTTATAAATAGGTAAAGACCTCCCCCAATTCTGATCCTATATGATGGGTCAGGTTAATATTCAGGCTCCAAGTTTACATACACCCTTAATCAAAATCAGCCCCTCTCTCGAGTTTTCACTACTAAACATAGAGATGTAGATACTGTTAGGTGGTGAAGGAAGTATTCCCCACTATTTATTCCAAAATGCCCAAGATGTTGGGAATAGCAATCAGGTCTGCAATCATTGCTACTACATGACTGGACAAATCACCTCATCTATGAGAGCCTCAGTTTCCCTATCCATAAAATGTTGATACTACCTATTTCACAGGGTTGTTCTGAGTAAATCACTTTGCTAGCCTTAGAATATGATAAAAAAATAAACTATACCATTGCGACCATTATGTATATGCTATTTCCTATTAGCATATATTATATTATATTATATATCCTATTAGCATATATTATATTATATAATATTACATATTATATAATATAATATATAATGTTATATATATTATAAGAAATATATTTCCAGAGCCATATTGGGTATCAGAGGAATAGAAAAGAAGCATTAGACCAGGGGGCAGGAGATATGGGTTTTGGTCACAGAAATGGCAATCACTAATTGTGATATCCCTTGTAACTCACACAGAGCTTAATTTTGTACCTCTCTAAAGCACTTATCATGCACTATCTATATTTGTCTAGGTACAATTGCCTATATTTGTGTTTTAGTCCACTAAGAGACTGTAAACTCTACAGAACAGGGACTCTCTTATCTGAGCTTTGTATCTCCTCCCCTGCCTTGGATGTTGTAATACATAAAAAGTGGGCATTTAATCAATGTTTATTAAATGGAAGAATGAATGATAAAAGCTAACATTTACATCTCATTTCATGGTTTATAAAGTACTTTATACATATTGTCTCATTTGACTGACTGAACCATTTTAACAGAGTTCTCCTGTCTCCTTCTTCCTCATACATTTGTCCCCATGGAGAAGAATCCATCCTTTCAGAGTCAGAGGTTACTCTCCCTAATAGAGGGAGCTTGTACAATAAAAAGAGAAAGAAGGTTTCTCAGGATTCATATCTAAAAGGGAGCTTGATTATCTTCTAAGCCAACTCCTTCATTTTACAGGAAAGGAAACTGAGGCCCAGAGAGGGCAAATGACTTTCCAAGTTTCAAAGGTAGAACTTGAAACCAGATTCTCTGACTCCAAATCCATAGTATCTTTTTTTTTCCAATACAGCATACTTATCTCCCAGACAGTTTCTAGTAGACAGTAGGCCAAAGCATGAAGTCAAGTTTCTGAGTCACAATCTGCTATTTTTTGCAGTGAAATACTGCACACTACAAAATATTACTGGTTCAGAAACTCAATTTTCTCTGACAATTCAGCATCAAGCCCCGACCGTGAAAGATACTTCATTATGTGTCTGGGACAGAAGTACAAAAGCTCTTGTCGAAACTATAAGTTATGGTGGCAGCAGTGGCAGATGCCTCATCTAGTGAAATATGCCTCATCTTGGGCTGTGCTTGGCTGTTAACAAGTCATTGTCAAGATTTTTTCCCTGAAATTAAACCATTTTTATTTGATGTAGAATCATTGCCATTATTTATTACCTAACCCAAAGGCTCAAATGACAAGACTGAGTCATCCTTTAAATCAAATGAGGAAAGAAAACTAAGTCAAAAGTTAAATCAGAGCACTGAGAATTTCTTGCCTTTTCTTAAGGTATAATCCTCCAACCCTTCACCCTAAACCTTCAATGGCTCCTCTTTATCTATTAAAGACAGTTTAAACTCTGGTATTGTCTGGTATTGGTTGCCTAGCATGATGAATTGCCAATTTATATTTTAATACTTCCCTTAATGTACCATTAACACTAGCCAAACTGAACAACTTGCTACTCCTTGAACATGCCCTAGTCTTTCCTACCACAGTAATGCTCTCATTCTTCCTAAAATACAATATCCCTCCTGCTTCTCCAATTCCTAATTATTCTTTAAGATTAGTTTATATTTTTCTTTTAATCACGAAATCTCCCCTTATTCTTCATAAGCCAAAATTACCATTTCCTCTCCTAAATTAATCAAAGTTACGGAGTTTGGGGAAATCAACTTGTTGAAGTTACAGAGAAAGAAGGAAAATTATTTTCCCTATAATTTATGGCTTATGATGAGTCTTCTGTGTTTTCTTCTTCCTGTCTATGGAATAAAATAAAGGATCGATTGTAATATATTATTATATGGACTTGATACATAGGAAGTGGGGACCTTTTATATCTATGAAGACCTAGTTATGAGTTAAATTCTTGGATGCCCAGAGCAGAAAAAGTGATACCAAGAGAGTAATTCAGTAAGACAGTACCAAGATGTTGCTGGGCCACATATTATATGTATGTGTATGTATATGTGTTAAATATATAAATATAAACATAAAAGTTTTAGACTTAAATGGTACAATAAAGATAGGTATAATATAGGTACAGGTTTAGGTGTTAATGTAACTATAGGTATAGGTACTGAGGTATATGCGAATGTATACATAGGTGTATGTCTGTATGTGGATGTATGTATGTATGTACACACGCAAATAATATCTATGGATATATATCTTTTATATGTATATATACATGTATATGCCTAATTAATTTGTTCTGTGTGCATAAGCATACATATATGTATACACATTTTATCTGTTTTATATGTACATACACAAATATATATTTTTGTAATAAATAAATATATGCTTTATAATCATACACACAAGTATATGAGATGTCCCCAAAATATTAATGCATTTTAAAGAGTTTAAGACTTTTGGCAATCCAAAAAAGATTTAGGTCAGGGCATACCTTATTATTCACATTTTATAAAGGAGGAAACTGACACCAAGATAGGCTAAATCACTTACCTGAGATCAGAAATTTACCAATTATCAGAAGTGGAAATCCCACAAGTTTTCTAATTACAAAATTGTCACTCTTTCCATCACATCATGTTGCCTCTCTAAAATAAATAAATAACCAAAAAACCCCACCCAACTTTAAATTTTCTTTTACTATTAAGAAAATGAAGAGAGTGCCTATGCCAATATCAATGCCTTACTTGTAAAATAGAAATTTAAAGCCTTAAAAGCACTTTCCTATATTAGTTTGACTCATCTTCATATTGGTCTGGAGAAGTAATATTCTAAGTATTATTATACTCCTTTAACACGTGAGGGAACTGAGTCTCAGAGAGGGAAAATTACTGATTCACAATTATATAGCTGACCAGGGCAGAACTTTGACTCAACAACAGTACTGAGAAACAGGTTTGGTCACTATCTTAACCCTATAAGCTAATTTAATATAAACACTTCTAGAGTTTTGGAACTGAAAAAGATGATACTCTCCCCATGGTACCATTATCTCTAAGTTTACAATGTAAAAATAACCTTTGCTTTATAGATATTCATAGCCAAATTTGCTGAAATCCATCTGTTCCATAATGTATAGGAGAAGCTAGGAAAGGGAAAGGAGGTGAATAGTCAGGGGATACATATATTTTAATATTTTCCATTTGGTCTTTAGAGATTCTTAATAAGCAGGGTATAGATAGAGCACTGAGGCAGGAATCTAGAGATCAGGGCTCAAATTCTCTCTGGGTCACAATTAGGTTTGTGAACTTGAAGTAGTAACAGATTTCTTTTTGCCCAAGTTTACTCATCTGTCAAATAATGGTAATAATAGCAGCTATACCTACTTTGTAGATTGCTTGTGAGGAGCTAAAAGAAACAAAGTCATCCTGATTTCTATTTAACAAATATAAAGTATTAGAATTCAACAGAAAGGCTACACATTGTTGCTGAAAGAAGAATGATCTTAAAATTTGAGTCACACTTACTGTGTGAACTTAGGCAAAGTCATTTGCCTTTTCTAAACTCATCTTTCTCAAATGGGGGGAGGATTGGAAAATAAATTTTATGATCTTGAAGGTCTTCCTGCTGTAAATCCAATAAAAGAATGATTCTTTGAAAAATCTATTAAGCACAGAATATGTGTAAATTTTGGTACTAATCAGTTGGAATACAAACAGTAAAGCAAATCTCCATTCTCAAGGGGTTCCCATTTAAATTGGGAGAGATAACATAAATCATATGGAAAAGCACAATGGTTCTTTGTGTGGAGTGGAGAAACATATGAATGCTTCTACTTCAGTGTTATTTCCACCAATAAAACCATATCAAATTTCACATTTTGATGATGAACCATTTCCTAGTATCTAAGACTTAAGTAACCAGAATCTTTTTTTCAGTAGCTACAACTACAGGGATGGGAGAAGGGAGGGAAAGGTTCCAACACCTTCAAAACAGTGTCCTGCTCTCTTCTCATCAAGGATTCCTTCCCTAGAAATGACATCAGGGGCATATCTCAATCTAGGTACTTGGTCTGAAGGAGAATTAAAATTCCAATGACCCATGACAATTTAACCTCTCTAATTTGTCTGATCTTTAAAATAAGGATAATAATACTTTCTCTGCTTGCCTAATAGATTGTTTTCAGGAAATAGATTTCAAGACCTTAAGGCAAACTATTTCAGTGGGAGAATTATTATTGAACATAATACAGAACATATAGAATTCTAAAGGCAGTCGAAGTTTTTGTTCGAGTATCTAAAACTATTTAACAATCATTTCTGAAACCCTTTATTACCCAATTGCCTCTCTATGGAAGTACTGAAATTAATTCATTTGCTTAACAAATATTTACTGAGCATCTGGGATCCCCCAAATCTGCACAACCAGGTGCGTGGCCTGCCTCCGTTCAGACTGAGGGAAGAAATGGTTATTGAAAAAGGAAATGGCATGAATGCTAATAATTAAATATTTTATAGCTTGAGCTCAACAAATTACATGTTTAAATGACTAAGTACTCTTTAGTTGACTTTTAATTAACCCCTTTTGCCTTTCCTCATCTGGAAAATGTGAATAAAATTTGGGGAAAAAATAAGTACCCAGAACTGCCTGCCTAAGAAAACCTGCCTTTATAATAGAATTCCACCAATTTGCAAGTCATCTATTACATTCTTTATAAAACATGCAATGTTTGCAGCTGAATCAGACTAAATTGCACTCATTTCTTATCTGTAGCAGCAATCATGTTATTACTCTCTTATTAATAAGAACTCGACAATGTCTATTCTTTTGGGGCATGTAGGAAAACCAGGACTGCTTTAAAAGTGGTTTTGTTTAATCAAGCTACAGTTCATTAAGGATCTTCCCCCCTCTTTTTACTTATGGATATCTTTTTGTAATTTTTTTAAAATGGAAGGTAATTTAAAATATGTTTAGCTGAGCCCTCGCTTATTTTTTGTCCAAGATTTGTCTTTGGATCCTCTGTCTTGGAGCAAAGAATTTGTTGAGTTAGCTTAGCCTGACTTTCAGTAATGAAGGAGGAAGAAGCTTCTTTTTATGAGTCATTTTTGAATGGGTGCAATTCTTCTTCACACATTGCTGCCAAGTATTTTTCCTTATTATCTCTTTGGGGTACAAACCTAACAGTGCTATGGCTGGATTGAAGGGTAGGCAGTCTTTTAGCACCCTTTGGACATAGTTTCAAATTGCCCACCAGAATGGTTGGATCAAATTAAATAATGTATTTATTTAGTCAATTTAGAACATTATTCCTAGCTTATAAGAATCATATTCCTTCCCTCCCTTCCCTCCCCCCACCCTTTCCGTAGCTGACATACAATTCCACTGATGTTTGCACTAGGATATTCATTTAGAGTCTACATCCCCAATCATATCCCAGCTCTACCCATGTAATCAAGCAGTTGTTTTTCTTCTGTTTTTCTACTCCTACAGTTTTTCCTCTTAATGTGGATAGTGTTCTTTCTCATAGATCCCTCCAAGTTGTTCAGGATCACTGCATTGCCACTAATGGAGAAGTCCTTTACATTTGATTGTACCACAGTGTATCCATCTCTGTGTACATTGTTCTCCTGTTTCTCCTCCTTTCACTCTGCATCAATTTCTGGAGGTCATCCAGTTCACATGGAATTCTTCCACTTTATTATTCCTTTGAGCGCAATAGTATTCCATCACCAACATATACCACAATTTGTTCAGCCATTCCCCAATTGAAGGGCATCCCTTCATTTTCCAATTTTTTGCCACCACAAAGAATGCAGCTATGAATATTGTACAAGTATTTTTCCTTATTATCTCTTTGGGGTACAAACCCAATAGTGCTATGGCTGGATTGAAGGGTAGGCAGTCTTTTAGCACCCTTTGGACATAGTTTCAAATTGCCCACCAGAATGGTTGGATCAATTCACAACTCCACCAGCAATGCATTAATGTCCCAACTTTACCACATCCTCTCCAACATTCATTACTTCCCATTGCTGCCATGTTAGCCAATCTGCTAGGTGTGAAGTTATACCTCAGAGTTGTTTTGATTTGCATCTGAGTAGAAGAGACTTAGAACACTTTTTCATATTGTGGGTTTTTAAATTAATAATCAATAACTAAATATTATATTTTAAAAATTTTATTAATAATAACTAAAGCAAAAATAACTGCCTGACTTCAGCCCAGTCACAAGTTAAAAAAGGATGATAGAGGGGTTGCAGCCACTTAAATACAATCACACAAAACATGGGGATGCAGGAAAAATGGAATTTTGGGAAATTCTAAGGGACTTCTGGGGGATGAAGTCCAAAGGCTCAAAATCTCCATTTATACATCCTCCCCTATGATCCTATTGGGGAAACCAGTTTCCCCCAAAGGATCATGGAAATGTAACTTAAAAATTACAATAATTTGTGAATAAGAGAAAAATAGAATAAAGCCAATGATTACTAGGTTGACAGAAAGCCAATTTGGGGGCAGTCCCTTTTGGCATCAGAGAGTACTTTCAAAACAAAGGCATTTCAACCCCTCATAGTTCAATTCACATCCCAAAGTTCACTCTGGGTCTTCTGGTGCAGCATGTGGTCTCTGCAGGCATCTATCTTCATGGCCCATTCTGGATTCTGGGAGGTAGCAAGTTTCTAATCCTAAAATTATTCAAATTTAAATCAAAGTTCACAACAATAACATGGCCCTCCCTGAGGTGAATAATAACAAACATAAGGAACACTCAGGGATGCATGGCTGAGTTATGAGGTATATGAGACAATTTGCAAAAGAAAATCAAAAACAGGAAAAAATCCAAATAAAAGAGAAAAATAACTTGTGGATGAAATACAAAATGTCAAACTTTTAGGTCTAGAAAAATCTAAGTAAAAGAAAAACAAATCTATAACAGGTCCTTGAATCAGGGCCCAATTAAAATAATTAAAATAATTATGCATTTACCCAATCAGTAGCCAAGACTATAGAAAGTTTGCCACGCTATGAAAAACAGAAAAGGGACTAGATTATAGGAGCAAGGTAGGAACCAAATTTGAGATACTTGGTAAAATATGGGACAAGGAAGACCTGCCTTAAACCCATCTTAAATAGCCACAAACTCAAACCCCAAACACATTCAAGTCCTACTGTCTTGGCTCAAAATTACATCAATGCCACCAGGATTGGTTAGTCTCTTTGACCTTGTGCTCAATTGGTACTATTCAGTGGCTCTTTTTGTATTCTCTTGTCCTGGAATCAGACAGAATCATTAAGCAAAGTCCTATAATTTTTTTTTAAAATCAAGGGCATCATTTTTATAGTCTAAAGCTTTTTGGGTATGCATTGATATTAGAACAAATGTTTTTAAAACTTATATTACTGCAATATAAAAAAAATTAAAGAAAAATCTTCTCAATACTGGTGACATGTGCTTCAAATACTAAAAGGAAAGAAAAAAATAAAACTCAGATACCATATTGTATATGCAATAAAAAATAAAAGATTATTTTTTAAAAGTTTTAAAAATCAAAAATATATAGCTTAAAATCAGGGACACACTGTGTCAGCCATATGTGAGTACAAAATGATTTTCAGAATAAAACAGTAACACAGTAGATAATGTGCATTCAAAATAGTACCAAAGCCCCCAAAATTCACAATAGCCCAGTTAATTACAATAGCAAACAAACCCACTATCATATTTCAAATAAGTTGCTGTATGACATAAAAAAACTATTAACTGATGGATATTTGTCACAATTTTTACAGATGTAGAAAATCTTTCAAATATTTTAAACAAAGTAAAACTTATTTGGGTCTCGAGCATCATCAAGAAATCTAGATTGTTCTTCTGGAAATAAATTAAAATGAAGAGTTTTGCAGTAGCTCTTTTTTTTTGCTTCCTGATTCATAGAAACACCTTGGTAGGAACATTTCTTTGTTTCTCTACATTTACTACAACTTTCTTTATAATATATATGTGTATATACACATATACATACACACACATATATATAATCATCCATTCAGAAACTATGAGTTACTAAAATTATTTCTGAAGACCCCTTAAAATTACAATTAAATTCTTATCTTATTAAATTTTCTAAAGGTTGTATATAACCTTTAACCAGTTTTGTTGAAATCCATCCATCGTTATCTATGTGACAATTAACAAAGGCAACATATGATCTTCAGTGGATCTAGTGACAAGGGTTTGGGCAAGATATTCATGGTCTTATAAAGAGATATTTTGTTCTTCAGCAGAGGTAAAGGTACAAATTAAAGATCAATATAGGCAAAACATAGTAGTTTAAAATGATTTAGTATCATAGAATTACTAGATTAATACAGATAAACTTAAAAAATTGAAACCTTAAAGAAATCAGTAAATACAATAATATAAACCCATGAGGAAGTGTAGACAGGCAGAGCAGTCAAAATCATTTTCACCAATCCCAATAGACTTGTTCACTATTATAGGAGGAGAATAAACTCAAAATAGTTAGCAATAAACTTCCAGATCTCTTTTAAAGTTTCCTTCCCCTCCCCCAGTATTATCCATTTAATTTTCATTTGTCAGAGGTCTGAGTTTCCTCATAGAAGCACAGGGCAGAATCTCTACTCTGCATGTTGAGAGCATTTAAGACTTTTAGAACTTTGTCAAAATAATTCAGGTTGGTTTGTAGCTTAAGCAGTCTAGCTTGTGGCATATTCTTGAGGAGAGGGAAATAAAGTGGGAAATCTTCAATGAAAATAAAATTCCCAGGATAATAATTAAGCAGATCCAAACTCTACTTTTTTGCTTTACCAACTCAAACTGTTGTTTCACAGTGTGAGCATGCTTTGCAATAGCATTTTTCCTGAAAGAGGCTGAATGGGGTTTGTTTAAAGAGTAAACAGAAAGAAGGAAAACTTCAAGGGAAAACAATAGTGTGTTTGCATATGAGAGAAAAAAATGCTTCTCCTTGGTCTTTTGGATCAAGAGAAAGAAGGGAGGAAAAAGGTTTATTTCCCAAAACTGACTTTAAATCTATTGATTTGGAACTAAATGCCCTCCCTGTGAAAAATCTTTAGTAGCAGCCTTCTAAACTAGGAGTACAGGATCAGGTTTAAAAAAATCTGCTTGAAAATTAGAAGGTGTGGGGCTCTTTTTTCCACCCTGAAAAATGACTATGGCAGACTAGAAACACACACATGGAGTGTGGAAAGGGATTGGGGAGGAAAGATTATTATATGTTACCCTCTGTGGAAAAATAATGACCGGGATTGTCAGGCTCTTGTGGCGGGTTTGGTCTTGGCAAGAGGAGGCTCTAAGCTGGGTGGAGAGCATGGAAGAATCGCTGGCCAAGGAGATGGACAGGTGAAACAGCAGGCAGAGGCAGGCAACAGGGCGGGGGCTGGAGCATAGGCACACCCCACCACAGATCCTCATGGTAGGCAGCAACCAGGCAAATTTACTATCTTTAATGTAAGGCTACCTGCTCAAAAAATTTTGTAATTACCTTCCCTATCTCTTTTGAGTAGATCTATTTTTACTTTACCTTTGTCAGATATCATGATTGAGACTCCTGCCTTCTTTTTATCAGTTTATGCCCAATTGATTTGACTCCATCCTCTTACTTTTACCCTATTCATGTCTACCTTCCTCATGTGTATTTCTTGTATACAGCATATGGTAGAGTTTTGGTTTCTAATCCACTCTGCTATTTGCTTGTGTTTTATAGGTGAGTTCATTCCATTCACATTCAGAGTTATGATTACCAGCTGTATATTTCCCAGTATTTCGATTTCCATTCCTAGTCCTGCCTTTTCTCCTTTCACTATTTCCTTCTACACTAATGTTTTGTTTTTAATCAGTCCCCCCTAATTCCCACCCTTATTTTACTTCTTTTTCTGCCCCCCTCCTTTGTTATTCCCCTCCTGTTTTCTTTACAGTTTTTTTAAACTACCCTCCCACCTTCTCCCTCCCTTGTATTGCTTCCCTCCCCCCCCCAGTCCACTTGTTATCCTTCTACTTCCCTATAGGGCAAAAATCAATTTTCTGCCCCAATGTATTTGTTCTTCCTTCATTGAGTCAATTTCAATGCATGTTAGTATTGAGTATTTCCTATCACCAACCTCTTTACCTTTCCAGTATTGATGTTCTCCCTCACTCTCACCATAGGCTTCTTTGTGACATATAAATTTACTCCTTTTTGTTTCTTTTTCCATTTCTCTATTCATATCTTGGCATTTCATCCTATACAGTTTGTCATTGTTCCCTCTAAGTATAATTTTCCTAGCTACCCAGGTGATAATAACAATTTTTAAAAGTTATCAATTTCCTCTTTTCTTATAGGGATACATATCATTTTAACTTAATGGGTCTCTTAAAAAAAGATTTGGAATTTTTTTTTCTTGTTTTGTTTTGTTTTTCTCCCCCCTTCTCCCTTTCTTAATTGCCTTTTGATGATTCTCTTGAGTTCTGTGTTTGGGCATCAAACTTTCTGTTCAGTTCTGGTTTTTTTCTTTACAAATGCTTGGAATTCTTTTATTTTGTTAAATAACCATGCTTTCCTTGCAAGTATATAGTCAGTTTTGCTGGGCAGTTGATTCTTGGTTGTAGACCTAGTTCCCTTGCTTTCCAGAATATCATATTCCATGCCTTTTGGTTCTTCAGTGTATATGCAGTCGTACCTCACTGTAGTTCCTTAGTATCTGAATGACTTTTTTCTAGCAGCTTGTAATATCTTTTCTTTGGTCTGATAATGCTTGAATTTGGCTATAACATTCCTGGGTGTTGTCAGTTGGGGATTAAGTACAGGCGGTGATCTGTGGATTCTTTCAATCTCCACTTTTCCCTCTTGGTCGAGAATATCGGGCAGTTTTCTTGAATAATTTCCTGTAGGATGATGTCCACGCTTTTTCTTTTGTCATGGCTTTCTGGTAGACCAATGATTCTTAAGTTGTCTCTCCTGGAATGATTTTCTAAATCTTCTATTTTGTGAATGAGGTACTTCATATTTTCCTCAATTTATTCATTCTCTTGGTTTTGTTTTATAGTGTCCTGCTGCCTTGTGTAGTCACTTGTTTTCTAATTGTTGTATTCTGGTTTTTAAAAATTGGATTTCATCCCTGGCTTTTGGGTAATCCTTTTCCTTCTGATCTTTCATCTCTTTTGTCTCATTTTCAAGCTGATTAATTTTGGCTTTCAAGACATTATTTTCTTGTTTTAGTTCAAGTGCCTCTGTTTACAGATAACTTATCTTGCTTTTTTAAGTTTTTTGCCCAGTTGTCTTCAGCCTCTCTTAATTGTGTTTTGAATTGCATTTTGAGTTCTTCCAAAGCCTGTGTCCAATTCATTGGAGTGTCTGTGTTTTTGCTTTGTGTTCCTTGATCCACCGCTGTTTCATTTGCTTTTTGTTCATTGCCTGGATCGAAGCTTTCTATTGATATTTATTTTTTCTTTTTCTGTTGTTTGCTCATATTTGCCCCTTATCCCCCCCCCCCTTCCCCCCCCTCATCATTGCCTGCACTCTTGCTCCTCTCACTATGTTTTGGGATCTGTGGTTTTGGGCTTTTCTCTCAGCCTTCCCCCTTGGAGCTTAGTCAGCCAATCTCTCAGTGCAGTCTGTGGGGGAGGGGTGTTGGAGCTTGAGCTTCACTGCCCTCTGAAGGCTTTGATGAAATTAAGTCCAGCTGGTTTGAACTTGAGTCCAAAACCTCAGGAGGGGGGGCAATATGGAGTGTCTCCACTGTTGCAATTAGGCTGCCCGCTATGTATTTCTTCTTCAACTGCTTCCCCACCTCCTGTGTTTGATGCTCTGAGCCTGGCACAGCCTTGCCTTCAAGGTACTCCCTCCAGGCCAGCACCCTTTGCCCAGAGGTTCCAGCTACCACTGGAGGCTCAGCAGTCTAGGTGGGGGAGTGGTCCTGGGACCTTCTTTTTTCCTTCTCCTTAAACCCAAGTGTTCTCAAATTCAGGCTTTTAGGGTGGTGTACCTTTTAAATTGAGTCCAACAAGAGGGTCTATTGGATCTGTCTTATTGTTAGGCTTTATTTTCAGGAGCATTTAGTTTGTAATCAATAAGGAAGGGTTTTAAGAGGTCTGAACTTTCACTGCCTCTAAACTGCCATCTTGACTCTACCTCTGTTCCTGTGATTTAAAGAGTCCATGATAGTGTTTAACAACTTGGACAAAATTACAGAATAAAAGAATTTCTGAGTTGGAAGGGACACCAATGGTCATAGTATAATCCATAACTAAATGAGAGAGAAAGCACAGTGAAGGGGAGGGGGGGCAACAGGGTAGCTCAGTGGATTGAGAGTCAGGGCTATAGATGAGAGTACCTAGATTCAAATCTGGCCTCAAACACTTTCCTAGCTGTGTGACCTTGGGCAAGTAATTTAACCCCCATTGCCTAGCCCTTATCACTCTTCTCCCTTGGAATCAATACATAGTATTGATTCTAAGATGGAAGGTAAGGATTTAAAGAAAAAGGAAAGAAAGAAAGCTCAGTGGAGAGCATTGAATTAAATATGAATGGGGGAATAAAGAGAAATGATTCTGTAATTTGAATACACTATATACCACCTGGTCAGAAAGAGGAAATAAATGAGTTCAGGAAATAGATCATAAGCCTGACATATAAGAATAATGTAGTAATGATGGATATTGAATCATCCAGACTTCTACTAAAACACTCTTTTTCTGTATAAAACAGAATATCTAATAATTTCTTGTTTTGTCCCTTGATGAGATTTATATCTTAATTGTTATTTTTTCACAATTCTTCCTTCAATAATTAGAGAAAACAAAGCAAAAGGATATATTACTTGTTCCAATTTATCAAGCCAGACATATCCATTGATTTATATTTTTCCCTAGCTGTTATCTGGCCATGCACAATGCATATACTTTTCAGCTGTAGAACAGAAATCAAATCATTGCTGCCATTGATTTCTTGCCTTTTAGCTCTTTTCACTGTCCCTGTGACTGACAAATACTCCCCTATATAATCTCTCTTCTTTTAACAGAATATGTAGGGCAAAATTATCTCAATTTTGCTATTTTTAATCTCAATAACTGAATATTTATCTATCATTTATTTATCAGTTCTTTTAAGAGAGAGTTCTAATTTGAACTGACAGTAAAGATGTCATTTCTGGTGTAGAAATAAGGAATTTAGGGCTAACTGACTCCTACTTCTCTTTTGGATTTGTTAGAGAGGAGAGGAAAGCTGAGCATAATCAACTATATGCCCTTAATTTTGTAAGTAAGTGCAAAAGAGTTCAGAGAAAGTTTAGTAGGACCCCAAGGACTAAAATTTTATACTGAGAGTCATCTTAGTAGAGATGAAAGTCTCTCAAGAATAAAATTCTGCAGATATAAAAATTAAAAAAAATATTCTGAATAAGAAAATATGGAGTTATACAAAGGGAATGACATGGATATATAGAGAAATCACCCAAGAACAGAATGGAGGGACTTTAACAATATCTTCAAGTCAATGAAAAAGGCTATAAATTAAAAGTTTTGGGTTTGGGGAAGTTTTGCTATGCATACCTTATAGCTGCACTAAGAAGATAGGTCACATTTATTTTACTTTTGTTTTTGCAGTCTCAGATACTGGAACAGTGCCCTGCAATCAGTCAGTCAATGATAATTCATTAAGCATTTACTGAGTTCCATAATTTTGCTGAAATCCTCTCCATAATCCAGTTTTTGTTTGGACTTATGCCAGACAATGTGATTGGGATGTATCTAGTTTAAATGATAAAATTCCAAATTACCAAACAGTTTAAAGATACTTTAAAAACATGTTAATACAAGAAAAAAAGCTCCCTAACCTTTGATAACAACTCTAGCAATGTCTTTTAGAAGTTATGATCATAACCTTTGATTATAATCTTTATTTGAGCAAAACTTCCCTATATTAATCTCCAGGATTGGATGGTTTCTTCACTTTGAGAAACACAGATTAAACTTCTATAACCCTTTTTCCGCTTACAATCCAACCTATGTTGCTTGACTAGGAAGTATTCATTTTGATTAATGTTTTTTTTTTCCATTTTACCTCTTTTATTGTATATTTCTAAGCAACTATAATACCTTAGAGAAAAAATTAAAAAATTGAAAAATTGAAGGGAATACGATATACATAGAGATAATGACTGAGTTGGAAACTGTGATTTTTTGGTATAGGAAATTCCCAGTGAGGAAACTCTCTTCACAGATGAAAGTTGATATCTTCAATAGAACATATAGTCTCAATGGGGATGTCTAGGACATTGAGAGGTTCAGCAACTTTCCCAGGGTCATACAACCACTTTGTGTCAGAGAGAGAAATGTGTTCCAGTTCTTTCTGGAATGGATGTAAGCTCTGTGTCCACCATGTCACACTTGTACCAACAAGCACAAAGCAAAGACAAAATAACCTTGAGGAGAAAAGCATTAATAACTTAGGTAAAAGAAAAGCCTTATAATATCTGTGGTGGTGAACTTATAGCCCTTGTGCCAGAGAGGGCACTCAGAGCCCTCTCTGTGGGCATCACCCCAGCACAGAGTTCACCAGAGTTCATTACTAGAAAGCCAGAGGGACATGGGCCTGGGCTACGCCTCTCCCCATCACCTGAGAACATTTCTCACTTTTTCCACCCCTCTAAAAGGTTTATCTTCATTCCAAGAGACAGAGTTGAAGAGGGAGAGTATTGCTAATGCAAAGTCACATAGCACTGTATGAGAAACAGCAAATAGACCATCATTGATATCCCAGAGAATGTGTGAAAAGCAGGAATATGTAAGGAGACTAGAGAAGTAGGAAGGAACAAGTAATGACATGTTTAAATGTGAACATACAATTTCTACAATTAGAAGGACATAGATTCAAATCTTCCCCGTGGTATATATGACTTGTGTGACTTTGGACAAGTCACTTAATGTCTCCAAGCTTCAGTTTCCCCATCGGTAAAATGAAATTGTTGGACCAGACAATCTCAAGATTGTCTCTTTCATTTCTAGATCTATGATCCTAAGTGTGATACAATATTGAATAATGGTCAGAAATGCCAAATTGAGGCTATATTTGATCTTGTGAGTAATAAGGAGCCAATGTAACTTGTGGGAAAGAGATGAGGTAATATTGTCAGATCAGTGTTTTAGGAATTCCATTTTGGCAGGATGTTTGGAATTGGAGAAATTTGAGACATGTAAAAAATAGACTCGAATACAGGACTACAATCCCCATAAGCCTTTGCTCCACTTCCCCAGAATGCCTTGTAATCTTACCTGGGCCGAGATCGAGAAGGTATTTAAGCTGATTCAAAGGCTTTTGAGCTCTTTCTTGGACTTCCATTTTGGGGCAGGCCTGGCTTTTTTTCATAATGTAGGTGAGGTTGTGTCTAGGCCACTCTATGGCCTGGACAGGTGTCTCTTATCCTGTATTTTCTTTAATCCTTAATCTTCAATAAACCTCTAAAAAATATAATACTCCTTGCAGAGAGAAACTAATTTCTACCTGCCTCAGATGCCTCAGTCTCGCCATATTCCCAAAATTTAATCTTTAAAGTTGGCGACCACTAGATTAGATGAGAACTTCTCAAAAATTTTTTTAGCCTAGAGAATTTTTTTTAAAGCCACAGTTCTCCAAGATGCTCTTTAGAAAACCATCTTGACTGGCTCCTGCTTCTGCTCCTGGCCTCTCACCTGATGGCTCCCGGCCCGACCCACCCTGGTGGTCTGTCTCTCACCCATCTGGCCTTTGACCCAGATGGCTCATCACCCCAGCCCCAGCCCCAGGAGCGTGACCCCAGCCGGCTCATCACCCAGATCCTTGGAGCAGATCTCTCAGGACTCATTGTGACCAGCTGGTGACAGTATTGGCCACGTGGGCAGAGGGGAGAGACGAGAGGGAAAGGAGAATGGGCAATTGTCCCTTAGGCTAAGCCTCTGAGCAAAGGGGGGTGTATTGGCTCCCTGTGGGTGGCCTGGGCTCCACGTGGACTGGGGCAGGAGGAGGGATCATATCAGGGGAGAGGAAAAAGAGACACTAGAGAGAAGAAACAGATCTTTTCAAACAGAAACCTAAAAAGCAATGGGCTGTTTAAAAGGATTTTTGACTGTTCTGGTAATTCCATTGATTTCACCTGCGTGCCAGAAGAAACATTCAGCCCAAAGATTTAACTTTGAATTTGCAAATGGGTGGCTCAGGGAACTGAGAGCATTGTCTTGGGTTAAAATCTGGCCTCAGATACTTCCCAGCTATGGGGCCCTGGATGGGTCCCTTGAAACCCATTGCCTAGCCCTTACTACTCTGCCTTCGGACAATAGACATTTAAATGGATAAACACACCTAAGGAACTTTGAAGAGACTAAAGGCTATATTCTAAGGCATTTCAAACTCCAATGGTTTATAAAAAATCTCTGTATTCTATTGCATTTTTTGTTTAAGGTTTAACTTTGTGATTTTAAGTTCATATATTACTGGATTCAATATTATTCTGCTTGAACTGAAGGTTGATTGAATTTATTTTGAATGTACTGAGTTTTAAAAATTCTGTTGTTTTTCCCCTATAACTGTGTTGAACAAATATTATTGTGAATAAGCCCATATATGAAAAAACAGCTTTTTTCTATTTTGCTGAGGATAGATGGACTTCAGAACTGGTTATAATTGTATTAACAACCTTTGGAAATTTTAATGTGCTAAATACCTCAAATGATTTGATTTTAAGGGTTTTTTAAATATGATTTTTGGAATTTTTTTAACAATCTGGTTATTTTTGCCTGCCCTAAGGACCATTAGCTGAAGTGAAATTCATTCCCACATGTGAATGGAAGTTGGGCAGTTATTCTCAGGGCATTTGTATCCCTAAAGCCTCCAAACAAGGAGCACCCCTTTATTTATACTCTTCAGCTCACTACTTTACTTGCACCAGAATGATATATAGATTTCTTGATTATGTTCTTAACCCAAGATGAGTTTTACTTTGTTTTAAAAAATATGTTTAGGGGACTTCCGGGTAATCATGGCTGCAATCTAGACGCCGCACGCTTCCTCTCCCCAGCACCGAACGAAATAGACTACATCAAAGGAGCATAAAATCACCTTTGGAGGAACAGAAGGACTCCCCAGTACCCCACAGAGGCAAAGGTACGTGGGGCTTGAACATTTCCACACTAAAATAAGAAGGAAAAGCTTGCACAGAAAAGTGAACTGAGCCGCCCTTCCTCCACCCCACCTCCCCCACTAAACCAGAGTGAGCTACCTGAGCGCTCACCGGGACAGCGAGTGAGTGGGGAGCGTCTCTGTCTGGGGGGGCACTCCAGGGTCCTTGGGATCTGGGGACTGCCAGGAAAAAACATCTCAGGGCGCTTTCACTGGAGAAGCCAGCGGACCTGGACTTGGGGCGGGCTGCGCTGAACAACGCGCGCTGATTATCTGGGCGGAGCTGAATACCTGGGCTCGGAGGCTGGGAAGAACTAGTCTGAAGCAACCTAAATTCACAGAAAAACCGCTCTTATAACCCAGACCCCAGACCAAAAAGGAAAGGGAAATAAAACCACCAAAGGGATGGCTCACATGGCCCAAAATCAAGCCTCCAGGAAGAAAGGGAAAAAAGTGACTATTGAAAACTTTTATGGTGGAAGTACCCAAGGAAAAGAGGAGAATGAGGAGGAAATCCAAAAAAAATCAGAACACGCCTCCCAAAATGGAAACTATCAACAAGCTCTGGAAGATCTCAAACTGGAACTTATCCAAAAGATGGAAACCTTCTGGAAAGAAAAATGGGAGAAAGAGATCAGCTGTCTGACAGATAAGAATGCTCAATTGGAAAAAGAACTCGAAGCATCCAATAGAAGGGCAGACAAGGCTGAAAAGCAAATCCAGTCCCTAATGACCAGAATTAAGCACCTCGAAGAAAGTGAGATGATAAAACAGCAAGAATCAATAAAGCAAACCCAAACAATTAATGAATTGGAAGAAAACATAAAATATCTCACTGAGAAGGTCATGGACCTGGAGAACAGAGGAAGACGAGAAAATCTCCGTATCATCGGTCTCCCAGAAAAACCAGAGGTAAACAACAAATTGGATTTTATTCTAGAGGAGATTATAAAAGAAAATTGCCCCCACGTTCTGGAGCAAGGGGGCAAAATAGAAATAGAAAGGATTCATAGAACACCTTCTATACTAAATCCCCAAAAGACAACGCCTAGGAATGTAATTGCCAAATTCAAGAGCTTCCAAGTAAAGGAGAAAATCCTACAAGAAGCCAAGAAGAAGAGCTTCAGATATAAGGGGGCTCCCATAAGGATCACACATGACTTAGCGGCTAACACACTAAGAGACCGCAAAGCATGGAACACGATATTTAGAAAGGCAAGAGAGCTGGGTCTCCAACCAAGAATCAACTACCCAGCAAAACTGACTATATACTTCCAGGGGAAAGTATGGGCATTCAACAAAATAGAAGATTTCCAAGCATTTGCTAAGAAAAGACCAGAGCTCTGTGGAAAGTTCGATATCCAAGCACAGAAAGCAAGAAAAACATGAAAAGGTAAATATGAAAGAAAGGGAAAAGGAGATAAATCTTATCTTTCTCTTTAAGTCAAACTCTCTTCTATAAGGACTACATTTACATCTAATTATATATATTAATATGTGGGGAAAATGTTTTGTGTAACTCTCATAAATTGTATCATCATAAGAGTAGTTAGAAGAAACATGCATAGGGAAAGATTGGGGAATTAAGAAGATTTGGGGAAAGTTGGGGCAAAAAAAGGAAAAGGGAGGGGGGAACCGTGATAATACTAAGATTAACTTCAAGAAATAGGGGGGGAATCAATAGAATAAACTTTCCCATATAAAGATACACATAGGAAGGGGAGGGGAAGAACTCTCATATGAGAAGGAGAGGAAGAGAGCGTGAAGTGGAATTACTTAAACCTTACTCTCAGTGAAATCAAATCTGAGAGGGAAGAACATCTAGATCCAGTGGGATCCTGAATTCTATCTTATCCATTAGGGCAAGAAAGAAAGGAAAATTAAGGAGGGGGAGGGGGGAGGGAGTACAAAAAGGGAGGGAAGGAGAGGGGGGAGGGGAAGGGAGCATAAAAAGGGAGGGGCTAGAAAGGGAAGCATCTCAAGGGAGGGGACTAGGGGGACTGACCTAAAGTAAATCACTGGTTCAAAAGGAGAAAGCTAAAGAAGAAAGGTCAGAACTAGGGGAAGACATCAAAATGCCAGCGAATCCACAAATAACAATCATAACTTTGAACGTGAATGGGATGAACTCACCCATAAAACGCAGACAAATAGCAGATTGGATTAGAACACAAAACCCTACCATATGTTGTCTTCAAGAAACACATATGAGATGGGTTGACACTCACAAGGTTAGAATTAAAGGTTGGAGTAAGACCTTTTGGGCCTCAACCGATAGAAAGAAGGCAGGAGTTGCAATCATGATATCTGACAAAGCCAAAGCACAAATAGACCTGATCAAAAGGGACAGGGAAGGTAAATATATTCTGCTAAAAGGAAGTATAGACAATGAGGAAATATCACTAATCAACATGTATGCACCAAATGGTATAGCATCCAAATTTTTAATAGAGAAACTAGGAGAATTGAAGGAGGAATTAGACAGTAAAACCATATTAGTGGGAGACTTGAACCAACCACTATCAAATTTAGATAAATCAAATCAAAAAATAAATAAGAAAGAGGTAAAAGAGGTGAATGAAATCTTAGAAAAATTAGAATTAATAGACATATGGAGAAAAATAAATAGGGACAAAAAAGAATACACCTTCTTTTCAGCACCACATGGCACATTCACAAAAATAGATCATACACTAGGTCATAGAAACATGGCACTTAAATGCAGAAAAGCAGAAATATTAACTGCAGCCTTTTCAGATCACAAGGCAATTAAAATATTGATCGGCAAGGGTACATGGAGACCCAAATCAAAAATTAATTGGAAATTAAATAACATGATACTCCAAAATCGGATAGTTAGAGAAGAAATCATAGAAACAATTAACAATTTCGTTGAAGAAAATGACAACGGCGAAACATCCTTTCAAACCTTATGGGATGCAGCCAAGGCAGTACTTAGAGGAAAATTCATATCCCTGAGTGCATATATTAACAAATTAGGGAGGACAGAGACCAAGGAATTGGAAATGCAAATAAAAAAACTTGAGAATGAACAAATTAAAAACCCCCAGAAGAAAACCATACTAGAGATCCTAAAAATTAAGGGAGAAATTAATAAAATAGAAAGTGACAGAACTATTGAGCTAATAAACAAGACTAGAAGCTGGTACTTTGAAAAAACAGACAAAATAGACAAAGTACTGGTTAATTTAATTAAAAAAAGGAAAGAAGAAAGGCAAATTAATAGCATCAAGGATGAAAAGGGGGATCTCACCTCAAATGAAGAGGAAATTAAGGCAATCATTAAAAACTACTTTGCCCAACTATATGGCAATAAATATACCAATCTAGGTGATATGGATGAATATTTACAAAAATATAAATTGCCTAGACTAACAGAAGAAGAAATAGTTTTCTTAAATAATCCCATATCAGAAATTGAAATCCATCAAGCCATCAAAGAACTGCCTAAGAAAAAATCCCCAGGGCCTGATGGATTCACCAGTGAATTCTATCAAACATTCAGAGAACAGTTAACCCCAATATTATACAAACTATTCGACATAATAAGCAAAGAGGGAGTCCTACCAAACTCCTTTTATGACACAAGCATGGTACTAATTCCAAAGCCAGGCAGGCCAAAAACAGAGAAAGAAAACTATAGGCCAATCTCCCTAATGAATATAGATGCAAAAATCTTAAATAGTATACTAGCAAAAAGACTCCAGCAAGTGATTAGAAGGGTCATCCACCATGATCAAGTAGGATTCATACCAGGGATGCAGGGCTGGTTCAACATTAGGAAAACTATCCACATAATTGACCACATCAACAAGCAAACCAACAAGAATCACATGATTATCTCAATAGATGCAGAAAAAGCCTTTGATAAAATACAACACCCATTCCTACTAAAAACACTAGAAAGCATAGGAATAGAAGGGTCATTCCTAAAAATAATAAACAGTATATATCTAAAACCATCAGCTAATATCATCTGCAATAGGGATAAACTAAATCCATTCCCATTAAGATCAGGAGTGAAACAAGGATGCCCATTATCACCTCTATTATTTGACATTGTATTAGAAACACTAGCAGTAGCAATTAGAGAAGAAAAAGAAATTGAAGGCATCAAAATAGGCAAGGAGGAGACCAAATTATCACTCTTTGCAGATGACATGATGGTCTACTTAAAGAATCCTAGAGACTCAACCAAAAAGCTAATTGAAATAATCAACAACTTTAGCAAAGTTGCAGGATACAAAATAAACCCACATAAGTCATCAGCATTTCTATATAATTCCAACACAGCTCAGCAGCAAGAACTAGAAAGAGAAATCCCATTCAAAATTACCCAAGACAAAATAAAATACTTAGGAATCTATCTCCCGAGACAAACACAGGATCTATATGAACACAACTACAAAACACTTTCCACACAACTAAAACTAGACTTGAACAAATGGAAGAACATTAACTGCTCATGGGTAGGACGAGCCAATATAATAAAAATGACCATCCTACCCAAACTCATCTATCTATTTAGTGCCATACCCATGGAACTTCCAAAAATTTTTTTTACTGATTTAGAAAAAAACATAACAAAGTTCATTTGGAAGAACAAAAGATCAAGGATACCCAGGGAATTAATGAAAAAAAATACAAAGGAAGGGGGTCTTGCAGTCCCAGATCTCAGACTATATTATAAAGCAGCGGTCATCAAAACAATTTGGTACTGGCTAAGAGACAGAAAGGAGGATCAGTGGAATAGACTGGGGGCAAGCAACCTCAGCAAGACAGTATATGACAAACCCAAAGATCCCAGCTTTTGGGACAAAAATCCACTATTTCATAAAAACTGTTGGGAAAATTGGAGGACAGTGTGGGAAAGATTAGGCTTAGATCAACACCTCACACCCTACACCAAGATAAATTCAAAATGGATGAATGACTTGAACATAAAGAAGGAAACTATAAGAAAATTAGGCGAACACAGAATAGTATACATGTCAGACCTTTGGGAAGGGAAATACTTCAAAACCAAGCAAGAATTAGAAAGAATTACAAAATGCAAAATAAATAATCTGGATTACATCAAATTAAAAAGTTTTTGTACAAACAAAACCAATGTAACCAAAATCAGAAGGGTAGCAACAAATTGGGAAACAATCTTCATAAAAACCTCTGACAAGGGTTTAATTACTAAAATTTATAAAGAACTAAATCAATTGTACAAAAAATCAAGCCATTCTCCAATTGACAAATGGGCAAGGGACATGAACAGGCAATTCTCAGCCAAAGAAATCAAAACTATTAATAAGCACATGAAAAAGTGCTCTACATCTCTTATAATCAGAGAGATGCAAATCAAAACAACTCTGAGGTATCATCTCACACCTAGCAGATTGGCTAACATGACAGCTATGCAAAGTAATGAATGCTGGAGGGGATGTGGCAAAGTGGGGACATTAATTCATTGCTGGTGGAGTTGTGAATTGATCCAACCATTCTGGAGGGCAATTTGGAACTATGTCCAAAGGGCGATAAAAGACTGTCTGCCCTTTGATCCAGCCATAGCACTGCTGGGCTTGTACCCCAAAGAGATAATGGACAAAAAGACTTGTACAAAAATATTCATAGCTGCGCTCTTTGTGGTGGCCAAAAATTGGAAAATGAGGGGATGCCCCTCAATTGGGGAATGGCTGAACAAATTGTGGTATATGTTGGTGATGGAATACTATTGTGCTAAAAGGAATAATAAAGTGGAGAAGTTCCATGGAGACTGGAACAACCTCCAGGAAGTAATGCAGAGCGAGAGGAGCAGAACCAGGAAAACATTATACACAGAGACTGATACATTGTGGTACAATCGAAGGTGATGGACTTCTCCATTAGTATCAATGCAATCCCTGAACAATCTGCAGGGATCTAAAAAAAAAAATACTACCCACAAGCAGAGGATAAACTGTGGGAATAAAAACATCGCTGAAAAGCAACTGCTTGACTACAGGGTTGGAGGAGATAAGACTGAGGAGAGACTCTAAATGAACACTATAATGCAAACTCCAACAACAGGGAAATGGGTTCGAGTCAAGAACACATGTGATAACCAGTGGAATCATGCGTCGGCTATGGGAGAGGGAAAGGCGGGGGGGGGGGGGGGGAGGGGAGGGGAGGAAAAGAAAACGATCTTTGTTTCCAGTGAATAATGTATGAAAACGACCAAATAAAATAATATTAAAATTTAAAAAAAAATATGTTTAAATACCAAGGTTGAAGGATTGCTATGTTTGTAAAAAATTGTGACAAATGTCCATGAATTCATAGGTTTTAAAAATGCCATACAGCAACTTATGTGAAATATGAAAGTGTGTTTGTTTGCTATTGTAATTAATTGGGCTATTGAGAATTTTGGGGATTTTGATAACTACACATTTGTACTACTGTATTTTTAAGAAATGAAAAATTGTTAACCTTGTTCAATTCATTTGCCTTCTACTCACAGTGATCATGGCCAGATATTAAGAGGAAATGGATCTCATTTTTTGTGAGAAAGCCTTGCATTTTATATTTTCTTAGCTGACACAGTGTCAATGATTATAAGCTATATTTTTGAATTTTTAAAGCTCTTTTATTATTATATTTTTCTTGCATGTGCAATATACTTTTTCAGTATTTTTTTTATTATTTTTTCTCTCCTTTTTATATTTGAAGCACATGTCACCAGTATTAAGATTTTCTTTAACCTTTTGATTTTTAAGTTTAAGATACATTTGCTAATGCATGCCCTAAAATGCTTGTGACTATAAAAATGATGCCACTAATTATTTAAATAAATTATGGGACTTTGCTTAATGATTCTGTCTGATTCCAGGACAAGAGATGCACACAAGAGCCATTTCATAGGGCCAAAGAAAAGCCAATCCAGGATGGATTGATGCACTTCTAGGCCAATACAAAGGTCTTGAACCTAGTGTGAAGACTCGAGGTTACTATGTTTAACATGTGTTAAGACATAGGCTTTCCTTGTGTCCAAACTCACTCTGAAGATACTCACATACGAGTATCCCCAAACCTTGGCTCCTATAATCTGGTCCCTTTCTTTTCTGCCTCTCATAGTGTGGCACCTTTCTGTAGTCCTGGCTACTGACTGGGTAAATGCATCATTGCTTAGATCATTTTGATTGGGCCCTGATTCAAGGACCTGTTATAGATTATTTTTCTTTTACTTGGAATTTTTACACATAAGACTTTGATAGTCTATATTTTCATCCAGAAATTTTTCTTTTTTTATTTCGATTTTTCTGATGTCTTTAATATCTCTTGTCAATTGATTCATATACCTCATACTTCAGACATGCATCCCTAAGTGATCCTGTATTTGTCAATTACCCTCTTAATGGGGGAATGTAAAAAAATATCATTATTTAAATTGCAAAGTTTAAATTCCTTTTGAGAAGAATTTTAGGTAAAGAAGATGCTACTTCCTTGAATCCAGAAACTGAACTGTTGGAGAAGCCATCATGAAGAAGCCTCCAGACCACAAGCTGCACAAAAATGAACTTTGGGTGTGGTTGATTGAACATTTATTTGTATGTATACTTTCATGCCAAAGGGGACTGCCCCCTAACTGGCTTTTTGTCAATGCGCTCAGCAATTATTGGTTTTATTCTTTTTTTTTCCCTCTCTTATCCTCAAATTATTGTAATCTTTAAATGGATTATGTTTTCATGATCCTTTGGAAAAAAATTATTTTTTTCAAATGATCAAACAGGGGTATGTAAAAAATAGACTCGAATACAGGAGTACAATTCCCATAAGCCTTTGCTCCACTTCCCCAGAATGCCTTGTAATATCACCTGGGCCGAGATTGAGAAGGTATTTAAGCTGATTCAAAGGCTTTTGAGCTCTCTCTTTCTTGGACTTCCATTTTGGGGCAGGCCTGGCTTTTTTTCATAATGTAGGTGAGGTTGTGTCTAGGCCACTCTATGGCCTGGACACGTGTCTCTTATCCTGTATTTTCTTTAATCCTTAATCTTCAATAAACCTCTAAAAAATATAATACTCCTTGCAGAGAGAAACTAATTTCTACCTGCCTCAGATGCCTCAGTCTCCCGTCTCCCCTAAATTTTAACTGTTACAGGCAAAGAGATCAATTAAAAAGCTAATGAAATAATCCAAGCAAAACATGATGAGGACCTGAAGTGGGAATTTGAATGTGTGAATCATGAAAATGGGAGCTACATGAAAGATGCTACAGTGATAGAAACAAGAACATTTGGCAATTGATTGTCATGGGGTAAAGTCAAGAATGATATTGAAGTTGTGACTAGATGTCTAGAATAATAGTTAACACCCTCAATAGTAATAGGGAAGTTCAGAGAAGGGGTGGGTTTAAAGTGAAATATAATCAGTTCTGTGCAGGACATTCTAGGCTTGAGATGCCTAGGGGATAGCTAATATAAATATCTAGTAAGTAGAGATGCAGTATTAGAGGTTGGGAGAGAAACTAAACTCTCTCTCTCTGTCTCTCTGTCTGTCTCTCTCTCTGTCTCTCTCTCTGTCTCTGTCTCTCTCTCTCTCACTCTCTCTCTCTCACACACACACATATATAAATTTTCTGCATAAAGATGATAATTGAATCCATGGCTGCTGATGAGGTGAACAAATGAGAATAGAACAACAAAAAAGAAGAGGGCTATAGACAGAGTCTTGGTAGGAAGACAACCAAAAGAAAGTAATGTCATATAAACCTAGAGAGGAGAAAGGATCTAAGATGGAAAGATGGTCAAGAAAGTCAGATATTATAGAGACACTAATAAGGATAAGGACTGAGTAAAATCCATTAGGTTTGCTGGTTAGGAGATCATTGGTAATCATGAAAATAACTATACCAGTTGATTGATGAGTTCAGATTCAGATTGCCAAGGTTTAAGAAAAGTGTGAGAAAACAGGTAATGGAAACACAACATGTCATTTTTTTTTCAAAGAATTTGACTCAGAAAGGGAATAAATAAATTAATTAAATTTAAATGAAATTAATTACTAAATGTCTACCCTAGCTATGTTTGGAAAGGTGTATCACCAGAAAGATTGGCCCAAAATTATAAAAGTTTCTTACCCAAGGAGTCTCATGAGGACTGACTACTACGTTATGAAGGAACTTAATCCCCTTCCTCCACTGGTGGAAGATGCACATGGATAAAATCTTGGATTCTTGGAGCATTGAAATAAACACATAGAAAATGGCAGATTCTGTGTTGCTAGTTTACTAGATAAGAATTCATGAACATAACCTTCAAATATTAACTTCTTTTAATTAATTTTTTTAATTTAAATTAATTTATTTTTAATTTTTTTTAATTTTTATTTATTTAATTTTTAATTTAAATTAATTAATTTAATTAAAAATTCAGATTTGACATTATAATTGAATCACATTTGATTATATACTTGCATATGTATTCTATATTGTAATTATCCTTTAATTAATTAATATATATTTATATGTCTAGAAACATATGTTTTATATTATATACATATCATAAATCTGTATGTATGTGCATATACAATTTGCATGTACATATAGTTATTATTTATACTCACATATACTGGGAGAATAACTATTTGAAAACAAAACATTCTAGACTGGCTGAATGATGGACCAAATCTAGAAGACAAAATGCAATAAAGATTAATATAAGGTCTTGAACTCCCAAACAAGCTATAGGTACTATGACTATATAGAATTTTATGTGAAAAAGCCTTTGGTATTTTAGTGGCCAACCAGTTCAACATGAGTCATTGAGTGATGTAATATCTGGGGGAGAATTGGTATTGGGGCTTTATGTTGCCTTAGTAGAATTATGGTACACCAAAGGAATGTGGTAGAAATACAGTTATATACTATCAAGGACATCCCGCATCTGGACACTTAATTGATCTCTAAGAATATAATTTTAGAGTGAATATTAGTAAGCTCACATATATCTAAAAAAGGGTAACCAGAGAGCCAGATGAATCTACATTCCAATCATGTAATTATAAATGTCTCTTTTGTTATTGTTAATTCATTTTTTCAGTGATATCCAACTCTTTGTGATCCTCTTTTGGGTTTTCTTGGCAAAGATATTGGAGTGGTTTGCCATTTCCTTCAGCAACTCATTTTATGGATGAAGAAACTAAGACAAATAGGGTTGAATGACTTTCCCAGAGTTACACAGCTTCTAAGTGTCTCTGGCCAGATTTGAACTCAGGAAGTTGTTTTTTTCTAATTCTAAGTCTGGCCCTCTATTCACTGCCTCTACTAGCTGTCTCAGTAAATGCCTCTAGGATATTTCTGTTTGGATTATATTAGTTACTTGAGAGAAACAAAGTTGCATATATGGCCATTAAGACATTCATTAAAAAATTTTGTGAGAAAACATTTATATTCACAAAAGTGCTGAAAAACAAACAAACAGATCTTTGAGGTGGGTATTAGGTATTCTGGATGCTAGTTCAAATTCTCTTACTATCTAGAATTAATCTTAATTTTGTCACTTCTCCAGCATATCCATTTTCTCAATCAATGAGGGCATAAACACATAGATTATTCAGCAAAGGAAACTAGAGGAGGAAATTTCTAGTCATTGGGGCGGGGGGAAGTGGTACACTAGTCATAGATCAACAGGAAAGGGAGCTGTTACCATGACCAATGCCAAAATACACACCAATTAGTGATCTCTTTAGCCATTTCAGACCAAATGTCACAAGCAGTGTCTAGTATGGGGGATATAGTGGTGACTATGATCCTATAAGGCCCTGAGAAACTACCTTCATACTTGAGGTTGCCAATTCCTACCTTATAGAAAATAAAGAAGCTCAAACCTTCACATTTCCACATCAGTGTTGTTCCTGGTATTAATAATAATAATCATGATAAAGAGGGAGAAGAGAAGAAAAGGGAGAAGGAAGATAATTAGCATTTATATAGCATTTTCAATTTTAAAAACTCTTTAAAATATAGGATTTCCCAAAAGGCTTAGTGCAAGTTTAAGCTATTAAACATCAAGCTATTAAAGCTCAAACTTTGCTAGAACTTTGGGAATACAGTATATTAATTTGTTGGTTAACTAATCAAACTAATCATTATGGACACAAGAACATGGTTATACCCTCATAGAAGAACTAGATGGGCCACTCCAGGTGCACCAACTCTGTAATCAGAAAGTCTCATCTTCCTGACTTCAAATTTGACCTCAAACACTAGCTGTGTGATCCTGGACAAGCTATTTAACTCAGTCTGCCTTAGTTTCCTCATCTGTCAAATGTGCTGGAGAAGGAAGTGGCAAATCACACTAGTATTTCAGTCAAGAAAACCCCAAATGGAGTGAAGAATAGTGGGGCAAGTCTGGAACGACTCAACAATGACAACAAAAAACAGATATTCTCAGAGGCCACTTGTTTAATTTATGGGAAATTATAGTAGAAAGAACAGAGGACCCTGGATACAAAACTCAGCTCTACAACTTAATTCCTGAGGAATGGACTGTAAGTACATCATGGTCCTGACTGTTCAGCTGATGTTGGTAAACAGTGGAGCAGAGGCATGGGTCCCAGCTTTGTTAGGTTTGCACCTATCTGATACTAGTATTAATTTAGACTTACAAAGAAAGGTTATGGAGTATCAACGTGTGTAAAAGCAGATAACTCCCAACCATGTGTCTGCTCATCAAGACTGACTACATTTTGTCCTGATAACCTTGTCCCAGAGTAATTTAAATATTCAGAGGACATTGATAACAGAGTCTTAGATCTTGAACTGGTTGAGTTTATTTCTTCAAGATGAATAAAGTGTGCAAAATTTAAATATTCAAGTATTTCAAGTACTGCTTTCAAATATAGAAGCTTTCAAAATGAAAAAATCAGAATTTGAACCCAGATTTTTGTAAAGAATAGAAGACCCATAGATTCAAAGAGATAAGTGGTATAACATGAGCCCTGATCCTCTCCCTCCTATAAAGAGGAATTCTTTATTCCTTTTTTTTTTTAATTTAACAGGGGAACTGGAGATCCTCTTACCATAGAGATGTGTAAGGATTAACCAGCCCATAGTGACAGGAAGTAGGAACAAGGAGTTCCCTGCTGAACCAGGGGCAAGTTGATCTGGGCTGTCAATTGCTGACAGTTGGGGTGTTGTCAGTTGCTGACAGTTGTGGTCTTTGAGTTGCTGACAGTGAGGGCTGGCAGTTGGTAGGGAAATTGGCTGCTAAGCTGGTTGTTGGTAGGATGTTGGTGACTAATTGGTGGCTGGGAGATATAGCTAGATAGCTGTATGGATGGATAGATAGATAGATAGATAGATAGATAGATAGATAGATAGATAGATAGATAGATAGATGGATGGATGGATGGATGGATGGATAGATAGATAGATAGATAGATAGATAGATAGATAGATAGATAGATGGATGGATGGATGGATGGATGGATGGATGGATGGATGGATAGATAGATAGATAGATAGATAGATAGATAGATAGATAGATAGATAGATGGATAGAAGGATAGATAGATAGATAGATAGATAGATAGATAGATAGATAGATAGATAGATAGATAGATGGATGGATAGATGGATGGATGGATAGATGGATGGATAGATAGATAGATAGATAGATAGATAGATAGATAGATAGATAGATAGATAGATAGATAGATAGACAGATATTAATTCTTCATGGTGAGCTGAGCTGAAGGGTGATCAGCTGGACTTTTTTTAAGGTGGGTCTGAGCTTACTGAGAAGGCTTTTTGCTTTAGCCTTTAAAGGGCTTTTTTGTCTTGGTTTTTTGTCTTTTGGTTTGGGCTGTTAGGGTCTTTTTCCTTCTTTGAACTTTTTGGAAGGTGGCTGGTCTTCATTGACAGACCTAATTGTGGTTAGATTAAACACTGATTGGGTTGGTTTCAACTGAGATATATCAGGTTGGAATTTTATAGGGTAGCCGTTATTATAGATAGATATAGACAGTTTTAGATAGTAGTTATAGGTAGTGATAGGATAACTAGTACAGATATTAGGAAAATTTCTTTCTCTACCTCTTTCCTATATTTCCCTCATTTGCTATATTAATTTTACTATATTCATTTACTATCTCTATTTTAATTAAAACTAAATTGCTAATTGTTAAAATCTGCTAGAAGTTTCTTTTCTCTGGCTTAAAGGGATAAAATTAATTTACAACACTACTATATTATCATTAAAACTTATGTTATTAAAAGCTGCTCTCTTATTTTGTTAAAACCTCTATTTTTACCCTTATACCCCAAAACCATGATCTTTTTCACTGTGTAATGCTGTATCTGATGTCCCTCATGGATCAGAGCCTTAGTCTCTGCATAGGAACTGTGAACATGGTAGACATGTGGTAGGTGAAGGTCAGTGGGGAAAGGAACCCCCAAGCATCTTCATAGCCTGAATGCAAGTGAAATAAGCCTATGATTTTGAGTGGGAATATAAACAATGACACCATCCTTATTTCTCTTCTCTGCATCTTAGCTTTTTCATTATTAAAGTGAGTAGGCTGGACTTGATAAAATAGTTTAGCTGTTTATATTCTTATTTGCTATAGGTATAATCATTTATTCAGTTGGAAAATTCTCTGGACTGGCAGGTAAAAGGACTGAATTCCAGCTGAGACCCTCAGTCACCAAATGGAACCAACAAGTGGCTTCATTTGTCTGAACCTTGTTTGATTTTTTTTTTTTTGTAAAGCAGGGATAAAGAGCCTCCAGCTCTAGTACAAGTAGCAATAATGGGAGTTTGTTGGTACTCAATTTGGTGTTAGGAAGAAAAGCCTTGGTGAAATGGACATATCATTTAATGGTAAAATTGTAATTCTGTTACAATTCTGGATCTTGATTTGAACTCACTAAAGTGTTAGAGGGAAAACTATGTGCTATTGTGTCATCTAGCCAAGTTACAAGTGCAAGCAAGCTTCAACAGGCTCATTCTGGAATTATTATGCACATAGCATATTGCCAGCTTGGGGTAAAGGGTGGGGACTTAGGTGTAGCATGAGATTTGCCTACATTTGCTATATTCTCCATTTGGTTTCAGGTAAGACTAAAGGCTTAGAGGAGAACAGAAGGCCAGACTTCTTTTTTGAGGTTGCTAAATGCTCATCAATCCAATATTTCCACACAAGGAAGAACATAAAGCCTGGGGTACTTCCTTGTCTACCCAGCTTCAAATATAATATTGATGGTAGAAGTCTGGGCCTTAAGGTCATGTCTGTATAATATATAGGTAAATATAAGCTTTGCCAAGTACTTGATTAATCTGGTCAATTTTAATGGCTAAACCAGATAACCTGAAGCCCAAAGAAACCAGTTTAGTGAGCTCATGCAGGCTTGGATTCCTGCCTTTGGCTGGTGGAGTTGTTAGTCATGAATGGCAATTTCCTTTTTTGGAAAAAGAGAAAGTTAGGCAAGATCATCCATAAAATTCCTTCTAGCTCTAAATTTTAAAACATTGAACTAGAAGTCATAAAACCTAGATTTCAAGCCTGCCAATACTCTTAATTAGTTGCATTATCTTGGGAATGTCACTCCAAGTCATCAACCTTAGAGATGAAGTCATAGTATCATGAATTTGTCATAGGGTCATAGATCTGGGATCCCAGAAGTCTTATAAGCCAATTGCATAACTTTAATAGATGAGACAACAGGATCAAGATTTAACGTTGAGTCATCAGATCCCAAACCTACTACAATTTCTACTTCCCTAAACCAAATCTCCTCATTTTACAGAGTAAGGGTAAGATAGAAAACAATCATGAACATATACTTGGTCACACAATCACTTTGCTTCTCTGGCAATCAGTGTCCACCTTGTGTTAATTTTGAATGTATTGATTATGTAAACTCCTTGTGGAAAAGGATTAGATTGAATGTAAACCCCTTTGGACAAGGATTATTTCATTTCTTTCTCTTTATTCACAGTTCCTAAAAAGGTAGCTGGCATATAGTAGATATTCAAAATAACATTTGTTGATTGATTGATCATGTGATATTATAACTTCAATATAGTGCTCTCTCACAAAACAATAAATGAAATCAAACAAAAAGAAAAATTCAATATGTCTGAAGGGGTGTAGCATGTCTAATGGACAGAATTCATAATTAGGAGCTTAGAATTAGAACTTAGAATTATGGGAGTTTGAATCCTGGCTCTGCCACTTACTCTGTATGACCTTGGGCAAGACAAGCTCTCTCATTTGTAAAGTAAAGTAGTTAGTTCTGATGCTTCACTTCTTACTCAGCAAATTGGCAAAGATGAGAAAACATAGGATCAGTTAATGCTGTAAAAGGGAGTGGAAAGGTGAGGACATTTATCTATTGTTGATGCTGTGAATAAATACAGCCATTCTGGGAAACAATTTGAAATTATGCAAATAAAAGTGACTAAAATGCCCATAACAATTCTATCCAGAGATTCCTCTGCTAGGGATGCATCCATCCTAAGATCAATAAAAAAATATTACACACATGTCAAAAATATATAGTAGCATTGTATGTGTGTGTGTGTGTGTGTGTGTTAGCAAAGAACTAGAAACAAAGTACCTGCCTATCCTTTGGGAAATGACTAAACACATTATTGCATTTTATTATTACAAATTACTATCATATAGGAAATGGGAAATAGAGTGAATACAGATAAGTATGGAAAGACTTACATGAACTGATGCAAAGTAAATGGTCAGAAAAACACCACTGCAATGTCCATATCAACAAATTGAAAGAACCACCACCACAAAACTATAGCAAGTGAGATTTATAAAAGTGTAAAGAATAAGATTGATCCTAAAGGAGAGATTCAAGAAGATGCCTTCTCTGATTTGCTAAGATTGTGTTAGTGGGAGATTTGACAGGAGTGGAACATTATATAGACATCCAAGTTTTTTTAATGTACTGATGATACTTGATTGTATTTTTTTGAATTAATGTATTTAGTCAATTTAGAACATTATTCCTTGTTTACAAGAATCACATTATTTCCCTCCCTCCGGTCCCCCCACCCTTCCTGTAGCCAACGCTCAATTTCATTGGGTATTACATGTGTCCTTGATCAGAACCTTTTTTTAATTGTATTTTTACCTCTTTTTCATTTTAAAAAATGTTTGTTTTTTTTTATGAAGAATGGCTTTGTGGAAGAAAGATGGAGAAGTAGATATGCAGAAATCCAAGAAACATAAGAATGAAAGATATTAATATAAAACCATTTTAAAAGAAACAAAAGAGCATCTTTTAAAAAATTAAATGAGGGAAACTAAATTAGAAGACTGCTAAGGTCACTTTTAGCTTCCTATCTAGGCTTCTATATTGAGCAGTATCAATTAATAAAATAACTGAGTGCTAACAAATCTTTTTAAAAACATGGCAATTCACATGAAAATTGCAAACTTAAGAAGGCTTTGTTGATGAGATGAAGTTGCCCCCAGCTCATCAGAAAAAAAAAAGAAAGAAAAACCAAGCTTCTCACTCACATGCTTGTTTGGAAATGTGTGCTTTGATTTATTGGGGCTACGAGGATTCCTAAAGTGAAAGGAAAGCATAGTGTGAAAAGAATTGAAGCAGCACCAGCCTGCTCCTTGTGAAAACAGTTCATTGGATTGCAACCATACCCGCCACCTAGTGTTCATTGACAAAGCTACAAGTCAGTGGACTTGGAAGAAATAAATAATGACCAGGTTGAGAAAGGTTGGGATTGGAGATCATCTGTTAATCAGCCTGAAGGCTTTAAATCTCCAGGTGAATTTCATATCCTAATGAAGTAGAGATTACTTAATTGCTTAGAAACTACTTAACAAACTCAACTAACTCAATACATCCTTTAAAATAATTTAATTTTAAGACCTTGAAAAATGTAATGTACTGTTTTCTTTAAGCTCTCCACCTCTAGAGAGACAGCCATGAGTAATAAAAGAAGAATGAAGTTAGCATGAGAAGATTTGGTTTTGTCAAAGTAAATTATTGAAAGAAAAACAAAAAATAAAAACTGAACCACATACAATTAAAATGATCAAACAACCCTGAGGAAGAAATAGGAGAATATATCTTCCTCTATTCTTAGAAGAGTTAGAGGATGTTTAGTGTGGAACATCACATAAATTGTTTTGACTTGTTACCTTTACCAAATTATTTTCCCCCTATTTAAATCTTTGTTGTGAGGGATAGACAGCCTTCTGTGTGGGAAAGAGTAAAGGGATATATTGAGAAATAAAGGTGATAAAAATGTAAAATAGAGCAATATAATTTTAAATATTTTTATTTTACATTTTTATGATACAAAAATTTAACAATTGTTTTTTGAGTACTGAACTCGCTCTCTCCTCCAACTCCTACATCATCTATTGAGAAGCCAAATAATATGATAGCTATTATGCATGTGAAGTTATGTAAAACATAATTCTATATTAGCCATGTTCAGAAAAAAAAAGAAAAATGAAGAAAGTGAAAAAGAATATGCTTCCATCTACACTCAGAATTCATCAGTTCTTTCTCTGGATATGAATAGCATTTTTCATCATGGATCCTTTAGAATTCTCATGGATCATTATCATCAATAACCATTTTAAAAGATGCATATTTGAGACTCCTCTCCATTAATAATTTGCCATGATAAAATCACTACTTCTCTGGGACACAATTTCCTCACTGGTAAAATGAGAGAGGTGGTATTACATGATTCCTCATGTATCCTTTCTACCCCTACTACTCTGGGAGTTTTGCCATTTTCAGGGGATCATAGCTGTAGAGCTGAAAGGGTCCATATATATATACATATGCATATATATATATATATATATATATACATATATACAATTTAAACTAGATTTTATATAATTTAGTTTAAATATTTCATTTTATAAGTGGGGCCACTGAGGCTCGGAGAGTTTCAGTGACTTGGCCTAGGCTATAGAAGTAAAGTAAAAAACCTGTGATTTAAACCCAGATCCTCTGAATTCCAGTTTAGAACACTTTAACTTGTTTAAAATAGAAGACAGCAACTACAATTGTGTTGGACATATAATATGTCCATAGTATAAGGGTTAACATAAGGGTTTTGACAAAATAAGAGAGCAGCTTTTAATAACTTAAGTTTTAATGAGCATATAGTAGAGTTGTAAATTAATATTATCCCTTTAAACCAGAGAAAATAAAACTTCTAAAAGTTTTTAACAATTAACAATTTGGTTTTAATTAAAATTGAGATAGTAAAAGAATATAAGTAAAATGAATATTGTAAAGGAGGGAAATATAGGAAAGCGGTACAGAAAGACATTTTCTTACTGTCTATACTAGTTATCCTATATCTGCCTATAACAACCTAATAACCACCCCAATAACCACCCCACAAAGTTCCAACCTAATCCTACCCAATCAAAACCAATACAATCACCATTTAATCCAGCCTCAATTTGGTCTGTCAATGAAGACCAGCCATCTTCTAAAAAGTTAAAGGAAGGGGAAAAAAAAACCTAACAGTCCAAACCAAAAGCCAAAAACCCCCCAAAACTCTCTAAAAGCTAAAGTCAAAAGCCCTCTCAGTAAGTTCAGGCCTGCCTTTATATTCCAGCAACTAAATGCCACCCATCAACTAATCACCAACCCACACCACTAGTAACCAATCCCCAAAGAACAATTCATGCCATCAGCCAACTTTCCCCAACTGCCAGCCCTAACTCTCATCAATTCACAGACTGGAACTGTCAGCAACTGACACTCCTACCCCTAACTGTGAGCAACTAACAGGCCAAACCAACCTATGCTTGGCCCCTTTTATAAACTTCTCCTATCTCACTTCCTATATATATGGCTCCTTCTTCCTGTCTCTATGGTTTCTCCTTCCTGTCACTGTGGGCTGGTTAATCCCTACACATCTCTATGGCCTCCAGGTCCCCCATTAAATTAGAGAAAAGGAATAAAGAATTCCTTTTTACAATAGTAAATGCAGAATTGAAATCCTACTGTCTCTGATCCCTGTGTATAGATGGCTTTAAGGTTTCCAAAACATTGTTCATACATTTTGTTATTTGATCCCTGCAACAGTCTATGAGATTGGTTCTGCAAGTGTAATTATCTACATTTTATTGAAGAAGAAACAGGTTCAGAGAAATTAAATCCTTTGCTTATGGTTACATAGCTACTAATTGTTAAAGGAAGAATTCAAACCCAGAGTTTTCCATTTTCCAAGTTCTTCCCTTTTATTTCTACTATATCATGCTTCCTCCTATGTTCAAGGTGTTTCTTATTTGTGTGAGAAAAGAGGCAGAATATTCATAAATTAATTGAGTATTCAGGGAAAGAGAATTGGGATAAAGATGTTGATTTAAATTCTGACTCCACCATTAACTGTATGATCTTGGGTAGGTCACTTATCTTTTCTGGGCCTCAGTTTCCTCATCTGCTAACGGATAGAGTTAGATTAAATGACAGCAAAAGTTCCATACCAGGGCAGCTAGTTGGCACAGTGTACTAAGTCATCTGTCAGGGAAGACCTGAGTTCAAATTTGGTCTCAGAAAACTTCCTAACTATGTGATCATGAGAAAATCCCTTAAAACTATTTGCCTAGCCTTGCCCTTCTGTCTTAGAGGTGTTACTAGAAGGGAAAGTAAAGATTTTAAAAAAAAGGAAAAAGAAAGAAAGTTCCATTGATGGTCCAAGGTCCCTTTCTGTTCTGACACTACAGTTCTTTTCAGTTTTTAACTGTGGTCAATAGAATACCATTTTCTTCCCTTCAGATTCCATAAATGACAAGCCTGCTTTTAAAAAGTAATGATAATTAAATAGAACTAAAGCCTTAGTGATAGTAGTGAAACTTGTAAAATCTAGTATAAACTAGCAGAAAGTAATGTTAAAAAAAAAGAATGGAATGTTAAATGTTCCATGAGAGTTGACTAATTTGTTACATTTTAAAGTTTGATATTGCCTTCCTCTATCTGTATTAAGAATAAAAGTTTATGATTTCTTTCTTAAAAATAAGTGACTCTATGTGATCTCTTTTTATGACTTTTTGGAGATAAGCGTTTATTTTCATAGGGAACAAAAGAAATAAAAGATGTTCGCCTAACCACTATTGCCCAGGGAATATAATTCCCATCTTTATTTGCTTTCCTGATGTCTGACTGGGAAAAACAATATCTATATTGTAGCCTTTTTTGTTTGAAAATGATGTTTCTATTATGCTATGAGGAGATATTTGACTTAGAGAACAACATGTACAAATAAGCATATTTACAAATATACTCATCAAAATAAAATTATCATGTCTGACCAAAATTCTTTTCCTGAACAACCTATGCTATAAGAATGTTTGCATATAGAGGTCAATGGAATGTATTTCGATCAGAAAAAGGCCAAAGGAAAGCTTATTATGTATTGGAAATACATTTTCCACTCTTTACTATATACAGAAACATATTTTTTCTAATAATGAGATTCTTTGCTGGTGGTATCCTCTTTAGCTTGGTATTTAAAGTCCTCCACAGCTTAGTTTTGAACAACAAACATTTATTAAGTCCCCAGTATTTGCCATACACAGTGAAAAGTGCTAGGGATAACAAAAAAGAAAAAAAGAGGAAAAGATAGGCCTTGCCCTCAATGAGTTTATAATCCAAAGGATTTCAAACTTAATATGATTATGGTACTCATTCCAGGATACTTCTCTAATTCTTCCTTCTGGATATACTTCAGATGAATAGATGAAAGCTTAGGAGAAAAGATTTGGAGCTGGATGGAATTGAGAAATCATCTAGTCTCACCCCTTGGTTTTTTGGAAACATGAATACAGAGGAAAGAAAACATGAAACAGTGGAAAGAGAAAACAGAAGAGCTAGCTTTGGATGCATCCTGTTACTTAGCAGGGTATAACCTTGGGCAATTAATTTATCTTCTCTAGTCTAGATAACCTCTAAAGACCTTTTCAGCTGAAAATCTATATGTTAAAGGATTTACCCAAGACTCCCTAGGTAGCAAGTGGCAGGGAAAGAATTCAAACAGAATCTGGAGCTTAGTGACTCCAAACATAATCTTATTTTCATTGTGCCAAAATACTTGTTCTAATCCACACAATTCATGTGACTTTGAACAATTCACTTTTCTTCCTTCTAGGACTCAGCTCCTTCATTTATAAAATGGGAGTTGGAAGGGGGAGAATGAAATGGCATTTAGATGATTTTTTTAAAGTGCATCTCTGCCTTGAAACAAAGAAAAATATTGCAGCTGAGGTCCCTATTAATGAGAATAATAATTCTATGAAGCAATCATGTGGATTTGTATTTGTACTATTCAAAGTTCCAGCCCAATGGAAATATGTACTGCAAATTCAAATAATGCTTCCATTTTATGAGACTTAGTTGTAAAGCTCCCTGAAACCATGAAGTGAAGATTTTGCCTTCTGCTGATTTTTTTAATACTTTTTCCCTCAGTAGATTGTGTCTGTTCCCTACCCCTTTTCATACTTTCCATACCCAAGAATAATAAAAAAACAGCTCACATTTTATGGTTAAAATACTTGCCTCTGAACCACCCTATGAGGTAATTCATTAGGTATTGTTAATCTGATTTTGCAAATGAGGAAATGCAGGCTCAAGTCACACAAATAGTGAACAGTCCAGATTCCAGTCTAGGTCTGGACTTTTAGGTTTCATTCCATCACATCCCCCTACTTATTAAAATTTTTATTCACATTTCAGTAAAAATTGCTAAATTATAGCAGGTTAAAAAGCTACTCCTCTGAGAGGACCAGATGTTTTATTAGGAATAAAACAAAGTCTTAAAATCGAAAACAATGAATCTGTAATTGGATGGGATCTAATCATAGAGTTCTTCCATAGAGTGATTTTTGTATAGCAATGAAAGCTTATAAAATGCTTTAAAATACTTTATCTCATTCAGTATTCCTAACTAAATTATTGCCATTTAAAAGCTGAGGAAACTGAGTCTCAGAGAAGACTAATTGAATTGAACACGGTCACACAGAGAAACTAAATTTCAGAAGCATGATTTTATTCCAGGTGGCCTACAGAGTAGGATATTTTCTATGGCATTTCTAAATCTCTGAATGAAGAATTAGAAGGAACATTAGCAACCATATGGTTGGATTTTCAGATTTGTGTGAAATCATATCATATGTATAGTTCCCTATGTATATATTTTACTGAGGGTGAAGCTAGTCATGCCCTATTCATTGTTTATCCCAGGATATATAAGCCTTTTCTCTAAGGAACTCAAAACATTACCCAAATAGATCCTTTTTCTCTCCCAACCTTGACAAACTTGGGAAGTGGAACTCAATTGTACTACTAGCTATTAGAGTTCCATTTATAAATTCGAATAGGAATATTTAATTTACTTCCAAGGCTGGGACTTTGAGTCAGGAATGAAACTGGTCCAGTAGCTAACAAATCAAGAATATGAATATATTTTAGGGGAGAGTTGAACAAAGAGGGGCAGTGATTAGAGCTGAGGTCAGACATTGTCTTTTAATTCATGAGTAAAATAATGATAATATATGACCTATAAACTTTTTAAGTTCATATAGTACAGTTTAACTTGATAGTTAAATGATAATTGATACTAAGTGTAATAGATTCAAAGATTTAACTAACTAATAAAGCTTACTCTACAAAAATCCAGTGCTGGTGATAAAAAGAGAAAATATGTCCTGATATTGTTCCCAAAAGGTACTTGCAATTAAGACATACATGGATGAGTATTGTTGAAGCCAAGGAGTAATGGGGGAAAAGAGAAACTAGATAAAATTCTCTAGGAATATTTGCAGAAGATGCTCAATGTAATCAACACAGTTTCTCCCTTTACCATTGAAAATCATAAGACTTCTACTATTTAGTAGATCATCTCTAGGAGATGAATGAGTTTGAATCCTACCTCAAGCATTTAGCAGCTGTGTGATTCTGAGCAAGTCACTGGGACTCTCTTAGTCTGAGTTTCTTCATCTGTAAAATTGTGATGATCAATCGAGATAATATAGTGTAAAGTGCTTAGCAGAGCTTAAAGCACCAGATAAATGCTAGCTATTATTAGTGAAGTTCACTGAACTGAATGAGGTGCATCCTTAGACAACAAACCACATAGTCTATATCACTCAGCCTTTACTCAAAAGAATTCCAACTTTGTAGAACCTATCTTTGTTTGTTCTTCTCTATATCTTCAATAGTCCAAGATCATTTCCATGATGCTATAAGCTATCAGAGGAGGACAATGAAGCCACAATTATTATCTTAACTTTGTAGACAAAGAAAGTAAATCTGAGATGATCAACATGGCCAAATACTTTATAATACTTCTCATACTTTAGAAGTAGAAAACTTGAAGTTTAGAACCAAATCTTCCTATTCCAGAATCTAATGTTCTCTCTACAACATCAAAGTTCTCTCCCTTAAAATAAGGCATTTAGAGGCTAAGGGAGTTATCCAAGTGGAAGCAGGGAGTTACTTGTGAAACCACGATTCAAGTTAAGCCAAGCAGCCTGAATTTCCAGTTCAGTGCTCTCTCTGCAGCAGATTATGCAGCCTTTCAAATATGAAAATGAATTCTGTGGGTGAAAAGCAATCATTCACCTAGGGGCCAGGTTCTCAGCCTCCTTTGCACACCTGCCTGGAGCAGATCTGAATGTAAAGCCCTTAGTTACTACAAGGAGCCAAATTAAAGTGGAGTTTGGAACAAGCTCAGCTACCCTCAAACCACTTAGCCCTTGGCTAAATTAGGTCCCCCATAGACTTTGAGAATCCCTCCCTGACTCCTTAAGGTTTCCAGTGATCAGATCCTAAAATCTATTTGTAAGGTTTACCCTGGCTTATGATACTTGTATGTCCCCAAAGAATGAATGTTAGTGATACAAGAGTTCAATTAAAATATGTAAATTATTACCCTCTCACTTGCCCTATATGTTTCATGTTATAGCATATTTATATGAAAGGAGACTACAACTAAGAAAAGTAAGCACTAAAGACATGAGATGAACATTTACAAAGAAAGGCAACAGTGGAATTCAAAAGTATTGGCCCTGGAATCAGAACAACTGGATTTCAATCCCACCTATTAATCAGTTATCAGTCAGTAACAGTGTTCTCTACATGCCTTATTAATCTATTGTGTCCCCAAACCCTTTGTGCAGGTTTAAGCTGTTAAATCTTGAGATTGCAATGAGGCTTTTAGAATACCCTGTATAAGTAAGATCGTTATGGTCAGAGCTGGCTTAACAAGTAAAGAAAATTATTTAGCTATTTACATAGAACAAGTCGAGGAGAGGGTCTACTGAATACCTAGTCCTTGGCAAGGAACAAATGTCTATCAGGAAAGCAGCCAACACATTCTTCACACTAAAGGAAATCAATAGTACCCATGGGAAGATCCCTTAATGGGAAAAAATATTTTGTCCAAGTCATGGTCAGTGTGTAAACCAATTGTAAAACCAAGTCAAGCTAAAGCTCCTTGAAATATAAAATCCTGAAGGAAGATGGGGATAGAATTTGTAGCAGCTATCCCAAAACAGTAGGTCACCACAGAATCTTTGAGGCTAACTGCTCTAAAAAAAGAATAGGAGATACTGGCAAGACAACAAATTCTCCTGTGAGACTTCCTTCACCTGACCAAGGTAAGAAGTACAGTTCAGTAGAAAGGAAATTGAGTTTGAAATCAGAACTGAATTCGAAAAATGACTTTTTTTCTTCTGCTATAACTTGGGCAAGTAAGTCACTTTACTTCTCAAAACCAGTCTCTTCAACTGTAAAATGGGGATGATGTTTGAGTAAATTCAAAGATTTATTTCTGTTCTCATTCTTCTAGGACAGCGTGTTTTTATGATAGGAACACTGTTGCCATAAGCCAATGTTCCAATGGTGCCATCGTCCTGCTTCTTTGTATCAGCATTGCTATGAGAATGAATAATGGCTTTTAGTCGCATATGTTCCTTTCTCTCCCACACACCTCTTCTTGGGGTACCTGAAATTTCACCAATTTAGGGTTTCAGAAGCAGTGAAGATAAGTGCATAATTTTTAATCAAGTTATTTTGTTTTTAATATAATAATAATTGCCCAACATATTCCCATAAAATTAATCCTTTATTGTACCAATGAAAACATTCAACACAATTCAATCAAAAATGTAGTCTCATTTTATAATGCATATAGCATTTGACCTCCATGGTCCTCCACTTCTCTACCAAGAAGTGTGAGAAGAGTTCAAATTTATTCCCCTGAAATGAGGAATGTGAAGTAGACAGGAGACAGGATAGCAATGAAATAATAATTAACAGGGGGTCACTTAAAGAAATATTTTGGTGGCAGTATGAATGTTAGTTCATTTAGAAAGACCTAGCATTGTTCTTTAAGCATATGGTAGAATGCAATAAATTTGCAAGAGAATGAGTCTGTGGATGAATGATAGAAACAAATAATCAAAAAATCATTTTTCAAATGCTTACACTGTGCCAAAGACTGTGCCAAGTTAAGTTCCAGGGATATATATATATATATATATATATATATATATATATATATATATATATATATTAATGTCTGGTTTTTAACCTTGAAAAGCTTATATAGTGCCTGGAATGATGTGCGTAGTTTATAAAGGTTGGCTATCATCATCATCATCATTATCATTATCATCATCATCATCATATTCTAATAGCAAAAGATGAAAAATACAAATAATGAAATAGTGGGTAGAGTGATGTTTAGGTCAGGAATGTTTAAGGGTTGGTGAAAGAATTCCTATAGGTAGTGATTGACACATCCTTTTCCAGAATAGTAATATAGATGAGATTACTATTAAAAAAGCAAAGGAAAGTATGTGGAGGAGGAGAGATTAGACAGGGTGAAAGTTCAAGAATGAGGAAGGATTCCTGATGGGTGTGAGTCGGACTAGAAGTCCAGGACCTAGAGAAGAAGACAGTGTCTTACTGAGGTGGATTCTGGTAGAAGCTTGGAATGAAAATGGCTAGAATTATTGAGGAGTGTGAGTGTGCCTGGGTTGAGGTATCCCACAAGAGTGAACCAAGATAGTAACAGTGCTCCTTAGAATCCTGAAGTCCTTTTCTTCTGGGAAAGTTCTGGTGCTTTGCTGTGATGTCGATTATTTCAAGAAGACATATGAATGTTATCCTAATGCATATTTCTCAGGGTATAGCTGTTGGTTGACAGCTTGTCTATCTTGGGCAATGAAAACAGCATTGTGAGTCAGTCAAGGAAGAAAAGAGTCTGAAGACTTAGATATCTACTACTACTTTGGAGATCCTGAATTTGGAGTTGCAGCATTTGAGGTTAGATTCCCAGATCTGATACTAAAGGATCTTGGTTTGCCCTTTTCTCTAGGGCTTAGTATATACTCTCATTAAATAGGCACGTTACACTTTAGAATTCCTTAATCTATGATGCACGAAGTTACTGTTATCTTAATAGATATTAAAATAATATTTCTGTGTGAAAGAAGTTAAGAATTTTGCAAGTAAATGATTTCTAATGTTCTCTCTGACTATGATAACTGTGATTCAATGACCCTTCTCCTTTCCCCCAGAGTATGTGGCCACTTTAGAGTCCTAATCCAATCTTGGTCAGAGGTGCATTCCACTGGTTTGTGAAGATTATTTCCGCTTTTAAAATTCCCTAATAAAATGAAAATTATAGTAACTTAAATCATATTAGCTTCACACTTTAGAAGTAGAATTGAAGTTGACAATTGATTGGAAGATGCATAAGCACAAGGGAACAAAAGGAGAAAGAAATCTGGAAATGGAAAGTGAGGGGGCACAGGAGATATATTTTACATTTTACAGGAATTTTTAGGGCCCACAGGGATGATTCCAAATCCTCTCTATATGCAACAATATCAATCCTCTATGCCCTGAACACTTATAAAAATATAGAAACATAAGCAAAAGTAGAAAAGTCTTAGAAGCCATGTACACCAACTTCTTCATTTTACAATTGAGGAAACTGAGTTATATGAGAATGATCACAAAACTCCCAACTTGATTATGTCAGATGTGCAGAGATATCATATACAGAGATAATAGAATCACACCATTTTATAGATGAGTAAAAATATTAGTGGCTGATATTTATATAAAGATGTAAATATTGCTATGGTGATATATATGTATACACATACATGTATATGTGTGTGCATGCATATATTTATATATGTATATATATTTGTCTGTATATAGATATTGTCTGTAATAAATATTGTTTGTATATAGATATATACACATGCAAATATGTGCATGTACAGGATATCACAAAAATCTTCATGTGGTTTTAAACTTAACTAGCTTTAAAAAATGAGAATTAAATTGTGCACTGGATAGAGAATTTGCCTAAAGTCAGGAGGAAATCTTATCTTCCTGAGTTCAAATCTGGTCTTAGATACTAGGTGTCATTGGGTAAGTCACTAGACCCTATTTACCTCAGTTTCCTCATCCATAAAATGTTCTAGATAAAGAGATGGTCAACCACTCAAGAATATCTTTGCCAAGAAAACCCCAAATTAGGTCAAAAAGAGCAAGACATGATTGAAATGACAAAAACACTAAAATAAATTTTAAAATCTTGAAATGACAGCTTCAGTTAGGAAAGCAGGACATCTATTAACTCAGTTTTACAAATGAGGATGATGAAGTCCAGAGGTACCTATCAATAATAGCTGCTACCTCTCAGAGCTTTTGTGAGGATCAAATGAGATAATATTAGTATAGCTTGACACATTGTCTGGCACAAAGGAGGTTCTTAATAAATGCTTATTCCTTTCTTCTTTATTGCTGCTATTCTTCCCAAATTCTTAGCATCTTATGTGTGCCCCAGTTTCCCAAAGAAATTAAAAGGTCATTGTGATGTAACAGAAAGATCATATAAAAATCAGATGGGGTAAGTCTGAATCTTGGCTCTTCTTCTTCCTAACTGTATGACCTTGAATATCACATTCTAATTCACTGAACCCCATTTTCTTTAGGAATAAAATGACAGGGGGAGAATAGATGAGATCTAAGGTCCCTTCCAGCTCAAATATATTGTGATGCTATGAAAGATAATATTTGATACACATTTGATATGGGAAAGCCAAGAGACCTTTCTAACTTTAGCAAGTCTGCTGTATATAAAAATAGCATGACTGGAACAAATATAAAGTTAGAGACATCAGCTTATCCCTCGAGCCCAGAGTCTAGTCTGTAAACCATCACAAATGACAAGAAAGCTTCAAATGATTTTGATGCCATCATACATCTTTCTAGGGCTGATAAGCAGTGGCTCATGGTCATTAACCAAAGGGCTGACAACATGTGGAGTCAGCAGGAAAGGGATGATCATTTTAAGTTGATATTTTAAGCTATGGTCAACAAGGTTTTCTTTGAATATGAGGGAGCTGATGAGGATCAGGCAGAGAGATGAAAGAAAATATCTCTGTTGGGAAAAAAAAAAAGATCTAAGAGTTCAACATAACCATTGATACCCATAACTAAAGAAATGCTCATCCTTCTTAGATAGTGTTTTGTATAGTACTGAATCGCAGATGAAGAGTCAAGACCAGAGGTCTAGTTCTAGCTTCATAAATAACTAGCTATGTGACCTTAAACACATTACTTTCTTCCTCTATAAAATGGGAAAGTGAGTTACTTAGCCTAGGCCAGTGGTTCTTAACTTTTTTTTTGTTTGTTTGCTTTTTTTTGTTCATGGAGCCCTTTAACAGTCTGGTGAAACAGAATGGAAGTCTTCTCAAAATATTCAGGTTTTTTTTTAATTCATGATTTAAGGAAACAATAAAACTTAATTAGAGGTTAATGACATTAGATATGTATATTTTTCCATCTAAATTCAAGACTTCCCTGATATCTAGTCTTGGGACCTTTGTCCATGGACCACACAGTAAGAATCCCTAAGTGCAATTATTTTTAGGGTCTTTTCCACCTTTAATAGCCCAAGATTCTATGAAAGACTCTCCCTGGGAAGAACTCAGGGTAGGAAAATCCACGGTGGATCTATGAATTAATACAACCCTAAATGAGCTCTGTGTATGTTTATGAGAAGGAGGCATGCATGTGTTTTCTGAGCTTCATGCAGAAATGTATTTCCACGTGCTGAACTCCATGGATTGAGCCCCTAACTTGTGCCAGATCTCAGCACTATTCTGCTTCTCTCCCCTAGGGCTTGCTTGTCTCTAAGAGAACCTTGGCTATAGAATATGTTTTGTCAGATGGCTGATGGCAGCAAGGCCAGTTTTGCTTATAGGCTGAGAAGGCAACTGCTTGCATAATGTGATTTCTGAGTCTAAGAGGACAGCTTCCTCTAAATGTTGTTTTTTTTTTCCACCTAGTCAATCTAATACCTGAAATTTTCAGATAAGTGACGGCAGCATCTTCTTCAAAACCTTCAGGGACCATTAAGCATATTCCCCCTGCCTCACCCCTAACCCCCTTCCCATTCCCATTCCAAGGAAACCCATTAGCTTTGTAGTCAGCTCTAATTGTAAGGAAATATCTTTCTATGTAACTTTCAACAGCAATGGCCAAGCAAAAGGTTTAATCTCTCTTCTATATAAAAGACTTTCAAATATTTAAAGACAGCTTTTAGGACTTTTCTAAGTCTCCTCTTATAAATGACTCATACTAGAACCTATCCTGGGAACTGGCTTTGGAAGATGAACAAGAATAGAAGTCACTGGGCACTCAGAGTTAGATTCCAAGTCTAGGTGTACAGAGAATTGGGTCAGGAAGGAGTGGAGCTAGGTGTAGAGAAAAGTAAATGAAGCCAAGCTAGCTGTTTTAAGCAGGCCCTGAATGCCAGTGAGTCTGGTTGGTTGGTTTTTACACAAATGGAAACAACAATGAAGCTGATAAAAGGAAAGATCAGAGTTGGAAGGATCTCTACTTTGCATCTTCTCACCTGCCTGGCTTCCACTCCACAGAAACAAGACGTCTTGGTGACCCTCTCATTTCTTGCCTCCTTTTATGTGATGTCTCCCCCTTAAGATTATAAGCTCATTGACAGTATAGATGTTCTTTGGTATTAATGGTATCCTAGCAAAGTACAAGTGCTTAATCAGTGTCTTTTAGATTGGATTATTATTGGATCAAATCTCAAGTAATGAGGCTTTAGTGTAAAGAGAGCCAAACAAGGACTCAAGAGATATATCTAGCCTAAATTCTGTAATTATTCTGGATTGGGCCAATTCAGTTAACTTCTCTAAGTTGTTCTTTTTTTCTCCCCCATTTGTTCAAGAAAGGAAGTTTACTAGACTTTTTCAAGGCATAAAAAGGAATCTTCTGTTGGATGATTCCAAAAGTACCCCAAATTCTGAGTTATGCTGCTCTCAGTCTCAACGGAGTCCCTCAGTGTGACATTCAAGTGCTACTATATTTATATCATCATTGCGGAATTTTGAAATGATTTTTGTTATTACAATAAAGTTGTTTTCCCACTGAGGAGACTGAGGTTTTTTCAAATTGGAATTTGCCAAAAAAGGCAATTCTCAAGGCGTCTATACCCTGTGTAGTTGTTATCTGTATTTTGTATTTAGTAATTTTTAGAAAGTGAATTGATACTAGGGGAAAATGTGTCCTCTCCAAAATAAGAAATAAAATATAGTAAAAATTAAAAGAGGAACAATGGGATCAGTGGCATATTTTAGAATAAGTAACTTTTCCAAACCCAATAACTGTCCTTTTACCCTCTAGTCATAGTAAAGTAAGAAGTGTTTTTTTTTTTGTTGTTGTTATTTTTCCTTTAAAATGACTAGGACTCTTTGCTGTCTTTGGTACTCGAGAGAAAGGAGATATTTATTTGTGTGTATATATATATATATGCATATATATATAATCTATTGTCTCTATATGCTAATATAATTACAAAATCAGCTAAATTATATATTAAATGTATATATACATGTATGTATTTATCTTACTGATATTAAGGAAGATTTACAGTTAGAAGCTATTTTTGTGAGGTGCAACATTAGAGATGATAGGAATCAGAGAAAATAGGGAATATCTAAGACCCTGTATAACCATAAAATTGGAAAATTGTATCTCTTCAATGTAATTTAGTTACCTTAAATAGTTTTCTAGTTTTATCCATTTGATTGATTGTTTCTGAAACAGTGTTTTGATGGGAAGTATAACATAGTCAATAATGTAATGAACCTAGAGATAGGAAGATGTAGGTTCAAATCCTACCTCAGACACAATAGCTGTATAAGCCTATGCAAGTCATTGAAATTCTCTGCAAAATGAAGGTGAAGGCTTTAAGATTCTTTCTAGCTATAAGTCTAAGTTCCACCTAAATAGAGCTAGTTCCCTTCTCTTACTGTTTCTCATCTACTAAATTTCATTTGCTTTCCTTGAATGATTCAAGGTGATTTAATTTGTGTATTTTTCCTTAATTTCCCTAGAAATTATTTATATTAATGTTTTAATTCGGCTTTATGAAATAATTTGCAATTAATAAAAACCTTTGCTATGGAAATTCCTTGAGATGGTTTGATTGCTTTGCTTTGGGGTCATTTGTGGTATATGGGAGAGAACACTTGATCAGGAGTGGGGAGATTGGGTTTAACTCTATCTTGTTGTTGCTGTACAAACTTCAACAATTTGGATAATTGACTTACACCTTCTGGGCCTCAGTTGCTTCATATGTAAAATGATGCTTAGCCAGATGAGCTACAACCTCTAAGTTTTATGATTCTACCCAGAATTCATGCTACTAAAGGAATCTAGGTGGTACAGCAGAGATGCACATGTGGAGTCAGAAAGATTGGAATTAAAATTTGTCCTCAGATCCTTACTAGCTGTGTGTCCCTGGGAAAGTCACTTAACTTCTGTCAGTATCAGTTTTGTCAAGTGCAAAATGGGCATAATGAAGAACTAAAAATGCAAATAAATGACAAATTATCCATTTCTGAAAAGATCAAGCATTCTAATGGAAGACACAATACATTACATACATACAGTTATCATCAAAATAGAAGGATTTACTAGTTAGAAAGAACTAATCTCATTCTGAAAGTTGAGTTTAAGCTAAGTCAAGGGAAAACATTATCAGGGGGATGGTCTTTTAATCAAGAACAACCAGGTTAAATCTGCCTCTTGTAAAAATAGAGATTTGAACCCCAGACTTCAATCCCCAGAAGTCCTTGGTACTTCCCAGAATTCCCTATAATCTCACTGGAGTCTCCACCTGGGTGAGATCACAAATTAGTATTTAATGGGCTCTCTGCCTCCCAAGAGATCTCTTCCTCTCTACTCTGTGATTGCAAGGATGTAGTGAGTAAACTAAGTGCGGAGGTTCTGAATTTGGCTAATCAGTCATGGGCACATGGTTTATTATTTTGTATCCTTGATTTCTAATAATCTTTAATAGACCTCATGAAATATAATACTTTTATTACTAGAAACTAAACTTAATTTTTACACTCTGATATATACTGCTAGGGTGAACTTAGGAAAGTTGCTTAGCCTCTTAATGCTCTGGACAATTGTGTAAGACATAGTGCTCTAGACACTTACTATCTGTATCTTCAGCAGGACCCTTTATTTCTTTGAGAATCAAATAATTTAATTACACACTTTCTAAACTTGTTATAAAAGTGACATTTCTTAAACATTAAAGCATTATGGAAATATGTTAGAATGATGATGGTGGTAGTGACAATTATGCTGCTGCTTCAGAAGATCATTTTTAATAGGAAAGATAACTTGTATAGAAATTAGCACAACCAGAAAATCATTAAACATTTAGTAAATACCCCCATATATGCCAGGCACTGTGCCATGCTCTGCAAATGCATTTACCTGTACTCAAAGAGTTAATGATCTAATGGGGCAGAGAACATGTGAACAAATCTATTCAAAGAGAGCTATGTTCAGGACAAATAGGAAATAATTAATGGGGGAAAGGAACTGGGATTAAGAGGGGATGAGAAAAGCTTCATGTAAAAGGTCAGATTTTAGTTAGGAGTTAAAGGAAGCCAGGGAGGTCAGTAATCAGAGAGGAGGAGGAAAAGTGTTCCATGAATGGAGGACAGCCAGAGAAAGTGCCCAGAGTTAAGAGATGAATTGCTCCACATTAAAAAAAAATAAATCTGCCCAATACTGTCCTTATTTTAAGATCTGTGTACACAAGGGGACTATCTGGGTTTTAAATGTAGATTTTTTTCAGAGTGAGCATACATAAAATATTACAATAAATTATATCTATATTTGATTATGTACATATATAATCTCTAATTTTTTGATAATTCAATCAATCTAATGTGCGTCTCAAAAAAATTAAAAAAAAAAATCTATGGAACAGCCATGAAGCCAGTCACTGGATCCCAAGTATGTACTGAGGAGTAAATTGTCAGAAGACGAGAAAGGAGATTAGGTTTTAGAGGAATTGAATGCCAAATGGAGGATTTTATATTTGATTCTGAAGGCAATAGAAATCAATGGAGTTTATTGAATAGGGGATATATATGACATGTTAGAACCTGTGCTTTAGGAAATGTACTTTAGTTGCTGAATGGAGGATGGTTTGACGTTGGAAGAAAATTGAAACAGGCTGACACACTAGCAAGCTAGTACTAGATGAAGACGTGCTTGACATCCAACTCAATATCTCTGAAAGGCAGAGATTGGAGGTCAGCAGAGAGTTTGAGGATGGATAGGTAAATTTTGGAATCATCAGTATAGAGATGGCAGTTAAATCCATGGGAGCTGATGAAACCATCAAGGGAAGCAATATAGAGGGCCCAGGACTAGATCCTGAGGGACAACTATGATCAAAGGAAGTGTTCTGGAGAGGGGTCCAGCAAAGAAGACAGAGAAGGTGAGGCCAGTTAGGGAGACAAGAATCAGGAGAGAGTGATGTCCTGAAAACCTGGACAGAAGAGATTATTATAGAGGAGAAAGTTATCTACAGTGTCAAAGAGATAATGCCAAAGAGAACATGCCAAGAGGATAAAATTACCTCAAGGATCAAATATAACCTTGTTTGTTTGGTATTTAAAGCTTTTCCAGTATTCTTTTGTCATTACTATCTCTCAATGACAGTGGACAAATTTCTCTTCTTCAGACACAATATTATATGTCCAGCCTCTGGGAATTTGTATGGTCTGTTCATTATGCCTAGGATGTTTTCCCTCATTACCGCCACTTACTTTTTTCTTGTTTTCTTTTGCTACTTCAATGAAACTTGACTTTCAAAATAAGACTGATTCCTTCTAGCCAGTAAGACCTTCCACTCTGATGTTAACTGTAAATATGAATTTTATAGGTACCTATTTATGTGCATGTTGTTTCTTCCAACAGAATGACTAATATTTGAAGAAAAAGGATGAATTGTCATTTATTTGTTCATTTATTTGCTTTTTAAAAAAAATTTCTTCATATCCCCAGTGCTTAGCACACAATAAATGTTTGTTGATTGGTTGATTTAATTTCCCAGTAAGAATAATTCTCCCCTAGAGAGATAAAAAAAGTTTCTTGGAGAAAGAAGCCTTTGTACTGATTATTGAAAAGTAAATAAAACTTCCAGAAAGTAAAATGAGCATGTGTCTGTACACATATATTACAAATCAATTTATTTCTCATTTGTGGCAGGAACTTTTGTTTATTCTATTTATTCCTGCTTAAGAAAAGTGTGCTAAGAGGATCATTGATATATTTTTGATATTTCTTTAGAAATCTCCCTATTCTTATTCCTCCAGAAAGCTTTTTTTTTCTTGAAAAGCAATGAGTCAAGAGATATTGAGTATTCATTTTGCATAGATCTTTACCAAGATGCTTGAGAAAGAATTAGCTGTTGCTCTTGAGGAAAGTATAAGTCGAGACCAATAAAAACACACATCATGGCAACATAGAAGAATCCACAAAAAAATATCTATAATTAATTAATAAATAATTGTGTCAGTATGATGAGTAATTAATTTGGGATGTAAAATTTTCAGTTGGAATCTTGTTTTTGTCTACCTGGGGAATATTATGCTTGATAATTTCCCCCTTCCCTAGGCGAGAGTTTCACTATTAATAAAATAAGACTGGACCCCATAATTTATTTTTTTTAAAACCCTCACCTTCCATCTTGGAATCAATATTGTGTATTGGCTCCAAGGCAGAAAAAGTGGTAAGGGCTAGGCAATGGGGGTTAAGTGACTTGCCCATGGTCACACAGCTGGGAAGTGTCTGAGGCCAGATTTGAACCTAGGATCTCCCATCTCTAGGCCTGGCTCTCAATCCATTGAGCTACCCAGATGCCCCCTGGACCCCATAATTTCTAAGGGTACTTCTAATACAAAATCCCAGGATTATCTAGGATTTACATGAATAAATTTTACTTATACTTTAATTTATCCTAGTTTATTAAATACAACTTCCCCTTTGTTTTCCAAATAAGCATTTTCCCCAAAATAGTTATGAATAACCCAAATGTAACATTAATAAGAAAAATGGTGCAGCTAGATGGCTCAGTAGAGACCCAGCCATAGAGATGGGGATCCTGGGTTCAAATCTTGCCTCAGACACTTCGTAGCTATGTGACCTCAGGAGTAATTCCAATTGCCTAGCCCTTATTGTTCTTCTGCCTTGAAAAAAAATACATGATATTGATTCTAAGACTGAAGGTAAGGGTTAAAAAAATAAAAATAAAATAAATAAGATGAATGAAAAATGGAAGAATCAAAGTTTCACATGATGAGAGTATTAAGAGACTTCAACAATCATCAAATAAAATTCATATGTAAAAGAAAACCCAATTACCATATCTGATAATTGGTAGGTCAGCTTCTGCTTAAAGACCTTCATTCAATTCCAATTCTGAACAACTGTATACTTTAGGAATTTTGATTTCCCTCTCCAAAACCAAGCATACATTGCTTTTCAAAATGTATAGTCACTGCTCCTAGTTTAGACTTCTGGGGCTTGAAAGAATAAGTCTAATTCCTTCTTTATATGATAGCCTTTCAAATACAGCTATCATGTTATTCCTGAGTCCTCTCTTTTCTAGGCTCAACATGGCCAGTTTCTTCAAGTAAATTTAATATAATGTGGATTCTTACCTGACTGTCCTCCTTTGAACACCCTCAGACTTATTAATGTACTCCCTAAAACATGATGATGAGAACTGAATATCATATTATAGACAAGGTTTGATTGCCCCAGGATATAGTGGAATAATCACTTCCTTAATTCTTGTAAGATATATGCAGCCCTTACCTTAATACAGCCCAAGATTCAAGAAGAATTATAAAATTAATTAATACAGATGGCAGTGGAGAACATGAAAACAATGTGGAATAAAGCAATGAATAAATTGTTTGGACAGAAATCACAATCACCTTTGATATTCTATGTAGTTGTTTCATTCTGAGCAACAATGGATCCTACTGTGAATGGGTAAATATTAATAGTAACTAAAATTTATAAGTTTCTTTCGGGTTACAATTACATAGTGTATCTTAGTGGCCACAACAGCTGAGAAATAAGTAGTGTGAGTGTTATTACCCCTCCAATTTGCAGATCAGTTAACTAAAGCTTATAAGTGGTTGTGATTTGTCCAAAGACACAGTTGTGTTAAATGGTTATGCCAGAATAAGGAAGAACTTGTTCAAAACTAAGTTTTGAGCCCTTTCCACTACCATATGCCATCTTCTCTTATGTATAAGAATGATAGCTTTGTCCTTTTCTACAATCAAGGAGCCAAGGATTTTGATTCAAAATGTCATTTATATGTCTATACCACTTGTTCCTTCAAGCCTTTCATGATCATACCAATTGGAGATTAGCACTTTACTTTTCTGAATTCTTATGGCATAGCCCATGCTATTCATTTGCATTTGTGTGCTAACATATCATGAGATTTCTTTTCATATACATGTTTAAACATGGTTCCCATAAGATCATATAATTTTATAATTGGGTATGACTTAGAGCTCAACTACTCTAATTCCCTCATTTTACAGCTGTGGAATCGGAGGACCAAAAGGCAAATATATGATTTATTCAAGATCACATAAGTTGCAGAACTAGCATTGAGTTTAGTGAATGACAGAATCATGAAATGTTAGAACATAACAAAAAAAAAAAAAAAGATCTAGTTCATACCCTTTATTTTAAATATGAAGAAACTAAGCTTCAGAAAGCTTTAAGTAAGTTGCTTATGGTCACATAAGTTCTAAGAGTGAGAGGTAGAATTTGAACCTGGGTCCTTCAAATCCAAATTTAGTGTTCTTTCAAACACTATGCTATTGGTACTTATCTTTTATTTTAAATGTTTTAATATTTAAATGAGGACTTCTGGGGGCAGGGCCAAGATGTAGTGAAATACTCATTCAGCTCTTCCAACATTCCTTTCCAAACAAGTCTAAAATAATACCTAAAATCAAATGTAGGAGTGTTAGAGCCAACGAAAGGTCAGAGTGAGACATGCTTCCAATCAAAGACAATATAGGAGGTCACAAAGAAAGATCTGTCACTCAAAAGAGGAGGTTGGCCTGGAGAGCATGTGTTTGAAATATCAGTGGTGGGTCTAGGTGAAGGTTGCAGAAGCAGCAATGGCTTTAGAAATTCTTAAGAAGTAAAGGAACCAGACAACAGTTCAGGAAGAGTTTACAGGGAACTTGGTACCAACTATGGATGCAGTATCAGATGCTGTTTTGCAATTTCATAGTCTATATCCACTTTTGAGTGGTGGAAATAGGTGTACTTTTGGTTAAGAGAGAGTAGGAGTCCCGAGGAGCAACTGTTCAGCAACAACATTACCTATACCAATTTTTGTGTGTCAAATTTCAAGGGCAGAGAAGGTTACTTTCAATTAAGACAGTATGGAAGCCCTGAGAGACAATATCTCTTCTGGCCCCCCAAAATCAAGAACTCTGAAAGGCAGCAGCATTTCTGGTCCCAAGAGACAAGGGGCCCTGAGTAACAAAACTAATTTTAATCCAAAATGATCAGAGGTCCTTTCTATATAAGAACCAGAGTTCAGTCCAAAGTAGCAGTGACCATACCTCTCCCCATATCATATTACCCCAGAAGCACCTAAAACTTCCCAAACCCCAAAAATACTACTGAAAATAGTGGTTCAAAGAAGTCCAAGCTTAAGATAGACTCCCTATTCTCCCCCATGCCAGAAAAAGAGCCCAAAATTACAAAAAAGTTCCAAATCAGAAAATAGGGTGGAAAAATGAGGAAAGAACAAAAAGAACAACAAAGTAACTTGACATTAAATATTTACTAGTGACAGGAGAGATAAAGACACAAACTCAGAAGGCAATGAATTCAAAATAGCTATAAGCAAAGTCTCCAAGAAACTTTGAATTGAACAGAAGACCAACAATAATACCTAAGAGAGCTGAAAAAGTATTTTCAAAATGTGATAGAGGGAAAATCTCTGAAAGAAATGAAAGTAATTGATGAAAATTATGAAAAGATAATAGCTTAGTTCAAGAGGCACAAAATAATACCAAAGAGAATAACATAATTAAAAAACAGAACTGGCCAAATGAAATAAGAGGTAAAAATGTTCATTAAAGAAAATAATTTCTTAGAAAGCAGAATTAGGGCATGCTGACACCTAAGATAGCAGAGTAAGGGGCACTCAGCCTGCCCCAAACCTTCAAACACAGAAAAGAGAAAATAAAGCATCTCAAAACCAAAGAAAACAGGAGGGACATATCTCAGTCACTGGTGTGAGAGGGGATATTAGTCCAGTGATTTCTGCATTGAGGAGAGGAGGTTGAGCTTGCAGAAGACACACTGGCATAGCCCTTCTCACTGAAAAGTAGCCAGTGCTACCTACATCCATGTGACCTGAGATAATGAAAAGGTAGAGTGGAGAATAGCCATAGGAGCTGCCAAATAGCCAGTGAGTTGGCAGGAGAAGCCCAGTGTCAGTTTTTTGTGCTTATATGTGACCTAAGGCAATGAAAGTACAGAATGGGGAACAAGCGAATACAGGAGACAATAAGTAAATTAAAACAAGAGAAAGAGAATCCAGCTAGAAAAAAACAAGGTTGCAAGCTTCCACACAAGAAGTCAGCCATTTCATCCTCTGGAAGTGCACCCAAAGACAGGCAGATAAATCTCAAACACCAGAGAAAGCTGTACTATGAACTTGGAACAGTACTCCCTCCAACCCAAGAGTAGAACACAACTTCAACAAATAGACAAGATAATATGGTTATAAAAATTAGAAAAATGAGCAAAAGACACAGAAAACTAATCTTAGACACCGACTTCAGCAACAGGGAAGTTTAAATTATAAACTCAGAAGAGGACAACTGGGGTCAAAATGAAGATATGAAGCTTCAAAGAAAAGTACGAAAGGAAATCAGGCACCAAAAGACCTTTTAGAAGAACTTGAAAATAATTTTAAATTTCAAATAATAAAAAAAATGATAGATTCAACAATTTGGAAACTAGAAAGGGTCAAAAGAAAATGGAGGCAAAAGTGAAAAAAAAACCACTAAAGAAAACAGCTTACTAAAGACTAGAAGGAGCCAAGTAGAAAAAGAAAAACAAAACAAAACAAAATCTTCAGGAAGAAAATAACTCCTTAAAAATTAGATTTGAGCAAATGGAATCTAATGACTCCATAAGGCATCAGGAAACAATAAGGTAATATTAAATGAATGAAAAGAATAGAAGAAAATCTTACATACCTCACTGGGAAAACAAGTGACCTGGAAAAGAAATCCATGAGAGACATTGGAAGAATCATCAGAATATCTGGAAGGTGTGATAAAGAAAAGACCCTGGACACCATTATTTCAAGAAATCATTAGGGAAAATTGCCCTGATATGCTCAAGCAAGTGAGGAAGGAAGAAATCAAAAGAATACACCTATCACCTCATAAAAGAGATTCTAATATAAAACATCTCAGGACTACTATAACAAATTTCAAAAACTCCCACACCTAGGAAAAAGTATTGCGAGAAGCAAGAAAACAGTTTAAATATCATGGAGCCATAGTCAGGATCACACAAGACCTGGCACCTTCTATATTAAAGGATCAGAAGACAATATGATATTGTGAAAGGCAAGGATTTGTGAAAGGCAAATGAGATCACAAACCCAGCAAAAATGAACATAAACCCCCAGGGAGGAAAATGACATTTAATGAAATAGAGTACTTCCTGGTATTCCTGACCCAAAACCAACAACAACAATAAAAAAGAACAACCCCCCCCCCCCAACTCAGCCAAATAGAAAACATAATTGCACCAAAAGACTAACATTTCAAACTGTATGCCAATAAGTTAAATATGGATTAAAGAATTAGACATAGTGGTATCATAAATAAACTAGGGGAAAATAGAAGAATGTGCCTGTGATATCTATAGATAAGGGAAAATGTTATAACTAAATAAAAGATAAAAGAGATTATAAGAAGTAAAATAAATTATTTTGATTACATGAATTTTAAAAGCTTTTTTGCACAAACAAATACTAATACAGCCAAAATTAAAAGCAAAACAGGAAATTAAGGAAAAATATTTTACAAGAAATTTCTTATAAAGGCCTCATTTATAAAATATGTGGGAAATTGGGCCAAATTATATATATATATATATATATATATATATATATATATATATATATATGCCATTCTCCAGTTAATAAAATGTCAAGGATATGAACAGACAATTTTCAGAAAAAGATATCAGTTATTAATAGTCACATGGGGAATGGCTCTAAATTACTAAAGATTAGAGAACTGAAAATTAAAACAACTTTGGGATACCATCTCATACCTATCAGAATGGCTAACATGATAGAAAAGAAATGATAACAAATGCTGGAGAGTATGTGGAAAAATGGGACATTAATGTACTCTTTGTTGGGTTGTAAACTACTCTAATTGTTCTGGAGAACAATTTGGAACTATGCCCAAAGTATTATCAAACTGTGCATAGTCTTTGATCCAGCAACACAATTGCTAGGTCAATATTGGAAAGAGATCAAAGGAAAGGGTAAAAGAAACTATTTGTACAAAATAAAAATTATAACTGCTCTTTTTTGTGATGGCATGAACTGGAAAGTGAAGGAATGTTCTTTACTTGGGGGATAGCTGAAAAAGTTGTGGTATCTGACCTTGAAATACTATTGTTCTATAAGAAATGACAAGCAGGATGGCTTCAGAGAAACCTGAGAAGACTTGTATGAACTCAGGTAAAGTGAAAGGAGCAGAATTTAGAGAACTTTATATGCAATAACTAATATTGTATTAATGATCTTTGGTAAGAGATTTAGCTACCCTGATCACGACAATAATCCTGAGAATTCCAAAAAAGAAACTCATGATGAAAAACTATCAACTTCCAGAGAGGGAACTAATGAACTTTGAATGCAAAGTAGAATATATTTTTTAAATTCTTTATTTTTATTATTTTGCTTGTATTTTCCTTTTGTGACATGGTTAAGATAGAAATGTTTTTTCATGATCTCACATTTATAAAATAAATAAAAGTACTTGCTTTCTTAAGTAGTGAGGAAGGACAGGAATGAAGGAGAAAATTAGGAGCTCAAAATAAAAAAAAATGATTGCTAAAGTACATATTTTTGGAAAAATATGTAACAAAATCAATAAAAAATTTAAAAATGGTTACATACTTGATTAGTAATTTGAAAATATGTAGACATGATGATTGGGTTTGTCTTCTTACTTAGCTAATCCTTATATTATTCCGTCCTGACAAATGTAACTTATTTGTTATGTAACACCACATTTTAGAATTTGAGGAAGCTTCTTAACATCTTCCCAATTATGTTATTTTCATCCTTTTATACTCTCAGCTGTCTTCCTCCTCTGTGTCTCTCAAAAAGGAATAATGACAAGAAATGGAGGAGTGATGGGAGAGGAGCCAATTGATCATTCTTAAATGTTTTACCTTGAGTGGCATCTCTGCACATAGCACTAAAATGTCACAATCCAGAAGATGGAATGAAACAACATCTTAATTATTCTGGGATAGGTTGTCCAGTTAGTGAATTATCCAGATAGACACTATTCTACTGGACTTATAGTCTTGTGAATTAAATAAAGAAAAATAAATAAAGAGATTTGGAGTCAGGAAAAATTGGGTTACAGTCTTGCCTCTGACACACATCAGTCTTTCGACCATGGACCACTAAATCTCTTAGTATCACCAAACAATTCTTTAAAGACTATTATTTACAAAAGGGTTGCTGAAGAACATCCTTAAACATTAAGTCCCCTACACTGTTGAAGTTATAGATTTGAAGAATTGCCCTAAAATAAATGAAAAGGTCATTAATGTATGTCAGCACCAACAATGCCATGTAATGAGCATTTGGCTATGGTCAATTATTTCTTTGAATCATTTAAATTCAAGGCAAGGCAACAAGGATGTTTTAAGCATTGATTATGTGATAGGCACTGCAATGAGTTTTGGGGATTCAGGCAAAAAGAAAGATATTCTGTCCTCAAGAAGCTTGCATTTTAAAGGGGGGAAATAACATATTTAAAAAGGAGAGTTTAAGAGTGAAAAGGCTATAGGGACATAAGGATCATTCAAAGATGAGGTGGTAGCTGAGACAATGCTGAACTCAGGAATATCAGAAGTGGAACCAGATTCGTAATTTACTAGTCATTCAGGACATGCTAATATGAAAATAGAGATATGTTTCCTTCTTACTTAAAACAAACAACAAAAAACATTCAGGATATATTTAATTTCCTTCCAGTTCTACTACCACCATCATCACCATCATCACCACCGCTACATTAATAATAGGCATTTACACATCACTTTGAAGTTTGCAAAGTGCTTTGTGTATATTATCTGTGTGATCATTTGCAAAAGGACTCACATTTCATAAATTTTCTTTGTTGAGATGAGTCATGATAAAAATGTATTTTAACTCAGTACATAGTAATTATCATTCTCAGCATACCTTCTGGAAAATCAAAGAGTTGTCATTTAAAGATCTTTGGATTAGGAGTATACCTAAACTGACACTTAGTTCTCTTATGGTCCCAGCTTCCAAAATATGTAAAATGATCAGAGTAATATTTGCATATTTTTACCTCCTCAGGCTAGCTGTTGTGAGGATAAAGTAAGATAATAGATGTAAAAGGCCTTTGCCACCTTAAAAGCACTATGCAAAAATATGCTACTATTATCTTGTTCCTAAATACAAACATGACTTTGATTAGGTGGAGGAAGGGAAGAAGAAGGGTTTATTTTGGCAGTCTCATTGTCTTCCTAATCAAACAATCAATCAATCAGCTATTTATGGAGTTCCTACAAAGTCTCTAACTCAGTACTAAAGACTTTGGGGTATAGCCAAGAGCTATAAGACAGCAATTGCCTAAAATGAGCTATCTTCTGATCTAGTTGGGAAGAGATGATATCTGTGCAGGAGAAAGCCTTGTATTTTTCAAAACTGCTGATTAGGAAATGTAGGTAAATGCCACAGGAATTACTAAAGAAGAGAGCAGGAGTGTTAAAGGAAACTTGCAAAGAATTCAAGGAAAAATTACATCTTGAGAAAGGTCTTGAAGTAGGGCTTTTTAACTATTTTTATGTCAAACACTCTTTTGGAAGTTTGGTGAAGTTTACGAATCTCTTCTCAGAATAATTTTAAATAATTGAAGGAAATACTAAATTTCAGTTGGAGATTACAACAATTTATAGACTCCTTCAGATCTATCTATGGGATTCCTTTTTAAAAAACTCACCTTCCTTCTTAGTCTCAATACTAAGTATTGGTTCCAAGGAAGAAGAGTTGAAAGAGTTAGGCTATGGGAGTTAAGTGACTTGCCCTGGGTCACATAGCTACAAAGTGTCTGAGACTAAATTTGAACCCAGGACCCCCTGCCTCTAGGAGTGGCTCTACATACACTGAGCCACTAAGCTGCCTCTTATGTAATGTATTTTAAGAACCCCTTCCCTAATGAATGGACAGAATTTGGATAAGTAGATAAGCCCCAGAAATTTTACAAAATATTGTCCTTCAAATAATACTATGGGGTAGTTAATGCAACTGCTTATCTTTCTCACTTTTTTCTAGATGAGGAAATTAAGGCTTACACAGGCTAAGTCATTTCCCTAAAATTACCTAAATATTAAAGGCCAGACTACTCTCACTGCCTGCTAAATAGCTGACAATGAATCTTCAGTGATAGTTCTAAAACTAAGATCAGTGTGTAAGGGACAGCTTTCAGTTGCAGCCTTCTTTAACTGCTGATTATACACAGAAAGAAGAGGGAAAAATTCACACTCACACATATACATTCTCTGCTTTTAGGCCAAGCATTTTTTTCTGATTAATTGGCTACACTAATTTCAATTTTAAAACTAATGTTGATGTAATGAAAACTAGATTTATACAACTTATGGACATCAAAACTACTAGAAAGTAAATATGATTTCCAGTAATGTATAGTTAAATTTTCTCTTTTTCAATCAAGTTTAGGGCAGAAAAGGACAGCTAAGTAGCACAGCAGATATAGTATCAGGCCTGAAGTAAAGAGGACCTAGAAAAAATGCAGCTTCAAACCCTTCCTAGCTATGTGATTCTAGGCAAGTCTCTTAAACCCAATTGCCTAGCCTTTGCTGTTCTTCTATCTTAGAATTCAGACTAAAGCAGAAGGTAAGGGCTTCTTACAAAATAAAAATAGATAAGAGTTTGGGAGGAAATGGACTTGTGAGTCATAAATTAGTTCTGAATCTGTTTATACTCTATATTAAATGTATCACCTTGTAAAAGGCATTATATCTCAATTTCTTTATCCTTAGAATGAGGATGGCGTAGCTAGCTGGCGCAGTAAATGGAGTACATAGCCTGGACACAACAAGTCCTGAATTCAGTTATTTTTGAATGTATTATTTATTCCTAACTTTCTTTGAATTTTTAAAAGTTTTGATTCCCATTCCCCTAATCTCTCCCACATCCACTGAGAAGTCAAGTAATATATCAAATATACTTGTGAAATCATGGAAAACCTATTTCTATATTAGTTATATTTCAAAAGATAAGCAAGAAAAATAAAGTATTATATGATTTTGAACAAACCACGTATGCATTCTGAGATCAATATCCTCATTGTAAAATGATAGAGTTAAATGAGATCATCTTTAAGTTTACTTTCAGCACTAAATTCTAATATTTTTGGATGAATTGAGGGAAGGGGAAAGGACAGGGCTTCATGAAAGATGTAATAAAGTTCAGGAAATGTGAGCAATGGATTAATAATGATAAAGATACATTGTTTTCAAATGTATATATGCATGGAGTTGGGAGGATTTATTTTTAGTACAAAAAAGGTTCTCTGCTCTATGGTGTCTGTAACAAGTCAATCACTTCCTCTCTAAAAATAAGGCTAACCTTTGTGGTGGCCAAAAATTGGAAAATGAGGGGATGCCCTTTAATTGGGGAATGGCTGAACAAATTGTGGTATATGTTGGTGACAGAATACTATTGTACTCAAAGGAATAATGAACTGGATAAATTCCATGTGAAATGAAACAACCTCCAGGAATTGATGCAGAGTGAAAGGAGAAACAAGAAAACATTGTACACAGAGACTGATACATTGTGGCACAATAAAATGTAATGGACTTCTCTACCAGCAGCAATGCAATGATCCAGGACAATTCTGAGGGACTCATGAGAAAGATGTTATCCACATCTAGAGAAAGAACTGTGGGAGTAGAAACACAGAAGAAAAAATTTGCTTGATCACATGGGTCAATGGGGATATGATTGGGGATGTAGACTCTAAGAGATCACCCTAATGCAAATATTAATAATATGGAAATAGGTCTTGATCAATGACACATGTAAAACCCAGTGGAATTGTGTGTTGGCTATGGGAGGGGTGTGAGGAGGGGAGGGAAAAAATATGAATCATATAACCATCAAAAATTATTATAAGTTAATTAAATGTTTCAAATTTAAAAAAAAGAATTAGTGATGCCATCAAGAAAAAATAAAAAATAAGGCTATCTAGGCAATTAGAAAATAAAAAGACATGAGTGAATTAAAACAATACTTGACCTTTATCCCCATCAAATCAGTAGATTTGTTTGCAGATCGGCTTATGATTTTTAGGTCACAATTATATCCCCTTTAGTTGGTCATATTAATGGAAAACTTTAAAAAAAGGACACAGAATGATGGGCAAGACACTTCACTTATGTGGGCTTCAATGTCATAGATTCATATATAGATCATAAGATTCAGAACTTGGAAGGACTTCAGTCCAACCCCCTAATAAATAATAATAATAATAATTACATATATGTATGTATGTATGTATAGTGCTTTCAAGTTTTTGAAGTGATTTACTTGTTATCCTACTTGACCATCACAACAATCCTATTGGTAATGGAATGTGTTTTATTATCCCCATTTTACAGATGAAAAAACTGAAGTTGAGATAATACACTTAAACAAGGGTTCAAGGCAGACTTCATATGCAAATCTCCATGACTCAAGGTTTGGCTCTATGCATTTTAACAGATGGCATTCTCATTTTACAATTGAGGGTAACTGAGGCACAGAAATTGACTTATTCAGAATTGTAATAGAGAAAAGGTTTGGAGATGGTAAAGGAAACAGGATATAGGAGAGAGACAGCTGATATTTAGGGTTGGCTAGAATCATACAATGAAAACTTGTTTTTATTCTAAAGTCAGTATTCTGACCATTTTGATTTGCTTCCTCTAGTCTGTCAAATCTAAAGACTGGCCTTGGTGATCCACAAGGTCCATTTGATCTCTAAAATTTTATAGCTTATGTGATTGATTCCAAGTGGAATGGAAAATTGCAGACCCACTGTGATCTGTTTTATAAATGAGTTTCTATAATTAGGCAAGATTAGAATGTGTACAATTACATGGGGTCCATAAAGCCTCACACAAAATGAGGGTATTTTAAAAATACATTTGATGTTTAAGGTGATTCAGCAGCAAGAGCTATTAGTGTGCCATGTAAATCAGGACTAGGAAACTTTATTAGAATTGGATTTTTAACCTGATCACAATTTCCCCTGCTTATAAAGAATCCCATTGGACTCTTTCATATTCACATTATTAACCCGAAGGATTCAAATAGCTATTATGAGAGTGTAGGGTACAGTAGCTTAATATACATGGGACACCTATATCCTCTTATCAGTTTTGGGGATATAAAATACTCTTTTATGTGAGGATAGAGTGCCAGTAAAGTTAATCTGGATACTTTATCAATCTTCTAGACAATTTTATTCATACTTTTCTTTTCCCTTATCTATTCTCTGCCTCAGCCCTCAACAAGAAAAAATGATCAACAAAAGTAATACTATTTGGAAGGTAGATGCTATTATTGTCCCCATTGTACAAATTGAAAGACTAAGACAATGCTTATATGACTTGCTCAGCTAGTTCATGTCTGAGACGAGATTTCAATTCATAGCTTCCTGATTCCACATCTAATATTCTGTGAACTATACCACCTAACTGGCTAATTCTGGTATAGAGATGGAAATAACAGTAGAAAAGAAGCAAGGATATAGTAGTTCACACCTTGTCTCTGCTGCTAACCAACTGTGTGACTGGTTAACTCAAGTTAGTTCTTTCAGCCTTGATTTTGCTCATCTTTTAAGTAAGGGCATTGGACAAGGTATCAATTAAAGTGCATTCTAGGAGTTAGATTCCATGATCCAATGAATCAACAACTTGGTTAGTTACATTGACCAAATAACGGCAAAGATGCTATATTTTCTGCTTTAATTCACCCATTAAAATGGGCAATGCAAAGACTCAAGTCACTTTAATTCCTAAACAACTCACAGGATGCCCTTTGCTTTTTACCTGGTGATTATTATCTTTTTGTATTGTTCTTTCATGGTTCCAAGTGTATTCAACCTTGACCTAATTTGAAATGCCCCCTTTAAGACTAAGTAGCTATGGGAATATCACCAATGAAACTAATATTAATATATATATTCATATATATTAAACACTAAAACTATAAGGATAATTTTAGTGTTTTGACTTAAAATCTAATAAGTGGTCACCATGGGAAATTCTCAAATATGAAAATACCCAAGTCACCTGGGGATTTATGGAGATTTTAATTAATAAAGAAAGAAGGAATTAAGGGAAGGAGGGAGGGAAGGAGAGAGAGAGAGAGAGAGAGAGAGAGAGAGAGAGAGAGAGAGAGAGAGAGAGAGAGAGAGAGAGAGAGAATTAATTTAAACTGCTCTGGCTCAGGCTGAGTCAAGCAGTAGTTAAAGGCTTTGGCCAAAATGCCCTTCCTGAGCCTAAGGGAGAGGGAGTCAGTCTTATCACTCACCACAAGACCATCTCCAAGCAAGCTCCAGTCCACTGAATCTCCTGAACTGAGTTCAGAATCCAACTCAATTCAACTCCAAATTCATTTTTTAACTGATGTTTTACCCTTCCTTTTAAAGAAAATTTCCTCTTACGTCACCTCCCGTAAATTTTCACATCTACCAATCATAGTAGATGCTTTTTTCCAGGACTGCCCATTCTTAGTTCTCATCTTCTTTGGTTCTCACCTTCTCTGATTAGATTATATCTTCTAAGTACTTCACACCTCTTTGTTAAACTTGCCTTTTGTAAGTTACTTGACCTTTTTAGGTACTAATTTAACTTTTACAGGTACTTAACACCTTTTTGTATTAGATCTAAAAATAGACCTATCTTAAGGTTCTAGCTTTATTATAAGATATGAGTTAGAGACTTTCATTGTTCAATCAGGAGTTTACAACTTTATCTTCCCCTAGGGCACTGTCTGAGTAGGGTGGAATAATTTCAAAAGTTCTCAATACATTCCTGATTCTTGTTAGACCAAATATCTCCATTGTTACAATAAGGGAATAGCTAAATCAAATCTTTCTAAGGTACAGTCTGAGTAGTTTTTTAAAGTGCTTCTATATTATGATACAAGAACTATTATGGGATCTTCTGGCCCAAAAATTAAAGTGAAATATTCCTTGCCTTCAAAAAGATTACATTCTATCTAGCAGAATATAACTGATTTCTAAACCTCAGTGCTGCCTTCCTTAAAACAGGATAAGCCTACCTCTTAGAGTGGTTATAGGAGAAAATATGTTGTAAATGTTTAATTATAATGAAAATATGAGCTATGACTAAACTCCCTGCCCAAGCATGTGAAGACTTCTCTTGGTGGGGTTGGGAAGTTGAGAACAATTTGTTAAAATGGCCATGGATGTGACTGAAGTGGACACTGTGGAACACTTAGAGGCTGGTCAGTCATCGAAGACACCAAAGCCATCTACTGCATTCAGGTTGCCAGCATTCCTGACTTTTGTCTTTCATTTCATGTAACTGCCTCATTTAAATCCAATTCACTATTTAATCTGATGTCACTGCTCCTCTTCAAAAAAAAGAAGGGCAAACAACAACAGGTGACAATGTCTCTATGGTCAGGGATTCTCAATTCCAAAGTCTGTAAACTTCTCTTTTGAAAATATTTTATGACTATATTTCAATATAATTGTCATTGTATATTTTATACATTTAAAAATATGATTCTGTTGGAAACTAAAGGGATATCACTCAATTGGAGAATGGCTGAACAAATTGTGGTATATGATGGTGATGGCATATTGTTGTGCTATCAGGAATGATGAACAGGATGATTTCACAAAGATCTGAAAAGACCTACCTGAATAGATGCAGAGTGAAATAAGCAGAACCAGGAGAACATTATACACAATAATTGCAATATTGTGGAACAATCAAATGTGATAGGCTTTGCTACTAACAGTAATACAATGATCCAGAATAATTCTGAGGGACTTACAAAAAGAATGCTATTCATCTCCAGAGAAAGAACTATTGGAGTAGAAATGAAGAAGAAAACATATGATTTATCAATTGTTTATTTGGGGTATATTTTGGGGGTTTTAGTTTTATGGGACTATTCACTTACAGGAATGAATAATATGGAGATAACATTTTTAAAAAATATGATTCTGATGAGTTCATTGATTTTACCAAATACTTTAGGGGGGGCCATCACACACACATTAAGGATACCTGACAGAGTTGTTTCTTGAGAGTTATTGTAGTCTAACATTTCCTCTCTACAGTCAATTAATTAATAAGCCTCTTTAATATCAGCTAGGCCTGTCCTCAGAAGACAAAATAGGCTATCACTAGGCCTGGATTCAAAGTCTTTCAAACCTGGTAATATTTGACTGCCAATGCTTATTTTCCATCTATTACCTTCACAATCTAGGATCATCTGCATACTTTTAAGATATTACTGATAGAGGGGTCAGCTGGGTGGCTTAGTGGATTGAGAGTCAGGACTAGAGATGGGAGGTCTTGGGTTCAAATCTGACCTCAGACACTTCCCAACTGTGTGACCCTGGGCAAGTCACTTGACCCCCATTGCATAGCCCTTCCTGCTCTTCTACCTTGGAGCCAATACACAGTATTGACTCCAAGACTGAAGGTAAGGGTTTAAAAAAAAGATATTAGTGATAGAACTCTAGTGGATAATATACCAAATGCAAAATAGTATTATAACTTTTAAATCAGTTGTAGACTCATTGAGGGTAGGGATCAAGCTTTTTATGACTGCAATACTAATTTATATCCTATAGGAATGGGTATCTAGTAAACTCAAAAATACTTAAAATCCTTGACTAATCTGTAAATTGATTTTTCCGGTTTTGCCCAATTCTCTAATTTTATAGTTGTGGAAACCAAAGCCCAGAGTGGTCAAATAACTTATTCTAGATCACAAGGATAATAATATAGCATCCAAAGGGTTGAACTTAGTTCTGGATTCCTAGATCAGTGCTCAGTGTTGGTTGATTTGGGTAACACACATAAAGTTAATATTATTATTATTATTACTCTTTAAAAAAATGTGTGTAGCTTATTGAATAGAACAACAGAAAATTAGGATTGGGTTTGGGGAGGTGCCTAAAACTGTAGAAATGACTAACTAGCATGATGGTAGGCAAGTCACTTAGCTTTGTTATAACACTGTCTATGAATGGAGAGACAATTTTTCTCTTTCCATATTTTATATATTAGTTGTAAAAGATAAGATCACACACATATATGAAATAACTTTGAGCTTTTTAGGACAGTTCCAAAATGCCTAAAGTATTAATGGACTCAGTTCCTCTTAAATTTGTCAAGGATGCCAGTTCAACCTTGCAGGGTGGTTCTAAGACAGGTACCCAGGGGTCACTACCATAATTTAGCTTTATACAACTTGTCTCCCATGTGCCTGAACTCTGAGCTCTTCATGATGGAAGGAATTTTACTTCTTCTTAAAGCTAAAGGAAAGGAAAAGCCAGAAGTTTTCAAAATGAGACTAAAGCAATTTTTAAATTCACATTTTCTATGAAGAATCATCTGCCAACATTTAGCCTAGAGCAAAGATTTAGCTGTGGTCATGGAAATCCCTAATAGCTTATGATGTCAAAGTCCTGAAGCTTCAGTTATAAAAGTATCACATTCTCAGCCTTATCTAGTAACATGGAAACACCTGCCTTTTGTTGATCTGGGAAGAAAATTATTGTGTAGCTATTTGAACTGGTTAAGATTGTAAATTTCTCACTGAAATTTCTTGGCAAATGGAATATCTTTAATGCCCTTAAAAAGGACAAATTAATTATAACTAATTAAGTTTAGATCATAGGAATTACAGTTGGAAGGGACCATGAATCTGATCCCTATTTTTAAATGAGGAAACTGATATCCAGTGAGGTGAAATTGCTTGCCCAAGATATAAAAATGAAGAGCCCTTACAGTCAACTTGTACAGTATAATGAAACCTAGCCCCAAAGATTTCAAGTGATTCATTCAGTCACATTAATTATAATTAACAAAGGGAGAATTTGAACTGAGGTCCTTGGATCCTAAAGTCTAGTGCTATACCATACTGTCAGTTTTACCAATCTACTGGAAGTCTCCTTATACCTATTTACCTGAATGTCTGATAAATCTATATTTATAAGCTGCACATATGGTCTGAGACATATCTAAACATACATGTATAAATCTATACATAGAAATGTGTTGACACATGCATAAGATATGTGTAGGCGTGTATACATATATTTTGAACTGCTCCACTTGTGGACATTGCCTGATCTTCCTGTGAGTGTACTCAAATAATAATAATAGAGTGGCATTCTTCCCAGGGCTCAAACCCAGCGTTTTACTAAAATTTAAGTTTAACAACTTTAGTGGAAATCTGCAGAATTTGTGCACACAAGCACATGTCCATCCTGGAAAAGGAAGAGTTACATACACACACACACACACACACACCACACACACACAGGACTTAGAAGTCCTTAAAGCTGCGATTTGAATTCCCACAAATAAGAATCCAGGCTTAAATAAATCCAGTTTTATAAAGAACAAGGCGGAAGAGAGTTCTTAAATGGCGACAACCGTACAGCGACCAGGGCAGAAGCAGAGGATTCTGGAAAGCCCCCTGGACTGGTGCTTCTTTGCCCGCCCAAAGCGAGTGTTTGCAGCCTTTACGCTTCCTTCCCTTCCCTTGGGCAGGTTCAGGCTCAGGGCTTTGCTCTGGAGACTTTGGAAGGATCTCTCTCTAACGCGCTGGGCCCCAGTTACCTGGAAGGGTTGGAGGAGGGGAAAGGTGAGGACGACCGAGAAGGAATGGGGGAAGGGGGCAGATGGAATCTTGCCCTGGATCTTTTAGGTGGGTCAGCACCAGCAGGAGGCTCTCAGCGTGCGTGCCCAGGCTCCAGCCCCGGCACAAGCTCCGCGGGTGGAGGAGCGCGATCTCCCAGAAAGCCTGACTTACAGCAGCATCTCTCTTGTGAAGGTCTTCCCCTCCTAAGGGAAGCTGGGGAAGGGGAGGTAGAAACTCTCTTTCCCCTCTTTCCCAAGCCCTTACAGATCACAGCGCACTGAGCCAAGGACAGGAGTTCCAGTTCTGCCTTCTCAGAAGTGGAGACACGGAACACTGGTTTTCTTTTCCTGCTAGTAGGTCCCGGGAAGGGTGACGGGTGGGGGTGCCGAAACCAGAGCGCCGGCTTCGAGTGGGCGGGGCGGGCTCGCCCATTGACGTGCGTTGGGGAGGGAGGGAGAGAGGGAAAGAGAGAAGGAGGGCAGAGGAGAGTAGAGAAGAGAAGGCAGTTTGCGGAGCGAACTCCAGCCAGGCTGTGCGGAGAGAGCTTCTCCAGCGTTGACTGGCCGCACCTGAGCTCGGCAGCAGCGGGCGCTCGCGCTCCTTTTCCCTCCAGGGCTCTCGCCCTCTTCCTCCTCCTCCTCCTCCAGTCTCCTTCTCCTCCTCCTCCTCCTCCTCCCCGTGGGACCAGGAGCTGCCAGCCTCCCGCACTCGGTCTCCTACACCGAAGCAGGAGCACCCGCTGCCGCTCCGAGTCTATCTGCCTGCGTCTCTCCGCCGGAGCTGGCAGAAGCGGCGTACCTGTGGTCTCCCCCCACCTCAGCCCCCGGGCATCCCCTTTCCTTCCTCCTCCGACACCTTCCACCTTCCTTTGGCCCCATCTACCGCAGCACCCCCGCCCTCTATTCCACCAACCCAGTCTTCCAATCCCGGAGGGTTCCGCGAAGATCTAGCCTCTGCCTGCCTCCCTTCTTCCGAACACTTCTCTCTTGAGTTACGCCGTGCCCCATGGCCCTGGCAGAGGGACGTCTGCGGGACGCTGACGGACTGCACAGTGCAAGTCAGGTGAGTGACCCGAGTGTGAAAGCGGGAGAGGAGATTGTTTAGGGACCTACTGTCTCAGATGCAGAGTTTTCCGGAGCATGGCAATGAATGGGTGTCGAGTGCACAAGGTCCCTGAGCAGTTGAGAATCGACTTCTTTCTCCCTCTTAGGAAGTAACAGCCCAGGACGACAGGTGCTTTGGGGCTAGGACTAAAGCCCAAACAGGAGGTGGGTGGGAGAATGAAAGGATTGGGGTTCATCTCCAGCTCTCTCATTGCTTCCCTGGCATCTTTATGTCCCCAGGGGTAAAGTCTCAACATTGATTCGCTTCGAGGGCTCGAAGATTTGGCTGCTTTGATTCTGTTTAAAGACTATTGTTGATTTTTCTTCATCTCTAACACCTGTCCCCATGCCTTCATCCCGGAGGACCTAGCATGTTCGCAAGAGAAGCATCTCTCAGTCATTCAGTGGTGCTGAGGGATATGGAAGTGGGGAATATTTTAGAAAGTCAGTTGGTATGGAGAATGTAGAGCAAAGTCTCTCTTTCTAGAATTTGGATCAAGGAGGAAAAGCAGACAGGGCAGATTTTTATTTTAAAGGAGGCTGCAGCGAGGATGGCATCCTAGTGTCCTAAACGCTAAGCAACTCTATCCTTATACCTCCAAATCTCTGATTCTATTTCTGGAAAATATAAATGGTGAAAGTGTGTTTAGCCTTGCTCAGTATGAGCTTGAGGGTGTTAGTAGCTTTAGCTGAGCTGCCTGGTTTCCTTGCCTGTAAACTCAGTTTAAGATATACCAGCATTACCCACCCCCTCCGAAGGTGCGGTCGGTCCCAATTTGGCTGTGCCAAAGGAAGAGGTAGCTTAGGAAACCTCTACTGCTTCCAGGTGGTGGTTTCTGCCTTTGGTACTTTACACAGTCCCACTGCTGTGTGGATTACTTGCCATATAGTCTGTGAAACCCCAGCTGTCACGGAGGTGGTCAGTTGGGATAGAGATGGAGAGCCCAAAGAGAAGGAAACCACCTTCTCCTCAGAGGTGGTCATATCTTCAACTCCTCTCCTATTAATTCTGTCTTATACTATAAATCCTACATATCCTCCCATCTTTCCTGTATGTGTGCATCCCTTCCTGTGGTGGTCGCTGAGTTGTCCCTTCTGTTAGGGATGAGGCTTATTGATCAGTTCATAGTATTTGGTCTCCGGCTCCCCACACTGGACCAGCGTTAACTGCAGGTTATTTTTATCCGCACCTTGTGTACAGACTCATGGATTTGAGGGGGCTCTGGGGAGATAACTGCAAATCCAGTCAATTCAGCTGGTCCTTCCTCCCAGAGAAGGCTTTTTTTCCAGCTGGAAACATTTGAGATAAGCGATTTAGAGAAAGGAGAGGGGGGTTCAGGCAGCATCACCAAAATCTCTCACACTGAGTTGAAGAAATGACTTAGATCACTGCACAGCCCCCAGATGGGATGCTTGTGAGAAATACATTAGATCATTGTGCAGTTGGTGCTGATAGAAGGAAACCTACCTTAGGGAAAAGGCAACTGCAGCTTAATTACCTTGATAGCTTGAGCAAAGGGAAGGAGACTCTATGCAGATGACTGTGTTGTCCAACTTCACTTCTCATGCCTTAAATTTCCTCCTTTATCTAAATTAAGGCCTTTTGTTGTGAAGTGCAAAAGGGAGCTCTATAACAAAGCCTTATTCTATCCTCTTGAGAAAGAAAACTTTTTTTTTTTTTCATATGGCTGGCTTTGCTAAAGCAGACTTTTGGTATATATAGAATATATTCTCCCTGAATAACCTTCTGGGGGAGAGATGAGCTGCTCAGTTAAATTCTAGGGTACAAACTCCTGTGAGTTGTATAAATTGGAACTAACGACCCCTACCCCTTTAAGGTTGGACACCTCTTCAGTGAAGCACTCCCAGAGTATTTCTTCACCCTCCCCCTATGGGGGGGGGTAGTTCAGGATTACATGAATAACTTAAGGAAATAAACTATTATATAAGAATTCTCTAGCATCAGGAAATGAAAGATTGGTCTATGCATTGTATTTCCTAGTGCTTGCTTAGAGGATCTGACAATTTCAACTGGGTTTGACATGGATCAATAAATTCATGACTAAGCACCTTTAGCTGAAGCAGTTAATTACAGCCAGTATTAAGAAGTGACAGTCCTTTAGGAAGATGTACTAGGGAACATTTGGCAGTGAAACATTTCTGTGAAGAGACTGAAACATAGCATGTGGAATTTTTGTTCATGAGGCAAGGAGGTGATACCTTGAGATGGGGGTCTGCTCCGAGGACAGAGAGATACTAGAAAGGCAGATGGCGTGCTTTTTAAATTCTCTCACGTTAGGCAGTTAACCAAAAAAAAAAAAGTAACTTCACTCACTCTTGATAGAAACTGAAACTTTAAAATAGAAGGAGAAGCCTTTCATCAAAAAAATCCCTGGTATTTTTGAACCTACAATGGGAGAGTAAAAGTGGAAGTTTTACTAATTTTTGATTTAAAAAAAAATGTTAATTGGAGGAATTTGGCCATAAGCAAATCCATACAGTTTAATTCTCTTGTGCCAAATACAGAGGAAAAGTAATACATGCTTTCTCACTGTGTTTTCTCTATTCACATCCTAAAAGCATCACTTCACACTGAACAGTCTTTGTTCTAGTGAGATTGGAGTTTGGAATTTAAGAGATTTTATATTTTATCTAATGGAAATGTGTACCAAGGTAACTTTGTTGGGGCACTTTTGATAGGTTATGTTCAAGTGTGGGAAAGTATCCTAGACTACTGAGCAGTAACTCAAGAAGTCAGATGATCAAGGAGAAGATAACTATAGTGGTGCTCCAGCCCTGAATTGGAGATATAAAGGGAGGGGAAGGAGGAAGAGAAGAGGAAGACATATATGATACATATCATATGTGTATATAATATGTATGTGCATATAGTTCTCAATCCTCTTTTACCTTTTTTACTTACTCATCATTTTCACATGACTTCACATGTGAAATTGTATGTATTATTCCATATGGGGAAGTAGGGTCATTTGAGCATAGATGGAGTGCAAAGTAAACCTAGGGATCAGTTAGCAAATGAGGAAGGTGGCAACCAAAAAAAGTAAGCAGTAAATGTAAAATCAGGATTCCATTCTAGATTTTCTAACTTCAAGTATTCCCACTAATGTCACCTTGCATGATTTGTCATTTGAACATAATTCCCTAAAAGATTACTGACTGAAAAATATCAATATAATAATTCATACTTTCCTTTGTCAGAACTATTGATTTATAATTTTAGAACTGGAATGAACCTTAGTACAAAAAAAAGAGAGAAATAGAAGAGACTTTGCAAAACAGAGTATATGAGTAGGAGACCAATGAATAGCAACCTCATTAAAGTTGAAGAGAATGTTAGAAGTGAAGTCAGAGATCCTTAGTCACTGCCATTTATTACACATGTGACCTTGTACAGGTCACTTAACCTCCCTAGGCTTCAGTTTCCTCTTTGAAAAATGAAGGCATTGAAGTAGATGACCTTTAAGGTCCTTTTCCTTCCCCTCTAAATCTATGATCATATGAACATTCCTCATATAGATGAGGATATCATGGTTCAGTTAATGTGCTGAGCACAAGGTCAAGTAGTTAGTAGCAGGGCTGCAAACTTTATATGTAAAATAAACTGGGAGATCCTATTGGTCTTTTCTTGTCTTGAACACTATTATTTTTTCTCTTCTCTGTTATGTTTCTTTCTTTCATATTTCCTTCCTTCTTACAAAGATTGCTTTTATAATATAAATACATAAGAGAATTAAGGATGAAAATGCTATCCTGATAGTTGGAGTAGAGACACATGTTAAAGCCAGAATAGGTTGTTTATTTTCATGGTCTGACTTTAAACATAGTTAATGATGTGATGCTTTCCCTACATCCTTTCTCCCCACCATATCTCTTCTCATTATTTAATTCTTCAAATACTCATAATTTATGTTCCAATTTATTTATGGGTTTGTTAACTTATTCATATATCACTCACTATATGCCAAGGTACTATACCCAACTTCAGAGACATGTTTTCCCTTAAAGTATCATAACCGATATAAGTCTAGCCATGTTAATGCTCTCTCAATGGATTAAAATATGTACTTAATAATGTAGCCATTTATCTATCTAACATGAAGTGAATAGTTTGGGTTTAATGTGTAGAAAACAGATATTGCATTTTTCTACAAAATACCCCTTCTTTATTCTTAGCTCTCTTGTCAAAGGATGAATGCTGGACTATTGGTCCAAAGGTCTGACCTAGTTTTTTCCTTGCATTATTTGTGAATATTTTAATATGAATTTAAGAATGGATTAAAAGGAAGTAGACTAATTATACTATATTGAAAAGGTCACTAGACTGGTATTCATGAGGATTGAGTTTGAGCCTTGATCTCCAACCCAAATAGATGTGTGACCTTGGGCAAATCTGTTAATCATTTGATATTTTGTGAATATCTAGACTGTACAAGGTACTTTTCTAAGTAAGACAAACTTATCTCCCTCCCCATACCTTGGTTTTTCATTTGCAATCTATAGTTCTGTCACTATAAGTCACATATACGAGAAAATAGTCATTTAAATGAAAGAAATTGCCTCAACACTTATTGTATGAATTGTAATCATACTTTGAGGCAAGCTTTAGAAAAGGGCTTACTTCTGACTTTTCTTACTCTATCACTTCCCAGTTCTAATCACATTGTACAAGTCCTATTGATGGTATTTCCACAATCTCTCTGAAATCTTTTCCCTCTTTTCTGCTCACACCATTAGAAAACTAGTTGAGAATCTAATGACCACCTGCCTTGACAATTGTAATGGTTCCCCAAGTCCTCTAACACTACTTTAGCCCCTTCAGTCTTTAAGGCATACCACTACCAAAATCCTTTAGTGCCTTAGAGTCACCCATAAATCAAGCATATTTAAAGTCCAAAAAGAAATTTAATGGATAATTTGGAAACTGTATGCCACAGTAAAATGAAAAGTAGGGTCACAAGAACTAGACGTAAGTCCTTTATGTGGTATAGTGTACCTCTGACATAGGCTATGTTTATGGACTAGAAAATAAGAATAACCGTTAGAAGATAACAACTTTAAAGGCTTGTAGCAATAAAAACTATTATAACTCAAAGTTTCTAAAGAAAAAAATTAACTATTTTTATTGGAGGCAAATGGAGGAGATAAGACATATTCAGGAAACACATCTAACAATTCAAGGAAGAACAGTTGGAACAGAAAATAAAGAGTATAGGAGTTCAAAGGAAGGTGAAATTTCTGCAATGTTCAGGGAAGACTACAAGGAAGAAATAAAACTTTGAGTGGTGCCTTATAAGCTTGGTAGGATTTTGCTATATTGAGAGAAAGAGAAAGTACATTTTAAAAGAGAACAGCATGATCAAAGTCAGGTATTGAGGAAACTGAACTGTATATTCCAGAGACAATCAAGCACTTAACTTCTCTGAGATTAGTGATCAAGCAATCAATATGCTTTTTATTAAGTGCTTGCTATGTGCCAAGCACTGCAGATACAAAGAAAGGCAAAAGATTGCTCTCAAAGAGATCAGTCTCTAATGGGACAGACGACATAAAAAAATATGTAACTATGTACAAACAGCTATAAACAGGATAAATAGGAAATCGTTAAGAGAGGTAGCATTAGCATTAGCAGAGATCAGAAAAGGCTTCTTGTAGAAGATGATATTTTCACTGAGACTAGAAAGAAGCCAGGGAAAACAGGAGGAGGAGTATTCTAGGCTTGGGGAACTACCCTTGAAAATGTTCCAAATCTGAAGATGTAGGGCTTTATTCAAGAAACAGCAAAGAAACCAGTGTCATTATATTGTGGAGTAGTATATGGTGGGATAGGGAGAATAAGGTATAATATAAATGCAAAGGCAGTAAGAAAAGCTGCTTGTGAAGAACTTTTAATGCCAAGAAGAATTTTATATTTGATCCTAGAGGTGATAGGAAGTCACTGTAGTTGATTGCAAAAGGGATGACATGGTCATTAGGAAGAAGAATTTGACAGGTCAATGAAGATTGAACTGGATTAGAGAAAACTTGAGTCAGACAGAAACACTAGCAGGTTATTCCAATAGTCCAGTTAGGAGGTGATAAGGGCCTGCCCTGGGTTGTGTCCTTATAAGAAAAGAGAAGAGGAGAATGTATATGAGAAATTATACCAAGGTAAAATCACAAGATTTTGCAATACTCCTTATTTTTCTAACAAAGCATTTCCTCTGTCAGATACTATAGCATGTCCTGCTGACTTCACAGGAGCTTCAGAGGGATTCCAGACAGATTATGAATTTGAAAACACTATGAGATATAGAAAATGCTATACAAATGTTAGGTATTTTAATTATGCATAAAATAAATGTTTGTCCTTACCTTATATTTCTCCCCTATTCTGCTTTTGTTTATTTGTATCCCTTGCCCTACCCTGTACTTAGTTAAATACTCAGAAAATATTTCTTTTGAATATTGATTAAATTTAGAAGCAGCCTGGTTTTGTGAATACAATGCTGAGTTTGGTGTCAGGAAGTTCTGGGTTCAAACCCATCCTCTTGTTTTTAGTTGCTAGATGACTGTCATTTAGTCCCTTAAACTCTGATCCTTAGGCAACTGGGTAAGATTCCTCTCCTTAGTCATAGATGTGTTGGGAGCCACCTCCACTGAAGAAACCATAGACTTGCATTTTCTTATATTGATTGAAGTAAAGTGCAGAGGCATCTAAAAGGACTTGGTATTCTTTTTGTTGTAATACGATTCTTAAATGATATTTTTAATTTTATTTGAAATGTGTAAAAAACTACACTGATGATATGAATGGCAGTTCATAAGCAGTCAAGTATAGAGCCAGAGAGATATTTTCCCCTTTTCATTCCTTTTAAGTAAATGGATGTGTTGGTTTTACTCTTTTAGGCTGCTTGAAAACTATAGTTGTTCAGGGTGACACTAAAATCTTTTCTTTTCTCTTTTTCCCTTACCTTCCCTTTTCTTCATTTTTAATGGTACATATATTTATTATTTTTTTTAAATCAAGAATAAGTGAAGTATTCCCTTTGCAACAGCCGATATGGAATTTCTAAGATGCTCAGGGCATTGAATAGTTAAGTCAGCCAAGGCCACACAGTCTGTTTGTTTTAGATCAGAGACATAAACTTGTCTTCTTGAATCTGCGGCCAATCTCTATCCACTAGTCCATGCTGCCTTACACAATGTAGGCTAGTAAATGTTCATTGAATTTGGACTTTGACACCAAGCAAGATATGAAACAGAGAGACATATGCTCCCTTTAGGTGTTTACTCATGTAAAGGAATCAATAGGATTCCCTATGGATAATGGTGTCCCTATTCACAAATGGCATTGATGCATAACAAGCTCTGAAACTCTACAAATCTTCCTTTATGAGCTCCACAGAAAGAGGGAAAATAGTCTAAACATTCTCACAGGTAGGAAAATAGTGGATGAAAAATTTGCATCATCCAGACAAGGACTTATACAAGCCGTCCATCTACTTAGACAATCAGAGTATCTGACTTGGACAAAAGCTGCTGATGGACAAAGGGCTAAGCCTAGAACTAAGAACTAGTAGAAGAAGTTTTAAATATGTTGCATTGGCAAGAATGCACTGTGTTTTCAACACTAAAGCTGCTCTGTGCCACAACAGCTCATCTCTTAAACAATTATTTTCCTGTCGATTATATATGACTTCAACTTTCAGAATTTCCAAACTGCAAAATAATCAAAACTTTAAGTAACTTACAGAGCAATAGAAAGTCATGTGGACATAAATAGCCTACAAGAGATAACTGGCAATGATTCACAAGGAGAATTAGCCTAAAAGACATTATCCAGGATATATGCCGAGATTAGGAAGTGAGACTTTCCTGTAAAAAAGTATGAGAGACAATAGATGAATAGCCACATTGGTATCCTTAAATATTAAGAGAGTCCGAGAAAATCTTCCAGTGTAGTGGGAAAATACTTGCTAAAGGTTCTATGGAAAGACAAATATAAGAAGCCATGGAAAAGCTATAATCTGCTTTAGTAGAGGTAGAACTCATAAGATAAAATCAGGAATCTGACAAAATACTAAAGGACATTTTCAGGTCTGCATCTTTGAGAATGGGAGACATTTGCTTAGAATCCGGTTAGAGCAGGAGTAAATGTTAGAGATTATATAGTCCCACTCCTTTAGTTTACAGATTTGAGGCCCAGAGATACTTCAGGACTTTCCGATAGTCAATATAATTCACCAAGTATTTATTAAATGCCTAAGATGTTTCAGGAACTATTCCAAGCACTAAGGATTCAATGACAAAAGTGGGAGAAAAAAATACCTGCTCTCAAGGCACTTACATTCTTCTCATGGAGAAACATGTATATCTCTAAGTAAAGAAAGAAAACTTAAATAGTAGATACAAAATAATTTCTAAGGATACTGAGAACAGAAAAAAGTATCTTCTGAGCTGAACCATCCACAGAGCTGGGAATTTGAAGAAGTAGCAATAGTGCATTCCAGGCATGGGGGGAGTATAAGGAGGAAGATGGAATGTGGTGTTTGGGGAATAAGAAGTAGGCCGGTTCTGCTGACCTGTGAAGTCATAGAAATAGAAGGAAAGTTATTTGAACTAAGTATGAAACAAAAAGTCATCCAGCTAGTCAGTGGCCGAGCTGCAGCTAGAATTTGGAACTCCAGACTTCTGGCCCTGTGTTCTTTCACTGCATGTTAAAGAGTCCCTGATATCAGGACCTCAGTTCAGCAAGGCTGAGTAGACTGATCTGAGCAGTAATTACTCACCTTGGGTTAGGGAAAGAGGTGGACTAGATCCCTTATGCACCTCCTAACTCACCCTTTCCATGACCATGCTTAATGATAGCATGGCACTTTGCAGACCAACATGAATATCTCCAGACTCAAGCTCATGAAGTCAGGTCCGCTAATATCTTTGAAGATACCTTGCCTCTCTGGTACATTGCTCCCATCCAGAAAATGTGGAAAGCACATTAAATAACTATACTGTGTATTGTCTCAACTTAGCCTCTTGAGTTTACAAAATTCAAAGAGTAAAAGTTGTATTCACAGGATGAAGGAAAAAAATAGAGCTAATTACAGAAGTCTAGGAGAATGATGTTATCCATCAATAAGTAGCTCATCCCCAAAGACCTCTCTGATTTCTTACATACAGCCTTGTGGTAGGTAAGTTAGAGTCTGAAGAGACAGTACTTCATATAGTTTTTCCTTTTTAAAATTTTTGTTTTGAGGGTTTTTTTTTGTATCATTAATTTTACTCCCCACATATGTGGTCAGTAAGTCATCCTTTCTAAAGAAGAGAAAAACAGTTAAACAAAACCAACCAACAAACGTAATGACCATACTTAGCAATCTATGAATCATTATATTCATCTAGTTTTCTACTATTTCTAGGGATAAGTCTCTTCTAGTTTACAAAACACTCAACAAATGGTACTAGAGTTGCTTATTGTTGCTCTTTGTGTAGGTTTGGGTAGCTACCAGGAGGTGGCATCAGTGCCACTCCCTGGCATGGTTCCTGGTCATGATTCACCTAGATTTTCTGTATAGTATATAAATAGCTTCCTTAACCTGTACTGATATTCCTTTACCAGGTTTGGAGAGATGGGGAAAAATTATTTTGAAGGTTCCACAAATTAACAGCAAACTTTAATTAGTAGGGAGACTCAAACCAAATTACATCCTTTCTGAGATCTGCTTTCTCCAGTTGAGGGGTCTGTGGTGATCCACTCATTTAAACTCTGTGAACATCAGTTTTCTCACCTGTAACATGCACACAATCTTCCTTACAGAATTTAGGAAAGTGCCCATGAAATACTTTTGTAAACCTTAAAGTGCTTGGCAAACCTTGAAACATTTTAAAAGTAGCCACGGTCATTACCATCAAAATAATTCAACTATTAGCCTGAAATGAAAATCCTTCACATTCTTTAGGCACCCCGACTATCCAGGCTTCCAAGCACTCAACATTCTAGATCATTCAACTTACTGTCTATTTCCCAGAACAGCATGCCATTTCCCTCGTAGTATATCAATGATGATAAAATTATTATTACTGCATTTCCATAGCACATTAAGGCTTCTCAAAATGTTTTCCATATTATACCTTTGCACAGGCTTACCTTCCCGACCTTTTATCTGCTTTGGCTTTCTTTAAGCCTCAGCTTATGCTGCCACCTCTTGTGGATCACAGGTCATCACAGATTTAGAGAGGAAATGATGTTAGAGGTCGTCAGGTCATCAGACACATCCCCCCATTTTACAATGGGAAGTTCTTCCTAATGAGACTGGTTGTACTTGGTCATCCTTTTCTTAAACTACCATATATAGACTACTCAGTTGACATTTTATATGCCTCCAGTAGAATGTAAGCTTCTTGAGGGCAGGGGCTACTTTGGGGCTTATCTATTTCTCTAAGTTTAACACAATGGCTTTCAAACAGTAGGTGCTTAATATTGGGTTGAGCTATATATCCATTTTTCTAGAAATAATCAGGCATAGCTAGACCACTCTGGCAAGAAAAGAGTGTTGAAAGTGGGGATTCATTTAATGGGGAGCAAGCAATAGCTTTGTTCAAGGCTACAGAACTAAGGACCTAGAATTCTCATAAAGAAATAGTTTAAAATCAAAGTCTCCGCTTTCCCTTTGTCCATAGAGAACTTTCATTTCAGCACTTTTTGCGGCACATTTTTATGTCTTGTTGGGCTTCTCCTCAAATTCCTGCCCATTTAAGAGTATGTATATATGCCCCAGTAGGTTTTCCTATGTAAATGCTTTCTCTCTTTAGTTAAAAAAAGGAGCAAATCAAAGCCCTGTATCAGCAGTTCAAATACAGGAGGAGAAATGCAATTGCAGATGTGAGGGAAATGAAAAGCATTTTAGATAGCTGTGCTTAGAAAAATAAATACATGAGTGAAAAGATACCAAAGCCTTCTGAAAGCCGCCTCCAGAAGGCTCCCTTGTACTTCATTCAGCTTAGTTCAGGAGCCCAGTTCTCCCTGGAGCCTAGGGCATGTTTCAAATCTCTGGATATTTCCTGTAGAGTTCTGTGAACCAGAAACCAAAGGAGCTGTCCTAGTGGACAATTTTCAAGGCTATAGATGGTACAAGCTGGAACACATCATCAGGCCATTTACTCCAGGGATTCTCAACCTGAGGGTCTGTGAACTGTTCTTAAATGTTCTATTAACTGAATTTCAATGTAAATTTAGAGTACCAAGCATTTTATTTTAAGAATTTGAAAATATTGTTTTGAGAAGTTCATTGATTTTGCCAGACCAACAGAAGGTTCATGACACTAAAAAAAAAAGAAAGAAAGAAAAACATTGAGAAGCTCTGTTCCTAGTCTAATTTTTTTCACTTTACAGAGAAAGAAACTGAGACCCACTTTGTGACCACTTCTCCATACCCTTCATTCCTGCAAAGGAATGAAGAGGAAGTGGCCAAAAAGGGAATTAATGACTCAATTATTTAAGAAATTAACTGATCTTAAATTCATTCTAGTAGAGAAGAAAAAAAAATGGAAAGAGGGTGCTTTGTATTCCTATGTTTCTTACTAAATAAGAAGTTTGGTGCCCAGAACTAAATCTATATCTATATCTAACAAGTGAGAAATATAGAGAGCATTTATTAAGCACTTGATATATGTCAGGCAGTGTGCTAAATGCTAGAGATGCAAATGCAAATTAGAGAGACAGTTTGTACATTCTGATAGAAGATAACACATAGGAGGAGATTAAAAAGGGGTGTAAATTGGTAGGTCACCTGCTCCTTAGTACTTGAATTAAGTTCTAGACACTTTTGGAAGTTGTTTCAACTGAGGCCACCAAAGCAGATATGAATTTACTGAAGGAGTACCTCTGCCCATACAAGTGGGGTTAGGAAGTCAGGAGTGTTGGGTGATTATCTGGAAAAAGGCACTGTACTCATCATCAAAGGAGTAACACGAATGCTGAAAAGTTATAGTATGAGTTAATTTAGTAACAAAACAATTTTATGACAATAAAATTGTTCCAAAGACTTTCAGAAATGTTACTATGGAGTGGGTAACTTCATGTTCTAAGTTTAGTGGAAAGAATTCCCCTAAGATTGGTTCAATGCTGTTATAAAAAGCAGGTAAAGTAGTTGAATTTTCTTTATGATAATTTTATGGCTAAGCATTCCACTTAATAAGACTGTTGTTCCAAAAAGGTCTTCTAAATTATAATTTTAGAGTTTTCCTAAATACCAGCATTTTCCTTATGCTGATATTACATTCCTATATCCTTATTCTCTCTCTGTCTCTCTGTCTTCCTCTCCACCCCACATATCCATAGATATATTGGTCCAAATATAGAGCTTCTCTATTTGGTTTTAATTTAACCTGTATGGCATATATAATTGTGCAAAATGAGGGAAAAAAGAGAATGGAAATGAAAATGTTGAAGATGAAGATATGAGATGATGAAAATAAATGAAATGTTATTTGAATGACAGGAAATGTAAAAAAAATCTCTGAAATTATTTTACAGGGTATCTCTACATTTCCCTCTTTTCAATGATATCTCATTTTAGGGATGATTATTTCATTGGGAAAAGCCTAAAAGTCAGACAATACAAATATATAATACTATTTCATTTATCTGATGGCTTCATTTATTCAAAATGTAGATGAATACAAAAGGAAGCAAATACATCTGGTTGTTTTATCTGAGTTGCAAAAATAGATTTTTAAATTTCCAATATTAATAATATTAAGAAGCATAATCAACATTTTTATTGAGGGAGCTATTCAGACATGACTTCAAGATGGACTAAATTATTTTCCTCAAATTCTACTTAAAAATAAACAAACAAACAAGCAAGAGTATTTCGTTTCTTAGTGAATAAGAAGAGGAACTTTGAGAAGCACATAGATGGCAGAAGGAATGAAAGCTGATAATAATGTACTAATAAAAGAGAAAAAACCCATGAGAAGCAGACACAAGAACTCCAAAAGACACAGGAACATGAAGTTAGTTAGGAAATAGATGCAAAGCCCACCAATGAAATGAGCAAACATTTATTAAATAGTTGATTCTGATTATTTAATCTTCTAGGGATTGAAGAGACAAAGACAAAAACAAAATAAACCTTAGAGGCCTTATGTATAGTTCATTGGGAAATAACATGTAAACATATAAGAATATGCAAAATATTCAAAGTAAATGCACAATATGAGGTGGGAAGCATTGGTAGCTCATTGATAGTATGGAAGACCTCATGTATGGAGATGACATTTCAGCTAAGCTTTGAAGGAAGCTGGGGATTCTAAAAATGGTGGGCAGGTGGAGATGGTAAAAGGCATCCAAAGGCTCTGAGACAGCAGAGGGAATATTGTGTATCAGAATTGTTGAGCATGAGGAATAACAAGTAGGCTAGATTGCTTGGATCATAGACTGTATAAAGGAATGAGAGTAGTAGGTGATGCCTAGAAAGGAAAACCAGAGCCAAATTCTGAAGGACTTGAAATATCCCATATCTGTCCTTTCTTTTCTATTTATATTACTACTCTGGGTCCTGAACTATTGTAGCATAAACTGATTTTGCTTGCTTCATCTTGCGCCTCTTCACACCTTCCGTCACACATTGGCTAAAATCATCTTCTGAATATTTTGATTTATTAATATCATTTATCTTATATACATATATATAATATAATAATATTACCTGGTCCCATCTGACCTCTCCCATTCATATTTCACATGCACCCTCTAAACACACTCTGGACAAGCAATTTTACCAGTTGTTTTTTGATCTTGTCTTACTCTACCCTAGGAGTGGATATATATAAATAAGTGTGAGTTCTATGAACTGTGTGGCATGGCAAAGAAGTGAGCACCACTCCAGGTTCCATTAATGGAAATCTGTCATGGCCCCATTGGATGTTTTAGGACATCCCCTGTGTCTGAAGTGTATTTTCTCCTCTCTAATTGTTAAAATAGGCCTATTCTTTCAAAGCCAAGCTCCAGGACTGCCTCCTCTATGAAACTCTTTCCTCTGAATAGAATATAAGTCCTCCCTCAAGTTTCCCTTCAACACTGTCTTTATATCTTCAGTTGGTCCTTAAAATATCCTTGTATGTACCACCTTATTTCATCTTCTCCTTAGCCTTCCTCAAGAAAGTTATCAATTCTCCATGGACAGGATTTCTTCTCCATTTTTGACTTCAGGGCTTTATATATAGTTGATATTTATAAATGAATTCGAGACACTTTAATGAACTGGTGAAGAGTAAACTTACTATGTGGAAAGTTCTTTAAGACAGAATAATTAACATTTCAAATATTTGGAAATATGCCCAAAGTGCACTAAAAGACTGTCTACCCTTTGACTGAGCCATAGCACTGCTGGGTTTGTATTCCAAAGAGATAATAAGGAAAAAGACTTGTACAAGAATATTCATAGCTGTGCTATTTGTGGTAGTAAAAAATTGGAAAATGAGGGGATGCCCTTTGATTGGGGAATGTTGGTGATGGAATACTATTATTCTCAAAGGAATAATAAAGTGGAGGAATTCCATGTGAACTGGAACAACCTCCAGGAATTGATGCAGAGCTAAAGGAGGAGAACCAGGAGAGCATTGTATACAAAGACTGATATATTGTGGTACAATCAAATGTGAGAAAGAACACTATCCACATTCAGAGGAAAAACTGTGGGAGCAGAAACAGAAAAAAATGGCTTGATTACATGGATCGAGGGGGATATGATTGGGGATGTAGACTCCAAATGATCATCCTACTCCAACATGGAAATAGGTTTTGATCTTGTAAAACCCAATAGAATTGCATGTCGGCTACAGAAAAGGGTGAGGGGAGAGAGGGAAAATTTTGATTCTTGTAACCAAGGAAAAATGTTCTAAATTGATGAATTAAATAAAATTTTCAAAAAAATCAAATACTCACATATCCAGCTATTCATATATGTGTACACATATACACAGACACACAGACACACAGACACACACACACATACACACACACACACACACACACACACACACACATATATATATATATATATATATATATATATATATATATGAAAGAGAAACTGAAAGAGAATAAGAACCTTAAGGTGTAAGCTCCACTTACAAATAAATAGATATTCCTCATTCTTCAGTAATTCTCATAATGTGAACCATTATTGGATCTAGGCTTACATGAATTTATGATTATCACATTCATTGGTATGTCATTTGGTGAAGGAAGGACAACTTCTATGAGAGGAGAAAGCTGATAGGAGCAGTCAGAAAGTTTGGGAGTTTTAGGTGTGAGTGTGAGAGATCTATTTCATTTTACTTTGCTCTCTTTTTTTCAAGAAATAAAAATCTGTTGTAGAAAGGAAAATATCTCATGTTTGACTACCCCATTTTAAGGTGTTTCAATTAAGCTTCTTCACATTAAGTGCCTTATTTAAGTCTCTATTTTGTACTAGTATTTTCTCTAAATTTAGTTTCATCATCCCTCCCTAACAAATTCCAATTGACATTTGGGGGAGGCTGTTGGGGTATACAGAGAGTAATAAAGTAAACAGCAGCTTTTTACAACTAGGGAAAAGTCCTCTCAACTGCTTTGGTGATAGGGTCCCATTACCTATATTTAGAAGTTATCTAATATGTTAGCTATTGCTTAAAAAGATGCTTACAAAATGATGTCAAATTGCTCAGATAATGTACCAAATTTAGTAAGATTAAATTTATCCATATATGTGTATATACATACACACATACACACATATGCATATATGTGTGTGTGGATATATATAAATAAGTGTGAGTTCTATGAACTGTGTGGCATGGCAAAGAAGTGAGCACCACTCCAGGTTCCATTAATGGAAATCTGTCATGGCCCCATTGGATGTTGATCTAAACAGATCAGATCTGAAGTTTTATACTCAGTCCTGTTTTATTTTTTTATTTTTATTTTTTTTAGTGGGGGAATAATAATATTTAGTGGGGGGATAATAACGACCTAGAATACATCCAAAGAAGGACCACCACCATGGTTAGAGCACTTGCTATCATACCATATAAAAGGCAATTGAAGAAACTGGAATGATTTGCATGGAGAATAAAATACTTATAGAGAGACATGATACTATTCTTTAAGAACTTGTGGTTGCATAGTATAGGGAAAAGAAGGATAAGAATAAATATTTATAGAAGTTTTACTATGTGTCAGGTACTATGCTTAGCACTTTATAAATATTAGCTCATCTGACCCTCACAGCAATCCTATGAGAAAAGTGCTATTACTAATCTAATTTTACAATCAAAGAAAGTGAGGTAAATAAGATGTTAAATGACTTGTTAATAGGACCTTCTTTATACCCCAATTTTTACTGGCTAATTTGTGCCTGGATCTGTACTTTTAAGCCAAATGGAATAACTCCAATATCACTTATCCATGAATAATGTCTAATTTATATATTTTAATTTTATATAAATTTGAACTTAGATCTTCCTGACTCTCAACCCAGTGCTCCTTATCTATGATATTACTACATACTCCTGAGAACTCAGAAATAGTAAAGAAACCCAACACCCAGATTCCAACCCTGAAGTCTAATGCCTTTGATCTCTTGGGCTAATGACTTAGCTTTAGCCTCAGCTTAGTCTGTCTCACTTTCTTCATCTTTAAAAGTGGGATAATAATTCTTGTATAGTTTGTTTTACAGGATTGCTGTTGGTAAAGTGCTTTTCGAATACTGAAAAACCAGACTTTATTATTCACAGATAAGTGGCATTGGATTTGTTCTGTTTGACTTAAGAGCACAGATCCAGGAACAAATTTGTGGAAGATTCTGAAGCATATAGGGGATCAATGTAAAGAGATACTTCTGAACATGTAGAAAAATCTAGTAGTGGAATGGGTCATCACAGAAAGCCATAGGCTTGCATCGTTAGAGGTCTTCAAATGGCTCTTGAGAGACAGTTTGTTGGGAATATTTTTAAGGCAAGTCATATTTAGCTATAAGGTGGACTATAGACTCTCTAAGTGTATCAAAAAAAATCTTATCTTTTGAACTGAATGGAACCTCTGAAGCTATCTAATCTTACCATCTCATTTGATAATTGAAGAAACTGACCTCAGTACATTCAGGCTAAATTACTTATACAAGGTCACCAAGATAGTAAATTGCTTGGCTACAAAAGCACCGCTATATCTTCTAATTTTAATTCTCTATGCAAATGATCTCTTCCATTAAAGTAAGGAAGAAGATAGTGCATTAAAAACAAACCTAGAAACTCAAAGCCACCTTGGCTTTAAGAAATTTATTTAGAGAATATTTATTTTTTGTCATGCTTCCATTAAATGCACACACATTCCCACACACCTATACTTAGAAATGTTATTGAGATGTGTTGTTGAAATTTAAAACATCATTATTGGACAGGAATTAAATATCCCCAAAATTAGAATAAGATAATTTGGGTTTGAATTCTAATTCTACTGTTTGTTACTTCTGTGATAAGTAATCGAATATCTATGGTTATCAGTTTTCTTTACTGTAAGATGAGAGGTATGGAAAAGTTTGTCAGGGGACCTTTCCAGATCTGAATCCTCTGATTCCATTCTAGTTATCATTCAGTAAATATGTATTGAGTATCTAGAATGTACAGGGTACTCAGCCAGATTCAGAGATGAATAAAACATGGCTACTATCCTTAGGGAAGTTATAGCTTTGCAGACTTAGAACAATGAATTCATCTTATATAGATATGAATGTACTTTAATATTTCAAAAGACCTTGTATTTATTTTTGGTTGGGAGAATCCTTCCTCGGATCATTCACCTAACCTTTATGTAAGCACTTACACTGTACAAGACATTATCCTAAACACTGGAAATATACAAACAAAAATGCAAAAAAAGTCCTTGCCTTCAAGAAACTTATGTACTTTACAAAAAAAAAAAACAACCTATTGGTACATATATAAATAGATTCAAAATATATCCATATTATATACAAAATAATTTTGGATAGAATGCAATAACTAGAGCTTGTAGAAAGGAGAGAATCGGGAAAAGACCCAAATCATCTAGTCCCAAGATGAACCATATGACTGAATATCTTTTGGAAACTGGTCTAGCTAAGTTTAGAGAAATCAATCCTGGAAGTTGGCTATCTGATAAGGATTTTCTTTCTACTACAGCAACTCATAAAACCTATCTACTAAATCAGAATAAGGTTGGTATGGGTAAATTGAGGAGATTCATTCATAATTGTTGTGATTGAATTATGAATCATTGAGGAATTAAAGTAAATTGAAGTATATAGAGAGAATTTTAATTCCCAAAGTCATATCTCTGGAAACAAAATGATACAATCAAGAGTAATTTATAGAAATTAATGATAGAAGACCTAATCAATCCCATTGTCCATTTGCAAGTTTATGGAGTGATTGAGTGTTAGTCCTTATTAAAAATGCAAAGTTGTAAGAAGTAAATGTTTTGGTCATGGTTAGAGTACAGAATAATATTTCAATACCTCAAAAGGACATGACTAAGTTATAATTAATAAAGGGGTTTCTTTGGTTGTGTTTGTTCTATTTTGTTCTTCCATCACATCAACACTTTTGGTATGTAGAATTGTCCAAATGTGGAATTTACTATTTCAGGAAGATGTCATTTGAGGTCTAAAGTAGATATTGAACTTGTCAGAGATATTGTAGATGGGATCATGATTCATACATGGGTTGGAATAGATGCCCTTTGCAGTATTTTCCAAGTATAAAATTCTTATATTATAATTCAGAAGAGAGAGAAAACCTTATAGATTAAAGTAGCCTGAAATGTTAAATGAAGAAAGTGGGGATTCTGTTTTAACTTAATTTTCCTGTAAGCAGAAAGAAATGGGGAGGAAAGCTCCCCATTCCAGGGAGGATGTCCTAAGGGAGTGAAGGAATTGACCATAAATTCTGCAGGGACAACAGGTAGTGTAGTCAACCACTGGTTTTACATTGTAACAGTCTAAAAGGACTGAAATTCAAAGAGTACTATATCTTAGAGGACCTTCCATGTCATGTTAAGAACATAGTATTTTACCTTTAAGGCAGAGGAAAGTCATATAAGACTGTTTTTTTTTTTTTGCTTTATTTTGCAAGGAAATGACTTGATCAAAGTGATATTTGGGCTTGATACGATTTTGGTTTGGTAAGATTATATTGACAGTTATGTGAGGGATTGATTAGAAATCCAAAAGGAGAGAAAAGAGCACACTAATTCAGAGGATAGTGCAATAGTCCAGGTGAGACATGGGGACATGAATAGGGAAATGAGAGCAAAGGTAAATTGCTAGTGATATTGCAAAGGAAGAACTGCCAGGACATTGTGTCTGATTAGATGGAAGTACTAAAGAAATCAAGAAATCAGGATTTTTTGAGGCTTCTGTCCTTGTCATCACTGAGAGTAGTGTTACTATTAACACAAATTAGAACTAAGCATTGAGAACAGAGAATGCATTCAGATATACTAGGGATTTAAAACAAAACCAAACAAAACAAAAAGAAGTCATCTGATATTCAGGTCATGAGTTTCAGTCCTGACCCCTCCTTTCTTTTTTGTGTGAACCTAAGGACATCACTTAGCTTTTCTGTGCCTCAGTTTTCCAATCTGTAGATTGAGTTCATTGGACAAGATAATTTATATGGTTTCTTTCTGCTCTGACTTTGTGAAAGACTTGATTATTAATGGAATAGATTTGATTCTGGGGTTTGGAATCTAAGAATTTTTTCTAAGATAAAATAATCTGATTTTTAGGTTGTGTAGATTCTTCCACAATATTACCCACTGCAATGTTCTATTTTCATAGAAATATCCTTTATTCTCCCCACTCTTTTCTCAGATTGCAAATGCTCTTATTATCAGAAATGAAATGTTTTCTCTTTTAAAATTAAAGTGCAAAATGATGTTTGTTCTTCCCCAGTCTTGAAGCACTTTTCTTTCTCTTTATATCTTCCAAAATAATAATAATAATGATAATAATAATAGTTAATGACTTTGTGATAGCATCAGGCAATTCATTAGGAAACCTCTGATGCATGTCACCAGCCTTCCCTGATTTAAACAAATCCATGTTTGAAAAATAATCAGCAACCTCTTCTTTTCTTATTTTAATTGCACTTTAGAGTCTCCCATTAAAGTCAGTGCACAAGCTAATTGTCTCATAATAGTTGTCCTTAAAAAAATAAAGATTGAGTGTTAAAACACACACACACACATACACACAGAGGCATTCAATGGCTCAGTCATTGTTAAGCCTCTTTTCTGTCTTTTCCTATTTAAGATGAGGGGAATATATTTAAGGTTCTTCTCTTGCATGAGATATAACAAAAGAACATTTTCCTCTTTAGTTAAGGAACATTTATTAAGCAAATTCAATGTGCCAGGCAATGTGTGTTAAGTGCTAGGAATACAAAGAAGACATAAACATGGTCCTTTCAAAAAGTTCACGGGTTAGTGAGGAAGACACCAAGCAAAGAGCTACATATATATAAGATATGGAGAGTGAAAAAATGGAGCTAATCTCACAGGAAAGGCATTAATTAGCAGCCAGGAGACTGGAAAAGGCCTGCTTCAGTAGGTGAGAATCCAGCTGAGCCTTGAAGGCATTTTGTTTGTTTGTTTTAAAAGATATACCTTTATTTTTGTCCTGTAAGTCAAAATATAAAATAAATAACAAAAAAACTATAAAATCAGGAACACAATGAACAGGATGAAACTATTTAATTATTTTTTTTTCTATTTCATGACATCACCAAAGTCTTTGCTGATAAGGTGTACATGCTCTTAGCTAGAAATGCAGATAAAGTTAATATACCTTCTTTTGCTTAGTGTAAGCATAGAAACTTGGTCAACTTCTAAATTCAGTTGGTTTATTTAGAAAATGACAATTACATGATTCAGTTTGATCAAAATGCTCTTTAATTAATTAAATTTATTAGAAAGATTTTTTCTCCTTCCTATGTAGTTGTAGAAAAATCATGGGGAAAAATCTAATATTCTTTAAATATCCATTTAACTCATACTTCTCTCTGGAATCAGCCTCTTCATTTATTTTGTGGAGTCTGATGAGAAGGACATCGCTTCCCCAGAATACACTGGTCCTTCTCTGGAACTGGACTCAAGGATCGCGGGCTCATAGGGGAAATGAAGGTGATTTTTAAAGAAGTGAAGCAATTTGGAAGATTGGCTATTATGAGCCTACTTTTACCAAAGCTGCTGCAGTACGTTTTCTTCTTTTGACACCTCTGAGAACTTATTCTCAGGGAAGCCTCATTCTAACTGACAAATTGCAATACCTCATGGTTTGTTTTAGCTTCATTATTTCATTAATGGCCTTGAGAAGGTATAAGAGTAGTAAGTGGCAATGAAAACTTAGCCCATTCTCAGAGTTATAACCCTGAATGTATATGTATTTTTATGTAGCATCTGCCTTTCATGTGTAGCTTATATGTTACATTATGAGCCTGAAAACTACCGTACATTCTACTGTCAAATTTTGGAGGCTTGACACAAGAAATAGTAGGTTAAAAATCCTTTCATGTCAAGGACATTCAATTGCCCCTCATTTGCTTCCAAAATAAAATTCTACCCTTTATTTTTTAACTAAAAATAAGAGAAGAATATAATAATGAGAAAAACATAAATATCTAGATACTCTAATTTTTGAAAATCAATAAAACTTCTTTGGAATGATCAGGAAAAACTCATGCTTTGACAGGTGATGAGCCTTTGTTTACCCCCCTCCTTATAACTCTCTCTTTCAGGAGGTACTGTTGTTTGTTGAATCAAATATATGTACCAATCAGTTTTTTTATAACTCCATATTAGCTGATAATTAGTAACAATAATAAAATAATTTGGAAAGCTGGGTGGTGCAAAAGAGCCTAAGACCTGGAGTCAGGAAGACCTGAATTCAAATTTAGCCTCACACACTTACTGGGTGACCCCATGGCAAGTCCCTTAATCCTGTTTGCCTGATCTGTAACATGAACCAGAGAAGGAAATAGCAAACCACTCCAGCTCTTTGCCAGAAACACACTAATGGGGTCACAAAGTGTTGAACGTAATTGAACAACAAATAGCAACACAGGCACAATATTTAGTGAGTGCTCAGTAAATATTTACTGAATTAGATATCACCAATTTTCTTCAACTACTTTCTGATTGGTTCCTATAATTAATCAGTGGCTACAGAATTCATTAAAAATGTTTTAAAAGTCATTTTGTGTCATTAATAATCAGAAGTAACAAATGAAAGTGAGGATGATCATTAAATCAGCTTTGAGTTCCTGTCAGATGTGATGAGAAATTATTAGAATTCCAATTAAAATGAAAAAGAAGGAGGTAACCCAATTGAAGATAGGAGCAAATGTAAGGACTAAGTCTTGCTCTTCATTCTAGCAGGTTCAGCATTATATGTCATCTTTAGAATTTTAAGCCTGAACAGAATTCAATGTAGTATAATTGTTTTAAATAAATAAATTTATTCAATTTTAAGCTTAATTGATAAACTGAAGCATTATTCATTTTATAGATATAGAAACCTTAAATTTAAGGCAAATAAGATTGCTTCATGATTTATTTGCTGCCATCAGCTAGAAGTAATTGTTATTATAACCTAGCTCTATTGATGATGATGATGATAATGAAGATGATTTTTGAAAAAAAAAACTCTTCCCACTGACTTCTTCTGATGTTGCTATTCATATCTGTTGCATTATCAGTCTCCTATGTCCAAAACCTTAGGGAACCTACTCTACTTCCCAAGGCAATCTATTATACTTTTGGATAATTCTGGTCCTTAAGAAGCATTTTTTAAAAATCCCCTCTCACTTCTATACCTCTACACTGAGCCTACTTATTTTTGCAAAATTCTTCTTACTCCTTTTTCTTCCCTCTGGGAAAGTAAAAAGACTCAACTCATTCTTCTACTGAATAGCTCTCCAGATACTTAAAGATAGTTAACATAATCTCAGTCTTCTATTTTGTTAGTTAAACATTTAGTTCATTAAACTGATCCTTCTATCTTAAGATGCTTCACCATCCCACTTGCCTTCCTCTGGAAACTGTCATTCTTACCCATGTCATTCTTAAAATGTGTTTCTTGCATATGAATATAGTATTCTAGTTGTAGTCTGACTAGGTCAGAAGTCTAGAGTGCTACTACATCCTTATTCCTAGGCACTATACCTCTCAGTACAGTCTACAATATCATTAACTTTCACGGCTAAATTTCACATTGAGTTTGCAGTCCATTAAGACCACCATATCTTTTCCAGACAAATTTGGAAATTACTTACTGCCTTCTACTTGTGAAGTTAAGTTTTGAGCCTAAGTGTGAACTTTTGCTTTTCTCCTTTTATGCGTTTCATGTCTTCTCTTTACCCCAATGTCTTAGATTGTTACATTTAGTTTGGATTCTGATTCTATTATCTTGAATGCTACCTTTCTTTTTCTCTTTTGTTTCATTTGCAATTGAGTGAATACATTGTCTGAATATTGAAATAATTGTTCTCATCTCATTTGTTATATTCCATCATGTACAAAATTCTGTTGTGTCTGCCTCTGTACTTTCTTATGTATGTCTAATTCCTTTCTATTTTTAATGTCATAATTACCAACTAATAGAACATTTCAGCAACTTCCCATTAGTTATCCCATCACTTCTCTTATAAACCTCCCTCTAGGGATTTTTTTCCCCTTCTCCAATCCATGATTCTCAAACTTACATGCCTTTTGTGAAGACCTGGTCATATTAGATCCCTGCTCAAAACCTTTTTAATGGATCTCTGTTGCATCCCAAATAAAATCCAAGCATTAAATCCCAAACAGGAAACCAGGAAATCCCAATCAGGAAAATTTCTTGATAAGATAAGATTGTGTGATTCTTTTTCAGTATGTGTTTACTCACATGTAAACTTGGAGATCACTGGGTTTTATAAATCATCTACTCTAATATTTTTTAATAGATGAAGAAACTGAAGCTAAAAATGTGAAGTGACTCATCCAGAAGTAGTAGAGTGTTGATTCAAAGTCAACTGAGACTATGAATGTAGCATTTTTTTTCCTCCATGCTGTCCTGCCTTATGTGTGTATGTACATATGTTAGTAAAGAGTGATCACATGGAATAGCAGATAGAGAGTTAGCCTTAAACCTAAAAAGACCTGGGTTCAAATTCTCCTTCTGACACCTGTTGACTATGGTACTCTAGGCAAGTCACTTAACCTCTCAGTGCCCTAGCAACTCTTTAGGACTATAAAAGTTGTAGAGATGGGGCCAACTGGCATAGGCAGAGATGGGTTATATGCCAAAATAAATTATGTGAAATTGCATACACATAATTATAACTTTTATTATTATTTCTATCCATGTGCCTAAACTTAAAATCAATATGATGTTTCTATTGTTATTCAGTTATTTTGGTCATGTCCAACCCTTTGTAACTCCATTTGGGGATTTCTTGGCAAAGATACTACAATGGCTTGCCATTTCCTTCTCCAGCTCATTTAACAGTTGAGGAAACTGAGACAAATGGGGCTAAATGACTTGCTTAGGGTCACCAAGCTAGTACTTACTAGAAGAAATCAGATTTGAACTCAGTTCTTCTTGACCCCAGGTCTAGTGTGCTATTTAATGTACCACCTGTTGTCCAAAAACTCAAGAAGACAGATTCAAATTCATCTCTAACCTTACCTAGCTGTCTATTTTGGGACAAATCATTTAAATTTTTTTCAACCCTTCAACCACTCCATCTTAAAAATACTGTGTATTGGTTCCAAGACAGAAGAGTTGTAAGGGCTAGGAAATGGGGGTTAAGTGACTTGCCCAGAGTCACACAGCTGGGAAGTGTCTGAGGCCAAATTTGAACCCAGGACCTCCAGTCTCTGGGCCTGGTTCTCAATCCACTGAGTCATGTAGGTGTCCCCCAAAGAATTTAATTTTGGCTCAAGTACCTCCTTAGAATTTCTCTTCTAAGGCTGATAGGAGGAGGGAATATCTACACAGAGTTCTGCACACTGAAGTAGTCGTACATCTTTTTCAAACTGACTCACATGTGGATCAGTTTACTTTTCAAGGGATTTAAGGGTTCCAGCTTAGATCTAAGGTACCTATCCCTAGATTTAGACTGAAGTAACTAGATAAAAAAGAGAGCAAGAGGCAAAAAGTGTTGTAGGATCCTCAAGAGAGAGGCATCTCCCGACAGCCCCTGTCCATTTTTGCTTTGACTATTTACCACTAAGACACAGGTGTAAAATTCATTGACCTTGCTTCATTTGCAATTAGATATGTTGAAAATGCTCTTATTTATGCAGAAGCCAAACACGATCATTTCAGAAGACTTTCATCTCTGGCAGTTTCCAAATTCAGCCAAGCCTCAAGCATGTTCAGTAGCAGCATAGGCAGAAATCAGTCCTGTCTGGCAGCTGAAGCCTGCCCGCCCACCAGCACATCCCCATTCTGCTAAGCAGTACGAGGTAATGAGAGCCCCAGCCCACCCTATTCTCAGGTAACTGTGTCAGGCCTTGACAATGTCAGCATGTTGGTTTCTCTGATGTAGGATTTATTTAGGTCATCACAACCCAGGTTGCAAAATACCTGAGAATGAAATGGATAATTCGGAGCTTCTCTTTCTGCATTCCTGTGACCTCCCCACAGCAGAGCACCTTTGGTTAAAGCCCCCTAGGAACACATTTTAGAATGGTTCCTGACCTGTCATTAGCTTTAATTCCTTTAGGACCTGGACCGTTGTGGACTGGGAATATTCAATCACTCATTCAGGATTAGAAAGATTATGGCTAAAAGGCTGTTCATATATAAAAAATACCTCAGGGTTCTTATATATATATGTTAATGATTTCATTTTTTTCCTACATCACTTACATTTCCCCAAAGTATCCCCCCTCTCTCCTTCCTAAAGGGCTAACAATTATCATATGGAACATTTTTTAAAGTGCACCAAAACTGAAAAACACATGAATAAATCTGACGTTGTCTGAAATGTTTCTCATTCATTGTCCCCTACTTTTTGCAAAGTGGGTCAGGCTTGCTTATTTTACTTTTGCAGAGTTTTATTTCAAGTACTCTATTCTTTTCATTTCTATTGGCAAAGCCATTATAAATTCTGTTCCCTGGTTCTACTTCTCCTATTCATCACTAATATGAATTCCAAGGTTCACTCTATGAATTATATTCATTTGTTTCCTAGAACAAAGTTATGTTCTGATATATTCAGGTGCTATAGGGATTCTTAACCTGATGTTTATCAATTTGTTAAAAATGGATTAGTTTATTTCAACTTAATTGGTTTCCTATATAATCCCACGTATTTTATGTTATGCATTTAAAAACATAATTCTGAAAATTACATAGGCTTGGCCAGACAAGCAAAGGGGTCCATGGCAAGTGCTTGTTTGCATACACACAAACTCACACATATATATACACAAAAAATAGTTAAGAACCTCTAATATACTTTCTGAAGTTTGTTAGCTTTTTTAATTATGCCCCGATCAATGGGCATCTACTTTGGTTCTTCAACTTGGCTACCAGAAAAAGAAAATAATACCACTATAAATATTTTAGTGTATATGGATCTTTTTTTTAAAAATATTGACTTTTTGGGGAGTATATGCCTAGTAGCAAGAATGGAGAATATGGAGAAAGGGCATAGGCATTTTAAGCCACTTTCTATTCTTAATTTTAAGTAGCCAATGAACAAGTTTCTGTTAAGCATGCACAATATGGGTCCTGTGCTAAATGCTATAAAAAAGGCAAAATGTTCTCTCTGCCTTCAAGGAACTTATATATTAAGAGAGGAGACAACATACATAGTTTAACACATGTGTATATGTGAAGTGTTCTTGAAAAGCATTCTACAGCAAAAATAAAAAATAGCAGCAGGAGGTTTCAGGCAAAAGTTTTTAGAGAAAGTAACTCCAAGCTGATGCATGATGGAAGCTATGAAATCCAAGAGGAAGAGGTGAGAAGGGAGAGAATTCCAGGATGTATAGTCAATGGAAAAGTTCAGTTGGAGATGGAGTATTATGTGTGGAAGGAATAACAAATAAGCCAGGGTAGTTGGATTGTAGAGTAATAATTGTAAATCTTTATATAATACAAATAACTTTACATATATTATCTCACTGTTTCTTTATAACAACCATGGGAAGTCTCATTCCCCTATTTTACAAATGAGGAAACAGGGAGTGTTTAATTGATTTGCCAAGGGCAACATAAAAAGTTAAGGCCTGAGGTAGGATTCAGACTGTCTTGCAGAGTCCAAATCTAACAGTCTATACTATATATATGTCAGCCAGTTGAATTTATTAATAACTAGCACTTATATAATACTTTAAAGTTTTCAAAGCCCTTTACATATCTTAGTTGGTTCTTAGTATTTCCCTGAGATAGAAACTACTATTACCCCATTTTACAGATTAGAAAACTAAGGCTAAATGACTTGGCCATGTTCATACAATAGTGGATGTCTGCGGTGAGATTTAACCTAAGGTCTTTCTAACTCTAAATTTAGTTATTTTTATCCATCAGACCACCTAATTGCTTCTAATATATGTAGAGGAATAAACTTTAAGTAGACTGAGAGAATAGGAAGGGGTCAATTTCTGAAGGGCTTTTTATGTTGTGTTGCAGTTTATATTTTATCTTGGAAAATATTGGAGTTTATTGAAGTTTATTATTGGAGTTTATTGAAATGGTCAGAACTATACTTTAGGAAAATAACTTTGATATCTGAGTGGAGGATGGATTGGAATTGAGAAAGATGAGGCAAGAAGGCTAACTAGAAGGTTATTGTACCCATCCAGGCATGAGGTTATAAAATCCTATAATATGGCGGTGGCTTTGGTAATGTTGACTTCACAGAAGGTAGGTATGAAGAAATAAAAATAGCTTGGATATGTGGGGAGGGACAGCAAGTGAAAGTAAAGACATCTCCTTTTGGGGCAGGTTCTTACCATAGGAAATTTGAGGAGATGGGAACAGAGGTGTGTTTTTTAAGAAACATAATGAATTATTTTTCACATTAAACTTGAAGTGACTATGAGATTTTCAAATTGAGATGTCAAAAGTAACTTGTGATGAGAGATTAGGGTTCCATAGAAATATAGATATGAAAATCATCTGAATAGTAATGATAATCAAAGCAATGAAAGCTAATATAGTCATAAAGCAAGATATTATGGAGGGAGAAAAGAAGACTTAATACAGAGCCTTGGAAAAACCAGCAGTTAGTGATCATGACTTGGATGAATATTCAACAAAATATTTAAACTCAGAAAGGTAGGTGGAAAACCAACAAGGAGCACTTTGTTAAAATCATAGGGACAGGAGAATATTTAGGAGAAGAGGCTCATTAGGAGTTTCAAAAGCAGAGATATCAAGACAAATCAGGAATGAGAAAAGGCCCATCAATTAAGGGACTGAATTTCAGAGAGGACAATTTCAGTTGAATGACATTATCAGAAGCCAGATTTTAGAGAGTTTAGAAGTAAATCAGAAATGGAGGCTTCTAGTATAGATGACTCTCTCAAGGCGATTGGCTGAGAGAGGAAAAAGAAATATAAGATGATAGCTGATGGGGGGATAGCAGGAGGGTTTTTTTTAATGGATAGAATATCCATGGACATGCTTGTAGGCAGCATAGGAGTAGCCTGTGAAAGATAGTGAAAGACTGAAGACTAGAAGGATTATGAATATGATAGAGAAGCCAATTTTCTAAAGATGATAGTAGATGGAAATGTGAAGGAGTTTACCTCTGGAAATATAGGTGCCCCTCCTTGTCTTATTTGGTTGTTGGCCTTTGTGCTTGAAAAGAATCAAAATGACTCAGATGCAGTGGATGACCTTTACTTCCTTTATGTCTAACCAACCTCTAAGCACTCCATATTACCTGCTTTCACCACCTTCTTGGCCACTGGAACAAATTATTTTCATCTGTCCCTTCCACTGGAAGAATTCTTCACATATCTCAGTAGACCACTCTCCCCAATTCATAGGTATCCTCAACCTGGTTGAGCCTGCCTGCACAGCTTTCCTGGGATGTGGTCCCTTATGGATGCTATAGCATCTTATTGCTACAGGTGAGATCTGGGTAGCAAGAAGACCCCAAAGGAGCAAAGTAGCCCTGAAAAGAGCTCAGAAAACCCTTATAGAAGAAATACTACTTTCCCTGGATATCCTATAAGCCCCTTCTATCTCTTCATGTAAGAGCAAAGGAGGACATAGTTAAGGAAGAAGTCTGAGTGATGTCAGATGATGAGAGAAAGTAGTGAGCTTTTGTCTATGTGTCCTTAATTGTTTGTTTTCTGGTGATGTATGAAACAAGATTCTCAGCTACAAAAACAGAGATGGGCATATGATGGGAGGCTTAAGGAGTCTTGTCTAGTCTGTTTCATTGATCTACTGTATATTTTTAAACTAGTGCCAAATTGTTTTGATGAATAGCTTGAGGTCTATATTTTTTTCCCTTTAAATGATGAAGGGTTCTTTCTACAGTGGAATTTAAACATAGTAGGAAACAATACTATGAAATTGTGGTTCTCCCAAATGCAATGAAGTTGACACAGATTGTTTCTAATGATAGAAATGATGATCTCATTGTCCTCAGCCATGGTCAGATTATAGGTAGAGAGTACTGTTTTCAAGTTGGGGCCCACATCTTAGGGACTTGGTAGATGACCAGATAAAGAGGATTGGAACTGTGAGGGGAATATTTCTCATATTGTAAGAGGTTTGGTTGAAACACTAGAAATAGTTACCCTGAAGAAGATAAGATTTAAGGGTGATAACAGTTTTCTTCACTTATTAAAAGAGAAATTTGACATATTCTGTTTAGAGTCAGAAAATAAAAATAGGAATTTTGGTTAGAAGTTTCAAAGAGATGAATTTACGCTTGCTATAAGGACAGACTTCCTACCAATTAGATTTGTTCAAAATCTATATGGACCACTTTAGAATGTAGTCTGTTTCTCTCTCATTATATACATTCAAGCAAAGGATAATGGAAAAGTACTCATCAAGGATATAATAAACAGAATTCATAATTTGGTTGCATGTCAATCTAGTTTCTATTCACTTTAATAAATATTAAGTACCTATTATGTGGTATGATGCAGTGGAAATAATGTTGGATTTGGAATGAGAGAACCAGGATTCAAATCACAGCCCTGACAGGTACTATTTGTATGACCTTAAGAGGTCACAATCTATCAGGCTTTGGTTTATTTTATAGAAAGAGAGTCTTGACTAATATGATTTCTAAAGTCACTTCTACTTCTAAATCCATGATTCTGTGATCCTCTGTTCAAGTCATTGTACCAAGTCCTTGGATTATTAGAAGAACAAATATTCTTAAACTGAAAACACATTCTAAAAATAGCAACAGTGATAGACAAAATCTCAGGACCATGAGCTGATGAGGACTTCAATGAAGAGAAGCAGTGTCTGAGTTTTACTGTTTACCTGCTTCATCCTATAGTCTGCTTACTCATTTGTGCTAGAGTCTACTGCCTTTATTCTAGCTCTTGCTCTCACCACCATCACTTCTTCCTAGGTTGTCTTCAACTCTCAACAGAGTTCCATAGTTGTCCAGGCTCCTGAACCTATAGGCTTTGTCTAGGTACTCATTTAATCATTCCCAGGAGCCACAGTTGATTCCTGTCCTTTATGATTAAACTACCTGGGAGCCTCGTATCTCTTTCCCTCCTATTCACATTCCTTTGGCCTATGATATCATGGAAAGGAGTAGCAGACTCCTTTGGGATCTCCTTGTGTGCAAAAGTAACTACATGATACGTATACTGAAGAATTATGGTAGAACATGGTCAAGGTTATAGGGATTGAAAACAAGGATAGCTTCACAGAGGAGGCTGCATGTCAATTGGGTTTTAAGGGAAGAACAAGAATTCAAGAGAAAAAAGAAAACCTAAGGTCATCTTGAGCATAAGAGCAGCATGAACAAAAGTGCAGAAGCAAGATATCACAGGAGGATGTAGAGATCAGAAATGCCATTTGGGTGGCATGTGGAAGAAGAGAGGAGAGTAGTAGGTAACAACTTTGCAAAGATAGTGGTGCCACTCATTGTGGAGCACTTTAAGCATTTGGACTTCATTTGGAAGTTAATATGGAGCCAAAGAAGGACTGTTGTCTTGCTTGTGTTTAGCATAGGAATGCCAGAAGGAGATCTAGAGACAAGGAAGCTTACTTATGTATAAAGACATAAGAAGAAGACAAAAGTGAGATCCAAATCATGCTAATAAACACTTGGTAAGCACCCAGCCACCCAGTAGGGAATACAAAGAAAAACAAAAATGGCTCCTAGCATCAAGGAGCTCACTGTTCAAAGGAGAAAATGGACTAACAGAGGGAACTTTTATTTAATCCTCTTTGGATTGAAAGGGAAACAACTAAATCTACCTTAGTATTTCGGGTATTGAATATGATGGAAACTGATTAAAACTGTGTGGACTGACTTTTGAGGGTGTATATATCCTGAAGTGAACCTCTTCCTACCCCTAGCAAAATTACCATAAGTAAATCCAAACAAAAAGGAATGTCAACATTTATTGAAGACTGTCATATGTAGGCAATTTTGAGAAAATAAATATTTATGCAGCTCTTGAAATATCAATGTCCTTTCTGAGACTGACAGGCACCAGCTGAGGCTTTTGTTTCCAACTTTCTGGGGTTTTGGAGATGACCTGGCAAATAGATCCATTTGACACCATTACAAGAGTGATCTTAAGCAGTCATGGCAAAGATGGAAAGGGAGATACTTCCACCTCTTCTAAAGATTAATTAGCAGTAGTGTGGATTTGCCCAGAAAGATAACTTTATAGGAAGGCACATTTCTACTTTTACCCTTCCTATACTAGACTTCCAATAAAGAATATGTCCCAGGACTTCAAAAATAATTTTTACTCCTATGTGTTAGAAGACAGGCAAAATTGGAATGATGAAAATAGGAAGAGAAAAATGAGGCTAATCATATCCAAGTGAGGCAGGATGGTAGAAAGGTAAACACACAGAGTGAGTGGTCCATTCATTTTCAAAAGAGGGAGAGGGGAAGGAAGGGGGAGAATGCAAAAAAAAGTCTCCAGTACATTGGGTAAATCTAAAGGCAAACTTATGGGAAGACATGTACATGGACAAGATACAGGATGGGGAGGCATGGGTGGACTGCCATCTTTATGGTTAAAGGGTTCTTCCAAATCAATGACATCACAAATCCATTTGAGTATTTGAATATTAGAGATGATGAACATTTCAAAGATGGCTAGGTACTTGAAGACCTTTTAGTCTAACCCATGCCTTTCTAGGAAAGATGTTATATGTAAGGACTACTGAACCCTGCCAAAATCCTGTTAGGACTGAATAGGGTGGAGATTTATTCCAAGTATCTCCATTGTATCAATTCTAAAATCAATCATGATTCAAAGAAATTCCTGTTCTATGCTTAAGCATAGGTCAAAGTCCTTTCCATTGTTCAGCAAAAGGTTTCTGTCCTAAAGTAATCTGAAGAAGGGTAGAGAAGGAACCTCCCATGCCAATGGGGTTCCCATTCCAATAGACTATCAGTAAGAAATTTTCCAAGTATGAAATATCCCAATGGTGAAATTTCCAACATTTATAAGTCTAAGGAATTTTGAGGTTTACAATGTGACACTAAAATCTACTATAAGCTTATTTTCTCCATATAATGATGTGAGTTCCTTGAGAGCATAGTTCCAGAAACTAGGACAAACCGAGGTTAAGTAACTTGCCCATAGTCACAGAGCAAAATTCTGGGGCCATATTTGAACTTGGTCTTCCAGACTCCATGCCCCGTATTCTATCCACTTTACCACAGGCTGTCTGGTATGGACTCACAATTATATTCTCAGTGCTTAGCATAATTTTTGCATATACTAAAGAATAAATGATCTCTTTTTCTTTCCTTCTCTCCTTTCTGGTCCCAAGCCCTCATTTTGGGATGCCTCATATACTAGAAAAACATAATAATTAATAATTAAAGAATTGTAATAAGTTTAATAATATTTCAGTATTTTTATGGACCCATGATGTCATCAATGTGACTTCACCTTCCAAAATATAGCTTACAATGCTGCTTGTTCTGTATGTCCCTTGCCCATGAGCTCCTGTAGTTCCCCCATAGCTGGTTTACCAAATGCTTTGGAGACTTTTCTCTAAATCTTTATATACCTTCCATCTTAGAATCAATCCTGAGTATTGGTTCCAAAGCAGAAGAGTGGAAAGACTAAGTATTGGGGTTAAATGACTTCCCCTAGAACACATAGCTGGGAAGTATCTGAGATTAGATTTGAACCCAGGACCTCCCTTCTCTAGGCCTGACTTTCAATCCATTAACCCGCCTAGCTGCCCCTTTCTCTATATCTTTTGACATTATATGAGAGAAAACCAGGACAGACTTGACCTTTTCCGAAGACTTTAACATTTGCAAAGCCCTTTCCTCACTACCATCTGTGAGGAAGAAAATTCTCTGAGTTTTCTTATTTCATTGCATTAACAGGGGATCTAAGAGTCAGAAAGGGGAAATGATTTGATCAGTCACCCAACAAGTAAGCTGAAGGATCAGCAACCAAATCTCACTTTCCAGAAATTCGATTTTCTGCTTTTTTCTACTTTATATATAGTATCTTGTAGCTATAATGGAAGATGGGAAAGGTGAAGTCAACTTAAAATTGACCTGAAGATAAGACATGGTGTCCCAAAGGTTAATGCCATTTTAAAATAGTCATACAACTTTTAAAAGCTATATTAATATTTATTTTATGTACTCAAATCTATTTGTTTTGACAATTATAAGCTTAAAGCTGCACTAAGACTCTAGGGACACACTGTATAAGACACTCATTCCATTTCCCCAGCCACCCAGGCCTAAAACAAGTATAATATCTCTTTGGTGACATCCAATAATTTTCTGGTTTTCCTCTTAATAGCACTTCTAGATATTGTTGTTAATCCGGAGACTCCATAGTCTTTGGTTTTATTGGACAAAACCACCTTTCATATTCACATTAAGCACTTTAAAGGAGTTACTGAAATTTAAAAGCAAAAAGGAACCTATATGTCAAGATCGAAAGAGGTTAACTGATTTGTCCAGTGATCCTCAGGGGCAAGTGATTCCAAATTCAGAGCCAGGATCTGAATTCAGGTCTTCAGACTCTAAAGCCATAATTCTGTCGTCCTCATAGGGTAAATCAGGGCCAGGAAGGCTGACAGACAACAACCACAGACACAAAGTACATCAAACTGACCCTTCTTCCCTGTCATACTAGTAAAACATTCATTTTGTTCCAGCACATATTCCAGTGCAAGGCACATAGAAAATTGTAGAAATAATTACATTTGAAACCCAGTTTCAGATTGTGGATTAGATAATAAAAGAGACAGACAAAAAGGTCTCTTTGTTCAGGAGGTTATTTTCTTGCCTTTCTGTAGTAAAATATTCTGCTTTAAAGGAGGTATTTGAAAGTCCTCTTGTTCTTCTTCCCCTTCTTCCCTTTCATATGTATTTGGCACCTAATTAACAGCTTCCCAGGGGTGCTGGACCATGTGATAAATGTAAACCAAGTGCAACTGAAGGCAAGGAATCTTGTCTTTTGAATTATTGAAACCCAACTAGAGGCATCCCTGCAGGTCAAAGAAACTGCCTCCCTCTTTTCTCCCCTGTCCCTGACCTCCAGCTTAAAGGGAGAGACAAAGCCCAATTGTGGAGATTACTCATATTTGAAGCTCTAAACCTAGTTACCAACTTAGATTCACCTTCACTATTAATTATGCCTTTGGTCTTCAAAGAAAATAACAGCAACGATTATAGAGGTGCTAATGATAAACAGGAACTACAGAATCAATGTTATCTAGATCTTCTGTGTTCCCTAAAGTCCATTTCATATAATCTTTATCAAGGGAAACTTGATAAATTCCAGTTTAGAAAGTCTTTGGGTGGAGGGTTGCCTGGGAAGTGGGTAAGTTTTTTGTTTTTCTTTTCCTTTTCCATAGGTGTTGATAGAACCCTCGCTTACATAAGGAGGAGATCTCTTTATTGTGGCTACCTCCTTCAAATTTTAGAGGGTTTGGCAACATGCTCTCCACAACAGCTGTTCCAAAGTACTGTTTTGCTCCTAAAGCCCCCAAATCCTCCTACTTCCCACTCAGTAAATATGAGTAATTATTCTAGAATGATAAGGACAAAAGTCAGATGACCAAACAGTGAAGACTGGTTGCGTGATGAGTAAGTAGAGATAATGAATACAGGTTACTATAAGTTTGACAGTGAGGAGGAAGAGTGAGGCAGGACGATGGATTGAGATTCAACAAACAGAAGGAAGGTTTTTGAGTTTTTCTGGTGATTTAGTGTACTTATTTGCCATTGCTGTTTTTAGTTACAGAAGAACTGGCTATATTTGTAAGCTAAGTGTAAGGAGCCTTCAGAGAAGGAGAATTGCAGACAAATGGAAAGAGGGAATCATCTTTGATGGAACAAGGTTGGGAGGGTATGTAGTGAGTGTGTCCATAAAAAGATTTAGCCTTGCCAAGGAGAACAGCTAACTTAACCTTTGAAACTGGAAGGAAGGATACATGATGAGTTAAAATACTGAACATTTTGAGATTTATGAAAAATCAGGTGGCTTCACTCTTGTGTATAAAGAAAAAAGAAAGAAGGCTAGCAGTTGAGTCAGATGGAAGTGAGAGGAATTGGGGCTTTTAGGACAGCAAAGAAATTTCAGAGAAGATGCTGCCAGAACTTCTAAAATTTCAACATGATAGCCACAATCAACAGATCTCTTCACTATATAATTGAATGACTTAAATGGATTAAATTCATGGAAAGCGCAGGTATTTCCAAGCAGTCTGCATCTGGGGGATGGGAATGGAATGAATCATTAACTCTGAACAAATTGACTTACCAAAATCAGTTCTTCAAGTTTGATTGAAATAAGGATTATATGGAACTGGACTTCTAGGTGATTTGAAAAGACCTGTATAACATTCACATAACAGTTCATCTTGTGATAGTTTGAACCTCTTCCAGCCTTGCTGCCATTTTCATTGAACACCAATGTGTTAGGAAGATTTGAAAGCCAATCCAAGTTGATAGGTTTTTAGGTTCAAATATGAGTGATAATCATAATGGTGTTTTATCTCTTCCCTTGAGTGTAAAGAGGGTAGGAACAGGGAGAAAAGTATTTTCTGTGACTTGTTGAGATATCTGTACTTGGGTTTTGATAATTCAAAAGAAAATCTTACTAGACATTAGTTATTTTGGTTTGCAAAACATTTCTTGAACTTTATCTCACTTGAGTTTTAAAACACCCAAGTGAAGGAGATACTAATACTATCTACCCTTTTACAGAGGAGGAAATAGAGCAGGGAATATGTGTGTGAAACACAAGTCTTTTCATCATCATCAAGTCTGTAACTGAGAAGAAATGCTTCTACAGCAAGCTAAATCTCCTCCCACCTTGATCACAGCTCAGTTGGAGTGGAGATGAGAGAGAGAGGGATGACAAATCATCTTCTTATGCCCTTATGGAAATGAGGGAGGAAGGCAGACAAGTTCCAAAAGAGACAATTCTAACTGGAGTACACTCATGAGGAGACAGGGGAGTGATCTGTAGACCTATTTCCTATCCCTGAAGACATCGTCCTACTGAGGACTATGAGGAATGAATTCTGATTTTTGCGGTCTGGTTTCTTCCTTAAAATGGAAAAGCCATACCCTCTTCACCATCCCCATACTGGGCCTGAGGACAAAACTCTAGTTGGCTTGATTTTCATTTCTTTATCCAGTTTACCAGGTTCTAATCCTTCAGTGCCCAACCTGAGACTTTGCTTTTCATAGACTCATAATACGTGCCAAATTTTAATTAGAACATGATTTAGCCAAATGAGGTACAGAATGGAAACAAAGGAGTTTTAAGTGCCCAAGAAAATTTTGTGACAAGAATTATTATTGTCATCACAATTACAACCGATATTTATAGATCATCTTGATGTGAGCTTTAATAGATTTAATAACAACCATGTGAGTTGTCTATCAAAACTACATAAAGTTAAGCAATTTTCAAATATAGCACAACTAGAATATAAACTCATGCCTCCTAAATAGAGGTCCAGGGCTTTTCATTACTTCATATTAATTTCTAAACAAAAAGATGTTTCCAGCTCTAAAACCTGTGATTTATTCATTCAATGAATATTTGTTAAGCACTGGTTATATGTGATGCACTCTGCTAGGAATTGAGGATCAAAAGAAAAAAAAGCATAGTCCCCACACTCAAGCTGATAGCATTCCATTGGAAAAATGCAACATAAACATGGATGTGATAATGAAGAAAATATACAAAATCTTTTCTGGGGAAGAGGAAATTATCAATTGGGAAAATCAAAGAAAAGAGTCAGAATTTCAGACTAGAGATATCCTTTCCACATTGAAGGGGTAAGAGGTACAAGTACCCCAACAGACTGGAAAATTCACATAAAAAAATTTGGCCCTCCCTTTGTACCAGAGAAGGTCTAAAGTTTTTCTATTAATTTAAATTTAAATTTAATTTAAAGAATTTTTTAAATGAAAGAAATTGTGTATATTTATGGTATCAAAAATAAAACATGTTGCTATTATATAATACTATACACAGATTTTATGCATTTCTGATTTCCAAAACTTTTCTTTGAAATCTGCTGAACTTCATGTGTCATCTGTGACTTCTACAAAACTCCCCCAAAATTCTCATTTAATATCTTATGCTAACCCTTGATATAGCAAAACCGTAGTGGAGAAAGTTGTAATTAGTAAATGATACCTTTGTATCATTGTCAGTAGTCCTATGTCTGATGGAATTATTTCCCTTATTAGCCTGTCTTGTGATCCATAAGCATCATCTCTCATTAATCTTTATTCACCCTTAATGCCTACCATAGTATTTTGCACATAATAGATGCTCAGCAAATATTTGTTGAAGGAGTGATGTAAGTAGTTGATAATAGTTCTCAGGGAATTAGTGGATGATACTGCAAAGGACAAAGTATGTATTTTGTTAAGAGATATTTTTAATTAATTCTTTTTAGTGGACAGCGAGAGTTTAGTCATGCAGACAACATTCAATTATCTTCTCCCTTAGCTAATGGCATCTTCAGAAGTAGGTCTCAATAAAAACATGAAGATGGTTGTACTGATAGGTATTTCGAAGGCCATGCTAGTACAATGCAAAAATAACAGATTCATTTGGCCAATCCAGCTGACCTGAGCTTCATAAAGGAATGGACTTGGACTAAATGGATCAATTGTTTTCCTGTTTGAACTCAGTGGCCAATTCACTTAAAATATTTGCATCCAGAAGGCATGACCTTAGACCTATAGCAACAACATAGACACAGTTTTCTAGAATGACCACCAGCTCAAAAAAAAAAAAGCAGCATGAATTTGCAGATTATGTATTATTTGTCAGACGATAAGACCTTATTCATTTCACCAAATATGGTCATGTTATTTATTCCAAACTTTTATCAACTGTCCTGACATCACCACCATATTATTTTTGTTTTCAATTTTCTAATTAGAGAATTATTCTAGATCATCTCCAAGGTCTCTTCCAGCTCTAAAGGTCTATGATTCTCAAAGGCCAACATTGCTTTAATTACATTACTGCTTAATATACATTCAAAAATCAGCAAACCCAATTTGTATGATAGAATATTAGTCCTGTCGGTTTGATGAGATGGCAGGGTCTCCTAGGTTCCATTTTCCATTTGTGCAGTTTGAAGAATTTTCATCCTAATGAAGAAAACTTCAATCTATCTTGATTAATGATGATAATAACTCATATCTGGGTAGTACTTTACAAAATGATTTCACATATATTATTCCATTGGAATCACACAGGGACTCTGAGTGAGATAGATATAGGAAAAGAAACTAGAATGGGAAATAGACCTATAACTTCATTGATTAAAAGGACTCTGGATGATGAAACCTCTTCTCCCAATGTCTTGCTCAGGGTCACACATACCTTTTGTGTCTGAGGTAGGGTCTGAATCTAGCTCTTCAAGCCAACTCTAATGGCTACCCCTTTGAAGAAGGGGATGAAAATATTAATGAGTGACATTTCTACTTTGGAGTCAGTCTCAGATAAAATGACTTCTTGGTAAGAGACCAGAAATTGAACCCAAGATCTTCTTAATGCAAGGTCAAAATATTTTTTAATACAACACAAACATATATTTTGTTTCTATATCACCTAGATTTACAAATATACTACTCCTTGCTGCCCTACCCAAGGATGTATCTACTGGAACAAATATTGAAAAACAAAGAAGGGAAAAAATTATTCTTTTTTATTACATGCCTACTATGTTTCAGGCAATATGCAAATTTGCAGATATTCTTATCTGGTCCTCACAGCAAGCCTGAGAGGTAGGTTATTATACTGCTGATTTTGTGGTTGAGGAAACTGAGGGGGGAAAATTACATGATTTGCCCAGGGTCACATAGTGTGTCAATATTGGAGACTGGACTTGGATGCCCAATGTTCTATCTAATGTGTGCCTGGCTGCCAATTCAGGAACCCATCATATTGACTCCATTTGACAATATAGTCAGTATTCCACATTCATATGCTCTACTAACACTACCTAACTTCAGTTACTTTTCTGTTGTATTTGACACTTCATGACCCCACTTGGGGTTTTCTTGGCAAAGATATTGGAATGGTTTTTCCATTTTCTTCTCTAGCTCTTTTACAGATGAAGAAACTGAGGCAAACAGGGTTAAGTGACTTTCCAGAATCACATAATTAATGTGTCTGAGTCTAGACTCAAAATCAGGAAGATGAATCTTCCTGCCTCCAGGCCGGATACTCTACTCTATCCACTGGCTGCCCAATTGGGAGGAAGGAAATATATTTTTGGAAAAGATGGTGATATACAACCAAATATATCAATACAATCTAAAAAGTAAAGTTTTTATTGCCTCTATGAAGTTTTCATATGTGTCATTAGTTAAGAAGATATTACATTATGCTATTATATTACTATATCACAATTAACTATTTCCCAATTGATAGGTTTATGCTTTTTTTGAGTTCTTTGCTACCAGAAATATAATGCTTTTTAATTATAAGGAATCCATCCTGCTCATAGTTAAAATTTCTCCCTAGCCTTATCAACAATACATTTGTCCCGCTGTATAAAAAGAATGGTGTCATTCAATATTTATGTTTCTTCCCTAAAAATATTTTATTATTCCTTCATATTATGGAGATGATCCCATTTTCTCAAAGCTATAGCAGTGGAGCACAACTTCTATCAGTATACTATATTGGAAATGTTTCAAATGGGGATCCAATGAGGGATGAACTGTGTGTGTTTTACCTGGGGGATACCCCAGGTAATTTCAGAAAGATGCATCACCTTGGGCTACCAGGTGATTAATTATATTGATCATGGCAACTCATAGAGAATATTAATGTATCAAGGGATCTACAAGGGTAGGAGGCTTATCCATCACATGGATATTTTGTACCCTGAGGAGGGGGTTCAGAGTATTAGCTGGATAAAAATCTCAGATCTTTATTTCATATTAATTTAGCCAGAGTAGGAATATTGCATAAAACTTTCATCCTGGCCTTCACAAAAAGAAGAGAAGGGGGTCACATTGCTTTTTGGTATTTCATATACCACTGAATGTGATCATTGAACTTATAGTAGGAGACTCAAAAATAGGAGTTCCCCTCCTTTTCACTCCTACTCTTAAATAATAATGTTAAATTTAAACAACTATTTGAGGGAGCCACTAATAAAAATGTTTATTAATGAAGACCATTGACAAACAATAAACACATAAGGAATGAATAATAAATAGTGTGTGACATTCATACTTAATTGCATTGAATATTACTGATGGTGTTAGGATTCCCTTGTACAGATGTTGTTGTCAAAAAAGATCTATGTTATGAGTACCAACCCTAAACAGTACAATTACTGATACTATACACAGCTTCTATTAGTTACCAAAGCATGTGTCTGGTGATCTATAAATAAGACTCAACAGATATTGGTGTTCACTCTGGGTCCTCTCAAGAACATTAAAACACTTGGTTTATTAAATATATAACCCATAGAGTGTTCAGGAATGCTGAAGCTGGAAGGACCCAAAGAATATTGAATGTCAGAGCTGGAATACCTTTCAAGATAGATATTTAAGTCCAATTGCTGCATTTTACAGGGGAAAAAATAAACCTGAAGCCAGGAGAAGGGGAAATGACTTATCCTGAAGTTTTAGTTAAGATAAGGCTTTGGCCATATTTCATAGGCTAATCTCTGTCTCTTATTTTCTTTTCCAGTAATATTACTGCTTACCACATATATGTGACGTGAACAAGGAGGAGCTGTGTGAAGGCATTTCTGTACAGCGGTTGCTTCATGACCCCTCATGCAGTCAAGTGAAGCTAGACCAGTGTCCACCATGACAGCACTTGTTCTGGGAGCAGTGCTGCTCATTCTTCAACCGCAGATAGTGCCTTCTCATCCTGTCAGCAGCCCTAAAGTGGAAGTCCCTTCTGAAGCTGGGCAGAAAGAGCTCTTCAGGAAAGGATCTCTCAAGAGTGACTTCCAAGATAGCCCTCCTCTGAATGGATCTAGCCAGCGTCTCCCACAAACCATCATCATTGGTGTGAGGAAAGGTGGAACGCGAGCCCTACTAGAGATGCTTAGCCTGCACCCAGGGATAGCTGCTGCTGAAAGTGAAGTCCATTACTTTGACTGGGAAGATCATTATGGAAATGGTCTTGAGTGGTACCTCAGCCAAATGCCCTTCTCTTTCCCACATCAGCTCACTGTGGAAAAAACCCCTGCATACTTCACATCATCCAAAGTGCCTGAGAGAGTTTATAATATGAACCAGTCCATCAGACTGCTCCTCATCCTGAGAGATCCCAGTGAACGCGTTCTATCTGACTATACTCAAGTATTTTATAACCATGTGCAAAAACACAAACCCTATCCATCCATTGAAGAGTTTCTCATCAAAGATGGTGAACTCAATGTGGAATACAAGGCAATAAACCGGAGCCTTTATTATTTTCACATGCAAAACTGGCTCCGTTATTTTCCACTAAATCATATTCACATTGTGGATGGGGATCAGCTCATTAGAGACCCTTTCCCAGAAATAGAAAAGGTAGAGAGGTTCTTGAAGCTGTCTCCACAAATCAATGCGTCAAACTTCTATTTTAATAAAACAAAAGGTTTTTACTGCCTAAGGGACAGTGGCAGGGACCGATGTTTACATGAGTCAAAAGGAAGAGCACACCCTCAAGTGGATCCCAAATTACTTAATAAACTGCACGAATATTTTCATGAGCCAAATAAGAAATTCTTTGAGCTTGTTGGCAGAACATTTGACTGGCACTAGACTGGCAAGCCAAACTCTGAACCTTTTTACTCTAAGTTCTGGTGTATGTCTAGGAAAGACAAAAATAATAATAGTAATAATAATAATAACAAAGGGCATTGAAGCTATAATTTATTTGTAAAATCCATAAATTACTTATGTACAGTATTAGATTCACAATTGCCATATATACTAGTTATATTTTTCTACTTGTTAAATTGAAAGCATTTTGTATTGTTTTTCATGGTTGTTAACATGGTGTATGATGTCTCTATATGAAGGAACTAAAATATTTCACTGCATAAGATTTGCTAGAGACTGTGTTGTCCTTCTCAGTATAAAATCCATTTGCCCAAACACCTGAGGTAACCAGCAGTTTGAGACTGCAGCGTCCAGACCCCTTTATTACTTTCCAATGGAAAATTGCTTGTGCATTATGTTTTCTCAATCTGCTTTTTTTTTCTGAGTTCTTTTAATTTTTAATGCCTCACTGTGGTCATCAGATTTCTTTGACTTGCCTCATAAAATAATGGATCTTGCCTGACATGCCTTATTATTCGCAGAAGTAGCACTTTTTCCCAGACTGAAGTGAAATTTGGCAAATATCTGGGTGTGGGTCTCTACCCTGAGTAAATGTTGTATGGATTATGGAGCATCTCATAAAAGCCAGATGCTCTAGGTCTGGGCTTCTGAACCTTTTGTGTTTAATGGACCCCTTTGGCAGGCTACTGAAGTCCATGAACTCTTTCTTATGATAATATTTTTAAATATAAAAAATAAAATATATGGGATGTCAAAGGAAGCCAATTATATTGAAATATAGGCTCATACATATGCACATATATGTGTATATATATGTATATACATATATACGTATATGTATATATATATATATATATATATATATATAATTTTAAGTTCATAGACCCTGGGTTAAGAGCCCCTTCTCTAGGTATCTTCTTTCCATTTCTATTATCCCATCTACTTCTACACTTCAAAAACTGGAGAACTCAACAGTGGGAGACAATAAGGGCTCCAGGTTTCAGCATAATTTTTGACTCATGTTGGATGCTCAGTCAGCCCCATTTAAAGGAAGCTTCAGTCAAAGCTTTGGTACACTGGAGAGAACATTGGCTGTGGAGTCAAAGGACATGGGTTTGAATCTCAATTCTGACAATTAATCTCTGATGATGTGCCATAGAAATTAGATACTATTAAGTTAATGAGCCATCACTTCACTTAGATATTTGCTGCAAAGGGCAAAAAAAAAGTGTGATTCTACCTTATGACCACTTCTCTGAGCCTCAGTTTACCTATCTTTAATAAGAGGTGAATTTGAAGTAACTCTCTGAATATAGAATTCTTAGTATCCTATAAGACTCTATCTTTTGACAGCTAGATTATGCTCATCTCAAGCCATTCCTCTTTTCCTAAGATGGAAAAAAGAAACTATATAGAAAAGCAAATTGTGAATTTGGTTTGCTCATAGTAGAATAACCTTCCATCATCTATATTTCAGTGTCATGTGAGGAGTATTACTTTGAGAGACTGGAGAAGAGTGGGATGGTCTAGATTCTACTATTAGAATATCTCTAACCTCAGGCAATCCTCTTCCCACTTTGGCCCTCAGTTTCTTCATCTATACAAAAGAGGATTGGTATTGGGCATCTCTCAGATCCCTTCCCATTTAAAAAATTCCATGATGTGCAACAATTTGGCGAGCTTAACTTTCTGACACCTAATAAACCAAATGTGTTTCCAAGGCCTGAAATCTAGACTATGCCTCTGACTTTCAGGATATAAGCAAGGTATCATGGCCTCTTCTTGTATCTGAAATTAGAGACTTCTGGTAGTAGAGAGATCCTTGACCTGTACCCTGAGTTCATATCAAGTTGGAATCCTAGCAAAGTTAATCAGAATCTTCCAAAGAACTGAGATGGGTGAATCACCATCATGTGCTTTAACAGATCAATTTGGAGGTTGGTCTGACTTCAGTGTGCTCTAAGAGCTGTGCAGGGGTGGAGTGAAAAATTCTCTTTCATAAGGAAACACCCTTCTGATGGCTTGCCCTGGCCCTGGGGTGGTGGAAAGAATTTGTCCTCATATAGCTTTTCAGAGGAAAAAGTAATGGGTTAGGTGTGACAAAGCTCAGTTCTCAGCCCAGATCCTCAACTCTACTACCATTTTACCATTGTGACACTGATAAAACACTCAGTTTCCCTGAGATTCTTTCAGGTTTGTAAATTAAAAGGCTTGGACTAGATAATCTTAAAGGCCTATTAGAGGTCTAATTCCCTTAATTCTCGATATGAAGTTTCTTCCAGCTCTCATATTTTATGTTCTAAGGTTTCTTCTAGTTACTAACATTTAGTTTCTGAAGATGGAGAATCAGAGAAGTTAGAGAAGGCTTATTTCCTCCCTCCCTAAGAACTATCCACCTTATTTGAGACAATAAAGGAGCAGACACTAGCCATAAAATGAATAAGTTGAATGAAATGACCTCTACATTCTTGAAGATTAGTTGTCAATAAATTGCATGGTGGATATTTAATAATTTTTATTGATTTTAATTTAATTATCCCCTAAGATGTGAGAGAGGTGCTAAATTGAGATACTAACCATAAACACAGAAGGAATTCAGAGAAATTAGTGATCAAAGTGGATCAAGGTAGAAGAGGAAGTTTTCCTGAAGGAAGTGGGGAAAAAATTGGAAGGTAAGAATGAATGTAAGGGGAAAGTGTAGAGCATTCAGCTAAAAAGAATAAACTAAGTAGAGGAAAGGAAGTCAGTCTGTATATTGTGTTTGTTGATGGTGGGGGGAGGTAGACTTTAAGGAAACCAATATGACTAGATCCCATTATAGATGTTGGATTGCAATTGATTTCTCTTACAAGATTATTTAGATTCTCAAAAGCTGGGCAAAAGAAGTAGGATTTGACAGTGAATAAAAGCTATTTTTGTTGTCAAAAATAAAAGAAATATATTGCAGATTGGAAATTAAATGGAAATTTTTGAAAGAAAAATTATAAAATGAAAACTATTCAGTTTTCCTTCCTCTTCTCCCCAGCTTTCAAATGTTCTTCTTATGTTCAGAATGCCATTACAAATTTGCCATCAAATATGTGGAAAAAGGTAATTCTTTTAAGGTCTTCTGATTCACCTCCTATGAATTTGATTATTTGGTCCCTCCATGACTCCTCTGCCTCTCTCCTACCCCCATATCTTTTTTTTTTTTCCTAGCAGTGCTTTAAGAAATCATTAAATCATCTCCATTAACACTTTGATTGTTGAGATTCAGCCACATTTCTTGTGTGTTTGCTCACACTGCATTTCATTATAGGCCATCTAACTAGTGTGAGAAAAAAGCTATATTTGAAACAAATTTCCTGGTATGCTTGGATACCCCTGCCTGATATAGATATGTACTTTTATTGCCCTGTCTGTGAGAACTAAACCAAGAGTCAGGAAAATTGAATTCTTGTCCTAGCCCAATTACCCTACTAGATGTAGAACTTTGGGCAAGTCAAATCACCAAGCTCAGCTTTACTTTTGTCATCTGTAAAATTAATGATCTGATTTCTCAGGTCCCTTTCATCCAACAAAGTCTATGATTTTATGACATTAGTATTGATTTAAATAGATGAAAAAAACCCAGAATTAGGTTTGACCCTAAATATAAGAAGACCCTTATAAAATATTATATAGAAAAAGGCAAAGTAAAGTTTTCTGTTTTTCCTTTCTGTAATTCGAAACACAGATTTAGAACTGGAAGAGACTCTAGATGTCATTATTTTTATTTAATTTGAATTTTAAATCTTATATGCATACATATACATATATCTCATATATATTACATAACATTATTTTAAATAAATAGACTGAGACCCAGAGATTAAATGAATTGACCAAAGCCATCCCCATAGTAACTGGAAAAGTGAAAAAAAAAATTTGGTTCCACCTTGCAGCTCTCCATCCCATGTTTGAGAAATTATTTCCATTTTTCACATTATGTAAAATTTCATATAGTTCTATTTTGTTTCATTTCGAACAACCAGTTGACAGAGGATATACATAACTGGTTTCTGCATATCTGCCTCAAGGGAACATTTAAAAAATTGTGTATTACTACATAATTTGAAGAGCCATACTGATAGACTGTTAGTATGTCTGCAAAGGTAAGTTCTGTACTGAGCCTGGAAATATGATGAGAAATGGTCAGTCATAGAAATGTCACATTACCTTTAGCTATTTTCAGAAAATGTATCTCAATTCAGTTGAACATCACCAATGCCCTAAAAATATAATCTTGTATGTACTGATCAAGACAGTTTCTCTATATTGGAAGGTAGACAATGGAGACACTCACCCAGAAAGCTATAATGCCAAAATATTACTTGAAATAGGTAGATATTTAAAGAAAAGGGTATTTTATTAAAAATAATTATTATTTTAATTAATCCACCATTAGGAATTCGAGAACCTGAGAGTTGTAAATGAACTCAAAGGTTAGCCTACTAGGAAGCAATAATTCCCTGTCTAATATCCTCATGTAGCAGTTATTTAATATCACAATAAAAATAACAGTTCATTGTTCATCTGTTTTTTCATAGACTATTTATTTTAGAATTTTGCCTCCCAAACTTCTAAAATATTTTTGAAAGACACAAGACAGCAAAAAAAGGGAGAATTCTGGTTTGGGGCAGCTCAGTATCTCACAAGGTAGTTCTATTCCATTTATTGTAAGATCTAGTTATTCTTCCTAAGGAAAAGTGTTAACATTTTTTTATGCGTGAGGGTTATGGTTGGGGGGAATAGGATTAAGCTTGATCTCCCTTGGATGAAAATGGCCAATTATCCACTCATTTTAGTCAGATAGGTGGGAATAGTTGCTTAGAGTTAGGCAAATGTCTTGGTTCTTATACTGTGTAACCTGGGGCAAGTCCCTTAACCTCTTTGTGTCATAGACAACTCAGGATCTATCTTTGGAATCACAAATCTCTGGAAAGGATTACCAGACCAGGAATTCCCAAAAGGGACAAAAAGGAGGTTGTTCCCGTATTCATTTGTTCGATTATATGGAGGGGAAACTTATTTTTCTTGATTTCACTTCTCCCTTGACTATAGCATTCTCTGCTTTTTTTCCTCCTTGGTGCTTTCCAAAAAATATTATGGAGGTTTGGGAGGCCAAATTCTAAAAGAACATGCTTAGGAAAATCAGATGAATATAACTAAATATTTTAATAAATTGCAGAAAATCTAACTTCCTAAAATGTTCAAACATTGACAGAATGCTCTCCACAATGGGAAAAACAATTCAGGGTAGTAGAAAGAAGGATGCATTTACCACCATAAGACCTGAGTTTGAATCCCAGCTTTTCCATGACCTTACACTTTAACCTTTCTAAGAATCTTTCTCTTAATCTACTGAAAAAAAAAAAAGGTCGACTAGATCGGAAGTTCTTCATTAAAAAAAATATCAATGAATCTCTTTGTCAATCTACTGAAATATATAGATTTCTTTCTCAGAACATTTTTTAACAATCGAAGGAAATAATTTTATTTAGACATCAATGAAAATAAAGATGTTTGTTTTCCTATCTAATATCTTTTACTCCCTGAAATCAACCTATATACCACAGTTTAAGAACCTCTGCACTAAATTAGCTCTCTGAGAGACCTTCCAATGTTAAAACCTTGTTTTAATTGTATTATTTCATGAAATTTTGAGTTTAAGTTGCTAGCTGAGAAGTAACATTTTAATGCACATGATGGTAGTCTTGGAGTGAAGAAATGCTAGGTTTAAATCCTGCCTCAGATTTACCTTTTTATGTGACCCTGGGCAGGTCAATATAATGTGGTGAGCATTATTTTCTTCATTAGTAAAATGGGGGAAATAATTCTAACTCATAAAATTACTGCAAGGAGAAAAGAAATTGATGTAAAGCAATTTGAAATCCTAAATGTTTTATCCAAATGCCACACCTAGTTGTGCCCATGGGTCTTGTCATCTGATGTATTGCTTCTTGCCACCAGGAGCAGTGCACCTCCAGACAAGATACTCCCAGTTCTTTGGAAGAGTTCATCTTTCCCAAGAATTGTGGTCATAGACCTTTGGAATTCCAACTCTAGGTAGGTTCCTGAATTGGACAGTGAGTGCAAAGTCAACCAATCCTACATTTTTAATCAGCTCCAGACAAACTCTGCTTCCCAAACCCTCTAGGTTTGGACACTTGCCATTTGTTCCCTCTCTCTCCCAAAAATAATGTCCCTTTTTCTTTCCACTTCTTGCTCTGGACATAGTAATTGCATCTGTAATATTGTCCTTCTGGAAATGGTATGCCAATTGATTGTCCTATGGAACAATTATGAGCAAACTTTATGATCCCCACACTAAAACTCTTCTTTCTAACTACCACTTCCTTATATAGGCTGTTTTCCCCTATTAAAAAGGAAGTTCTGAGGTCAGGGACTATCTCACTTTTTTTTGTATCCTCAATATATAGGAAGTGTTAGGCACTTAAGTGGTACATAAGTGCCTTTTATCCAATTGTTCCAACTTTATTATTATTAAATTCAATTTGATGCTAACCTGTGTATTCTATGCTGAGGTATAAATTATAAAGATGCTGAGGTAGTTTACTGTTTCCTTCTCTAGGTCATTTTATAGATGAGGAAACTAAGGTAAATGGCATTAAGTGACTTTCCCAGGCTCACATAGCTGGTATGTGTCTGAGGCCAGATTTGAATTGAAGATGATCTTTCTGATTTCTATCCATTGCCATGCCTAGCTCCTTTAAATTCTTACCATCTGGGGGCAGCTGGGTGGCTAAGTGAATTGAGAGTCAGGCCTAGAGAAGGGAGGTCCTGGGTTCAAATCTGGCCTCAGACACTTCCCAGCTGTGTGACCCTGGGCAAGTCACTTGACCCCCATTGCCTAGCCCTTACCACTCTTCTGCCTTGGAACCAATACACAGTATTGACTCCAAGATGGAAGGTAAGGGTTTAAAAAATAAATAAATAAATATATAAATTCTTACCTTCCAATAAGAACTATAACTTTTTAATTGATCTTGCATCAATTACTTGGATGCATTCTCCCAGGATATGAATTTTATTAATGATTGCAACCATTTGTGAAATAATGATGAAGGGAGCCAATGCCCTTCCACAACTACCAAACTTATTCCAGTTCACAAAGGAAAACTAAAGCTCCTGTGGCTTTGGATATAACATTTACTGACGTCAGCATTTCATCATTGTCCTCTGACTGCACACTTCAAGTTGCTTATGGTCCCCGAGTGGTTTCATAATATTTTGCTCAGAAGAATCTCTATGCAACTCCTCATCAAATGCTGAAGCCATAGGTTCTTTCTTCCTTCCCTCAGGGCTTTGCCCATTCACAACAGCCACTTTGGCATCTTTCCACAGTGATTCTCTGGCTAGAAGCCAATTTCTCAGGAAAGGGGAAATTGACCTATATTGCATAAATACTTTAAGTTTTAGGAAATGGAAGCTTTGAATTTTACCAGTCTGATTTCTGGGGGTGAAATATTTATATATTTCCCCTTTCTTTCTGACATTCTCATGAAATAGGAAAGAGAATACTAGACTAGGAGGTAGAAGGACTGGATTGGAGTCTCAGCTGAGACTGCTATTTGAATGTAGAAAAGTCACTCTAGCAATCTGAATGTCAGTTCTTAATCTACAAAATCAAGATAATGGCACTTGTAATATTGTCACTGTTGAAATTTTGGGAGGAACAAATAGCCTAAGATATGAAAACACTTTTGTATTGTCTACATAAAAGGCTACATAATCTGCCAGCATTATCATGATTATATTCTCCCATGGAATAGTGAATGGGAAATCTTTCCTTAGTGTCCATACTTTGGCCTTTGATTTTGTCAAACATAAACCAGACTATGACTTTTTTTATGGCATAAGTAGTGAGGACCAAAAAGTTTTCAGAAAGCCCCTTTCTCATAGTCACATGGGAAGGTGACTGAGCACATGTTTCAACTAAACTCCTTTGTGCAATTTCAAATGCAAGGATTATTCTATTACATCATACTACTTGTCACAGATCAGGCAGCCTCTCACTTTTAGCTCAAACACATGGACCTAAATTAAGCTCCCAAGGTAAAATGGTTGCCACAGGCTTAGGTATTTGTATAAACAGGAAAAAAAAGTACAGAAGACTCTGATGTTTCCTTGGAAATAATGCATTTTTTATGCTGTATATCTAACCGTAGCTAAACTAGAGATAATGTACCATTCTTATTGAAGATGTTTGCATATTCATGCCTTTAAAAAAACTTTCTAGTTGAAATGTTTGAGGGTAGGCTCTACTCCCCAGGAAAAAAACAAAACAAAACAAAAACAAAAAAACAAAAACTTATGCAGCTTTTAAATCTCTGGAGATCTTGGTGTTACCAGAATATGAAGAGTGGGGTATAAAGTAGTGGGGGAGGATGGACTGGCAGAGAAAGGATTTTTAAACTCTGTGAAATTTTCTGTTCTTTGGCAATCTCCTAATTCAAACAACTTCATTTTTTAAAATGTCACACTTGAGATATTCTATACATAGTCATTAATAAACATGAAGGTGTTTCTAAGTTGGGAAAAAATAGTAATGGATAAAGTTATAGATACAGAAAATACCAGAATGAAGAGGCCATTTACTCTCCAAAAATCAACTTGATGACATTTTTAGATTTAAAAACAGCTAAATTTGTGAGGATCCTCCAGGCCAGGGAAGATTTTTTGGCTCCACTGTGAAACTAGGGAAGTTTGTTTTTTGTGCTCTTAGGCATCATGAACGCTAAGATGTTGGAACTAGAAGAGTATTTCAAGATCATCTGGTAATATAATTGTAAAACTGGAGAGTCAGAAGGGATTTCCTTGATCTATTAATCTAATACCTATCCACACAGGAACCCTTTGCACAAGAGTCCCCACAGCAGGTCAACAAGTATTTTTTTAAGAACCTACTAGTATGCTAACCTCATCTAACTTTGGCTCATGATCTCATAAGAGACTTCATTCTACTTTTGACTTAGGGTTTCTTATACTAACTTTGAATATGATTCTCTTTACCTTCTGACTTTAGAACTTAAACCCTCAAGAATTAAGAAGAACATGTCAGCTAGGTAAGCAGATAGAACATTGGCTCTCCACTTAGGAAGACATGAATTCAAATACTACCTCAGATATGTACTCTCCATGTGACACTGAGCAAATCATTTCCTTGCTTTCTACCTCAGTTTCATTTTCTATAAAATAAGGAAAATAATAGCATCTACTTCCCACAGCTGTGAGGTTGAAAATGGATGTAAAATATTTCGCAAACCCAAAAATGCTATATAAATGCTAATGATATTATGCCTCATCTCTCCTCCCTATGATAACTCTTCAGATATTTAAAGAAAGCTCTGAAATGCTCCTGGAACCTTCTCTTCTTCAGGCTAAATGCCTCCAATCCCTTCAACTGATCCTCATGCAGCATGTTCTTAGGAGGTTTCTCCATTCTGTTTGCTTCTCCAACCTTGACAGTATCCTTCAAATGTGATGCCTAGAAGTGAACCCAAAGCTCCAAATGTCCTATGGCCATGCATAAGCCTTCTGTCATCTCAGACAATAAGCTTCGCTCAATGTAGAATTTCTGGCAGTTATATCACATGATTAGCTTATAATGAGGATTTTTTCCACTCAAATTAATTGCTTATTTTCAGACAGATGAATATTTAGACATACTTTTCCCATTCTTGGTCATATGCCACCTGCTCCACATTACAAATTGCATTACCAGAAGCTAGGGGTGTTCTGACATTAGGAGGAGCCAAGACACTTGACTGAGATTTTCCAATCTTTATCATAAATTTTTGTCCTATTGATTGCACTCCATGGGTTCCCTCTTTCTCTTCTCCTTTTCTCCTCTTGCTCTGAGATCTGTAATTAAATCCCCAAGAATGTGACTATACAAAGAGTGTGTTAATGGATTGCCCTATAATTCCATTCACTGTCTTAATGAAATAGCAGAATATAAATCCATTACCATGTCACTACTTCCTATATGTGTTATCTCTCCCCTTAAACTCTAAGCATTTTGAGGGCAGACACTTAATTTTTCTATTTGAATATCCAGTCTTTAGCATAGTGCTCAGAGCTAGTAAGCATTTAATAAATGCTTTAAAATGATTAGTTGATTCATTTATTTACACATTCATTCATTTTATCTTTTGAAAGGTTGTTTTTTTTTAATGGATGTTTGTTGAGAGCTTTTGTTTTTAAATTATTGGCATTTTGTCATTACCTCTGTCCCTTGAAATTCATAATTTCTTTTCAAATCCCAAGTCAAATGCCATCTACAAATCTTTCCTGATACCCTCATTTTTAGCCTAGGGAAATAGTCATTTTGGGTAATCACAAGGACAACTTGAAGTATTCTCTCATGGACCACAAGTGATCTTTTCATCTTTAATTATATAACCAAGGCACGAAATCATTAAAACTCAATTTAACTTCCGTTAAACCATGGGCTTGTGGACCTAAAGTAACTGACATTTGATCCTGGGCCAACAATACAATGTACAGTGAAAAAAATAAAGCTGAAACAATGAGCCCCAAATAATTTGTCAAAGCTAACTGAACCAAATGGCATGATTTGGAAATAACAGTTTTATTTCTAATGTGTAAAAAGACTCCTTTAATCTGGAAAGAAACATAGCATAGACATGAAAAGTGAATATAACAGCAGCCTGAGGTCAAACATAGCCTTTTGACATATATTTTCAACTGAGAACATGATTATTTCAGAAGAATTTGCTTAAACAGAAAAAAATAGTAATTTTTGCAGGCGCTAGAAATTGGCTATCTAAAGCAAGCATCGCATGAAATAAATATAAATATTTTATGAAGATTAAAACAAAAGAAATCATTATGATCAGAATATATAAACATGAACAGAAATATTTTTATGAAGATTCAGAATACTAGTAGACAGAAGAAACACTTTTTCAGTTTAAACAAAATAAATTTAAACCAGTTAAAAGTCCATATTAGTTTTTACAGTGGACAGGAAATTTAGAGGACTCATTATAATATCACTGGTTGATGCTTACATTAATATTTCATATTTACTGATTTCATTACTGTATATGTGGCCAACTAGCACCTGTTGGATGTTTTTTATATCATTTGATAGTCTCCAAAAGAATCTGCCTAATGCACTTGAGGCTTATTGTGCAACACTCAGGCCACCCACCTTTTATCTCTCACTTTCACTATAAGACTTGTCTAAATTCTTTTCTAAATTCACCATCCTTAGCAATGCCTTATTGCACAATCCATCCACAGCTGTATGCAGCAAATTACTTAAACCTATCACTACATATGTTTCCATTGCCTTTGGATCACCTATAATAGAGAGCTTTTTTAGATCATGGTGGTTTCCCTGATTCTCAATCATATAGTATCACTAGGAGAATTATTTTTTTTAATAAATGCACTTTTTAAAAAAATGGAGCAGCTTGGGACCCCTGAAAGTTCCATGTAATTTATTGAATGCAATCCCATTCAATTTCCTGTACATGTTGAATTCTGACTAGAGTTTATTGTCCATCTTCAGTGATTATCTGATATGCATTTAATAATTAACTTAATGAACTTTCCATTAAACTACATATTATAGTTTAAGCAATGTGCTTTCTTCAAATGCTCCTAATTCCATTGGTCTTAAATTTATCCTTCTCCTCACTGTTAACATCATCATCATCACCACCATCATCATCATTCCTGACATCATCTCTGCTACTAACATGATATTGAAGATATTTTCAGTAATCACATAGAAAATATGCTTTTATCTCAAAGTTTTTATTCAATTAAAATAATAATGAACATTTATGTTACAATTTAATTTTGGCAAGTGCTTTATATATTTTTTTTCTGCCACTTATAATAACCCTATAATGTAGACGCTAAAATTCCCACTTTGTAGATGAGAGAATTGAAGTTCAGAAAAGTTGTGACCTGCCCAGAATCAAATAGCAAATATATGTAACATGCAGGATCTAAATCACGGTCTTCTTCCATGTCAAGCACATTCCTATTTCTCATTGCCTTAATTAAGAGACCTTGATTGAATTAGAGGGAACAAATATGTATGTTCTTGTTCTGCTCAGACATGGTGATATAGACTTGCCTGTACACTTGTTTAATTCATGGGAGTGGACTTCATCATCCTTTGCAATAGAGTAATAACCTTCCCTAGCTTTTACACTGGTCACTTGGGAGAGATTTTATAAAGTGATAAAACTAATGGTGTATTAAATTGAGGTGTTGATATTGAACACCAATGAATACATCCTAGAATGAATAAGTAATGAGAGATCTGTGATACTGCTATTACAAAACCAGAGGATAGGAATGGAAAAGAAAAGAATACTATACTATGTCATTCTAGATAACTTTATCTGAACAGAAGCACTCTTCTAATTTCCAGAAGCTGATGTTTCATAGAATGATAGGATCTAATATTATGAAGGGACATTCCTATCCATATTGTCCACTGATAATTTAGGAAACATTTTAGGGTGCACTTATGTTAGAGCAATGTCTTAGATACTAGGGGAGCTACAAAACCTAGATGAGACATAGACTCTGCTCTCAAAGGTTTTATCATCTAATAGGGGAATGTCACAAAAATAACTATGTAGAGAGACAGCTGGTATAGTTCATAGTAATCATTTATACATTAGAGGGGTTCTTTTATGTTCTCCCAACTTGGGAGAGGCTTCTAGTCAGCATACACAGTAGAGCAGCTGGCACTGACATGACTAGATTGCTGAAACCCAGAAAATACAGCAAGAAAGCATGTTAGTGATCATAAGATCAGCAGAGATACACAGCAAAAATGAATAGAGAAGAGCAGAGACCCCAAACTCAGTTCAGGGAAAATACATTCTGTCTACACATCTCCTATAGAGATGATGTTCTCATCAGAGATGATGCACTCTCCAGAGGCAATACATCCAGTGGAGTACAACAGAATATAGTATTTCACCAGAGGATATTATATGACTTAAAGTAGACACATGGTCTCCCCTGTTATTATATATGGACTAGCCAAATTCAGTTATCATATGTATACCCATCATAGTTGTATTCTAGACATAAAACTTCCACATGTGTGCTTCTTACATATATATGTGTCATGTTCACATTCATTCCTGGTGTTTGCTCTTTGAAACATGTGTTTTGGCTACTCATTTCCTACATCTGTGTCCCTGTATGTTCAGTCTTCCACTGTCTGGGGATGAGTATTCATCATATGTGCAGGGGAAGAAGGGAACTTTTAATGTCTCTGTGCTTTGTTTTATATGAATGTGTCTTTGGACCATTGGACAAAGTAAGCACCTTACTGTGAGTTCATGACATAGTTTTAAGTATGCTGATACTCCATCATGCCTCAAATCTGGGATAGTTTTGCTGGAATCTGACGTGCAAGTGGACTCCCCATAGGCTACAAGTAGTAGGGACATCAGAGAAATGCAAGCAAAAAGCTGTTTGAGGTCTATAGTAAGAAAAGGTCAATATTGGACTGAGAGATGAGAGAAGGTTTCCTGGAGATGATATTCAACTTGGTGCTTAAATGATGGATAGGAATTTAGCAGACCATTGAAGGAAAGCTCTCACAGTTAGAGGGATTCTTATTTGCATGGGGTCAGGGCAGTGTGAGTTAGATTTGGAATACAGAGTTGTCGACTTTGGCTGGAATATAGAGTAAAAGGAGCACACTACAACAATATAAGGCTTTACAGTGACTCCTGTGAAGTGCCTCAAGTTGCAAGCAAAGAAGTTTGAACCTTATTAAGCACGCAACCAGGAACTACTGATATTTTCTTTGATATTTTCTTTAGTAGAAGAACTGATAGGAAGAGGTCCACACATAAAAACAGTTATTCTGGAAGTAATGTGAAGGATACTTAGGGAGTTGGGGTGGAGAGGACTTGTGAAAGTGAAGGAAGAAAGGTCTGTAAAGAGGTCATTATCATAGCCAAGCAGATGATTTTCTTAAGTCTTTGCTCTACCATTTACTACTTGGATGGTCTTGGAAAAGTCCTTAAACATTTCTGAAGGCTTGTAACAGACTGGGAACAGTGAAAATACAATGGGAGGAACGTTGCTTAGACCAAATTTACAATATTTGCAACTAATGGCATATATATACAGAAAATAAAAGGGAAGGGTCACAGATAAACCCAAGGTCTATAATATGGGAGACTGGGTTGTTCTCCCCCAACAGTGACATCACTGAAAGAAATAGTCAACTCAGAAAAAGAGTCAGGAAAACTTTGCTAGGTAACAACTTGATTTATTTCACATACACGTACGCTTACCACATTATCCTCATCACAATTTCAGTATATTATGGGTTCACATAAGAAATTAAATGGCGATTTAGGGGGAGTTTTGTGGAAGCTACAGATGACACACAAAGCCCAGGAGAAGAAACAGAAAAAGCACAGAAACTCAGAAATGTATAAAATATATGTACAGTATTATAGTGTACAAACATGCTTCATCTTTTAATACCATAAATATAAACAATTTATTTTTAAAAGTTAAAATATGAATTTAAAGTTTAGGATAAGAACAGGGCTAGAAACTTTAACATTAACCTTTATATAGCCAATGACCAAATACTTAACCCAAATATGACAATAAGATTCTCTAAACAACCAATGAAAGAAAAAAAAAATAAGACTTCTTGTATGAAGAGAGGGTAAAATTATATAGTTTTTACGGATCATGGGGCTGTACCCCTAAATCCCATGATATGAAAGGTATACCTATATTTAGTCAGAAACAGTCCCAATTCTTTGGTTTTCTAAGTTTCTTTTTAAGTTTTTGTTTTGTTTGTTTCTAGATGCAGTCAAAGCCAAAGTTTCCCTAAATTTAATCAGCCTGCATTGTTTTATGCAAATTGGGACTTTCATTGATATATCAAAAACTAGTATCATCTCATATCTTTGTAACCCTCATAGGACCTAGCAAAGTGTCTTGTACAGAGCAGAACCTTTATAAAATGTATTAATAGGTAGAAGGGTATATACAGATAAAATGATGGATAGATAAATAGATATATATTAAACAGAAGAAGATGACAGATAGCAGGAGATAGATAGATAGATAGACAGACACTTAAAACATTATGGGGTAGATAAATAGAAGTTCTAATATATGCTAGACTGACCTTATAATAAAAAATAACAAACTTGAGTTGTACTTTACATTTGAAAAACCATATTCATATATATTATCCAATTTGAACTCACAAGAATCTTGTGAGGTAGGAATTATTACTATTATTTTTATATGAGAAAAGTAAAATTCAAAAAGGTAAAGTGGTTCTTTTGAGATGGCATAACTTGTAAATGGGTCAAGCTTGAACTCACAGTTAGGTCTTTACATTCTATTTCACCATCTTGTTTCACTAATATATCCCACTGCCATTCTATAGCCCTATGTAATAATATACTTAGAAGATGAAAGGCCTTGGATTCGGCCACCTTCCTGCTTGACAATGGATAAATCATTAAATTTCTTTTCTTTCCAATTTTCTTCATTTGAAAAATGGGGATGATAATCTTGTGAGTTCCCATTTCTTTACCTATAGATAAGAGGGTTAGGCTAGGTAAATTCTACAGTCCCTTTCAGCTCAAAGCTATGAATTATGTGCCTTGATACTTGCTGCATCTTACCTACCATCACTGTCTTTCCTTTTACTCTCTTCTAAACATTCTGTAATCTAGTTTCCTCATCATTCAACTGAAATCCAATTCTCTAAGTTACCAACAACCAAATATGATGACTTTTTTCACATTCCAGATCCTTCTGACCTTCTTCAACTTTTGATATCCTTCTGCTGGATATTTTTTCTCCCCTAGTTTTTCATGAAACTGTTCTTTCCTGGTTCTTCCATCTTCCTGCCTATTTCTTTTCTGTCTCCTTCCTGATTTTTAATCTATATTGTATTCATTAACTGTGTGTTCACCACAACTCTATCGAGATCTCTCCTCTTTGCTTTATATTAGCTTACTTGGTTATCCTGTCAAACTTATGGATTTCTATCTATGCGGATAATCCCTAGATCTATATATCTACCCTTTCTTTTCCCCTTAGAAATGAATTACCAAGTGTCTCAAACATACCTCAAACTAGATATCCTACCACCATCTTGCATTCAATATATCTGAGTGTATACTCAATATTCTCCTTTTTCCACACTTCTCTCTTACTGTTGAGGACACCATCATCTTCCTGGTCACCCAGGCCCTAAACCTTTAGGCCATCCTTGAATCCTAAATTTTACTTATTTGACCTATTCAATATATTAACAAATCTTATGATTTTTACCTCTTAAAATCCCCCTTCTCTTCATTCCCATGACTGCAATCTTTATACTTTCCTTTATCACCTCTTGCCTGTATTCTTACCATACATTTCTAATTAGTATCCATGCTTTATTTCTGTCAGTTTTGTAATCTTATTCATCCTCCAATCAGCTGCCACTGTGAACTTGTTAAAACATAAGTCTGAACATGACATTTCTCTGCTCAGTAAACTCCAGATGGCTTCCTCTTAACTTCAGGATCAAATATGAACTCTTCTTTTTTAACACTGAAATCCCTCCATAACCTGGTCCCTTGTTGCCTTTCCTGAATTCTAACATTGTACTTCTTTCCACATCCTCCATGATCCAGAACTTTTGACCTATTTGTAGTTCCTCAAACATGGCTTGTTTCCCATCTCTCTGCCTTTACATTGGCTGTCCTCCATGCTTGAAATGTTCTGATCCCCTCACCTCAATCTTTAGTTCGGTTAATGTAATAGATGATATTAGAAGGTATATTTGATGGATACTAGATAGATAATGGTTCAGGTAGTTATCTTCCTTTGCTTACCCTCCTCCCTCTATATCTCCCCTCCTTCCCTCTTCCAATCTCCCTTCCTCCCCTCTTCTTCCCTTCAGAATTTCCCTTTACCCTTCTTCAGTCTCCTTCTAAGTCACTCAGGGTGAGCTATGATGTTTCAGAGGAAATACTCCTTTCTCTTCTTTATCTCAAGTAAGGGTTTATTGAGGAAAACAGGAAAGATAGAGGATAAGTTAAGAGGGTGGAGGGTTCCCTATTATCTACAGTAAGTCTTAAGTTAGAGGATGTTGAGAGAAATGGTAGCCACTACCATGAAACAGACCTAGTCAGAGAGAGATATATGGACTATTGTCCTTCTTCTTCTGCCTTCAAATCAGCCAGTCCACCTCCAACTTGATTATTCCAAGTCCCAGAGATAAACCCAGCTTCTTCCTTCAAAGTCACCATCAGCCAAAAGCCTTCAAATTCAGTCAGCAGTTGGCTCTTGCCTCCAACTGTTTCCTGGTCACATTCCAAAATGGAATCTTCCTGTGATTGACAGCTGATCAATCTCCAGCTTCTTGTCTTGCTTCTTGTCCTTTTGCATGCCGTATAATTTCCCTCCTCCACATTAGTTACTTTTAAGACTTCACTTAAATCCTTTATTCCATAGTGGACTTATATGTGGTCACCCTCTCTACCTATAAATGCTGAAGTGTTCTCTCAACTTGCCTTCTAATTATTTCTCTATTTATCTTTTGTGCAATTAGTATATCTACATCGTACCTCCCCATTAGAATATATGCTTTTTGGGGGGAATTTTTTATCCTTTCTTGATATCCTCAGTATCTATAACATGGCCTGGTATATAACAAGCTCTCAATAAATCATGGTTGGTTGACTGACACAGGGTCTTTCTGAGGAATAAATATAACTATTTTTAATGTACTAAAAAGTGAGTTATATAGACAATAGGTGTCAAACTCACTGCCTAGCCTACAAATCAGATTAAAATGTAATTAGGAGGGGGTAGCTGGGTGTTTCAGAAGACTGAGAGCCAGACCTAGAGTTGGGAGGTCCTGGGTTCAAATGTGGCCTCATACACTTCCTAGCTGTATGATCCTGGGCAAGTCACTTAACCCCCATTGCCTAGCTCTTACCACTCTTCTGCCTTAGAACCAATACATAGTATTGATTCTAAGACAGAAGGTAAGGTTTTTGTTTAATGTAATTAGGAAATCTTTAACAAAATAAATGAAAAAAAAAAACTATACATACATATATATGTTAATGTGTGGTTTTCTAAGTCAATATGCAGACAACAGGGACTGGTTTATATTTGAACTTGACACTACTATTCTAGACCATCTAGTGTATTTAGTGGTAACCTTTTCTACCATAAGGTACAGATGAGTAGCTAATCTGCATTGGTGGTAGGAGTTTCTATACCAGGATTTCTCTACACTAATGAAATGAGGGGTACTACTTTCCAAAAACATTACTTTACAGTTATTTATTAATCCTGGTTCACCTTTAAACATTTCATATGCTACATAGCACTGATTCAATTTGCATATTTATTGTTCTTGCTTGTACTGTATATTTTGAGGACCCAATAGATTATCTGGCCCCAAGTGATAGTGATAGTAAAGGAAGCAGATGTCATAGCTGCTATGTGGGTAGTCTATCTGTTGAGACAGAAAAGGAGAAAGAACAAGAGAGAAAGTAAATGAAATAAAGTAAATCAACAAGCTTTTACTAAATGCTTTTTTGATGACAAGCATTGCCAAGTAGGAACAGAAGGAAGGAAAAACGGAAGGGGAGTAGGGAAGGAGAGAAGGAGGAGGAAGAAACAGAGATAGAGAGAAAACCCCTTTCTATGGATAAATATTTATAAAGATAATTATAATCATTACAAAATGGATTAATAAACTGACTAAAGCAGTAATTAAAATGTAATCAGTAAATAATAACAACTGAAAGAAGAAAAAAGATTGAAATATCAAAGGAATCAAGGAAAAAGAAAACAGTTGAACGAAGGCAGACTAGAGGAACCAGATTTCAAATTATATTTCAAAGCAGTAAACATAAAAACAATTTTAGTGAATTGTGATTACTGGGACATATTAGGTATAAAACACACAGCAGTAAATTACCATAGTAAGCTGATATTTGATAGTCCAAGCTTTGGGGACAAGAACTCACTATTTGACAAAAAATATATTGGATAAACTGGAAAGTAATTTGGCAGAAACTAGGCATATATCAAAGTTCACATCATTTATCCAAATAAGGTCAAAATGGGTATATCATTTAGCCTCAAAGGGTGATATCATAAGCAAATTAGGGAAGCATAGGAAAATTTTTCTTGTTATATCTATGAACAAGAGAAGAATTTATGAATAAACAAGAGAAAGAAATGATTATAGGAAGTGAAATAAGTAATTTTGTTTAAATTAAATTAAAAAGCTTTTGCTCACACACACACACACAAATATACTGAAGTAAGATTAGAAGGAAAGCAAGAAATATGGGGGGAAACATTTTTACCAAGTTTCTCTGATAAAGGCCATATTCATCAAATGTATATGGAACCATATGGATTTTATTAAAATAAGAACAATTCCTCAGTTGATAAATGGGAAAAGAATATGAATAGCCAGTTTTCAGGAGAAGAAATTAAAGCTATTAATAGTCACATAAAAATGTTCCAAATCACTATTGATTAGAAAAATGCAAATTAAAACAATTCTATATTATCACCTTATATCCATAAGATTAGCTAACCTGATAGGGAAAAAAAAAAAAGATAAATGCTAGAGGTGATGTACAAATGTACATCCAATGTACTTCAATTATGAACTGGTTTAATCATTCTATAGGAAAAGTTGAATTCACATTAGATAGATAGATAGATAGATAGATAGATAGATAGATAGATAGATAGATAGATAGATAGATAGATAGAAAGTATAAGATTTGGAAAATGAATATATGCTCATCATTGGGGAATTTCTGAAAAAGATGTGATAAAAATAATTGTGCTATAAGAAAACAACACTTTCAGAAAAACTTAGGAAGAGTTATATGAACTGATTTGACATGAAGTGAGTAGAATCAGGAGATCATTGTAAGCAGTAATAGCAATATTGTAATGATGGTCAACTCTCAAAATATTAACTTCTCTAATCAAGAAATAATTTGGCAGTCCCAAAGGAACCCTGATAGAAATTACTATCCAACTCCTGAGAGATTGATGAACCCTGACTTCAGATAGAAGCAAAAATTTTTTTCACTTTCTTTTTGTTTCTTGTTTTTTGTAATAGATAGATAGTCTATGCTCTGCAAGAAGAGACTCCCTGGGACTTTTCCAGTTTACAACTTTTTCTGACTCTCCAGAGCAATAGCACATCTAACAAAGCTGCTTAAATATTCAAGATATAAAAATATCAGTAAGAAGCCCAAAGGACAGGAATTTGCTCTGTAGTATATTGCAATACATGCATTCCCTTAATGAATGTACAAAGATTGTGTGGTTTGATGGCCCATTTAACTGTGAAGGAATTAAATACACAAAAACTGAGAATTGATTAAACCAGAGTGCTCTGTGAAATGAGTTAGCATTTTTAACTATGATTTTTTTTCTTTTTAGATTGTGTTAGGATGAGTTTCTTTTCTGTATAAATATATTCCTGGAAACATAACGAAAACAATTTCAGATGTATGATTCTGTATGCAAATATTCACTTTGCATTCTCTTTTCTGTTCTCTATCTTTCAATTCCCTATCAGTTTGTCTGTCTAGGTATCTACCTTTTTCCTTTCTCTTCTACATAACTACCTGCCTATATTGACATTTAAATAGTGTTCACATAATTTGAGAGTAAAATATTTCAGAACAAGTTAACTTTTATAATATATCACTAAAAACAAATTTATTATGATTCAAAGACAGAGATGGAAAAGCCCTTTGTGCCCACATCAAATGTTAATAATAATCCCCTCTAAAATATCTCTGAAAAATGGTCATCCAAAATCTGCTTCAAGGTATGAGTCCCTCCCAAGATGATGAGAAAATCATTATTTCCTGAAATAAATCATCTATCCACTCTTGGATAGCTTCTATATTTAGGGAACTGTTTCTTATATGCATGTGACTAACTACTAGGATTAGCCAGTGTTCCCTATCTGCAAACAATAAATAGATTAATACATATCCAGTTCAATATATCTTCATTGACAGTCATAGACAATATACAATTTCAACTTCCACTGGTCAAGCATAGGAACAGTCAGAAACATGGGTGATAGAACAAAGTTAACAGTAAGAGGCTGGTGGAAGAACTGAAATCCAAACACTTAAGAAGTTTAGGACTTTGTAATTAAGACTCTACCAGTTCTAAAATCTATGAGAAACCAAAAATGATGGGAAGATTATATTTGAAACTATAAAGGAGCATAGAGATCAATCTCATCCTTGACTTTCAAACTCTTTGATTTTAGGACCTCTTTACATATATAAAATTATTGAGGATTACCAAAAGTACTTTTGTTGAAGTGGGTCATATAAATCGATATTCATAATTTTAGAGAGTAAAATATTCTAGTATTATTATGAAAGTTGTTTTGATTAGTTTTGATTTCATAGACCCCTCTATCTCCCTAGACTACTTTGAAAATTGTTGATGTAATCACATCTTTGCAAATTACAAATGGAAAATTGAACCTTAGAAAGGCAAAATTACTGGCTCAAGAATTACAGAGATTAAAAAACTACCAAGCCAGTATCTGAACTTGTGTTTTCTACCTTAAAGTTAATGATTTGAAAGAACTGGATAGCTAAGCATCATGGAATTTGGACAGAGTTTTCATAAAGAAAATGAAGGAAGATATGGGAATACCTTGAATTGTTTTTATTTTTTTTTTCCCTTTTTGGCTTGGAAATTGTTCTCCTGGTACCTTGTGACATGTGATGTGACCATAACTCAAAGTAGTTGGGTTTTGCTTGTCAAATTCATCAGTTGCTCAGGGAGAAAAATAATAGAACTAGGAAATCAAAACATTTTTTCTGGTCACCACCAACACATGGGAAGATGTCAAATATAGAAAATGATTCCAAATAAAAAAATTTCCAGAACTGTGCCTCTGAAATCTCCAAGTAGCCATTGGGCCAATAGAAAAAGCTCCCTTTCCCCCTTGGAATGTGCTGTTCTATTCTAGACACCATGCTTTAAAAGGATATTAACAAGGTTGAGGGCAATGAAAGGAGGGGAAAGCAGGACAGTGGAGGTTTGTTAAAGTTGAAAATTTAAGTAAGGTGTGTCATTAGTTATAGAATTTTCACCCCTCCCTGTTGGGTCACATTTAAAATGATGACTCCCCTGAATAGGGCCATCTGTGTACAGAAAGCTACATCATCAAATTAGTTTTTTTGAGGTCAACACAAATAGCTCAGGGGAAAAAAAAGATTCATCATGCTTTTCACTATTCCTGTTTTATATCTACTCTTGTCCACCAATAAGTCACCAAACAGGGCAAGTGCAAAAGAAATGATCTTTGAAATTTTTTAAGTCTTAGACCAAATCTCACCATGACCTTTGGCAGGTAACTTCTCAGAGTGCCTTTAAAATCTGAGTTTAACATGAAGTCTTATTTTACATTCTTAACATGTTCTATGAAGATCCCTCACCCTTTCCTGGAAGTACTCCCTTCTTATCTCCACCTGATGCAATATATCTGAAGACAAAGGATGTTTGCACAAAATCACCTTGGTTAAATTACTTAATGACCCTTGATCTGAGTTTCTTTTTAAATAAGGAGTTTGTTCTTAGGAATTCTAACATTCCTTCCTTCAGTCTCATCTAAATACTTTCTACAAAAAGCCTTCTCTCATCCTGCTTAATTTTAGGGACATCTTTATGAGACAATCTGTAATTCATCCTGTGTGTATCTTGTTTGTACATAATTTTTTCATGTTACTTTCCTAGTAGTGCTGAGAGATTCTTGAAAACAGGTATCCTATTTTATTTTATTTTTGCCTTTCTTTGTAGACCTATCTCTTAGCACAGCACTTGACACATAATAGGTACTTAATAAATCTTTGTGGATCTGATAACTTGATTCTAGTTTATGATCTCTAGCCTAGGATATTTTTCATGATGTGATTCAGATAATTCCTCTATGAAGTCTTCCATTGTTTTTGACTTGGAAAATAATCTCTCCTCCCACCCCCTAAAATTTTTCCTAGGATACATTGAACATTTTCTTGAGTTCTACTGCATTTTGTCTATCATTATATGTATTTTATGGTTAGTTGTTTTCTTTTGTACTCAAAAAGGTTGAAAATTACATCACTTAAGTGTCAATGTACAGTGCATCTGACTGTGGCTGATAAGATCAATATGAGTTTGAAAGTCTCTACCACAGGTAAAGCACTAATATCCATATGCATAGTAGGATGGAGAAGTCTCTGAATTTGGTCTCCCATTTCTTTTGAGCTACTGAAATTCTAATTTACTTATAGGACACAGCATCGTTGATTCCAGCTTGAAATCCTGGATCATCCAGTGCCAGTATCTCCCATGTCTCACCATTAGTAACAGAGTTCTTCAGATAGATCTTTTAGAGTTTTCTTGTATTAATTCTTCTAACCTCTATGTGAGAGTTTGCCTGTTTAAGTTCTCTGCAAAAAAGTCTGTTGGGCAAATATGTATTTGGCATTTGAACAATGTGGATAGCCCATGACTTTGGTGTCTGCCTTGTCTTAGCAAATGATCTTCAGATCCACCCCAAGACAATTCAAATGGAAGTGATTCAGTTTCCTGGAATGGCCCTAGTAGATTGCCCAGATTCCATAGGTATGAAACAATGAGGTGAGCACAATGGTTCTGTAGACCTTCAGTTTGGTGAATAGCCCATACCTCTTCTCCCCCATAGATTCTTTCAGAGCCTTTCAGACTCTGAGCTAGCTCTGGCAATGTGTGCATCAACTTCATCATTTATGTGTACATGTTTTAAAAGTATTCTGTCAAGGTTAGTGAGATTATACACACCATTCAAAATGTCTCCATGTTCTACAATTAATGACCCCATGCATGGATGGGGTAGTGCTAGCTGACAGAGAAGCTCTGTTTTCTTGGTGTTGTCAGGCCAAATCATCAGAAATAATTAATATTATTGAAGGCATATAAGGGACTCAATGGATAAGAGTTAGGCATAGAGATGGAAGATCCTGGGTTCAAATCTAGCCTCAGATACTTCCTAGATATGTGGCCACGAAGAAGTTATTTAACCCCAACTGCCTTGCCCTTACTGATTTTTTCTCCCTTGGAACTAATACTTAGTATGAATTCTAAGATGGAAGGTGAGTTTTTTTTTTTTAATTTATATTAGTGTATTAGTATATTATCCCTCCTATTGGATTACATGCTCACTGAGGGTGAAAAATATATCAAACTTTTATCTTTCCTCAACAAATTCCCTTATGTAGTATTACTTTTATATAAACTACGTACTTAATAGATATACAAAATTATAACAATGAAAAAGCCAAATGGTAAGAGAGAACACCATATAAAAATAACTGAATTAAAATGGTAATTATGAGGTGGGGAGGAGGTACAAGAAAAGAGCTATCTAGAATCTCAAAAGCCATTCTGCTGAATTGCATATAAGGGACATCTCCAAAATTCACTGTTTTAGAAGGATATTTTTCTAGGTTTGACATTGTTTTCTTCATTTCCCACCAGGCTGCACTAATTTGAAAGACTCCTTCACCCTGACCACAGGAACCTCATCATACTGTAAGATCAAATCAGCTTTGGTGCTCATTTCTCATCAGTATGCTCTATTCCTGTGACTCTTCTAGATAAATGGTGCAAAAATTCTACTTAAGAAGGGCATCGGAGTAATCTTTTTCATTTCCTATCAGTCTGCTCTTTTCAGCTTTCTTATGTGTGTTGTTGTTGTCCCCCTATATTGCAAGCTTCTTGAGAGCAGGAATAGTACTATACTTATTCACATCTTTAGCACTAAGCACAATATCTGGCGATGGTAGGTATTCAATAAATGCTTATCAATTAATTAACTGAACTAGAATTCATTTTTCCCTTTCTGAAATAGAGGGTGGCACATACTATGTAACTCTTTTTTAATAAAAAAAAATTATTGATATTTATATAGCACTAGAAGCTTACCAAGTGCTTTAAAACATCATTTGATATTCAAAAGTACTCTGTGAAGTGGGGGCTTCTTTTAACATCTATTTATAAATAGAGAAATTCAAGTTATCTGACATTATTTGACTTATTCAAGATTGCATAGCTGTTGTTGCTGTTCAGTCATTTCAGTCATGTCTGACTCTTCTTGACCCCATTTGGGGATTTCTTGGCAAAGATACTGCGGTAGTTTGCCATTTATTTGCCAATTTATTTCAAAATAAATTGCCATTTATTTCTAGTTCATTTTACAGAAGAGGAAAATGAGGCAAATAAGGTTAAGTGACTTTCCCGGGTCATAAGACCAGTAAGTGTCTGAGATCCGAATTGAACTTTGGTCATCCTGACTCCAGACCTGGCATTCTATCTACAGCTGTCTGACCACATAGCTAGTCATTTACCAACTCAGTTCATGACTAAACATCATCATCTTGAATTTTCTGATGATGGTATTTAGAGATAGAAGATATCTTGGGGAAAATAATAATTCATTGTAAAATCAGAAACTGAGTCTTGAAAAAATAACTTGCCCAATAACATCTGGTAATAAGTAGTACTAAATAATTCAAAATTCATTTATTCAGATCAGGCTGTAATGAAGTAAAGAGACATAGAAATACATAGTTTTTTAACCTATTCAAAATAGCCCCCAACTCCTGAGTTTTTGTGTTTTTGAATGATTATTTTAATAGACTTTTTCTGATTTTACCTTTACTGTCAGGCTATCAGTTTTCCTTACTTTTACTGACAAAAACTACTTCTATTCACTCTCACTTTTAGTCAATAGTAAATAAGTAGTCAATAAACATCTATTTAATAAGTAACTACTATGTAAGAATATGGTACTAAGGCCTAGGGATACAAATACATAAAAGAAAGTCAATGCCTTCCCTCAAGTTGTTTAAAATCTAAAAGGGGGTATCCAAGTGGCAGAACATCTACTGGAATCAAGCATTCATGTCAGGCATGTCTGTTCAAACTCAAGAAATATATGATTAAATATATTGGTAAAATGATTATTTACCCAACACAAATTGACTCTAGGCTTTAAACAAAAGAAAACTAAAAAGGAAAAAAGGAGTGTCAGAGGTTTCCCAAATGAGTGTATCCCAGGTGGGAAGTGAAGAAATACATGGCAAGATATCTGTCCTGTCCCCTCAATTTTAGTGGAATGATTTATGGCTCTACCTTGCAAACAGAGAATACTATTTTAATATGGTGCTCCCAGATAGAAAACCAAAAGCAAGCTTAGAATTTGGGCATTTAGAGTATGTGTGTTCAGAGTTCTGTTGTAGTTAAAGTTCCTGAGTTCTGATTCATGAATTTTGTGACAGGAGAAGAATAAGAGAAAAAAAATTGTGGGAAGAAAGTACAATAAAACTCAATTATCTGAAATCTGTGGGGATTAAGTTCCTCTGCATAACTGGGTTTTCCAGATAGCTGTAATAAAAACAGTAGTCTACACTGTCAATTCACAGACCTTCTTTGATTCTCAGACACTTTCACATAAATTGAATCAACTAAGCCAACAAATGTAAAGTACTTTATGAACTATAATGTGCTATGGAATGCCAGCAAACAGAATATTAATTTCAACATATGTTATTATTATTAATTTACTGTGTATGAGGAAAAATTTGTAACACCAACCAGGGCCTGAAAAGGAAACTATTGTCCTTGTTAGAATTTAGTTTTCATAGTTCTGACTTTTAATGAGATCAAGGTAAGAACAGGGAAAGATTAGAAGGAGCAACACTTAGAATCCTAATAAGAGATACTCCTTGGGAAGAACCATTGGGTACATAATGGGAAATAGTTCTTCAAAATATCCTGGACCATCAAACTGTTCAAGGTCACTTCCCTCTTGGGGAAAATGGACCAGACTACTTAGTAGGAGTCTAAATCAGAGCATGAGTTTGGTTAAGAACCAGAGGTATTTTTTTCCCATCTTAAAAAATTCTTACTTTCTGCCTTAAAATCAATACTATATATTGATTCTAAAGTAGAAGAACAGTAAAGGCTAAACAAAAGTGTAATTGACTTGCTAGGAAGTGGCTGAGGTCAAATTTGAACCCAAGACCTCCTGTCTCCAGGCCTGGCTCTCTATCTATGGAGTCACCTAGCTATTCCCCTCTCTCCCCACTTTCCTGAATTTCTGAATAATCCAATTGGCTGAAAGTCAAACTGGAATCAGGAATTTACCTCAGGCCGGTCTGTTTCAAAGCCAAAAAATAGATGACTAAATGCTTTGGCAAAATGATTATTTATCTGACATGAATGGACTCCTTGAGCCTTTGGACTTTTATGACAACCAGAAGCTTCAAGGATTGCAGATCTGGATTTGGAAGGTCCTCCAGGCCCATCTCGTCCAGCCCCCTCATTTTACAGGTCAGAAAACTGGGGTGTGTGTATATTGTTAACCCTCCCAACTCCTCCAAACCATTGAGGTGTTGGATATAGATTTTAGGACCCCCAGCTGGTCCCCTGTTTTACACCAATTTAGCAGGAAGAGTGTGTGCTTAGCAGTGACTCCCCAAGGGTTTTGTCACTATTCCTGACAGCCCTTTAGTGTTTTCTAGATTCTGTTAGGGAATTGGAAACCGCCAGGCAGATTAAAGACCAGAAATAAACCCTGAGGCCACAGGCTCAGTTTGGGCCTATAATAATTGACTAGCCAGGGAGTCTGCCTGCCAAAATAACAACAGACAGACAATGGCAATGCTTTTAACTCTGAGATGTGCTATTGTTTGCATGAACATTACTCAGACTGGATAGGAGGGCCTGTCAGCACTCTGCTGGGGAGGTACCCTAGTCCAAAGGGAATAAGGCTCTAGGCCTGAATAATTGTCACAGGGAAGCTATGAACTGTTAGAAGGAAATGACAGACCCTGTAAGACAACAACATCTCTCAGATAACACTCAGGATATGATGGGAGAAATGCTGGATCTTTAGGCAGAAGGCCTAGATGAAAATCAGAGCACAATTATTTCTTCCCTGAGTGGCCTTAAGAAAGTTGTTTAACTGTTCTGGGTCTCTAACTCATGACTGATAGACATAACTCACAACTGATAACTGGAAAAGACCACAGAGATCAGCAAGTACACCCTTATGTCCCTTTATCCCCATTTTAAAGATAATATGAGGCCATTTAAAGACAAAAAAAGGAAGTGCTGATATTAATTGTATTTTCAAAGAAAAGAGGAATTGGTGTAGCCTAGAAGAATCAAGACGGTGTCCAGGAGCAGACAGACCTTGAACTGAATTTTTAAAGTAGAAGGGAGTGAGGATAGGAGAAAGAGCCTTCTCTCCTCTACCATTTAATGACTATGTGACCATGGATGAGTCATTTATCATTCTTGAGAATGGTTTTTCTTTTTTGTTATAGAGAAAGGTAATATTTACACTGTCAACTTCAGAGTCATTTAGCATTTTGAGATTGGTTTTTCTTATATGTTATATGAAGAAGATAATATTTACACTGTCAACTTGAGAAGTTACAAGGATTTAATAAGATAATGTATATAAAGCATATTATAATAGAAAGGAGCTACCTAAAACTATGTCCCTATTCTTCCATCCACTGGAACATAGAAATCAGGAAAAATACTTTAATAGTACAATGTTTTCTGTCTCATATTCTTAATCTTCTGTTAATTCATTTTATATCTTGCTCCAAAAATGGGCACTTTACTTCAGACATCCCTATCAAAATAGTTTCATTCCTAATAGGAGCTGGTCTTTTGCAAAGAGGCAGATTGATGAAATAAAAAGAGAAAGTGATTTCTATTCTTCAGTAAGAGTAAACTATCAATGTTATTTTTCCCAATAATGATGCTAATGTCGCCCCTTTCCTCAACAATGTACAGTCCAGAGGCTCTACAGTGTTATAAAAGAAAATCAGGGAATTATTGGTACAAAATACTTGGGATGGCTAGGTGGCACAGTGGATAGAAAACAGTGATTGAATTTCAGGAAGACTAATCTTCCTGAATTCGATTATGGTCTTAGATACTTATCAGCTATGTGATCCAGGACAAGTAACTTAACTGTGTTTGCCTCAGTTTCTTTATTCATAAATGAGCTGGAGAAAGAAATGGCAAACCACTCCAATTTCCTTTCCAGGAGAATACAAGATAGAGTCATAAACAGTTGGATATGAATGAAAACAACTGAGCACTACCCTCAACAATAACACTAATTAAGGGACATGTGACAATTACAATTAGAGGGACATGTGACTGCAAGTAAAATTCCTTCTTTCTCCTTTATGTATGTTCAGCAAATATACTAGAGATAGATAACCTGACTCCAATGCAGAGTTGATATCGTTTTAGTTATGTGATCAAAAACTACTATCACCAACTTTCTAAGACTCAAATGTCTTCATCCCTGAAAATATGATGTGATAGGTTCTCCCTTACTTCCAGGACCAAATGTGCTTTGTAACTATATATTCTGGTATAAGTGAGTGTAAATTACTTTTTAAAAAGGCACCTCCAATTTTCACAAATGCAGGGATGAGACTGATAGGAACTCATCACAAAATGGAAAAATTCTGAAAAGTTTGGTCAACCCTGGACCAATATTAGCAAATTGGGCATCTGGGCTTGGTAGGAAAGTAAATATTGGGAGAAAATGAGGCATAAAGGAAAATGTTTGAAGATGAGCTTGATGCTGTGGTATTTATAGGATAAAAAGTGAGCTCTTGAATCTGAAAAGTTGGGTTTGTTTCCTGAATCTAACAATTAGTGGTTATGTGACTTTGAGGAAATCAAGGAACATTAGCAGGTCTCTGTTTCCTTATCTGCAAAATGGGGATAATACTTTTACAACTTCACAGGTGTGAAAAAAAAATATTTTATAGACAATGACATGCTGTCCACATTTGAACTTTGTAAATTCACCTTTTAACTTAAGGCAGATCCAATCTCTTTCTAAAGCCCAGTTCATGGACATTTTGGGGAGCCATTCTAAGTGTTAGTGATGGTATCATGATTAAAGCCCAGGATTTATCTTCATACAAACCTCTCTTGGCTAATAGTATCAGACTTCAAGAGAGAAGAGGAGGTAGAATTTTCAGGGTTCCAAGCAAGCCGCACAAGAAGCCCAGCTAACTCATTAGCAACTGTCAAATCTTTTCAAAGAAAATCCCCTTTCACTTCTACACAAAGATGTTTGAGGCCCCACAGTCTCTTGGGGTGAAAGGTGGAATTTATTGAAAATTGAGGGTTTTCAGAATTCAATGGTTTCTGAGTGATTATAGCTCATACATAGAATTTTGAAATGCATAAATCCATTCTTCAAGTAAATCCTAGGTAGTTAGCTCAAATGCTATTCTTCCTATTGTAAAGATGTTAGGACTCAGTGTCAGAAAGATAAAGTAAACCAGAACCACAGTTCTAGCAACTGAGACAAAAAGAATTAGAACCCAAATATTCTGACTCCAAATTCAGAGCTCTTGGTACCACACTATGCTTTAGGTTTGAGTGTAAGAATTATAATTCATGGATTTCCGGTCAAGATGGCAGCTTAGAGAAAGCTAAAGTTCAGATATCCTGAAAACCCTTCCCGACCAATCTCAAACTATAAGCTCCTAAGGTGCCGAAATTCAAAACGATCAACAGCATAGACCCTGGGAACCCTCCTCCTGGACCTGAACCCGGATCAAAAGGTACGGCTCCCCTCAAAAGCCAGAACCCGAGATCACTCGGACCTAAGGGGTAGGAGCGCAGAGTCCAAGGCTCCGGGAAGCCTCAGCCCTGCCCCCCGCAGAGAGCAGGGTCCTCTGAAACAACAGCAACCCTCAGGGTGGGCAAGACAGCCTCACCAGCTGGATCCTGCTATCCAAGTCTCAGTGAAAATCACTGCCCTCCGAACTCTGGGAAGCCCTGGCCCCTCCCCCGCAGAGAGCAGGGTCCTCGGAAACAACAGCAACCCTCAGGGCCGACAAGACAGCCTCACAGCCAGCTATTCTGAAGGCAACTTCCTGAAAGCAACCTGACCCAGTCCAGACGAGGGGGCACCTTAGCAGCAGGGAAACAGAGAGAGCCAGGGGAGAGTGTGGCCCCCTGGTCTGACCCTTCCATTCCAGTTCCAGTGAAAGTCATTGCCTTAAGGCATACTCAATTTAACCCAGGGAAAGCTCATAGAACCGACAATCTGCCCAGGACTAAAGCCTCTGAACACCAGACAGAGATAAGAAAAGCTAATCCTCCCCATTCAGAGATGGCAAACTCCACAAAAGCACAGAAGCCCCAAAATCCCAAGAAAAATAAGAAGAAAGGGGCGACTTTGGACACATTCTACGGAGCCAAAATACAAAATACTGAGGAGATAGAATACAATACACAAGAAAATGCTCCAAAACCTTCCAAAGGAAATAGAAACTCTCCACAAACCCATGAAGAATTTGAATCAGAAATGACCAAAAAGATGGAAGCCTTCTGGGAGGAAAAGTGGGAAATAATGCAAAAGAAATTCACACATCTACAAAACCGGTGTGATGAAACTGAAAAGGAAAACCAGGCTTTAAAGGCCAGAATCAAGCAACTGGAAGACAACGATCTTGTAAAAGAGCAAGAATTAATAAAGCAAAGCCAAAATACCAAGAAATTAGAAGAGAACATAAAATATCTCACCAACAAGGTGACAGATCTGGAAAATAGAGGGAGAAGAGATAATTTAAGAATAATTGGACTTCCAGAAAAGCCAGAAATAAACACCAAACTCGACATCGTGATACAAAATATAATCAAAGAAAATTGCACAGAGATTCTAGAACAAGGGGGTAATACAGCCACCGACAGAGCTCACAGAACACCTTCTACACTAAACCCCCAAAAGATAACTCCAAGGAATGTAATTGCCAAATTCCAAAGCTCTCAAACAAAAGAAAAAATCCTATAGGAAGCCAGAAAAAGACAATTTAGATATAAAGGAATGCCAATCAGGGTCACACAAGACCTTGCAAGTTCTACTCTGAATGATTGTAAAGCATGGAACATGATCTTCAGAAAGGCAAGAGAGCTGGGTCTTCAACCAAGAATCAGCTACCCAGCAAAACTGACTATATACTTCCAAGGGAAAGTATGGGCATTCAACAAAATAGAAGATTTCCAACTTTTTGCAAAGAAAAGACCAGAGCTCTGTGGAAAGTTTGATATCAAAAAACAAAGAGCAAGGAATACCTGAAAAGGTAAATATTAAGGAAAGGTGAAAGGAGAAAAAAGTTATCTTCTTCTTTTATTCAAACTCTCTTCTATAAGGTCTACATTTATATCAATATATGTATACTAACATGTAGGGAAAATATAATGTATAAATAGGGGATAAAGAAAGACGAAATAGAATAATCTTTCTCAAACAAAGATTCACATGGGAAAGGGAGGGGAAGAAAACTCCTATAAGAAGGAGAGGAAGAGAGGGTTTTTTACTTAAACCTTAATCTCAGGGAAATCAACTCTGAGAGGGAAAAACATCCAGATCCATTGGGATATTGAATTCTATCTTACCCAACAAGGGTAGGGAGAAGGGAAAACCAAGGGGGGTAGGGGGAGAGGGAAAACAAAAAGGGAGGGAAAGAGAGGGGGGAGGGGGAGAGAACAAAAGGGAGGGACTAAAAAGGGAAACATCAAGGGAGGGGACAAGGGTTCAAAGTAAATCACTGGACTAAAAGGTAGAGCCAAGAAGAAGAAAAGGTTAGAATTAGGGAAGGATATCAAAATGCCAGGGAGTCCACAAATGACAATCATAACTTTGAACATGAATGGGATGAACTCACCCATAAAATGTAGACAAATAGCAGAATGGATTAGAATCCAAAACCCTACCATATGTTGTCTTCAAGAAACACACATGAGGCAGGTTGACACCCACAAGGTCAGAATTAAAGGATGGAGTAAGACCTTCTGGGCCTCAACTGATAGAAAGAAGGCAGGAGTGCTAATCATGATATCTGATAAAGCCAAAGCAAAAATAGACCTGATCAAAAGGGATAGGGAAGGTAATTATATTTTGTTAAAAGGGAATTTAGACAATGAGGAAATATCATTAATCAACATGTATACACCAAATAATATAGCACCCAAATTTCTAATGGAGAAACTAGGAGAATTGAAGAAAGAAATAGACAGTAAAACCATATTAGTGGGAGACTTGAACCAACCATTATCAAATTTAGATAAATCAAATCAAAAAATAAATAAGAAAGAGGTAAAAGAAGTGAATTAAATCTTAGAAAAATTAGAATTAATAGACATATGGAGAAAAATAAATAGGGATAAAAAGGAATACACCTTCTTCTCAGCACCACATGGCACATTCACAAAAATTTACCATACATTAAGTCACAGAAACATAGCACACAAATGCAGAAAAGCAGAAATAATGAATGCAGCCTTCTCAGATCACAAGGCAATAAAAATAATGATTAGTAATGGTACATGGAAAACCAAATCTAAAACCAATTGGAAATTAAACAATATGATACTCCAAAATTGTTTAGTTAAAGAAGAAATCATAGAAACAATAATTTCATTGAGGAAAATGACAATGGCGAGACATCCTTTCAAACCTTTTGGGATGCAGCCAAAGCGGTAATCAGAGGTAAATTCATATCCCTGAATGCTTATATTAACAAACAAGGGAGAGCAGAGATCAATCAATTGGAAATGCAAATGAAAAAACTCGAAAGCGATCAAATTAAAACCCCCCAGCAGAAAACCAAACTAGAAATCCTAAAAATTAAGGGAGAAATTAATAAAATCGAAAGTGATAGAACTATTGATTTAATAAATAAGACAAGAAGCTGGTACTTTGAAAAAACAAACAAAATAGACAAAGTACTGGTCAATCTAATTAAAAAAAGGAAGGAAGAAAAGCAAATTCACAGCATTAAAGATGAAAAGGGGGACAGCACCTCCGATGAAGAGGAAATTAAGGCAATCATTAGAAATTACTTTGCCCAATTATATGGCAATAAATACACCAATTTAGGGGATATGGATGAATATATACAAAAATTCAAAATGCCTAGACTAACAGAAGAGGAAATAGAATTCTTAAATAATCCCATATCAGAAAATGAAATCCAACAAGCCATCAAAGAACTTCCTAAGAAAAAATCCCCAGGGCCTGATGGATTCACAAATAAATTCTATCAAACATTCAGAGAACAGTTAATCACAATACTATACAAACTACTTCACATAATAAGCAAAGAGGGATTTCTACCAAACTCCTTTTACGACACAAACATGGTACTGATTCCAAAGCCAGGCAGGTCAAAAACAGAGAAAGAAAACTATAGACCAATCTCCCTAATGAATATAGATGCAAAAATCTTAAATAGGATACTAGCAAAAAGATTCCAGCAAGTGATCAGAAGGATCATTCACCATGATCAAATAGGATTTATACCAGGGATGCAGGGCTGGTTCAACATTAGGAAAACCATCCACATAATTGACCACATCAACAAGCAAACCAGCAAGAACCACATGATTATCTCAATAGATGTAGAAAAAGCCTTTGATAAAATACAACATCCATTCCTATTAAAAACACTAGAAAGCATAGGAATAGAAGGGTCATTCCTAAAAATAATAAACAGTATATATTTAAAACCATCAGCTAATATCATCTGCAATGGGGATAAACTAGACGCATTCCCAATAAGATCAGAAGTGAAACAAGGATGCCCATTATCACCTCTACTATTTGACATTGTACTAGAAACACTAGCAGTAGCAATTAGAGAAGAAAAAGAAATTGAAGGCATCAAAATAGGCAAGGAGGAGACCAAGTTATCACTCTTTGCAGATGACATGATGGTCTACTTAAAGAATCCTAGAGATTCAACCAAAAAACTAACTGAAATAATCAACAACTTTAGCAAAGTTGCAGGATACAAAATAAACCCACATAAGTCATCAGCTTTTCTATATATCTCCAACACAGCACAGCAGCAAAAACTAGAAAGAGAAATAACATTCAAAAATCACCTTAGACAAAATAAAATACCTAGGAATCTACCTCTTGAGACAAACACAGGAACTGTATGAACACAACTACAAAACACTCTCCACACAACTAAAACTTGACTTGAGCAATTGGAAAAATATTAACTGCTCATGGATAGGACGAGCCAATATAATAAAAATGACCATCCTACCCAAACTTATTTATCTATTTAGTGCCATATCCATTGAACTACCAAAATACTTCTTCACTGATTTAGAAAAAACCATAACAAAGTTAATTTGGAAGAACAAAAGATCAAGGATATCCAGGGAAATAATGAAAAAAAAACACATATGATGGGGGTCTTGCAGTCCCTGACCTTAAACTATATTACAAAGCAGCAGTCATCAAAACAATTTGGTACTGGCTAAAAAACAGAAAGGTAGATCAGTGGAATAGACTGGGGGAAAGCGACCTCAGCAAGACAGTATACGATAAATCCAAAGATCCCAGCTTTAGGGACAAAAATCCACTACTCGATAAAAACTGTTGGGAAAATTTGAAGACAGTGTGGGAGAGACTAGGAATAGATCAATACCTCACACCCTACACCAAGATAAATTCAAAATGGGTGAGTGACTTAAACATAAAGAAGGAAACCATAAGCAAATTGGGTAAACACAGAATAGTATACATGTCAGACCTTTGGGAGGGGAAAGGCTTTAAAACCAAGCAAGACATAGAAAGAATCACAAAATGTAAAATAAATAATTTCAACTACATCAAATTAAAAAGCTTTTGCACAAACAAAACCAATATAACTAAAATCAGAAGGGAAACAACAAACTGGGAAAAAATCTTCATAGAAAACTCTGACAAATGTCTAATTACTCAAATTTATAAAGAGCTAAATCAACTGTACAAAAAATCAAGCCATTCTCCAATTGATAAATGGGCAAGGGACATGGATTGGCAGTTCTCAGATAAAGAAATCAAAAGTATTAATAAGCACATGAAGAAGTGTTCTAAATCTCTTATAATCAGAGAGATGCAAATCAAAACAACTCTGAGGTATCACCTCACACCTAGCAGATTGGCTAACATAACAGCAAAGGAAAGTAATGAATGCTGGAGGGGATGTGGCAAAGTAGGGACATTAATTCATTGCTGGTGGAGTTGTAAACTGATCCAACCATTCTGGAGGGTAATTTGGAACTATGCCCAAAGGGCAACAAAAGAATATCTACCCTTTGATCCAGCCATAGCACTGCTGGGTCTGTACCCCAAAGAGATAATGGACAAAAAGACTTGTACAAAAATATTCATAGCTGCACTCTTTGTGGTGGCCAAAAACTGGAAAACGAGGGGATGCCCATCAATTGGGGAATGGCTGAACAAATTGTGGTATATGTTGGTGATGGAATACTATTGTGCTAAAAGGAATAATAAAGTGGAGGAGTTCCATGGAGACTGGAACAACCTCCAGGAAGTGATGCAGAGAGAGAGGAGCAGAACCAGGAGAACATTGTACACAGAGACTGATACACTGTGGTATAATCGAACGTAATGGACTTCTCCATTAGTGGCAGTGTAATGTCCCTGAACAATTTGCAGGGATCTAGGAGAAAAAAACACTATTCATAAGCAAAGAATAAACTATGGGAGTAGAAACACTGAGGAAAAGCAACTGCCTGAATACAGCGGTTGAGGGGACATGACAGAGGAGAGACTCTAAATGAACACTCTAATGCAAATATTATCAACATAGCAATGGGTTCAAATCAAGAAAACATGTAATGCCCAGTGGATTTACGTGTTTGCTATGGGAGGTGGGGGGGGAGGAAAAGAAAATGATCTATGTCTTAAATGAATAATGCTTGGAAATGATCAAATAAAATATAAAAAATTTAAATTTAAAAAAAAAAAGAATTATAATTCACACCCAAATCTGACTTTGGTTCTGGCACTTTTTCATCCTTTCCCCAAGAAGCAGATGTCTTTATAGTCCACCCACTGAAATCCAGTTATGCTATGGAAACTCAATTGCTGGGAAATGATTTAAAAGGGAGAAGCAGTAATTCAGAGAGAAGTAGATAATGCACAAATCTGAACAGAAGTACAACTGGAAACAAAAATAAGCTGGATGCAATCAAATCTCATGATCTGTCTCTTGCCTGAAGACTTTGAAAATTCAGCCTATCTTCTTTTGATCTATACTTGTTCAACAACTGGCAAGACTAGTCTGATTGTTTATCTAATATAACCCCAATATTACTAGTTATCCTTTCATCTGTATTTATCTTTTGTCCCCAGGTAGAGTGGCTCCTGGAATGTGGGAGTGGAGAATATAGGACACCTGACTTCTGTTCTGATAACTAGAACTAAGTTCAATTATTTAATTGGTAGGTAACTATCGGCAGATATTTAAGTCTTTTTGAATTTGTCAGAAAAATAAATAAAAGATAGTTGTCTGACATGTCACAGGACAATTATAAGAATCTCACGAGGTAATGAATATGAAAGTAGAGTCTAAAAGTCAACTGTTTTTATTACTTTTTTATCCCCATTCACCCACTGCCCAGCAGTCTTCTTATATGAAACAATACTTAATTCACATCTATACACTCCATGAACCAGCTACACTAATCTACTTTTTCTTCTTTAAACAGGTTACTGCATTTGCCACTTGTGACTGGAGTGATCTCCTCCTTCACCTTTATCCCTTAGTTTTTCCTTGCTTCCTGAGAAATTCAACTTAAATCCCACTTAAAACCCATCTCTGACTACTCTCCTGTCCTCTTCTCCATCTTCTCTCCGAGATTCCCTTTCATAGGTCTTTGCAGATAGTAGGTACTCTGTGGTCAAAAAAAAGGTAGAGCTGCTTCCACCTCCAGTGAAGATTGTTTCTGATGGTAAAGCAAGGGGACTGGTCCTATTTCACTGAGTTGACCCCACTCCCAATCAATAGAAAATAACTATCTGAATGGTTGATTTAGTACTTTCCTGCATCTCCTTTCTATTCTCCTTTCTTTGGCTCCCCTTTTTTCTCTGCTCCCCAAATGATCAGTGTCTTCATCAGGTCCAGACCCTCCCATTCTAAGACCCCCCCAATCCCTAGCCAACAATGCTCCAGCTGTGCATCCTTCTTCCAAGTTATCCTTCACCTGACTCAAAGCTAAATCAGGTTCCTGTCTATGCAGCCTGGCTGGAAAGTATTCTATAATTCAATAGGAGGCTAATGTCACCCAGCTTCTGCTGCATGGAAACCCTGTCACAACATCCCCTGCCTATCTATTGTATTGGGGGTGGGACCAACAGAGAGAAATGGGCCAAGTCCCTTGCCTTATGGTTGTTTTCCATCCCAAATGTTTTCTCAAAACCATCCCTTCTACCAACTTGAAAGCAGCTTCTTGTGAGGTTTCCCCCCTCCCATTCTTGGCAAAGCTGTTTGTGCTGTAGTCACGGCCCACCAATATGCCATTTCTTACAGAATAAATGAAAAGTGAGAGATCTTTTACTTCTGCCAAAAAAACTCAAGGAAATGGGGGTGGGGTGAGGGAACGGGTTATTAACATCTCAATAAGATTAGAGAATCCGAGTTTTAAAATGAGATTGGGTGATAAAAAGCATATTCTTCATAAATATTTAACCTCCTTCAGCATGACAGTAATTAGAGTGTTGAGCTCCACACAGTGCTGCTAGAGGCCTGTCCTAATTTTTGATGTGAACCCCTCCTCTCCTTGGCTTCATAATGTTACTATAAAAAAATAAATTGCTGGAGTCCAGGAAAGTAAAACACTATGTTGGCTTTCTGAGTTTTTCTTGAAATATGTGGGGGATAAAAAAAAAAGATGTTCCTTAAATTGTGGCAGTTAAAGTCAATATTTCCTTTAATTTGTTTTCACTTCTGAAGAGAGACAACTATGCTACGTGAACAGTCAGCTATGGAGGCTGAACACATCTGAGCAGAGACTACTTAGTATTGTCATCAAATGAAACTTTTTCACAGTTAATCCAACATATATTTAATTAAAGGAAGTTTCCCATCTTTTCTGAGCTTCAGTTTCCTCATCTGAAAAATGGAAACAATACTCAAAATTTCTACCTTCACCGGTTTGTAATTAGGCTTATTAGATAATATATGAAACATTTCAAACCTTAAAAATATTATATCAATCAGGCATGATGATAATTATTATTACTATGGCTGATAAGAATTTGATAAGAGGAGTAAATGATATACAAAGTGCTCTAAGAAAGTGCTCTCTTTCTGAGAAAGAGATAAGATCACTGTTATATGGAAAGAGTAATGAACTTTTCTTGGAAGAAGTGACATGAACCCAAGACATGAAGAAATAGAGTGGTTAAAATAGAGATATAAAGATATTCTGCTCCAGTCATGAATGATAATCTTTGGAGAACATGTAAGTAGAATATTGAAAAACAAATTCAGGAAATGATTCATTGTCCAATTTAGGTGGAATGCGTGGATAGCTAGATGGTTCAGTAGAAAGAATAGTGGACCTAGAGCATAAAACATGAGTTCAAATTCAAGTATCAGACATACACTGGCCTGATAAAACCAGGTTCTGACCCTCTGAGGTCTGCCTCAATTTCCCCAACTGAACATGAATATCTAACTCTAATATATAACATCTGAATAATGACATCTAATTGTGAGGTACTTTCTGTTAAACTTTGAAAAATTGGGGGCAGGAAATTAATGTCTTCACTGTCTGTGAAATAATTTCTCTACCACCCTGATTTCCTATTTTATCAATTCTATCCATCTCTAGGTGATAAAGGAGCCAAAAGGGTGCAGGAACTGGTTTTGATTTAGTGCAAAGCAACTAGATTCATGCTACAGTGATTTATATTCTTTATTATGAAGTTTAAATCAGACACAATGATCTCTGGTTAGAAACTAATGACACAGTAAAAAGGATACTCATTGCCTTTGGAATCTGGTCGAGGTACAAACATGTCCTTCTTTAAGAGCTATTTAAACTTGAGCAAATCAATTAATCTCACTAAGCCTGTTGCATCCTGCCCACTTATTTCTTCCTAGGAAAAACTCCTTCCTCAAAAAACTGAAGTCATCCAATTCTTGTTAAGCTCCTAACCTCTGAGGTCCTTTAAAGCTCTAAATCTTTCGATAATATCAAAATAGAACCTACCTTCCCCCAATACATCCACACACCTGTATTATCTTCTGTATCTTGTGGAGGTGAGCAGGGGTGGGCAAGATGAGTTACTGAAGTCCTAGAACAAGAACTTGACATTAATAATCAGGGGATTAGACCTGTTTTCCTCTATCTACAAGTTCTACTATCTGTCCTCATTTAGAAATCTATCACTGTTCCTCATCTGTTTAATGAGCTGGTTTTAAGGGATGGAATAGAGTAAGCAGGAGGAGATTTACTCAAATCTTTATTTTGCTTGGCAGGCAGAAGTCATGTGAGGGATTACTTTAGAGCTTTTGGGGCAATGTGCATGGGTGCCATAGGAAGAATTATGATTTTGTGATCCATGTCATTTTAAGAATCGAATAGAAGAGAAAAGAGTTAGAAAATCTAGTATACTGGTTGGCACAGAATAAGTGTTTATTAGAGTCTAGTTGACTTGAATGGAATAGAATGCTAGAACCAAAACACTTCTTAGGGACCATCTAGTCCAAGCCCTTAATTTCACAGATAATTTGCCAAAAAGTGAAGTGATTTTCTCATAATGACCTAGGTCAAAGTCCAGGAAGAGCTCAAGTTAGCTCATCCATAGAGAAATGCTCCCTCTACTTACCTCATGTTCCCTCTTTCAGAATGGTTATATATTAAAACTAAGACTGCCATTTTAAATCTTTATTTGTTACTATTATTAATTTTAAATTCCTCATAAAAAAAAAAAACTTCTATTTCTTCACCTACAAGTAAACTGATTACCACCAGGAGTTTATAGACTTATTAGACAACAGCATTGCTGAGGATATTGGTATCTTCTGTCACACTTGAAACAGCTGCCCAGTGTTGCTAGGTAAAGGAATTATAATGGTTTAAGATCATCAATCCAGATCCCAAATTAAGTTCTAACAAGACCATAGTGTCACTGGACTGAATTGATTAGATACTGTAAGGTCAAGTACCATGGACTTGGTGAAGAGGAAAGAATCATTCACCTTTTAAGAGACAGAAGCATGTTAGTAAGAAGGTGTCAGCCTTCCTGAGGACATACTGGAATACACTTTGAATACAACAAACCCTCAGTTGATGATTTATTATCAACATTATCTGGTACCCCTTTCTTTTGAATACAGATCCAAGTGTCCCTGCATCTCAAATCCTAGGCTTTAGGGTGTATTTTGTCATCTCCAAATTTTGTGCAGAACCAAAACCATCAGGAATGTGAAAGTCTTTCCATCACTGGAAAATAAGTTTTTGAATGTTTGAAGAGATGTCCAATCTTCTACATCTTGGATGGCTTTGTAGCAATTCTGTCTGGTGAAGGGAATAGAACAGAAGATCTCTGTGACTGCTTCTAGTCCTTGAATCTGTTATGCCTTTGGGAAGTGGGGAATAAATCTGAATTAATTATAATTGGGAATCTACTTTTATATTGTCTCTTCATTATATATAGATGTATATATATATACATGTTTCCATTTATTTGGCTTGACAAACATTTATTAAGTACCTACTGTATGAACAATATTATACTACGTGCTAAGATTCAAAGATAAAAAAATATATAACACATTCTCCTAGGAAACTTACACTCCTTTAGGGGATAGAATAAATTTGCAAATACATATCAGATTGCATAAGATAAGGGGAATGAAGGGAGACAAAGTGCTCTCATAAACTTTGGGGAGGATGAGAATACTTTATGGAAGACTATGGAGAAGATGGTATGTAATTTGCTTCTTGAAAAAAAAAGAGATTTTCAGAGATAAAAATGAAGATGGAGTTTTTTTTTTTTCTTAAGGGTGGCCAGCATGAATGCATGAAGATGAACAAAGATAGGACCCGTTTATCTGGAATAGGTAGTATATAAAATAAGCCACAGTTGGGAGGTTCAGTATGAGAGTGAATCCTACTCATGACTGATCACTCCCTGCACACTATTCAAGAGTGTCAGGGTGTTCCCCTGATAGAAATATTCAGGGGAGAAGACAAAGATTGGAAACCAGCCTATATGTACTTATTTAGCTTAGTAGGTTTTATCTGGAATGTCTATCTAATATGAATACACAAGTGATGGGTCTGTGCTTCAGCATCTTAAATCAGGGCAGGTTCAGGCATGAATCAGTGGGTAGTGTAGGGTATGTATTAGATGTTTAAATGTAGGTCCCTAGAGTGTTTGGAAAGATATAGAGTGAAGATATTGGGGTCTGCTGAAACCTGAAGCACTCTTCTGATACTTAATGGCATGATATTAAATGCTTAAAGCATCCAAATGTTGAGGCCTGTGAACATGATAGTGTAATTTGGGGGATTGTGATGATAGATGTCTTGAAGATTGGCCATATGGTGTATACAGTTCTGGATCCTCAATGGTCTTTTCATAAGAAAAGAAACTTCATGGGGTGGTACAAGTAGATTTAGAACTTAAATATAAGGGCATGTGTATGAGTGGTTCCTTGTTAATAATATGAAATTTAGCTGTAAAGGAAGATTGAAATTTAACTGTAGAAGACCTTAAATTTCAGTCTAAGGAATTTTTACTTTATTCTAGTCATTATAGTCACTAAAATATTATTAATAGAAGAATGACATGGCTTTATTGGTTATTCATTAGAATTATTTTTCTTTTGAAGATCTGTGAAGGATTCATTTTTTATTTAAAGTAAAAAAATAATTAGTTGATTATTACAATTTTATGAGTGAGAAGTGATATAGCTAGGGCAATGGTTATGGGAGTGGAAAGGTATTGTCATTGTAGTAATCACTGTAGTAGAACTGGTCTTGGGAAATAATTTGTCAAATAGGAGACATTTATTTTCTAATTCAAAAAAGCTAGAAAGTCAAAAAGGTCAAGAGTTTTCAAATTCAAGGAATTTACCTTCAGGGAAAGAGTTGATCCCTCTTAGAGCAATATGAACTTCTCCAATATACTTGAGTAAAATTTAAAAAAAATTATTGACACTGAAGTAAGTTTAGCCCTGAATAGCAAATGTAAGGGGAGCTTGGAAACAGAAGTTTCTTGATTCAGTTCTAATAATCACTAAATATTTACTAAAGACTAAGGGGTTTACTGAATTTTGAAGTATAATAGATAAAGAAAGATTTTTCTATATCTATATATGCATTCACATACACATATACATAAATATATACACATTTGTAAATGTAGCTATGAAAATACATGAAATAATACAAAGTAATATCAAGAAAATAGAAGGAATAACATGTGGGTGCATCATGAAAGGCTTCTTGTAATGCATAAGTTAATTCTCTGAAGGAAGATTCAGCTTGAGATGGAGATAAGAAAGAAGTGGATTGCAGTTCTGCAGATAATGCATCGCTTTTTGTAAAGAGATGGTGAGAGAAGAAAGAGTGCATGTGAAGAACATAAGTAAATTTATTCGGATGAACCATAAAGTGAGTGAAGAGGATTACTATAGAATAAGACTGAAAAAGCAGGTTGAAGCTATACTTTTTCATATATTATCAAATATAAGAGTAGTTTTTTGTGGTTGAAAAGAATTGGACATTGGGGTGATGCCCATCAATTGGGAATGGCTAAACTAATTCTGGTTTATGATTATAATGGAATACTATTGTGCTATAAGAACAAACAGGATGATTTCAGGAAAAAACCTGGAAGACACATATACTGATACAAAGTGAAATGAGCAGAACCAGAAGAACATTGTACACAGTAACAGCAATGTTATATGATGAACAACTGTGAAAGACTCAGCTTAGAATTCCAGAGGCTTGGTTGTGGTCACACAGAACAAGATTTGAGCCTAGAGCCCAAGTGTACAACTTCCAGTTCATTTCTTTTTTTACCATATGATTTTTTTCTACAACATTATCAAAAGGTATACTGAAAATATTTTAATTACCAGTTCTCAAAAAATAAAATGTACTATAGGGTACACTTTTAAGTTTAATCTGCATTAACATATCCTCCAGCATATTCTTCATTCTAGGTAATCAAAAATTAAGTCCTTACTTATTCATTTACCCATTTCTAAGATGTACATGTCTGGCCTGATAATTTAAGAATTGCCTCTGGAGAACTGGTTTGAGCTGGTTTAAGCATATCTCTAAGCTACACTTCCCTAATTATATATCTCTATATCTAATTTCTCAGTACTTCATCAGCTATTGAAAGGCTAAATGCTGAAATCAGACCAAAGAAAAACAAAAGTACCTTTAATTTAAAAGAAAAATCCTCAATTTGTTTGACTCACAACTGCTTCTTTTTTTGAATAGTCAGGAGACCTAGGAGCTCTATATGTGTGTACCAAATGGCCAAACTGCTGCTGATTATTCTGAGAAGACATTTGTGAATTGAGTCCCATTATCAGACAGTGCTTTGTTTTCTTCTGGATGTGGTGAGACTTTAATAAGATGGATTGTGTGCAAACTGTCTCCCACCTCCTCCTTTACTTGTAAAGGGAATAGTCAGATTATCTCCCAGGATGAACCTGCTCATGAGGATGCTGTCCATATTACATTCTAGTATTGGCTTTATTTATCTTTTTCAATTTTAAGCTTCTAGCTTCCCATTATTCCCTAACATTCCTAGGAGACCTTCAGAATTACTCCTCAAATACGTTTTTGGGAATAACTTGTCAGCTTTAAAACTCATGATATTTTGAGAAATCTTCATAATCATCAACGCATTTGTCCTCATGCCTACATGATCACTTTGTCTTCCAAATCTATTTTATAAAAATGATTTTTTCAAATGTTTGATGTCTAACAAATTCTTGGGTAGTCTTCACACTTTAGAAGCAGAGACAAGTAAAACCTTAGAAGTGGAATGACACCTGGTCTAGATGCCTGACCAATGGAAGAGGCTCACATGCAAAGGACCATTCTTCTTCTATATGTGTAAGCCTCCAGAGGTTATTGAGCTCTTTGGTCTTCACTTGCCTTATCTTTACAATGAAGGTATTGGAATAGACAATTTCTAAAGCCCACATTAGCTCTAAGTTCATTGATAATAGACTTTTTGACTTTAACATTATGCAAGATTTTAAGGTTTGTAAAGTATTTTGTAATTATCTGCATAAACACACATTCACATAAATATATATATTTGTATAAGGGTGTATGCACATCATTTCCAAAATCTTATTGTATTTCTATCACACATACTTACAAAAATAGTGCTCTCCCTCTCTTTCTCTGTCTCTCTCTGTGTCTCTGTCTCTCCTCTTCTTTTCTCTCATTCCCTTCCCCCTTTGACTCTCTCATTTCTGAACACATGCCTATTCATATGTACACATATGTATGGGTAAATTTCCATTTTGAAAATGATGAGAATTAATTTCAGAAAAGGTATGTTGCTTATGTTTTCACATATCTAATAAAGATCTAAGTTAGGAATCCAACTCAGCTCTTACTGATTAAGAGTCTACTATATTTATACTACTTTATATTGCCACATGATCAATAGAATGCCTGCAAATGATGAGGAGCTCACTGCATCACAAAGTAGCCTGCTCTAAACTTTTTTAGTGGTACTTGTTCAGAAGTCCATCCTAATAATGAGCTGAAATCTGGCTTCAAATTCCTAAATGTAAAATGTTATAAAGGCATTTGGAGGCTGTGTACTTACCTTGAAAAGAAATTTCGTATGAGGTTATCATCCCAAGTTATTCTTTCTGTTCTTGAGATCTCTAAAGTCTACTATCTAAAGCACCTCATCTAGATGCATTACATTCTGATATTACTGGCATTCAAAACCTTTTACCCAAAGAGAATGAATGCCATGGATTAGCATTCATGTTTAGCAATGGTTTATGCCAAACAGAGACACTGCTATTGAAAGGCAAACAATTGAGCAGCGACATTGGGGCATGCCTGAGAGCCATTATGATGAGCTCTGGTTTGTTCATGTTCCCCACTTTCCCAACTGGAGAATCCCATAGTGAGGCTGAGCAGCCATAATGATCCCATATCCATAATGATCATGCATTATGTAGCCAGCATTATTTAGAATAGAATAAGAGAGATTAATGGGTCTCTCAGACCATCAGGTACTTTGTAAGTAATTTCAATAAGTTAACATTTTGGAAACTTTAAAATTGAATGTGTTCTTCAGCAGGTGCACTATCTAGACTCAACAGGAAGTCATTAATATAGCACCTGTGTAAACTAAAAGGCAAATAATGATTTCATGTATATGAATGAAAAGGTTGTCTTAGGGAGGACAAGAAAAAAACTGATAGATGAAAAAATGATAATAGTTTCCAGAATTCCATAAATATGGCATGTGCCTTTATGGCACATTACAAATAACAAATAGTCTCTAATATGCTACAAGAAGAATATATCAGACTGGTATTCAAATTAAATTGAAAAATTATATTTTTCTCCAATAACAGAAAAAAATTCATAAATTACAGCTTAAAAGCCTGGGTTCTAGTTTCAGCTTTGCCTTTAACAATAATGCCAATGAGCTCATACAAATTTAGTTGTTTGAGTTTTATAAATTCTCATTTATTACCATGTCTTGGCTGAGTGACTTATTTAACCCAGGAATATGGAAAAGGATGAAGTCAGACCAAGAAAACCCAAAGATCATAGTCCTTTCAAATTAGAAATTCTATAGTTATTATAGTTATAGGTATCCATTGTGCTACCACCATGTTTTCTCCCATATGATTAGCATCACTAGAGTTGTCGGCTTCAGGATCTAGAGATACCCTCAAATAGTGGAAGGGTTTTTGTTTTTTTTTTGGGGGGGAGATACGCATTGAAATCCTTCCATGCCTTGATAGGACCTGCCTTTGTGAGTTTTGTGGCCAAAATGCATCATCTAGTAGTGAATATGTTCAAATTTAACTACAATAGTCTTTAGACAAAGACATTTTTGGTATCATTCTTCAAGTCCTTCCAGATGACTGGAATTCCTGTAACTTGTTCTCCATTGATATTCTTTGGGAACATAAATCATGCCATGATGAGGCATCAGAGAAAACATTTTTATTACCACATGTACATGTGCAATGAATGTGAGTTTTGTTAGAGAGGGGAAAAACTACTGTGGGAATTCACTGCCATTAATCCAAGTAATGTTTGTTAAATGAATGAGTGACTCAGAGCTGGCAACTGGCAAAAAAAGGACTACTTAAGACAGAGAGTGAGTTTCCTGTTACTGAAAGAGTTCAAGTTGAAGCAACACTTGTCAAGGGTGTCATAGATGACAGGCAATCTTTCATGAGGTAAAAGATTGAATTAAATCACCCAAATCCCTTCTAATACTGAAGAGAAGCTTCCCTTTCCAATTAACCCTTAGAAGGTCAGTTCTTGTGAAATAAGAGGAGCTATAGAGGTAAAAGGGAAATTAGAGATCAGACATCTCTATATTCATTATTCAGATAAGGAAACCAAGAGACAGAGAGATTAAATTACCTGTCAAAGGTTATACCTAGTTGAAGAAATGAGAATGTTAATATAGGAGAATCAGGATGCCATAGATCTATGGATTCAAAATAACTGACTGCCATTTACAAACCAGAATGATATCAGTTGGGCAAGTATATGGTGGAATGGGTAAAAGAATAAGATATTCTCCTCTTAGTTTAAAGTTGCCACAGGAAAAAAAAATCTCCTAGCTGATCTTTTCTATTAAATGAACTTGGACAGACCACCCCTCATTTGTGAACCTCAGTTTTCTTATCTGTGAAATGGGGGTAATACTTGTACTATGTAGAGCTATACTTTTCTTCATGAAGGCATTGTGAAGAAAATGCAAAGTAAACTGTAAATTGCCATAGATAAATAGTAGTTTTTCTATCCTAAAATATAAATCATAGTATCAGAGCATACAGAGTCTCTGCATGCATAAATAGATTTAGATCTATTCTGTGAACATGAAATTAATGCTGCTCTTTTTTTATAGTGCTTTTGATTTTTCAAAAGGATTTCTGTATTATTGGCTTATTGAATCTTTACTATAACCTTGTGGATTATTTACTGTGTAACCATTATTTGGTTGCATTTTAGTGAATATTTCTTCTTTAATGTCACAAATATCTTTAAAATTAATCTGGCCTTTCTACTATTCTTCTTAATTAAGAAAAAATACTTTAAAATTCTGAATATATGTATGTATGTATATCTCAGCAGAAGAAACTCCCACATTAGACATGTCCAGAAATATATGTTGAGTTCAACTTTTAAATCAATCCCCTCTCTGTCAATAAATGGAATGCTTTCTCATTCTTCTCACTCATGGTTTATCATTGTGTTGATTAAATTTCTAAAATCTCCCAAAGTTGCTTTTCTTTATAAGGTTGTTATCATTGTATAAATTGCTCATCTAGTTTTGCTCACTTTGCTCTAAATCAGCTCATAAAAAGACTTCCCAGTTTCCTTTATAAATCTTCATTTGCTTCCTCATTTCTTACAGTGCAATAATATTCTGTAATATCCATATGCTACAATTTGTGAATATCCTAAGACCAATCATGCACACTGGCACATATGTATCTACACGTTTTCTTTCCATTTTTAAATCTCCAAATCACAAAATCATTAGATGTTACAACTACGAAGATCTTCATAATGTAGAATTGAGAAAATCACTTAGGTGGCATTGTGGATAGACTGTTGCAATTGAAAACAGGAGATGGACCCAAATTAAAATTTTGCTTTAGATTATTAGTTGTAATTTTTTGGTAGACTGCTTGTGTCCAACTCTTTATACCCCCATTTGGGGTTTTGTGGCAAAGATACTGAAGTGGTTTGCCATTTCCTTCTCCAGCTCATTTTATAGAAGAGGAAACTGAGGCAAATAGAGTGAAGGGATTTGTCCAGTGGCACATGGCTAGTAGTTGGCCATTTCCTTCTCCAGCTTTTTTTTAACAGATGCGGAAACTGAGACAAATGGGGTTAAGTTAACTTACCCAGATTCACATAGCTATTAAATGTCTGAGGCAGGATTTGAATTCAGGGCCTCCTGACTCCAAGATCAGTATTCTATCCACTGGGCCACCTAGATACCCTAATGAATAGAGTGTCAGGATTGAAAGCAGAAAAATATCTTCCTGAATTCAAATTTGGCCCCAGATATTTACTTGTTGAATGATCTTAAGCAAATCACTTAACCCCATTTGTCTCAATTTCCTCATCTGTAATAGGAGCTGGAGAAGGAAATAGAAAACTACTATAGTATCTTTGCTAAAAAAAGTCCAAATAATGAGTCCAAATAATGTTATGAAAAATTGTACCCAGTTGAAAAAAAATTGAATACCAACTATGAAACACTGGAGTGTTCACTTAATTTTATTCTTAGCATGGTTTATCCTAATCTCTTAAATGGGCATAATTTTAGTACCTTCCTTACAGGGCTGTCATGAGTATCAAATGAGAAAACATGATATAAAGCAATTTCTAAACCTTGGAGTACTATATAAATCCTAGCTATTATTTTAAGATGAATAATTAATACTAATGCTTATTGTTATTAATTATTGTTACTAGAAAGGATCTTAGCACAGAAAATAATCAAGCTGGAAGTGAACAAAAATGCATAGAGTTGTAATGGATCTAAGAACACAAAAAGTCTGGATCGAAACCGTATAACCATAGAATATAAAAAGTCAAAACTTGAAGGGGTCTTTTAGATATTAACCTTTATCTATTACACAAAAGAAGAAAATGAAATACAAAGAGATTGACATATTTATGCCTACTTCACACATCTAGTTAGTAGTAGATCTATTCTTCCTGACTTCCAAATAGTGATATTTCTACTAATTGTTTTATTGATCATTAATTTAATTAACTTTTATTAACTATTACTGACTATTGACTAAGAAGGATATCAGTTCAGTATATAGAGGCAAGGGGGAAGAGTAAGATGTTCTCCTTCCAAAGTAAGAAAAATCTGAGTTATGTGTCTGGGTCATCCCTCCCAATTAATCGACCCTGAGCTAGTCACTCAATCTTTCTTCCAGGCCTGGGGCTGAGATTCTGCCCTCTTTGACAAAGAGTTGAGAGGTTGCAATGGCCCAATTCAACATCACCTTGAAATGCTTCACTAAATGACTCTGTTGGGTGTTCCTTATTAAGTAATTTGCTACTGAAAGTTCTGCTCCTTCCTGGGCCGCCACATTGGAACAATTTCATTATGCTCCAGGGTTTGGTGCTGTATTATGTTAGTGATTTGTCTTCCTGGCAAGGATCCTGCAGTACTTTCCTTGTTGTGCCTTGATAAGTGTCTCTGAACTGAGGGAAAACAATTTGTACAACTCTCTCCGTCAATTGGAGGCTGAACCGTTGGGCTGAACAAAGCCACGGACTCTCCCATGGTGCCAATTTGCTCTTATCAAGTGCAACAGAGAACGTCCTAAGCTGCATTGCTGAGAGAATACGAAACTGCTCATAACAAAAAGAGAAAACAGCTATTCAATCAGCATTATCCACTGTAAGCTAGGCCTGTATTGATTTCAATACAATTATGCCATGTTACATCCACACAACCATATGGTTCTTCATCGACCATTTCTGTTATATTAATTTAGCAAGCGTATGTAGCTTAAATAAATGAATAAAACTTTTCAACTTGCCCTATCTTTCTTTGTCCTAGAGCATGCAGGAATTCCTTTATTAAGATCAGGGAGAGTTTCTGAGTTTACAGTTTCCAAGGTACTCTCCTACATAGTTTCAGATTTGGTTCTCCCAATAAAATTGTAAATTAGACAGCATAAGGATTGATATGCTCTGATTTGCTTTATGCTATTAACAAGTGAGAAAGAGAAAAGTAGAACTCAGATCCTCAACAAACACTCTTTTCACTATACTACATGGGATCCTATGGACGTATGACAAAGTATTAGGATGAACAGAATCAGTGAGCCATTTAAAAAATTAATGGTCAAATGCATTTGCCATGTTATGAAGTCATTGGAGAGTCATGTTTTTGTTTTGTTTTGTTTTGTTTTGTTTTGTTTTTTAGCTTTAATGGTTGGCTGAACTTAGCCCACAGCATCAAGTATCAAAGGAGTTACACTTAGACCTAAAAGTATTTCCTTCCATCTCATCCATATCACTAATAAAGTATCTGATGAGTCCTCTTAATCATTTTTCAGTTATTTAAAGAGTCTCTTCCTTCTAGAGCATGTTGGAAAAAAAAAAAACTAGATAAGATGTACAGGACCTACATAGGAAAATCCTACTGTTCTCCATAATATTCTTGTGACTTATTTTTCTGTTTGGCCAAAATAACAGGAAAGTTTTCAAAATAGTAAAGATAAAAACAAACAAATGCATTTTCCTTTTTGGCAGAGAATTTAGCAATCCGAATTTAAAATTCTTCACAGTCTGGTTTTAGTTTTTCATTTTAGGTAAGGTCTTTGTCTCTCTTCTCTGTCTCTCTTTCTCTGTCTCTCTCCCCCACCCCCAAATCACCCCTCCCCTATCTGTCTGTCTCTCTCCTGTCTGTCTCTGTCTCTTCATCTTCTCAGGTATTACATACCTCTCGTATGATATAATTACTGTGAAGTCAAGGACTATTGTTCTTTTGTGTCCATAGGACCCAGTCTAGTGCCATGCATGTGGTGTGTTGATTATGTCTTTTTCTTTAATTAAGTAGTTTTTTTTTTTAAGTTTTGTTTTGTTTTCTTCTTTATTTATTTGAATAAACACCAAAGTCTTAATCACATCAGGATCAGGTATCCATGGGCTTAAAGTCAAGAGACCTTAGAGTCTGTCTAGTTAAACCCCTTTATTTTACAGAGGAGTTATTTAAGGTCAGAAGAGGCTGAATGCCCTTCCCATGTAACCCAAGTAGTGCCAAGAGAATGACAGGTACCCAGATCTTTCTGCTCCAGAGATAATGTCCCTTTCCAGTGACCTAAAAAGAGGGAGCTCAAATGTAACATGTAGGAAATAGTTACATATACTCATTCCATACCCTAAACATGTTTTAGGGGCTTACCATTTGTTCCTTCTTGAAAAAGGCTAATGAAGCTCTTGACTGTTAATGACTCCTTCCAGTAACCTCAGAAATGACTAATGTAACAGGGGCAATAAAGAATCTGCTTATAGAAAGGCAAAAATAAAAGAACAAGCAACAAAAAACTAAATATGAGCAAACATTATCAACTCAAATATATCAGCAGGAACCTGTGTTCCATGATCTCCTTTGCTCCTTGCATAGAAGCCAGATCCTTCCCCGAGAGAGCCCAGGTACAGCAATTAGAGGGCTGGCCAAAATAGTGGGTATATACAATGCTAGACCACCCACTCATAGAGTTTCAGTATTGACTCTACTTATCACCAGTGTGTCTTTGAACAAGTCAGTTCACATCTCTGAGTCTTAGTGTTTTTCTCAGGAAAAATTAGGGCATTGGATTCTGTTATATCCTGGTCCTTTTTGCCTCCCATCTCCAAACCCTAAAATACATGTGATCATCCTCAAAAAACAATGTTGCTGAGTTTAGAAAGACCTTGTTAAAATACTGAAGTAATGGCTTAATCCTTGAGTGCTAGGGTGAGATATTAATCAATATCTCCTCATTTTAAAGAAAGGGAAACTGAGGTTCAGAAAGATAGAGTTGTCAGCAAGCATTGATTAAGTAACTAGTATGTGCCAATCATAGAAATCATAGAAAAATAAAAACAAAGCAGACAAAAACATTCTGTTTTCAATAAGCTCACAGTCTAATGAGAGAGACATGAAAACAATTATGAATAAACTAAGTACATACAAAATGAAGTGGAGATAATCAACAGAAGGAAACATGAACATCAAGAAGGTCCACAAAGGTACTTAAAAAGGTGAGATTTCTGCTAAGATGTGAAGGAAGTCATGGAAAACTAGAGAGAATAATGAGGAAGGAGAGAATTCTAGGCATATAAGTTAGATAAACTGTTTGAAGTCAGGAGATAGATTATTATACACAAGGAACAGCAAGAAGGTCAATAACACAGGGTCAAAGAGGTTTTAGTGGAAGGATTATGGGTAAGGTGTGTGAAAATTGTAAAGAAAGCAAGAGATAAAAACTATAAACCAACTTAAAATTCAAACAGGATTTTGCATTTGGTTCTAGAGGTAATGAGGCACTGCTAGAATTTCCTAACAAGGGGGAGAGATAGTCTGATTGGGGAAAAGACTTGAGGCTGAAAAACCAACTCATAGACTATTGAAATAGTTCAGTTGAGAGGAGATAAGTTCCTGCACCAGGGTAGTGGCAGTGTCCGAGGAGAGAAAGGAGTATAGAAGAAAGGATGAAATGGTAGAAATTGGCAACTGACTTGAAATAATGCAAGTGTGGGGTAGAGCAGGATAGTGAGTGAAGGACCAAAGATGACATCGAGATTGTGTCTGGGAGAATGGTGATGGTATTGATTGGGTTTTCTTGGCAAAGATACTGGACTGGTTTTCCATTTCCTTCTCTACCTCATTTCACAAATGAGGAAACTGAGGAAAACAGGGTTAAGTGACTTACCTAGTGACACACAGCTATTGCTGCTGTTGTTGTTTGTCCTTTGTTTTCAAAGAAGACCAATGACATCATGGAGTAATGTCTTGACTTGTGTTGTGAATTGGATTTAAGTAAGGGATAGTTTCAGAAAATCATCAACCTCACTCTCTCTTCCAGAACCATTGGAGTCCAGTGGCAAGGCAAAAAGTCAGGAAGATTGGCAATGACTGGGAATACAGTGGATGATTTTGGTATCTTTTATGTCTGTCTAAACTCAAAGCACTCCATGGCAGTTGCTTAAGCTGTCTTCATGAACTTTGGAATAAATTGTTCTCATCTGCCCATTATACTAAAGGAAGTTTTCACATGCTTGAGGTAGACAACTCCTACTTCACTCATGGGTTTAAGGCCTGTCAGTTTATTTTTATTATATACCTTGTTGAGCCTGTCTGTCCAGACTTTTACTGGGCTGTGACCGATGAACATTCTATAGCTTCTCTGGAGCCAGAGGTGAAAGTTGGGTGAGAGACAGACACCAAAAGTATATGAATATTCCTCAACAGGGCTCTGGAAGCCCTCACACCAGATGTGCAAGGCCTTCTGGGATGATCCATACATCCCCAGGACTTGATATGTATTTTATGAATCTAAAAACATTTTTAGAAAGAGTACATGACACACATGAAAGATTAAGACTGCAAATGTCTACCCAGTGAAATTGCTTGTTCAGTCTGGTAGTAGGGAGGGAAAGAAAATGAATCATGTAAACATGGAAAATATTTTAAAATAAATGAATAAAATAAAACAAAGTAAAAAGAATGCAAATGTCTGGGGCCATATTTGAACTCAGGAAGAGGACTCTCCTTGGGATTATTAATTTTACCACCTTGCTGCCTAAAGAGATTAGGAACTGATTATTGAAATTGAAAAAGAATAGATCCCTTTGCAAACTGATTCATCACAGAATTCACTAATAAATAGACTTTGCTAGTATTTATTTAAATGTGAAGCAATTTGGACAGAATTTTTCTGCCAGGCATATATTGCACAAAGCAAAGTAAAATTAGTGATTCTCAAATAGCATGTCTCTTCTGATGATGCTGACATTGAGGGTATAATCATTAAGGACAGCATGACATTTCTCCAATAATAGATGTCTTAGCCATGGAGCCCTAAGCACATTTTCATTTGTGTAGTGACAGTTGACCATCCTCTACTATTATACATTGCCTCCTTTTACCATGTAGTAGATTCTTAGACAGTTTCTTAATCACTTCTTCCTCACCAGCCTTGAATTTGAGATTTTTTAGTGGCAAACTTTAGGGAGGAAATCCTCTCTCTGGTGGAATTCTAGATATAATTTTAATTTAATTGAAAACTTTTGGTTGTATTTTCTACATTTACCTAATACATAAATTTATTTTTTTTCTTTTTAAATTGTTTCCATTAGTTGAAAGAATACATTCCTGTTAGGGAATCCTGCAAGAATAATTCCTTAACTTAGTCCTTTGAATTTTACTTTCAATGTTTTCACACCCATAATTTTAACACAGAGACAGAATTCCTGGTTACTGGAAAGAGCCCTAGTGAAAAAAAAACAACAACAACCTAGAAACATAGTAGGTGTCCAAAGAATAGTGAATGACTAGATGCAGTTTGTCATAAAGATATAATGAAACAGATGTATCATGCATTTAGCAAAGCTAACATATAAAAATTCATTTGGACACAAGAGATTAGGGGTTACTTACTGAATTTGCAAAAGGATAGACCCCTTCACAAAGTGAAGATGAATAGGAGAAATGTAGATATTGGCGGGAAGTATAATCAGATACCAATCAAATGAGCAGAACCAAGATGATAATAAAGAACTAAGATGAGAATGTGGGTAACTATATTAAAATGCATCAGAAGTAAGACCAATGCATTGGCCAGTCTTTTGAAGCTAGTAGGCTAATGAACAAGTATTTTCTTCACCTCTTAGTGAAAAAAAAAAGGTATGAAAGTACAGGTATGGAAAAAAAAATATAAGTGTATCCAGATCTTTTCACTGTCAGTTTGTTTTGTTTACTTATATTTCTTTGTTTCATGGGAGGGTTCTATTTCTTATTACTTTTTGATGGTGAACATATTTTGAGGAGCTAGAAATAAATAATGTAGAGAGGAGAAGAGAGGAGAGGGGGGATGGGAGAGAGAGAAGGAGAGAGAGAAATGTATTTTACACTTCTGCTGATTATTCCCTGTGTGATAATGGGAAAGGCATTCTCAATCTTTTTGTTTCCTTTCTTATAAATAAGCTAACTTTTTCAGGAAGGTTGGAACAAATTATTCCTAAGGTCTCCTCCATCTGTAAATCTCATTATCCTGTGCAATGGATGGATTTTGTCTTATATTTGTTATAGGGAATGAGAGAATACTGATGATTATTAAAAAAAAAGAGATTAATGATAAAAAAGCTACATTAATAGCAATGGCAAACTTAAGTTGTGCCATGATAGAAGTCTTTAAAAATGAGTTACTCTCCCCTGGACAAGGAGCTAGATTTGTTCTATTTTATTCTGGAGGATAATTTATACTTGATGTAAGGAAAACTCCCTAATAATTAGAGATATTAAAAAATAGAATGGACTCTGAAGAAATCATGCATTTCTTCTTATTGAAAATCTCTGAGAAATGATGATCACTAGTCTTTGCTTCTTCACGTTCACAATCTGGGGTGCCACCCTCTTCCCATTATTGAAAGCAACTATTTAGAATTCCTAGCTTACTTCAAAGTTTAGCTCAAGTACCAGTTCCTCCACATATAAGCTATGTTATAGTAGGAATTCCTTCCATGTATAAATTGGGCTATAGGCTATAATTACATGGTACCTTAGAATATAAAATATCAGAGCTGAGAAAGATCTTAAATACCTCTCATTCCAACTCTCATTTTTCACATGGGAAAATGGGGACCCAAGGAAAGAAATGTTTTCAATGTCACAATAAACAGTATTAAGATTAATTTAATTACCTTTGTCAATGAAGCTATAAAATCTTTGACTTAGAAGGTATTTAGAGGTCACCTAATCCAGATATATTTCTTTCTCTCCTAATGCCTTTACTAAAATAGTTCACCAAATTCATTGTGCATAAATGCAAAGTAAAAGGAGAATTGACATATTTGCTTTAGTTAAAAAGCTAAGAGAGCATGGGTTTTATTTTTAAGTTTTATTTTTTAATCTATCTGAATGCTTCAGGAAAACATAGAATTATGTTGATAATTGTCCTAAAACCAAGGCTTCCTTTTATGCAAGTTGATAATTGAATTCAGAATTATCAGGCCTGACTAATAGTGACTGGCAATCATAATCATGATCACCATGATCACCACATAATTATCACACCACCAAAGCTGTGGATTTTCCTTCACTCTGAAAAAGTTGTGTATGATAGGGGCCTATTTTGCTATGAACCTTTCTGTCCCCAACCGAAACTCTCAAGATGAGCTCCTCTAATGAGTTCCAGATTCTGTGGCCTGGAATCTACAACTTTCCACAAGCTGGCTCCAATTTACTTGTTCCTACTTATTCTTAATTCTCTCATTCACTTATGCCATGTCCCAAACAAATATAATTAGTTTTCATTATTCAAATATGCTCTATGCTCTCTTCTACTAGACACAGCAAATGGGGTGAATAGAAAGAGCCTTAGATTTGGAGTAAAAAAAAAAGACTTCAATCTGAATGCTGTTTCAGATACTTATTAGATTTACGACCCGACCCTCCCAAGTCAATTAAAACCTCTCAACTTCAATATCTTGTTTTTGTTATTCACTTGTACTCTTTGTGACCTCATCTGAAGTTTTCTTTGCAAAACTATAGAAATGGTTTGACATTTTCTTCTCTAGCTCATTTTACAAATGAGGTAACTGAGGCAAACAGGGTTAAGTGACTTTCCCAGAGTCACACAGTTAGTAAGTGTCTGAGGTCAGATTTGAACTCAAGAAGATGTCTCGTTCTGACTCTAAGCCTAGCACTCTATCCACAGTGCCACCTAGCTTGCCTTCAACTTCTATATCCTCATTTATAACAGAATGATAAAAATAACACCTCAGAGGGTTATTTTCAGGAAGCAAGTCAATAATATATGTAAAGTGTTTTACAAACTTCAAAGGACTATGCAAATGTCACTATTATTATTATTATTAATTATTACTAGCTATGCTTTTATTTATATTGATTCTCATACATAAAAACCTAATAGAACACCTACTTCTCATCTCTACCTGTCTTCTAATGTTTGGCTTAGAATCACTAGCTACCTTCGAAATTCACCAAGAAGGCTACATTCTACCTAAATCTCTTCCACTAACAAGAACTAGATCTCTTTTTTCTTTCTTCAAACAACCCAGGAACTAAGGCTCCCTACCTACATTACTTTCTCTCTTTTTTTTTGGTATATATTTTGTGTATATTCAAATGTATGTATATGTATTTTCTCACTTGGTAAAATGTAAATTCCTAAAGAACAAGAATGGTTTCATTCTTTGTATTTGTATTCACACACCTTGCATAGTGTTTGGCCCATAGTAGGTGATTAATAAATGCTTGTTATTGGTTTGTTGATTGGTCATTTAATATGTGGTTCAAATACCCGCCTCCTCTATGAAATAATTTCATATTCTCATAGCTGAAAAGAGATCCCTCTCTCATTTGATCTCTAACGACTTTGAAATTATCTTGTTTCCTTTTATCATATTCACACTTGTTTTTTATTGGTCTATCCAGTAACTCAGATATGCTCTGATGGTGTCTCTAGGTTCTCCAAGTCTATGCCAGGAGATAGCAAGATTTATCCAGTTTGAGCAAGCTGGAATGGCTTTATTTATGGTCCTGTTAATGCTCTCAGATGACCATCTTGACTAGAAGGTTGGCCATTGACTGTTTTTTAACATCAGTAACTAGCCAATACTGTTCTTTAAAGTATGGGGAGACTGAAGACTAAATATCCTGCAGGGAAGGATTTGAGGGTACAATGACATCCTTTCAAATATCTGTTACATGTTGTATTCCCTTATTTCTCATAATTAAGACCATCTCTTATTTATCTTCATTAACACCTTTGTTTCCTATCAGAGGGATTTATCCACATTACTGTACATTCATTTAAATAACTAAAACCATAAATCTAAAAAAAATAGATGTAGTCTTGTGAGGTTGAAGGGCTTTCTGGGGCATTCTGAGGACAGAATCCATTTTTTCCTGAAGGTGAACTCTAAGGGACTTTGTTTATCTCAGGTATTCCCTCTGTCTGTCTCTGTCTCTTTCTCTGTCTCTCCTTTTCATCTACTGAACAAATATTTCCAATATGTCTCAACATTGTCTAAATAAACCCCAGGAGAGTTATCTTTACTTTACTTTTCTATCCTAACTTCCAAGAGGAACTATCCCTATAAACGTGGCAGCCTTCATTTCCTTCCCCTATTTCCTGCCTTTGGGTGGGCCTTCTTATCTACCTCTCCTATTTTCCTGACTTTGGAAGATGTGTAAGTTATTTAAAAGTTGTCAAAGCCTAGCATTTGAAGTAGTATCTTTGGAGATAAATTGATTTTGATGAACAATGATTTACATATTTAAATTTGAGCTAAATTCTCTCCAAAGTGATCAATGAATATTTTAGTTATTTATGTTTAATAAAGGTATATTCTTCTTTCAAAGGTTTATATTAGTATGAGTTTGAGGCTGAAAACTGTTAATGCTCACTGTTGTCAAAAATGAATCCTTATTTCTTCTAGGATAGAAATCCTTCAAAGCATGGCATTTAAGGTTATAGTGGGAACAATATCCCAATTAGTTTTTTTTTTTCTTTAAAAACTATTGAGGATATAATATGATGATCAAGTAGGAAAGACTTTGCTTATTTCAGCAATACAATGATTCAAGAAAATTCTGAAGGAGTTAGGATATAAAATGCTATCCAGCTCTAGAGAAATAACTGGTGACCTCTGAATACCTGAAGGATACTTTTTAAACTTTCTTTTATTTGTCCATATTTCTATTTTGGGGGGTTTATAGGAATATTTTCTCACAACACAATCAATGTAGAAATATAAAAGATAAAATAAAAGCTAATGAGAATTTCCTAAAGACTTAATTGGCCTGGACTATTGACAACAATTCTGGGTTTCCTGAGCATATATCAGGTAAGAGTAGCAATAGGGCCTTCTTTGTTGCTTGCCTGGGAGTTCATGTTTGAAAATCAAAATAAAGGAACTTTACTCAGCTAAATCAACTGCAGTTTCCTTGATGACTATCTTTACTAAATATACTTCTGCTATGGCTAAGTAACCCTATTTTTAACTATTGAATGATACCTGAGTGTTTCTGTTTGTTTCAATATTAAATTTAAAGTACTAGAGACATGGCTTACAATAAATCCATCCCAAAATGAAGACCTGCCACAAGGTATAGAGACTAAAGGTCCCATTAACCACTCCAACTTCATTTCAGGGGTAAGCAAATAATATAGTCCATTCATGACAAACTCAAATAGAAATAGGACCATTTAACTATACATAAAGACACCTAGAACTACATATTGAATTAGCTTATAATTATAATATTTTCTACATTCTCTTATATTTTTTATTTACTTAGTTAGATATTTTGCAGTGACATTTAATTGTGATCATCTGTACTCAGAATTATTGTGAGTGATGAGTGATATGCTATGGACACTTCTGGTATGATGCATAGAATGCTAGATTTAGAGCCAGGAAGGCGAGTTTGAAATGTACTTCAAACCCTTATTAGCTCCATGACCCTAGGTCACATATTTAACTCCCTCAGCCTGAGTTTCTTAATCTGTTAAAAAAAAAGATGACTTCCAGTCAAGACAATGGTTTAGAAGCAGCAAAATTCAGACCTCTGAAAACCCTTCCTTACCGATCACAAACTGAATGTCCCTAGGGGACTGAAATTCAGACTTAACAACAGGACAGAGACTGGGAACTCTCCTTCTGGACTCAAATAAAAAGTTACACCCCCAAAAAGCTGGAATCCTAGAACATTTGGGTCTAAGGGGAAGGCAGAAGGAAGATCCCAGGAACCCTTCCCCCCAACACAGAGTGCTGAGCCCCCAAAAGCAGTGGGATCCTCAGGGCTGGAAAAGGTGCTGTTCTGAAGGGTGCACCTTGAAAGAACCTGGGCCAGGCTCAGGGTGTCCAACACTGAAGGCAGGGAAGCAGCCAGAGAGAGGTGGGGGATGGGGGGAGCATGTAGTCCCATGGCTGGGTCCTTCCATCAGAGTCTCATCAGAGGTTTTTGCCTCTGGGCACATCCAGACCAACCCAGTTGAACCTAATCCCATCAAGAGTCCTCATTGCTCAGGGAGACCAGGATCCCTTCCCCCTTAGAGTGCAGGGCCTTCTGAAAAGACAGGAACCTCAGGGCCAGCAAAGGTGCTGTTCTGAAGGGTGCACCTTGAAAGCAACCTGGGCCAGGCTTGGAGCATCCAAAATAGACAGCAGGGAAGTAGCCTGAGAGAGACGGGGGGAGCCTGTAGCCCTGTGGCTGGGTCCTTCCATCAGAGTCTCACCAGAGGATTTTGCCTTGGGGCACATCCAAATCAACCTAGTTGAACCTAATCCCATCAGGAGCCCTTAGAGCGCAGGGAGGCCAGGACCCCCCCCCCCCCAAGTGCAGGGCCTCCTGAAAGGACAGAAACAACCGAAGGGTGGGGAAAGACACTGGGGTGCCTTGCAGATAGTGCTGTGCCAGGTTCAGAGTGTGGAATTAAAGCAGCGGAGAAGCAGCTGGAGAGAACTGAGAGCAGTAACACCCAAAAAGCCAGCAGGCAGGGGAGGGAAGACCCTGGGCTTCCCCAGGAAGACAGCGCAGATGCAGAGAAAGGACAAATTGCCTGGGGCTAAAACTTCAAATCATCAGAAGCATACATGGAGAGCCAGCCCTCCTCACTCAGATTTCTGACTGGAAAGGTGAGGAAAAACCATAGAAATGGCAAACAGTGCGGAGGTGCAATAGCCTCCAAACACCAAGAAAAGCAAGAAGAAGGGGGTGACTTTGGACACATTTTATGAAGCAAAAATGCAAAATACAGAAGAGATAGAAGAGGAAACACAAAAATATGTTCCAAAACCTTCCATAATAAAAGGAAATTCTCCACAAACTCTTAAAGAATTTAAATTGCAAATTATCAAAAAGATGGAAGCCTTCTGGCAGGAAAAATCGGAAACAATGCAAAAGGAACTCAGCAATCTGAGGGACCAAAATATGTAAATGGAGAAACAGCTCACAGCCTCAAAAAACAGGTCAGACCAAACTGAAAAGGAAAACCAGTCTTTAAAGGTCAGAATCAGGCAACTGGAAGACAATGATCTTGCAAAAAAGCAAGAATTAATAAAGCAAAGTCAAAATGCTAAAGAATTAGAAGATAACATAAAATATCTCACTGACAAGGTGACAGACCTGGAAAACAGAGGAGGAGGGACAATCTGAGAATCATTGGTCTACCAGAAAAGTCAGAAATAAACAGTAAACTTGATAACATAAAACATGATACCATCAAAGAAAACTGCCAGGAGATTCTAGAACAACAGGACAAAATATGCATTGAAAGAGTTCACAGTACACCCTCTACACTAAATCCCCAAAATACAACTCCCAGGAATATAATTGCCAAATTCCAAAGCTTCAAATCAAAAAAAAAAAAAATCTTACAAGAAGCCAGAAAAAGACAATTTTATATATAAAGGAACACCAATCAAGGTCACACAAGACCTAGAAATTTCTACTCTGAATGACCATAAGGCATGGAACACGATATTCAGTATATCAAGTGAGCTGGGTCTTCAAACAACAATCAGCTATCCATCAAAACTGACTATATACTTCCAGGGGAAAGTGTGGGCATTCAACAAAATACAAGATTTCCAAATGTTTGTAAAGAAAAGACCAGAGCTCTGTGGAAAGTTTGACATCCAAACACAAAGAGCAAGAGAAACATGAAAAGGTAAATATGAAGGAAAGGGAAAAGGAGAAAAATGTTATCTTTTTCTTTTATTCAAACTCTCTTCTATAAGGACTATATTTATATAAAATTATATGTATTAATATGTGGGGAAAATGTAATGTGGAACTCTCAAAAATTGTATGCATCATTAGAGTAGTTAGAAGAATCACACATAGGGAAAGTTTGGGGCATCAAGAAGAGATGGAGAAAGAGGGGGGAGAGAAAAAAAGGGATGGGGGGAATCGTTGATGGTACTAAGATATACTCCAAGAAATAGGAAAAAAATTAATAGAATAATCTTTATCACACAAAGATACACATGGGAAGAGGAGGGGAAGAATTCTCCTATAAGGAGAGGAAGAGAGTTTTTACTTAAACCTTACTCTCAGTGAAATCAACTCTGAGAGGCAAGAGCATCTAGATCCATTGGGATCTTGAAATTTATCTTACCCAACAGGGTAAGGGAGAAGGGAAAACCAAGGAGGGTGGGGTGGGAGGGAACACAAAAAGTGAGGGAAGGAGAGGGGGGAGGGCAAGGGAACAAAAAGGGAGGGGCTAGAAAGGGAAACATATCAAGGGAAGGGACTAGGGGGAGTGATTTAAAGTAAATCATGGGCTTAAAAGTTTATAGCTAAAGAAGAAAGGTCAGAATTAGGGGAGGATATCAAAATACCAGGGAATCCACATGTGACAATCATAATTTTGAACATGAATGGGATGAACTCACCCATAAAATGTAGAAGAATAGCAGAATGGATTAGAATAAAAAACCCTACCATATGTTATCTTCAAGAAACACATATGAGGCGGGTTGATACTCACAAGGTTAGAATTAAAGAATGGAGTAAGACATTTTGGGCTTCAACTGATAGAAAGAAGGCAGGAATTACAATCATGATATCTGACAAATCCAAAGCAAAAATAGACCTGATTAAAAGGGATAGGGAAGGCAAATATATGTTGTAAAAAGGACTATAGACAATGAGGAACTATCACTAATCAACATGTATGCAACAAATGGCATAGCACCCAAATTTCTAATGGAGAAACTAGGAGAATTGAAGGAGGAAATAGACAGTAAAACCATATTATTGGGAGATCTGAACCAACCACTATCATATTTAGATAAATAAAATAAAAAAAAATAAGAGGCAAAAGAAGTGAATTAATTCTTAGAAAAATTAGAGTTAATAGACATATAGAGAAAAATAAATAGGGACAAAAAGGAATTCACCTTCTCAGCACCACATGGCACATTCACAAAGATTGACCATATACTAGGTCACAGAAACATGACATACAAATGCAGAAAAGCAGAAATAATAAATACAGCCTTTTCAGATCATAAGGCAATAAAAATGATCAGTAAGGGTACATGGAGAATCAAATCAAAAATTAATTGGAAATTAAATATTATCATACTCCATAATCGGTTAGTTAGAGAACAACTCATAGAAACAATTAATAATTTCATCGAGGAAATTAGCAGTGGTGAGACATCCTTTCAAACCTTATGGGATGCAGCCAAAGCAGTAATCAGAGGAAAATTTCATATCCCTGAGTGCATATCACTCTTAGCAGATGATATGATTGTCTACTTAAAGAATCCTAGAGAATCAACTAAAAACCTAATGGAAATAATCAACAACTTTAGCAAAGTTGCAGGATACAAAATAAACCCACATAAGTCATCAGCATTCCTATATATTTCCAACACATCTCAGCAGCAAGAATTAGAAAGAGAAATCCCATTCAAAATCACCTTAGACAAAATAAAATACTTAGGAATCTATTTCCCAAGACAAACACAGGAACTATATGAACACAACTACAAAACACTCTCCACACAATTAAAACTAGACTTGAGCAATTGGAAAAAACATTAATTGCTCATGGGTAGGACGAGCCAATATAATAAAAATGGACATCCTACCCAAACTGATCTATCTATTTAGTGCCATGCCCATTGAACTTCCAAAACATTTTTTTACTGAATTAGGAAAAAAAAAAAACAAAGTTCATTTGGAAGGACAAAGAATCAAGGATATCCAGGCAAATAATGAAAAAGAAAATACAAAGGGCCTTGCAGTCCCAAATCTCAAACTATACTATAAAACAATGGTCATTAAAATAATTTGGTATTGGCTAAGTGACAGAAAGGAGGATCAGTAGAATAGACTTGGGATAAGTGACCTCAGCAAGACAGTTTTTGACAAACCCAAAGACCCCAGCTTTTGGGACAAAAATCCATTATTTGACAAAAAACTGCTGGGAAAAGTGGAAGACAGTGTGGGAGAGATTAGGTCTGGATCAACACCTCACACCCTGCACCATGATAGACTCAGAATGGGTGAATGACCTGAATATAAAGAAGGAAACTATAAGTAAATTAGGTGAACGCAGAATAATATACATCAGACCTTTGGGAAGGGAAAGACTTTAAAACCAAGCAAGACATAGAAAGAGTCACAAAATGTAAAATAAATAATTTTGATTACATCAAATTAAAAAGTTTTTGTACAAACAAAACCAATGTAACCAAAATTAGAAAGGAAGCAACAAATTGGGAAACAATCTTCATAACAGAAACCTCTGACAAAAGTCTAATTACTCAAATTTATAAAGAGCTAAATCAATTGTACAAAAAAAAATCAAGCCATTCTCCAATTGATAAATGGTCAAGGGATATGAACAGGCAGTTTTCAGCCAAAGTAATCAAAACTATTAATAGGCACATGAAAAAGTGTTCTAAATCTCTGATAATCAGAGAGATGCAAATCAAAACAACTCTGAGGTACCACCTCACACATAGCAGATTGGCTAACATAACAGCAAAGGAAAGTAATGAATGTTGGAGGGGATATGGCAAAGTGGGGACATTAATTCATTGCTGGTGGAGTTGTGAATTGATCCAACCATTCTGGAGCGCAATTTGGAACTATGCACAAAGCGTGATAAAAGACTGTCTTCCCTTTGATCCAGCCATAGCACTGATGGGTTTGTACCCTAAAGAGATAATAAGGAAAAAGACTTGTATGAGAATATTCACAGCTACACTCTTTGTGGTGGCCAAAAATTGGAAAATGAGGGGATGCCTTTCAATTGGGGAATGGCTGAACAAATTGTGGTATATGTTGGTGATGGAATACTATTGTGCTAAAAGGAATAATAAAGTAGAAGAATTCCATGGAGACTGGAATAACCTCCAGGAAATGATGCAGAGCGAAAGGAGCAGAACCAGGAAAACATTGTACACAGAGACTGATACATTGTGGTACAGTCGAAAGTAATGGACTTCTCCATTAGTGTCAATGCAATGTCCCTGAACAATCTGCAGGGATCTAGGAGAAAAAACACCATCCACAAGCAGAGGACAAACTGTGGGAGTAAAAACACCGAGGAAAAGCAATTTCATGACTACAGGGGTTGAGTGGATATGATTGAGGAGAGACTCTAAATGAACAGCCCAATACAATTACCAACAACATGGAAATGGGTTTGAATCAAGAACACATGATACCCAGTTGAATCATGTGTCAGCTAAGGGAGGGGAAGGGGGAGGAAAAGAAAATGATCTTTTTTTTTCCCCAATGAATAATGTTTGAAAATGACCAAATAAAATAATGTTTAAAAGGAAAAACAAAAGGAGGAGGGATAACAATACCATTTATTTCATAGGGATATAGTGGTGATCAAGTCTGATGATAAAGGAAAAGTCCTTTGCAAACCATAAAGTATTATATAGATATTAAATATGATTGTATTTCTTTTAGTGCTGTATTATTTAGAATGTGTACCCCGAACTGCATTTCCCACAATCCCCTTTTCCTTTTCCTGTATATGGATCATTGGTTAATTTAGTATTCATTTTCTGGCTTCCTCCATGCTGTCTCTCTCCCTGCCAAGCCCTCTCTCTGGCTTGGACCAGACTGGAGGAAGGGAGCGACTTTCTTTCTCTGGATTTACTTTCCCTTTGATCTAAGTTGATTTTATAAATAGTATTTAATAATACTTGGTGTATCAAATATTAATTTTAATCTTTACACTACTTAAAGTACTTATAAATGTGATATTGAGAACACATAGTCACACTGGTTTACTAGTTGTTTGACTATTTCCTTTTTTCTTTCTTTCCTCTATGCATTTACAAGTCAATAGAATTTACTTCCTCTGTTTGGGACTGTGGAATCCTTCAAATTTGAACTCAGATACCACCACCTACTCCATTAAAACTTTTCTATTTTCCTTTCTCCTCATTTCCTATCAATCCTACCAGGTTCTCTTGATCCCTTTTGCCTCAAATTTTCCTAGAGCACTTTGCTCCTTGAAGGAAGGGATTATGCCATTTTCTTTTTTATCTCCAGTATCTCTGGTGACTCAAGCATTGTAGGTACTTGGTAAATGTTTGTCAAATTGGTTCTTAAATTATATCAATTATATCATGGTCAATATAAAGAAATCAAAGGACAAAGGAAATTGTAATTATGTAGAAGAGTTGTTTGAGTTTTTTTCTCCTTTTAGAATTAAATTTTTAAAAAAACAGTGGATTGAATTTTGTCAGGTGTCTAAAGGCAATAAGAAATTATTCCATTGAATACCTGGTAACTTTGTATTTCAATGCACGTTTGAAAAGACTGCCATTAATGTAACTGGAACTTGTATGTCAACATCTTATTCAGAGAAAGAGAAATTCAATGTTGAACTCAATGAGTCCATATTAAAGCAATGTATATTTTAATATAGGAGAGGGGGCATGTTATATTAGATAGAGAGCTTGCTATGAAGCCATAAAAATCTAGATTCAAGCCTTGCCTCTAGTATATACTGGCTGTGTGATTGGACAATTCCAGTCATTCTAATATTTATCATCAGCTTGTTGCTAAGTATGAAGGTCCTCCTTCACTCCACCAATCTTCCTACATAGAACACAATCTCTGATAGAATGAAATTCCTTGAAAGTAAGAATTGTCTTTTGTTTTTATTATTTCTGAAAACATATTTTCATTCCTAGCATTTAGTAAAATGTTGTTTAGTCAGTTTAGTAATGCCCAACTCTTCATAACCCCATTTGGAGTTCTCTTGACACAGATACTGAGGAGGTTTGCCATTTCCTTCTCCAGCACATTTTATAGATAAGGAACTGAGGTTAAAGGGTCATGTAACTTGTTCGGGATCACAAAAATAGGAAGTGTCAGACCAGATTGGAACTTGAGAAGATGATTCTTCTTGACTCCACTATCTTCCCATTTTTATATTTTCCTCTGATTTGATCTTGATCTTTTTGTTTATAAAATCAAATTAGAGGAAAATATAAAAACGGGAAGATTTGACAAAAGTAAAACAATTCTAGCCAAATCTACTTAAATAAGCTATTTATGCTTTAAAAATTGAATGTGGCTTAAAGAAGAGTTATCAATATAGGCTATAATCATTTCCAAAGGAAGATTAACCCTTATCCATCATTGGTCATATGAACAAAACAAAGGAATTTAAAAACTTTCATTCAACAAACACTGGATATTGCATAAAGGAAAGATATATTCTCCCAAAGGATAGACCAGTTTAGAATGTAATGTGTAAAATTTAAAATGGAGGAATGATGGTGAACAATATTGCTTAAAACAGTGAGAATCACTGGGCAGAAAAATAAATTTGTAGGAAACAAAATTTAAATTAGATCATACTTGGGGCATTTAAGGATGAAATTAAAAGGACAATAAACTGATGAACAGATGTGAAAATTTCAGTGATACATTTGGTCTTCAATCAACTACATGGAGCCATCACATTAGCAAACTTTTAATCAACTGATTAACAAGTACTTACTAAACTTCTATTATGCTAGTTGTCGGAGATACATTACAATAGATGTCACATCTTCTAATCTCAAGGAGTTTGCATTCTAATGAGGAAGTTAAGTACATATATTATAGTATATATGTCTAGGAATATATAATAAAAATATGGATACATATTGATGAGAAATGAATAAATACAAATGAAAGTAAAGTAGTTAGATATAAAACAAATTCATAGGCAGGGTTATAGCTATCATAAGTATTGAGAAAACTTTAGTAATACAGTCTTATGTGTGCTTATAAGAAAAAAAATGCTATTAAACAAATATGTGAAGAACACAAAGACTAGAAGTGCAATGGAGAGAGATGATCACTGCTAGAGGTAGTAAAATTTTGAGGACATTTAGAGATCTATTTCTAAGAAGACTAAGGAGAATAGATCCAATATACTTGGGAAAAGTCAGGATTTTATTACTGGAAAAGAAAGATAACCAAGAAAGTATCATAACTACAAAATTATATATCTATTTGCCATTTTCTTTAATACTTTATTAAAATAGCCAATATATCTATGAATGGTATCCTTAATGAACTTAGAAGGAAAAATTCAGAATTTTTAATATAACACTCTACATCCTGAAAATTGGGACACTAATGCACTGTTGATGGAATTGTGAATTCTTTCAATCATTCTGGAGTCTAATTTGGATCTATGACCAACAGGCTATGAAACAGTGGAAGTCGATTAAGCCAGCAATACCACTACTAGGTCCGTATTCCAAACATATTTTAAAAAGAAAAAAAGAAAAGAACCTATATGTACAAATATATTCATAAATTCTCTTTTTATAGTGTCAAAAATTTGAAATAGAGGGGATGTCATCAGTTGAGGAATGGCTGTGCAAGTTGTGGTATGTCCACGTGAAGGAATACTTCTTACTATAAAAAATGAGGATCAAGATGCTTTTAGAAAAAGACTTTAGAAAAAAAAAATGATGAACTAAAGCAAAGTGAGAACCAGAATACTGTCCACAGTAAGAACAATAATGTATGATAAACTATAAACAAATTAGATATTCTGATCAATACAGTAATTTTAAAAATTCTGAAGGATTTATGATGAAAAATGCTATCTTCAGACATAGAATCAATTGATTATGAATGCAATTCTGAATGCTTCAATAGAAGCATACATTAAAAAATCTTTATTTTTCCTCTATCTTTTATGTTTTCGTTTTCCTTCATTACATAACTAATATGGAAACATTTTTCTTGCATGACTATACATGTAGAACATGTAGGAAATTTCTTGTCATCAATCATTGGGGAGAGGGAAAGGACAAAAAGGAAATTTGGAATTAAAAAAATTTTAAAGGTATGTTAAAATTGTTATTACTTGTAATTAGAAAAATAAATTATTTTTAGAAACATGTACTTAACATACTATTATTATGTAAACTCATTTCTCTGAAAGTTTAAAAAATAGCACCCTATATTTTTTCATGTATAAACTTGACTAAAAGGTACATGAAATGCAAGAAATTACTGGACTTGTATTTTCTGAGCTAAAAGAGCTTTTATGCCAATAGACAAAAATCCTCCATTATGACTGCCCTTGCAATAGATGTCTTCTACACATAATTTTAAATTACATATAATTTCCTGTAAAATAGAATCACAAATATAAATTTATTTAATTGTGTTCTGATTGGAAATATCAAACAGAACAAGAAGTAGAAAGACATACATACAAAAGGTGTTTACAATCTCATGGAAAATGTCTAACAACACTATACATGGAAGAAATAGTCTTTATAAGTGTAAGGTTCTCCAGATGCTACTATCAGCAAATGACTACACTAATTGTATCAAGCCTTGGACCATAAAGAACCTCCAGAATAAGGGATCCATAAAATTATGTAGAAGAGTTTATTATTTATATTATGTACAAAAGAAAACCCAAGTAGATGAAGAATGACTATTGTCTAAAATCAGACATACAGTTGTATAACAACTCACAGAACTAGCCCATTAGTGAGTTTATTTTGGATTGATGTTGTGGATGGACACTGAATTGAACTAAGAATCAAGAATAATGAAGCAAACACTCTAAATTAAATTTGGAAAAAAAAAGTTAAGTGATTTTAACGATCCCAAACTTCTTCTTGACACAGAGATTCATTTTTTTAAACATTAACATTCTTTCAATGGCACATTGTGAAATATTAATTACAAAGAATTAAAGTTGAGGGTTAGCCAAAGCACAAATGACTTTCTTCATTCCATGGAAATTTCCCCCATTTTATACTTACATGGGATAGGTTAATTAATTTTGAACTTAGGGTGCTCTCAGGATCCTCATACTGATGCCAATTCCCAACTCATCCTAATTGTCAGCACTTCCTATTGAATTTTTCTAAAATTGTAGATAAAACTTTTCCCATGTTTTAACAAATGCCTTTTCATTTGTTATATAAGCTACTTTCTTATGCCTGACAGAAGCACTAACCATGAAAATAACCCCTAAGACAGAGTTCAGATATTAAGCATTTAAAGCCCCTACTATGTGTCAAGTATTGGGCTACGTTCTGGGGATAGAAACAAAAGACATCCTTCACTCTCAAGGAGTTCACAGATTGATGGAGGAGACATCTTACAAAATACTTTGTGATTAGGAAAGATATAATATAGAAGATGTGATTTTAGCTGGAACTTGGAGGAAGCCAAGGATACCAGGAGGCAGAAATAAGGGAAGAAAGTGTTTGCGATATGGATTACAATGGAGTAGGAAGAGAATAGAGGTATGAAGATCAACTAGTAAGCTATTATAAAATAGTTTAGTCATGAAGATATAAAATGCTAGGAACACCTGTAGGGATTAGAATAAGTTAACAATCTCTGAAGGTAGTATCTGTAATGGTGCTCTCCCATATGTCTAGTCGCCATCAGTTTGCTAAAATGGCATCTATGTGGTTGGCTCCAGTCTTCGTAATTCTCCCAGCAGCAGCTTCCTGGTGTCTTCCATGTAGATGATACCATCTCAGTGACTTCTGATATCTGTACGTGTTCAGGACTCCAAATGCTTATGTCATATATCTGTGGAGGTGTCGGTGAAAGCCTCTGAGAAGTTAGTATTCTATACATAAAAGGAACTTATCAAATATTTACTGAATTAAATTGAACTGTCAGGAATCTTGAATTCTAATCCCATCTGTTACTTATTGTGTAAACCAAGGGAGGTTATTTTATATCTAGTTTTCTCATAAGTACTATTGGGATAATGCTAGTCCTAAAAAGTGGGGGATATAGAAATGGCTATCTCAGGACAGAGTGCTCTCTACCACTGAGGAACTTCAGATAGAGGATGGATGGATAGTTACTTGTCTCCTGGATCATTTAGAAAAAAGGTTTGTGGGTTGAAAATTGGGGTAAGCTTAGATGATCTACCTCTAAGCTCCCTTATAATTGTTATATGCTGTAACTGTCCTATTTACATGAATGCTTTCTCGTTTTGTCACTTCCCTACTTAGGAGGTTTCTGTTACTCTCTGTTATCTCTAGGATAAAATATAAACTCCTCTGTTTGGGCATTCATAGATCTTCACAGTCTCTCTCTAGTCTGTCCTCCCAGGCTAATAAACTCGATCTACAAGCCAAGTTGGCCTACTTGCTGTTCTCTGAACACCAAATTGCATCTCCTATATTTCTGACCTTGAATACACTTCAGTTTTCTTCCTACTTACTTGTACCTTTCTAAATTCCTAACTTTTCTTAGTTGTTAGCTTGTAGCCCCTTGTTCACAAGATCATTCCTGATCCTCTGAGTTCTTAGAGGCCCCCCAAACCTCCACTCACTTTGTATTTATTTTTTATAGACTTTTTGTTTGTTTACTGAATATACAATGGTATATAACCATATTCCACTTGTAAAATGAAACCTCTTTGAAGGTGGGGATTAGGTGGATTTTGTGTTTTTATTCTCCTTTCTAACAAAGTGCTTCACACCTTATATAGGCTTATTAAATGCTTGTGGTTGGATGCACTGATTGGTTATTCTGAGAATGCTAGATATGGATAGAATGATAAATATGGAATTCATTGAATATTTATGAGCAATAATGATTATAATGATTTAATTAATTCTGTGTTGATCCAATTATAACCTACCCCTAATTTAAGATTAACACCCTAAAATGGGTTCTTCTGAAAAGGGAAAATACAGATATGACATAAAAAATAGCACTAATTATAGTTCTGATTGAAGTCAGATTGTGGAGATATATGTTCTGTCAACAGTGTCATTACAAAGATATGTACTCTTGAACAATGTTCCCAAAAGTAAGTGGCACAGACTGTCCCCATCAAACCACGACATTAAGATGGGTGGGAACCATTTTGGATTCTTCCTGAGGGGCTAAAATTAGGTAATGACTGGAGTTATTTGACATTAAGAAGTTTACAATTTTTAAGAATGAAATTATTTTCTCATTAATTTTTCTTCTTTATGTCAGGGGACATTGTCAGCCACATCTTTGTGTCTTTCTCATCATTATAGTACTGGAATATATTATTTCCTCACTAAACACAAGTGGGATTTCATTGAAGAAAGGTAATGATATATAGCTCTAGTGTAATTTCTTAGGTGTTCATTTCAATTATTTTGTAGTGTATTTATCTCCTGAGGGATTGTACTAGTTGGTGGTAATACAGTTTTGTTGTTATTCATTTTGTGTTGTATTTTTTTAATGGATATTGAATCAATGGCTTAGCTGCTGAGACAGCTGAATTAATTATACTGATAAATTTCTTCTTATTTGGTTTGCATATTGGATATTAACAGATACTTTTCTTTTCAGAAGTCTGTTCTTCCATAAATTGGGTGGATTGGACATATATTCTAATGTTTCTTCTATTTATGAAAATATATTCTGCACTGCAAGGTTCATTCTGCTTCTAAAATTGTGAGTTCTAATTTCTCTTCCAACTTCCCGTTTTATGTTCTAAAGTTCCTTCTAGTGCCAACAGTCTATTCTAAGAGGCCTTTCAGAGCTAACATTCTCTCTTCAAAGACCCCCTTCCCCTTCTAACCATAAATGAAGTATGAAGTGATCCAGAAATGATTTTTGCCTGTCATTATTATTTTCAAAGGAAAAGTGGGAGGGAAGTTGAGGCAGCTGTGGTGAGCACATTTTGATTTGTAAGAATAATATTATGAGCCTCAATGAAAAAAGATGTGCCACACCAAGAGAACAGGTGGCTTCAATATCATAGTGGGGCTTCTGTCAACTGACTACAAATGATTTCCTTGATGCCAAATGAGAATCATTTCCTGGGTTTTCTATCTTCCTGGTGGCTGTCATATCAGGCCACCACAGGGAGCAGGTGTCAGTAACATATTGTGTTTCCTCACACCCTCAGCAATATTTCTAAAAGCTGTTGTCTCTGGAGTCCTACCAACTAAATCATCCTTCTGGTACTATGATATATAATCAAAGGACCCAAATTTTAATACTGGAATGAACTTCAAAAAGATCATTTAGTTAATCCCTTTGTTATCCATTTAAGGAAACTGATGACCATAGAAGTTACCTCACTTGCCCAAGGTCACAGATTATAGTCAATATCCTAAATGAGATTTGAATCCAAGTCCTCTGACTTCAGAACAAGCTCTTTTTCAACTTTAACACATTGCTTCTTTTCAAAGTGTAAGTCAGATAGTCACAGAAAAAGCTTAGTTGGTTCCTTGCAACAGAGAAGATATGTTGCTCCTATGCTGTCCTTGGATTGAACTTTTTAATCAATTTATATTAAATTTTAGTAGAATTTCCAAATTGAAATTTTAATATTCCTCTTGAATGCTTCCTCCCCTTCCAACTTTGAAACTAAATATTTAAACAAAGAAAGAAAATATAATGCCTCTCCATTGGTAAAGTGAAAAGCTCATGTGGCTGAGAATTAGGGCATCTAAATTCTAGTCCCAGATCTTCCAGTTGACAGCCTGTGTGATACTGAGCTTTTTCACTTTGACTATCTAATTTTTTCTCCTCAATTCTAAAATAAGTGCATTAAAATTAGAAAATCTTAAAGTCTCTAAGATCTCACATTTCTTTCATACTATGTATTGTACATACTAATGCCATAAAATTTTATATGTATAGTTAGAAGTAACATTGCAAGCTAATCATCCCACTCCCCTCATTTTACATATAAAGGAACTGATACTGAGAGGTCAGAGCATTTCCACAGTCAAACAGTAATTATCAGAGGTGGTATCAGAACTCCTGTCTTACTGATTCTAGAACTCCATCCACCATTCCTTTAGTCCCTACTTTAAGAAATGGGTACTAAACCAAAGTGAGTTTGACTGTTATATCAGTTCAAATGATTTGACTGGTTTTTCAAAAATTGTTTTGTATTAACAATAATAGAAGTAGTAGTAGTTAACATTTATCTAGCATTTATTATGTGCCAGGCACTGAGCTAAGCATTTCTCCTTTGATTTGTACAAAAATTCAGATGTAGATTCATTATTATCCTCATTTTATAGATGAGGAAACTGAGGCACAAAAGGTTAAATGGCTTACCCAAGGTCATATAGCTAATTGGTATCAACAATCATATTCGAACTTAGGTTATCCTGACTACAGACCTTGCAATCAATCCACTGAACCAACTATTTTTTTATTTCATATATATATATTGGATATGATCACGTGTCTTCCTTCTCAAAAATGTCCTCATCAAATGAAGACATGGGCTCATTAGTATGTAATATAATATACAAGCAGCTAGATGGTTCAGTGAATATAATGCCAGGCCTGGAGCCCAAAGATCCAGAGTTCATATCCAGCTTTAGGCACTCAATAGTTTGTGACTCTCACCAAGTGACTTAGCCTCTGTTTGCCTCAGTTTCTTCATCTTTAAAATGGATGTAACAACAATACCTATCCCTCAGGGTTGTTGTGAGGATCAAATGAGGTATTAGTTATAGAACGCTTAGAATAACTTCTGGCATATAGTAAGAGCCAAATAAATGTTAGTTATTATTGTTATTACTCTCTGAAATTCCAAATCCTATTCCATAAGGTACTTTTTGGCAGTATAATTCTAATGTCCCTTTCAAGGATAACATTCAATATTATGTTGTTCCTTCTGGCTTTGGCATTCTGTGTTCTAAGGAATTCTTAATGGCTAATAATATATGTTCTGAGTTTTTATAGTTATTATTTTGCTTGGATAAAATACAGTTGAGTTTACAGTGTAAAACCAAAGTATTTTGTACCCTTTGGTTTTGCTTTCTAAATTTGGCAATATTGTATATGAGGGTGAAGTAGTGGCGGCTTGCTGTTACGGTGGGGAATGACTAGGAAGACTTAAAAAACCAGAGTTCTGCTTCCAGATTTCCTGATGATTAGTTATGAGACCTTTGCCACTACAGACTTCTCCTTCTTCAACTATAAAATGGTGTGTTAAGCCTGGATGGTCCCCTTGCTCTTTTCTAGTTCTACAAATTTGCAGACAGAGGCAGGGGACACAGAAGAAAGAAAATGATACAAAGAGAGGCAGAGGCAGAGATAGAGAAAGAGAGACAGAGGCAGAGAGAGAGAGAGAAACAGAAAGAAGGAAAGTGAATGAGAAAGAGAGAGAGAGAGAGAGAGAGAGAGAGAGAGAGAGAGAGAGAGAGAGAGAGAGAGAGAGAGAACTCTGCGTTTTGAAACAAGCACAACCAAAGCATGCCCTTTCTAAATTCATACTTCCATATTCCTCTTTGATGTCTAAGATCTTAAAAATAAAGAGAAAACAAGGAGGTAGTGAACATCTGGAAGCTGCTTCATCAAGAGGTTAAATAAATATTTCCTTTTCCTTTTTTCACTACAACATGAAGTTATGTCCAAAATAGGTAAATTATTTGGTCTTTGAGGAGGATTTAGATGTGGGATTAGGGCTCAGAGCATTATTATTTGAACCCAATACAGTTTGAACCTAAAGCTCAGCTGATTCTCAGGAGACTGTTTGAACACCTGCCACATATGGATCTTTTAAATTATTGAATATATTTCTTGAACCAAAGAATTCCTGTGAGATGGGCAGAATAGGTATGAGAATTTTTTTTTAAACAGGAACGAATGGAAATGTAGAGAGTTAAAGTAATTTAAACCATATCACACTGGATAGTGAATCACAGTCCTAAATCTCCAAGTTAGATCTTCTGACATAAATCCATTATTTTTTCAATTATTTTATTTCCATTGATTCATTGCTACAAACAGAGGTATTCAGGCAGAGATTGAAATGGGTATTTAGAGGCAATTCAGTTTAGAGACAAGATCAATGGATCATTGGTCTAGAGCTAAAGGAGAACATAGAGGCCATCTAATCCAATTCCACATTTTACAGATGAGAAAATCAAGTCTTTCAGGAATTAAATTATTTGTCCAAGATCACATAGATTGGAATTGACTGAAATGGACTATTAACCTAGATATGTTGATTCCAAAGCCAGGACCCCTTTTCCTGTACCTACCAGGAAATTCTTATAATTCCCATTGTTTGGTGTTGGGGCCACTTTATTCAAATTGGAGGTGAGGTGGTGATTCTAGATCTTATAGAAAGGGAGCAATATTATAAATCTGACCAAGTTAAGGAACTATTCCCTATTACTGAATATGTACATTATCCACTTCTGTGGATGATACCAGTAGAAGGGGCACCGAAAGTGCTAATCTTTGAGGATTTTATAATTGATTTGTGGTTGCAAAACCAATATTCCCTACAGATAAAGACAAAAGTGTTGAATTTTGAGAAGGGAACAATCATGGTGCCTATGATTCTTCTTGGTAATGTTTACTCCAATTCATTGAAGGATTTGAGCTTTTGTTGAAGGGTGTTGATCTAAATAATTTCAAAGTGGCACTCAGGATTACAAAATATTGGAGCTGGAAGAGATCTTAGGAATTATCTAGTCAATTACATTCATTTTGCAAATAGGGAAACTAATACAGGAAAATAAAGCAATTTGCCAAAGGTCACACATTTAAAGTATATCATATTTCACTAAACTAAATCTAATGTTCTTTCCATAACATTCTAATTCTTTTTATCTTTTGACAAAATTTTGAATCTAATGTTAACTTTTAAAATCATGAAATATCATCTCACCATCCAAAAATCTAAGAAATTCTTAGCAACTAAATAGCATAAAAATCCTACTTTTTATTGGTAAGGGAAATCTAATTTCCATTTAGGATAGGCAGTTTCTCCTCTTCAGTAATTAACTCCTGGAGTGATACACCCACATCTGAATGAAGTAAACAACTAAGGGAATTTCCACTTAATCCTCAGCTGGACAGCTCTTAACCACTTAACCAGCAGCAGCCAGCTGCTGCTTAGCTTTCCCAATTAACTTCAAGACATCAGCTTCATATGTTGCTGTTCTTGACATCATCTCAGTGGGTCATGGCAATGGTGTCATAGATCCAAGGCTACTTTTTTTTTTTAGTAAGACTTTTCTTCCTTTCCTTCTCTACCTTCTTTTCATTTTTTTCTTGCTCTTTGCTCCACTTCATTATTCTCCCCTTCTCTAATTGTCCCTTACTCCCTCTTTGACCTTTACATCCTCTCCCCTTTTCCTTGATCTCTTTCTTCACCTTCCAAATACTTCTTTTCACCCCATGATCCTCTTTTCTTCTTTCATCCTCATCCTCCCTTAATCTTTTTTTTCCTTTCTCTCATCTCTTTTACTTCCCTCCCTTCCCCTTCCTGAGTTGATCATAATGTAAAGGAAACATATTGGTATTAGAGTTTGATGACCCAGATTTGAATTTTGGCTCTGCTACTTGTTAACAGTGTTATTTTTAGCAAATAATTCTACCTTTCTGGGCATCATTTTTCTCCTCTATGAAATGAAGGCATTGAACTAAATTATATCTAAAGACCCTTTAAACACTTCGTACAATGATCTTTTCTCTGACTCTATTAATCTTTGTTTTCTTTCTTCCTTTTTACCTCATTCTTTTCAATACCTCATTCTATTCTTCCCACTTTCTTTCCCTGCCTACCCTTTCCTGTCTTTGTGCCTTTTTTCTCTCCCACTCCCTCTTCTTCATCTTTTCTGCCCTTTATTATTCCCCATCTTCCTCTTCTCCTTTGTCCCTTATGGGATATATCAGTGTGGCAGAAGGTAGAGTGTGGGGGTTAGAGCTAAGAAGCTTGAAATTTAAAATGTACCCATACATTTATTAACTGTGTGACCCTGTTCAAGTTATATAACACTTCTCAGACTCAATTTCCTCATCTGTAAAAAAGTCAGTAATAATAATACCTATCTCCTAGTGTTGTCAAGTGAGATAACATGTAAAACACTTCTCAAATCTTAAAGTACTACAAAAGTGCTAGCTATTCTTCCCTTCAGATCCTATTTTTTCTCCTCCCTTTCCTCTTTGTTTCCTCCCTGCTTCTCTCAGCTCTTCATCTCTCTTTATTCCATATATTCTGAATCTTTCCTCCTTTTGTTTTTCCTCTTTTTATCACATCTCTTCTTTCTCCTATCCTTGCTCTTTACTTTTTTTCCTTTTTCTCTTTCAGTTGTTTCCCTTCACAATCCTTTCCCTCCCTCGTTGCCTGTATCACTCCTCCTTTACCTTTCTCTCTCCAGTCTTTCTACTTCTCTCTCATTCCAGTTTTCATTAGTCTTGTTTGCCTCAGCATAGTCCTGACACCCATTTGCTTCCCGATTCTAATTATTTTGTGTATTGGGTCTCATTCTGATTATCATAGGCCTTTCCCTACAGGAATGCCTGCCTCTATGAAGGGAAGCAGCATTGTTATCATCTAGCAAAACTTGGCGAAAATCCCGAGTGTTACATAAGATAAAACAAATGCTGACGTCTCCTGCCAATGCTCCATGCTGTGCCCTTCCAGTCATCGGGCCAAGTGCATCTGCTGCCTAGGGCTTTCTCTGTTGCCCTCCTCCTTTGGTGGCTCTGTCATCATCTCTCTGTCAGCTCTGGCCCTTACTAGGTTCCTTTGGTCTGGGTTAGAGTGGTAACTCTTGGGTTTTAAAATAGAACACACCAATGCAGTCCCAGAATATCCCATGTCACCCTCCCCAGGATACATTGAAAGGAGGTCATTTGGAAAAGCTAAGAAGGAACAGGACTTATCTGCATCACTAAATTCCACGACTAAAGCCTTTTGCTTAATGGAGGAAGTCCTGAAGGTGACATTCTAGGCATTAGCCAGGAGATTGAGGACAGTTTGAGGGTATAAAGGAGGCTTCTTGGCTTTTGACAAGACACTATGACAGAGAGCAGGGCATAGTGCAAAGTGTAATACATTTGAAGTCAGTCAGAAAACTATGATTCTAATTCTAGCTTTGCCATTTACTTGAGCATAACCTTGGGCAAGTTTGGATCAACAAGGATATGTTTGACATGATTTTTATAACTTAAAAAAAGACATCTTCTAATACCACCCCTCCAAAGCTCCCCTCTTTCTCATTAAATAGCACTCAGGTACTTTTCACTCACCACTGATAAATCTTTTCTATCTTGCTTCCTTCCACAAAGTCTTTAATTTGAGACAAATAATTTGGTTTCTGTGATTACTTAAGCATTTCCTAAAGAAGGGGCTCAGGAGTCCTAAGAAGCAGGAGGAAAGAATTGAATAAAGATTGAACTGATCAGGGAGAGGGAAAAAGAAAGTACACATCAAGAAGAGAAATTATTTTGCCGAGAATTGGTGTTCTTCATCAGCTGAATATTCTTATAAATGCTGATTTGAAAGACATTTGAAAATACCATTCCTTTATTCCCAGATCTGCTGATTTGTCTGTCTGTATACATTAAATGGAGGCGGCTAGGTGACTCAGTGGATACAGCACTGAACTTGGAGTTAGGAAAACCTGAGTTCAAAGCTGGCTTCAAACACTCACTAGCAGTGTAGCTTAGGGAAAGTCACTTAATCTCTGCCATAATCCCATGGATAAGGAAATGAAAATCACTCCAGTATCTTTGCCAGGAAAACCCCCAAAGTGGTAATGAAGACTTGGATGGGACTGAACAACTGAACAATAAATATATTAAACTTCACTATTTGTGTTCTTCCTCATGAAGGAATTGAATGAATAACACAACTTAAATAGAAATGTTCTTTAAATGTGGAAAAAACATTAATGTAAGGGGGCATCATATACCCACTACCTACCCCACAGGACTGTTGTGAGATGATAGATCCATAAACTGGGACATGCCATTGAATTGTCCATTGTTGCTATTGGTATGATTTGGTGGATTCAGGAAATGAATGAATAGTCAAATTCAAAGAGTGATAAGGTCAACTTGGAGAGAGGGTCTTGGGAGCTGTACCTAGATTTATATTCCTTATTTTCAGGAATGATTATTTGGAAGACATAGAGGGCATGTCTGGCATGACAATAGACGAATAAATAGAAAGTTCAAGGGATATATAATATGTTAAATGATAGAACTGAGATAAAAATTCCCAGCAGTTTTCAGTGGTAGATGTATAATAATTTTATTAAATCAAGGTCTTAGGATCAATTGAAAATATATTTGTTGGTTCAGCATCAGTTTTTGGAAGAAATAATGATAATGGGATATTGCATATATGTATATGCACATTTGCATATATTGTCGCTCAGTCATTTTTCAGTTGTGTCTGGATTTTGTTTTGGCCAAGATGATGGAATGGTTTGCCATTTCCTTCTTCAGCTCATTTTATAGTTGGGAAAACTAAGGCAAATAGGGTTAATTGATTTGTCCAGGGTCCCATATCCAGTAAGGATCTAAGGCCAGACTTGAACTTAGAAAGATGAGTCTTCTTGATTCTAAGTCCTGCACTCTATCCACTGCACCATTTATTTGCCCTATAATTACTATATATATATTTTTCATATATATAGTTATATATAGATAGAATATATATTGTTATATATAGTATATATTGTTATAATTACTATATAGTTATTATTACTATAATCATGCTATGAAAATGTGAATATTTGTAATTACTATAATTATAACAATTCACATTTTCATAGCTTTTTAAAAATTAAATGTACTTTCCTTAACTCAGCCTTTTGACATAAGTAGCATAAACATTTCTGTAACTATTTTACAGATGAGAAAAAATTAGGCATGTAAGGGAGAAATATCTTATCAGTTGTTATATCATTAACAAGAAGTGAAGCTCTGATTCAAATCTTGACTTTTGAAATCAACCCATTCCACATCCCAACATGAAAAGGAAGCCTGGGACCCACTTCAGTCTGGAGTGGAAAAAAATTATTAGCTCTGTAAGGACAAAGAACATGACTTACCCAAGTTTTAGGTCTCCTTATCACCAGTGTCTCTCACAGGTTTTCTATATTCGATACTTAGTAAATATTTGTTGAAATTGTCCCAGCCAGGCATACTAGACAAAGCGCCATCTTCCACCTCTGCAACTTGTTGGCCCATCATTAACAAGAACACAAGATTGGAGAGGCAGCTAGGTAGCACAGTGGAGAGTACCAGACATGGAGTCCAGAGGACTCAATTTCAAATTTGACCTCAAACACTTTCTAGCTGTGTGATTCTGGGCATGCTACTTAACCCTATTTACCTAGCCCTAGCCCTTCTGTACTAAGACAGAAAGTGAGGGTTTAAAAGACACCCCCCAAAACAAACAAACAAACAAACCAAGGCTCAGGAACACAGGGTCCCAAGATCTAAATTAATGTTTCTCCCCAAACCTCATGCCCTTGGTCTCACCTTATCATGGCAACTCTAAAACCCCTCATTCCTCCTTCCTTCCTCCCTTTGTTTCTTCCTTTCTTCTTTCCTTCCTTCCTCCCCTCCCTTTTTTCCTTTCTTCCTTCCTTTCTTCATTAAATATTTATTAAGAATGTACTACACGCCAGGAACTGTGCTAGACACAGAAGATATAAAGACACAAAAAGAAAATAGTCCCTGATCTCAAAGACCTTACATATATTGTAAAGGGAAGGGCAAGGATGAGCATGCAACCTTGGGAACATAGATAAGTAGGCATGAATACATACAAATGTAAAGTCATTTCAGGGACACTATAAACTTATGGACATAGGTCTTATATTGTAGGTGGAACTTGAATAAGTGAATGAATGAATGGATAAAATATAATTTATTAGTTTTTACTATGTGCCAAGTTCTAGGCTAAGTGGTGGAAATACAAATACAACATCACAAGCCCTACCATCAAGAAGCTTATGTTCTAATAGTAGGAGATAACATGAAAAGAGAAGGGATGGGTAAAGAAGGATGTTTTGTGCTAGAAAATTGCAGGGTTAGTTATTGCAGGGTCTATTATTTGGTCTGAAACTGCTAGCCTGAGATTCCCTTCCAGGTGGATTCTCATAGGAACAAGGACAGACTTTGGGGTCTCCATCTTTCAAGCTGACTAAACTTGGGGTTCTCTTAGATTCTGTGTCAACAATATTCACATATGCTTCCTTGTAGAAATGGGAGTATTCATTCGATTTCAGTTCCAGGGATGGAAAAAGATATATTTGGGGGAACAACTATATCCATATTATGACAGGGCAAATGACAAGAAGATGACTAGTATGGAAGGTGAAGGAATAATACTGAGCTTCCATCACTATGGATTCTTAGTAACAAAAAGTAGAGAAGTAGATAGGTATTTGAATAATTTTTATAGATGTGATATGCATACAGGTATATATGTACATTCATATATGTTTATATTTGTGTAGGTATATATTAGAATATGTGTATTATAAGTTTAGATTTTGGTATGGACAGAATAGATGTACAAGAACTTATTTGCTTTTATGAATGTATGTGCATGTATGTAATTGCATGATACATATGTATATGTCAGTATATATACATACACATACACACATATATATATGTAAATATAAATATATATTATATATATCAAGGCAAAATGGCAAATTGATGATCATGTATGGACAGCTCCTTTGATATCTCTGAGCCTCCATTGCCACCAATAAAGCAAGACTTGCCTTACTTTTATCACAGGGTTCTTTGTGAACAAAGCACTTTGCAAGTATAATGAGGAAACACAAAAGCACACAAAAAAGGGAGGGCTCTGTAAGGATGTTCCTTCTACTAATAGAGATCACATTAGTTCTAAAGTGTTGCCAATGACAAAAAAGGGAAATGACTTGCCAGAGGATGCTACTAGCAAAGGTAGGAGTAAAACAGGTCTTCCTGATTCCAAGCCTAGCACTGAATTGTTCTCCTGTGTTGCTTTCCTATATGCATGCAACCCCTGGAAGGGCTTTGTCAGTGTGATTTCCTATTTATTATCTTATATAGGTATACATATGCAAATTCTCTCTGCATACCCTACAAATTGATTTACATATGCATGGTTAATCAGTGCAAATGATGCACCATACAAATACTATATTATTTTGAATCTAGGTCATACCTTTTTTTCCCCCAAATATGCTTTCATGCTTCAAGGATATATGATTTCATCAATATGTACACTCTTTCCCCAACACCCCTCATAACCACTTGCCAAATGGGCAAATTGTCCTTTCGATTTTCAGTGGCCCCTCCAAATTTATAATTTAGAAGAAACCCTTCTGATGAGGGGGTTTTTCTACACATTTCAAGGCTATACTGGAAGTCCTGTGGTAGGACCTGCCAGAATGCGCCTTTCAATGGCATAATCTTTAGGATCTAGGATCACTCCATGCCACAGTGATGCATCAGATATAGACATTAATGGAGGTTCTGTACTTCAAGGATGTTTGGCATGTAGTCATAGTTTTCTTTGTTGTTTACCTTGGGGACACAGAGCAAATGACACTGACAGAGGCCTGAGGTCCTGGGTTCAAACACCTCCTTTAAAGCTACTTACCTATGTGACATTCCATAAGTCCCTTTACCCCCTGAAGTCTTTAACTGTAAAATGAGGGAATGGTTGGATTAAATAAGTATCTGAGGACTATTTCAGATCAATATCTAAGACATCCTCTCTGTGAGACCTTTTACAATTTTTTATTTATTCAAAATACCTCATGGGACTTGGGGACACACACATACACATATAGTGGGGGATTCCTTCTGGATGTGGATTTAACTAGAAGGCCAGTAGTTGATCTCTTCCATCCTTGAAATTCTGGGACTCTCTGATTTCAGTGGTGTTTCTATATTATCAGCTCATGTGTATATAGCATTTTAAGTGTTTCAGAGTTTTTGATATATATTATCTTGCTCGATTCTGACAATAACCCTTTGTGATAACAGTTATTATTACCACTTTATTAAAGGTTGGTTTAAAGGAGAGTCTACATTGTGTAATGGAAAGAGACCTGTCCTCAAATTTTGCAAGGGCTGCCTGCCTCTGGCACATGTAACCCTGGCTTAAACACTTAAATTATCTATTCCCTAGATAATTTTCTAAGATAGAAAGTTGGAAAGGGTAGGAGAGACTTTCTTCATCAAAGAGCTCCTTATGCCAATAAAAACAGAGTTCCAATCTCTACTTTTAATTCAGGCTTTTAGTCCCCAGAGGGTAAAATGATTTGCCAGGGTCACACAGGTAGTGAACATCTGAGACAATATTTGAACTTACAATACTCAGAGTATTCAACTTTTTGCTATGTCTCATTCTGTGGTAACTTTTATTTTATTCAATATAATTGGATTTTTTTTCCCTATTGGAGAATTCAATCAAACTCTTTAGTGTCTGGAACCCTCAGAATCAAGTGGGCTTCAGAAACATGAACTTCTTTTCATAATGGACACTTTGTGCAGACATATTGTAAGTCTTTGTGTAAATTATCTACCGAGTACTGGATCATTCTCCCTAGCTTTTTTCAGAGTTCAATATCTGGTTCTCAATTATCCTTAATTCTCCTTTCTTCTTTGAGATTATCTTTATTTTTTCATATATGTTTCTCTCATCTGCCCTGCACAGAGAGACATCATGTTCATGGAAGCCCTCGTCAATATATATACATATATGAAAAAAATGAGGATATTCTCAAAGATATATATCTATATATGTATATAATATACAGAGATATACATATATTATCTTTTATGCATGATGTCTTCCCAATCAGAACAAGTACTTAAGAACAGGTATGTTTATTTTCGTTTGTTTTTTTGTTTTTAACTTTCTTGGTATTTACAGTGATTTACAATGCCTAGAACATACCATGTATTTAATAAATGCTATTTTTCTGATTAACTGTATCACAGCTTCCTCACTAGATTTCTGGTTGCTCTTATGCTAGTGACTTCAATGCCTACATTGAGGTTTCCTCAAATTCCTTGATTATTTGAGTTAATAGATCTCCTTAACCCCTATAATTTATCTTCAATCTACTTCAGTCATACAAAGAGAAGGGAATACCACTGATTTTATCATCATCCACAAGTGTTCCATGCTCCCTGATCAAGGTCTTGTCCCATCCCATCTCTCCACATACTTCATACCAGAACTTTTACTCTCCATGCTCACAGAGGCCATCTTTACTCTTCTGATTTCTTGCTTTTCACTTTGCAATAGTTAACCTGTTTAATATTGCTTTGTCCTCCCTCCTTGCAGATTACCTTTCACCCTTCATTTATCACTTCTTGTCAAACCTCAAGTCCCATCTCTCACACCTCCTCCAGGCTTTTTCTAGTATAATTGAAGAGAACTGAAGGAAGTCATGCAATTCTGATGACTTGGTCCACTACAATTTTACAAACTATCTAAGGCCTCACCATTGAAAGAAAATATTTCTCCCCTCTTTCTGTAACTAATATTCTATTGCATGTCCCAATCTGTTCCATTTTGCTCACTGATCAAGCCTTCTATACTTCTTTTCATGTTTATACCATGCAAGGAGAAAGTTTTGGGACCATTAAAGGTTTTCCTGATACACCTACTACATTTAGAAAGTCAATAGAAAGCACATTTTGCATCTGGTTTACTCACCAAAACTGACCTAGATGCTCTAGTGTCCAAAAAACAATCATAGTATGAATTTCCCACATTTAAAGTGACATGAGGTTCCTTACTGTGTTTGTGAGTGGGGCATGTATAGGGATTACTGTCATTAAAATATCAGGGTCTGGAAAATCAAAAGTTTCATTCTTTGATTCCAACGCCCTCCCCCTCCCCCCTCTTCACACCTTCATAAAGATGCTTGGGCAGTTTTCTGGGATCCCCCACACTGATAGGGATTTTTACCCAGAATATAGTGTGGATGAGCTCCATTTTTTATATATTGTTGTTGGGCATTGTATTGGGTATTATCATTTTCCCCATTTGGAGCACTGTCATTATTTTGATTGGCATTACGATGCATATAGTTATTATTTCTAAAATAATAAAAGTTGTTATTATTTTTTCCTGTAGCCAGCTCCTACAGACCATCATTACATGGCCTCTCTTCCCACAATAAAGGCATGTTAATGATTTATCTGTGGATTCCTGCAAAGGGGCTATGGTCTCTCCCTGATTTTTCCATTGTCCTTTTAACATTGCAATTTCTTTCTTTAAGTCTTCCACTAATGTATTGTGTTCCTAATGTCTTTCTGCATGACCCTTATAAACAGAGGCTGCTGCTCTCCTCAATTCTTTGAGGTCCATAGAGTTTCAATTAGGACAGCTAATTTTAAAGTAGTCTCTTACCACTGAACAACAATTCTCAACAAATTGCCTACGTATTTGCCTAATGTCCCTTTCTCTGGACAAATCAAGATCCATATGTGTATTTCCTACATCAATAAGTCTGTCCATAAACTGGGAGGGGGTCTCATCAATTTTTTGTTGGGTTCTTTCAAATTTTGACCATTTTTCAGGTTTTTCAGAGCAAGCTCTCATGGCTGTCAATAATGCTTCTCTGGCCTGGTTAAGTTTTATATAATCTGGTTCAACCCTGAGGTTCCAGTGTGGAGCTTCAGTTGGCCAATAATTTCCTCTCTTACCTTGCTTCTGATTAGCCAGAGAGATGACATTATTTTTCTCTCTCTTTGTCAGAAATTTTCCTAATAAATTTTCAACATCCATCCTAAGTGGGGTCAAAAGTTCTGAATATGTTCTCCAATACAGATGCTGCTGCAAAGCTAGCAGCCATAGAAGGGCCTGAATTAATTTTAACATTAACGGCCACTGATGACTTAAATGTATCACTTTCCTATAATGAAAAGGAAGTGGAAAAATGGAAGCAAAAATTCAAAAGCAAACCAGATTAATGGAGTATGGGTGCCATCTGAAGGAAAACCCCTCCTCCCTAGAAGTTTCTATCACCAAATTTGCCAATCTATTCATAAAAATGGTCACTTTGGTTCCCAGGAGCCATATTGTCCAGAGCAGAGTGGGACAGAGTTTCTGATAATGAGGAAGTATTGAGAGATAAGTTTCTCCTATTCTGGGATATTATTAAATCCCTTTTAGTGCTTTTCATAAAAGCTATGAGCTCCCCCATACTTTCCTCTAAAAACTCAAGAAGAGTATTTAGTTCTTCATATTGCTGAACAGTAGAAGGAACAATTGGTTGGTTTGGCTGGAAAATATGTTTTCCAAGGAGATGAAATATTACAGCTACAACAATTAAAATCTCAAGGGGGAGTAGTGTGTTAATTAGACTTTACCATAAGTTCCATGGGATGAGCCATTTCAGAGAGATAAGCAATAATATATTTACAAATCTTGTCATGGAGCTGATAAACCAGTTGTTAAGTAAGTTGTGAACTGACTGTAACCACATATTTCTAAAGTCAAACATTAAGTTGCCTGTAATTTTGCCTTTTGTCAGTAGATGGCTCTACTGCCAAGGGTCTTATTTTGTTGTAAATTTCCCTAGCAGGTTTCAAAAAACACGTGGGGAGCATGACAAGGCCAAAACTCTCCCCAGATTTCCCTCACTCCTAATTAAGAATAAGGAGAAAAGAGAGAAATAAAAATGATTTTTACTCACCTGCTCTCTATCAGCTGTATTTTGAAACTGAGTTAGCTGTTTTAAAAAAAAAATGACTGATTTGAGCAAGTAATAAAGAGAGAAAAGAAAGAGATTTCACATAAATTTGAGGGTCCTGGGCACAACCTTAAAGGATTAGCCAGACTGTAAAGGATAATTTTAGCATTGTGACTTAAAATCTAGATTTAATTGGTTGTGAAATAAAATAGCCAAGTGAGCCTGGAATTTATGGTAATTTAATTAATATAGAGGGAAGAAATTTAAAGAGAAGGAGGAAAGAGGATATAGAATTTCTCCTGCCTGGCCTATGCCAGAGGGAGTTTAGAATCCCTGCCTGTAGGTCTCTGAAGAAGATTAGAGGCTTTTAAGAGGATAAAGTTGGAAAGTAAAGGTGGAAACTCAGCTAAAAACTCACCAACGAACCAAACAAATAGCTTGTTGTCATGCTAAGATGCTGGAAGGCTCAGCATGCTGCTCTCAACTAACTCTCCACCTCCAATAAGAATTTTTTTTTCTGGAGATAGCAAGGGAGCCAAATATATAGACCTTTCACCCTTGTGTCTCTTCCTCTAAATGCCCATTCCTAGTTCTCATCTTCTTTTGATTAGACTATGTCTTTAGAGTTACTTAACACTTCTTTGTTAAATTCACCTTTGGTTAGTTACTTGATCTTTTTGTGATTAATTTAACCTTTATAGTCACTTAACACCTTTGTGTATTATTCTAGCTTCACTAAAAGATGAGAACTAAGTACCTTCATTGTTCAATCAGGAGATTACAACTTTATTTAAGTAGGGAGGAGAAATTTTAAAGTTCACAATTGTCAAGTGGAAGTCTTTACTTCAATTGAGAAAAATTGACATCACTGAACTCTCTCTTCTATCCAACTATACATTTCAAAATTCTTTGGCATCATCTCATTTTTTCCTCCACCAATAAGGAAATAACTCTTTTTGTGAAACCTATCCCCTCTAATATCCCGTCTGATCTTCCTTGGAAAAGTATCCCTATCATCATGCTCTCTACAATCTTTTCCTATCTACTCTCCCGATCCTTGCTATCTACAGATATGTCCAGGCATTTCCCAACTAGCTTAGAAAACTATTAACTTGACCCTACCTCTCAACTCAAACTGTTACTACCAATTCTTGACAGATGTAGCTATCATAGCCAAATTCCTGCAAAAAAAGTCATTGGTATTTCTTAAGTCTACTTCCTCTCCTCCCACATGTTTCTGAACTACTCATCCTCTGACTTTTTACCACATCTTTTGACTAAAATTTCCCTCTCAAAAGTTATAAATGATCTCTTAATTGCCAACTTCAGGGACCTTTTTTTTAGTCTTTATACTTCCTGACCTCTCTGGAGAATTTGACACAATTTATCACCCTTTCCTCTTGGATACAATTTTTCTTTGTATTTTTGTCATATTATTTTCTATTTCTTGTCCTCCAAATTATCTGACTATTCTTTCTGAATCTTCTCTTCTGAATTATTATCCACAGCTCTAAATACTGGTGTACCCCAAGTCAATATCTTGAGAGTCTTCTCTCTTTACTCTTTTTCTTCATTTTAGTATCTTATATTCCCAATGATCTTTCCTATTGCTATCTATATTTTTTAATTCTACTCTATTTGTAGCTTCAGTTCTGGAGTTACACATCTTTAGCTTCTCATTGGATATTTTGAACTACATGTCTCATAGACATCTCAAACTCAACACACCTAAAAGAGAATTCACCCACTTTTTCCCCGAACCCACTCATATTACTAACTTTACTATTTCTGCTGAAGCTACCACTAATCTTCCAGTCACCTGGGTTTACAACCTGAGAGCAATCCTTGATTGCCCATCTCTCTTATTCTTCACATCTTCACACAGTTTCATGTCTTGTAAATTCTGTCTCCTCACTTCTTGCATTTATCCTTATCTCTCCACTTCCACATATATCTCTTCAGTTTTAGTTTTCAACAGTCTTCAGCTGGACTATTTTAAAATATTTTCTAATTGAGTCCCTTATCTAAAGTCTCTCACCTCTTTATCCCATCTTGCACCCAGTTGTCAAACTATTTTCTCAAAGCATAGATTTAACTATATCACTTCTCTCCTCAAGAAGCTCCAGTTGATATGGGATTACAGGCTTCCCCTAGACACCTCCAAACCCCAGTTTACATTCTACTTATTTTTCCTTGTATTCCTGTAGTGATAAGGGAAGGTGACTGTGCAAAAAGGAAGATCCTCTCTGATCTCTCTCATAATTCTTGATGAGCACAAATAGGTACCTCTCAGCTTGCTCCTGATAAGCATCTATTTTATATCCCAGTTATCTGATTATCCTCTAAACTGAGGCATAGGACATAACCATATGACCCATATCAGGACCCAGAGAGCCAGTGAAATGCCATCATCATCCTACCTCTAGGCCCTGTTCTCAAAAGGGTATATGAGGCCCAGAACATACTTCCTCTAGGAGTCAGCATTCCATCCTTTCTGCCTCTCTCAGCCATTCCATTTGACTTAACCCTTTGACTACTTTCAAATTAACTAATCTTTTATTTTCAAACTAACTATTGGAGTCTGTCATTCTTGACAAGAGCAACCTGTCCAGATCCAGAGTTTTACCTCAAAGCTCTCCCACAACACATCTAATGATATCCAGGATCAAAGTCAAGCTGCTATCTATGACTTAATTCATAATATTTCTCTGGTTTCATTTTCCAGTTTTATTAAATATTATTATTTCCTGCCAGGTTGATGGTACAGTGGAGAGAGCTCTATACATGTGGTAAGACCATATTTAAAATCTGACCCAGATACTGGTCAATTGACTTTTTTTTCCTTTTTCTGAATTTCCTCAATTATACAATGGAGTAATAAAAGCACTTACCTCTCAGGATTGTTGTAAAAATCAAATGAGTTATTTTTTTCAAAAAGCCCTTAGCATAATATCCAGCACATAGTATACACTCTATAATTGCTTATTCCCTTTCTCCATTCCTCCATGTTCTTTATAGTCTGAAAGAATGCAAATTTCTTGAGGTTATGTACTAGCATTTTGTTTGTTTGTTTTTGTCTTTGAATGACAGGTGCCCAACACAGCCTCTACTTGTCCAGTGATTGTTTACTTAATAACTAATTCATTGATATAAGCAAATCTAAATTACTTTCCTTTTAACATACTAAAGAATTAAAAAAATAAATCTTAAAACTTCATTGCTTCTCTTAGGGGCAAGCTGGCAAAAATTTTCCCTCCTTAAACTATTTGTAGAGAAGTGATTTGTTTGGTCTGACACAACCCTATTTTTGTTTTTGAGCTGTGGAAACACTCTGTGGCAGGTGCTCTTTCTGAGAATTGTTGGCTGGGAGATTCATTGTATGTGACCTTCTTGAGAAATACAGGTTGTCCTTTCAAGTCTGATGGCAATTTTTATTTTTGTTTTTATCCCTAAAATTATGGAGGTGAATCAGATAGGAACAACACAAAGATCTCTCCAAAATTTCTCTCCTCTGCCCTGCCCAGAAAGTCATCATGTTCATTCAAGTCCTCATTAACTCTGATTTGACCTTTTGCAATAGCCTTTCAATTGGTCACTGCCTCATCTCTCCAGGCAATTCTTCACACAAATCCATATTTCTAATGTATAGATCTAAGCCATTCTCTAAAAGGTTCATCGGCTCCCTCTTTCTGTTAGGCTTGAATACAATATTCTCAGTTGATTTTTGAACCATTTAATGATTCAGTTCCAGTTTTCCATTCCAGACTTATTAATCATTATTTCCCTCCATTTATTCTTCATTCTAGCCAACACAGTCTTCTTTTAAATACACATGACTATATATATATATATATATATATATATATATATATACATATATATGTTCCTTTACATTGGCTACACCTCACATGTAGAATTTATTCCCTCCAAACCTTTACTCAGAATCCCTAGTTTCCTTCAAAATCCAGCTATAAGCACTATCTCCTAAACAAGGACTCTTTTTTCTCACACCTGTTATCCATGTCACTACCACTTCTACTTTTTATTACTCTGTATATTCTCTGAATTTACTTATAAATTTACTTACTTACATATTGTTTTGCCAGAAGAATTTAAACTTCTTGAGAGCAAGGATATTTTTCTTCTTGCCTTCCTGTCCCCAGGACATAATACAGTGTCTGGAACATAAAATAATAATAATTTGATTATTTTTGATTAATCATTTGGAGATTTATTCATTTGGACCTCATGACACAAAACCCAAATAATAAGATCATCGGCTTCAGAGCTGTAAAAGATCATAAAGATCATTTGCCACAGTTTTCTTGTGTTAAAGAGGAGGAAATTTATATGAAAAGAGTGAAAGTCATTTGCTCAAGGTCATGAAAGTACCAAAAACCAAAAGACAGAAAAGATAAGGCAATTCAAGGCATGATCATGATGCACTTCCTTTGTGGCAAACAATATGTTTAATGTTGAGGATAAGGAGCTCAATATCAGTAGATTATTGCTTCAGAGGAATAACCAATCCATTAATACACAGTAAAGAACATATGCATAAATAATTCAAATTAAAAGAGTTACAGGTGAGATTCTCTAGGAAAATTTGATACTATAATACTTATGAACTTCTTTGTAAACTTTAATCTTCTAGCATGAAGAAGGAAGGAAGGAGGGAGCGAGGCATGGAGGAAGGAAGGAAGGAAGGAAGGAAGGAAGGAAGGAAGGAAGGAAGGAAGGAAGGAAGTAAAGAAGGGAGGAAGAAAGGGAAGGAAGGAGGGAGGGATGAAGGAAAGAAGGTGGGAAGAAAGGAAGGAAAGAAGGGAGGGAGAAGGGGAGGGAGCAAGGAAGGAAGGAAGAAAGGAAGGGAGGGAGGAAGGAAGAGGAGAGAGGAGGAAGGAAGGAGAGAGGGAGAGAGGGAGTGATAAAGTGAGGAAGGAGGGAGGGAGGAAGTAAGGAAGGCGGGAAGGAGGGAGAGAGGAGAATGGAAGGAGGGATGGAGAGAGGGAGGGAAGAAGTAAGAAAGGAGGAGGGAATAAAGGAAGGAAGGAAGGAAAGTAGTAAGGAAGAAAGGGAAGGAGGGAGGGAGGGATGGAGGAAGGAAGGAGAGAGGGAAGGAAGAAAGGAAAGAAGCATGAATTAAGTGCACTGGGGAGGGAAGAAGAAAATAAAATATGCAATTGTGCACTTGGCAGTTGTTGTGGGAGTTGTAGCATCTTATAATATTACATGGGTTTTGGAACTCACCATTTACCAAGTTGGCAACATGGTGGAGTCCACTTAATCCAAGCCAAGTGTCTTTGTGTGACTTTAGAGCAAATCAGAGAATTAGCTAGGAGTCTTACAGCTGGGATCATGTAATAATCATCAATCAATTTTACTGCTCTGGTATATATATTAAGCACTTACTGTATGCCATCTATGTATGTTCTAGATGTTGATGAAACAGAAGTAAAATCTAACATCTCTGCTCTAAAGGGGCTTTCCTTCTACTCTTAGTAGCTTAGTAGTAGCTTGGTGTAGAGACTGTGACATTTGGAAATATTTTCTGACCTTGAATTACTAGTAGTCCTTACTTTCAGTTGAGAATATTGCTGAAGGTGGAGAATTTTTATACATTTTCAAATAGTACACATTATCAAAGGCCATAGTTCTGAACTAAACAACCTCTACAATCACAATAAGAATAGCATTTGTATAGCTCTTTAAGTTTTGAAATTGTATTACAATTGTCTCATTTCAACCTCAGAACAACCCTGGGAGGTAGATGCTATTGTTATTACCCCTACTTGAAGAATAAGAACAAAAAAGAGACTGAGACAGTGAGAGGTAAGATGATTTCGCATGGGTGACACAGGTAGTGTTTGAGGTAGGATTTGAACTAAGGTCTTCCTAATCCCAAGTACAAAATTCTATCCCTTATGATATAAAATTCTGAGGGAAACATTCCAGTGATTAACTATAGGGAATTATAACGGAATTCTCTTAACAGGTCTCTCTAATAAGGGCTTACTAGGAACTAAACAGTCAAAATATAAAGCACATGTATACAGAGTATAAAACACATCTGAAGGACATGAAACAATAAAACATTTTGCCAAGTCCCACTTTAGGGTAGAGTTCTTCAGACTAGATGTATAATGGGCCCACAACTAAAAAGTACATTATCAGGCTGGGTAACTGTCAACTGGATTTTTGGGAAGCCCAATTTTGCCTTTGTTCCCTGAGAACTCAGCACTAGGGAAGTCCCAGGCTGAATGGTTTTATACTGAACAGTAGACCTTAAAGTACTTAATAATCCCAGTTTAGGTAGGACTAGGAGATATAGTCAAGTGTTAAGCACCCTTTTTGTCCTAGAAGTTTCCTCACATTGTATCAAGAGATTCATTCCCAAGAAGACCAATACCTGGGCAGGAACCATCCTTTTATTATCCATTGTCAGTAGACCACTCCCTGGTACCCCAGCCTCTGACCACAACCTCTTTCCCAAGTCTGCTTACAACCCTTCAATGTATATTTGATGTCCTGGGTTCCCCGAAAGGTATATAATATCCCTGTGTTCTAGAGTTCTTCAGAGAATCATCTCAAGAGGTGATTTAAACAGAGATATTGTTCCCAGAGACCCAGAGCCCTTGGCTTTGTGTGGTTTTTAGGTGCTTGACTGTGGTGGTCGAATATTGAACACTATCTCTTTACTGATTACAGACTTGGTTTTACTGACTACTTTAGTAGTTCTGTGTTTTTCCAAGTTGATATGGCCAAAAAACTGGAAACTTGGAGGATGTCCAAGAATTGAGGTGTTGATGGATAAGTTTTGGTATATGAATGTGATGGGGTGCTAATTATGAAGCTATAACAAATGAAGAAATAGGTGATGTCAAAGAGATATGCATAGATGAGTATGAATTGATTCAGCATGAAGTTGGCAGGCCAGAAGAATAATTTGTATGATCATGTCAATATAGTAAAAACAATTGAGCATGGTTTGATGGGAGGAGGGGTGATCTTTGTTTTGGCTAATCAAATTAACCTGCTCTCAAATAGCTACCTACCATATCTTATCTATCACTAGCCCTGCAGAGCTCTATAATGGTACTGACAGCAGCAACTAGTCTTCTCTCCCACCAGCCATGGTAGCCTCAGCAGAGAACAACAGTTCCTCTATCGATGTCCTCTCATGGATCTCTAAGCATCTATTTTTCCCCAGATCTTCATGGTAGTTTATAGAAGTTCCCAGCTTGCACACTGGGAGCCATACTCTGTCATGTTGCCTGAAGCTCATCCTTGGTCTTAAAATGACTACTTTTGATGTTCTGTCTGTGACTGATACTACATTTCACCTCAAAGATGACCTGTTTTTAGTAGAAGATGAAATGAACCTTGAAGAGTTTATGCATCAGGTTGAGTTTTTTAAGGTATTTTTGGATGAAAGGTGCTATAAAAATGTAAGCTGTTATTTGTGTAAGATTTTAGTTCCTGCAAGAGTAAAGTCAAACAGTACACAAACATGCTAGCAAGCTGGATATTTCAGCTTTACCAGGGGAGAATTGGGAGGAGGTAAGGGGAGGCAAAAGGACTAGGAAAGAAAGGAGAGGAGAGGAGAAGAACAGAGAGGAAAGGAAAAGAAAAGATACAGATACCTTAAGAGAAACATTGTCTTTCTTCTTTCCTTCTTTCCTACTATTATTATTAGTAATACTGGGACGTTCTTGATATAACTCTTAAAAAAAACTGAATGGAATTAATGAATATAAACTAGGAAAGGAGATACTATGGAATCCAGCATGGAATATCCCACATAGTAGGCACAGGACTGGTGCTATTCCCCCTGGCCAGCTCCGCACTACACTTAAGCAAGATTATTTTCATTTCCCCAAACATCCACAGACTCCCTAATTTCTGTGCTTTTGATTCTCATATAGAACATTTGGAATGTTCTATATCAGCAACTCCATCAGTAGAAATCCTACTGAGAAAACAAATCTAGAAGATACACCACAACAAATTTAGGGGGAAATCAAAGGGAAAACATACCAGAAAAAATACAGTGAGAAATTCAAGAGAAACAGTCATAGTGAGTAATTTTTCCAAGTGCAAATTGGAAGAGTAAGAAAAACTGAGAGGTCTGTAAAAACCATGGATGATATCTAGTAAGGAATAGCTGAATAGAACATGCCAAGAAAGGGAGAAGCTGTGCACCTAGATAAGAAGGCTTAGATCTACCAGAGAACAGCTCAAACTTGTGTAGAGATTGGGAAGAGGTGAAAACTGGAAGCTCTTATCCAGAGTACTGAAGAAGTGATTGCCCTAAGAGTTTCTGTTCCAGGATGAGGAAGGATTCAGGGTCCTGAATTGTGTCATAAAGAAAGAGCAAATTCAGTTGGAAGAGCAGTAGTATGGCTCAACTCCAAGAGTAATGTGGGGTCTCAGTTGAAGCTTCTACACCAATCAAGCCCTCAGAGGAATAAACAGGGCAGGCATCCTGGCCTAAAGGGAAGCCTGCAGTTCTATCACACTGAACCAGCAGAAGTCTCCAGTTGACTGAAAGTGGCTGATTCCAGCTGCAATGAATGTCCTGGAACTCCAAAACTGGCAAGCCCACAAATGTGTTGCTCACACACAGAAGTAGCAATCTGACTTTGCCTCAGATCAGACCATTTTCATAGCCACAAATTAGATTGCAATTTCCTTTAAAGTTTCTGTATATTTGAAATTGTTGATTTTGTATTCTCTGACATGATTGCACCCCTACTGTCTTGTATTCACCAATAAATTTAATTTTCTCTCTCTCTCTCTCTCTCTCTCTCTCTCTCTCTCTCTCACACACACACACACACACACTCAGACATTCATACTCACATATAAACTACCCAGTAGATGTTTTTTTCTAATTTTTTTTGTTTTTCAACAGAGAGGTAGTAATTTATTTAATCCTTTTTCTCTTTCATTGATTATTACACTTTTTTGTCTTGTATTACTGTGATATGTTTACAAATCAAATAATCTGCCAATATGTGCCTTTTACCAAGGAAACTTAAAAAATATTTCTCTTTTATGAATGTCTATCCTCAGGTATATAGGACATTACATTTTGGTTTTCTGCATTTTATTATGGATCCCAAATAATAATGTTATTTGGATATCATTTACTTTATATTTAAAGGTCTTTCTTCTGGTCATCGAAGCAAACTATTGCTTATTATTAGAATAATTAAATTTAATAATTATTTTTCTTGGGTTGTGTTCTCTGGCTTGGCTAAACCAATATGTGATTTTTAATGTTGCTAAATTTTACATCTCTCCTAGATTGTTCTACATATTTATATTTGAAATCTATATCTCTCTTTTTCCCATCTTTGAAATAATTGCCATTATTGATTCTAGTTGTTTTTTTTTTCCTATACTACTAATTATTTCTTCTGGGTGGAAGATGTGTTTCTTTCCTTTTCCTTTCCTTCTAAATTCTCTTAAAAATCTTATTTATTTTTGCATCATTTAGGAAAATAATGTTATGAATCCATACTCTCTAGGAATTCAAAAATGTCTGCTGTTTCATCAGATGAGGGTTTAATCTTTTTTGGCAAAATGTGTTTAGAGAGTTTCATTAACTTTTGGAAATTTTGTTACTCATTCTCTTTTCTAATTTTAGCTATATTCTTTGTTGACAACTATTTGTCTCTACTTTTGTTTTTGTTTTTGTTCTTTTTTGGTTTGTTTTTTTTTTTTTACCTTAATTTTCTTCTTCATTAAAGCTTTGGTGCATTTCATTCTTCCCTCCCATTCACTTTGTACCTTGCCATTCACCTATCTCCTTCCTTTGATGGAGAGGAAGAGTCTCAATCTCTTCCCACATTGGGAGAATTTTCTTTTAATCAGTCTTTATCTCTAGCCCAAATAGCTTTCTGGGTAAGAGAAATTAACTTCAATAGGATTGCAGTTTCCTTTGTTTAGGACCTAGTTCAGTGATATCCCCTAATCATCCCTACCACCAAAACATCTCCTAATGACATGGGCATTGTACTCCCAGAAACTCAGGCAAACTATTATCAGGGAAATCCCTTTGCTCCCTTACATCCTCATGGTTCTTAGCCTAAAATATCCAATGACCCCTATAGGACCCTGAGAGGATTGTTCTCCTTTGATCATCCTTTAGATTTAAGATGGACAGAGAGATGTACCTCCAGGCTACACCTAGATTCTATAGGGCTGTATCTTAGACATCTGTCTGTTCCCTAAAACCAAAGAATCTTTTATGAGAGTCATTCCCTATGTCTCCAGGCAGACCTCAGTCAGATGACCAAACCCCTGACTGAATGCCCGAGAGTTTACTACTCTAGAGTCATATCAACACCATGACACAGCATGTTGTAAAGAGTATAAAAACCCCAGAATTGATGTCAACTGGGGAACAGCTTTTTCATCTATTCTGTCCTCCCAGGGGACAGTTTTTCCATTCATGCTGTCCTCTCAAGGAGCAGCCTTCCATCTTGCTGTTCTGTACTATCCTCCTGGCCATTTTCAACCTTACTTAATAAATTAATTTTACTTGATTTCTTTTTAGGCTAAATTTTGGAGTCTTGCATTCTTGCAGAAAGGTATTCTTCCCGAACCCCAGGGTTGCACCTCTTCATCCCCACCACACTAACACCTCAATTTCTTCTATTATTTAGATTGCTGACCTAGTTAAATCAGGATGTGAGCTTTTCTTTTCAGGATTGGAGGAGGCATGTGAATATACCTAGTACAGTCTCTACCATTTTTGAATTCCCTAACCAAAGGGAACCCTCCTCCTGGATCCAACTTAAAAGGTACACCCCATAAAAAGCCTGAACTCTAGAACATGCAGGTATAAGGGAAGGAAGAAGGAAGGTCCCAGGACCCCTCCTCTACATACAGTGCTGAACCTCCAGCAGTGGCTGGAATCTCTTGGCAGGCAAGGGCACTAGTCCAGAGGGAGAACCTTGCTGGCAAAGTTCTGCCTGGCTCAGGGCTTAGAAGACAGGTGGCATAGAGGCAGCTGGAGAAGCACAGAGCAGGCAGCCCAGTCATAGCCAAAATGTTCCATCTTGCCACCCTTCCACCTTTCTGGAGATTTTGGCCTCAGGGCACAGCCAGCTTTGAAGATCAACTCCACCATAGTTCAATCTCATCAATAAGAGCAGATAAGAAGCCTTCAGAGGGCAGAGAAGATTTAGCTCCAACACCCCTCCCCCACAGACTAATCTGAGAGCCTCACCAACTAAGCTCCAAGGGCAAAAGCCACAACAAACTACAGACAACAAACTTGGCAATAGGGCAGGAAGCCAAGCTCCTTTTCAGCTTCTGCTGTCAGTCAGGGAAGATCAAACTACCTGATCAAACAGCAGAATAGAGAAAAAGACCCTTCAGGACAGAACAGGGGTAAATTTGAGCAAACAACAGAAAAAAGAAAAAAAGAAATATCAATCCAAAATTCCTATCCAGGCAATGAACAAAGAGCAAATGAAACAAAGGAGGATTGAGGAATACCAAGCAAAAACACAGAAACTCCAGGGAACTGGACACAGGCATTGGAAAAACTCAAAATACAATTCAAAAAACAATTAAGAGAGTCTGAAGGCAACTGGGAATAGAAATTAAAAAGCAAAATAAATCATCTGGAAACAGAAAACAGTGTCTAGAAAGCCAAAATTAATCAGCTTGAAAATAAGGCAAAGTAGATAAAAGATAAGTCAAAGAATATGGAAGATGAACCCCAAAGAAAATCAGAACAGAAGGAGAAGGATGACAAAAAAGCCAGGGATGAAATTCAGTCTTTAAAAACTAGAATACAATGACTAGAAGCAAACAACTTCACAAGGGAGCAGGAAATTATAAAACAAAATCAGAAGAATGAAAAATTTGAGGAAAATGTGAAACACCTCATCCAAACATATGGAAGATTTAGAAAAAAAAAGGAGAGATAATTTAAGAATCTTTGGACTACCAGAAGATCATGACAAAAGACAAAAGCCTGGACATCATTATACATTAAATTATCCAAGAAAACTGTCCCAACATTCTAGAGCAAGAGGGAAAAGTAGAGATTAAAAGAATCACAGATCACCACCTGTACTTAATACCCAACTGACAATAAACAGAAATGGTATCTCCAAATTCAAGAACTACCAGACCAAGGAAAAAATATTATAATCTGTCATTCAGATACCATGGAACTACAGTTAGGATAACACAGGATGTGGCTGCATCTACAATGAAGGACCGAAAAGCATGGAATATGATATTCTGGAAAGCAAGGGAACTAGGTCTACAACAAAAGAATCAACTACCCAGCAAAACTGACTATATTTTTGAAGGAGAAAGTATGGTTATTTAAAAAAAACAGAAGACTTCCAAACATTTGTAAAGAAAAGACCATAACAGAAATTTGATGCCCAAACACAAAACTCAAAAGAATCACCAAAAGGTAATTAAGAAAGGGGAAAAAACAAAACAAAATAAAACAGAAACAACTTTTTTAAGGGACCCAATAAGTTAAAATGATATTTATACCTACAAGAAAAGAGGATATTGGTAACTCTTAAAAATTGTTATTATCACCTAGGTAGTTAGAAGAATTATACACACAGTGAATGGTGACAAATTGTATAGGATAAAATGCCAAGACATAAATATGTATATAGATATATTCATGGATAAATATATATGTATTAACTAGAGGTAAAAAAGAGGTTAATACTAAGAGAAATGGGAAAAGAAACAAAATGGAGTAAATTTAGATGTCATAAAGAAGCTCATGGAAGGAGTGGGGGAGAACACGATTACACAGGAAGGGTAAAGAGGTTGGAGATAGGAAATACATAAATCTTACATTGAGATTGACTCAAAGAGGGAAGAACAATCAAATCCATTGGGACAGAGAATTGATTTGTGCCCTATAGAGAAGTAGAAGGGTAACAAAGGGAATGGTTGGGGGGGTGGCAATACAATGGAAGGAGAGAATAGCCTTGGTTTTAAGAAGACTGCAAAAAAATTAAGAGGGGAATAAGGGGGGTAGAAAAGAAAATAAAATAAAGGTGAGAACAAGGGGGACTGATTAAAAACAAAACACTGGTATAGAAGGAAATAGTGAAAGAAGAAAGGGCAGAGCTAGGAGTGGAAATCAAAATGTTAAGAAATACACAGCTGGTAATCATAACTTTAAATGGGAGGGCAGTTAGTTCCAAATCAGTAGATTTAAAGGCAGTTTTGGGGAATAAGCCTGTTTTTTTCCCCTTCTTTCTCTTGACCCAAAAGACCAAGGAGAAGCATTTTTTCTCTCATATGCAAATACGCTATTGTTTTCCCTTGAAGTTTTCCTTCTTTCTGTTTACTCTTTAAACAAACCTCATTCAGTCTCTTTCAGGAAAAATGCTATTGCAATGCATGCTTGAAACTCTAAAATAACAGTTTGAGTTGGTAGAGCAAATAAGTGCAATTTGGATCTGCTTAATTCTTATCCTAAGACCTTTTATTTCCATTCGAGATTTTCAACTTTATTTCCCTCTCCTCAAGAATATGCCACAAGGTAGCTTGCTTATGCTACAAACCAACCTGAAATATTTTGACAAAGTTCTGAAAGTCTCAATTGCTTTCAACATGTAGAGTGGAGATTCTGCCCTGTGCTCCTATGAGGAAATTTAGACCTCTGACAAATGGAATCTAAATGAATAATAAATATGGGGGGAGGGGAAGGAAACTTTAAAATAGATCTAGAAGTTTCTTGCTAACTATTTTATTCTCCTATAATAATGAACAAGTCTATTGGGATTGGTGAAAAGGATTTTGACTGCACTGCCTGTCTGCACCTTTTCATTGGTTTATATTATTGTATTTACTGATTGCTTTAAGGTTTGAATTTTTTAAGTTTATCTGTTTTAATTTAAAAATATCATTCTATTATACTGATTCATTTTAAGCTATATTTTGCCTATATTGACCTTTAATGTGTACCTTTACCTTTGGTGAAGAACAAAATATCTTTGTATAAGCCCATGAACATCTTGCCTAAAACCCTTGTCTCTAGATCTATTGAGGATCACATGTTGCCTTTGTTAATTGTCACATAGATGACTATGGATGGATTTCAACAAAACTGGTTAAATTGTGTTCAACCTTTGGAGAATTTAAAGAGCTAATAATTTAAATGGTAATTCTAAGAGGTCTTCAGAAATAATTTTAGTAACTAGTAGTTGCTGAATGGATGATTACATACATACATATATATAAAGAATGTTGTATTAAAGGTAGAGAAACAAAGAAATGTTCCTACCAAGGTATTTCTATGAATCAGGAAGTCAAAAAAAAGAGCTCCTGCAAAACTCTTCATTTTAATTTACTTTCAGCAGAACAATCTAGATTTCTTGATGATGTTCTAGACCCAAATAAGTTTTACTTTGTTTAAAAATATGTTTGCCACATTTGAAAGATTTGCTACATTTGTAAAACTTGTGACAAATATCCATCAGTTCGTAGGTTTTTTTATGTCATACAGTAACTTATATGAAATATGATAGTGGGTTTGTTTGCTATTTCTAATTAACTGGACTATTGTGAATTTTGGGGACTTTGGTACTTCTTTGAATGTTCATTGTCTACTGTGTTACTGTTTTATTCTGAAAATCATTTTGTACTCACACATGACTGACAGTGTGTCACTGATTTTAAGCTATATATTTTTTATTTTTAAAACTATTTTTAAAAACTTAGATATTTTCATTGCATGTGCAATATAATATTTTAGTTTTTATTCTTTTTTTCTAATTGAAGCACATGTTAACAGTATTGAGAATAGTTTTCTTTAATTTTTTTACTTAGCAGTAATATCAGTTTTAAATACATTTGTTCTAATATTAATGCATACCCCAAAAGCTTTAGACTATAAAAATGATGCCATTGATTGTTTAAAAGATTTATGGGACTTTGTTTCATGATTCTTTCTGATTCGAGAAGAAGGGAATATACAAAAGAGCCACTGTATAGCGCTAAAGAAGCACAGAGCACCTGAATAGTATCTATGGAGCACCAGTCAAAGAGACCACATTTCAGTGGGATTGATATAATTTTGAGCCAAGACAAAAGGACTTAAACTCTTTTGGGGTTCAAGGTTGTGACTGTTTAACATATGTTAAAGGCAGGTCTTCCTTGTCCCACATTCTACCAAGTATCTCAAATTTGACTCCTATCTGGCTCCTATAATCTAGTCCCTTTTCTGTCTTTCATGACATGGCAAACATTCTGAAGTCCTGGCTTCTGACTACCTAGATGCATAATTGCTTAAATCATTTTGAGTGGGCCCTGATTCAAGGACCTGTTATAGATTTGTTTTTCCTTTACTTAGATTTTTTTTAAACATAAGACTTTTACATTTTGTATTTCATCCACAGGTTATTATTCTCTTTTAATTGGATTTTTTCACATTTTTTGATTTGAATCAAACTGATTCATATACTTCATAACTCAGCTATTCATCCCTGAGTTATCTCTATGTTTGTTCTCATTCACCTTAGGGGGACCAAGTTATTGTTGTGAATTTTGATTTAAATTTGAGCAATTTTAGGATAAGAAACTTGCTACCTCCCAGAATCCAGTATGCTCCATGAAGATAGATGCTTGCAGAGACCACATGCTGGACCAGAAGATTCAGAGTGAACTTTGGGATGTGAATTGAACTATGGGGGGTTGAAATGCCTTTGTTTTGAATGTATACTCTTATGCCAAGGGGGATGGCCCCCAAATTGGATTTCTGTCAACCTAGTAATCATTGGCTTTATTCCATTTTTCTCTTATTCACAAATTATTATAATTTTTAAGTTACATTTCCATGATCCTTTGGGGTAGTTTCCCCAATAGGATCATAGGGAGGGATGTATAAATGGAGATTTTGAGCCTTTGGACTTCATCCACCAGAAGTCCTTTTGAATTTCCCAAAATTTCCTTTTCCTGTGTCCCCGCATTTTGCATGACATTTTCCATTCTTAGTTCAAATCTTCTTTTGTTATCAGGTTCTCTGGGTAGACTAAAACTTCATACCTCTTTTGTTAAGAACCAAATGTTCTAAGGTAGAGTCTGAGCAGTTTTAAGATTCACATTTTGTTTTAGTTATTGTTAATAAAACTTTATAAAATATAATATTTAGTTATCGATTATTAATTTTAAAACCCACCATCATCAGAATTTCTACATATTTCCAATACATCTCAGCAGCAAGTATTGGAAAGAGAAATTCCATTTAAAATCACTGTAGACAATAAAAAATACTTAGGATTCTATCGACCAAGACAAACACAGGGACTATATGAACACAACTACAAAACATTCTCCAAACAATTAAAACTAGATCTAAGCAATTGGAAAAAACATTAATTGCTCATGGGTAGGATGAGATAACATAATAAAAATGACCACCTTACCCAATATTATTTACTGATTTAGTGCCATATCCATTGAACTATCAAAAAACTTATTTTACTGAATTAGAAAAAAAAGCATAATAAAATTCATTTGGAAGAACAAAAGATCAAGGATATCCAGGGAAATAATGAAAATAAATGCGAAGGAAGGTGGCTTTGCATTAGCAGATCTCAAACTATACTATAAAGCAGTGGTCATCAAAACAATATGCTACTGGCTAAGAGACAGAAATGTATTGATTTAGAATCTTGAACCCTAGAGACTACATTTCCCACAATCCCCTTTTCCTTTTCCTGCTTGTGTGTCTCCTTATGTGGGAGGAGTTTTGAGTTTCTGTTTCTACCCATGAGCTCTCTCTGGATCTGATGGTGGAGGAGGGAAGAGCAACTTTTTGGGCTTTTTTTGCTAGCCTTATTTCCTAATACTTAAAGATAAATATTTAATAAGTATTATTAAATACAATACATGGAGTATTTATATTATCTTTCATCTTTACAGAAAGGAGGATCAGTGGAATAGACTTAGGGTAAGGTACCTCAGCAAGACAGTCTATGATAAGCACAAAGATCCCAGGTTTTAAAACAAAAATCCACTATTTGATAAAAACTGCTGGGAAAATTGGAAGACAGCATAGGAGAAATTGGTTTTGGATCAAGATCTCACACCCTACACCAAGATAGTCTCAGAATGAGTGAATGACTTTAATATAAAGAAGGAAATTATAAGTAAATTAGGTGAACACAGAATAGCATACCTGTTAGACCTTTGGGAAAAGAAAGATTTTAAGACCAAGCAAGAGTTAGAAAAAAAGTCACAAAATATTAAATAAATAATTTTCATTATATTAAATTAAAAAGGGTTTTGTACAAACAAAACCAATGAAACCAAATTTAGAAGTGAAACAACAAATTGGAAAAAATCTTGATAACAATACTTTTGACAAAGGTCTAATTACTCAAATTTATAAAGACCTAATCAATTGTACAAAAATATCAAGTCATTCCCCAATTGATAAATGGGCAAGGGACATGAAATGGCAATTTTCAGATTAAGAAATCAAAACTATTAATAATCACATGAAAAAGTGTTCTAAATCTCCTATAATCAGAGAGATGCACATCAAAACAACTCTGAGGTATCACCTCACACCTAGCATATTGGCTAACATGACAGCAAAGGAAAGTAATGAATGCTGAAGGAGGTGTGGCAAAGTCAGGACATTAATTCATTGCTGGTGGAGTTGTGAATTGATCCAACCATTCTGGAGGGAAAGTTGAACTGTGCCCAAAGGGCGATAAAAGACTGTCTGCCCTTTGATCCAGCCATAGCACTGCTGGGCTTGTACCCCAAAGATATAATAAGGAAAAAGACTTGAACAAGAATATTCATAGCTGCACTCTTTGTAGTGGCCAAAAATTGGAAAATGAGGGATGCCCTTCAATTGGGGAATGGATGAACACATTGTGGTATATGCTGGTGATGGAATACTATTGTGCCCAAAGGAATAATGAACTGGAGGAATTCCACGTGAACTGGAATGACCTCCAGAAATTGATGCAGAGTGAGAGGAGCAGAACCAGGAGATCATTATACACAGAGATAGATATACTAGTACAATCGAATGTAATAGACTTCTCCATTAGTGACAATGCAGTGATCCTGATGAACAAGGAGGGACTTATGAGAAAGAACACTATGAGAAAGAACATTCAGAGGAAAAACTGGGAGTAGAAACACAGAAGAAAAAAACTGCTTGATCACATGGGTCGAGGGGGATATGATTGGGGATGTAGACTCTGAATGAACATCCTAGTGCAAACATCAACAACATGAATATAGATTTTAATCAGACACATGTAAAACCCAGTGGAATTGTGCTTAGGGTATGGGAAGGGGCAGGGGGAGGGTTGGGAAAGAATATGATTCTTATAACCAAGAAATAATGTTCTAAATTGACTAATTAAATGAAATTAAAAAATAAATAAATAAACTTCTTGCTGCTAAGTACAAGGCCAAAAAATAAGGTGAGATAAAATGACATTTCTATAGAGGTTGTTGTCAAAGAAATTTGGATCAAGTGGGAAGGGCACTGAAAAAAGACAATAGAATCTTAAATACAGGAAACTCAGGATAGGTGGAGAGGAAAAGGGTGAGGCTGTTCTAAATTGGCACTAATGCAACCAGGAAAAAGAAAGAGACATGGAAAATTCAAACCAAGGCTCAAGAGATAGCAAAAATTTCTCAACCAATAGATTAAGATAGAGATTAGAATAGCAAAGGAATGAAGGGAAGTTTTTGTGCGTGAGGAGTCAAAGTTAGATAACCTTCTCAACCTCCTTGTGCTACCTTTCACCACCCTATCCCTGAATGCAGATTAATTTTCTCTAACACCCATCTTTTATATTTCAAGATTATGGCAGATGAATCCAGGCTCTGGGTGATAAGAGTGGGAGCTTGCATGACATCTTGACATTGATTATGCAGATCTGTGGTCTCATCATATCTTTTCCTATTTTTGTGTGTCTGAAAGGGAGAAGAGGGGGAATTTTTATTAGAGTCCATGTAGCTATATGCCTCAGTGTATATATATATATATATATACACCATCTCAAGAATCTACCTCCTTCTTCATTTGTTCTTGGAGAGGAGGGGGTCTTAAACACAGAAAGGAAAAATTCAAGGAAGCTTGGGGAATCCAAGTATCTTTAATTCTAAAATTCCATCCTAGCTAAGAATTTCATAGTGAGTTGTGAGATGGCGAAAAAAGTGGGGTGGACATCACAGCTGTAATGGCACTTTGAACTGGAAGGGTGACATAATGCTAAGGATCCACCAAAACCCATCACTGGAAAGTGGCCAGATTATGCTTTCACATACCCATCTCCCCCATATTTAGGAATCCAGATCCACTCTAACTGGGGGTTTTAAAAATTGGTGACCATTCAGCATTTCTAGTCCTGTTTCCATGTCACCATGTTCTCTCTTCACCTGCTCAGCTCCCCCTTTTATTGACCTAGGAGGTATACAAAGGATTCTAAATTTAAAACTGCCAAAGGAGAGTCTCTGAATGATTTTCTCAGACCATGGAAGATAGTTCACAGGATCATAGATTTATAGCTGAAAGGAATTTTAGACATTTTACTTTATCATATATTTAAGTATTTTATTTATTTTATCTATTAGGAATAGCCATAGCTGAAAGGAATTTTAGGAATTTTAATCCAACCCCTTCCTTTTACAATTGAGTAAACTGAGGGTCACAGATGTTATCTGACAAATCCTAGTTCACACATGTAGTAAATGATAGGGATAGTATTCAAATCCAAACAAGTTCATCAATTTTAAATACAGCACTCAGTCCACTGGACAATGCCACCTCTATTTAATGATCTTAGCTATCCTGCAACCCCACTGAATATGAACCTTTGGAACTTTAAGCCACCCCACCCCAGAATAAAATTCTGAGAAACAATATTTTCATTCCCCCATCAAGAGCTTTTTCTTTCCTGCCCCTAATCTCAGTGTCTAGTCACCTTTTCTTCCCAGTCATCATTCTTCCCATAATTCAGTAGTTTCTACCCCTGCTTTCTTCATTAGAGGAGTTTAAGCTTTGTATCTATCACTGGCCTTTTAAATTCCTTGCCCTAGGGCAAGTTTCACATTCTTGGGTAAAGGATCTACTGGGAAACCCTACACAGGGGCTATAAGTAGGTCAGTAGTTTAAGTCATGCTATCACATTAAGGTCCTGAGTTAGATTCCTGTTAGTGAAAACTTTAACTTAATTTCTGGTAGATTAATTTTTAAATTAGTTGAATTTTTTTATGGAATTCATCAATTAGCCTCAGTTTTCTCATCTATAACATTAAGTGTCTATTGTTTGGCAAGTAGATCAATAGACAGATTTAAGGTCAGAGGAATAAAGTTTGAGTCTAATTTTTGCCAGACACTCAGTGTGACCTTGCCATGGTCACTTAGATTCTGCAAGCCTCTATTTCCTTATTTATAAATGGAGATTTTTATACTTACATTGCTTAAATTATAGGATTATCATAAGTGTGATAAAAATGAATATAAAAGTACTTTGTAAACTGGAAAGCATTTTTTAAAGCAAGTTAGTAAGAATTATGAATGATTTCAATATTTTGACCATCCAAACTTTCAGCAGAGCAGACAGCCTAGTGCAAATTGTAATCATTCTATATCAATACATTGTCTTTGCATGGATAGGACTGAAAAATTCATCACTCTGTGACCACCAACCTAGTAGAGAGCATTTCTGCCTTTTATTGTATTGGCCTTCAGCCCACAGACACATAGGACATCATTGAACCTTTGCTAGAAATTATCCCAGCTTGGTAGGACCTGCTGGAGCTCAAACCTAAGTAGTATAGTATTTGGGACTATAGTAGTGACTTAAGGTCATCTTTGTGCCACAGTGAGGAATTACAGAAAGACTTTAAATGGAGAAAATTAATTATTAATAATAGTTTGAATTTGTAAAATACTTTACAGTTATTATTAATATTAACATGAATGTTAATATTAATAATAGAAATTCCAGGAAGCTCGGAGACTTCTGGGCAGCATTTGAATTGAAGGAAAAGAACCCATTATTTTCTGGCAGCACTTTCTAGTTGCATGTTTGCTGAGGTTGTAGGGCTATCCCCTTGAGGGCCAGGGAGAATTGATGGAGTCTCTGACCCCTCCCTCCAAGTCCTCATTTGGTGCCCTGGACTTTTGCCAACCCTCTTTTTGCTTTTTCTCCCACAGGAGCACACCACTATTTTTTTCTGGGCCATTTTCCTTTCCCCATGGTCCTTGATGTTGAGCCAAGTAAGCCTGCCTTCCAGAGATGGCTTTCCCCATTTGTGGTATAGTCTGGAAGGCTCACTTGATTAACAAAGTACATCACTATGATTTTAATACTTGCTATTTTTGCCTATGGAGTCCTATTACTCCTGTTCATTTGTTGGTTATTCTTAGCATCTATGTCTCTAAATGGCTGATGTCTTTTGATATAAACCTATATTTTCCATTTTTGCTTCCTTAAATCTCACATTCTTCTCTATTGTAATCTTGATCTATTTTGAAATTATTATTTAGGCTACTTTTTAATGGAAAGCAAATTTGTAAAGCAGTTCACCTCCATCCAGGCTTGACAAATCATAGACTTATGGCAATGTGCCTGAAAAAAACAAAGACTTAGGGAATGCATGATGCCATTTTCATGTATTTAAAGAGTTGGCAAGGGGAATACAAAAGAGACTTATCCAGTTTGACCTCAAAGAACAGCATTCATTACAAAATAACAAAGAAGAAAAATTAGATTCAGTATAAGGGGAAGAAATCTTCAAATTCATGTCTATCTAAAAAGAAGAATACTTTACCTTGGGGTACAATAAACTACAACAAATTGTAGGTCTTCCAGTACAATGTTGATCATCATTAGCTAGTTTTGTTATAGAAAGGATTCTGATTTGGTTTTGGATTTGATTTAATGAGAGGGAAAATTATACAGAAGGAGCTAGTGGCTAGGTATAGACTGGCTATCATATAGAGAAAGGCTAGCCTTTATGGATAAACTTATGGAAAAATATGGATGAGATATATTAATTAGGAAACCATAGATGTTTTGTGAAATGTATCAATGGAGCAAGTACCCACTTTGATGAGATTATGTCTCCAGTACTGAAATATTGAACTATACAAAATAGAGAGTGAATCTGATAGTAATTGCTCTATAGGGTCATGTGGAAAAGACCAGAGAGTTTCAGGGAACTACAAGGTTAAAAAAATAGCAGTGTGATGAAGAAGTTAAAAATAGCCAATATAATCTTGAGCTTTTTGGGGGGTTCTATAGAGAGGCCAGAACAAGGGACATCACTGTTCTCTGACTTATGCTAGTGTGGTAAGTTCTGTATAAGATCATCAAAGCAAAATACAATAAATAAACTAAACCATGCTAATGTATTCTAAATAATATACTATCTCTTCATGAAAGTACAGGTATTAAAGTGAAAATATCAAGGAACACAATTGAAATTTGGGTTTACATCCATGTTCTTCCTCTGACTCTAAATCCAACAGTCTTAGCTATATATCAGACTGTCTTTCTTGGATATTTTATATAAGTAATCATCTATGTTGTCTCTTAGATTATAGCAATACTAAGACAGAGATGAGACTTTCCATGAAATTAAATCTGAATTGCTTCTAGAATATCATTATCTGAAGACTGGACCTTAATAAATCTTCTTTAAATGATTAATTCATGTTTGGCACTGACCTATGACATCATTGTGAGGAGAGTAAGTGACAGGGAATTTTTCCCTCCATCATATAGATGCCCTCCTCTGGACGTCTCCATGATGTCCTAAAACCTCTTCCTTCTGGAAAATCACTTTATCCCTGAGACTCACACTCTAGAAATACCCTCTACCCTTGGTATCCTCTCTCTGATTGGAAGATTACTCCTGGAGCCTCTATTTAAGGATGGAGCTCAGGTCAGCCACATCTTCATTTATCATAAAGTTGCTTTCCTACGCACTTCATCATCCACCCAGTTTGAAGTAGGTATCTTCTGTACCCCTTCCTTTTATTTCTTGTCTTCTTGCTTAGAATGTTAGCTCTTAGAAGAGGGAAAAGGTTTTCTGTTTTGATTTGTATTAGTATATCTCCATCTACCATAAAAGGGGCAGTTAGGTGATTCAATGAATATAGCACTTGGATTCAATCAGACATTTATTCTAGTTATGTGACTTGGGGTTATCACTTACCCTATTTTTGCTTCATTTTTTCGACTGTAAAATTGGGATTAAATATGACACCTATTTCACAGGATTGCTGTGAGTATCAAGTTAGATAATATTTGTCTAGTACTTAGGACAGTACCTGGCACATAGTAGGGGCTTAACAAATACTTAATAACTAAATAATTATACTTGATATCCAAATAACTGCTAGATGTCCATCTCCTTCCATCCAGTAGATTCTGCCCCTTTCTTCCCCTCTATTATTTATTTCCTATTATTCTAACTCCAGAGATTCCATTTGCTTTCTTTTCTATTATTTCTTTCCCATTATTCTAATAATAATATGGGTGTGATCAGTGAAACAGAACTGGATTTAGAGTCAGAGGAACTAGGTTTGAATTCCAGGTGTACTACTTCCTGTAATACCTCAAACAAGTCACTTAACTTTTCTGGTCTCAGTTTCCTCATCCATAAAAGAGAGTTGGAATAAGTACCCTCTAACATTCCTTCTAGCTCTAAAACTATGATCCAATCATCTCAGTGTTCCAGATCTAATGTCATTCCCTTATATGCTTCAAATTAATCTAGTATGTGCCATTTTACCTTTAAGTCATGTTCTTTCCCAGGGTAAGCTTTTGAATATAAATGAGGGAGTCAGACAAATGCTGTCTAATGTTCCTTCCAGATCTCATTTTATGACTACTAGAAACTTTTTTAAAGTTAGAAGCTAAAAAGAGGGACTTCCACTTCCAGCAGCCAAGCTGGCAAAGTAAAGATCATTCCAAGCTCACCCAAACCCCCCACACACACACACACCCAACCCCCCCCCCCACACACACACACACTCAAATATGCCTCAAAACAAATTTTGGAGTGACAAAACCAACAGAAGGCAGAATGAAGCAGGGTTTCAGCCAAAAAACAAAACAAAACAAAAACATAAAGAGGGAGCAGAAAGGACCATGTCACTAGGGTAAAAGGTAGAATCAGCAACATGTGGAGTCACCTGGTACAAGTCCTGGTACAAAAGATGAAAGCAATGGAATCGGCAGTGAGGAGTGGCCTGGTGCAAACATTTGATAAAGAGTATGATGATCACAATGGTGTAAGTACATATTGAAGAGCTTTAGGAGTGACAAGGTACATGCTCATCCAGCAAGTCCTCTGCAGAAGGAAGAATCCTGGGGTTCATATCATGAGGGGGAGCTGCAGCTGAGGAGTAGAATATAGCTAAATCCATTGCACATAGCATGCAGGGGAACCCAGGCACAGTACTTCTTCCACTACAAAAGTGTACCTGAGCCACAACATGTAGACAAGATCACAAAAAGTCCCTCACCCCCAAATTAAGTAAAAGATAAAGACAAGAAGTGATCCTAGAAAGTTATTTCAGTAAAAGAGAAGACCATAATGCAAGCTCAAAAGAGGAGAGCAAAGCCAAAATAGTAATATGTGAACCCTCAAAGGCAAATGTGAAAGGATGGCAGGTGCAAATGAACTCCTGGAAAAAAATACAAGAAAGGATAAAAAGAGAGAGAGAGAGAGAGAGAGAGAGAGAGAGAGAGAGAGAGAGATTTAGAAAGAAAATAAAATTATAATGAAAATCAATATTGTGGAGCAAAAAATCACTAAAGAAAATAAATCTCTAAAAAAGGAAATGTGAAATCTAAAACAGGAAACTATTCTATAAAAGGCAGTACAAAGCCTCAACAAAGAAAATGACTCCCTAAAAATTAGAATTGGATAAATGGAAGCCAATGATTCCATCAGATAGCAAAAACAAAAACAAAAACAATAAAACAATTCAAATGAATGAAAAAAATAGAAGAAAATCTTAAATATCTAACTGGAACAACTGCATTGGAAAATAGATTCAGGAGAACTAGCCTAAAAATCATTGGAATGCCTGAAAGCCCTGGTCAAAAAAAAAATGAGCCTGGACACCATCCAACAAGAAATTATCAGGGAAAATTTCCCTGATGTTCTCAAACAAGAAGGGGAAATAAAAATTGAAAGGACCTCCTGGTCACTATCTAAAAGAAATCCCAAATTTAAGAATCATAGGACTATTATAGCCAAATTCCAGAACTCCAAAGAAAATGCTTCAAGTAGTCAGAAAAAAATTCAAGTATCTAGGACCTTTAGAATGTAGAGACATGGAATATGATATTCTTTAGGTCAAAGTATGTATAAATACAACTAGGAATCACCTACCCAGAGAATCTTAGCATAATACTCCAGGGGTAAAAAAAAAAACCCAAAACAAAACAAAAAGATCACTTAATGAAATAGAGAACTTCGAGGCATTCCTAATGAAATTATAAGAGTTGAAAAATAAATTTTGGTGATCAAATTTAACACAATAGAGAATCCTAAAAAAGGTAAAAAGAAAAGAAAGATAAAACCTCAAGGGACACAAGGCGGTTAAACTGATCATATTCCTACATGAAAAAATTACTTAGGTTTTCTGTGATTCAAGAAATATTTAAGGTACTTAATATACTTAAGATAATCAAGGGAAACAAAGGGGTTAAATTGATCACATCATTACATAAGCTGATAACCAAGAAACTTAAGGTATCTGTGATATTTGAAAGTACATATACTATTTAGGATACTAAAGATATAGAAGATAATCAAGAACTTTATCACTATTAGGACAAGGAGTAGAAGCATACATAGAGAACAGAGAGTAAATTGAATATGATGGAATGATATTAAAAACAAAACAAAACAAAACAAAATCAAGGGATAAGAAAGACCAATTCACTGGGAAAAGAGAAAGAGAGAGAAAATAGGGGTAAGTTATTTTATATGAGGAGGCATGTAAAAGTCAAAATAGAGGGGCAGGAAATGCTGGAGTATTATTCTCATCAGAACTGTCACAAAGCCAGATAATGTCCACCTGAGGTTAGCTATGGACATCCATCTTACCCTAAAAGGAAGTATAGGGAGGACAGGAAAAGAGTGGGTTGAACAAAAGGAAGGGTGAAGAGGGAAGCAGTAATCAGAAACAAAAAAATATTTTTGAATAGGCAAAAGCTAAAAGGAAAAGAAGGGATGGATAAGCAGGGGAAAATAAATGAAGGGAAATATAAATTAGTAATCATGCCTGTGAATCTAAACAGGATGAAGTCACCCATGAAATAGAAGAGGATAGCAGAGTAGATTAAAAGCCAGAATCCTACAATATACTGTCTATAAGAAACAATTTAAAGCAGGGAGACATAGAGAGTAAAGGTCAATAGAACTGCAACAGAATCTGCTATGCTCCAGCCAAAGTTAAAAATAACAACAGAGGTAGCAATTATTATCTCTGACTGAATATAATGCAATACAATAGCACCATAAGGAATAACAAACAAGATGATCATTAAAAAATGTAGAATGATTTCTGTGATGTGATGCAAAGTGAGGTAAGCAGAACCAAGAAAACATTGTGCAAATTAGCAGCAATAAATTATTATAATCAACTGTGAATGTTAAATATTATCAGCAATGCAAGTATCCAGGACAATTCTAAATGATCCATGATGAAAAAGGCTACCTATTGTTATAGAAGGAAATGAAGAAGTCTGAATGAAGATGGAAGCATGCCATTATTCACTTTATTTCCTTAATGAAATTTGTCTCTAGTGTAAGCCATATGAGCTTTCTTTAACATGATAAATATGAAAATATGTACTGTATAATGACACATATATAAAGTATATCATATTACCTGCTGTCTCGGGGAAGGTAGAGTCATGGGAGGGAAGGAAAGAACATGGGTCAAAAAATGTTAGAAAGCAATTATTGAAACTTGTATGAACATAAAAAAATACTTTAAAAATTAAAAAAAAAGTTTGAAATAATTTTAGAGATCATCTTTTTAAAATAATATTTTATTTGATCATTTTCAAACATTATTCATTAGAGACAAAGATCATTTTCTTCCCCCCCCCCATAGCCGACGCGTGATTCCACTGGGTATCACATGTGTTCTTGATTCCAAACCATTGCCATGTTGTTAGTATTTGCATTAGAGTGTTCATTTAGAGTCTCTCCTCTGTCATGTCCCCTCAGCCACTGTAGTCAAGCAGTTGCTTTTCCTCGGTGTTTCTACTCCCACAGTTTGTCCTCTGTTTATGGATAGTGTTTTTTCTCCTGGATCCCTGCAGATTGTTCAGGGACATTGAATTGCCACTAATGGAGAAGTCCATTACGTTCGATTGTACCACAATGTATCAGTCTCTGTGTACAGTATTTTCCTGATTCTGCTCCTCTCGTTCTGCATCACTTCCTGGAGGTCATTCCATTCTCCATGGAATTCCTCCAGTTCATTATTCCTTTGAGGACAATAGTATTCCATCACCAACATATACCACAATTTGTTCAGCCATTCCCCAATTGAAAGGCATCCCCTCATTTTCCAATTTTTGGCCACCACAAAGAGCTCAGCTATGAATATTCTTGTACAAGTCTTTTTCTCCATTATCTCTTTGGGGTACAAACCCAGCAGTGCTATGGCTGGATCAAAGGGCAGACAGTCTTTTATCGCCTTTTGGTCATAGTTCCAAATTGCCCTCCAGAATGGTTGGATCAATTCACAACTCCACCAGCAATGAATTAATGCCCCCAATTTTGCATTCACTGCTTTCCTCTGCTGTCATGTTGGCCAATCTGCTAGGTATGAGGTGATACCTCAGAGTTGTTTTGATTTACATCTCTCTGATTATAAGAGATTTAGAACACTTCTTCATGTGCTTATTAATAGTTTTGATTTCTTCATCTGAAAACTGCCTATCCATGTCCCTTGCCCATTTATCAATTGGAGAATGGCTTAATTTTTTGTTCAATTGATTTAGCTCTTTATAAATTTGAGTAATTAAACCTTTGTTGGAGGTTTTTATGAAGATTTTTTTCCCAATTTGTTGTTTCCCTTCTGATTTTAGTTACATTGGTTTTGTTTGTACAAAAGCTTTTTAATTTGATATAGTTGAAATTATTTATTTTACATTTTGTGATTCTTTCTATGTCTTTCTTGGTTTTAAAGTCTTTCCCCTCCCAAAGGTCTGACATGTATACTATTCTGTGTTTACCCAATTTACTTATGGTTTCCTTCTTTATGTTTAAGTCACTCACCCATTTTGAATTTATCTTGGGGTAGGGTGTGAGGTGTTGATCTATTCCTAGTCTCTCCCACACTGTCTTCCAATTTTCCCAGCAGTTTTTATCGAATAGTGGATTTTTGTCCCAAAATCTGGGATCTTTGGGTTTATTGTATACTGTCTTGCTGAGGTCGCTTTCCCCCAGTCTATTCCACTGATCCTCCTTTCTGTCTCTAGAGGTCATCTTCTAGAGGCTTCATGGAAGAAGTATATATGGGTACATATATACACATATATGCAAGTGTTGTTTCATTTTATTTCATTTGGTGTTTGTCCTCTTAATTATCAGCCCAATGTCTGTCACATGGTAGCAATTTTCTAAATTTTGAATGTTTAGGAGTTAGGACACTTCTGCCTTTTATTCCCAAAAGCTATTTTTTTTGCATTAAAGTTACATGACATCCAGAAAAGGTTTTTCATTACATTGGGAAAGGCTTCACATATAAACATATAAAATCAGGTACAGGATAATCTCCTTCAGTGTAGCTGAACAGATCATACCTGGATTTTTATCTTCAGTTTTGGGGGGTGGGGCACAGTTAAGAAGCATATTGATTATCTGATGATCATCCAGGGAAAAGAGACCAGAAGTTTGGAAGATCCTCAGGGACCTTGCAAAATACCTTCTTGTTAGGGTGGTTTGATTTGAATGAGATGTTCTTGAAGGTTCTTTTGCAACTCTGAAATCTGTGTCAGAGAGTGAAAATGTTATTGATTTTTGAAATGGAAGATACAGGTTTCAATTTCAACTCTGTGAATATCACCCAGGACCAAGGCACTTAACCTTTCTGATACATCATTTCTATGATAAGTATATGTCCTTGATGGGAATATTTGAAGAGAAATTACTAGTTGAGTGATTTATTATCATAACCCCATTTCCAGGAAGTCTTTTCTGATTTTCCAGGTTGATAACCACCTTTCCTTTCTACTCACACATAATAATAATAGTTTGGTTTTCACCTCCCTGGATCCTTTATCATATTATGTGTATTAGATTCATCTGTGAATATGCCTTATCCCCTACTAGCTTGTGAGCATACACTGTCTTTTATTTTTCTCTATGTTCCCTCAGAGATAAGCACTGTGCTTTGTACATAGTGAAAACTCAATAGATGAATTCTCATTCATTCACTCATTCATTAAAGTAGAATGGAAAATGCACTAGATTCAGAGGCAGGGAATTTTCATTCACGTGTCTGTTCTGCTATTTAATATCTATATGGCTTTGACCAATCTACTTTAACTTCTTTGGGTCTTAGTTTCCTCCTCTGTAAGAATAAGGACTTAAATAACTTTAAATTCCCATTTCCTAAATCTATGATCTCATGATAAATGAGCTCTTTTTTTTAACTTTATATCTTTACTCTTAGTATCTAGCTTAGTGCTCTGTACAAAGGAATAACTTAATAAATATTTAATAAGTGTATAAATGAATTAATAAGCAGGAAAGTTCTATAAAACATCACCTGATCTCATACTATCTTCATGCTGATACCTCTTTTAGGGGGACTTTCTCTACATTTTCCTCATTTCACTGAAATAGAGACAATTTTATGAGAGAAATTTCTAATTTTTTCTAATTTCAATCTAAATTTTTTTTAATATAAATTTTAAACTGATTTGTCTTCAGTCTACAAAAATTAAAATTGATATACAATAACTTAAATGTTAATTTTGTATAAGATTTATTAATAATCATTAGAAGTAACATAATAAAAAGGTAACAAAATAAAACCACATGCCCATGGCTAATCTGCCTGTTCAAACTGCCTTCTCCACCATAGTCACCAACAGGAAGCAAAGAGGGCTAATCATGGAAGTCCACCTTATTTATCCCCCTGTCTATGTTGGCGTGTAAGACAGGAAGTCAGTGGGCTCCTGGGAAATTTGGTTCAAAGGCACAAGATTTCCAATTACACAAGTCAAGGGTAATATGGAGGTCTGTTTACCTTTTCCTTTCAATAAATTCAATAAACATTCATTTAGTCAATAATATTGATTATCAATAGCATTGATCAATAATCAGTAATATTGAATAACTATCCTAATTGCCCCTGTGCTAGGCATTATATATATATATATATATATATATATATATATATATATATATATATATATATATATATAACAGGAGACGCAGTCCTCCAAAGAAAAGACTTTGGCAGAAGAATAATAAACATAATAATAGGTTGAGGTCTGAAAATGACTTCAGCAGACATCCAGTACAATTTCTCTATTTACAAATGAGGAAACTGAGGCACAGAAAAGTTAAGTGGCCCATCTATCATTACATAGGCAGTAGAGAACAGAGAAGGCAACTGAGTCTATATACTCTTAAAATCTACTGTGTTTTCAGAGTACCACACTTTCCCTTCACGAAAGAAATTTTAAAGTTTGTACTAAAGTACCTATAGGAGATTTAGACAATGTCAGTGTCAGGGCTGCAGACTAGGACAAGATATGCTGTTACTCTGAAAGTCAATATCTTGTCCTGAAAAGACAGGAGACAATCCATCATCTTTCTGGGGCTTCTCCTTCCCCTTTATAGTGTGTTTTCTCTGTTTACTTCTTCATGTTCAGACTAAGGCAGAGTTACAAGTCCATGGTTAGGATAAGCACTGAGGTGGGGGAAGGACAGACCCCTTCTGGACAAGGAAGAGCAGAGACCAAACTGGAATCCAAGCATGCATAAATCAAAAGGTTGTTTTATATTGATTCACTGATGTTCCTTTGGGAAAGCAAGTGTTTAGATGGGATGAGAAAAATGATTATAAGGCCAGAGAAATTCAGGCCAGAATATCAGAGCTGGATAAGAGGAAAGGGTGCAGGGAGTATCAGTAAGGTGACTGTTTAAGTAACTCAATCATTCTCTTCCCAGCTTCAAGCCTTTAGAATTGTTGGATATATCCCCCTCCATGTGTATGACCATGGGCCAGGCTCGTGGTATTCTTGCTGCCTTAGTTATGCTCAATAAGTTTGTGAGCTCAGAAAGCCTTCTATGCTGACTTTGGACCATTGCTGCAAATACCTTCTCCCTTATGATTTGCCCTTAGATTTGGTTATCTCATGATGCCTACTTGAACCTATCTTGTTTTATTTTTTTAAACCCTTACCTTCCATCTTGGATTCCAAGGCAGAAGAGTGATAAGGGGTAGCCAGTGAGGGCTTAAGTGACTTGTCCAGGGTCACACAGCTGGGAAGTGTCTGAGGCCAGATTTGATCCTAGGACCTCCCATCTCTAAACCTTGTTTTTAATCCATTGAGCCATCCTGATGGCCCCCTGTACCCTGTTTAAATCTGACTCTGAATACTTGACTTCAGCAACATGCATTTGACTCCTCAAGAGTACCAGTCACTCTAGGGAGGAGTCTTCAACAAGGCCAGAATAGTAGGGAGACTTAATGGAAGAATCAGGTGTTGAGCTGAACCTTGCAAGAGATACCATATTTGTCTCAGTAGAGTGTGACAATTGTGGGTAGAAGTGGGGATTGGTGTGTAGGAAGGAAGATGTTCAACAGCAGGAGACTACCTAGCCTCAATTAATTGCTTTTTGGAATATAAAAAGAATTAAATAACAACAGCTTCAATTAAAGAATAACAGCTAGTACTTCCCATGGTAATTGGGTAGATAGATTGCATGTAATTAAATCACAGCCATGAAAAACGACTTTAACCCTTTGAAAAATCAGCTAAGAGAAAGTCTCCCTTTTAACAAAGCATTGACAATACCTGGTTCCATCTTTTTTTTTTAATTATTTCATGAAATGCCCTTGTGTAAAACATTAATTGCCTGGTTGCTGGCAAATACCTAAGTCTCAATACTTGGGTTATTCAACCGAAATTCATTGTTCTGCTTTGTTGGATCACTGAGCTCTCCCTTCTATATTTAATGGAATCCTTGATAAAGTTGCTGCACATTTTTCATTGCCCCTGAGATATTCATCAATTAATTCATTTTCCTCAAATTAATTTAATTAAACAAATATTTGTTAAGCACCCCCTATGTGCCAATCACTGTATTTATCAATGGATAAAGAAAGAGAAAGAAGGAAGGAAGGAAGGAAGGAAGGAAGGAAGGAAGGAAGGAAGGAAGGAAGGAAGGAAGGAAGGAAGGAAGGAAGGAAGGAAGGAAGGAAGGAAGGAAGAAAGGAAGGAAGGAAGGAAGGAAGGAAGGAAAGAAGGAAGGAAGGAAGGAAGGAAGGAAGGAAGGAAGGAAGGAAGGAAGGAAGGAAGGAAGGAAGGAAGGAAGGAAGGAAGGAAGGAAGGAAGGGAGGAAGGAAGGAAGGAAGTGAGGAAGGAAGGAAGGAAGGAAGGGAGGGAGGGAGGAAGGGAGGGAGGAAGGAAGAGAGGGATGGAGGTGGGAAGGAAGACATGGAGAGGGAGGATACCTTGATCTTATAAATTTACATTCTATAGAAATACCCTTAATTATAGTGAAGAATAGAGAGTAAGTCCTGCCAGAGCGGTCAGACAAAAAGCCTTAGGAATATGTGAGAAGGAAGAAAGCAATGCCAGCTAAGGTAATCAGGGAAGGCACTGGTACTGATTTGGCACCTAATCTGAGCCTTGAAAAAAGATAAGGTTTCTGAAAGGCACAGTGTTTTCCAGGCATGGTGGATGACTTCTGTGATTCATGGAGGCCAGAGACAGAATGTCAATTTTAGAGGACAGCTATTGGTCCAGTTTGGTTGGAAGACAGACTGAATAATGAGAAAGAAAGATGGAGAGACAGATTATGGAGGCCTTTAAGTGTAAGGCTTAATGGTTTATATTTTACCTTAGAGGAAATAGGAATTTGCTAAGCTCATTGGGACATTTACTCTTTTTCAGCACTGCTCAGAGGCAGTATAACATAAAGAATATTGATCTTGGAATCTGAAAATCTAGATTCAATCTCAAATCTGCCACTTACTAACCTTGTGAATCTGGGAAAATTTTTCGATCTCTCTGATTCATGTTTCCCAATCTGAGATATGGACTTTACTAATGTTCTCCTTTATAGAACACTATTATCTCCCAACTGAGAGCACCTACAGAGGAGTCATCCATGTCAAAGATATATTTGTTCTTCGCCCTGACTTGGAAAATCCTTAACCTCATTCAAAGCCCTAGTAAAATACTATGTCATGTATGATGGCTTCCTTAACCCCTCTCTCACCCCTACCCAACCCAGTTATTAGTATGCTCTCTCTGAAAAGAATTATGCATATATATACATATATAAATATAAATATATACATATACATGAGAATTCTATCCAGCAGGAGAGTATACACAAACACACACATATTTCTTATTTATGGATATATGATTTCATCAGTCAATTGTAACTTCCTTGAGAACAAGGTATAATTCATTTAATTTTTCAATTTGTCTTTCTGGTTTCAGACAGGACTGATTCTTACATTCTGAGAAGATGACTGGCTATCTTCCTATCTTCTTTATTTTAAAAATTATATTTTCATTGATATAATTTTATATTAGCTATATTTTATAATTATATAATATATCCCCTTTTAAGCACTCTCCCACAGAACATGCTTTTATAATAAAACTTGTTCATTTTTTATCTTTCATATTTCCATCATCTAATAAAATATTAGCAAATGTTTATTAAAGGATCTTTTTAATAAATTTGAATTTAATATTTAAATATATGATAGAATAATTAAGAATTTTATGATCTATTGATAAACCTGGTTTATATTTTGAATTCCAGCTGAGATGATTAGCTAAGTGGCACAGAGGATAGAATGCTGGACTTCATGTCAGAAAGACCTGTGTAATAGAATAGATGATTTGTTTGACCCTATTTCTGGTTGTAATGACTGTGTACTCTGGCTTATGACCAGAGGGCTGCTACTAGGGGACACACCTGAGGGCTGTCTATTTGCAATGGAGATAGAGGTACTGCTTCAGGGATAGTGAGAGATAGAGAGATGCTGCCATAGGGGAATAATCTCTATTGATGGCTGATGGATCAACCTATTTCCTAACCTCCTCCTCCCTTCACTCCCATATCCCACACACTCCCTCACCCCCTTCCCTTCTTCAAGCTTCTCCATCCCAGTTTCTTCTTGAAGCTTGTGGCTTCCCCCCTCCCCCCTGAGTGGACTATGAAGCTACTCTTGTTTTCTTTCTCAGATAAGGGGTTTATTGGGAAACAACAGGATAGAGAACTGAGGAAAGAGGGATGGGGGTTTCCCTAAACTATAAGGAGAATTTGAGAGTTTGGGAAATCAGTCCAGTCACAACTGTAACAGAGGGACAGTCAGAGAGATGGAGGATAACTGTTATTCTTCTTTTCTTCTCCACAAAGCCACCAAGGTCTCTCTGCTTAATTTCAGAAGCCCCCCATCAAGGGTCTTTCAGCCTGGGACAGAAAGCTACAAGGAGGATCAGTTCAGCTTCTTCCCCCTACAGGCAGGCTTGCCTCCTTTGGTCAGGGCAGAGGTTTCCCTGTCCTTTTTTGGTCAGTCCACCCCAGAGAGAGAAATCCAAAGTCTCCTTGGCCAGCTTCAACTCCCAGAGAGAGACAGACAGAATCAGTTCCTCCCCTGGTCAGCTCTACTGCCTCCTCCTCTTGGGAACATTCCATTTGGAACCTTCTCCTTTATTGACAAACAGGTCCCCAGCCTTGTTTGCATGCCTGACTTGCAAGTCCTCTCTCTCTCCATGCCTCTACCACACCTGTGTCCACATTCTGCCTCAGATACTCACTTGTGTGCCCTGCTCAGTTTCTTACAGATAATATTAGCACCTGCTTGATAGGTTATTAGGAGAATTGTTAGAATGATTTTTAGGAAAGAGGGGGAAATAAAGGTTACACAGAGGGAGAATGCACATGTAAATAAAAATTGAATTTATTAACAGGTAAGGGAACGGTTTTGGGAATGAGGGGAAAAGGTTAGCATCTGACAATTAACCCAGTTATTAAACCCACTTTCTAAATACTCTAATCTAAATACCTAAGTTTCCTAAGGGTAAGTCCAACAGGGAACCAGATTTATCACACACAGAGAGTCCTTGGTGGGTCAGATACAGGGATCCAGCTGAGTCCTCAATTGTCCCAGGGAAAAGAGGTTTTTCTCCAAGTTTACTCTGTCTACCAGAATGTGTGGAGATGTCCTCTCATCTTTGTTTCGTAGAAGTCAAAGAGGCTGCTTGCTAGCTGTCCAGGGGAGTCTAGGAGAGATCATATCCTCACCATTCAGGCTTCACTTCCAGCTCCAATGTGGCTGTTGAAAAACTGCATCTTTCAACAGCTTAGAATCCTGACCCAGTCAGTGGCTCTCAGAATCCAGGCCTGTCAATCATCCTCTTGCTACTTGTCCTTCCATTGCTGCAGAATCAAAGGAATTAATATGTCTAAAGTGATTTACAAAAGTTAAAATCCCATATTAATGCTACCTATTATTAGGTAATTCGTCAATAGACCTATTTCCTTCAAATTCAATTAATGTGTAAGGCATTTCCTACCTCTTAAGCTTTTTAGAATTTATCACTTCCTTGAGTATCTCTTGGTAAATAGCCTAATCACTGCAGAACTCAGTTTCTTCATCTGGAAAAGGAGAGTAAGAGTACTTGTTCTAACAACCAGAAAAATTTGTGGGGATCAAAACGAGATAATGGATGTGAAAGGACTTTGAAACTATAAATCTCTATAAAAATGTGAATATAATGGAAAGTAAATTAGACATAAGCATTATGGCAAAAATTCCCAATAAGCCTACAGTTTGTAATGGGTATTCTTATGGGCTCTGATTTCTTTTAATAGAACTGGGAGAAAATGATTTCCCTTTCTTGAGAAAGGACAAACCTGCCTCATTTCTCCAACATACATATCTTCAACATTGGACTGGAAGTCTTTTTACTATGAACTGAGAGACTTTTGTTGCCAATGAAAAAAAGAAAGGACCCAAAGAAGGCCGTTACTTCATTAAATGGAGCATCTCTACAGTGCTTAACAAAAAAAAAAAAAGTAAAAATCATCCAGAAGGAGGTATGGGGCAGGGGTTGTGAGCTATATGGATATAAAACATACTGATGAGATCACATATGTTAACAAAGCAGCAGGAAGACAAGAATGAATCTGAAGAAAGATAGGGTAAGAGGTTTCATCTTCATCATTACAAAAACTAATAAAATAAAAAAGAAAATACTACTTAAGCAATTGCCCTTTAGAGTTCTGGGTTATTCTGAAACTTTAATGTGAGTACAGACTGATTAAAAAAATAGAATAAGGGTACCATTACAGTAATTTTAAAAAATATCTTCAATAATATTTTGAGGCTATCTGAGGAATCTATTGACACCCAGTTGGTAGTAGCATTTGTAAGAAAAAAAAAACATGCTTACATTTTCCCATAGATACCATATCAACTTTATAAGCCTTGCAATCTGCCTGTGATACCAGGAGACCCTGCTCTTGCTATAATTTATCTATATACCTTAGCCACGATGCTTTCTGAACTGCATGATACATGGTTTTCCTATAGCCAAACTACATATTTTCTTTCTCCTCTTAAGACTCATATGTCATAATGGATTTTTTTATTACTGACTTTTTTTCTTTCTAAGTATATCTTCTTGGATAACCCCCCATCCTCTGCCCTTGTCAGATCCCATTTGGAGTGCTGTGTTTCATTCTGTTCACTACATGTTATAAAGGACTTTGAAAAATTGCAAGGTGTCTAGAGGAGATTGATTCATATGAGGAAATATCTTTAGATTGTGCTATATGCAGATTAGCTGAAAGAGAAAAGAAAGCTTGGGGAGAGAGGTGTGGTTAAAAGAGATGATAAACACATTTGAGAACCTGTAGGATTCTCATGTGAAAGAAAGATTAGAATCATTCTATTTAATCCAAAAAAGGGGTAGGGCTTGGAAGTTACTGAGAGGTGCAAGTCTACTTAATTTACAAGGAAGGAAAAAATGGCTAACAATTATAAATGCTCAAAAGTGGAAAGAATGGTTAATGAAGTAGAAGATTCCCTCTCCCCATATTGGTATTTAGGAGCAGGCCAGAGGAGTACATAGTGAGGCTTCTGTAGAAGGGAAACTTCTTTAATCATAGGTTCCAACTGTGAGATTCTCTAATTCTTAATTACTTCCCACTTAGACTATTGTAATAGCCTACTAGTTAATATCCCTGGATTATATCCAATCCATCTTCCACATAGCTGCCAATAAGTTTTTCTAAAAGCTTAGAGGTCTTGTCATATTGCTTCTCTATTCGATATTACCTCTAGGATGGAGCACCTTTGAGATAAGCCCTAAGTCTGAAAGTGCTTTGTAAATATGAATTGCTAAGATAATTATTTCTTACTTATGTAACTTTGGATTGAGTCCTTTTGCTCTCTGGATGTCAAATATCTTTTAATATGTAGATGAAAGGCACAAAATGATCATTGTTGAAGTCTCCTCCAGCTTGAAATATCTTGGTCTTCTATGGTGAATTCTTGATTTGCTCCTCAAGTATCTGCCTGACACTCATAAATTCCAACTGTCCCCTACTTCTATACCCAGTCCTTTCTTTGGATTATTGAGGATTCTCAGCTCTGCACCAAGAGGGCAAATAGATTAGTAATTTGTTAAATTTGGCTTGCCTCCACTGACTCCAAATAATATGGATCCTAGTTGGCAGGGGGCTTATAATATGATGTAAATGAAACAATTACAGGTAGCTAGTAGATTTCTGAATTCTTGTAGAATCACAAGAATAGAGAATTTGAGAGGTTGAAGGGACTTGAGCTGTCACCTAGTCCTGCATATAGCTGGATAATAATTCTTTCAAATAATACTGCTCAAGAACAATCTAACTTTTACTTGAGGACCTCAAGAAAGAAAACTCACTTTCTCTCAAGGAAATCCATTATGCTTTTACAAGGTTTTTTTTTTCCTTTATAGAAAGTCAAACTTGAACACTTTTAAACTTTCACTAATTATTCCTAATTCCAAACTGTATGACAAAGAAGAAATCTAAAACGTTGTCCATGTATCAGTCCTTTTCAAATGTTTAGTCAATTATTATGACACACTTAAGTATTGTCTATGGTAGTCTAAACGTTTCTGGGTTCTTCAACCAACTTCATATAGCATATAAGTCAGAGACCTTGGTCATTGAAATTGCTTTCCTTTGAAGAACCTACATTTCCTAAATTGTTGTATCAAGAAGGAAATACATTAGTCCAGCTGTGGTCTAATCAGTAATCAGGACAGCACCACTTTCATTAAGGCTTCCTAACAATGCTTTAGATTTCTTTGACTTCTGTACAGTATGAATGGGTCAGGATAACCTAAAAATCTATAAAGATACCCAGCTTTTAGGAGGTTAATTTAAAAAAAAATCTTGAAAAGACCTACATGAAATATTGAAGAGAAAAATGAGTAGAACCAAGAGAATATTATATAGAACTACAGAATTAATATTTGAAAAATAACTTGTGAATGTCCATCTCCAGAGAAAGAACTAATAATTAGAAACGAGACATTTTATTCATATACATGTGTGTATATATATACATATATATATATATATATATACTTTACTTTATCATGTGATACCTTCAATAATGTAGAAAGGGAAAGAGGAAGAGATCCCTGAGAATTTTAAGGTAGCCAACAAAAATAAATTAAATAAAAGACATACAGCACTTTTTTATATGAAATATCATCTAGCTTATATGAAAGTTTTGGTTCTAGCATCTCAGGTATGCAAAGCTGGTATCTTGAACTCAAATATAAGAATTTTTATTTTTCCTCATTCTTATTTGAGTTAATCCATTTGATTAATCTTTTGTTTTCATTATTTCATTAATTATCCTGGAATTAAGCATTAATTTCCTGCTGTATTGATAAGTACTAGCATTTTTATAATTTTCTTGAGAAAATCTTTTGGATTTTGCCTATAAAATGATCTGTAGAAAGAAATGACAAACCATTCCAGTATCTTTGCCAGTAAAATCCTGAGTGAGGTCTTGAAGAGTCAGATACAACTAAAATGAATGAGAGGCATCAAATAGTTGCTCTCCCTCTCAGGTTGGTTACATTTACAGAGTTTAAGATCATTACATCTACACTTTCATTCAAGCAACTGAAAAAAAATAGTCATTGTCCAAGTTAAGGACATACCTCAGAAGCACTCTATTAGAGACCCTCTTTCAAGCTAGAATCAATTAGTTAATGACTACTCATTAAGTTTGGCCATTCAATTGTTATGATGCCATATAACTATTATGGTGTTCTCCATATTTCCCAGAAGAATAATATTGAAGTCATTATCCAATGATTTCCTAAAATATAGGCAGGGTATATTTATAATCCTCCCTGATTTGTGAGTCTAGAAACCTTGTTAAAAAAAAAGTGAATGGAGTTACTTTGGCATGACCCAGGACTAATTTAGCCAATTTAGCTTTGGTGAACACTCATTATTTTCTACATGTTCAGAAACCATTCCTTTAATAACACATTCTAGAGTTTTGCCTAGAACCAAGATCAATTCATTGACCAATAATTTAGAAATAAAAGAGACAATATCCTCTTCCATTTTTGAAATTTAACAGCATATTTGCACATTTCTAATTCTGCAGTATTTCTCTAGTATGCCAACATCTTTCAAAAATTACTGACAATTACTTATTCAATGCCATACCAACTAAACTCCAAGATATTTTGTTTATAGAACTAGAAAAAAATCATAAAATTCATCTGGAAAAAAGATCAATAATATCAAGAGAACTAATGAAAAAAAGTGAAGGATAGTGTCCAATAGGGCAACATCAGATCTCAAACTGTACCATGAAGAGTAAACATCAAAATAATTTGGTCCTGGCTAAGAAACAGAATGGTAGATCAATGAAATAGATTAGGGGTAAATGACCTTAGCCATCTAGTGTTTGATAAACCCAAATATCCCATTTTTGGGGATAAGAACTCAATAGGGATATTTTGGGATAAAAACTGCTAGGAAATCTGTAAAACAGTAAGGCAGAAAAATAAAGATAAACCAATATCTCATGCCCTATACCAAGAAAAATTCAAATGGGTATGTGATTTAGACATAAAGGGTTATATCATGTGTAAATTAGAGGAGAATAGGTTACCTAAAAGACCTACAGAAAATGGAAGAATTGATGACCAAAAATAGATAGAAAATATTACAAGATATAAAATGAACAATTTTGACTTTTCAAAATTAATACAATTTTGTATAAACAAAACCAATGTAACCAAGAATAGAAAGAAGACAAGGAACAAATTTGGAAAATTTATGACAAATTGCTCTAAAAATAGGTCTCATTTATCAAATACATAGAGAACTAAATCAAATTTGCAGATACCAGGGGCCATCAAGCCACAGTGTTTTGACAGGGTCACTCATGGAAACCAGGAGGTCACAAAGTGACTCCTAAGAAGGATGGAAACATCCACTGAACTCCTCCCCCCCCAGTGACTTTCCTTATTAACATCACCTTATTATTGGAATTTCTACGATTATTATTCTTATGTAGCCCCAGGAAAAATAGATGAAAGCAAATTGCTTGCAGAAGTAATACACATGTACCCCCAGAATATCACCAAAAGATTATAATTATAGAATTAAACCTAAGGATTCTTATGTGTCCAGTTAGATAGGATCCTCTTTTCTAGGCATAAAACTTCTGGCGAATCTGTGCTCAGAATATCCCAACCTAAATCTGGGTCATGTTGATTCTACCCTCTGACCCTGCACTTAGCAAAACTATTTTGTTAGCTATCTCCTGTCAGTTGTTATAATCTATGGAAACATGTATGTTGAGAATGAAACTGTGTGCCAAGTAGATGTGTGACCATGAGGGTATAAAATAAAGCCAAGACTCAGCCAAGGTGGATCAGTTTTTCCTGTGATACATGTGTTGTGGGTTGAATACAAAAGCTATGTCCCATTCATCATTCTGTTGACATCATCCCTCCTCCAAGAATTCCCTTCCCCTGTGAAGAGGCTGACCCAACTTGCAGCATGTAGGAATACAAGCCATTCCCTAATTGACAAATGGTCAAAGGATATCAACAAGCTGTTTTCAGATGAAGAAACCAAAGCTATTGGTAAACATATTTTTTTAAAGGGTTCTAAATCATTCCCAATTCAAGAAATTCAAATCAAAGCAACATGGAGGTACCACCTCACACCTCTCCTATTGACCAATTAGATAATAAAGGAATGTGATAAATGTTGGAGGAGATGTGGCATAATTGGGACAATAAAGCATTGGTGAGTTATGAACTTATGCAACCATTCTGGAGGGCAATTTGCAACTATCCACAAAGGGCTATAAAACTGTGTATGATTGTTGATCCACTACTAGTCTGTATCCCAAATAGGATTTTAAAAGGGGGTTGAGGAAATACTTGCACAAAATATTTATAGCAACACTTTTTGTGGTGGTAAGAATTGGAAACTGAGAGGATATTCATCAATTGAGGAATTGCTAAGCAATCTGTGGCACATGATGGTGATGAAATACTATGTTGCTATGAGAAATAATGAACAGAATAATTTCAGAAAGAGCTGGAAAGACCTACATGATCTGATGCAGAGTGAACTAAGCAGAAGAAGAACATTGAACACAGTAACATTATTGTCATATGATCAACTGTGAAAGACTTAGCTAATCTCAGTAATACAGTGATCTAGGCCAATTCTGAAAGACTTATGACAAAGGATGCTATCTATCTCCAGAGAAAAAACTGTTATATATATATATATATATATATATATATATATATATATATATATATATATATATATATATATATATATATATATATAACCCAGATAAAATTGCTTGCCATCTCTTGAAGGGGTAAGGGAAGGGAGGGAGGGAGACAATTTGGATCTTATAACTTCAGAAAACTTATGTGAAAAATTGTAATTATGAGTAATTTGCAAAGTAAAATATCTTTTAAATAATCAATGACAATGACTTAGAAATATCATTTCTGTGTTTTTTTTTTTCATTTCCTTAGGATATTTAGTTCATCTGAACCAAATAGCTTGAAATCATCATTATCAGCCAGGGTTCTCTTACTTTTCCTAATATTTAATTTTATGTAAATTTTAGTGATTTTGTTGTTGTTGTTGTTGCTCCATGATTTCCAAATGAAAGGTCCTTCTGAATTTAAGCTGGATATTGTATCCCATCTATGACACTCATTTTCTATATAATAAATGTAACTAATATGAGCTTCAGTCCAATCATGAAAAAAGAGTAGGTTGTACCAGATGACTTCTAAGACCTTTTCCATCTCTAGGTCTATGAACATCCTTGGCACAGAAAACAAGCAAAATAAAAACTTTCTTTTTCTAGGTCCTTGGCATCCATCATCTGATCCATATTGACCAGTCATATTGAACCTTCTGTTTTCTGTCCCTCTTCCCTAATATAATCAGAAAAAAGTTTTTTTTAAATAAATTATCTTTTCAGCTATTTTTGCTATTCTTAGCTTCCAATGCCAACCTTAGCTCACTTTGAGCTTCATAATACATTTCTCTCCATCACTCCATTGAAGATGATAATGATAATAATATAACAGTGAAAATGAGAGACAACAGATGTACAGCCTGAGGAGTATTGTGATTCCCTGTAGATATACACAAAACAAGAAGAGATATCCCATGTTCTTTGTAGAGCACTCTTTCTCTGTGGATAATTTATGGGAAATTATAGAAAACAAGAATAGTAGCACACAGGTTTAGGAGGTAAGGAAAGGCTACATTAGTATGGGTGCAGGGAGCTCCCAGATTAATGAAATCACAAACAATTAAAATTTTAAAATAAAATAATAATTTTTGACTTATTGAGCTTTATAGTATATAAAGCAATTTGAGTATTATATCATGTCCAATAGGTTAGATAATGAAGATATTATTATTACTACTAATGAATAAATCAATAATCATTAATTTTTCTACGATGGGCTAGGCACTGTGCTAGGCTTTGGGGGTACAAAGGCAAAAATTAAACAGTCTTTGATGTGTAAAATGCAAAGAATTTGTGGCTCAACTAATATATGCTAGTTTCCTAGATTAGATTAGTTTCCTAGATTTCCATGATTAGTATAACAAATTTGAACCAAGGTCTTCTGGAATGAATTAATTTGTTTATATCTTATAATTAAAATAATATGATCATATTTGTGACAATTTTCTATTCCATTAAACCTTTAGTTCATATATATCTTTCATGGAAGTGAATCCTCCAAACAAAATTCAAAGCAAAAATCCTATGACATTTTTGATATCCAATGCAATTCATTTAACCACTTTTCAGCAAATTCAATAATTTACCAAGAAAGAGAATTAAATACTTCTCCTGAAGTGTTAAAAAAAAGTCACCAGCTGCTAAGGGAATTAATGTATGCCCTGTAGAATTATCCTTAACACCTGATGAGGTGTTACAAAAGGGAATTTCATGTCTCATATCAGCACTTTCAGATGAGGGTTTTAACGACTGGGCTAATCAAGAAATGGATTGGAGTATTGAAATTAATGTAGCACTAAGATGTTTGAAAGAATAAAGGGATATTTAAAATGCATATAGAAAATTCCATTCCAGGGAATACCATTTAATATATAATGCTGATGGAAAATAATATGAAGCAAATTAATCAAAGCTGAGTTAATTTTAAAATTATGTTCATTTCTGAGTGTGCTATTTCCCTATATTTAGTATTGAGCTATACTATTAGTAATATGTGTAATGAAGGACAAACTAGAGCCTACCCAAAGTAAGGCAATCAGGACCAGGAAGGAACTCATAGCAAAGTCAAATTATATTCAGAAGGAACAAGGTTTTTTTGTTTATTTTTTGAGAAAACAAAATTAAGATTATTATCTTCATTTATTTTAAATTCTGTCATATGGGAAAAGAGTTAGCTTTCATCTTTGCCTCCTGAAGCTAAAACAAAGGCAAAGTAATGACAATTATAGGAAGAACATTGTTAATAAATATAGTTAGAAAGATGCTGTATTCTCTGTCACTGTGGGCATTAAAGTGTAGATTGGATGGCCACATGGAAGTATTGCAAAAAGAGATCTGAATTTAATAAGAGCTGGACTAGATGACCTTGGTATTCTCCTTCAACTGAGAATCCATTATATTACTTCATTTGTAATATACAGATATTTGAGATAAAGAATTCAAATTCTCCCAAGCATGCCCTCCATTGTGTCTTCCTGATAATTTATGGACCTCTCTTCCCACTTGACTATACATAGCATCTGATTTTATGATGACTTTATTATTGCTTTTGGCATTTTTATATTCAATTTTCTATTATTTGTTGAGTTTCTCTAAAATTATATATGTATCAGGCTTGTCTCCCAAAGAAGTCTATAGGATTGGGTTTCTAAAGACTATAGTCATTTTCCTTCATTAAGAGCTTATTATTAAATATCAGAATTAATGTAAAAATATTTGGGTAAAAGACACAAATATTCTCATTTTTTGGAATCTTTTCCAATTTGTTAGGAGTGAAATGAAATCTCAGAATTATTTAAATTGACATTTCATTTATTTTAATTTATAACATTCTATTATATGATTTTAATGGTATATATTTTTAGAACCTTTCATCATACAACTTGTCTATCTTGGAAAGAAATTTATTATTCAAGAATTTAGAATTAAAGAATATGTTTTTCTTGTTCACCATTTCTATTTTTATCCTAGATGCATTAATTTTGTATAGGTATATGCAAAAACTTTTTTTTTAGTTTCATATAATCAAAATTATCTATTTTATTTTTTATAATTACTTCTCTCTCTTGTTTGGCTAAGAATTCATCTAATTCATGGGAGAAATTAGATAATAGGTAGCAGATGAAACCTAAATATAAATGCAGGAATTAGATTGTAGAAGAATTTGTCATAATAAGAATTTTGAATTTTATCTGATAAGACCTTTTCATTTCATTCAATAAAAAACAAAACAAAACAGTAACAACAACAAAACCTTACAGATCCAATATATATATATATATATATATATATATATATATATACTTAGTTATAAATCATATCTGTAGGTATGATGCCAATAATTTATTGCATTGGATTTAAAACAAATAATATAAAAATTTAAAAGAACAGGTAAATAATAAAATGAATAATTTTCAAAATAATGTCAATTTATTTTAATTATACACAATATTTTTAATTATCACTTTTTAATGAGATCCATGTCTTCATTATATTTGAATATCCCCCTATTCTTTTTTTCTGTTCAATATAGATTTCATTACCTGTAGGTATTATACTGGGCCCCATGCCCTGAGCCTATTCTTCCCTATGACCACTCCTATGGACCAATATACCAAGACTATCTTTCCCAAGTCCACTACATTCCCCATTTCAAACTAGACTCCTTAGCCACTACTGATGTCTCTTTCTTTGTTGTCTCTCATGGCTAGCATTAACTCTGTGCCAAGTTCTAGTCCTTGGCCATTCCTACCTTTGTAATATGGTACCATTCTCAGCTGATCAGGAAAGTCTTCACCAAATAAAGAAGCTAGATTACCTAAAGATGACCTTAAGGGCCTCTGCTTGATCCATTTAATAGCTTGATTTAGAAACCACAATCTTTACCAATCTGGAATTTCAGGGAAAACAGTTTTAATAGTCACCTAGTTTGCTTGTATACCATGGTTTGTTGATTTCCATTTAATGCATTTTTGAGGATAGTAGGAGCAGTTCATCCCCTAGAATGGATATTTCCCCCTTTTAGCCAAGTTTATTTAAAAAATAAAAGTGACAATAATTATCTTTTTCTAACATACATATATTTACACACACATACATCAGTAATCTCTTAGTAATAAAGAACAGGGACAATAGTTTGAAGATGAGACAAAGTTTCTGGGTTCAGGACATTTTCCATTTAAGTAAGACCTCTCCTGCTTTCTAATACAGAAACATTACATAGAACATATGAATGAATAAATATATGTAAATGTATATTATTTGTATAATTGTATATATTTGTACACAACTTTTGATTTTGAGAGATTTGTACTGAATCTCTGACATTCTATGGTCTCCATTCAGCTTTGAAAGTCTGGTGTTCTATGTTCCCTTGAGTTTCTATGAGAAAAATGAACCACAGGTATGGTGTTTGATGACTGAAAAGATTCAGATATAGCAGCATATCTGAAACCTTGAAGTGGGTAGGCAAGTACAGAGACAGAGACAGAGAGACAGACTGAGAATTAGATAGAGAAACAGAGAGAGCAGAGAGGATGAGAAAGAGAATATGTGTGGAGGGAAAGAGCAATTCATTAGAATTTCCTAAGGTCAAATGTAGGTCTATATGCATCCTGGTTTCCGAGAAATTATGCCATTTGATATGAAGCAACTTTCTAGTGCAAGTCTAGTTCTCAATTTGGGAAAATCTGTTGTTTATTTTCAACATTTTCAAAAGAAAACTATTCATTTTGGATATTAGATCCTTGTGTTCTTTGTAAACACTTCAGAAATTGAGTAACAAAAGGCTTGCCTGGTCATTTTCTCTAAATTCAAGCATAGCATCCCTACTTAGCACAGCTTTGGCTTCTTAATTCCAGTAAATATGAAGAAAAAATAATTGAATATGTTTGGCATGAAAGCAATTGCTCACCAGGATATTTTTGCAAATGATTCTGTCTCTCTGTCTCTGTTTCTATCTTTATGTCACTGTCTCTCTCTGACCCTGTCTCTGTGTTTCTCTGTTTCTGTCTCTCTCTCTGCCCTTAACTCTATGTCTTTCTGTTTCTGTCTGTATTTTTCTCTGTCTTAATCAATTCTCTTTGCCTCTGTTTCTGCCTCTGTGTGTATCTCTTTCTGTCACTTTCTCTCATTCAGAATTGAGTACATCCACTCATCTATTCCCCCAAGTTCTTCCCCCTTTTCACACACTCATAAGTCCTGTTTCAGTTTTTCTGAGCTCAGAAAAGGAGGCCATCTGCATCCTTTGGGATTATGCAAGATCTCTAACTTGTCAAAATCTCTAACTTGACCCTTTAGAGTTTGAGCTGTCCATTCACATCTTGTGATTCTTGTCTGTGGTTCTGTCTCTGCTTTGTTGAAGCCTGAGACACTTCTTTTCTGGAAATGGAGAGTTACTTCACAGAATCTCTGCAGTCTTTATTAATGATACTAGATTATGAGGATCAGATGACTGGGATTTTGTTCACCTAGAATTCTGATTGCTGAGCAGCTCAACTTCCAAACGTACCTAAGCTGGGGAATGCAATCTGATTGGGTGGATATTAACCCTGTTTCTCAATTAGTAACTTGTTTCTCAGATGATAAAGGAAATGGGTAAAAATAACCCTTTCCACTTAGAGTGAGCTTGAGTTACTAAAAATGTACTACTAAAGAGGCTCATTATTTTTTGTCTAAATTAATTCTCCCACAGACCAGTAATACAAGGTTCGTTAAAAGAGAAAATGAATGTAACCTATCTGGCCTCAATTCAGCTTTTCCTGATTAAAATAAGAGACATCAAATAATCATGAATCTACTAATGTCCCCAATTTCCAGCTAAATTTTGAAATATTTTGGATGTACACTACTTTTAAATACTAGGTAAGTACATGAAAGGAAAAATGTATATAGATATATATGAATATAGATAAATATAGCTAAAGCTGTGTATTTGGTGTGGGGCAGGGGAGTTGGATGTGAGGATATCCATTTAAAAATAGGCATCCATTTACTAGTTTTGATAGTTGTTCACATTCCTTTAACCACTGGGGAATCATCTTTTAAGTGGAAATACTATTCATGCTACCTACTTTACAGGAGTCCTAAAGAAAACTTGTACTGGTTCCTATAGTTGGTGGGCCCTTCCCTCCAGAAATTATTTTGCACTAGTTTTATATTGAATTTCCTTTCTTTGTTTTATTCTTGGGATAAAATGTAAACTCTTTAAAAGTAGGAACACCTTTGTTTCTGTCTTTGTATATCCATAATGTCTACTACATGCTGATAGATAATAGTTAGTAAATAAATACTTCTTGAATTAAACTGAAAGGAAAAATCTTTGTAAACATTAAAAACACTAAAATGTGAATTTTTAATGTTTAGTTCAGAAATATGATGGTCTCTTCAAGAAGTAATGCTAAAGGGGGCAGCTGAGTGGGTCAGTGGATTGAGAGCCAGGTCCAGAGATTGGAGGTCCTAAGTTCAAATCTGGTCTCAGACACTCCTTAGCTGTGCTATCCTGGGCAAGTAACTTAACATCTGTTTGCCTCAGTTTTCTTATATGCAGAATGAATCTAAAAACAGTATAGCCCTTTAAGATTATTAAAAGAATTAAAAGAGATAATAATTATAAAGTGCTAAGTGCACCTGTCCCATTTTGCTATATAAAGTTTATCTATTTTTGCTATTATTATTATTAATTATTCAAAGGATGTGTGGGAAGGGACCTCCTTCCCCCCATTAGTCCCTTATTTTAATGTAATTAATCAATGCATACCATTGAGATGTGCAGGAATAGATAGGCCCTCAGATTAGGAAGTTGAAACCAACGAGATAGGAAATTGATCCCATGGGTACTGCCCCCCCACCTGGTGGTGCTAGGCAAATTAAGGAACTATGATTGGTTCCTGAGATGTGACATGGGAGAGCTGGTGAGTTGAGAAAACGGCTTCTAAAGGTGAGACCAAAGCTCTGGTCAGGGACTCTCATGCTCTTTTGGCTGGAGATTGGAACCTGAAGGTGCACATGTTGGTGGTGAGCTTCATTCCATCAGAATGGCACTTAGGATGGTAGGCTAGGCAACTCTCTACCTCTTTCCTACATTTCCCTCTCTTTCCTATCACTACTTTGATTAAATTAAATTGTTAAAGCTACTAACAGTCTCATAATTTAATTTTAACTATTACAAGTGGTAGTGAAAAACATGGGAATTTGGGAACATGGATAGATGTATGCACAAATGTTTATAAACAGATATTCATATAAGCACTTATATATCCATGGATATCTTTTGTGATATATGACAATTTTACAGACTCTAAGACCAGCCTTCTATCCACTGTGCCAAGACTCCCTTAGAGACATTCATATGAAGAAATGACTTTATAATGATTGACTCTCAACACTGACTAGTAAAGGAAGTGTTTTTTATTAGGGGGGTATTCTGAGTACCTTCAAATCACCTGTTTATTCTATTCTGCATAAGGTCAGCTCTATAGATGATATTTAAGTGCTGATTTTACTATGGACCCATTCAAACTCATCAAGATTTATAGGGAAATTTCTGTATACTAAAGACAGTACAATATAACTGCCTCTCCTTTTTTCTGGATTTCAGGCTTTCTGATTGTTTTGTTTTGTTTTGTTTTACCTGCAGCAAATACCCCAGAGGCCTAACCATCATTGAGAGGACAGCTGAGGAGACAGCATAATACCAATTTAGAAGACCTGGGTTGGAGTCCTAGCATCATTAATTACCAACTCCCTTACCTCTGTAAAATCACTCCGTTTCCTCTTCTTGAAAACATATATAATATTTTCATAATCTAATTCATGGGATTGCTATAAGGACCAAATGACAAAATGTGCACCAAAGGTCTTTGTAACATTATCTACATAATCATTGGTGTTATTATTATGACTTAATTCTCTTAATGGTGTCACTGGATATACATGACATCTCCAAACATAGTTGCAAAAGCCTTCTCTTTGGGTAGCCATCAGCTGAGCTCAGAGTCTATGGCTCATTCTTTTTCTTTTTCAGGCTTTGGAGCTTCTGACTGCTTGCTATTCTCAAGAACAGTTCTGACATCTCCCTTTAAAGGTATCCATGTTCAATTTATTTTTATGACATTTTAGTTGTTAAATTGCCCTATTAGAATGACACATATGTTTCAGCTTTCTTCTTCCTTTTACTTTGTTATTGTGTTGGGTTGCTATCTTCTGGAACTAATAATTAACATAAAATTAAATACAAAAGCAATCAACTCAGTAAGATGTTTCCTATAATTTTCTGCAATCTAGCAGGTTCTTAGCATTCCTTTAGCTACCGGTTGATTCAGAGGTTTTTATAATGTGGGTTTTGGATTGCAAAACATTCAATTACAAAGTCTCAATATTTAAGCATAGCCCAAATATCTTGCAAAGTGGAGGAGACCAGGTCCAGAGTATGTTATTCTCTGCCTCCTGAGTGTCTGAGGCTTCCTATAGCATGTGTGCCTATATTGTCCTGCATCTCTTGGAAAATTAAAAAAAAATATTATGCCTGATGGTATGACAGCCTCAGGGATAATGAGGAGAGCTCCTTTTTTTTTTCCCACTATCTGTCCTAATCCTAGCTTTAATAACAAAACACTCACCAATGTACACAGGATTTCATTATTGGCCTGGGCAAGCCCTGAAGCTATAATAGTTTTCATAGTAAACATAGTTTCTTTGTTTTCTTTTGAAAGTCAAGCACATTTACCTGGAAGTTTTGAACTTTCTGCATTTTTAATGAACCTTTCCAATCAAGGCATATTTCAGCAACAACTTAAAATCATGGTGTTTCAGAGCTGAAAGGGATCACAGAAGTTACCTTGTCCATTTCCAACCAGGATCTCTTCTGTGGTCTCAATCCTCAACAAGCACTCATCCAACCTCAAGAACTTTACAGTCCAGCAACACTGGATTCTCTGCTGTTTTATCATAGAACCATCTATTTCCCAAATATTCTCTCCCTTCCCCTCTTCTTATTGCCTTTTGTTGCTTCCTATCAGGCTCAGTTCAACTCTCACCTTCTACAGGAAGAATTGTCTGGCTCCCCTTCCTTTTGCCCAATATTACCCTCTACTCTTCCCAGGCTTTTACCTAGAATATTACCTCCCATTTGCTCTGCAAGTATCTTGTATGTGAATGGTTTTATAGATGTATTGGAATGTCAGCTGCTTGAGGGGTCTGGGGCTCCGCTTTTGTCTTTCTTTTTTATACACAGACTTTATCAGGATGCTTAATAAATGCTTGTTATCTGCCAAGAAATCTTATGGAGAAAAGCTCATTATCTTAAGAAGCTATCAGTTTCATTGTTGCACTGATTTAATTATTGAGATGTTCTTTATGATGTTTTGGAATCTACTTCATTGTTATAACTAAGGGTGGTTCATCATTATAGTTTTGCCAGGGCATTGACATCTAGGCTATGTTAACAATGTTCATTCTTCAGCAGCTGAGTTTGCAGTTTAAAAGTTAAATTAAGCATCTAATTAGCCAAAATAATCTTTTCTTTTCTACTGGTCTAACTAAGGTATCCCAGCTCTCCTGGTCTCCATACTGCCTCTCCCTTCCTGCCAGGAATAATACAAACAGTGACCTTCAGTTCATTCTGGAATTTACATTCATCCAATATGAGAAAGATACAGCTGTCCTTTAGCTTCTTGTATTGCTCAATTGAATTTGTCTTACCAAGTTGATTTTAGAAGATGTTTTGTGAAGTTTGCCTTTGGCACCCAAATTACTAGTTAAAGCTGGGATCTAATCCCCTCTGAAGACAATTCATTGCTCCTGGTCTTCCCTTCAGCAGAAAAATGAAATAAATCTAATCATTCTTTCCTGTGACAACTCTTTAAACATTTGAAGACAGCTATCATGACCTCCTAAAATCTCCCTTCTGCAGGCCTTAGCCCTTGCAGTTCCTTCAATTAAACTTTGTATAGAATACTTTTGACTCTTCAACTAAAATTAAGGCTAAATAATTTTGTTATTTGCAGCCATGTCAAAGTCTGAAAGATGACAATTTCTAAACTGCCAGGTTAAATGTTTATATATGTGAATAAAGTCATTCTGTGCCATCTAATGAGTAATTTAAGAGCTGAGTTGTGCTGAGTCTTAGAAATTATTAATATTTGAAAATCAATTTTAGCAATAATTGGGAATCAATTATGCCCTTACAAGTAATGCCAAAAGTTTCAAGTTGTCTTTAGCTAGAACATTTTTTTCATCATTTCTTTTGTTGATTTTGCTGCTCCAGAATTCAATTTGAGGACTTATTTTATTGTGTTTGGAGGTTAATTTGGGAGACTGCAGGTGAATCCCTGCCTTCAATATGCCATCTTGCCCACCATGGAACAATTTTTTATAATTTGGTGATATACCAAATGCACCCTACAAATGAATTCAAATTAGAGAAAATCTCTTTTATCTTTGGGGTTTATTACTTGGGCTAGCTTTGTAAATTATTGTTTTTTTATCAATATAATGGACATCAAAACTTTTATTCTTCTCTACCTGATTTTTCCTCATCCTCTATGATAATGAATGTATACATTAATATTATAAGCATATTTAAAGTACAATTAAAATAAGGAACATTGCTAAGACAAACTGATATTCAACTGACTAAAAGTACAATGTGTTATTGAGAGAACTTAGTATAGTATGCTTGATAAATATAAAGTTAAAAACTACTACTACATATAAATATAAAGTTAAAAACTACTATCATCCTCATGACTTCAGGGTTAATTATTTTATAAATGGTAACCATAACATTTTTTTACTAATATTATATTTTCAAATCAATTTCTAAATATTACATTTAGCATATTATAAAAAGTTTACTGAAGAAAATAATTCCATAAAAATAGACTTGCTTAGTGCAAGTTAATGACTTCATGAGAAATCAAGAAACAATTTCAATACAATTTAAAAATTCGAACTGTCTCTTGGAAAAACAATTGATTCTGGGAAATAGTTGAATGACAGAAAATTTAAAAATTATTGTACTATCTACAAAACATGATAAAAAAGAGTCTAGACATAATATTTCAAGAAATTATTAAGGAAAATGGTCCTGATATCCTAGAACCAGAGAGAAAAAACAGAAATTGGAGGAATCCAGTAATAACCACACAAAAATGAAAATTCCCAGGAATATCATAGCCAAATTCCAGATATCTCAGATGAAAAAGAAAATATCAATAATATGATATTTAGAAAATAAATATTTAGAAAACAATTCAAATATTGTGAATTCATAGCCAAGAAAACACAACAGTTTATAGCTTCACATTAAAGAGCCAGACAATCACACTAGTATTAAAACCAAAAATTATATATCAAGTAAAATTGTTTATACATCTTTTAGGGTGGAAATGAATATTTAATAAAATTGAGTTTTAAGCATTCCTGATGAAAAGATCTGATTAGAAAAGATTTGAATAAAAAATTAAATTTTTAAATGTAAGACTTAAGGTAAACATGAAAGACAAATCATAAGAGACATGATATGGTTAAAATATTTATAGTTCTATATACTGGATGATGATATCTATAACCCCTAAGAAGGAAATCACCATGTAGTAGTTAAGTAGGAATACGTATACATAGAGTTCCAAAAATTTACTTTTCAGGTACCCAGGTAAGTCTCGGAGACTACAAAATTGAAATTGAGTTTCTTATCTACACTGGCAGAGTTTCCTCATCTATAGTCTCTCTTCTTTGTTTTTTTTAACATTATTTTATTTGGTCATTTTCATACATTGTTCATTGGAAACAGATCATTTTCTTTTCGTTTCCCCCAAACCCCCCCACCCAAAGCGCGATTCGTCTGGGTATTACATGTGTCCTTGCTCTGAACCCATTTCCTTGTTGTTGGTATTTGCATTAGGGCACTCATTTAGCATCTCTCCTCAATCATGTCCCCTCAACCTCTGTAGTCAAGCAGTTGCTTTTCCTTGGTGTTTTTACTCCCTCAGTTTGTCCTCTGCTTGAGGATAGTTTTTTTTTTTTTCTCGTAGATTGCTGCAGGTTGTTCAGGGACATTGTAAAGCCATTACTGGAGAAGTCCATTACTTTCTCTTGTACCACAATGTGTCAGTCTCTGTGTACAATGTTCTCCTGGTTCTGCTCCTCTCACTCTGCATCACTTCCTGGAGGTTGTTCCAGTCTCCATGGAATTCTCCAATTGAAAAATGGGCAAGGGACATGAATAGGCAATTTTCAGTTAAAGAAATCAAATAAGCACATGAAAAAGTGTTCTAGATCTATTATAATCAGAGAGATGCAAATCAAAACAACTCTGAGGTATCACCTCACACCTAGCAGATTGTTCAACATGACAGCAAAGGAAAGTAATGAATGCTGGAGGGGATGTGGCAAAGTAGGGACATCAATGCATTGCTGGTGGAGTTGTGAATTGATCCAACCATTCTGGAGGGCAATTTGGAACTATGCCCAAAGGAGGACAAAAGAATATCTACCCTTTGACCCAGCCATAGCACTGCTGGGTTTGTACCCCAAAGAGATAATAAGGAAAAAGACTTGTACAAGAATATTCATAGCTGCACTCTTTGTGGTGGCCAAAAATTGGAAAATGAGGGGATGCCCTTCAATTGGGGAATGACTGAACAAATTGTGGTATATGTTGGTGATGGAATACTATTGTGCTAAAAGGAGTAATAAAGTGGAGGAATTCCATGGATACTGGAACAGCCTCCAGGAAGTGATGCAGAGCTATAGTCTCTCTTCTTAATGAATTCATAGGTTAGATTTTAAAAAAATAATGGCAGTACCAATGTGGACAAACATAAAAGAAGATACAGTCTTTGCACAGAAGTAGAATATAAATATAATGAGGTAAAGGACAGGATAAAACTAAGAAAAGATTATTTACTAATATTTATATGGAATTTAAGGTTTCTAAAGATCCTTACATATACACTCTTGATTTCCCTTCAAAATAACTCCATGAGGTAGGTGATATTTTTTTCTTCATTTTTATTCCTAAGATAAGGAAATTAGGTGAGAAAAGCTAAATGATTTTTCCAGGGTCACACAGCTAGGAAGAGTATTTTTGAGGCTGGTTTCAAACTCAGTTTTTCCTGATTCCAAGTCTAGCTTTAACAACACTACTAAATTAGCTTTGCAAATAAATTCATCTTAGATGGTGGATACAGAGTACAAATATAAATGAAGGCTTTGGAAGAATTTCAAAAGGAAGAATTTACTTTTGACTGACATAAATCTGTCAAAGATCCATGAAAGAGTTTCTGCCTTTAGTTTCTTCATGTTTTGAGGATGAAAAGGTATGTTTGTTATGTACTTTCTCATCTCAAAGGATAAAATAAATCAGAGACATTTCTCTGTAGGTACAAACTGTCTCTTCCCCCTGAACTTGGCTCTAACATAAGTGATCTCATCATGTGATGGAGTATAGCCAAGATACCTATCACTACTGCTAAGAACTGCTGACTGTCTTGCCAAAGCCTTCTAGTCTTTCATTTTTACCTTCTTCCTCTGTCCTCTCACCTCTTTTTTCCCTTTTCCTTGCTTCTTCTATTCCTTCTCCTATTCTTCCTTCTTAAACCTTATAGAATGACATATACTCATTAATCCAATGACACTGGCCTCCTAGCTCTTTCATAAAAAAGACACTCTCTCTAGTTCTGGATAATTTTATCTACTCCTTCTCATACCTGGAATGCTTTTCTTCCTCATCACTGTCTACTATCTTTGCTTCCTTTAAGTTCCAATTAAGAGAGTACAGGCTAGGGCACAGAAGAACTCTTCTAACAATCCCCTCCCAAAAACCTTTAATATAATGCTTCAGATAATTTTTTTAGGCTGGCAGAGCCAATAAAATGTCATAGGGAGACATTTTTCTATCCTTAGACAACTTAGAAAGTCTGCAGGAGAGGGAGGTTGAACAGGCCTGGAGTATGGCAGGAACACCAGAAGCTGGCTTTGATGGTGAATGTAACAACAGCAGTAGCTTTAGGAACTCTCAGCCCAGAGATGGAAAGAAAATCATAAAACTGCTCAGAAAGAGATTTAAGGGGATATGTTCCTATTACTAGGTGCAGCTGGCACTGATTGGCAACTCTTGCCCATGAGCAATTCTGAGTCACAGTTCTAAGTTGGAGAGGAACTCTGTTGGTCAGTCACAAGGGAAATTCTGGGCACATTTCTAGGCTCAATAAAAGAGGTAGCACTTGCTCCTTCAGGGGAATAAGATCTTTCTTGGGCAAAACCAAAGCATATATCAGGAGAATATTGACTATACCTCTACCCACATAATACTTCTTTTTGAAGCACTAAAATTTTGCAGAATCCTAGAACTAATGCTGAAAATAAAAGCTTAATAGATCCTGAAACTTGGGTCAGTGCTACTAATCCCTAAATGTGAACAGAATCCAACTTTAATATCAAATTCAAATTTAAGAAATATACTGAGAAAATGAACAAAAAAATAAATTTAACTATAAAAAACATTTGGCAGGGTAGACCAAGAGATAACAATTTGAAAACAACTACTAGCAAAGTCTTGAATCTAAGGCCAGCAAAATTTCCTAGAAGAGTTAAAGAAAGAGATCAGTGTTAAGGGAAAAACTAAAGGAAGTAAAAAGAATGATGTAAGAAAATTATGAAGACAGAATAGTAAAAGAGACATAAAAACACTAAAGAAAAAACATCCTCTTAAAAACTGACCAATGGTAAAAGGGACCCAAAATTTCACTGAAGAAAAAAACTTCTCCAAAAGCAGACCAGGTCAACTAGAAAATAAAGTGTCAAAAACTCACTAAAGGCAAAGCCAAGGGGGAAGATCAGGGGCAGTCATTCAGCTAAACTCTCCCAATATTTCCTTCCAAACAATTTTAAAATGCCATCCCAAATTTAATTTTGGAGTGGCAGAGACAACCAAAGTTCAGATCAAGACATGTTTCTGACCTAAGAAAATTGAAGAGATCGGCAGGTATCACGTAGAGACATGTCGAGAGCTCGAACAGACTACAGCAGCAAGAGTGACCTCAGCAGCAGCTATAGCTTCATGAGATCTTAGCCCAGAAAAAGTAAGGGAGTTGGTCATCTGGTCAGAAATAAAATACAGGGGATCCTTTGCTGACACTGGCTATAGATGGCACTAAGTGATTACTCAGTAGCATATATAAAGTTATGGATTACAATTACAGAGCAGAGAAATATTGGTGATTACTCAGAAGGGAGCAGAGGCCCCCATCACAGTTGAAAGGCTAAAAAAAAAAAACAATCCCTAGTGCAAGTGCTTCTGACTGCAGGTGGATAAGAGATTTTCCTGGGTAAAGACTAGAGTGCATACAAGGGGAAAAGTGACTTTAACTCTCCTAAGATCATACTAATTTGGAAACATTAAAAACTTGCAGAACCTCAGAATTAATTCTGAAAATAACAGAACAAAAAATCCAGAAGCTTGTGATGGTGCCTTCCTATCCACAGGTAAACAGATTCCAACTTTAAGACAAAGAGAAAAGTATTGACTATAAGAAGTTATTATGGTGGCAGAGAAGACAGTCATAAACTCAGAAAAAAGACAACATTGAAACAGAAAAAAAAACCTGAAAAGAAAAATGTTAATTGAACTCACATCCAATACAAGTATTTGGAAGCGTCAAAGAAAGAGATAAATGGTAGAGGAGGGGTAGCTAGGTAGTTCAGTAAATAGAGAGCCTAGAGATGAGATATCCTAGATCCAAATCAGGCTTCATACACTTCTTAATTCTATAACCACATGGGCAATTTATTTACCTCCAATTGTCTTGTGCTTACCACTTTCTTTGGACTTCATAGCCACATGAGGGTACATCAATAGATGATAATACACAAAGACAATCGTCATTCTTGGCTTCCGAGAGACTACTACTGCCACTTTCTGCTTTTGAACTTTATATTACTTCTAAGGTGGAAGGTAAGAGATTTTAGAAAAAAAATATGAAAAGAAAATGAACAGCTTTGTATAAGAGGCAAAATAAAAGAATATTAAAGAAACTAATAATTTAAAAAACAGAAATGAACTAATGATAGAAGGGGCAAAAGTTCACTGATGTGAATAACTCCTCAAAAAACAGCAGTTCCCCAAAGGAGAAAAATATAACAAAGCTCACAGAAGAAAATAATTCCTTTAAAATTACAATTAACACTTCCAGTCAAGATGGCAGCTTAGAGAAAGCTAAAGTTCAGAGCTCCAGAAACCCTTCCTTACCGATCTCAAACTGAATGCTCCTAGGACACTGAAATTCAAAACAAACAACAGAATAGACCCCGGGAACACTCCTCCTGGACCTGGATCAAAAGGTATGCCCCCCCCCCAAAGTCAGAACCCAAGATCACTTGGATCTAAGGGGTAGGCAAAAGGAAGGTCCCAGGACCCATCCACCCCAACCTAGAGTGCTGAATCCGAGGCAGCAGCAGGAACCTCAGGGCAGGCAAAAGGGCCTCAGGAGCCGGCTATTCTGAAGGCCACACCCTAAAAAAAACCTGAGCCAGTCAAGGGGGCACCCAGACAGCAAGGAAACAGAGAGAGACAAGAGGAGCCTGAAGCCCCCTGACCAGATCCTTCCATCTGAGACTCACCGAAGGTCCATGCCTCAGGGCATACTCAGTCTGAGGTTAATCCTATCACCAGCCCTCAGAGCTCCAGGAAGCCACAGCTACTTCCCCTCAGAGTTCAGGTTCCGCTGGCCAGCAAAGGCATTGAAAAACATCTGAGAGTGTCAAGCCAGGCGCAGAGCATAGACATAAGGCAACAGAGAAGCATCCGGAGGGAACTGAGGAGGTAGTAACACCGAAACACCAGCAATTCCATGCTTCTTGGGGAAGACAGACAATTTGCCTGGGCCTAAAGCCACTGAACACCAGACAGATAACAGAAGAGCCAGCCCCCCTCACTCAGATAGAGATGGCAAACAGCAGAGAAGCAAAAAAGTCTCAAGACAAGAAAAACAAGAAGGGGGCAACTTTGGACACATTTATGGAGCAAAAATACAAAATACAGAGGAGATAGAAGAGGAAACACAACCAAATGCACCGAAACCTTCCAAAGGAAATGGAAACTCTCCACAAACTTTTGAAGAATTTGAATCTAAAATGATCAAAAAGATGGAAACCTTTGGGCAAGAAAAGTAGGAATTAATGCAAAAGAATTTCATGCAAATACAAAACCTGTTTGACCAAACTGAAAAGGAAAACCAGGCTTTAAAGGTCAGAATTAGGCAACTAGAAGACAACAAGCAGGTAAAAAGAGCAAGAATCAATAAAGCAAAGCCAAAAGATCAAGAAATTAGAAGAGAACATAAAATATCTCACTGACAAGGTGACAGACTTGGAAAATAGAGGAAAAAGAGATAATTTAAAAATAATTGAACTACCAGAAAATCCAGAAATAAACAGCAAACTCGACATCGTAATACAAGATATAATCAAAGAAAATTGCCCAGAGATTCTAGAACAAGGGGGCAATACAGCCACTGAAAGAACTCATAGGACACCCTCTACACTAAATCCCCAAAAGACAACTCCCAGGAATGTAATTGCCAAATTCCAAAGCTTTCAAGCAAAAGAAAAAATCCTACAAGAAGTCAGAAAAAGACAATTTAGATATAAAGGAAAGCCAATCAGGGTCACACAAGACCTCGCAAGTTCTACTCTGAATGATCATAATACATGGAACATGATTTTCAGAAAGGCAAGAGAGCTAGATCTTCAACCAAGAATCAGGTATCCAGCAAAACTGACTATATACTTCTAAGGGAAAGTATGGGCATTCTACAAAATAGAAGATTTCCAACTTTTTGCAAAGAAAAGATAAGAGCTTTGTGGAAAGTTCGATATCGATAAAAAAGAGCATGGAATACCTGAAAAGGTAAATATGATGGAAAGGGAAAATGAGAAAATTGTTATCTTTTCATTTATTCAAACTCTCTTCATAAGGACTACATTTATATCAATCTATATATATTAATATATGGAAAATGTAATGTGTAAATAGGGGGAGAAATCCCATTCAAAATCACCTTAGACAAAATAAAATACCTAGGAATCTATCTCCTGAGACAAACACAGGAACTATGTGAACACAACTACAAAACACTCTCCACACAACTAAAACTAGACTTGAGCAATTGGAAAAACATTAACTGCTCATGGGTAGGATGAGCCAATATAGTAAAAATGACCATCCTACCCAAACTTATCTATCTATTTAGTACCATACCCATAGAACTTCCAAAAAATTTCTTTACTGATTTAGAAAAAAACATAACAAAGTTCATTTGGAATAACAAAGGATCAAGGATATCCAGGGAAATAATGAAAAAAAACAAAGGAAGGGGGCCTTGCAGTCCCAGATCTCAAACTATATTACAAAGCAGCAGTCATCAAAACAATTTGGTACTGGCTAAGAGACAGAAAGGAGGATCAGTGGAATAGACTTGGGGCAAGTGACCTCAGCAAGACAATATATGATAAACCCAAAGACCCCAGCTTTTGGGTCAAAAATCCACTATTTGATAAAAACTGCTGGGAAATTGGAAGATAGTGTGGGAGAGAATAGGATTAGATCAACACCTCACACCCTACACCAAGATAAATTCAAAATGGGTGACTGACATGAACATAAAGAAGGAAACTATAAGTAAATTAGTTAAACACAGAATAGTATACATGTCAGACCTTTGGGAAGGGAAAGACTTTAAAACCAAGCAAGGCATAGAAAGAGTCACAAAATGTAAAATAAATAATTTCGACTACATCAAATTAAAAAACTTTTGTACAAACAAAACCAATGTAACTAAAATCAGAAGGGAAACAACAAATTGGGAAGCAATCTTCATAAAAAGCTCTGACAAAGATTTAATTAGTCAAATTTACAAAAAGCTAAATCAATTGTACAAAAAAATCAAGCCATTCTCCAATTGATAAATGGGCAAGGGACATGAACAGGCAGTTCTCAGCCAACAAAATCAAAACTATTAATAAGCACATGAAAAAGTGCTCTACATCTCTTATAATCAGAGAGATGCAAATCAAAACAACTCTGAGGTATCACCTCACACCTAGCATATTAGCTAACATGACAGCTATGGAAAGTAATGAATGCTGGAGGGGATGTGGCAAAGTAGGGACATTAATGCATTGCTGGTGGAGTTGTGAACTGATCCAACCATTCTGGAGGGCAATTTGGAACTATGCCCAAGGGGTGATAAAAGACTGTCTACCCTTTGATCCAGCCATAGCACTGTTGGGTTTGTACCCCAAAGAGATAATAAGGGAAAAGACTTGTACAAGAATATTCATAGCTCCACTCTTTGTGGTGGCAAAAATTTGGAAAATGAGGGGATGCCTTTCAATTGGGGAATCACTGAGCAAATTGTTGTATATGTTGTTGATGGAATACTATTGTGCTAAAAGGAATAATAAAGTGGAGGAATTCCAGGGAGACTGGAACAACCTCCAGGAAGTGATGCAGAGCGAAAGGAGCAGAACCAGGAGAACATTGTACACAGAGACTGACACACTTTGGTACAATCGAACTTAATGGAATTCTCCATTAGTGACAATGCAGTGTCTCTGAACAATCTGCAGGGATCTAATATCCACAAGCAGAGGATAAACTGTGGGAGTAAAAACACTGATGAAAAGCAACTGCTTGACTACAGGGGCTGAGAAGAAATGAAGGAGGAGAGACTCTAAATGAACACTCTAGTGCAAATACCAACATGGAAATGGGTTCAAACCAAGAACACATGTGAAACCCAGTGGAATAGTGTGCCGGCTATGGGAGATGTGGTGGGGGGGGGGGAGGAAAAGATAATGATCATTGTTTCTAATGAATAATGTTTGTAAATAACCAAATAAAATAATGTTTAAAAAGTCAAAAAAAATTACAATTAACAAGAAGAAGCTAATGACCTCATCAGATATCAAGAAACAATAAAATAAAGAATGAGAATAATAAAGAATAAAAGAATAAAAATAAACAAATAAATAAAAATAAAAAGAATGAAAAAATATAAGAAAATGTGAAATGTTTCTTCAGAAAACAACTGGCCTATAAATAGACTGAGGAAAGATAATTTAAGAATTAATAGACTAGGGGACAGATAGATGATTCAGTGGTTTGAGAGCTGGGTTAAGAGATTGGAGGTCCTAGATTGATATCTGGCCTTCCTATTTCTGTGACACTGAGAGGAAGGGATGGGTTCAAAGAAAAAATAATTAATTGACTACCAGAAAGCTATGCTCAAAAAAATAAGCCTAGGCATCATATTTTAAGAAATTATTAGAGAATCCTGCTCTGATATCTGTGGAAGAGGCAGGAAGAGAGAAAGGTTTTTAAAGACAAGCCAAAATGCAAGAGATTAAGCCAGGGACTTGTCAATTGAGACAAAGATTCTAAAACGGAATGTTCCCAGGTGGAGGCTGGCAGTTGAGGCTGGCTGAAGACCCTGATTGCGCTGTCCTTGCGCTGGTTTTTTGGGCTTTCTGATCAAGGAGAGACCCATGCACTCTCTGAGATTTTGACTGATCAAGAGTTGGGATTTCTTCTGGCCACAGCAAGAGGAGAAGAAGGAGAAACTTGGCTTTTGAGTTGGCTATCTCTGAGAGTTTAAGCTGGACAGGAGAAACTGAGAGACCTTGATGGTGTTGTAAAAGAAGAAAGAAGATCTTAGCTGTTGTCCTCCATTTATCTAACTGTTCCTCTTCTCTCCTTTGTTACTGGACTATTTCCATAACCCTCTCAAATTTCCTTTATAGATTAGGGAAATCCTCATCCCACTTTCCTCAGTTTTCCCATCCTTTTATCCCAATAAACCCCTTGATTTGAAAAGGAAAAGAAAAGAGTATCTTTATAGTTCACTCAGAGGGAGGGAAGAAGTCAAAGGCTTCAAGAAGAACTGGGAGGAGAGGGTTGGAGAAGGGAGGGAGTGAAAAGGAGGAGGAGGTTAGGGAAGATACAATGATCCATCAGCCATCAGTAGGGATCAGTAGGAAAACCTCAGATCATTCCCCCTCTGGCAGCATTTCCTCTGTGGCAGTATCTATCAATCTTTCTCTATCTCTGTAGTACTTCCATCTCCACCATTGTAACTAGTCAATCCTTAGGTGTGTCCCCATATCAGTACTGCTCTCTAGTCACAGTCATAAGCCAGAGCATCACAGTCATTTCAAGTAGTAATAGTTTTCCAACAGATTACTTCTCTATTTCAAGTGGCAACAGATTAGTTCTCTATTTCAAACAATAATAGTTCCAACAGATTATTTCTCTATTTCATATCTTAGATCCAGAGGACAAAATAGAAATTAAAATAATTCATTAATCACATCCTGAAAGGGATCACAAAATGATCATTTCCAGAAATTATAGACAAAATCCAAAGCTCTCAGGTCAATGAGAAAGTATTATAAGATGCCAGAAAGAAATAATTCAAATATCATGAGGTCACAATCAGAATCATGTAAGATTTAATAGAGTACCATATATAATCTTGTGGACTGGGAATACGATATTACAGATGAAAAAAGAACTAGGATAATAACAAAGAATTAGCTATCCAGAAAAATTGACTATAATCCTTCAGGGCAATAAAAGTATATTTAATGAATTAGAAGACTTTCAAATATTTCTGAAGAAAAGGCCAGAGGTGAAAAAAAGGATAGAGGAAAATAAACAGTAATTAATATGGAAAATGTTTTGAATGAAATTACATTGAAAGAAAAAGCCTGGGAAAAAACTCTCTAAGCAAAGTCTGTCTTTATTTGGTGGGCAAGGTAAACAATTCAACAGTCTACAGATTCTCCAGTTGAATCTGAGACAATGACAGATTTTTTGAGGCAAAAAAGGAACTTACTGAGTATGCATGAGGGGGAAGACTTATATGAATTATTCTTGATGTAAGTCATAGGAACTTGTAGGTCATAGACAGGTCATGACACAGACCTTGGCTTCTTATGGATCATTCTTGATGTAGTAACCCAGTTTATGAGAAATCCCCTCCCCCAGGGCTTACTGCCTTCCTACATAAATCAATTTGATATAAACAATAGTATGACATAATATAATTACGTACTTATAGCAACATAGCCACTTAAAATTATTACTCAGGCTCTATCCTGGGACTAAAAAAAAATAGCTTCTATACAATTTTAAAAGTTTATCATCACCAGGAGACTACAAGAGAATTCTTTTTGTCTAGTAGTTTATAAATTTTCTAATAAGATGTGGAATGGTTTCCATTTATAACAGTTGAGGGAACACCTATTCTGAGCAAATCAATGATCTTTTAAAGGGTGATCTATTAAAAGGGTGTTGGCACAAATTGTTTACACTATGTGGGTCTCTGTTTTTTAATCTATAAAATGAAGGCATTATCCTAAATATTCTCTAAAATTCAGTTCTTTTCAGAATTTCTAGTAGCCATGTAAATAAGCATATTGTCTATGGACACAAGCAAAGTAGTCTGGAAAGTCAAAAGAATAGCATGTTCAATAATACACTTCCACCTTAATGGGATTCCAGCAGTTGGGTTTTCAGGAACCTTCTTCCCTGTTGTCAATTCTAGAGTAGTTAAAATGGAATAATATAAGGTTCATTTGTGTGGCAGACCATTTGCATCTCACATGAGAGGCAGCTAAAAAGGATGGTGTGGTTGATACCCTTTCAGAGGCATTTTACCATTAATTTAAATGTGAGCTACTCTAAAAGACCCCCAGGGAAGAGAAAAAAGGTCTTAGGAGTGAAGAACCTGGTCATTTCCCATCTAGAAGCTAACAGTTTTCTAATAACCAGCACATATACACCTGTCACTTAAAGCTGGTTTCATACTTGAAGCTATGATTTACTCAGAAGGACTTGGAACCTAGGGGTTAGGGTGGTTATATGCAATGCAAAATAGCTTGTAGTGGAGCACAAACTAGATTTTTAGATTCAAAGATAGCTTTTATCAGGCTCTCTCTCTTTTTCTGTTTCTCTTGAAACATCAACATTTACATATATAGAGATACATATTTATACACATACATATACATATATATAAATGCACATCTAGATATATATTTACATATACCTATATACATATAGATAGGTCACATATACATATATTATATATATATATATAATTGTATACAAACATATGCATATAGATACCTATATGTGTATCTATCTATATCAGGAAGGAAGGAAGGAAGGAAGGAAGGAAGGAAGGAAGGAAGGAAGGAAGGAAAGAAGGAAGGCTAGCTTCACCTTTCCATTATTTAGAATCCCACAACCTTAAGAGATTAATAGTGTGGTGTCATAAAAAAGGACATTGATTTAGAATCAGAGAATTTAGCCTTTAATTCTGTCTCTACTTCATGACATTAGTTCAATCATATAATTTGCCCAATCCTCAATTTCTTCATCTGAACAACTGGGGAGTTGAGCTAGTTGATCCCCACAGTCCAGATCAGTTTTAAATCCTATAACCTTATGTTTACAATACTGCTTTATTTTTCAGTCGTGGCCTAAAAAGAATCATAGATAGACTCACTATTTCTAACACTTGGAAGCTTTGTCAAAGTATTTCAGAGGAAATGATAATTATTGTTGTTTGTTTAGGTTTAGTTTTCAATACCAATTAATGTTAGTTTGAACATGCAAGAGAAAAAGTTTTATAAAATTTCAATGTACTTCTTTGAGCTCCATGAAGCTCCCATGTGTCAGGCTATTTCTATTCTAGGAATACCTCCTCTCTTAGCCCTTTCCTGGAAACTTCTACACCGTAGAGAGGTCCATGCCAGGAATATCTGTGCCCAATATTTGTACAGTGATATTTTCCCAGGGACAATTCTTGGAATATCTCTTGTGTTATCACAGGTCTGACATGATCACATCAGTCTGACATGAAGTTGTGTGGTAGAAAATAAATATTTATCAATTTACTCAAAAGAATAATAAAAGGTATGCAGCACATTTTAAAGTTTAATCTGGATTATTAATGCTTTCTACTTTGTTAAGTATATACAGTCAACAAAATAATAAATTAAGGGCTCATTTGCACCACTTATCAATTTCTGAATTGTAAATGGTCACATGGAAAATTTAACAATTAGTTTTTGTGAGGAAGTTTGAGGTGGCTCCAGATCCCTTGCATGTATTCATGAGACCTGGATCCTCTTTCCTTTAAATCCCCAGAACCTCATGTGTAAAATAGGTAACATAGTTGTCCCTTTCTTGCCCTGGAGTAGTGTAGTTGCTGACCAAATTGTATCCTTTGTTGTTGCTTCTGTCCCTGTTTCTCTCCCAGCCACCCCAGATGTTAATGTAAACTTCCCTTTGTATATGTTAAAGTATCAAGGCCTATTTCTTTCATTATTTACTGGCTACTATTATTATTCTATAAAATCTCATTTAAGTCCCCAAAATACTGCAGGGGATTTGCTTAAAGCATTCATTGATTTGGACTCATATGCCATCTCCTTTCTGAAATGCTATCCTCCAGCAACTTTGAGACAGTATTCTATTGTTGGTTTTTTCCCTGCTTTTCTAACATTTCTTCACTTTCTTCTTCCTTCTCCCAGGCTCTTAATTTCATGTTTCTTAAATACTGCCCCCTCAATCTTCTTTTCTATCAGATCTATTTTATTTCCCTGGAGATCTTATCCATTTGGCTTCCACTACATTCCCTATAATATTTCTAAACCACATTAAGATTTACATAGCGTCTTTCTCACAACAAAGTGAATTATCTCGGAAGCATTATTTTCCCTATTTAGGGAATGAAACTGGGTCTCAGAGAGGAATATGCCTACTCCATGGTAACATAGCTAGTGCTTGTAAAAACCAGGAATAGACTATGTCTTTCAACTTAAGACCAGACTATCATCACTAATGTAAGAATTTTACCCTCAGTCTTGATCTTTCTAGGCTGCTCCAAAATTGCACTTAGATATTGAGACATATAAAGGTAAAAAAGTACATAATCCTTTCCCTTTAAGCATTTTATCATTCCTTCCCTTTCCTTTCAGTTACCAGCAACCTAGTTTTGTACTCCATGATTTGATGAGTTCCCTAACTAGTCATTGACTTAAGTCTCTCCATTCCACCCTACACCATGCCTCTGTATTACATATGAGTTTACCTGTCACATCTATATCAAAAGCCGCTGATGACTTCCTGATTTCCATCAATCTCCTCCTCTACCATTTTATTTATTGAAGTTCCTTAGATAGATGACATCTTTCATTTTGCTAGGAGAGAACAAACAAAATACAAACAAATAATCCCAAAGGAATTAATCTAGGGAATAATTGAAACTCACATTAAAGTTATAATATCCTTGGAAAACAAGGTCAGATATGAGTAATTATAAGAGAGTTATGCTATCCCTAGATGGAAGCCTGAAGTGATGAAAGAGAACAGAATGGGAAAGAAAGGTTGAGGGCAAACCACACTACCACACCATTACTCAAAAAGTTATTTAAATAAAATCAAGTTCGTTTTGACACCATGACCAGGTTGGAAATGGAAAGGTAGTCTTCAAAAGGTAACTTGCCTGAGAGGTATTAGAGGAGGAAATAGTCAGAGATAGACACCATTCTATCCTTTTGCCTTAGTGATGGTTTTATTTTGGTGGGGGGCAGTAAGGTATAGCAGAAATCACTCATGGGCTTTGTGATGAGCCTTCCTTTACTCCAAATGGAAATTGTATGTGGGGGTAACTTCATCTGTACTCTTTGTGGGGTACTCCTTATTTATAAGAGGAAGGTGATAATTTTCTGGCAGGGGGAGGAGAGAAGTTATGGTTAGTCAGTTTGGATAAAGGGTATAATTTTTGACTCACGTGTCCATAGAACCATTTAATTTACCAAATAGTTTTATCTCAAAAGCTCTGTTAGATAGGAAGTATGAGCTTTGAAGTTAGGAAAAACTAAATTCAAAATCTTCCTCAATGCCATTTCCAAAATTATTAGCTGCATATTCTCAGACAAGTTACAATGCCTTGGCCCTCAGTTTCCTCATCTGTAAAATGAGAGAGGAGAATAACTGAGCTAAATGACCTCTAAGTTCTCTTCTAGCTCTGGGTCCCTTATCCTTTGATTACAGTTTAGAAATGAAGAAAACAAGGCACACAGTGATAAAAGTACTCATCCATTGTTATATAGCTAGTAAGAAGTGTGACTTAAAATGAAGTCTTCTGGTAAAAGCCTAGAAGTAGTTATTCAAAACCTTCCTACCTGTCTAATATGAAGTACTCATGGTGCCTGAGAGAATTCAGGAATCCAGAAGAACATCTTGGAAGTAAAAGGAAATAGAGTGGGAGTTTGAGGCATGGCTAAAAAAAATTGTAGAGTCTTTTCTCAATGTAGAGTGGTGGCTGGCCATGTTATAAATAGGGCTCAGCTCAGATGAGAGATCTCCCAGAAACAGTTTCCAAGACTCAAGAACTCTTTATTTGTAGGATCTGTAAAGTGTGTGTGTGTGTGTGTGTGTGTGTGTGTGTGTGTGTGTGTGTGTGTGTGATTTCCTTTCATCATTATTTGGAAAACAAACTTCTATATATGGATATTGAGAGGAACAAAAGAGATAGGATGAGACAGGTCAGGATAGGCTTGGACCTTTGGCAGTAGTGAAAAACAATAGTCCAAATAGATCAGGACAAACAAAAGACAAATGGGGTTGGGAAAATGACTTACTCTTAGATTCAGAAGGCACTTCAGAGGTCATTTATCGAACCTATATTTCTACAATGACACCAGAGCCTGGAGACTGGAAGAACTGAGTTCAAATCTGCCCTCAGACACTTACTACCAGGTGACCCTGTGCAAGTCACTTAAAGCTCTTTGTTTTAGTTTCCTTATCTGTAAACTGAGCTTGAGAAGGAAATGGCAAAAATTACTATAGTATCTTTGCAAGAAAACCCCAAATGACGTCCTGAAAAGTCTGACACTAGTGAAAAGACTGAACAGCAACAGCTCAATCTGTAATTTTCCCAACAAGTAGTATTTAAATTTTTCTTAAAGCTCTGCATTAATTATTTTATAATGTGATTAACATGGAAATAGGCATTATGTAATAATATATGCACAAACTATATCATATTACCTGCCTTCTTAGAGAGGGCAGATTTGTGGGAGGGAAAATAACATGGATTGGAAAATATAAGAAAAATATTATTTTAAAAATTATGTTAACATGTAATCTGAAAAATATATAAATATTATATTATAATAAAAATAACAAAGAAAACAAAGCTCTGTATTAAGATTAATTTTTTCTACCTTGGGAAATATTATTTCTACCAAGCTTTTCATTCTTTTATCAAGTCAAAATCTAAATTTGCCACTTCTGATCATTATTTCTAGTTCTTCCCTATGTGGTCAAACAAGATAAAATCTAAGCCCACTTTTACGTGACAGCCCTTACCGTCAAATACTCAAAAACTGTGACCTACAATCTCCCACTTAAGTATTTTCTTCTCCAAGATAAACATCTGGACTTTGTTTAATTGGCCTGTATATAAAACAGTTTTGAGTTTAATCATTGTCATGGTCACCCTTTTTTGGACATGTTTTTATTTGTCCATGCCATTTCAAAATTGTAGACAGTAGTAAAGACAGTATTAAAGATATGGTCCTCTTGGGGTAGTTTTCAAGGGGATTATCATTTCCCCTGCTCCAGATACTTTGCTTTTAGAAATGAAAACTTTGATTTAGCTATGCTAACTACAATATTATATTAGTTAATAATATTAGTTAGTAGTTTATTTGAATAACACATTATCTGGATATTTTTCCCCATGATTTTTAGATAAATATTTCTCATATCCTATATTTGTGTAATTGTTTTTTATTTTTCATGTATTTATATTAAACATTTTAATGCTAAATTACCTCTTTCCTTCCCACTCCTTCACCCACTGCAAAGGCAAGAAATATAATATAAATTATAGATGTTAAATCATGCAAAACTTATTTCCATATTAGCCATATCAGAAAAAAAAAAACTAAAAAAAATAAAGTCAGAAAGTCATACTTCAGTTTGCATTCATAATTCTCTTTTAGGGTGATATTTTTATTTCATCATGAGTCCTTTGGAATTATCTTGGATCAATGTGTTGATCTGAAAAACAAAGCCTTTCACAGTTGCTCATCATTAAAATGTTGCTTTTACTGTGTATAGTCATCTCCTAGTTCTGCTCACTTCATTCTGCATGAATTAATATATCTTGCCATTTCTTTCTGAAAATATCCTCTTCATTTCTTAGAGAATTATAGTACTCCATAACAACCATGTGCAAAAGAAGTATTCAGCCATTTACCAATTAAATGAGCTTCCCTCACTTTCAAGTTTGCACCTCAAAATGAATTGCTATAAATATTTTTGTAGCATATATAGATCATTTGCCCTTTTCTTTTATCTTTTTGGGGGTATTGACCTATTAGTGTTATTTCTGGATCAAAGAATATATATATATATATATATATATATATATATAGTTTTTAAGATATTTGAGCAAATTTCCAAATTGTTCTTCTGAATGATTATACCAGTTCACAACTCCACCAACTGTGCATTAGTATCCCAAAAGTCCACATCCCTTCCAGCAATTGTGGTTTTCCTTTTGTCATGCTAATTCATTTGACAGGTTTGAAGTGATACCTCAGAGTTGTTTTAATTTGAATTCTGGTAATCAACAGTGATTGAGTACTTTTTAAAAAATATTGCTATAGGTATTTTTATGTCTTCTTTTGAAATCTTTCCCTACATGTCCTTTCATTATTTATCATTTGGAGAATGCCTCTTTTTATTTTTTGTAAATTTGATCCAATTGCCTATATATATATTTGAGAAATTAGGTCTTTATCATTGACTATAAACAATGACTTTAACATTGACTATAAACAATGTCTTTATCTATGTTACCTTTTAGGAAAATATAGTTTCCCAGAATTTCTCTTTTAATGATGTTCATTTTTGCTTTTGCTTTGTCTGAGATCATTATTGCTACCCCTGACTTTTTTACTTCAGCTAAAAACATTAGATTTTATTCTTTCCCCTTATGTACATCCTTTGTGTGTGTTGATGTTTCAAGAGTATTCCTTGTAAAGAATATATTGTTGAATTTCAGTTTATAATTCATTCTGCTATTTGTTTCTGTTTTATGGGTAAGCTCATTCCATTAATAATCACAGTGTGTAAAGTTCCTTCTATCCAATTTTCTGTTCATCTTTCCTTTCTCTTTATTCTTTCCCTCCATAAATGTCTGTTTTTGTTCAGACAACTCTCTCCCTTATTTTGCTACCTCTTTCACCATTCCTGCATTGCTCTTATTCCCCTTTTCCTCCTATTTCATTATTAGGGAAGATAGATTTCTCTGTCCAACTGAGCTTGTGTGTGTGTGTGTGTGTGTGTGTGTGTGTGTGTGTGCATGCAAGCAAAACTAAAGAGTGTGAGGTTCAAGCATTGCTTTTCACCTCCACCATTTTGTGCGCCACTGTAAAAATCTCTTTTTTTTTTTTGGTCTTTTATGAGAAAAATTTCCTGACTCTACCCTGTCCCTTTTTTCCAGTATACCCTTCTGCCTCATCTTCATTTTTTGAGATCATCCTAACTTAAGTAAATAACAACCATTGCCTCTGACTACTTAGACTCCTTGTGATTGACCAAATAAAAACAAATTTCTTAGTAGTTACATGCATAATCTGATAAAGTAATGAAAATAGTTCAACTTCATTGAGTACCTTTAATTTCTCTTTCATGTTTGTCCATTTTTAATACTTTGAGACATGTTTAATGCCATCTAACTTGAATATTGTTTTCTCTTCAAGATCTGGTGTTTTCCTCAGGAATGCTTAAAAGTCCTCTGTTTCATTAAATATCCTTTTTCACTAAAGAATTATATTCATTTTTGTGGGTGGGTGATTATTTGTTATAGTCCTAGAAGTTTTGCCCTTCAGAATCATATTCTAAGTCCTCCACTTCTTTAAAATGAAAACTTCTACATCTTATTTGACCCATGATATTTTGATTTTTAATTATATTATTTTCTCCTCAACCTGAGAGCTCTAGAATTTGGTTAAAATATTCCTGGTAGTTTTAATTCTGGGAATGCTTCACTAGCTGGCCAGTAGAATCTTTTAATTTCAATTTTGTCTTCAACTTCTAGGATGGCAGAGTAATTTTCTTTGACAATTTTTTTGAATTGTGTTGTCTAGTTTTGTTCTTTGATTATGGCTTTTAGAAATTTTGTTTAAATTTTTTCCAAGTATATGTTTTTTTTTTTTAATTTTGATTTCCAAATGTTATATCTCCCTCCCTTTAGCTCAAGCAATTTGATATAGGTTATTTTTGTGCAGTCATATTTAACATATTTCCACTTTAGTCTTGCAAGAGAAAATGCCACTTCCTATTGCCCCCTCCTAAAAAAAATCTCAAGAGAAATAAAGAAAGTTTAAAAAGCATGCTTTGGTCTGTATTCAAACTTCATCATCTCTTCCTCTAGAAGTAGAGAGAATTTTTTAAAACAAACCATTGGGAATTGTCATAGATTACTGTATTGCTGAGCATAGCTAAATTATTCAAATTTGATCATCATTTATTATTATTGTTACTGTGTACAATATTCTTCAGCTTCTTCTTACTTTACTTTTCATTAATTCTTCTATGTCTTTCCAAGTTTTCTCTGAAAACATTTTGCTCATCATTTCTTATTGTACAATAGTAGTCTATCATAATCATCTACCATAGTTTGTTCAGCCATTCCTCAATCAATGGACATGCCCTTGATTTTCAATCTTTGCCACCTCAAAAAGATCTGCTACAAATATTTTGGTACATAGAGTTCTTTTCTCCATGCTTAAAAAAATCTGTTTGGGGGGCAGTTGGGTAGCTTAGTGGATTGAGAGCCAGGCCTAGAGACAGGAGGTCCTAGGTTCAAATCTGACCTTAGACACTTACTAGCTGTGTGACCCTGGGCAAGTCACTTGACCCCCATTGCCTAGCCCTTACTACTCTTCTGCCTTGAAATCAATTGATTTCAAGACAGAAGGTAAAGGTTTTTAAAAAATCTCTTTAGGATAGAAATCTAGTAGTGACATTGCAGATCAAATGGTATATACAGTTTTATAGCCCTTTAGTCATAGGTAATAATTGCTCTCTAGAATGGTTAGATTAGTTTACAACTCCAACAAATACACATTAATAATCCAATTTTACCACACAACCCCCCCCCCACATTTGTCACTTTTCTTTTTTGTCATATTGGCCAATCTGATTGGCATCAGGTAGTACTTCAGAGTTCATTATATCTGCATTTTTCTAATCAATAATGATTTGGGGCATTTTTTTTTAATTTGAGTATAAATAGCTTTGATTTCTTCATCTGAAAATAGACTGTTAATATTCTTTGACCATTTATCAATTTGAGAGGGACTCATTCTCATAAACTATATGTATATATATGTGTGTATGTGTATGTGATATGTGCATGTGTAATACACAATATGTTACACACATAATTAGGCGTATGTGTGTATATATATATATATATATATATAGGTTGAGTATAGGTATGTATGTATAATGAGGTCTTTAACCACTTTTCTCCTTTCCTTCTAATATTTGTTACACTGGATTTGTTTGTGCAAAACCTTTTAATTTGATGTAATCAAAATTATCCATTTTGTATCCTATAATGATATCTATTTCTTGTTTGGTCATAAATTTTTCTCATATCTAGATCTGACAGGTGAACTATTCCATTTTTGCTAATCTTGCTTATAGTATCATTCTCTATGTCTAAATCATTCCCCAATTGAAGGGCATCCCCTCATTTTCCAACTTATTTGCCACCACAAAGAGCACAGCTATGAATATTCTTGTTCATGTCTTTTTCCTTATTAGGGTGCTTTCTTTCTCAGTTTTTGAGTATAATTTCTGAAGAGTCACTTCCTGTAGAGGGGCTAGCTGCTCTCAAATGTTATAATTTTGTGTATCTAAGAGTATAACTTTATATTCCTACCTATTGGAATTCACCTTACTGGATTCAACCTATTGTTCTAAACTGTGGAAATCTTTTTTTAATACTTTGTCATCCAATGCATTGGTCATCCCTTCAGGCTTTGACTACTTCCCATTTGAAAATCTCTCACTTGTGGCTCCTAGTAGCTGCTAGCATGCAGCATCAGCCACAACCCAGGCAATGGCTTTGATAGGCCAGCTAACCTTGTGAGAGTAGCCATCGGGTTGTCGTGGACCCCTGGTGAACCAGGGCTTTGCTCACCCAGAATGTGAAGACTGCTTTGTCCAAACAGATGGAAGAAACCAACAAGAAGGTTCAACGCCTGAGATGGCGACTCAGCAAGGCGTGTGGAGTGCTTAGGGCATGTTGGAGCACAAAGGACGACATGGCCATCCAATGCAGCTGAGGAAGTCCCCAGGTGTAACGACTTTTCGTGCCACTGGACCCAGGCTTCCAACGCCGAGAGAGTGGGACTGTCTCTGTGCATCGACTTTTCCACTTAAATCTCCTTCACACACAAGTGTCTTTGTGCACACTCATCACATCACAGATGAAAGCGCACAAAGACAATCGTCATCCTTGGTTACCGAGAGACTACTACTACTACTACTACTACTACTCTGCTATCCACTTTTATTTTATAGGTATGTTCATCCCATTCACAGTGAGCTATTATTACTAGATATTTCCCCCATCCTACTTTTCTCTCTTTCCTTTCTCCCTATCTTCCCCTAGAAGTAATTTGATTCTGGTTACCACTTCCCCCTAGTTAATATACCTTCTATCATATACCCCCTCCTTTCTCTTATGTTCATTCCCTATTATTTCCCTATTGAATAAAATAGATTTTTATACTCAGCTGAATGCGTATGTTATTCAGTCTTTGAGCCAATTCCAAAGAGAGTTAGATTCATATATTTCCCATCCCCCCATATTCCCCTCTATTGTAAAAGTTCTTTTGTGCCTCCTTTCTGTGCGATAATTTACCCCCATTCTAATTGTCCTTCAACTCTTCTCCTAGTGCATCTCTCTTTCTTATTCCTTGATATTTTCAGTATACTATGCCATCATAATCAGTTCTCTTCCATGCCCTCTGTATTTATGTATACCACTTCTGATTTAACATAATGATAAAATTCTTAGAAATAACAAGAAAAAGCTTCTCATGTGAGAAAATAAACAATTAATCCTAGTGAATCCCTTTTGATTTCTTATTATCTAATTAATACTTCTCCTAAATCATATATTTGAAAGTAACACTTTCTATTTAGCTCTTATCTACTCATCAGGAATACTTGAAAGTCCTCAATTTAATTAAATATCCTTTCATTTTACTCTGAAGAATTATATTTAATTTTTCGGAGTTGATGTTTCTTGGTTGCAATCCTAGCTTGATTGTACTCTGATCTTTATGTAGAAGTGGCCAAATCTTGCATGTTCCTGACCATGTCTCCATAATATTTGTATAATAGTTTTTTTTTTCTCCTCAACCTTAAAGCTAAAAAATTTCACTTTAATATTACCAAGGGTTCACTTTTTGGGAAAACTTTTAGGAAGTGATTGGTGAACCCATTAAAATTCCATTTTACCTTCTGGTTTTGGAATGTCATGGCCATTTTCCTCAAAAATGTCTTTAAATAAGACATCTGGGCATTTTTTTATCATTGTTTTCAGATAATCCAATTATTCTTAAAATATCTCTCCTTGATTTTTTTAATTGAGTGATTTTTCAATGAGATATATCACATTTTCTTCATTTTTTAATCTATTGATTTTATTTTATTTTTCTTGATATCTTATGGATTAATTAGCATCTATTTGTCCAATTTTCATTTTTAAGTAATTATTTCCTTCAATGAGCTTTTTGTACCTCCTTTTTCTTTTCTCTATTTCTACCTGTTAAAGAGTTCCTTTATTCAGTGAATTTTTGTACACTTTTTACTATTTGGCCAATTCTTCTTTTTAAGAAATTAGTCCTTTCAATGAATTTTTATACCTTTTATAATTTGGTCTGTTCATGTTTTTTTTGCATGTAATTTTTTCAGTAATTTTTGATGCCTTCTTTACCAAACTATAGCCTTTTTTTTTTCAGGATTCTCTTGACTCACCCATATTTCTTTTTATTTTTTTCAAATTTTCCTTTGTCTCTTGTTTTTAAAATCTTTTTTTGGCACTCTTCCATGAATTTGAGGGAGGGACTGGGACAAATTAACATTTTGGGGCGGCTTTTCATATAGTTCTTTTGACTTTGCTCTCCTGTGAGTTTGTGTCTTAATTTTCCATCTCGCTATAGAACTATTTTTTTTAATTTGAAAAATTTGATTTAATTAAAAAATTAGAATATTTTTCCATGGTTACATGATAGATCTTTATTCCCTCCTCCCAACCTCCTCCCATAGCCAACAAGCAATTCCACTGGGTTTTACATGTGTTGTTTATCAAGGCCTATTTCCATATTATTCATATTTGGATTAGAGTGGTCACTTAGAGTCTACATCCCCAATCATATCCCCATTGACCCATGTGATCAAACACTTATTTTTCTTCTGTGTTTCTATTTCCATACTTCTTTCTCTGCAAGTGGATAACATTCTTTCTCCTACATCCCTTAGAATTGTCCTGGACCATTGCATTGCTGCTAGTAGAAAAGTCCATTACATTCATTGTGCCACAGCACATGAGTCTCTGTGTATAAGGTTCTCCTGGTTCTGTTCCTTTCACTTTGAATCAATTCCTGGAGTTCTTTCTAGTTGACATGGAATTCCTCCAGTTCATTATTCCTTTCAGCACAATAGTATTCCATCACCTACAGATACCCCAATTTGTTCAGCTATTCCCCAATTGAAGGGCATCCCCTCATTTTCCAATTTTTGGCCACCACAAAGAGTGCAGCTATGAATATTCTTGTACAAGTCTTTTCCCTTATTATCTCTTTGGGGTACAAACCCAGCAGTGCTATGGCTGGATCAAAGGGCAGACAGTCTTTTAGCACCTTTTGGGCATAGTTCCAAATTGTCATCCAGAGTAGTTAGATCAATTCACAACTCCACCAGCAATGCATTAATGTCCCAATTTTTCTTACTTTCCTTTTCTGTCATGTTAGTCAATCTGCTAGGTGTAAGGTGGTACCTCAAAGTTGTTTTGATTTGTATTTCTTTAATTACAATATATTTACAACACTTTTTCATGTGCTTATTGATAGTTTGATTTCTTCATCTATAAATGGCCTATTCATATCACTTTCACATTTATCAATTGGGGAATGGCTTGCTTTATGTACAATCAATTTAGCTCCTTATAAATCTGAGTAGTTAGACCTTTGTCAGAAGTTTTTTGTAATAAAGATTTCTTTCCCAATTTGTTACTTCCCTTCTAATTTTGATTGCTTTGGTTTTGTTTGTACAAAAACTTTCAAATATAATGTAATCAAAATTATTTATTTCACATTTTGTAATATTTTCTTACTCTTGATGGTTTCTCAGTTTTTTTTTTCTTTTAAGGGAAAACAAAAACTCTTACCTTCCATCTTAGCATCTTCTGAGACAACAAAGTGGCAAAGGTTAGGCAATTGGAATTAAATGACTTGTTTAATTTTACATAGTTATAAAATGTCTGAGATCATATTTGAAATCATGTCCTCCCTATTCCAAGTCTTTTGGTCTATCACTGTGCTAGTCACTACCCCATTCCCTCTCTTTATCTCTTTCTTTAATTCTTCTAGAAATTCTTGTTGGTCTTATGCCCAATTATCTTTTTTTTCTTTGAAACTTTGGAAATAGCTCTTTTCAAAGTGTTCTCTCTTTCTGAGTTTGAATCTCAGTCTTCTTTGCCACAATAATATCTTTCTTTGGCTAAGTTTCTGTTGTTTTTATTGTGGTTTGCTCATTTTACAGCCTATTTTTTAAACTCTAATTTAAAGTTAAGTTGTACTCCTCTGTTGTCAAGGCATCATCCCAAACTTTTTCATGTTAATGCTTTTAGAGTTAGTTATGGGCTTTTGATATTTTCATGATGATATGAGCAGGGTAGAGGTACAGTCACTATTTTCCTTTTCTCATTCTAGTCTTTACCCTTGTGACTAATGACAAGAATTCTCCTCTGCCTGGGAAATTGGACTCAGAAGTGTATGTGAATAGAATTGCCAATCATTAATTTCTGTGTATACCTTTTGCCAGGAAACTATTCCTCATAGTCTCTTTCTGACCAATTATCCTACTCCCTTTGCATCTCTGGGCTGAGAGTTACCAAATCTGCTGCTACCGCAATCTCAGCTGTTTCCAAACCCCATTGCTAGTGTTGCCTTTGTATCTGTCCTAGCCATGCCCCATAGATCTCACAGACCTTTCTTGCCAACCACCTAAATTGTCTTAGGCAGGAAAAAAATATCTCACCCTAATGGTGTATTGGCACTTCTCCAAAGTTTGATTTGAGGTCTTATTTGAAAGTTGTTTGGAGAGGAATCATGGGATCATTCAGTTGGATGTCTGCCTCTAATCTGAATTCTCAGCAATTTGAAGTTTTTAAGCTGAAGTTTAGGATTTATCATTTACCTTTATTAGACTGTTTCTTATTCAAATCATTACCATTCTACCTTACCTTTCCAAGATTTTTGTTTATTTTTTTAGATCTTGACTCTTTGCCTTATATATCTAATTAATAAAAATATTAATATAAAGGGCTATATCCCAGGGGCCAGTTAAGTAGCTGAGTAGAGAGTCTGATCCAGAGATGGAAGGTCCTAGGTGCAAATCTAGCCTCCTATGTTTCATAGCTATTTTGATGCTGACAAAAGGTAAGGCTTTTCTGTTTTTTCTAAGATGAAAGGTAATTCATGTTAGAATCATTGCTATGTATTGGTTGTAAGGCAAAATAGCTGTAAGGGCTAAACAATGGAGATTAAGTGACTTTCCCAGGTTAATATGGCTAGAAAGTGTGTGACTGGATTTGAACCCAGGACCTCCCATATCTGTTTCTGGTTCTCTATCTACCAACCCACCAGCTGCTACCACCAAGATATGGGTTTTAAATGAAAAAAGAGGTATATCTGTCCCAGCATTGAGTCATTTGCCAAAGTGAGCTTTTAATGGTCAGTAGTCTTCCTGTCCTGAAAGATCTTCGTCACAAGACAACTATATTAATATAAATTTCAACACTTTTCCATTTTCAGACCCACTACTAGAAACAGCTATCTTTCTTTCTATTAGATGTTTCTCTAAGTTAACACTAAAGAAATAGCTGCTACTATAAAAGCATAGGGGCTGGGACAATCTCAAATCACTCTTTCCATCAAGATCCATTGTATACACCAAATTCTCCATGAATACTCCATAGATTCTAGCAAGCTCTCCAGGTAAAAATAATACCTCCATCCTTAAATTGTCCTAGCACAATTTTTGTGAATCTCTGTTTTTTTTTTTTCCCAGATCATTCTATGCTACCTCGTACTTATATTTATATTCCTAACATTAACCCCTCTACCCATATCAATGAGAAGCATTTTTGTCTCATCAAAGGTAGTATATTTTAATTATCATCCATATATCTATAATATTCAGTAAGGCACCTTACAGAAATATTTTTAATTGAATATGATTTAATGCTATAAAAATGGCTTTGTTTGAGACTAATCAACAGAGATAAAATGGGAGGATTCTTGGTCAGGAAAAATAAGAATCTTTGTTGAACACTAAATTAGCAAGTAACACATTGGGATTAAAATCATGTTGGTAACATCTAGTGTCCTGTTCTGGTGAGCACAGTGGATAGATAGACTGTTGGCCCTGGAGTCAGGAATATCTGAGTTAAAAATTTTCCTTCAGAAACTTGCTAACTATGTGACCCTATACAATTCATTTAAGATCTGTTTGCCTCAGTACTTCAACTGTTAAATGTGGATAATAACACCTATCTTCTAGGATGGTTATAAGAATTAAATGAGATATTAATAAAATATGCTTAGTGTAATACCTAGTATATAGTAGGTGTTTAATAAAAGCTTACTTTTTAACCTTATCCACTAACACAGACACTAAGAAAATGATGAGACAATGGTACTGTGGTTTTTGTCATAAAATAACAGAAGTCCAGGCATACAGAATCTTACTGAAGACATTTAAATGTTCCTCACATGTAGAAACAACTACATCCTAATAAACACAGGAAGATAATTTAATTCCAGAAGAAACTCCCAGGCAGCCTTTGCAATTAAACTGATTATACCTGAATATCTCTGTGAGTTTACTTAGAAACCAAACACACTGCCAAATGTTGGGTTAAAATGTTTATAATGGAGAGGAAATTGATTAAACAGGGAAATTCATTTTCATGGCAAGGAACAGAAAATATTTGTGCTGATACAAGATCAAAAGACAGTCTGGCTTGAATCCAACCATTGCTACTGAAAAGCCCATGCCAAATTTAGCTAGAGACAAAAGGGCTATGTCAGAAAGACCTTGCTTTTTTTGTGGTCCATTTCTAATGGTATTGATTCATAATAATGAAGCTTCCATATGAGTTTGGCATAAGGATGAGGTATATCAAGTATATCCCAAAGTAATTTTCAATTCATATTTTAATGATGATGCCACTGCTGGTTTTGTTGGTAGTGATAACATTTTAAAACTCATTTCCTTCATACATTTCTTCTTTGTGTATGTGATATGTCTTCTTTCATGTTATGATGAATATAGAAATATGTATTACAAGATTGGGATTAAAGATGGTGGCATAGAGGCAGCATAAGTTCAGACCTCTGAAAACCCTTCCTTACCGATTACAAACTAAATGCTCCAAGGGGATTGGAAATCAAACCTAACAATAAGACAGAGCAAAGGAACCCTCTTGTTGGACTCAACTTAAAAGGTATGCCCACCAGAAGCTTGAATTCAAGAACACTTGGGTTTAATGGAAAGGAAGAAGGAAGGTCCCAGGAACCCTCCCCCACCTAGAGTGCTAAGCCTCCATTGGCAGCTAGAACCTCTGGGTGGGCAAGGGTGCTGGTCTGGAGGGAATACATTTTGGGAAAAGCTGTTCCAGGCTCAGAGCATTGAACATAGGTAGTGCGCAAGCAGTTGGAAAAGAAGCTCAGAGCACAGAGTAGACAACCTAGTTGCAGTAGCAGAGACACTCCATATTGTCCTCTCTTCCCCGAGGATTTGGGGACATCCAGCTCAACCCAGCAGGACTTAATCCCATCAAAGCCTTCAGAGGGCAGGGAAGCTCAAGATCCAACACCCCTCCCCCACAGACTTGTAGACTTGTCTGAGAGATTTGCTGACTAAGCTCCAAGGATGAAGGCTGACAGAAAAGCCTCAAACCAGATATCCAACAAAAAAATGAGAGGACCAAGAGTGCAGGAAACTGCAGGGAGTAAAGAAGGGGCAAATATGAGCAAACATCAGAAAAAGAAAAAAGACATTACAATAGACAGCTTCTATACAGGCAATGAACAAAAAGCAAATGGAATGGAGAAGGATGAGGGAACACCAAGCAAAAAAAAAAAAACAACAACAGAAACCCCAGCAAATTGAATACAGGTTTTGGAAGAACTCAAAATACAATTCAAAACACAATTAAGAGAGGCTGAAGAGAATTGGGGGGGGGGAGCATAAAAAAGCAAGATAAGCCATCTGGAAACAGAAAATAGTATCTTCAAAGTAAAAATTAATCAGCTTGAAAATGAGGCAAAGTACATGAAAGTTGAGGCAAAGAAGATGAGACATGAGGCAAAGGAGATGAAAGATTACCTCCAAAGAAGATCAGACCAGAAGGAGAAGGATGGCCAAAAAAAAAGCCAGGGATGAAATCCAGTCTTTAAAACCAGAATACAACAATTACAAGCAAATAACTTTGCAAGGCAGCAGGATACTATACAACAAAATCAAAAGAATGAAAAAATTGAGGAAACTATGAAGCACCTCATTCACAAAACAGAAGATTTATAAAATCTTTCTAGGAGAGACAACTTAAGAATCATTGGTCTACCAGTAGATCATAACAAAAGAAAAATTATGGACATCATACTACAGGAAATTATCCAAGAAAACTGCCCGATATTCCAGAACAGGAGGGAAAAGTGGAGATTGAAAAAATCCACAGATCACCTCCTGTATTTAATCCCCAACTGACAACACCCAGGAATGTTATAGTCAAATTAAAAAACTTTCAGACCAAAGAAAAAAGATTACAAATTGCTAAGAAGTCATTCAGATACCATGGAAACACAGTGAAGATAACACAGGATCTAGATTCATCCACACTGAAGGACCGAAAGGCATAGTATATGATATTCCAGAAAGCAAGGGAACTAGGTCTAAAACCACAAATCAATTACCCAGCAAAACTGACTATATTCTTACAAGGGAAAGTATGGTTATTTAACAAAATAGAAGAATTCCAAGCATTTATAAAGAAAAGACCAGACCTGAGCAGAAAATTTGATGCCAAAGCACAGAACTCAAGAGAATCATCAAAAAAAAAAAAGAAAAACTAAACTAAAAAAAAACCTTAACAAAACTTTTTTTAAAGAGACTCAATAAGTTAAAATGATTTGTATCTCTATAAGAAAAGAGGTCATTGGTAAATCTTAAAAGTTGTTATTATCACATGGGCAGCTAGAAGAATTATACTTAGAGGGAACAGTGACAAACTTTATAGGATGAAATGACAAGACATAAATATGTATATAGATATATGTATGCATAAATACATATATATGTATATTTGTATATATACATATATACAACTAGAGATAAAAAAGAGGTTAATACTAAAAGAAATGGGATAAGAAACAAAAAGGGGTTCATTTATGTCATAAAGAAGCTCATGGCATGAGGGGGGAGAACATTAATACACTGGAAGGGTAAAGAGGTTGGAGATAGGAAATACACAACTCTTATGTGCATTGAAATTGATTCAAAGAGGGTTGAACAATCAAATACATTGGGTTAGAGAATTGATTTGTTTCCCTATGGGGAATTAAAAGGGCAACAAATGGACTGGTGGGGAGAGAAGCAGTATAGGGGAGGGAGAGGGTCGGGGTAGTTTTAAAAAGACTGCAAAGAAAATAAGGGGGATAAGAAAGGAGGGGTGGAAAGGGAACAAAAATAAGGGCAGGAATTAGGGAGACTGATTAAAAACAAACATTGGTGTGGAAGGAAATAGTGAAAGAAGAAAAGGCAGAACTAGGAGTAGAAATCAAAATGCTGGGAAATACACAGCTGGTAATCATAACTCTGAATGTGAATGGAATGAACACAGCCATAAAATGCAAACAAATAGCAGATTAGATTAAAATCCAAAACCCTAACATATGTTGTCTACAAGAAACACACACGAAGAAGGTAGATACGCATAGGGTGAAAGTAAGAGGATGGAGCCAAATCTATTGGGCATCAACTCATAAAAATATGGTAGGAGTCGCAATCACAAAAATTGACCATGTATTAGGGCATAAAAACATTGCAAAAAAGTGCAAAAGAGCAGAAATAATAAATGCAACCTTCTTAGATCACAACGCAATGAAAATACTAATTAATAAGGGTACATGGAAAGGTAAATCAAAAATTAATTGGAAATTAAATAATACAATTCTCCAAAATCGGTTAGTTAAAAAACAAATCATAGAAACAATTAATAATTTAATTGAAGGAAAAGACAATGATGAGACATCCCTTCAAAATCTATGGGATGTAGCCAAAGCAGTACTCGGGGAAATTTATATCCTTGAGTTCATGTATTAACAAATTAGAGAGGGCAGAGGTTAATGAATTGGGCATGCAAATTAAAAACAACTAGAAAGCAAAGAAATAAAAAATCCTCCGATGACTAGAAACTGGTACTTTGAAAAAACAAATAAAATAGACAACATATCGGTCAATCTAATTTAAAAAAGGAAAGTAGAAAACCAAATTGACAATATCCAAGATGAAAAGGGAGACCACCCCTCTAATGAAGAGGAAATTAAGGAAATCTTAAAAAACTATTATTTTTAATTAAATGACAAAAATATGGCAATCTAGATGATATAGATGAATATTTACAAAATGTCAGAAAACAAATGTTTAAGATAGTTTCTAAATGTAATTGGTAGGAACAAGCTTTTCTCTGACAAAGTAATTAAAGCTTTTTATAATAATGTAAAAAATTCTCTAAATCACTATTAATTAGAGAAATGCAAATTTAACTAACTCTGAGGTACCACTCCACATCTATTAGATCGGTTATCACAATAGGAAAGGAAAATGACAAAATTTGGAGGGGAGGTGGGAAAATTAGAACACTGATGTTGGGGGAGTTGTTACTGATTAAATCATTCTGGAAAGCAATTTAGACCTCTGCCTGAAGAGTTATCAAACAATACATATCGTTTGACCCAGCAATACCATTCCTAGGTGTGTATCCCAAAGAGATAAAAAAGAGAGAAAGGATCTATATGTAAAAATAAAATTGAAATCACCTCTTCTTGTGGGAGTAAGGAATTACAAAGTATGGCAATTCCCATCAATTGGGGAATGGATGAATAATTATAGTATATGATTGAAATGAATACTATTGTGCTATAAGAACTGATGAATAGGAGGAGCTCAGGAAATCCTGGAAAGACTTTTACAAACTAAAACAGAATGAAATGAGGAGATCCAGAAGAACATTGTACACAGGGTCCAGAATACTGTACAGTGAACAATCGTGAACTATTTATCTATTCTTAACAATACAGTGATCCAAAACAATCCCAAAGGAATCATGATAAAAAAAAATGCCATCTGCTTCCATAGAAGGAACTGATGAAATCTAAATCCAGAACAAAGAAAAAAGCTTTCACTTTCTTATTTTTTGTTAGAGTTTCTTTCGACATAAAAATTTATATGGGAAAATGTTTTACATAATTTTATATGTAAAATCCATATGAGATGTCTTACCATCTCAGGAAATATGGGAAGAGGGAGAGAGAGAATTCAAGTTTCAAAATTCTTTCTAAAATGTTGGAAACAATTGTTCATGTAATTGGAGAAAAAATTAATTTAATTAAAAAAAAGAAATGTTGGATATATGCTATATTTGCTTTGATTCTTAAGGAATCTTTATTCTTAAGGAATTCTTAAGGATTGTTTATTCTTAAGGAATTATTCTAATTCTTAAGGAATGTTTATTCCCTGAATCTTCACCTCTGGTTGGTTATTCCAGCAGTGTGATTAGTATGGCTTTATCCAATTTGGTTAATTTTGTGTTCCCCTCACCCACATAGAATTAACTTTTCCTGCCTCCTTCCTGACCCTAGAATATATCATGGAGAGCCTTGTCATGTGTTGGCCTGTTGGAGTCACTTCTTCAAAATAACAGACATAACAGGCCTATCTGTATGAAGTGTTTTGCTCCTAAAATGTTTTCCTAGACCAAGCCAATCTAGAATATTGTATTGTTGTTCAGTGGTTTAGTTGCGTCTGAGTCTTCATGACCTTGGGAACCATATACTCTTCATGGATTTTTTTTGGTAGGATACTAGAATGGTTTGCTATTTCTTACTCTGGTGGATTAAAGCAAACAGAGGTTAAGTAATGTAGCAAAGGACCCACAGTTAGTAAGTATCCCGGTTCTCTATCTACTGAGAAATCTAGTATAAGCTACCCAATTCCAATAGTTCCAGAAAAGGCATAGTTCAATTTACTTGGCCCTGATTCTGTTTACAGGAAAGGAGAATGGAAAATAAGACTCAGTTTCAAATTCAACTCTGATTTGTGAATCCAATAGCTCTGACCATTGGACATGTCTTCTATTCTGGCTATCATTCCATTATGCATAAACCAAAAAGTATTATTGTAGATAATGACTAAAAGTTACAAAGAATCCATTTTATGTTTAATGTGATGAAGACCTTAAAATCAGAGCTATAAAAAAGTAGAATGAACTGTCTTCTCTCTCATTGAATATCTCTGAGAAAATGTTGGATGAACATTTATTGGGAAAACTGAAGAAGAGATTTAGTCAGTTATTCTATGGGCTAGAAAAATATGAGTTACCTTCAACCTATTAGAATTGTGATTTTGTAATTCTTTGATTTCATAAAGAGATTTCTAGAAACAGTCATTAATACTTATTGTCTTTACTTCCTCGTTTTAATTGTTCCTCAATACTTTACAATCTTGCTTTATCAATTGATCTGTTTTCAGATTTTGATATTGTTGATTATCCCCTTTTTTAATAAAACTATGAGCTTTTGAAAGTTCAATTTTATACTACACTAACTTCCTAATATAATTTATCACGAGTTTAAGCCTTTCTAAATAATGACAACAAAAATACTCATGCAAAATAAATCAATAAAATAATCATGGCTAACAATATATGCAATATTACACATTTATAGTCCACTACTTTTTATCAAGAAGATTTGGAATGATGATAGATATTTCCCTTCCATCTGAATTTAGTTGACTGATTGGTTAGTTTAACTCCAGTTTCTGGCATATCAGTATATCAGGTTGTATGCTCTTGTGTAATTCATTTAACCTATCAGTGTTCTAAGCAGTTTTCTAAGATTGTGAGTTGCAAAGAAGATGCTGGTTGAATTGCAATGCTAGATGGAGTTTCTCACCAGGAATTCCTTATCACTGAAATCCCATGTATAATTTCTCTTTGTTTCACTTATCTTTCTTTATGATCAGATTTTTTTCTATTGTTTGAATTTTTTATACTATTTCCTGATTTGGAATTTAATCTGTAAAATTGGGCTATTTTTCTTTATTGAGGCAAGAGCTTCAAGTGTTTGTTTTTTAATCACTATTGCTTTTAGAGGTAGTTTTGGGGCATTTGGGAATTTTTATTTTTTTTATACTGGGAAGATGTGGTTATTGCTCTCCAATTCAGGCCCTTATTGAGGTTTTGATTGATATTGCCCTTGGGCTCCTGTTCCTTTGGGTCCAGGAATGATACTCATAGTCCTCATTGTCCTGTGATTTTTTGTGACCAAAACTGATACTGCTTGTAATAGATACTACTATTAGGAGATCTGTGGTAGTAGGCAGCAACACCAGGAAGCAAGCTAGGAGAAAGATTAGATCTTACACTCCTCCCCCCACATCACTTCCTGTTCCCCTCTCAACTGATTTGACTGCTCTTCTCAGAAATGGTAAGGTTGAAGATTTCTTTTAATAACTAATTCTCAACCTCAAATCTTTAACTAAGAGGTCTTTTATTCTTTAAAATATAGGAGGTAAGGAGGGGGAGGAGAGGGAGAGAGGAAAATAGGTTTGCCTAACTTCCTATAATTCCCTGTTGATTGGAGATTTCAATTCAGGAAATAAAGTTATTTTCCTCTAAGGGGAGATGTTGACAGACAAGCTGATAGAGTTTCTTTTGAGCTAAGCTCCAAAAGTCTTCCAGGTACTCAGTCATATAAATAATCATTGACCAAGAGAGAGTCTGGCTTCTACCATCCTCCCATCAAAGAATTGAGATTCAAAACAGCTCAAGCTACCCAACTGATTCCTTTAAGATTCCATGGACCTGTGTTTCCATCTCGGTTGATTGGCAGTTTCCAAAGTTCCAAGCCTCTTGCTTTTCTGCAGATCCATTTTGTCATTCCTCAAAATCCTCATTAATATGCTCTTCATTATTTATTCTCCCCTTTGATTGAAAGTACTTCTTTACACCCTTGAACTATGATATAGAAGTGAATATAGGCAATTAGTTTACCAAACATCTTTTCTTCCATGTAGTGGTAGCAAAGGGGTCCCCTATCTCTTTCTGACCTATTTCCAAATCCCCTTACCTAAGTCTCTGGCTTAAGAGCTCCCAAATCTTCTGCAGCTTCTCTTGTTACCACCAGTCCCACTACTAATGTTTTATCATGTGGGTCTGGGCCACGTTTTACTCCATGTCAAAGATCCTTTATTCCGATATCCTAAGATGTTTTGGACTGAAAGATTGACTCATTCTGATGTTTTGTTGACTCTGTCACACCAGAGTTTAATATGAGAAATTATTTTAAAGTTGTTTGGAAGGGCTCTTAGTTCTTATTTCTCTACATCAGTTTGTAAAGATCATACTTCCCTCAATTCTTCATTTTTATTATTTCTTATTGAACATTGATATCTCATAAAATTCATGTACCACAATTTGTTTAGATCTCCTAATTAATAGATATCTACTTTGTTACTAGTTTTGTTTTCATTTTTATGTATTCTTACAATAAATAATATATTAATATTTGTATCTGTATATATGGGACTATTCTTTCTTCCCTCCTTTCTTTCCTTTTCTCTCTCTCTCTTTCTTTCTCTCTCTCTCTCTCTCTCTTTCTTTCTTTCTTTCTTTCTTTCTTTCTTTCTTTCTTTCTTTCTTTCTTTCTTTCTTTCTTTCTTTCTGTCATAGGATCTCTGAATGAAAATACAGAGAGGTTAGTGACTCTTTTCAGATAATTCCAGATTGCTTTGCAGAATGGTTGCCCTAATTCACAAATTCCTCAAGAAAGTTTTAGCATGACCATTTCATTATAATCTCTTTAACATTGATTGTTTTGTTATTTTATCATTCTAATATGATAAGTTTGAGATTAGCAAGTAAACAAGCATTTTGTTTTGATTTGTGGGAAACTTCAGTTTTTCTATTTGCATTTCTTTCATAATTCATTATTTAGATCATTTAAATATTATTATTATGTTGCTTCTTTTGAAAATTGTGATTGGTTTTCTTTGTGGCAATTACCTATAAATTACAGAGATCAATTCTTTTTTTTGTCAGAGACAATTAAGGGAAATATTATTTTTCCTACTCAGCAGTTTCTCTCCTTTAGATTACTTATTGTATTTTATTTCATTTTATTATTTTGCTAAACCTTTACCTTCCCTGTTAGAATCAACACTGTGCATTGGTTCTAAGGCAGAAGAGTGGAAAGGGCTAGGCAATGGAGGTTATGTGACTTAACCAGGGTCAGACACTTTCATCCTTGATAGAAAACATCAAGCACAGGGTGGATCATCACTTTTCAGGTACATTATACTGAGAATGGTTTTTCATTATGAATAAGTTAAGCAGCAAATTAAATCTCTTCCAATTCTCAAATGCTTTGATTCTGTGATTTTTCATGAATATACTTGTCATTCAGTTGATGAAATGGTCCCCATTCTTCTATACTAGAATTTTGAAAGATACTCCTCTTCAGCTCCCTTTTAAGGATTTTGAAATATGACCATTTACATATGGGCTATTAATCCACTTGAAGTTTACTATGGTATCATTTAAGAGCTAAGCCTATTCTCCACTAAAGTACTTTCCAGCATTTGTAGCAGTCCTTATAGAATAAGGATTCCTTGATGTATTGATTCCTTCTTCTTTCTGGTAACCCTCTGCTATCTTGGCTTCTAAGGACACTGCTCTTGTCTAGTTCTCTTTCTATCTGATTGTTCTTTCTTTGTCTTTGCTAAATCGTCACCTTTTTCTTACCTACAAGCACTGTGTGTCCCCCAAGTTATCCTAGACCTGTTTCTTTTTTCACTTTGGTGATATAATCAGTTCCTGCTGGTCCAGTATTAATCTCTCTTAAGGGACTCTCCAATTCATTTACCCAGCCCTTATCAGTGTTGTATTTCTACATTTCCAAATATCTGTTTATTATCTACACATGGATAGTCTCTCAATGCCTCAGACACAAAATCTTCACACAATCACACAATGAAATATTCATAACATTCCCTTCTAACCTTGCCCCTTTGCTAAATATCCCCATTTCTCTTTAAGGCACGACTGTCTTTCTGTATTGCTTTGCTAATGCAATGCTATTCTTCAATCTTCACATTCACTTGGCCTTCATATGCAATCTTAGCATATCTTTTTGATTTTCCCTGTCTTCACATCTATCCCACAGACAGTTCCACAACACATCCCTACCATGTCTGTAAATGTATTACTTTTTTACCTTCTCCTCTTAGAATGTTTATATACATTCATTCTATGTTTACTTTATGAATGAAGCCTTCCTGGGTCTATCTCCATCTTAAAGCTCTGCTCTCAACATTTTCATACATATTCTTCTAAAAGTGTTGTTTTTGTGTGTGCACATGTTTCATTTCCCTGGTAATATATAGGTACCTCAAGGTCAAGTCATAGAAATTTTGTTTTGATTTTTTTATTTCTAGTTCATAGATCAGAATCAGATTCACAGTCAGTGCTTAATTGAATTGAAGTACTTGTTAAATTGAATTGAGAGGAAGGATGAAAAGAATGATTTTTTAAAAGTTTATCGGTTTCTTAAGTGGAGCTTTTTGAAAAGAAGAAGTGTTAACGACAATCATAAAAAAAATACAAATAAGAGAGCAAAAGAATATAGAATGAGACACAAACAAGCAAACAGCATTGGAACAACCATGTTAAATTTGAAATATATGTTTTAAAAGCTATATGTAATGGAGATTTACAATTTCATATGTGGTACTCTTTCGTCCATTCTTCAGATATGGAAATGTTCATGTTTGTTAATGCTTATCAAGATTTTTAGTAATAAATGGGAAACTAAAAAATAAATTGGATTGAAATGAATTGAATTTTGGTCTGCTTCACTTTATTATTATTAATGGGAAATAAGTCTTTCTAGGAAAACAATTTTAAGAGTTTTAAAAGATGCTAGAATTTATGCCTACAAAGAGGCCTATGAAATGACATTTTTGAGAAAAGAGTCATTCTGATTGGCTGCTAAAATGCCAGGTACTGTGTATATATGTGGAGGTAGGAGATATTGAGGAATCTATAGAATAGCCTGGGGATCATGAAGGTTAAATTAAGCTTGGTGCACTTTGGACCACAGCTGTTCCATAAATCTTATTTCATAGAGGAACATCTCAGCCTCAGCCAGAGCACCTGCACATAGTTCATGAGCCAGGAAGCCATTGTTGAACATGCTTTTGGTTTGATTCATTGTTGGAAAATCAAAATATAAGGGATTAGCCTTTGGCTTACTCTGATCTGTAGAAATCATGTATCATTCTCATCTTTCCCTATAATACTATCTAGATAGTGTATCTGTAACATTTGTATGAAGTTATTATGATCACTTTATTGGCTGACTAAATTTCCATAGGATTTTAGGTCTAAAACTGGAAAAGACCTAGAGAATGGTCTAGGTCAGCATCCTCATTTAACAAAAACAGGGTATTAAGGCAAAAAGAAGTTCAGTGATTTGTCCAAAATCACAAAGGTAATTCCACTACAAAAAATATCTTGATAATGACAATAAACTTGTGATATAGGCTATTGTGGGAGGTAAGGGGTAGCAGGATAAAAAGAAATTCTGTTCTGGATCTATGATTTCTTAGTTTTGGGAACTTCCAAATGTGAAAGCTTCTGTTTTTAATGCACATCATTGGCTTTTATTTGTTTATTTACTTTTTAAAATCAATTATGTGCTATAACAAATTTTCCACACAAATTTTCCTAAGTTATATGATTAAATTTATCTCCCTCCCTCCATTTCCTTTCTCTTCCCAGTGCTGAAAGGCAATTTGATCTGGGTTATATATGTATTATCATGTATAACTTATCTCCATGTTGTTCATTTTTTGAGTAATCTTATGAAACCAAAACCCAAACCTAAATAAATAATTAAAAAATCAAATGCTTTCATCTGCATTCTGACTCCAATAATTCTTTCTCTGGATGTGGATAACATTCTTTGTCAAAAGTCTCCCAGAAATGTCCTGGATCATTGAATTGATAATAATAGCTAAGCCTAACACAGTTGATCATTCTGTACAATATTGCTGTTATTGTTACAGTGTTTTTCTGGTTCTGCTTATTTCATTCTGCATTAGTTCATATAGATCTTTCCAGGTCTTTCTGAACTCATCCTGATCATCATTCCTTACAGCACAATAGTATTCCATCACCATCATATATGGTACTTTTTTTGAGTCATTCCTCAATTGAGGGATATTCCCCCTAATTTCTAATTCTTTGCCATCAAAAATAGCAGATATAAATATTTTTTGTACAGGTAGGTCCTTTCCCACCTCCTTTTTTATCTTTGGGATACAGACCTAATAGTAGTATTCCTGGATTATGAGGTATGTATTGTTTTATAGGCATGTGAGCATAATTCTAAATTGCCCTCCAGAGTTATTGTGTCAGTTCACAGCCCCACAAGCAATGCATTGGAGTCCCAATTTTGCCACATCTGCTCAACACCTCATTATCTTATTTGTAACTTAGAATCACATAGAGTTGCTCAGAGCAATGAGAATGACTTGGCCATGATCATATACTTAGCCTGTAACAAAAGGAATGTTTACCCTCTGTAAAGGATAATTTAACATTGTGACCTAAACAATGTTAATTATTTTGTCGCCATGGATATCCCAAATATAAAAGAAATACAGCCAAGTCAACTGGAAATTTATGGTGATTTAATTTATATAATGGAAAGAAATTAAGAAGGAAGAAGGAAAAGGATGTAGGATTTCTCAGGCCTGGTTAGTTCCAGGAGGAAAACCAGAGGCTTTCAGAAGATAAGGTTTTGAAGAGTAAGAAGGAAAGAATCAGTCTGAACTCCAAAGTGCTCAGCCAAGATGCCTGAACCTGAATCAGTTCAAGGGCAAACTCACCACCAAACCTAGACAATAGCTACCACCACACCAAGATGTCGGAACGCTCAGCACACTGCCATCCAGAGTCACCTCTCCAGGCAAAACCAGAGAGAGAGCAAGTGACGTGCCTTATATAGACGGTTTTATGTCACTTTCCTGCATCTCATCTGTACCAATGATAGCTTAGCTTGACTCAGGACAGCCCAGGGATCTGTCCGCTTTTTCTGCACATGTCTGTTAAAGGCCATTTCCCCAGATAATTAAATCTTTGAGTATGGTGCAGGCATCCTGACCTTGTTAAGCTAAGTATGGTGGAGAAATAAATAGTTCCCAAGACTTGATTCTATTAAGTCAAGTATCTCCATTGTTACTAATCAGGAAATAGCTAAATCAGATCTTCTAAAGTATGGCCTGAGTAGGGTGGAGTAGTTTTAAAATTCACACCTCAGATCTTTCATATTCCAAGCTCTATCCTCTATCCACTATGCTACACTGCTTCTCAATATAAATGTTTTCTCCCAGTGTTTAGGATGAACAAGTTGAGACATAAAGAAATTAAGTGACTTGTTTAAATCCATAAAATTTTAAAAATAGAATGAACATGCTCTATTAGATTGTAAACTTTTAGATAACAGAGGCTTTGACTTATCTAATGATTGCCAGCCCCAAAGAAATGGCATTACACATACCAAGTTCTTATTAAATGAACTTGCAATTGTTTTCATCATTTAAATGGACTGACTTTGCTCCAAGTCCTGCATTCACAATAAGGAAGTATTTTACCAGAGTCCTAGCCTGATTTGCTAAAAATTTGCTTCTAATTATCTGAGAAATTAGGACTACCCAGAAGATGTATCTATACTCTCATTTAGGAGCCATTTTTCAATATGCTTTCTTTCTCTCCTTTCTTCCTTTCCTTTCTTTCTCTTTCTTTCTTTCATAATTCCATTTTTCTTCCCTTCCTTTATACATTTTTTCTCTCTTCAATTATTTGTTTTTGTTTCTTAACTTATCTATCTATCTATCTATCTATCTATCTATCTATCTATCTATCTATCTAATTAACTGTTTTCCAAGTAACAAACCCAATGGAAACAGACCCCTTGCTGTACCGCCTGACAGCTAGGACATACCCTAAAGTTATATTACAGAGACATGTGTGCTTCAAATCTTTTCAGAATCCTGCCTGAAAAAAAAAAAACTACATGGTTTTTATGGGGAAACATAGCTCAAATTTGTCTAGGCATCAAGACAAGAACCTTTAATTCATTTATTAGCTAGCATCTCTCTGTGCCACTTTCATGCATCTACTCTATTCTATTTGTGTTCCTGACTTATCACTTTCCTTTATGTTATGTACTGTAGTCTTGAGAAGAAACATTTTTAGTGAGAAAAGCGTTAGACTCAGGAGACTGGTGTTTGATTCACACCTCTGATATTTGGTCCTTAAGTTTCCAAAGACAAGTCCCTTGATCTTCTAAGGCTCAAATTTTTATGTGTTTTATACAATTTATTTGGGGAAATAGGAAGATAAGAAACTGTTTTTTCCATTGGCACTTGGGGGAATTTTCCACATAATCTTTCCATCGAAATAGATCAACAACTCATCTGTATTTTATTGGCTTATAGGATTACTTTAGAAAGTGAGAAATTTAGCTATTTGCATGTCAGTATATATCAGAATTAGCACTTGAATCCATATTCTTCTGACTCTATGGTTGCCCTACTATATCCTCAGCCCCATTATTAAAAAAATATATATATATAATTATTTATTAAACTGTAAAGGATTCTGAGATTCTGTCAGTTATGAAAGAGGCAGCTATGTAAAATATGTGTTATGATTATTGATAGCTCCTTGAAACAATGACATTCTCTTTATTATTTATGTATTACTCCAAGAACATAGTAGGTGATAATTCAATCATGGTAGAATTATTTTTTTCCTTCTATATCATATCATGTAGAACCATTTAATTCAATTCAATGATAGCTTACCACACATGAGGAATTATGCTTAATGCAAGAGACACAAGGGTGGAAAAATAGCATTGTTTCTTTCCTAAAAAGTTTACAGTCCAGAGAGAAGAGATGCTATGATAAAAGAATATTTGTGATCCAAGAAGAAATGTGATAGGTACAAAGGGAAAATTGATACAGGGAACACTAGGTAAATTTTAGGGGTTTGCCCAAAATAACTTGAATCAGAAACATAGCTTCACTGAAAATGGCAAATTGTTAAGCATCTGTCACATAATAATAGAGCTTCATTTCATGGGACTGCTTTCTGTTTGTTTTCAGGAAGATAGGGAAATAAGAGATTTTTTTTTTGTTCACATGATTAGGGAATGGATGTATAACTAGTGTATGTCACTGTGAGATAAGGTTTAGTTGTCTAACTGACATTTAGTTCTTTCCTAAAGCAATTGCTATCCTTTGGAATTGGGGGGATATGACCTAGAGTGGGATCACTCTTCCAAAGCCACACTTTCTTTCTGTCACCCAACTGCAACTTGCCTTTGGATCTATACCTGTACTCTGTTATTCATTTTGGAAACTGGAAACTTCAATAGAAGTCTTTCTTCTCTCTAAATGTTGCCTGAATTGTCCTTACAGAGGATTCTGTAGAATATGGGAATGATTCCAGTTTAATGTTTTGAGAACCCCTTGGGGGTTCTATAGATGATGCAAAGGATCTGTACTTAAAAATTTCTTTAGTGACACCTTTAGAAGAAAATAATTGTAAAGAATATTATGAGGAGGATATTAATTTACCCTAGGACAGCATTGGCAAAGGTTTTCAAGTTCATATGCCCAAACTGCAACTTCATACAGCCTGTGAACCCCCAGCATTATTACCCCAGAGAGTGGAAGGAGGAAGTACTTTCTTTGCGTGGTTGGACAGAGGGTTGGGGACATGCAAAAAATATTCTCAGGTGCTGGGAAGAGGGGGAAAAGAGTAGCTCCCCATTGCTGGCTAGGCACTTGTGTTCATACTTCATCAATGCTGCCCTAATATATTTCTTCATTTTGTTGAAAGAGAATTGTGAGACACTACCATCAACAGTAAGAATAAAATATTGGAAACTACTGGTCTAAATGTAAATAGTCTCAAGTCAAATCAGGTACTTCTTATATTTGGTAATAAATAAAAACTATAACATTTCTCACTAAGATGTCAGCCCCCAATCAGAAGAGGGGAAGAAAAAAGAATTCCTTTCCCTGTTACCTCAAAGTCAGACAGAAATTATTCACTTTCTCTGTCTTTATCTTTAGATAAGATATTCACTGACTTTTTTTTTTACTACAACCCTTCACCTTATACAATATATATATATATTATTATTATTAATATATAGACATGAATCAAAGAGAATTCATGACCTGAAATATATTGTAATGGAAAAAAAATTGGAACCTAGAAATAAATATAAAGAGACTTATTTTAATTTTACCCCAGGCTCAATGGTTAATTTTATTGATAGAAGAAAGAAGCTTTAAAATGTTTAATGACTTTTTGTTGAAGTCAAGAATTGACAACAGTCAGTAACTTCAATAATTTACCTGCTCTCATTTGAGTTTCCACCACTCTTCCCACAAACAGAGATTGTGGCCAATAAGGCTTGGATTCTAGTCTCTGGATTCACATTTTAAAATAATTAATGAATAAAATTTTAAAATGTTTATTTAGTTATGTGTTCAAAGTTCTTTGTTAAGCACTAGAGAGAAGGAAATTATGAATAGCAAATTTTCATTAATTATTGGCTACTTTGTGTTTTTATGATACCACCTTAAATGATTATTTCTGTCTTTTATCACTGCAAATTTTATGAGCATGCATTAACTGAATTTTCATTTCATTTAGTAGTCATTTAGAATTTTTCATGTTGTTTAAAATTTTATTATTTATTATATTATTTATTATTTGTTGATTCTCTTTGGCTTTCTGAAAAGTTTATATACAAATGGAAATATTTTTATTTGGTCTTTGACAATATTTATTCTACTAATTCCCCTTTTTTGTTTTATTTTCTTTAGTACTAAGACTTCTAATGCTATATTAATTACACATATATTAGAAATAAGAGAGTATGATGGAAAAACTTACAATGTTTATCTACTACAAAGAACCTCAGCTTATAGTTTTAGATAGTCTTCTTATGAGAGAAAATTATCTTACTCCTCTGCTTTTCATTTTGAGAAAAATGAATAATCTGTTTTTCCTCCTCATAATGTTAGATTTCCTTCAGAAAACTGCAAAGTTCACATAAGTGAAGGAAGTATCTCATCTTTTTTTTTTTCTATCAATATTATACCAGTATTTTTGGAGGGCCGTGCAACTTGGAACATAAGAACTTTTGAAGAACTGAAAAGTGAGAACATGCAGAAGGTAATAGAGAGGAGGCAGGGTCAAGATGGTGGTATAGAGGCAACAAAAGATCAGATCTCTGAAAAACCCTTCCTTACCAATTACAAAATAAATGCTCCTGGGTGAATGAAAATCAAACCTAACAACAAGGCAGAGCCAAGGAACCCTCTTGCTGTACTCAATTCAAAAGGTAGTCCTACCAAAAGCCAGAATCCAAGAACACTCAGGATTAAGGGAAAGGAAGAAGGAAGGTCCCAGGACCCATCCCCCACCTATAGTGCTAAGCCTCCAGTGGCAGTGGGAACCACTGGGCTGCAAAGACACTGGTCTGGAGGGAGTACATTGTGGGCAGGGCTGTACCAGGCTCAGAGAGTCAAACACAGGCAGTGGGGAAGGAACTGGAGAGGGAACGCAGAGCAGGCAGGCAGCCTGGTCACAGCGGTGGAAACCCTCCATATTGCTCCAACCTTCCAGGAGGTTTTGGCCTCAGGGCACATCCAGCCGAACCCAGCTGAACTCAATCCCATCAAAAGTCTTCATAGGTCAAGGAAGCTCAAGCTGGAACATCCCCTCCCCCCCCCCAGACTGCTGGACTTTAATCAAATCAAAGCCTCCTATGGACAGGGAAGCTCAAGCTCCAACACCCCTCCCCCACAGACTACACTGAGAGATCTCCTGACAAAGCTCCAAGAGGGAAGACTGAAAGAAAACCCCAAAACAAAAAAAAAAAAAAAAAAAAAAAAAAGAGAGAGAGAGAGAGAGAGAGAGAGAGAGAGAGAGAGAGATCGGAGCAAGAGCACAGACAACTGCAGGGAGCCAAGAAGGGGGTAAATATGAGCAAAAAAAAAACAGAAAAAGAAAAAAGAAATTACAATCAACAGCATCTATATGGGTAATGAACAAAGAGCAAAAGGAACAGAGAAGGAGGAGGGAATATCAAGCAAGAAAACAGAAATCCTAATGACTTGGATATGGGCTTTGGAAGAACTCACAATGAAGCAAAACAAAACAAACAAAAAACTTTTTTTAAGAGACCAAATAAGTTAAAATGAGATATATCCCTATAAGAATAGAGGTAATTGGTAACTCTTAAAAATTGTTATTATCACCTGGGCAGCTAGAAGAATTATACTTAGAGGGAACAGTGACAGACTGTGTAGGATGAAATGACAAGGCATAAATATGTATATAGATATATATATATGCATAAATACATATATGTATGTGTGTATACCAATAGAGAAAAAAAAGAGGTTGATACTAAAAGAAATGGGAAAAGAAACAAATGGGGTTAAATTGATATGTCACAAAGAAGCTCATGGCAGGAGGGGGGAGAACATCAATACACTGGAAAGGTAAAGAGGTTAGAGATAGAAAACACTCAACTCTTATGTGCATTGAATTTGACTCAAAGAGGTAAGAACAATCTAATACATTGGGACAGAGAATAGATTTGCACCCTTTAGGGAAGTAGAAGGGTAACAAACAGACTGGTGGGGAGGGAAGCAGTACAAGGGAGGGAGAGGGTGGGGGATACTTTTAAATAGACTGCCAAGAAAATAAGGGGTGGGAAGAAGGGTGGGGTGGAAATGGAATAAAAATAAGGGCAGGAATTAGGGGGACTGATTAAAAACAATTAAAAACAATAGAAGGAAATAGTGAAAGAAGAAAAGGCAGAACTAGGAGTAGAAATCAAAATGCTGGGAAATACACAGCTGGTAATCATAACTCTGAATGTGAATGGAATGAACACACGCATAAAATGCAAACAAATAGCAGAGTGGATTAAATTCCAAAACCTTAACATATGCTGTCTACAAGAAACACATATAAAAAAATAGATACGCATAGGGTGAAAGTAAGGGGATGGAACCAAATCCATTGGTCATGAACTGATAAAAAGAAGGCAGGAATCACAATGATGATATCTGACATAGCCAAAGTAAAAAAAAAATCTAGTTAAAAGAGATAGGGAAGGTAATTACATCCTAAAAAAAGGTAGTATAGACAATAGGAAATATCAGTACTCAACATGTATACACCAAATGGCATGGCATCCAAATATCTAAAGGAGAAACTAGTGGAGCTCAAGGATGAACTAGATAGAAAAACTATACCAGTGGGAGACTTGAACCTTCCTTGATCTGAAATAGATAAGTGAAACCAAAAAATAAATAAGAAAGGTAAGAGAAGTGAATGAAATATTAGAAAAATTAGAGTTATTAGATATGTGGAGAAAAATAAATAGGGACAAAAAAGAATACACCTTCTTTTCAGTAGAACATTGTACATTCACAAAAATTGACCATGTATTTGGGCATAAAAACATTGCAAACAAGTGCAAAAGAGCAGAAATAATAAATGCAACCTTCTCAGATCACAATGCAATGAAAATGCTAATTAGTAAGGGTACATGGAGAGATAAATCAAAAATTAATTTGAAATTAAACAAGACAATACCCCAAAACTGGTTAGTTAGAGAACAAATCATAGTAACAATTAATAATTTCATTGAAGCAAATGACAATGATGAGACATCCTTTCAAAACATATGGAATGCAGCCAAAGCAGTACTCGGGGGAGGGGGGGAATTTATATCCTTGAGTTCATATATTAACAAACTAGAGAGGGCAGAGGTCAATGAATTGGGCATGCAGATTAAAAAACTAGAAAGTGAACAAATTAAAAATCCTCAGATGAAAACTAAATTAGAGATCCTAAAAATCAAAGGAAAAATTAATAAAATTGAAAGTCAGAGAACTATTGATTTCATAAGTAAGACTAGAAGCTGGTTCTTGGAAAAAAAAACAAATAAAATAGACAACATATTGGTCAATCTAATTAAAAAAGGGGAAGAAGAAAACCAAATTGACAGTATCCAAGATGAAAAGGGAGACCTCACCTCCAATGACAAGGAAATTAAGGCAATCATTAAAAACTATTATGTCCAACTAGATGGCAAAAAATATGAAAATCTAGATGATATGGATGAATATTTACAAAAATACAAATTGCCTAGACTAACAGGAAGAAATAGATTACTTAAACAAACCCATATCAGAAAAAGAAATTGAACTACCATCAAAGAACTACCTAAGAAAAAATCCCCAAGGCCAGATGGATTCACAAATGAATTCTATCAAATATTCAAAGTACAACTAAACCCAATATTATACAAACTATTTAACAGAATAAGCAAAGGAGTTCTACCAAATTCATTTTACAACACAAATATGGTACTGATTCCAAAACCAGGCAAGTCAAAAACAGAGAAAGAAAACTATAGACCAAACTCCTTAATGAATATAGATGCAAAAATCTTAAACAGGATACTAGCAGAAAGACTCCAGCAAGTCATCACAAGGGTTATTCACTATGACCAGGTAGGATTCATACCAGGAATGCAAGGATCATTCAATATTAGGAAAACCAACCACATAATTGAACATATTAACAAGCAAATTGACAAAAAACACATGATTATCTCAATAACTGTAGAAAAAGTCTTTGACAAAAATCAACACCCATTCCTATTGAAAACACTAGAAAGTATAGGAATAGAATGGCCTTTCCTAAAAATAATAAATAGTATATATCTAAAACCATCAGCAAACATCATCTGCAATGGGGATAAACTAGAAGTCTTCCCAATGAGATCAGGAGTAAAATAAGGATGCCCATTATCACATCTACTATTTAATATTGTACTAGAAACACTAGCTGTAGTGATTAGAGCAGAAAAAAATCTATCTGCCAAGACAAACAAAGGAACTATATGAACACAACTACAAAACACTCTCCACACAATTAAAACTAGATCTAAACAATTGGAAAAATGTTGATCACTCATGGGTAGGACAAGCTCACATAATAAAAGTGTCAATTCTACCCAAATTAATTTACTTATTTAGTGCCATACCCATTGAACTACCAAAAAACTTTTTTATTGAATTAGAAAAAAACATAACAATTCATTTGGAAAAACAAAAGATCAAGGATATCCAAGGAAATCATAAAAAAAAAATGCGAAGGAAGGAGAACTTGCAGTCCCAGATCTCAAACTATACTAGAAAGCAGTGGTTATCAAAACAATTTGGTACTGGCTAAAAGACAGAAAGGAGGATCAGTGGAATAGACTTGGGGTAAATGACCTCATCAAATCAGTCTATGATAAGTCCAAAGATCCCAGTTTTTGGGACCAAAACCCACTATTTGATAAAAACTGCTGGGAAAATTGCAAGACAGTATGGGAAGATTAGATTTGGGTCAATATTTCATACCCTACTTTAAGATTAACTCAGAATGGGTGAATTCACCTGAATATAAAGAAGGAAACTATAAGCAAATTAGGTGTAATAGTATACATGTCAGATCTTTGGGAAAGGAAAGACTTTAAAACCAAGCAAGAGCTAGAAAAAAATCACAAAATGTAAAATTAATAATTTTGATTACATTATATTAAAAAGTTTTTTTACAAACAAAACTAATGCTTCCAAAATTAGAAGGGAAGCAACCAATTGGGAAACAATTTTCATAACAAAAGCCTCTGACAAAGGTCTATTTACTCAAATTTATAAAGAAATAATCCAATTGTACAAAATATAAAGCCATTCTCTAATTGATAAATGGGCAAGGGACATGAATAGGCAATTTTCAGTTAAAGAAATCAAAACTATTAATAAGCACACAAAAAAGTGTTCTAAATATGTTATAATCAGAAAAATGCAAATCAAAACAACTCTGAGGTATCACCTCACACCTAGCAGATTGCCTAACATGACAGCCAAGGAAAGTAATGAGAGCGGGAGGGGATGTGGCAAAGTCAGGACATCAACGCATTGCTGGTGCAGCTGTGACTTGATCCGACCATTCTGGAACACAATTTGGAACTATGCCCAAAGGGCCCTAAAAGACTGTCTTCCCTTTGATCCAGCCATAGTACTGCTGGGTTTGTACCCCAAAGAGATAATAAGGGAAAAGGCTTGTACAAGAATATTCATAGCTGTACTCTTTGTGGTGGCAAAAATTGTAAATTGAGGGGATGCCCGTCAATTGGGGAATGGCTGAACAAATTGTAGTATATGTTGGTGTTGAATACTATCATGATCAAAGGAATAATAAAGTGGAGGACATCCATGGGAACTGGAACAACCTCCAGGAATTGATGCAGGGTGAGATGATAAGAACCAGGAGAACATTGTACTCCAGAGACCGATAGACTGTTGTACAATCAAATGTAATGGACTTCTCCATTAGTGGCAATACAGTGATCCTGAATAACTTGGCGGGATTTACCAGAAAAACCACTATCCACATTCAGAGGAAAAACTGTGGGAGTATTTAGAGACACAGAAGAAAAACAACTGCTTGAATACATGGGAAATGCCTGGGGAGATAGACTCTAAAAGAACATCTCAATGCAAACACCAACATGGAAATAAGTTCCGATCAAGGACACAAGTAATACTCAATGAAATTGAGCGTGGTCTACAGGAAGGGTTGGTGGAGGGGAGAGAGGGAAATAATGTAATTATTGTAACCAAGCAATAATATTCTAAATTGACTAAATAAATTAATTTAAAAATGATAATAGAGACACATGGTAGGGGTGAGGCAGGAGCAACATGTAATCAATGGTGACCTTTAAAGAAGAGGAATGAAAAACACCATCAGAGAAATGCATATAAGGAAGAAAAGATGAGTGGTCATATGGTGAGGGGACAGAATATCGAGTAGACAACCAAAGTGTTTCCAATTCAGTATATAGCCATATGAAAAAATGCTTTAAATCTCTATTGATAAGAGAAACGTGGGTTTAAATAGCTGTGAGGTACTACCATACAGATTTTAGATTGGCTAATACTACAAAAAAGGAAAATGTCTACTGTTGGAGGGGATGTAGAAAAATTGTTAAAGTAGTTCTAAATTGATCCAAATATTCTTTTTTTACTTTAAATTTGTATTTTACTTTAAAAATATTTTTTCCGTGTTTACATGATTCATTTTCTTTCCCTCCCCTCTTCCCTGCTCCTTCCCAAAGCCAACAATTACTTCCTCTGGGTTGTACAAATATTATCATTTCATTTCCACATTACTCATTTTTATCATTGAGCAATCTTTTAAAGCCAAAACCCCAAATCATATACCCATATAAAAAAGTGATATATGATGTCATAAATTTTTCTTTTGTGTTTTTATTCCCATATGTCTTTCTCTCAATGTAGATAGCATTCTTTTCCCATAAGTTTCTCAGGAATGTCATGGATTATTGTATTACTACTAGTAGTAAGTCCATTACATTGGATAGTTCTGCAATGTTTACTTTCAGTGTACAATGTTCTCTTGATTCTGCTCATTTTCCTCTGCATCAGTTCTTAGAGATCTTTCCAGTTCAGATATAAATCTTCCAGTTTATCACTCCTTACAGCACAATAGTATTCTATCACTGTCAAATACCTCAATTTGTTCAGGCACTCTCCAATTGATGGACACCCCCTCTTTTTCCAACTTTTTGTCACAACAAAGAGTGCAGCTATGAATACTCCTGTACAAACCCTCTTCATTATTATCCCTCTGGGGTAAAAACCCAGCAGTGGTATGACTGGATCAAAGGGCATGCATTCTTTTAAAACACTTTGCTCATAATTTCAAATTGCCTTCTAGAATGGTTAGATTAATTCATAACTCCACCTGCAATGCATTTAGTGTTCTAATTTTGCCACAATTTCTCCATCATTTATTATTTTCCTTTACTGTCTTATTGGCCAATCTGCTAGGTGTGAGGTGGTACCTCAATGTTGTTTTGATTTGAATTTCTCTAATTATGAGGGATTTAGAACATTTTTTCACAAGCTTATTGGTAGTTTTTATTTATTGATTTATTGATTTGAAAACTGCCTATTTCTGTCCCTTGAGCATTTGTCAAATGGGGAATGGCTTGATTTTTTTGAACAATTGACTTAGCTGCATATAAATTTGAGAAATTAGACTTTTGCCAGAAGTTTTTGTTATAATCCCCCCCATTTGTTGCTTCCATTCTTATTTTGTTTGCATTGGTTTTGTTTGTACAGAAACTTTTTAATTTAATATAATCAACATTATTCATTTTAAATTTTGTAATGTTCTCTGTTTCTTGCTTAGTCTTAAATTCCTTCCTTTCTTATAGATTTAACAGGTATACTATTTTATGATCATATAATTTGTTAATAATTTCCCTCTTTACATTTGTCTTTTACATATTTTGAATTCATCTTGTATAGGGTGAGAGATTGTGATCTAAACCTAATTTCTCTCATACTGTTTTTCAATTCTTCTACCAGGTTTTGTCAAATAGTGAATTCTTGTCCCAAAAGCCAGAATCTCTGGTTTTTATCAAACACTATCTTGCTGCTGTCATTTATCCCAAGTCTATTCTATTGATCCACCCTTCTATCTCTTAGCCAGTACCATATTGTTTTGATGATTACTACTTTATAGTATAGTTTGAGACTGATCCAAACATTCTACAGAGCATTTTAATACTATGCCCAAAGGGCTATGAAACTGTGCTTTATCTTTGACCCAGCAATAATACTACTAGATTTATATAAAAGGATTCTAATTTATATGTACAAAAATGTTTATAGCAGCTCTTTTTTTGTGGTGGCAATGAATTGTGAATTGAGGGCACACTCATCAGTTGGGGAACGGGTGAACAAATTTCATATATGATTGTGATGAAACAACATTTTTCTATTAGAAATGATTAGCAGGATACTTCAGAAAATCCTGGGAAGACTTATATGAATGATGCAAATTGAAGTAAACAAATTCAGAATACCATTGTATACAGCAACAGCAATATTGTATCGTGACCAACTGTGAATGGCTTAGCTATTTTCAACAATATGATTCTGCAAGACAATTCCAAAAGACTTGATTTAAAAAAGCTATTCACCTTCTGAGTAAAAAATCATATTTTTAAAACTTTCTTTTTCTTTTGGTCTATTTTCTTTTCTAACCTGGCTAATATGGAATTACATTTTGTATAACCACATGTATAATCTATATCAAACTGCTTTTCTTCTCAAAGAAAGGGAAAAGAAGGAAAATAATGTTCATTTGAAAATCAAAACGTTTAATGTTAAATAAAATTACATACAATTGAGAAAAATCATTTTAGAAAGAAGTAGAAAGAATAAGTCATTATCACTGAATCAAAAATATATGGCAGGGAATAGAGGGAAGGATAGCAATAGGAAGATTAGAAAGATAGATAAAGGTAATGTTTAAATGCTTTAAATATATATATATATATATATATATATATATATGTACATATATATTTAATCCTACAAGTGATAGGGAGTCCCTAGAGTTTGTTGAATGGTAGGGAATGTGGTAATATGGTCAAATTTGAACTTTAGGAAATTTTAGCCATAGCTGTTGGAGAATGGATTAGAGTGGGCAGGCACTTAAGATAAGGATTCTAGTGCAGTAGAACAACAGGATATTAAAATAATCCAGGGGTGAGGTAATGATGTCCTACACTAGTGGGATCATATGAGTAAAATGTGAAGGTATAAGATATTTAATAAAGATTGAAATGGCAGGGGGAGGTAGAGAGAATGAGGAGTTAAGGATGACACCTAAGGTTTAAAATGACAGAGTAGCTAGGAAGAAGTGAGGATTTGGGTGGAAAGACAAGTTTATTTTTGGACATGTTGAATTTAAGATGACTGACCACAAGATATAGAGATCAAATTGTCAACTAGGTAGTTGGGGATGTAAGAAGGAAAGTCAGTCAATGAGCTGAACAAATAGATCTGTGAATCACCTGCAGAGATATTAGTTGCATGTATAGATGCTGATGAATTGACCAAGTGTAGTAACATAGGAGAGGAAAAGAGTGATCAGGAAGAGTCTGGGGCAGGGAACATGTACATTTAACAAATATGACTTGAGTGAAGATCCAGTAAAAGAGACAAAGAAGGTCTGCAAGGTTTAAGGATAACTAAGAGAAAGCAGTGTACAGAATACCAATATGTAAGAGATTATTAAGGTGAAGAGGGTGATCAGCACTGCCTAAGGTTCATGAAAGGTCCAGAAGAATGAAAATTCAGAAAAGGCAATTAGATTGGCAAATAAGAGATCATTGGTAATCTTGAAAAAAGTAGTTTCCATGAAGCTTTTAATGATGAGGTCAAAAGCCAGAATGCAGAGAGCTTAGAAGGGAATGAAAGGCAGGAAACAAACAAACAAACAAAACAGAGGTACTACTAATTGTAGACAGGCTTCTCAAGTAATTTATACATAAAAGGGAGAAAAGATGTGGGATGATATCAAGCAGGGATAGATTTTTTTTTAAGTTTTTTTTGAGGATGAGGGTAGAGAGCTTTTTCAGATGAAGTAGGGAATCAGCCTGTAGACAGGAAGTGATTGAAGATAAATAAGAAAGTGAGGACTTTAGAGGGGAAATCTATTAGAAAAGATGTATAGAATGAAATTTCCTGGAGAACAAAGGAGTTGAATTGGGATACTTGGGAACTTTAACATCAGAATTCAGCATCATAAATTCAGAATTAGAAGAGATCTTAAAGAACAGCCCCTCCTTTTACAAATGGAGAACATCAAACCCAGAGATCTAATGTTGCTTGTCCAAGGTGAGAAACAAAATAAACCAATGGAAGGAACAACATGAATAAAGATATAAAGGCAAGAGAGTTTAGGGCCTGTTCAGGTATCTCTGAGTATTAATCAGGTAGGGGATGGATGATGTTATTTTAAATAAGATGGGATTTTTTTAAAGGAATACTACTGAACTATGAAAAAAGGGTGAACAGGTTAATTTAAAAAAATGTAGAAACCCACATGAATTATGAAGAGTGAACTGAGCAGAACCAAGAGAACATTATCCACAGCAAGAGAAATATTGTTTGAAGAATAACTTGTATATGTCAAAATCTAGAGAAAGAACAGGTAAATAGAAATAAGCAAAACATCATTTAACATATACATACATCTTTATTTTGCCAAATGATGCTTTCCCTAATGTGGAGAGGGGAAGAAAAAAGGAAATTACCTGGGAATATTAATACAACATAAATAAATTTTAAAGATGACAAGAGAGAAATTATTTGGGAACAAGCATTTTTAGAAAGGTCTTGAACACAAGACTAATGAATAATGTGAATTGAATCTTCCCTGAAAACATCTTTTCTCCCCTTTCTAAACTATTCTGCATTTCAGAGAGTTTATTAAATCCTATTATCACAGGAACCCAGGATTATAAAAGATCATGGAAATCATTTACAACCTCCAACCCAGTGCTGAAATTAATTCTATGACATTTCAGAAATATAAACATTCATGATCTGCATGAAGCTCTCCATTTAGTGAGATTTCACTATGTCAAAAGGAGGCCTATTGTATTGTACAGCTATAGTGGATAGGAAATGTGTCAAATATTAATCTTAAACCTACCTCCCTTATAACTCCCATCCATTAATTAAAGTTTCTTCTATGAAAATGCATGGATCAAATTAATTTATCTTTTGATGGACACAACATATTTCAAAACCATCATGATGACTTCATTAAATCTTTTCTCATGTAGTCAAACAATTCTTGGTTCTTCATCTTCTAAATCCTTTTATGATATGGATTGAGACTTGTTGCCACCATTGTCACCCTCCTATGAATGAAACTGGGCAGTTTCTTAACTTTCATTCAACATACATTTTCCAAAATTCACAAGATTTGAATTGTTTCCCTCCCTCGATTCTCTCTCCTGTCCCAGAGACATATGAAAGCATATATATATATATATATATATATATATATATATATATAAACAAAAGTATTTTCATATAAAAGCAAATACCCAAATAATAAACACAAATAAAGTGAAAAATAGTATGTTTTGACCTGCATTCTAACTCCAACAGTTCGTACTCTGGAATTGGATAACATTCCAAGTCCTTCAGAATTGTCCTCGAGCATTGTACTGAAATTACCTAAGTATTTCACGGTTGATCATCATACAATACTGCTGTTACTATATACAGTTTTCTGTCAGTTATGCTTATTTTGCATTGTATCAGTTCAGGTAGATCTTTCAAGCTTTTTCTGATATCATCCTGTTCATTAATTTTTATAGCATAATATAGCATAATATTATTCCACCACCAACCAAAATGTTAAGCCATCCCCAACTGATGGACATTCCCTTGATTTCCAATTTTTTTGGCACCAGGAAAAGAACTCACATATATCCAAGTAGGTCCTTTCCCCCCTTTTTTAAATATCTTTGTCATACAGATCTTGTTTTGGTATTACAGGGTTCAAGGGTATACACAGTTTTATAGCATGTTTGGCCTTGTTCCAAATTGCCTTTCAGATGGTTGGATCAGTTCATAACTACCATCAATGCATTAGTGTCCCAGTTTTGCTACAGACCCTCAAACATTTATCATTTTGCTTTACTGTCATAATGGTCCATCTGAGAGGTGAGGCAGTTTCTTTCCTTTCAAGACTCAACTCATATTACCTAATTATTATGAGCAGTAACAATTATCATACTATCCATTTGACACCATATTCATTTTTCTGACATTTGCATTTATCCTTAATTAACATGATTAGCTGCATTCCATTCCAAAGAAACTAAAACCATGAGAGTCCTCAAACATGGAAGTAACCATATTGCTCTATAAATGTGCATGTGCCCATGACAACCTGTAATATCATCCATGCTCCTATGGCAACTCAATTTTTTTGGAGAATTTTTTTGTATTTTCTTTATCAGGAAATTGGAGACAAATTTCAACTTCTCTCTGCAGATTAAAGGGAACTGTTTCTCATTAATGTATTATTAAAATATTATTGACATACTTTGTTTTGACACAACACACACTTCTAGATGGGGAAACTGGTTCCCTTTAATCAACTTTAAGGTAAATTGACAAAGATGATGATGTGGAGGAAACTGCTCAGAATTTTCAATATCCAGGTGCTACAATAATTCTAGTAGACATATACACACATATACATATACACTCAAGGACTAGATAAATGTTACTATTTATGACTATACCTCATACACAAAACATGCATATATATCATACATAGACATGTATGTGCATAACCACACACAATTTATGAGTCTTATCTCACTACTGATTGACACAGGAATTTTTCATCCTGAGTACATTTACTCATCCTAAGGAAGTGTGGTGCTCTCCTACACTTGTACTCTTAGAGGCTTACCTTATTAGTGCCAGATTTAATGAGATATTCTTAGCATCCTGCAGCTGAAAACTCTTCAGTTTCAAGCCATTAACCAATTTCAACCTCTATAGGAAGAACAAGGATCTCAGGGGAGAACCATCATACTTAGTTCATTATATTTCTCTAAGTTGGCATACTAAATGCCTTCATTGTTTCTTTCCAAAATTTCCTTCCATTTCTTAATTTTAATTATTGTTAAATATTTGAACATTCCTATCAAAGAGGAGTCTGCTCTAGAATAGCATTTGTAAGCTGAATATCTCCAAAGAAGTCATAGTGGCATCCTGAATTGGAGGTTCATGAAGAAAAAAACAAACCTCCAAATAAATGTTCTGCTTTTTTTTTTTTTTTGGTTTTCATTTTATCTTGTGCCACTGTGTGGAAAAAAATGTTGGTGGCTATTTTTCTTTCTTTGTTATATCCTATTTTATTTGTAGATTCAGACTCACTTTCATAATGTTATAGGATTGTTTAAGGGTAGAGACAAGAGGGAAACATCTAAATATTTTAAGTTTATTGATGGGAATGGGAGAGGAAGGAGGGTAAGAAAGGAGAAGGAAAAGTTCTTAATCTTGTCCCCAAATCTAAATTCCCTTAATAATATCCCAATGGCTAACTTATCTAGAGTAAATAAGTTAAATTTCCCCAAACAGAACCTCACAAAACAGAGTCCAGTAAATGATCCCAGAGGCAAATTCCAAAGTAGGTCCAACAGAGATGTGATGATTCTTCTTTGGTCTTCAGTACAGCTGCCAACAGCCAGTAAAAACTGGTATCTCACAAAGGGCCAGAAATCTTGTAGAGAGATAGATCAGAGATAACTCCCAAAGCTTCTCCCAGAAGTCAAGAAGTCTGGTTTTGTCAGTTGGGCCCTTAGAATCTTGACCCAGGCTCCCATGTTGCCAGAGGCCATCATATCCCTGACCAGTTGACAAGGTCATGGTCCAAGGAAGGAAGGTCTGCAAAGCAGACTACATAATGAGGGCTCCTGCTGGTCCCCCTCTGTGACTTCTCCCTCCAAATTTTCCCCACTAATGGACTTGTTATGATTATTATTCTCTCCCCAATACAGGAGAAATATGAGAGCAAATATTTATAGATTATTACCCCCAAAAGATTGCAATTACAAATTAAAGCCCAAAGATTACAGCCCATGACCCCTCCTTTCTCAAGCACAAGACACGCTACAAGGTCCTATAATAAACATCGGCCACAAGCTTGAGTACTATAATGAATCTTTTCCTACAGTTACCACGCTCCAGTGAATGTGTTGAAACAGAAGCCAAGCAGCATTGCTAGGCACTTCAAAGTAACACAAGAAAAACAGAATTTGTAAATTGAGGAAAACCCCCAAACTGGTCTGCTTTAAGTCCTCACACCTAGATATGAAGATGTTTTGTTGTTCACATCCCAAGCAATTATGATTGATAGTGAAAGCTGACCAAAAGCACAATGATCCTCTCAGCAGGTCAAGGGGTACTAACATACAAATGGCTTTATTCACATTAATCAAATCTATCACAGATTGTTGTGGAAGCCTAGTAAATGATCACAGAATTCTTCATTGTAGTAACATCACAAGAGAGTTGTTTAGGTGATTTTATAATATCCAATCAAATTATAGGATGTCACATACATAGATGATTGATCGACTGTATAACAGTCATTATCCATAACTAGGTTCTACCCTACATCCAGCCCAAGATGAATTGAAGTCACTCTAATAAAAAAAAGGGGGGAGATGCTGGGAGCCATCAAAGACCTGCTGTTGGACATGGTCCACATGGAAACTGGGGACTTCAAAGCAGTCCCCAGGAAGGATGGGAATACCCACTGAAACCCTGCTAAGTGACTTTCATTATTAACATCCCCTCATTATTGGAATTTCCATGATTATTATTCTTACTTAACCCCAGGAAAAATAGATGAGAGCAACATGCTTGCAGTGTTAATACAGATGTACCACTCTGTCCCCTTAGGATATTACCAGGAGAGCCCACTTACAAAATTAAACCTAAAGATTCTTATATACCCACTTAGATAGGACCCTCTTTTCTAGGCATAAAAAATTCTGGCAAATGTGTGCTCTGAATTCCCTAAGCTATATCTGGGTCATGTTGATTCTACCCACTGATCCTGCCCTTAGCAACAGTTTTTTGTTGACTATCTCCCTAGGCTTCCTGTCTGTTGTTAGGTTCCATGGAAACATGCATGTTGAGAATGAAACTGTGTGCCAAGTAGACATGTGATTATGAGGGTATAAAATAGAGCTAGGCCTCAGCCAAGATGGAGTAGTTTATCCTGTGAACCCTGTGCTGTGGGTTGAATGCAAAAGCTATGTCCCATCCATCATTTAACCAACTCTGACCCACCTCCAAGACCCCATCCCCTGTGGGAGGCTGGCTGACCCCACAGCACCATGTGATTCTATGTCACATGTCCCTGTCAATCAAATGCAGTTCATTTTGCAGAATCAGTTTGCAATATTTCTTTGCTTACTACATTCCCTCCTTTGCACAAAGCATAAAGGCATTTGTGCATAATCTAAAATACTTATCAGTAACCTAAACTAAGATATCTATCCAAAATAACAAATAACCTATACTCAACTATCTTAATCTAATTAATACTAACCTATTTTAGGGAATTTAACAAGGAAAAAGGAAAAGGAATTAAATAATAAACAAGTACAAATGTGAAACAGAAGCAAAAACAAAACAAGCAAATAACATCAAAACAAAATATGAACATAACTTCCATGCAAACATCAAACTCAAAGTACTACTCATATCAGCTAATATATAACATTGTACTCCTATTATAATACATTAACATCTAACTTAGAGGAAAATTTTTGAAAATTACAATAAACACAACATTGCATATGAAAATTACAATAAACACAGCATTGCAATAAACACTGAAAATCAAACCTAACATTAAACTCACTTATGCAAATACATGTAACAATAGATATAAGTGAGATTTGTACATAATTTACACAAACACATATATATACATAGTAATATAATAGGTACATGTATGCTATACATATGCACATACTTCATATTTATACATGTGTATATATGTACATACAGTTAAATTACAATCCTATTATACATACTACTTACACATATTTACATATTTGTTTATAATTTGTTTGATATGTGATGTCTTATGTTATTTGTGTGGTGTAATGTGTAATACCACAGTATTATATTCTTGACTATAATTTCAACAGTTCTTACTCTGGATGTGGATACCATTCTTTTTCATAAGTGCTTCAAAATTGTCCCATATCATTGTATTGCTACATTGGTTTTGTTTGTTCAAAAACTTTTAAATTTGATGTATTCCAAATCAGTAATTTTGCATTTTGTGACTCTTTCTAAGACTTTCTTGGTTTTAAATCTTTCCCTTCCCAAAGGTCTGACATGTATACTATTCTGTGTTTGCCTAATTTTCTTATAGTTACCTTCTTTATGTTCAAGTCATTCACCCATTTTGAATTTATCTTGGTGTAGGATGTAATCTTTCCCACACTGTCTTCCAATTTTCCCAGCAGTTTTTATGAAATAGTGTATTTTTATCCCAAAAGCTGGGTTCCCTGGTTTTGTCGTATACTGTCCTGCTGAGGTCACTTACCCTGAGTCTATTCCACTGATCCTCCTTTCTGTCTCTTAGCCAGTACCAAATTGTTTTGATGACTGCTGCTTTATAATATAGTCTGAGATCTGGGACTGCAAGGCCCCCTTCCTTTGTATTTTTTTCATTGTTTCCCTGGATATCCTTGGTCCTTTGTTATTCCAAATGAACTTTGTTATTGTTTTTTCTAAAACAGTAAAAAAAAAATTTGGAAGTTCAATGGGTATGGCACTAAATAGATAAATGAGTTTGGGTAGGATGGTCATTTTTATTAGATTGGCTCATCCTACCCATGAGCAGTTAATGTTTTTTTCCAATTGTTCAAGCCTAGTTTTAGTTGTGTGGAGAGTGCTTTGTAGTTGTGTTCATATAGTTCCTGTGTTTGTTTCGGGAGATAGATTCCTAAATATTTTATTTTGTCTAAGGTGATTTTGAATGGGATTTCTCTTTCTCGTTCTTGCTGCTGAGCTGTGTTGGAAATATATAGAAATGCTGATGACTTATGCGGGTTTATTTTGTATCCTGCAACTTTGCTAAAGTTGTTGATTATTTCGATTAGCTTTTTGGTTGAATCTCTAGGATTCGTTAAGTAGACCATCATGTCATCCGCAAAGAGTGATAACTTGGTCTCCTCCTTGCCTATTTTCATGCCTTCAATTTCTTTTTCTTCTCTAATTGCTACTGCTAGTGTTTCTAGTTCATAGTCAAATAATAGAGGTGATAATGGGAATCCTTGTTTTACTCCTGATTTTATTGGGAATGCATCTAGTTTATCCCCATTGCAGATTATATTAGTTGATGGTTTTAGTTATATACTGTTTATTATTTTTAGGAATGACCCTTCTATTCCTATTCTTTCCAGTGTTTTTAATAGGAACGGGTGTTGTATTTTATCAAAGGCTTTTTCTGCATCTATTGAAATAATCATGTGGTTCTTGTTGGTTTGCTTGTTGATGTGGTCAATTATGTGGATGGTTTTCTTAATATTGAACCAGCCCTGCATCCCTGGTATAAATCCTACTTGATCATGGTGAATGAGTCTTCTGATCACTTGCTGGAGTCTTTTTGCTAGCATCCTATTTAAGACTTTTGCATCTATATTCATTAGGGAGATTGGTCTATAATTTTCTTTCTCTGTTTTTGGCCTGCCTGGCTTTGGGATCAGTACCATGTTTGTGTCATCAAAGGAATTTGGAAGAACTCCCTCTTTGCTTATTATGTCAAATAGTTTGTATAGTATTGGGGTTAGCTGTTCTTTGAATGTTTGATAGAATTCACTGGTGAATCCATCTGGTCCTGGGGATTTTTTCTTAGGAAGTTCTTTGATGGGCTGTTGGATTTCTTTTTCTGATATGGTATTATTTAAGAAATCTATTTCTTCTTCTGTTAGTCTAGGCAATTTATATTTTTGTAAATATTCATCCATATCACCTAGGTTGGTACATTTATTGCCATATAGTTGGGCAAAGTAGTTTTTAATGATTGCCTTAATTTCCTCTTCATTGGAGGTGAGGTCCCCCTTTTCATCTTTGATGCTGTTAATTTGCTTTTCTTCTTTCCTTTTTTAAATTAGATTGAACAGTACTTTGTCTATTTTGTCTGTTTTTTCAAAGTACCAGCTTCTAGTCTTGTTTATTAGTGCAAAATTTCTATCACTTTCGATTTTATTAATTTCTACCTTAATTTTTAGGATCTCAAGTTTGGTTTTCTTCTGGGCGTTTTTAATTTGTTCATTTTCAAGATTTTTGATTTGCATTTCCAATTCATTGATCTCTGACCTCCCTAATTTGTTAATATATGCACTCAGGGATATGAATTTTCCTCTAAGTACTGCCTTGGCTGCATCCCATAAGGTTTGAAAGGATGTCTTGCCGTTGTCATTTTCCTCAATGAAATTATTAATTCTTTCTATGATTTCTTCTCTAACTAACAGATTTTGGAGTATCATATTATTTAATTTACAATTAATCTTTGATTTAGCTCTCCATGTACCTGTACTGATCAATATTTTTATTGCTTTATGATCTGAAAAAGTTAAATTTATTATTTCTGCTTTTCTGCATTTGAGTGCCATGTTTCTGTGACCTAGTGTATCATCTATTTTTGTGAATGTGCCATGTGGTGTTGAGAAGAAGGTTTATTCCTTTTTGTCCCTATTTATTTTTCTCCATATGTCTATTAACTCTAATTTTTCTAAGATTTCATTCACCTCTTTTACCCCTTTCTTATTTATTTTTTGGTTTGATTTATCTAAATTTGATAGTGGGTGGTTCAAGTCTCCCACTAATATGGTTTTACTGTCTATTTCCTCCTTCAATTCTCCTAGTTCCTCCATTAGAAATTTGGATGCTATTCCGTTTGGTACATACATGTTGATTAGTGATATTTCCTCATTGTCTATATTCCCTTTTAACAGAATATATTTACCTTCCCTATCCCTTTTCATCAGGTCTATTTGTGTTTTGGCTTTGTCAGATATCATGATTGTAATTCCTGCCTTCTTTCTATCAGTTGAGGCCCAAAAGGTCTTACTCCATCCTTTAATTCTAACCTTGTGAGTATCAACCCGCCTCATATGTGTTTCTTGAAGATAACATATGGTAGGGTTTTGGATTCTAATCCATTCTGCTATTTGTCTATGTTTTATGGGTGAGTTCATCCCATTCACATTCAAAGTTATGATTGTCACTTGTAGATTCCCTGGCATTTTGATATCTTTCCCTAGTTCGGACCTTTCTTCCCTAGCTATATCCTTTTGAACCAGTGATTTACTTTAGGTCAGTCCCCGTAGTCACCTCCCTTGGTTTGCTTCCCTTTCTAGCCCCTCCCTTTTTTATGCTCCCTTCCCCTACCCCTATCCTTCCCTCCCTTTTTATACTCCCTCCCACTTCCTCTCCTTAATTTCCCTTTCTTTCTTACTCTGTTGGATAAGATAGAATTCAGGATCCCACTGGATCTAGATGTTCTTCCCTCTCAGAGCTGATTTCACTGAGAGTAAGGTTTAAGTAATACCACCTCACGCTCTCTTCCTCTCCTTCTCATATGAGAGATCTTCCCCTCCCCTTCCCATGTGTATCTTTGTATGGGAAAGATGATTTTATTTAGTCCCCCCCCCTATTTCTTGAAGTAAGTCTTAGTATTGTTGACGCTTTCCCCCCTCCATTTTCCTTTCTTTGTCCCCCCTTTAACCAAATATTCTTGATGCCCCAATCTTTCCCAATGCATGATTCTTCTAACTACTCTTATGGTGCATACAATTTTTGAGAGTTACACAATACATTTTCCCCACATATTATTATATGTAATTTGATGTAAATGTAGTCCTTATAAAGAGAGTTTGACTTAGAGAAAAAGATTAGATTTATCTCCTTTTCCATTTCTTTCATATTTACCTTTTCATGTTTCTCTTGCTTTCTGTGATTGGATATCAAATTTTCCACTAAATTCTGGTCTATTCTTAGCAAATGCTTGGAAATCTTCTATTTTGTTGAATGCTCATACTTTCCCCTGGAAGTATATAGTCAGTTTTGCTGGGTAGTTGATTCTTGGTTGGAGACCCAGCTCTCTTGCCTTTCTGAATGTCGTGTTCCATGCTTTGCAATCTCTTAGTGTGTTAACCACTAAGTCCTGTGTGATCCTTATGGGAGCCCCCCCTATATCTGAAGCTCCTCTTCTTGGCTTCTTGTAGGATTTTCTCGTTTCCTTGGAAGCTTTTGAATTTGGCGATTATATTCCTGGGGGTTGTCTTTTGGGGATTTAGTATAGAGGGTGTTCTATGAACCCTTTCTATTTCTATTTTGCCCCCTTGCTCCAGAACATGTGGGCAATTTTCTTTTATAATCTCCTGTAGAATAGCATCGATGTTTTATTTATTTCTGGTTTTTCTGGGAGACCGATAATTCAGAGGTTTTCTCTTCTCCCTCTATTTTCCAGACCTTCTCAGTGAGATATTTTATGTTTTCTTCTAATTCATTAATTTTTTGGCTTTGCTTTATTGATTCTTGCTGTTTTGTAATCTCACTGTCTTCCAGTTGCTTAATTCTGGTCGTTAGGAACTGGTTTTGCTTTTCAGCTTTGTCTGCCCTTCTATTAGATGCTTCCAACTCTTTCTCCAATTGTGACGTCTTGTCTATCAGACTGCTGATCTCTTTCTCCCATTTTTCTTTCCAGAGGGTTTCCATCTTTTGGGCATGCTCACTGTCTTCCAGTTGCTTAATTCTGGTCGTTAGGTACTGGTTTTGCTTTTCAGCTGTCTGCCCTTCTATTAGATGCTTCCAGCTCTTTCTCCAATTGTGAAGTCTTGTCTATCAGACTGCTGATCTCCTTCTCCCATTTTTCTTTCCAGAAGGTTTCTATCTTTTGGGTAAGCTCCAATTTGAGTTCTTCCAGAGCTTGTGGATAATTTCCATTTTGAGAGGCATGTTTTGATTTTGTTTGGGTTTCATCCTCTTTCTCTTCTTTTCCTTGGGTACTCCCGCAATAAAATTTTTCAATAGTCACCTTTTTCCCTTTCTTCCTGGAGGCTTGATTTTGGGCCATGTGAGCCATCCCTTTGGTGGTTTTATTCCCCTTTCCTTTTTGGTCTGGGGTCTGGGTGATATGGGCTGGTTTTCTGTGAATTTAGGTTGCCTCAGACTAGTTCTTCCCAGCCTCTGAGGTTTCTTAGAGCATGGGCCCCTGTGCTCAGCATGGCCACCCCTTTTCTCAGTGCAGCCTCTCAGCATGGCCTTCCCTTTGCTCAGAGCAGCCTCTCAGTGAGGTTGCCCCTTTGCTCAGCGTAGCCTCTCAGCGGGGCCGCCCCTTTGCTCGGTGCAGCCTCTCAGCATGGCCTCCCCTTTGCTCAGTGCAGGATTTTCCCTGAGAGGTCATTTCCTTGCAGTCTTTAGATCCCAAGGACCCTGGTGTGCCCCCCCCAACCCAGACAGAGAAACTCCTAACTCACTAGCTGTCTCAGTGAGCGCTCTGATACCTTACTCTGGTTTGGGTGGCCGGGTCGGGGCGGGGGGGAGAGGAGGCTCAGTTCACATTTTTGTGCAAGCTTTTCCTCCTCCTTATAGTGTAGAAATGTTCAAGCCCCAAGTACCTTCATTTCTGTGGGGGTACTGGAGAGTCCCTCTGTTCTTCCAAAGGTGATTTTTATGCTCTTTTGAAGTAGTGTATTTCGTTCGGTGCTGGGGAGAGGAAGCAATTCATTTCTAGATTGCAGCCATGTTAACCCGGAAGTCTCCCCAATTCTAATTTTTAAGAAATTATTTTCTTTTGTGAAGTTTTGAGCTTCCTTTTCCATTTGGTTAAATCTACTTTTACTAAGGAACTCTTCATTGGGTTTTTGTAATTCTTTTTCCTTTTCATCAGTTCTGCTTTGCATTGCTTTTACTTCTCTTCCCCATTTTCCTCTGCCTCTCTTAATTGATTTTTGAAATCTTATTTTGAGTTCTTCTGGAGCTATAGACCAATTCATATTTTTCCTTGAAGTTTTGCATGTAGTTGCTTTGCTTTCACTGTCTCCTTCTGAATCTGTGTCTTGCTGTTTATTTACATGAAAAATTTTCTATGATTAGGTCTTTTTTTTTTAAATGTTTGCTCACTTTCCTACCATTTTTCTTGAATTTTGCTTTTATCTTAAATGTGTTTTCAAGGTAGAGAGTGCATTCTCTTAAACTTCAATTTTTCTTTGCTGATATCCTTAGCTCAGTTTCTGGGTTTCTGCAAGTTTCAATTCTTCCAAGGCAGTATGATGGCCTATTGTCTGGAAGCTCTAAAAGTTACCTCCTCTTGCTGATTTAATTTCTTGATGACTGGAAGAGTTCTGAGCACTGTGAGCTATTTTGTGCTGAATCTAAGGACCTAGATTTAGGTTTTTGAAGGAGTTTTGAGCCTTGCTCTGGACTTGCACAGGTAAGGAGTGCTATAGAAGACCTTAAAATGGGGTTCAGGTCATTATTGCAGGATTAAGATTATCTATGTCTTGATCTGGGTTTACACAGGCAAGACAAGTCATGGACTATCTTCAGTTGAGATTCAGGTCTTGACTCTATGCTTAGATGAGGGCTCTGGGCCTCCTCTTTGGCTTGTACCAGCTAGTCATACTGCCAACTTCCTATAGATGAATATATTGGAGCCTCAGTTTAGAATTTAGCAGGGGATCAATGCCTCACTCTGGGCCTACACCAGCCAGGCATCCCATAGCCTGCCCTGCACTAAGGCATGGAGCCTCAGGAAATACTTGTACTAGGGTTTGGAACTGTAAGGGGTGTGTATGGGGTTGTACTGCTATTGGCTTAGACATGGTCTCAGGAATTTGGCATTGGGTAGAGCCCAGTTTCAGAACCTGTAATAATAGATATGTACTGGGGAAGCCAAGAGGCAGTTTGATATTGGCTTGAACCAATACTCCTTGGTATGACCTTGCTGTGAGGTATATGGTTTTTCTGTGGGTTGTGTTGCTATCTTATTCCAGTGAATCAGATTCTCTCTGGCTACTTTCATGTTGTTTTCTGAAGGAAAGTTGCTTCATTTCCTCTCCATATTCATTCTTTCCCTCCAGTATTCATTGTGAGGTATTATTTTTAAGTTTGTTTGGAAAGGATTATCAGAATGGTTTTAGGTTTCCATGCTTCTTCTCTTCCATCTTGGTTCTGCCCTAAATATTATTAGATAATAAGACATAGAGCAATATAAGCTATTGTGATTACAAATATAGAGTTGTCCTTCCTTCTTGCCTTACAACCTTTTACTTTTTCCCTTAATCAGATGAATAGACAAGCATAAACTGTTTTCTAGAATTAAAGTCAATGCATAGAGCCAGGTCTTTGGTACTGTATTATATAGAGCTGAGTCAATAATAGTAATCTTACCTAAGTGAATAGTAAAGACTAGTACGTCTGCTGACAATGGAATCAAAAGCCTTGGATTTCATCTTTCCTGATTTATCCCATGTCAATATTCACCTTATAGAAATTATAGAATTGTCAAACTTTAAAACTGAAATTGGTCTTGTAAACTATTTGATCCAATCTATTTATTTCTTAGATTAGGAAAATTATGTTCAGAGTAACTGATTTAGCCAGGGTAAATGAAATTCAAACTGTTCTATTTCTATTTTCAGTGTTAAGTATCTGAGTAAATAATGAATAGAAAGATAGTAAATATAATTTATAAAAGTAGAAATCTGGATTCTAATCCATTTGATCTCCTAACTACTTTTGTAACCATAGGTAAATAATTTTGTTCCATTGGAATTGTGTTTCTTTATCTGTAAAACAAAGTAGTTGGAATAGATCAGAGAGGTAAAACTAAAACCAAAATGGTGGTGGGGAGAGTGGAGAGGGTACTAATCTGCACATAAGAATTTGAGCTACATATTAACTTGATTTAAAAATGTAATAATGTCTATTTTATAATATTCCTTTTTTATTTTGTTAAACATTTTCCAATTATATTTTGATCTGGTTTCCATTTCACAAAGGAGTGTTAGTGGGCAGTATGTGGCCAGGTGGTCACATCTTTGACACCTCTGGGCTAGATGATCTCAAATGTCCCCTTCTTTCTAAAGTTCTATAACTGGTGACAGTTGTGACTAGAATCCAAAATACCTTCTTCTTAATCCATTGAATTTTGTCTCACTGCCACAAAGCCAACTGCCAGGTTTCCATATAGTTATCATTCACCATATAGTTTGTAGGTAATACTCAATAGTAAACATTGAATACAGAGCCATAGTATAGATGTCCTAAAGAACATAAATTCATAGATGTTGTAAGAATCAAATTAATATAACTACCCAGTTATTAAATATACAAAGTTTATTAATAGAAAGGATAGATAAGACTAAAGTTAAATCTCACCTCCTTACTTTAAAGTCTCAAACCATATGTGCCTACCATCCATTTATCTTTCAAACCCCTCTCCTGTCTCTCCAGACGCATGTCCATCCAAGAAGACAAAAGTCCAGAAAAGACCTGCCCCCTCCCTTTTATTGACATACAGCCCATAATAGACACAAATAGGACATAACTATGTTATGTGAGGAATGTTGACAGACAGGTCAGTTTACTCAGGGGTAGGGGGAGGGACTAAGATCCCCTTGGCACAGTGTGGATATACAAGGCCCACCATTGAGCTCAGATATTATGGATATCCTCTGCCTTTATCCAAGATTTGATGCAATGGGAATTCAATTTAGAATCTTGAGACTTGGATTCATAACATGATCTTACTGGGGATTTTTTCTCATCTGTAAAATGACTGAGTTGAAACAAATAATCTATAATGTTCCTATTAACTAAATCCTAAAATCCTTAATATCTCAAAAGCATATAATATTCATGTAGTATAACAATGATGCTATGAGCAGGGTGCATCCATAGAATAAACTCATCACTCATGCTCAAGTATTATGGCCACAAGTATGAAATCAGAGATGAACTTGGCTTTTGAATTAAAAAGGAAAGACTGGGTGGAATAGTATCCAAGTTTTGTCAGATCCCCTTGCCTTCATGGAAAATAGAATTATGATTACCAGCCTGAAGCCATGATTGGAAATCAAATAGAATATAGGGACTATGTCTACATCTCATGCTGACTAACATTTCTATTCCTAATACCATTTTACTTAACATCAATAAATATTTATTTAAAAAGAAGATGAATATTATCTGAGAAGCAAATCTGCTTCAAAAAAGGAACATTTCATAATAAATATTACAGACAAAAAGTTCTTATTAGAATTTTATCTTGAAAATATTAAAGTGATAAAAATCAACATATTTGATCTTAATTTTCAACAATATATAGGTTATAAATGCAATTAAGCACTAAATTAGTACCCTCAGAATAAATCATGTTGATTGAGGGGGGTATTTTTTCTTATTAAATGACCTCCTATTTACTTTCTATATAGTTATATATTTCAACATTGCCTTCCTAATAGAATGTAAGCCATTTGAGGACAGCACTGGACCCTTTGTTCTTTTTTCCTTTTTGTATCCCTATACTTGATACATATTTGCTTATTGATAGAGAAGAAAGAATACTAGGGAATTATAATGGACCTTTTATTTTTAGAACTGGGAGTGAGATTTGAGGTCCTGTAATTCCAACTTCTCATTTATCTAGAGCTAGAAGGGACCTGAGAAGTCACCTGGTCAAACTTCCTCATTTTTAGAGAAAGGAATGGAAACTCATGGAAGTTTGTGACTTGCTCAAGATTACACAGCTATTAAGTGTCAGAAGTGACATCTGGGGCATAATTCTTTGCACTAATTTTCTTTCTATTTTGCATTTTAGGTGGTAACTAATACAGATCATGATCGGGTTCGCATCATCTTTTTTGCTTTTAGCTTTCCTCCTGATATCAGAACATAGGAAGAGGCATGTAGAAGTAAATCATTTAGTCCCAGTTCCTTACCTAACAAATGATAAACTTGAGACTAATAGAAGTTAAATTACATGTGAGAAGGTCACATAGGTAGAACATTCCAGAGGTGAGTTTTGAGCTCAGGTCCTTTGATTCCAAAGTCAGTATGTTTTCCAGTGTACCATGGAGTCTAATATTCAAGTTTATCAAAATTGTAATCAAACTACAGTACCCTGAATGGTAGAGAGATGGCTGGCTTTGGAGTTGGGAAGAGCTGAAGATTTATCATTTTTCAGTGCATTTTCAATCTTTTCCCCCAAAACTCTAAGAAAGCAAAACCATCATGGAATCCCAGGGTTAGAAGGTACCTCATTATTTGTTGGATGGATGGATCAATGAATGTTGTAAAAAGGATTTCAGCTCAGATATGTCCTGGACTTGATAACTTCTGAGGTCTTTAAAAAATGAAAATCTTCATGGTGTTATTTATAGAGCTTTCCTAGAGAGCTGAACAGTGTTTCATTTTTGAGTCTGTGCTTTGAGAGATCAAGTCTCTTCCAACAGCACATTCTTTGTAAGATCCTGGAGTTGAGTAAAGCAATCATTCATCTCTACATAATCCAGTTCAGGCACAGAGCTACTGTTCTCTGAATAATATTTAAATCTCTCTGGTTCCTATGACAGTGGGTTTATACCCTACAAGCAGATATTCTGACACTAGGCTGAAGTTTTACAACACAAAGTCAAGTAGAGATTTAACAATAATATTATTACTTTCATATCTCCTCACTTCAATCCACCCTTCACATAACTGAAAAAGTGATTCTTTTTTCTTGTATGTGGAACTAATCATGTCACCCCATACTCAATAAGTGCCAGTGACTCTCAATTGCCTCTATGACTTTTTAAACCCTTCACAACCTGGCCAATCTATTTTTCCAGCCTGCTTATTATACATTACTTCCTTTGGAACACCTTATGTCCAAACAAATTGACTTTTTCTCTCTTCCATGGACAATCTCTTTATGTTCATAGTAGCAGTGCTTCATCCCTGAAATATTGTTCCACTACAATTCCTCTCCATAGAATTCTTCTTTCAAGGTGCACTCAATTCCTTGTAAAGAAATCTTTCCTGACTTTCTCAGCTGTCACTGTCCTTTCAAATAGTTTCATTCTTTGTGCTCATATTCCCAGCTTCTAGCTCATAGTATGTTCTTAAATATGTATTGATTGACCCTTAACTACATTATATTTAATTATTTCATATTCATATTTTACTTATTCTGAATATTCTTATTCTACATATCCTTAAGTATGCATATGTTGTGATTCTCAAAGAAGATTCTCAAAGAATTTTAAAAATCTTTGTGTTCTTAAATGTTAACACAGTTCATAGTCCATAGAAAATAATGCTGATTAACTGATTAGTGTATAATGTAGAAACAAGAATTCATCCTGACATCTCTTTTGTTTATAATATATTGGATCTTTCATTCCAGAATATCTTTGTCAATGAACAAATACATATTTATTGTCACCCACTGGTACTACATGGAGTATAAAATATAGACATAAATGAATGTTATAGAGAACATTTCTACTCAGCTACAGATTAGCCTGGAAAACTTCTGAGGTCTTAAGAAATATTGACCATTACAAAGTAACATTGAATATGGAACAACAACAACAAAAAGACTTTGGAATCTAGAAAAGATCCAGACAAAGATGGCAATAATAATGAGAAGAGCTGACATCTTGCTTTTAGAGTATCTGTTGAAGTAACTAAGATTATTTATTATGTAAGAAGACTATGAGAAGCTATGATGTTTAAAAGAGAATTGACTTGTTCTGGTCAGCTTCAGAGGGGATGGTTAAGAATACTATGTAGAAGGAGCAAGGTGATAAATAGCCTTGGGGGCAGTAAAAACAAAACAAAACATAATAATTAGAGCTATCTCAAAATGGAAAACATGACTGCTTCCAAGAGGTGTTCACAGAAATCCAGAATAACCTTTTTTTAAATGTTTAATACTGTAGATAGAATTCTTGGTCAGACAACATTAATTTGAAAGACTGAACAATTTAGATTAATGAAATGACCAAATATATCTTCAGAGGATGAATGATAATACTATGCTACACACCTCTTGGTACAATGGTGATGGTTTAAATATGCAGATAGCTAGCTAGCTATATATGCATATAAACCATATAGATATAAACAGAGAGATGCATATATATGCATCGTCAATATGGTCATTTGTTTTACTTGACTGAATATTTGTTATAATAATTTTACTTATTTTATTTAAGTTTTAATGGATGAGGAAGGTAGGAAAGAAATAAAATTAATTTATATTCATTAAAAATGAAACTAAAATAATTATAGTACAAAAACACTTTGGAATCAATAACACTTAGGCATCAATAAAACAAAAAATCACATACATTAATGCTCTGTGTAAATCTGGTGCTTTCTCTTGTAAATTGTATAATCTTATTTAGTGAGTTAAAAATAACTTTTTATTACTCACTTAATCCAGTGAGCTTTGTGAAGATCTTTCCAAATTCCTTGCAAGTTAGATGATAACCCTTATAATCAACCATCAACATGAGAGCATTATGTAGGAGTAGCTCATTTCCTGAGCTTTTTTTCCCCCTCTGTTTTACCAACAGATTTCCTCAGCAGGAAAACAAGAAGATAGCAGATCTCTTTAAGAAAGTCCCAGTTGGTAGCATTCCCAAGCTGTCTTTCTGCCTGGCTGGACGCTACCGGGTTTTCTCCGATTTTCATACCATAAAATTCCTTGTATTTTTCCCAGAGGATGATTGATCTCCCTGTTGTCACATGTTTTCACATTAACCCCCTCCCCAGGACTCTTTCAGAAATGACACATAGGACCATCTCTACACATTGTAAACTGCCAAACCTGGTTATTCCATATGCGAAGATGCTGGGACTACCTTGGGTTCCTTGCAAAGAATGTCATTAATTGTCCAATGGGTTGACTGATGCCTACTGTTTATTGTTCCCACTTGGCATACAGCTTCCACTGCATGCCCAAACCCTGCTGGTAAAGAAAGTGAAAAACAGCATTAAAAAACAGAACCCAAGTACTATAGCTGTAATGGAGCAGCATATAAATAGGCCACTTAATTACTTTTTGCTTTCTTCCTGAACTAACCAAGAATACCATTTATTTCTGGTGTTTAACTACCCATGTGGAGTAATGGCCATACCTTGAGAAACAAAGTCTCTTTCCTTTGAAATCAGAGTAATGGCATTTGTCATTTGCAGACTTCCTTGAGTTTGCCAATTTGAATAGCCAAATCTAAACAATGTAAATGACATTCCATAGAATTACCTATTGACAGACCTGGAAGGATCTTTAAAATTGTGCCATTTATTAGCTATTTGAATTTGGAAGAGGTCAAAACATTTCTCTTGGCTTCAATAACCTCATCTCTAAAATTGGAATTGGACTCACTTTCTATAAAGGCCCTCAAACCTTAAAATCATAAAATATTAAGAAGTCAGCACATCTAGTCAATTCTCCCTATTTGCAACTTAAGAAAAAGAAAGGGTCCAAAAACACATAATAAGCTGGAAAACCCAGACTCAAGCCTAGTTCTTTTCCCATTGAATCTATGGCTCTTCTGTCTATATATCTTAGAGAAAACAGAAAATGCCATTTTCATTTTAAAGATTGAAAAATAAGGCCCTTGCATCATGGGATAATCATGGACAAACTAACTGTGTTTGAAGCAGGTTATTTTTCATTAGGTTCCCACAGTTCCAAACATGATTTTATGGAGAAAATACATAAATGTTTAGAATGCTAAAGATGGAAGAGATCTTAAAAGCTCACTTAGCTCATTTTTATGGTTGATAGCACTGGAAGCCATATAGAGGAAGTGACTTGTCCAAAGCTGGAGAGCTAAATATATATGTTCCATCAGAATGTGTGCTATCCTTACCTTTGTTCTTACTAATGGTATTATTATTTATGTTAATATTCTGGGCCCATTGACTATAATTCCAGAAGATACCTTTTATTATTTGATAATGATAACATGAAGAGTTCTTTAGTGAATTCCATATTTGGGCCAAGATTAGTCACTGACCCTTCCTACTCCCCACCTTTATTGTTCCGTTCTTGTTTCCTTTCACACCAAAAGAATTGGCAAATATTCGCTATATTTCAGCATCCTTAAAAAGTCATAAATATGAAAAATGATGCTATAAAGTTTAATAAAAGAAAAACAGGAAATTCATGTTCATATTTCCATCCTCTGACAGAATATATGTGCAAAGTGACAACAATTTCCCCAAAATCCAATGGACAAAATATGGTATATTTTTATCTAAACATAGAGTAATATATCATTTGCCTCAAGGTCAGACTTCTAGCAATTTTAACCATTAAGAATAATAAAACTGACAATATTATTGATAATAATAATGGCTAGCAATTCTATAGTGCTTCAGATTTTCAAAGAACTTTGCATTTATTATTTCACAATTCTCTCACAAAAACCCTATAAAGGAGGTAATATTATGATCACTATTTTACAGTTAAGGGAACTGAAACCAACATAATTATGTGACTTGCCCAGGGTCATTCAACTAATATGTGAGGTGGGATCTAAATTAAGCTGTCTTCATTTTTTTAAACCCTTACCTTCTATCTTAGAATCAATACTGGATATAGGTTCCAAGGCAGAAGAGTGATAAGGGCTAGGCAATGGGGGTTAAGTCACTTGCCCAGGGTCACATAGGTAGAATGTATCTGATGCCAGATTTTAACCCAGGACCTCCCAGCTTTAGGCCTGCCTCTCAATCCACTGAGTCACCCAGCTGCCCCCTAGATGCCTTGATTCAAGTACAGTATTCTATTCAGATTTAAAAAAAAAATCTGACAAGCTCAGTTATTTGCAAAGAAGGTATGATTCCTCTCCTCTTCCAGAAATCTTAGAGAGATAAAAGATCAGTAAGACAAGACATGTAGAAAATTGTATACTGGTCTGTATGGCCCCACATCTCCTAGACTTTGCTGTTTCTTTACCATCAAATTGATTTTGGGCTCATGACTTCTTTTGTTTGGATTATCAAAAAAGGAAATAAAGAGAAATATGTGGGAACAATCTGCAGTCAAACCCTATTTAGGCTACATTGGTGAAAGAAAATAACTGTCTGCTATACTGAGCCTCACATTTTCAGGTGTGCCTGTTATGCAAGCAAAGACACAAGTATATAGTGGCAGTGGGGGGAGAATAGTGAGTGACCCCTATGGCAAAGCATTGAAGAAGAATTAAGCGATACTAAAATGACAGTTACTTTTGAAAAATTTTCTTTTCAAAAGGAGTTTGTGGGAAGTAGAAGCACTTATTTTCTTTCATCCACTTTCTCTTCAGGAAACCACAGGCACCAGAAGCACAACTTCTTTTCTTAATGCTTCTAAGGTATTAAATTAATCACTAATGAAGATAGGAACTGGGGAAAAGTGGAACAATTTGGATAGTTGGGAAGACTAATGAGAAGTGATTTGACTGAATGATCAATAGAGTAGCTCTTAAAATATTCCTATTCACTTTCCTTGTATGTGGTGTAATATTTATTGAGAATTGAAATAGGATTTGGAAAACAAGGGGGATAATGGGAGGTTTGTAGCAGGGTATGGAGGAGTTAAGGGGAGAGAGGGTATATTGCTTGGTGAGGCAAGGGAGGGAGATGCCCCTTGCTGAGAGGAAACAGCAGGGGTCCAATAAAGACTATTTGTGTAGAATGACTGAACTGATGTTCAGCTCCCTCTATGTCCAGAAAAGATAGCCCACTTATCTGATTGCAAATTTAAATAATATAAAGTTTAATAATCCATTTGGAATTGGAGTTTTTCCTTAGCTTCAGAGTATAGGGCCTGGCCCTAGAGGCTGGCAGAGAGTTTTCCCACTTCCGTCTCCTCTATATTAGTCCAGTTTTGTATAATTCAGAATCTTAGCAGTAGATACAAAGCAAACAAGAATTGGTCTAACCTTCAGAAGAGATTGGGCTTGAATCTTCAAGGCTGAACCAAGAAGAGGCACACCACACCAGACTGGGTTGAACAAGCTCCTCTCTCCTCCCACACCCCTGAAGCAAGTCCCTGATGGCAGGAAGGAAATGCTAGTCACAAGACTGAACTGCCACTCCCAGTTGGGCCCTTACCCCACAAACTGTCAGTCTTGTTTCCTTTCCACAGTGGTCACAATGTGTATTTTTTCTTTAATTCGTATATTTATAGATGATTAGTGGGATTTAATGGCAATATTGAATGCCCAAAAGTCATAGAATTGAGGTAAATAAAATGATATTTCCAAAAATTTAATGTTACAGGATAACATTTAATTTTCTTTTCATATAACTAGAACAGAATTACTGACTAGCTCCCAATGAAACATTAGTCTTAGAATCTCAGGACAGTAAAAAGGGAAAATATGATGAAATTGTTGGTGACAAATCCCACTGGGCAATGAAGAGACTTTAACCTTTAGGGAGGCTAAGAGATATACATTGGTTAAAGATCAATATAGTTACTTTGGTGGCAGATGACTTTGGAACACCTGGTGGATATATTGCATGATATGCTGTCATATAAATTGATAAATTGAATGCCAAACTACTTTGCTATAATTTTACAAAAAGCAAGTCTTGGGTCTGGGATACTCTTGTTGCCAGAACATGCAATTAGGTACCCAAGAAAAGTATCCTACTATTGGTAATGAATCACAGAATAATAATGGATGACAGTGAAAAGGTTAAGCAGCTCAACTCTTCAAATAATTTTACCAGATAAAGATAGGATATAAAAACTGACATAGCAAGACAGTGTTTAAGTGTCAATGAAAGCAGAGTTGAGGATCAGTGAAGCAAATTTACCAATCCTAGGTTGAATTCATTTTCATGGACATAAAGAACCAAGTCTGGAGGGTTGGAGGGATCAATATGGCTGCTTAGGAGCACCTAAAACCCAAACCTTTCCAGCAATCCTTCCAAACTAATATTTATACATTGCTTCAAAGAAAACAGGAATTTAAAACCAACAAGAAGTCATGAGACTTTCCTACTTAAAACAACTTGAAATGTAAGCAGTGTGCCTGTTGTCATGGGAAAAGGGAGAGACAGGCTGACAGAACAACCTACCCCACCCAGTGCTGAGACCTGCAATAAGACTGGACTGACAGTGTGAGTCCCAGGCAAAGACCACAAAGGTTCATCTCTGACCAACCACATGTGATCCAAGACTCTGACAAGGATTGGAAGGGAGAAACTGAGGAGGACCACCTAGTGGACACCCTTGGCCAATTGGCTACAAAGGAAAATTTGCTCCAGCTCAGGCCAGTTCAGCAGGCTAGCTCAACCAGCTGAATACAGTAAGCCAGTCGAGGATTGAGAAAAGAGAACATTTGGTTTCAGGGCCTAATAGCTCACACACTCTGCCTCAGTAAAGCAACAGAAAGACAAGTCTATAAAGTTCAATAGGGCAGGAAAAAAATTAAATGCTGTGAGTGGAAAGAGAAAAAAAACTGCAATTAAAAGTTTCTATGGGGGTAAGGAGGAAAGAACAAAATCATTGGACAAATATGAGATCCAGGAAACATCAAGCAAAAACTAAAAAAAAAAAAACAACCAAAAAAACAGGGAATTGGATACAGGCAATGTAGGAGCTCAAAAAGGAATTTAAAAATCAAATAAGACATGTTGAAGGAAAATGGCAAAAGGAAAAGAGTAGCCTGAAAAGCAAAATAGGTCATCTGGAAACAGAGGAACACACATAGAAAGCCAGAATTGACCTTTTAGAAAATGACACACACACACACACAAACACAGGAAGAAGAGAAAAAACATGACTTAAAAGGAAGAATGGACCAACAGAAAAAGGAGAATCAAAAGCTTGTGGAAGAAATTCAGTCTTTAAAAATTAGAACTGGGCATTTAGAAGCTAATGACTTCATAAGACAACAAGACATATTAAAACAAAATCAAAAGAATGAAAAAAATTGAAGATAACATGAGACACCTCATTGAGAAAGCAACTGTCCTAGAAAATAGATCCAAGAGAAGCAATTTAAGAATTATTGAAGTACCTGAAAATCATGACCTCCCTACCCCCCCCAAAAAATTGACATCATACTACAGGAAATTATCCAAGAAAACTGCCCTGAAATTCTAGAACATGAGGGTAAAAAAGAGACTGAAAGAATCCACAGATCACCCTGGTATTAAATCCCCAGAAGAGGACTCCCAGGAATGTCACAGTCAAGTTCAAGAACTCCCAGGCTAAGGAGAAGAAACTACATGCTGCTAGAAAAAAGGATTCAGAAATCATGGAGCCCTAAATAGGATTACACAGGATCTGGCAGAATCCAAATTGAAGCACTAGAAGGCATGGAATGTGATATTCTGGAAGACAAGGAACTGGGTCTACAACAACAACCCCACAAAACTGATTATATTCTTTCAGGGGAAAATATAGTAATTTAATAAAATAAAAAATTTCTAAGCATTTCTAAAAAAAGTCCAGACCTAAACAGAAAATTTGATATCCAAATATAGAATTCAAAAGAAACATAAAAATGGAAAATTAGAAAGAGAAAAAAAATTAGGACTTCAAATAGGACAAATGTCATCTATTCCTATATGGAAAGATGATATTTGTAACTCTTAAAAATGTTATCATTTTCATAGGAGCTAGAAGAAGTATATATAGAGGGTACAGTGGTAAGTTGTTTAGGATGATATATCAAAATAATAGAAACAAAGGGTGAAAAGAGAGGATAATACTAAGAGAAATGGGAAAAAAGATAAAATGGGGCAAAAAATACCACATAAAGAAGTCAGGGTTGGGGAGAAGAAGGAGGGGAAGGGAGAAAGTCAATACAATGGAAAGGAAGAAGAGATTTGGAACAGGTAATACTTAAACCTTACTCTAATTGGAGTAAGGGAAGAGAGGGAAGAACAGTCCGATCCATTGGGGTACAGAATTATCTCTTGCCCTATAGAAAAGTAGAATAGTAATAAGAAATGAGTTGGTGGGAGGGGAATAATGCAAGGAAGGGAGATGGGGGTGGATTCAAAAGGCCCTATAGTAAAAGGAGAATAAGAAAGGAGGTGGTGGGAAGGAGAGTAATATAAGTGAGTACAAAGGGGAGAAACTGACTAAAATTGAAACACTAGGGTTGGGGTAAGAGGGAGAGGAGAAAGGTTAGGATTAAAGGAGGAAGTCAAAATGTACGGGAATATACAAGCAGTAATCATTGAATGAGAATGGGATGAACTAACATATAAAAAAGAAACAGATAAAAGAATGGATCAAAAACCAGAACATACCATATGTTGTCTACAAGAAACGCACTTGAGGCAGGTAGATACTCACAGGATAAAGGAAAGAGGCTTGACCAGACTCCATTGAACTTCAACTGAGACAGAGAAGACAGGAGTAATTACCATGATCTCAGACAAAGCTGAAGTAAAATTAGATTTGATTAAAATAAATAAGGAAGGCCATTACATTTTGATAAAAGACAGTATAAATAATTAAATATCACTACCTAACAAAAATATATCCAAATGTTATAGCATCCCGATTTTTAAAGGAGAAACTAAAGGAGCTTAAAGAAGACAGAGATAGTCAAAATAGTATTAGTGGAGGATCTCAACCTTCCCCTATAAGAAGTAGATAAGTTGAACCAAAAATAAATAAGAAAGAAGCAAAGAAGTGAATGAAATATTTGAAAAATTAGTTAATAGATATCTAGAGAAAATTGAATAGGGATAAAAAGGAACATACCTTCTGCTCAGGAGTACTTGATTCATATATCAAGATCAACCATGCATTAGGCCATAGAAATATTGCAAAGAAATGCAGAAAAGCAGAAATAATAAAGGCAACTTTTTCAGACCATAATATAGCAAAATTATAATTAAAAAGGTTTTATGGAAAGGCAAATTTAAAATTTGGAAGTAAATAATCTAATTCTTCAAAACTGGTAGGTCAAAAAAATCATAGAAACAATTATGGACTTGATTAAAGAGAATGACAATGAGGAGACAACATATCAAAATTTATTGGATACAGCCAAAACAATACTCAGGGGAAAATTTATAGTACCCATAGAAACAAAGTCAAGAAGAAGATCAATAAATTGGGCTTGCAACTTAAAAAAAATTAGAAAAAGAACAAAGTAAAAATCACCAGATAAAAACTAAATTGTAAATCCTAAAAATTAAAGGGAAAATCACAAAAAAATTGAAAGTAAAAGAACTATTGAAGTAATAAACATGATGAGGAGCTGGTGCTTTGAAAAAATAACTAAAATAAAGTACTGTTCATGTAATAAATATTGAAAGAACAGAATCAAATTAAATATCAAAGATAAAATGTGTAATTTCACCTCTATTGAAAAGGAAATTAAGGTTAATTATTAAGAACTACTTTGCCCAATCATATAGCAATAAATATGACAATCTAGGTGAAATGGGTGAATAATTACAAAAATGTAAATTGCCTAGATTAACAAAAGAGGAAATAGGATACGTAAATAATCCCAACTCAGAAAAAAAAACAAAAGAAATTGAACAAGCCATCAAAGAACTCCCTAAGTGAAAAATTGCCATGGACAGATGGATTCACAAGTGAAATCTATCAAATAGGTAGAGAACAACTAATGCCATTACTCTACAAACTATTTGACAAAATAAGCAAAGAATGAATCTTACCAAATTATTTTTGACACAAATATGATACTGATTCTGAAGCCAGGCAGACCAAAAACAGAGAAAGAAAACTAAAGATCAATCCCTTTAATGATCTTGGATGCAAAAATCTTAAATGAAATACTATCAAAAAATTCATCAAGTTATCACAAGGATTATTTACTATGATCAGCTGGGTTTTATACCAGGAATACAAGGATGGTTTAATATTAGGAAAACCATCCACATAATTGACCATATCAATAATCCAACCAACTGAAATCACATGATTATCTAAATAGATGCAGAAAAAGCCTTTGTCAAAAAAAGCTCCCATTTTAATTGACAACTGTAGAAAGTATAGAAATAGAAGGACCATTCCTTAAAATAATAAACAATATGTAATTAAAACCATCATCAAGTATCATCTACAATGGAGACAAATTAGAATCCTTCTCAAAAAGATGAGGAATAAAGCAAGGATGACTATTATCACCTCTATTATTTAACATTGTACTAGAAACAATAATGTTAGCAATTAGAGAATAAAAAGAAATTGATGGGATTAAAGTAGGCAATGAGGAAACTAAACTATTGCTTTTTGCAGATGTTATGATGGTATACTTAAAGAATCCTAGAAAATTAGCTAAAAGATTGGTAGAAAGAATTAACAACCTTAGCAAAATTTCAGGGTACAACATAAAACCACATAAATCATCAGTATTTCTATATATTTCCAACAAAATTCAGCAGCAAGAGTTAGAAAGAGAAACTCCATATAAAATCATTCCAAACAATATAAACTATTTAAGAATCTATCTGTCAAGACCGACACATGGATTATATGAACACAACTACAAAACACTTCTCACACAATTAAAATTAGATCTAAATAATTGGAAAAACATTAATTGTTCATGGGTTAGATGATCTAATATAATAAAAATGATAATCCTATCCAAATTAATTTATTTATTCAGTGCTATACCTATCAAGCTACCAAGAAACATTTTTTATAGAATTAGAAAAAACATTATAACAAAGTTCATCTAGAAGAAAAAAAGATCAAGAATATCAAGGGAAGTAATGAAAAAATGTGAAGGGTGGTGGACTAGAAGTAGCAGATATTAAACTGTACTCTAAAGCAGTGCTTATCAAAACAAAATGGTTATGGCTAAGAGTAAAGAAGGGTGGATCAATGGAATAGACTTGGGGTAAATGACCTTAGTAAGCTAGTGTTTAATAAACTCAAAGATCCCAGCTTTTGCAACAAGAACGCACTATTTGACAAAAACTGCTGGGAAAATTGGAAAACATTATGGGAAAATCAGGGTTAGATCAATATCTTATACCCTATACAAGATAAATTCAAAATGTGTAAATGACTTAAATATAAAGAGGGAAATCATAAAGAAGTTATGTGAACATAGAATAGTATACCTTTCAGATCAATGGGAAAGGAAGGAATTTGAGACCAAGGAAGAGGTAGATAACGTTATAGGATGTAAAGTGAATAATTTTGATTATATTAAATTAAAAAGATTTTGTACAACCAAAACCAATGCAACCAAAATTAGAGGGAAAGGAATAAAACTGTGAAAAAAAATTTATAACAAAACTCTGACAAGGGTTTAATCTCCCAAATATTTAAGGAATTAAGTCAAATTTACAAAAAAACAAACAAACAAACAACAACAACAACAAAAAAAACACCTAAGCCATTCCCCAATTAACAAATGGTCAATGGATATGAATAGAGAGTGTTCAGATAAAGAAATAAAAACTATCAATAACCTCATGAAAAAGTGTTCTCAATCCCTCCTGATTAGAGAAATGTGAGTCAAAACACTTCTGAGGTACCAACTCACAGCTAGTAGATTGGTTAATATGGCAGCAAAGGAAAACAACATATGTTGGAGCAGATGAGGCAAAGTTGAGATATTAATGCATTGCTGGTGGAGTTTTGAATTGATCCAAGCATTCTGTAAGACAATTTGGAATTCTGTCCAAAGGACTTTAACAGAATGTCTACCTTTTGATCCATCCATACCACTGCTGGGTCTGTACCCCAAAAAGAAGAGGATAAAATTTGTACAAAAATATTTATAATCATGCTTTTTATAGTGGCAAAAAACTTGGAAAATAAGGGAGTGTCCATTGATTGGGGGATGGCTGAACAAATTGTGATATCTTATGGTGATGGAATACTATTGTGTTTAATGGAATAATGAACTGGAGGATTTCTAAATGAACTGGAAATAACTCCAAGAATTGATTCAGAGGCAAATGAGCAGAACCAGGAGAACATTGTACACAGAGGCTGAAACATCATGGCACATTCAAATGTACAGACTTTTCTACCAGTAGCAATGAAATGATCCAGGAGGATCCCAAGGGGCATATTAGAAAGAATGCTATCCTCATCCAGAGAAGAAACTATGATATTAGAAATGCAGAAGAAAAACATGATTGAGCACGTGGTTTGATGGATATATGGTTGGGAATTTGTCTTTAAAATATTTTTTTTCAAAAATATTAATAGAATGGAAATATCTTTTGAACAATGATGCATGTATAATCTGGTGAAATTGGAAGGGGGAGGGAAAAGTGGTGGGAATGATTATGAGTCATGTAACTATGGAAAAATATTCTATATAAATAAATCAAGTTTTTTAAATGAATCAAGAAATCCAAAGTCTTCTTTTAATGATTTTAAAATTAGAAGTGTCATAGAAGCAGAAAAGGGCAAAGATTATAATTTTCAGAAAAGGGAACAGAGTATATTATGTAAACTATACATCAAATTTTCCTCAGAGTAGGCATCAGAATAGGCTTTAAGTATCTGAAAACCTGTCATGTAGAAGAAGGACTAGATTTGTACTATTTTTCTCAAGAAGGAAGAACTAGGTACAGTGTTTGAGCATTACAAAAAATTAGATTTAGTTCATAGAAGAGGGAAAGAACTTTCTAAGTCATTATCCATCCAAAAGTAAAATTAGGTAACACTAAAGGTAATAAGTTCTTCTTTCTTCAAGATGACTTTGAATGATAACTTGTCAGGGATATAGTGAAAGTAAGTTCTGTTTAAGTCAGAGTTAGACTTGTTAGCCCATAAGTTCCTTTTCCTTTTCTGATATGTTTTTATTTCAAGAAGGAAAATGTGATAGTTGGCACAAATACAAAGCCCTTTGACCCTTTCTGTCTGACTATTGTTACCTGTATATGATTGAATTCATTCCTTCTTGTGGAGAAAAAGAGAAATAACAAATTTGAAGAAGGACAATAAGATCCTATTTTAAAAGAGAAAATAATGAAATATTTAAATATTTGACTGGAGAGCTTAACATTGTTTTCTGGCAAAAAAAAATTCCTTTTAGTTTTATATTATTTTCCTTTCTCTACTACATTGGTTATCTAACTATACACAGACAGTAAATTTGAGCATGGCTGTCACATCAGTAATGTATTGTCTATTGTCTGTTAAAATGTAATCAATTTCATTTTTATGCTACTAGACATAGCATAAAGTGATTTTCCAGAGCAGACCATATCTTTACCATAACACAACTGCCTGGAAGATTTTGCTGGGCTGATTATTGATTATAAACAAAAAAATTGAATAAAATATTTAATATAGTAGAAGAAAATATTCCTTAAAATATGTTCTTAACTCAGTCCATGGACCCTCAAGTTCTTCAATAGATTTCAAAAGGTTTGTGAATATGGTTGGAAAAAGAATACATTTTTATTTTTATTAATCTTTTATTTCCTTATTTTTTATTTATGTATTTAAAATATATTCTAAGAATGGGGTCCATAGGTTTCTCTAGAGTGCCAGAGGGACATATGATAAAAAATATCTAGAACCCCTATCTTAAGGTTTCTCTTAAACAAGGTATCTCCAAACCACAAATCAAAGTCATTCAAGAAACTTTGGAAAATAAATCAACAAAATTAATTTTGTTCAATTATTTTCTGATCATAAATTTCAGCCAAGACAAAACTGGGAGGCCTTGTACTTGCCTAAAATTTTTCTCCATAAAGGTAAAAAAGATCCAAATAGAGACCAAGTTGAAATGGGATTTCCTAAAAATGGTAACATCTTCCAGATGATCCTCTTTGTGGATAAAATCATGCTGATTTCATCAAGCCATGGAATATTGTAGAACTTGATAGAAATGATTTTTGTAACCACTGAAAAGAAATTGGATTTAGCATTCACACTGGAAAAAATCAAAGAATGAAGAATGACTCTTGTCAAAATGATGACATGCATTTATATAAATAAACTGGGGAAACCTATATTTAGGAGAGACGGTATAAATGGAGCTGTGCCTAGAAGAGAACAGTAGGTTGGACTGGCTTCAGAAAATTGCAAAGCTCTTCTTTTGGATCCAAACTTCTCTCAGAAACATTCAAATGACTAACTTTTTGAAGACCAATTATATTCTAGTATTGTTATATGACTATGAGACATGGAACATAACAGTATCTAAGAAATGAAAAATTGATATCATACAAGGGGAAATAGATGCAAAAATCCAAAAGCAAAAAGTATTAGCAGTTTGCAAAAATAATAGCAGAAATTTTGAAGAACTGGAATAATAAATATTAGTAAGGTACAAAAAAAGAGAAGATAGTCTGATCATGGATCAAATATGCATAGAAGATGAATAGGAGACCACCAGATACATAAGATTTGAAAATTTAATATACTTTCCATGTTCAGTGTCTCATGATTTTATTCAAAGAAAGTATTTCTAACATATTGGCAAGCTTAGTTTTTTAAGCCTCTTGTCTTTCTTATTTATTTATTTTTATTTCTGAGACATATTTTCCAACATATTCTTTGCCATCTTCTTTTCTAGGTCTACATTTGCTCTGACATAGTCTAGTATATGTAGATTTAATTTACAGAGTCTTACTAATTTCTTAGTAAAAATACTCTACCTTTGCAACAGATCCTGTATAGAAGCTATAATTATTTTTCTGATCGTTTTACAAATATTTATGAGCATTCCATTATAAGAAAACTAAATGTCCCATTAAAAGATATTTCTTGTTGTGTGTGGAAATATGATAGAAACGAATTCTATCAATCCTTCATCATATTCTCTAAGTAGAACCATTGAACCATCTTTCCATTTAATTTCAAGAAAGATAGAATTTTAATCCTTCAGGATTGTATACACCTTCATTATTGTTAAAGGAAAATGTAGAGTATCAACAAATAAGTTAATATTTACAAATGGTCTAAAATTGTATGATTTTTTGTGCTTTCTGACCTGTTTTCTACCACCTTAACATACCTACTACAGAAGCAGAAAGGGGCCAGATAGAATTGAATATCATTCTTCATGCCATAGGTTGCCTTGTCCAATAAGCACTAAAAGACTAATCAGTTGGTAATGGACTTTTCCAGGCTCCACCGGACTGGTCTTTATAAGAAACACACAATTTTTTGCCATGCCCCAAACTGATGTTTTTCTAGAACACAGAACCTGTCAAAGAAAGTACATGACATTCCGTCTCCAGACAGCTTGTTTTAACTGGTTGTCCCCTAAGCCTAATATGCTCTCTGTTCTCATTTCTGTCTTCTGGCTTCCTTCAAGTCCCAGCTAAAATCTAAACTTCTATAAGAAGTTTTGCCCAACCCACACCCTTAATTCTAGTACCTTCCCTATGTGATTATTTTCAGTTTACCCTGTATATGTCTTATTTGTTTATGGTTATTTGCCCATTATCTCCTCCATTAGACTGTAAGCACATTGTTTTGTCAGTTTCTTTTTTGTAACCCCAACACTTAGCACAATTCTTGTCATGTAGTACGATGCGTAATAAGTGATTTTTGACTGACTAATAGACTTCATAGGCTTAATAATCTTGAAATCTGGGTCATGTCCACATTGTCATGAAGCATGGAAGTAGAACTTTGTGGAGGAATCTGTTCAGGGTTGGGTTATCGAGTCATAGAATCAGAATGTCAGCATGAAAGAAAAATCAAACATCATCTAAACCAGTGGTTTTTGACCTGGGCCCCAAGTTGTCTAGGGGCAAATTTCAGAGTGATTAGCAATGTGGAAAATAATATTTTTCTTAGAAGGGTCTAAAAGTTTCTTCAAACTTACCATGAGCTCTAGGACACATATAAAAACTTAAGAACTCCCAATCCTGACCAACACTCACATTTTAAACATAATATCATAAGCCTCCAATCATCCTATAAACGTGAGTTATTGTTTTCCTAACTAATATTTATATAGCATTTTATAATTTACAATTTTTCACAATCTGCAACATAAATAATGGCTCTTCACATTTTTGTTCTCATATTAAAGATGGGGAAGCTGTGGCTCTTGGAGTTGAAAAAACTTGCCAGAGTTTTAGAGCTAGTATCTATTAGAATTGGAACTAAAACCCAGGACTTCTGCCTCCAAACTCAGAATTATTGTTCTATGAGTGTAAAATATACCAATCAAAAAAAATATAAAATTAAATATAAGTTTAATTAACTAACTCTAAAATATTCTTTTGGCCATTTGTTCCCAATTCCCTTCATAACAACAACACTAATATTTAGGTATAAAGTTCCTACTATATGCCAGGCAATATGCTATGAGCTCTATAAATATTATCTTGTTTTATGCTTACAATAATCCTAGCAGGTAGGTGCTGTTATTATTATCCCCAATTCCTAGACAAACTGAGGAAAATTTAGGTTACTTATCTAAGGACACATTTAAGTATCTCAGGCTGAATTTGAACTCAGATCTTCTTGATTCTGAACCCAACCATTGTGACACCTAGCTTCTTGTTGACATTTAACTATGGGACAAAATAAAAAGAGTTGGTGAGAATGAAATAACACTGACTTTAGAGCCACAAAACCTGGGTTGAAAATCCAGTCTTTCCACTTTCTATCTCTGAGACTCTATGGAAGACCTGGCCTCTCTTTCCGTAACTATAAAATCAGGAAGTTTGACTAGGTAGCCTGTACAGTTTCTTCTAGGTCACGAAAGTGGCATACTGGAAAGAGTAGTTGGGCCTGGATTCAGAAAGTCTTGAGTTCATATACAGCCTCAGACACTTGTTAGTTGTGTGACCCGGGTTAAGTCATTTAATTTTGTTTGCCTCAGGTTCCTCATTTGTAAAATGATTTGGGGATGGGAATGGCAAACTGCTCCAGTATCTTTGTCAAGGAAACCCAAAATTGAGTTACAATGAGTCAGACATAATGGAAATGACTGAACAACTACAACCAGGGTCTGTTCCATCACTAATCCCATGATGTTATGATCCACTATCTCATTTGGGCTACACAGTTGAGGGTAGGAAGACAAGGAGAGATTAAGTGACTTTCTCATGGACACTCAGCTAGTTCAGTGTCAGATAAGATATTCAAATCTCCTCTCTCTTGACTCTTGAGTTTAATAGTCTTTTTACACTACTATTATTATCTTAATAAGCTTCATTATTAGTTATATAATTATCTATAGTTATGCAGTTGAATGGCTTTTGTAGAAGAAAAATAACATCATGGAAGAGTAGTAATGCAAATCTCAAAGTATTCTTTGTCCTCCTGGTGTTTCGGGGATAATGGGCAATTGCCCCTTGTTTATTGTTCACATAAAGAATCTGATGTGGTCGATGTCTTCTTTGAGGCTAAATGCTGGCTCCTGTGGAGCTCCATCCAGTGGGAGCTCAAGACCAGGCATTGTAATTGCTGCTAGTGGGGAGGCAAAGAATAGAGCTAAGAGAAGGGGAAGACATAGCAAGCCCATCTGCTGCTCCAAATTAATTTTGAACTGACTTTTTATGCACAACAATATTATTTGAAGCTACTGGGGAGACAGATAATAGTTTTAAAATTGTATCACAAAGTCAAAAAATCAGAAACTTCAAGGGGGAATTTAGAGATTCTCCAATCCAAAAACTACCTCAATAGGAATCCCCTCTAAGATATCCAAGACAAATGAGCATCCACCTTCTGTTTGAAGATCTCCAGTGGCAGGGAACTAACTGCATCATAAGGCATCCTATTCCATTGTGTAACATCTCAAATTATTAGAAAGTTCTTCCTTATATTGAGTTAAAACCTACTTTGCAACTTCTATCCATTCTATCCAGTTTTGTATTTATGGGAACAGGGAGATTAAGCCTAATCCCCTGACAACCCTTAAAATATTTGGACATGACTATCATTCTTTTGCCATCATCCATATGTCCCACTTTCTTTAGACTACATATCCCTAGCTCCTAGAATTAAACTCATATGGTCTATTTTCTTAAAAAATTCATTTTCCATATCAGAATCAATACCATATATTGGTTCTATGGCAGTAGAGTGGTAAGGGCTAGGCAATGGAGGTTAAGTGAATTGCCTGGGATCACATAGGTAGGACCTGTTGAGGCCGTATTTGAACTCAGAACCTCCCATCTCTGAGTTTGGCACTTATTCTACTGAGTTATCTAGTGCCCCCCGAAATGTGCTCTATTTCTAAGTCCTCCTACTATTTTGGCTTGCCTTCTTGGAATGTGCTCCAATTTGGCATTGTCCTATGTGTTTTACTTGATTTGTTTCCTTAGAAATGGTCTAAATAGGTCTTTGCACAAATCCCCATTATTAGTCTTAGTTTACACATGAGGAATTGAGTTATAAAAAAGTGAAGTGACTTGCTTGAGGAGATAAGGGTAATTAACCATATAGCCAGGACTAGAACAAAGGTTTTTTTTAACATCCCATAGTGCATATAAGGAAAAAATCCAAACAGGAAACATCTGTGTCAAATTGTTTTTTCTAACAGAACTCCTGGCTTCATGTAGATTCCTCTCCAATGTAAATACCAGTGTTTCCCCTAAAAGGCCCTGGGTATTGATGCATCAGTAAATCATTTCTTACTGGAAGAAGCAAATGTATCCCCACCCTTCAATACTTTATCAAAATGTGCCTTTTTAATATTCGTTGTTCTACCTCATGAAGGAGAGATCTCCACTCATCAAACAGGAGGCCTGCTCCTTCTCCTATATTGTTTCCACCATTAATGGTCATTGAACTGTATAAAGATAATGAAAACAAACAGAATCATGTAATCTCAGAGATGGGGAAGACCTCAGATGTCACCACCACTCATTAATAGAAGGACTCTCTTGAATACCTACATGGCAAATGACTATTTTTATTTGTAAATGTCTAAGCATCTAATATCTTCTCAAAAAGTCCATCTCACTTAGGGGTAGTCCAAATTGTTATAATCATTATTAATTAGTCTCACATTAAGTATTCATTTATCTCACAGTAGTTTCTACTCATTTTACCTAATTCTGCTCTCTGGGGCTGGAGCAAAAGAAGTATAATTCTTACTTGTGAAAGTCATTTAAAAGCTGAAAGGGCTATCATTTCCTATTCTCTCAAATCTTCTCATCATTAATCTAATTATCCCATTATTTCATCTAATCTTCTTATGTCATGCACTTGAAGTCTTTGAAAAGTTATCATTTACTATGAGTAGAGTTTTTTGTTAGACACTAAGGGATAGATTCAGTTTGATAAGACACTGTCCCTCACCTCCTTGAGCTTATAGTCTATTATTAGAGGATAAAGACCCAAATACCAATCCTGAGTAATACACAGTAAATGCATATGGTAGGGTAGAAACAAAGTGCTCTTCGAAGGGCTAGTAAAGAGGTAATAACCATCTAGGAGATTCAGAAAAGTCTTCCTAGAAGAGGTGTTATCTAAACTGGGCATTAAAGGATGCATCAAAATTTAAGAAGTCACAAGGGGACAGGCAGAAATTCCAGCCATACATCTGATCAAAGGCATCAAGGCAAGGAAATAACTGGATATGTTTGGCATGCAGGTTCATCCATCTGGGCTGCAGGGATAGTGAATATCTTAGAGACTGAGTGCCCAAACTTCAACCCTTACATGGCATGTGAGTCACCCCCTTACCCCAGATAGGGGAGAGAGGAGGCACTCCCATTGGGCTGCTGGGCCAAAGGACTGGTGAAGTGAGAAATGTACTCAGGCATGGTGGAGAGGAGAAGGGGAGCATCCTCCTCTGGCACATGTGCTATAGGTTAACCAATACAGGGCTAGAGCACAGGGCATGTAAGAAAGAATGACATACAATAGGGTGGAACAGGTAGGGTCTTACAATTATGCCTGGAGTATTTGACTTTTTTTATAGGCAACTTACATTTGATCCTTTCTCCTCCATTATTTGACCACCACATAAGTTTCTCATTACCTAAAACACTGGATTGTTGAATCAATCTCTTAATTTGTCTTCTTCCTTTAGCATCTCTCCTCTCCTTTCCATCAGTGAATATGGTGGGCAAACTGACATTTCTAAAGGATAGGTTCTAATCATACCATTTCCCTGCTTACAAAGCTTCACTGGTTTATAATGGTTACTTGGAAAACATATAAATGACTATGTTTGATATGCAAAGCCTTCAATAATCCTTCTTCAATCTATCATTCTAGTCTCCTTTTACATTATCTCCCCTCATACTATGATTTTGGCAGCTAGGTTCCACAATGGATAGAGTACAGCATGGAACTTAGAATCAGTAAAGAATTAAATTTTCTGCTTCAGATGCTTATTGGCTACTTGACTCTGAAATAGTCACTAAACTTCTCACAGCTTATTTCCTCATCTTCAAAATGAAGATAATATTAGCACCTTCTTCACAAAGCTGTGGTGAGGATCAAATGATCGATATATATATATATATATATATGTGTATATATAAGTGTTTGACATGTACCATACAAATCATAACTATTTATCACTGTTATTATTACTACTACTAAAAATTTCTATTCCTATACCACCACCACAACTATGTTCCAATGAAACTAGCCAACATATAGCTCCTTGAATACCATATATACCTTCTGCCTCTGTACATGCCCCTTCACTTTTGCCTAGTGGAATCTCAGTTCATTTTTGAGGCTTAGGTTAGTTGCCACTTCTTATTTGAGACCTTTTTGGTAGAACAGTGATTTAGTTGTTTGATTAGTTTGGATTAATTTTTTTAACTCCAGATTCCAAGATTTTTCCCGGCAACATCTGCCTCTTGGATCTTCTGATTGACTCTGACTCTCTTCCCTGCTACTGCCTCCTGGCCCCCCAAGCATAGGGTCTAACCTACATCAATGTCTTAGATAACCTTTCTCTCTTACTAAATTAGTAGCTAGTGTCTTCAGGCTATTTGGGGAGTGAGTTCTCTATCTGAAATGTCTGCTACCATTTTTTTTACAGTAGTCCCTGCAGAAGCAGTCAAAAAAGCATTCATTTTTATTTTCTATTAAAATCCTTGGTTATGAAAGGTACTACATCAACATGAAATGCTATTTTTTGCTGTATAAGGTCCCATCCCCACTTTAATCACAATTCAACAATTTGTATTTGTTCATGATATTTTCTGAAGCTTTGAAATTTCTTCAGACCCTCTGAGATTTCTCATTAATTTTACCCATGTTCTCTGCCACTTTTCATTTTGAGGAGAGGAATGCTTGGCCAACTGAAACAGGAAAGTATAGTCCCCTCCCCCTTTAATGTGATGAAACACCCACATTCCCTGTACTTTCTTCAGTACAACATTTCTCTCTGGCCTGGCAAATAATTATGAAGATAGAACCTCCTTCCTTTTTTGCTTAAAATAATCACTCTGACATCCCTTCCTTTCACTTAATCTGTTTGCTAGTGCCACTGATGATTTTGTGCAAATCAGAAGTAGTTTATCCACCTGTCAAAAGTGTTTCCAGAGGTGTCATTCCAGAAAATGTCATGTCAGCCAAGAACACCATGTGTATAATTTGTAGATAAACAGAATAAGGCTGACAGGTGGTTATGATTAGCCAGATGACAATTGAAAGTGCTCTCAATGTGAACATAGGTCTATTTATCCTCCTACAAGCCAATGTTGTGGGGCCAGGAGCATGAGGAAGAGAGAAAGAAGTTCCCTGGTTGGTTAGTGTGCCAAGAGAAAATCACCACCATGTTAATATTTAGCAAGTGAAAAATCTCTTGACCATGTAAATGTGTCTTTGCTATACATTCACACTCACTTGGAGAGTGTTTCATTTAGAAATAATTTGTTTGTTTCTGCCACCTTCCAGATCTATTATGAGACATGCTATAAAGAAGAGTCTTTAGAGGGACAGATTTGTGTCATAAACAAATATAAAATAAATGTGCTTGAACTTAAAAATCCCTGTGAGGCTTTAGAAAACCACTTATAGGCCAGGGGGAAATAATGCTCTGTACTTCCTTCATAAGTGAAGGCATGTGGGTTTGTGGGTGGGAACACACAAAGACATATACATGCACAGAGTGATTAGTTCACCATGCTAGGAAAGAGTCAAATGAAAACTGAAAAATTCAGGCAAATGGTTGAACATTTACAAACAAGCAGATTTCTGATCTTCTATAACCAAAATATTGAGATGACTGAACTGATTTTTCATTTAGATATGATGATGATTGATGTTATGCCTTATGATAATAAAATTACATTTACAAAGTACTTTAAGGTTTGCAAAACATTTTATATGTTATCTCATTTGTCTCTCAAAAGAACCATATGAGGCAGGAGTTCTTATTGTAATTTCACACATGAAGAAATTGAGGCTAAGAAAGGTTAGGCTATTTATGCGAGCCATATAACTATTGAATGTCCAAGTTATGATTTTAATTCAGTTCTTCCTGACACTAAATGCAGTGCTCTGCCTATTATCCTGACTATAGCTCAGATGCTAGGTTTTGAGGAAAAGGCATACATGAGGGACTAATCGAATGGAAGTGTCCTTTTTAAATTTTTTTTAAAAATTTAAGTATTGTTTACAAATATTTTTCCAGTTATCTGCAAAAACAATTTTAGCATTATTCTTTTAAAATATTGGATTCCAAATTTTGTCCCTTCCTCCTGCCCGTGTCCTTCATTGAGAAGGCAAGGACTATTATATAGGTTATACATGTCCAGTTATGCAAAACAGATTTTCATATTAGTCATATTGTGAAGTAAAACACAGAACAATACAAAGAAAAGAAAATTTTTAAAAGTAGGCTTTGATCTGCATTCAGACTTAATCCGTTCTTCCTCTGTAGAGCAACATCATTTTTCATAATAAGTCTTCCAGAACATCCTTAGATCATTGTATTGTTAAGAGGATCTGCATCATTCATAGTTCATCAATACTGCTCTTACCATGTACACCATTCTCACTCCATGGTTCTGCTCACGACACTTTGCATTAGTTTATGTAAGCTCCTCCAAGTTCTCTGAAAACAGCCTATCATTTCTTATACCACAATAGTATTCTATCAACTCGTGCCTATCTATCTACATATTCCACAACTTGTTCAGCCATTGTCCAAATGATGGACTTTTCCTGCATTTCCAATTAAAAAGAGATGAAGTACAATCATTCTTAACCTGGAGTCCAAATGCTTGTTCTTGTATACATATACACATGCACATACATATACACATGCACATATATGCACACACATATAGACATGCACATATATACATGTGCACATTGTAAAAGAGGAAGAGAATGGAGACTGACTCTCCTCTTTTACTAATGGAGAGGAGTGAACAAAGATTGTAACCCACTGAATGGATGTGCTTCTCCAGTGAGAGGTTGAAGGGAGATGTGAAGGAAAAGGGATGTGAGGAAAAACTGAAAGGTCTGAGGAAAGAGGGCTGTGTCTTTCCTTCCCCAAGGTTGGCTGACCTTAGAGCTTTGGCTTACTCAGAGAGAAAGAAAGAAGGAATCCAGCTACCTCTTTTACCAAAGATATACCACAAACTATATCCTCTCATCTTAAATGTGGGGCTCAACTGCTGGGAAAGATGTTATATCTCAGTCCTTTCAAGGACAGGAGTTTTGTTATTGAAACCTTCTCTTTAAAGCTCAGTGACAAGCTGAATCTTAGCTTGTCACAGATGAAATAAGACTTACTTTTAGTCTTGTTCACTATTCACCCAACCTCTATCTTCTTATCAAAACTTCAACCAAACTCAACTGACATAAACTGAAATTTATTTGAAGAGATGGTGAACAAAGGGGTTAGAGGGACAAGGCGGTTTGATGGAGGAATAAGGGATGCCCTAACAACTATATTTTTAGTAGTTGGTTTTCAAAGATCCTTGGTCAGAGGCTTTGTGCCTCAAGCCTCTTCCCAACACCTTGATTCTTATTTTCTTGCCCTACATTAACTTAAAGTTATGTCTCTATAAATCTATCCAAGGAAAAGCATAAAGGGAGAGAACCAAAATGAGAAGGCAGATTGGCTCTGACCAATGAGTCCAACTGACTTCTTATCAGCCTCAAGTAGCAGGAGATAAGAGAAGAGAGGTTGTGAAGGATTTCTAGCTGGAGAGAAATGAAGAAAGGTTGTAGAGGATTTTAAGCTGGAGAAAGGTACACAACAAGAGGGAAATCAGGCTTTCTCTCCCTCCTGAAGTTTCAGATATCTTCTCTGATGCTCCAGAAAATGCTCCTCTCAGATATCATCCAAGACTGAAAGTGAGTCAGTTACCCAGAATTCTCTCAGCTGTCAGTTCTCTTTCCCAGAATCCTCAGCTGACTCCTGCCCTCAGGCTAGTCTCTCCATCAGACTGCAGGATTCTATTAGGGTCTCTTCTCAAACCTTACAACATATACATACATTTACACACATACTCACATACATACACGTACATTTATACATATTCCTACATGTTTGCATGAAACAAGCTCATATATACATATATATATTTAACAAACTGATTAATCTGCTTTGTAATCTTGATTTTTATGTATTAAAATATAATTAATGGTCCATAGAGTTTGCCAAGCTGACAAAGGAATCCAACAAACACACACACACACACACACACACACACACACACACACACAAAGAGTATGTAAGAACCTCTGTGTTAGTTCATTATAGTCATATATAGTCAACCCTCTCTATATTGCAGTTCACTTATCACAGCTTCACTGTATCTCAGGTTTTTAAAAATAATCTATTTCTTTATCGAGGAGTTACACTTATCATGGCACACTATTGGCTAATGGAATTAAAGGTGAACAACCACAGCACTCTGTTCTGAATCTTGGGTCCTGATTGGCTCAGTAACTGTACATTAATAAGAGTATGGAAAAAGTTTATAGGACAATGGGGAAGGTTCATAAAGTCTTAATATATATCAATAATAAAAAATATATAATGCCACTACTTCACAGATTTTCACCAATTACAGGGTCTCTAGAATGAAAAACCCATGATATGTGAGCAATCCCTATGAACTCCTTTAATTTCCTAGTGGACTTTGTCTTTTGAGTTTCATTAGCTAATACTTCACTGCTTTCCAGATTAGCTATTTTGATTCCTGGAGAGGCAGAATCAAGATGGATGCTTAGAGACAGCAATATCTCAGACCTCTGCAAACCATTCCTCAACAACCAAAAACACAATGCTTTGAGGGGACTGAAAACCAAATATAATAACAGGACAAATTAGGGGACCCTCCTCCTGGAACCAAATGAAAAGGTACATCCCCCCTCAAAACCTGACTTCAAGAACACATATATTTAAGGGGAAGGAAGAAGGAAGGTCCCAGGATCCCTCCCTCACCTATAGAACTGAGCTGCTAGCAGTGACTGAAATCTCTGGGTAGGCAAAGGCTCTTGTCCAGAGGGAGTACCTTAATGGTAAAGCTGTTCCAGGCTCAGGACATTGAACACAGGTGGTGGAGAGGCAGCTGGAGGAGAAGTGCAGAGCAGACAGCCTAGTCATAGCTAAGATACTCCATCTTGCCCACTCCCACTCAAGGTTTTTGCTTCAGGGCACAGCCAGCTATGCAGATCTATTCCCCCCTTACTCAAACTCATCAATATGACAAATAAGAAGTCTTCAGAGGACAGGGAAGCTCAAGCTCCAACACCCCTCCCCCACAGACTAATCTGAGAGTCTCACTGACTAAGCTCCAAGGGGCAAAGGCAGCAACAAACTACAGGCAACAACTTTGATAACAAGACTGGAATCCCACTTCATTCTCAGCTTCTGCTGTCAGCAGGGGAAGATCTAAGTAACCTGATCAATCAGTAGAATAGAGAAGAAGCCCCTTGTGAACACAACAGACCAAACCAACAGATCCAGCACCCAATGAGAGGAGCAAGACTATAGGCAACTAGAGGGGGGGAGGAACAAAGGGGAAAATATGAATAAACAACAAAAAATGAAAAAAGAAATTATAATTGACAGCTACTATCCAGACAATGAACAAAAGAGGATCAATGTAACAGAGGAAGATTAAGGAACAACAAGCAAAACCACAGAAACTCCAGTGAATTGGACACAGACTTTGGAAGAACTCAAAATACAATAAAAAAAAACAATTAAGAGAAGCTAAAGACATTTGGGAAAAGAACTTAAAAAGCAAGATGAGTCATCTGAAAAAAACAAGCACTTGAACTAAAATGAGAAAAAAGTGTCTTGGAGGCAAAAATGAATGAGATTGAAAATGAGGCAAAGAAGATGAAAGATCAGAAGGAAAAAGGATGACCAAAAAGCCAGGGATGATATTCAGTCTTTAAAAAGCAGAATCCAACAACTAGAAGGAAACAAATTCACAAAGCAGCAAGAAACTATGAAACAAAATCATCATGTAATAAATAAATAATTTTGATTACATTAAATTTAAAAGTTTTTTAGAAAAAATCACAATGCAACCAAAATTAGAAAGGAAGCAACAAATTGGGAAAAAATCCTCATAACAAAAACCTCTGACAAAGGTCTAATTACTCAAATTTATAAAGAGCTAACTAAATCAGTTGTACAAAAAATCAAGCCATTCTCCAATTGATAAATGGGCAAGGGACATGAATAGTCAATTTTCAGATAAAGAAATCAAAACTATCAATAAACCATGAAAAAGTGCTCTACATCTCTTATAATCAGAGAGATGCAAATCAAAACAACTCTGAGGTATCACTTCACACCTACCAGATTGGCTACAATGACAACAAAGGAAAATAATAAATGTTGGAGGAGATGTGGCAAAGTTGGGACATTAATCCATTGCTGGTAGAATTGTGAATTGATCCAACCATTCGGGACAGCAATTTGGAACTATGCCCAAAAGGTGCTAAAAGACTGTCTGCCCTTTGATCCAGCTATAGCCCTGCTGTGTTTGTACCCCAAAGAGATAATGAGGGAAAAGACATTTACAAGAATATCCATAGCTGTGCTCTTTGTGGTGGCAAAAAATTGGAAAATTAGGGTATGTCCTTCAATTAGGGAATGGCTGAACAAATTATGGTATCTTTTGGTGATGGAATACTATTGTGCTCAAAGGAATAATAAACTGGAGGACTTCCATGTAAACTGAAATAACCTCCAGGAATTGATGCAGAGTGAGAGGAGCAGAACCAAGAGAATATTGTATATGGAGACTGAAATGCTGTGGTACAATCGAATGTAATAGACTTCCAGAACAACTCAGAGAGATCTTTGAGAAAGAACACTATCCACATTCAGAGGAAAATCTGTGGGAGTAGAAACACAGAAGAAAAACAACTGCTTGATTACATGGGTGTAGACTCTAAATGATCACCCTATTGCAAACATCAACAACATGGAAATAGGTTCTGATCAAGGACACATGTAAAACCCATTTGAATTTTGTGTTCTCTATGGGAAGGGGTAAGGGAAAGGGCAGGGAAAGAATATGATTCTTGTCACCAAGGAAAAATGTTCTAATTGGATAATAAAATAAAATAAAATAAATAAAATAAAACAGAGTATTTTTTATTCATTGATCTGAGTAATTCTGGAGGCCTTCATGTCCCTTACCATTTTCTCTTATCTGACATTTACTCATTCTAGTTTATATAATGGGATACTGCCAATGTTGCACAATCAGAGGTAATATTTCTCCAATCTCAATACCAACAAATCACATAAGAAACATAATTCTAGGTTTCAAATTTGGAAGGGATCTTAGATATTTTCTAGTTTGATTCATGCTGCTAATCAACTGAATTAAGCTTCTATGCTGGAAGCTGAGGATATGTTGAATTCTAAGTCATTTAGTTATCTTTCTTTTCCTTTGCAAAGTGACTGTCATGCTTTAAAATTAACATAACAGAGGACCCTGAACTTCTGCATGTTGTGCCTGTCAGTTTGCTTATATCACATATTAGTCACACTAATATTCTTCTAAGATTGAACTCCATTGAAGACTAAAACATTTTATAAACTCAGAGAATCTTTGAAAACAACTTTTCTATATGAACTGATATAAAGTGAAGTAAACAGAAACAGAATAACCTCTTAAACAATAATAGCAATATTGTAAGGATAATCTATTATAACGGACTTATTAACTCTAATTTATCTCAACTCCAAAGAATTCATGATAAAATATGCTCTCCACCTCTAGATAGAGTAAAGATATTTTTTCCCTTAAAAATTTTCTTAGGGAGCAGCAGGGTGGCTCAGTGGATTGAGAACCAAGACTAGAGAGGTCCTAGGTTCAAAATCTGGCCTTCAACACTTCCTAGCTGTGTGACCCTGGGCAAGTCATTTAGCCCCCATTTCCTAGATCTTACCACTCTTTTGCCTTGGAACCAACACACATTATTGATTCTAAGATAGAAGTTAAGAGTTTAAAAAAATTCTTACCTTTTTCTTTGGAAAATGGTTAATGCAGAAATATGCAATGCATAGTTGTATATGTATAATGAATACTGTATTTCTTGACTTCTTAATGGGTGAAGAAATGGGTAGAGGGAAGGAGAAAATGTAGAATTCAAAATGAAAATTAAATTAAAAAGAAACAAAAATGACTTCTAATTTAACTAGCAAATCAAGGAAATAACTATCCCAGATTCCATGCTGGCACTACATTTTGGAGAAAAGAATGTGGATGCTCACTACCATGATGAATAGACATGCTTTTGGGAAGCAGAATGAATCACATCATCATTTTTGCCTACAAAGAAAGGAGCAAGAGCTATGATCTTTCAGCATATTTCCAATGATTGAAAGTTCATTATATTTACCACCTTTTTTATGTGTCCCTGAATTCTGAAGTTTTATATTCTAAAGAAACTGTCACTGACATTTGTCTGGATCTTGATTCTGTCAGTAATTTTCTTAATTGGCTTTATATATTGTGATTTCATCATCCCTCAATATTCCTCTCCCTTTATGAAAGTATGATCTCTTCTCACAAGAACTATGATTATTCATATATTTCCATTTCACAAATAGAATCAACAATCTGATGAGAGCATTGTTCCTTCTATGTTAGAACTATGCAATCTATCTGTTGGTTTTTGAATTTTGTTGGGCTTCACTTTCTCAGTTTTCTTCCAAGAATTCCAAGTCTACTCACATATTTGGAACAGAAAGGAGATAATGCAGGAAAAAAATGTACTTCCAAAGTCACCAGTATTTCCAATAGCATCTCTTTTTTTAAAAATCCATTCATTTATTTTTTATGTTACACGTAGAAACAATTTTTGACAATTGTTTTCTGAAATTTTTGGAATTCATATTTTGCCTTTTTCTTTCCCCTCTCCTCAAGGTAATTAAATAGTATAATATAGATTATATCAGACTTTCATGCAATATATATTTTCATACTGCTTATGTCATGATGGAAGTCACATCTGACATATCCCATATGTAATAGTTAAAAAGGTTCACAAAATTGTAATAATTAAAATTATTAGGCTGTCAGTAGCTTTAGTAGCTTTATTAGAGCAAAGTAGAGATAGTAAAGGGAGGGAAATGTAGAAAGGTGGTAGAGAGTTGCCTAGCTTACCACCCTAGGTGAAATGAAGCTAGCCCCCCCACCCCACCCCAGAGAGTGTTCCAATCTCCAGTCAGAAGAGTGGGAGAGTCTCAGTCTTCAAAGCAAGAGTGTGTCTTCAGCCAGAGTCACCAGAGCACTACTGTCTTAAGCAAGAGTCACCAGTGCCAGTGTACAAATCCAAATCAGAGACTCTACCAGAATTCAAATGGGAATCCCAATATAAACAGTTTTATACAGCCATTAGTTCTCCTAGATCACATCTCAGGAACCAATAAGAGTGCCTTAATTTGTCTAGCACTGCCTAGGGGGCATTATATAAATAGAACATTATTCTGTTTCTGCTCATTTTATTTTTCATCAATTCATACAAGTCCTTCCAGAATTTTCTGAACTTGTCTTGCTCATTTCTTATGGCATCATGATATTCCATTAACACCCCTTAGCACAACTTGTTCATCCATTCCTCAAGTGATGGACAACCCCTCAGTTTCCAATTCTTTGCCACTGCCAAAAGAGTTGCTAAAAATATTTTGGTACAGATAGATCCTTTTCCTTTATCTATGATACCTTTGGGGTAGAGACCCAAAAGTGGTATTGCTAGGTAAGGGAGTATGCATAGTTTTTTCTGGTAGCATTTAAGATAGCAGTTATTATGAAGGAAAAATTAAAATTAAAACATTTAATCTTACGCTCTTATGCTTGGGCATAAATGTTTGAAAAAAGGCACAGATGGTGTGCTCACAAAATTTACAGATAAACCAAAGAGGGGATGCTTTCCTTCCTCACCTCCAACTCCTGAATTCTCTGGCTTCCTTCAAATCACAGCTAAAATTCCAATTTCTACAGGAAGCCTTTTTCTGATTTCTCCTTAATTCTTGTGCCTTCCTGTTGTTGATTATGTTGGATGTCTCCTATATTTTGGTAATTCATACATAGCTGCTTGCATGTTGTCTCTCTCCCAATAGATTATGAATTTCTTAAGAACATAGACTGCCTTTGACCTTTCTTTGTGCTGTGAGTCTTATAAGATGAAACTGAAAAGAGATAAATGTCAAATATTATACTTGTATACAAAAGAATTAAAACTGCAAATGTAACATCAAGAAGGCAAGAGAATATATAGGAATTTTTCTGAAAAGGATCTGGAGGTTTTAGTGGACTGCAAAATCAATATGAGTATAATTTGAGGTAGTAATCAGATGAATACAATGTTGAGATTGAGTAAGAGGACAACATATAGATCTCTGAGACAGGAAAATGATTGTCTCACTATTTTGTTCTTGTCATATCTCACCTGGAATAAAGTGTTCATTTCTGGACACGGTGGTTTGAGAAAGACACTGATAAGCTAAAAAGTATTTCAAGGAGATAAGTAGAATAATAAAAAGAACTTTGGTTCAGGACACATGAAGAATGATGGCAGAAATTAGACATATTTTGACTCATTTAGAGAAGACTCACAAGTGACACAATGACTAGGCTTAAGTATTTCATATGAAAAAGGGATTGGATTTGCTCTACTTGACCTCAGAAAACAAAATCAGCAGCTATGGGAAATAATGTAACAAGGTACATCTAACTTAAATCTCAAAAAACAACAAGGAGAAGAGCAAAGCCTTCCTAAAAAACCAAAGCTATAATTAGTAAAATGGTTTGCCATGAGTGGTATAGGCCTCATTCATTCTGGATGCCTTCAAGCAAAGGCTGAATGAGTACTTGTGCATATTACCTATATAGAAGAATGTAAGGTATATATTCTTGTATGCCTGACTTGTACTACATAGCCACAGAGGTGCCTTCTAACTCTTAAATTCTGTGACTCCTTAATTCTAAATCTGTAATTCACCACATTCCAAAGCAGCGTTGTACAATACAAGATATGTCTCCACCCTTAATAAGAAATTGATGGCTTACAGGTTTATGAATTTGCTTCATTTATTTTGTTCCAAAAAAGGCAATCATTGCTTAATACCATCATCACAAAAGTGTTTTGTCTGATGTTGGGGATGTGAGATTGACAAAGTATTCTATAAAATTTGGCACATTGGCCTTTGAAAATTAATATTAAACCTTTCAATTGACTTAGAGGAGCAGTTTAGTATAGTAACTAGAGCTGCCCTTAAAGTTAGATATCCTTTGGTTCAAATCCTACCACAGATTCATATTAGCTATTTGGTCTTGGGCAAGTTATTCTTAGTTCCCTAGGCAACTCTCTAAGACCATGTTTGGCAAGGAAGCTGCCAGTCTTAAATGGTAGGAGTTTCCTCATCTGGATATTCTCTAGAAAAATGAAAACACAGACTCCATTTCTATCCCTATGAACGTAACATCATCTATGGTTGGTTCTATACTTAGCCATAAGATGTCTGATCAAACTAACAGACAAATTGCTTTATTCTGATTTTTACAAAATCAATTTCTTAGCTGAATATTCTTAGACTTGAAATAGTTTTACAAAAAGCAAAATCTTAGTCTGCACTTATCCTGGAATCCTAATATTTCCCTAAGATAAAAGGGAATTAGAAACATTCTTAAGTAAAAAAAAGTGAGAATTAAATCTATTTCCATACCAGCAAAATTGCCACATGTAAACTGGCTGAAAAATAATACTAATTCAAAAATAATCTTTAGAAAAATTTTCCAGAACCATTAAGTTTCCAGAGAGCGCGTTTTCCAGGAAAGCTTGACAATAGATATTGTTGGTATTTGTAGCTAGGCCTCAGTAAATCTGTACTATCAAATATTTCATAAAATCATGGGATTTAAAATTGGAAGGGACCTCACAGATCACATAATCCAAGCACCCTATTTTACAGAGGTCCAGAGAACCATAACCAGAACAAAAACAAGGTCATGAAAGCAGTAAATAGCAGAGCCAAGATTAAATGAGAGCCTCTAACTTGAAACTCAGTGTTCTTGCTACTGCATTTTAGTGCCTCCATTCATACAGAGATGGAGATTTGTTTAAATACCTGATAGTTCTGTACTGCCATGTTGATTTTTATTGTGTGACTTCATGTTACCAATTTTCCTTTTCCTCCCATGAACTAAAACATATATTTAAGCTACTTATAGTTTATAATCTTTATAAATCCCTTTATGGATTTTATAATAATTAATTCCTAAAGTAATAAGTGTTTACTCCCTTTAGAATTTCAATAGGCATCATGCTGAAATGGTGGAGTAGGGTAAAAAATTTAGTTACATATAGATAGATATTTCAATAGACTGACAGATGAATAGACATAATATTTTTTATGTACTCACTATCTGATAAACATCATACTAAGTACTAGGGATATAAATTCAAATAAGCAAGTCACCTACTCTCTACCTTCAAGGAGATTATATTCTAATGGGAGAAGATAAACTATAAGGAGAAATTAGAAGGAAAGATGAAGCATGAGAAAGGGAACAGAGATTCAGAAATGTCATGGAGGCCAAGTTCTGGATAAGATAAGATAAAATCTCACCTCTCAAGCACCCAGGGATAGAGTCCCAAATTTTGGGAGATAGAGATGATGGATGGGGTATAGAGGTATAGAGATGAGAGATGGTCACTGTACCTAAGGAAAGGTTATTTTAAACACAGTAGTTCTAGACTACTTTATCATTTAATCCAAGGTTCAGAAGAGATATTAAAACCATGTGAGGGAATAAATAATAATTCTTGAGGTAGTTAGAAGGAATCAGGGTGGAAAGGCTAAGTCAAGATGGTGGAGAAGTTACAAGAACTCATATGATCTTTACCAAAATATCCTGCAAAAAAATTATGATCTAACATCTCAAAACAAATTCTAAAACAGCAGAACAAAAAATAAATATGGGTTAAAATAATTTTTCAGTCCAAAACATCAAAGAAGGTGGGCATGAAAGATGAATTACACTGGAATTGAAGTTAAGCACAAAGCAGTAACCAAGGAATCCCCACCCTGGCAATAGCATTAGGTGCATTTGAATTAGCAGCAAAGGTTTCTGGAGTTCTCAGTTGTAGATGGTAAGGTTGATTGAACAACTTCTGAGAAGGAGATTACAGGGGTCCTTTAATGGCTATAGGTTCAAGATTCTTGTAACATTGTCCATATGCAGGCCTGGATCTCAATCTCAGGCTGAAGAAGAGTATTAGCACACAAAAGCACTTGTGGCTGCAGGGGAGCAAAGGAACATGGTCACAATTCCAAGGTGGAAAACAAATCAGGATGGCAGAGTATCAAATCCACCTCTCTGTAGATTATGCCATCTTGAAATATATGAAAATTTATAAATCCCCAGAGCTAGCTCTGAAGGCAATTGTACAAAGAATCTAAATCTTGGAAGAGTGCTCCCTTCACCACAGGAATACATTTAACATTTTTTTAATTAATAGAAAAGAAAATGCCTGGAAAGTGAGCAAACAATGACTACAACAAAGAAATTTAACACAGAAAATTATTTTGGTAATAGAGAAGACCAAAATGCAAACTCAGACTTGAACAACAAAGAAAATACTACTTCATCTAAAGCCTCCAAGAAAAATATGAATTGCTCTCTAGTCCAGAAAAAAATAATAGAGGAGTTCAAAAAGGATTTTAAAAATCCAATTAAAATTGTAGAAGAAAAATTGGGAAAAATGAGAGTGAGAGAGGAAAATCAAGAAAAAGAGTAAACAACATAATAAAGGATGCACAAAAAATTTTAAGAAAAGAATCTATTAAAATAGAATAGGCAAATTGGGGGAAAAAGGCACAAAAGTTCACTGATGAAGAAAACATTTTAAAAAATATAATTGGTCAAATGGAAAAGGAGGTTAAAAACTCACTAAAGAAAATAATGTCTTAAAAACAGTGAAAAAACAATTTAGTAATAAAGGGAATAAGGTGGATAGATGTTGGGTTCCCCCTAGGGAATTGCTTAAATACTCAGCTCTGATCTCCGGGTATTTTGGCTTCCTGTTAGTGAAAGTACAGTGGATTTCACTTTCCTGTCACTGAGCCAATAGTGTATGATGGCCCTGAAGATGATATATATAAATATATATATATATATATATATATATATATAATTTATTACAAATTAAGGTTAGGGAATGAGGATTAGGAAAAGCATTTCCCTATCTATAGATCTCTGAACTCCACCCAAATCAAGCTAAGCACATTGCAAGATGAAGGTCTTTTGGTCTTCTGGCTCCCTTTTCATTCCCTTCTGCTGGCTAGATGTTACCCCAAAATCTGTTTAAATACTGCCTGTCTATACTCCTCATATATTCTCCCAAAGTTTTCTTCAAGAGTTTGGTAACAATGGCTCAGAATGACAGAGCTTACTCAGCAGGGTATGACCCTGGGTTGGACCCCAAAGTCCAACCTAACTTAGAATAAAGCTCAGGTAAGTTGGCACATACTCAGAGACAGAAGGGATGAGCAGATCTGTTCCAAACTGTTCTCCAAATGATCAGGAACCATAGGAAAGGATTTAAGGGTTGTACTTTGTTCTCCAAAGACTTGAGATAGTAAAAGCTCCTAGAAGCAGCTCTTCCTACCTCCACTTGGGCTGGACCAGGATCAAAGTGGCAGTCCAAGACAAAGACCCAGGACCAAGCCACAGTCCAAGACCAAGACCAAGGACCAAGTGACAGTTGCCTATCCATTAATCCTTCTTTCTCTACTCCCTGGCTTCTAGAATACTGTCACAAAGTTTTGTGCACATGCCAATGCCAATTTATTAAAGATAAATTTCCATCTTATGCTTTTCTCTACAATTTTCCTATTACTTTAGAATTAGGCAAGAAGAAGCTAATGACTCAACTAGATAATAAGAAACAAAATCAAAAGAATGAAAAAAATAGAAGAAAATGTGAAATATTTCATTGGAAAAAACTGATCTGAAAAATAAATCCAGAAGATATAATCCAAGAATTATTGGAGAACTAAAAATCATGAAAAAGGAGCTTATATGTCATCTTTCAAGAAATTTTCAAGGAAAACTGTCCAGATATTCTAGGGCAAGAGGGCAAAATAGAAATTGAAAGAATCTACCAATCACTTCCAAAAGATATACCAAAAGGATAACTGTCAGGGATAATATAGCCAAATTATAGAACTCCCAGTGAAAGGAGAAAAAATATTATAAGTAGTAAAAAAAAAACATATCAACTATCATGGACCTACAGTCAGAATATGTTATTTAGCAGCTTCTATATCAAAGGATCAGAGGGCCTACATGATGATATTCCAGAAGGCAAAAGAACTAGGACTTCAACCAAGAATCCCTTACCTAGCAAAACTGAACATAATCCTTAAGGAGAAAACTCTGGTATCCAATGAAATAAAGGATTTCAAATATTCCTGATGAAAAGATGAGAGCTGAATGGAAAATTTGACTTTCAAATGCAAGATGCAAGGGAAGCATAAAAAAGTAAACAGGAAAAAAGAATTCAAAAGATATTCATTAAAGTTAAATTGTTTAGATATCTACATGGGAAGATGATTCTGGTAACTTGTTAAGAACTTGCAATTATTATGAGGGCAGTTAGAAATACTATATATAAATATAAGGCAAAGGCATACTTTGATTATGAGATGAGATCTAAACAAATAAAATTAAGACATGAGAAAGAGTAATGCATTGAGAGAAGGAGAAAGTGAAAAATGGAGTAAATTATCTCACATGAAAGAGCTTTTACAGTGGAGAGGAAGAAAGGAGAGGTGGCAAGGGAACACAAATCTTATTCTTATCAAAATTGACTTAGAAAGAGAAGAATATATACAATCAGTTGGATATAGAAATCTGTTATACCCTACTGGAAAGCAGGAGGGGTAGGGGACAAGATAAGGGAAGGCTTATAGAAAAGAGGGCAAATTGGGGAATATAGTGGTAAGAGATGAAATACTTTTGAGAATTGATAGGATAGAAGGAGATAAAAAAGGATAAATAGCAAGGGGGAAGGGAATAGGATAGAGAGTATTACACAGTAATCACAATGGTGAAAAAAAGTCTAATAAAGACCCCATTTCTCAAATTCACAGAGAAATTAGTTGCATGTATATAAATACATAATTGCTATCAGTGGATATGAACAAACAGTTCTTAAAGTAATTAAAGCTCTCAATAGTCACTTGAAAAAAACATTCTAAATCACCATTAATTGGAGGAATACAAATTTAAACAACTCTGAGGTATGACATTACACCTATAAGATTGGCTATTTTTTAATTAATTAATTAATGAGTCAATTTAGAACATTATTCCTTAGTTACAATAATCACATAATTTTCCTCCCTACCCACCATCTACCCTTCCCACAGCCTACGTGCAATTTCATTGGGTATTACTTGTGTCCTTCATCAGAACCTATTTTCATGTTCTTGGTATCTGCATTAGGATGTTCATTTAGAGTCTACCTCCCCAGCCATATCCCCTCGACCCATGTATTCAAGCAGTGGTTTTTCTTCTGTGTTTCTACTCCGACAGTTTTTCCTCTGAATGTGGATAGTGTTTTTTCTCGGGGATTCCTCCAAGTTGTTCAGAACCACTGCATTGCCACTAATGGAGAAGTCCATTAAATTCTATTGTACCACAGTATATCAGTCTCTGGGTACAATGTTCTCCTGGTTCTACTCCTCTCACTCTGCATGAATTCCTGGAGGTTATTCAAGTTCACATGGAGTTCCTCCACTTTATTATTCCTTTGAGCACAATAGTATTCCATCACCAACATATACCACAATCTGTTCAGCCATTCCCCAATTGAAGGGCATCCCCTCATTTTCTAATTTTTTGCCACCACAAAGGACTGTAAAGATGAATTTAGAGTGGTGACTTAAAATCTAGATTTAATTGATCACCAGGGGAAATCCCAAATAAAATATCCAAGTCAGTTTGGTATTTTATGGTAATTTAATTAATATAGAGGGAAGGAATTAAGGAGAGTTAAGAAAAGGGATATAGGATTTCTCCCACCTGGCCTGTGCCACAGGGTATTTAAAAATCCCTGCCTCTAGGTCTCTGAAGAAGATTAGAGGCTTCTAAATGGAAAAAGTTGGAAAGTATAGGAAAACTCAGCCAGAAACTCACCACTGAACCTGACAATAGCTTGTAGCCATGCTAAGATGCCGAAAGGCTCAGCAGCCTCCTCTCAGCTAACTCTCTACCACTATTAAGAGAGAGTGTTTTTTCTTTTTTTTGAGATGGAAAACCCCAAATATATAGAACTTTCACCCTTGTGTCTCCTCCTCTAAACTTTCACATCTACCAATCACATTAAATTCTTTCTCCAGGACTGCCCATACTTTTAGTTCTCACCTTCTTTGATTAGATTATATCTTTTGAGTTACTTAACACTTCATTGTTAAGTTCACCTTTTGTTAGTTACTTGAACTTTTTGTAATTAATTTAACCTTTATAGTTACTTAACACCTTTTTGTATTAAGATCTAAAAATAGACTTAGCTTAAAGTTCTAGTTTCACTATAAGGTGAGAACTAAGTACCTCCATTGTTTAATCAGGAGATTACAACTTTATTTTCTCCTAAAGAAAGGTTTAGGTAGGGTGGAGTAATTAAAATTTACAGAGTGCTGCTATGAATATTTTTGTACATGTCTTTTTCCTTATTACCTCATTGGGGTACAAACCCAGCAGTGCTATGGCTGGATCAAAGGGCAGACAGTCTTTTAGCACCCTTTGGACATAGTTCCAAATTGCCCTCCAGAATGGTTGGATCCAGTCACAACTCCACCAGCAATGAATTAATGTCTGAACTTTGCCACATCCCCTCATCCCCTCCAACATTCATTACATCCCTTTGTTGTCAAGTTAGCCAATCTGCTAGATGTGAGGTGATACCTCAGAGTTGTTTTGATTTGCATTTCTCTGATTTTAAGAGATTTACAACAGATTTTCATGTGCTTATTAATAGTTTTGATTTCCTTAACTGAAAATTGCCTATTCATGTCCCTTGCCCATTTATCAATTGGAGAATGGCTTGATTTTTTGTACAACTGGTTTAGCTCTTTATAAATTTGAGCAATTAGTTATTTGTCAGAAGTTTTTATAATGAAGATTGTTTCCCAATTTGTTGCTTCCCTTCTAATTTTGGATGCATTAGTTTTGTTTGTACAAAAACTTTTTAATTTGATGTAATCAAAATTATTGATTTTACATTTTGTGATTTTTTTCTAGCTCTTGCTTGGTTTTAAAGTCTTTTCTTTCCCAAAGAACTGACAAGTATACTATTCTGTGTTTGCCTAATTTGCTTATAGTTTCCTTCTTTATATTCAGGTCATTCACCCATTCTGAGTCTATCTTGGTGTAGGGTGTGAGATGTTGATCCAAACCTAATCTCTCCTATACTGTCTTCCAGTTTTTTTTTTTATCAAACAGTCGGTTTTGGTCCCCAAAACTTGGATCTTTGGGTTTATCATAGACTGTCTCGCTGAGGTAATTTACCCCTAGTGTATTCCATTGATCCTCCTTTCTGATTCTTAGCCGTACCAAATTGTTTTGATAACCACTGCTTTATAGTATACTGTGAGACCTGGGACTGCAAATCCTATTTCCTTCACATTTTTTTTTTCATGATTTCACTTGATAGCCTTGATTTTTGTTCTTCCAAATGAACTTTCTAGTCTTTTTTTCTAATTCAGTAAAAAAGTTTTTTGGTAGTTCAATGGGTATGGCACTAAATAAGTAAATTAGTTTTGGTAGGATTGTCATTTTTATTATGTTAGCTTGTCCTAACCATGAGCAATCAATGTTTTTCCAATTGTTTAGATCTAGTTTTAATTGTGTGGAGTGTTTTGTAGTTGTGTTCATATAGTTCCTGTGTTTGTCTTGGCAGATAGAATGCTAAGTATTTTATATTGTCTAGGATGATTTTAAATGGAATATCTCTTTCTAATTCTTGCTGCTAAAATGGGTTGGAGTTATATAGATATGCTGATGAGTTATGTGGATTTATTTTGTATCCTGCAACTTTGCTAAAATTGTGGATTGTTTTGACTAACTTTTTGGTTGATTCTCTAGGATTCTTTAAGTAAGTAATCATATCATCTTCAAAGAGTGATAGCTTGGTCTCCTCATTGCCCATTTTAATACCTTCAATTTCTTTTTCTTCTCTAATTGCTATTGCTAGTGTTTCTAGTACAATGTTAAATAATAGATGTGATAATGGGCATCCTTGTTTCCCTCCTGATCTTATTGGGAAGGCTTCTAGTCCATCCCCATTGCAGATGATGTTTTCTGATGGCTTTAGATATATACTGTTTATTATTTTTAGGAAAGGCCCTTCTATTCCTATACTTTCTAGTGTTTTCAATAGAAATGGGTGTTGTTTTTTACCAAAGGATTTTTATCTATTGATATAATCATGTGATTTTTGTTGGTTTTCTTGTTAATACAGTCAATAATGTGGATGGTTTTCCTAATATTGAAACATCCTGGCATTCCTGCTATGAATCCTACCTGGTCATAGTGAATAGACCTTGTGATGACTTGCTGGAGTCTTTTTGCTAGTATCCTATTTAATATTTTTTGCAACTATATTCATTAAGGAGATTGGTCTGTAGTTTTCTTTCTCTGTTTTTGACCTTCCTGGTTTTGGGATCAGTACCATATTTTTGTCATATATTGAATTTTGTAGAACTCCTTCTTTGCTTATTCTGTCAAATACTTTGTATAATATTGGTATTAGTTGTTCTTTCAGTGTTTGAGAGAATTCATTTGAGAATCCATCTGGACTTGGGGATTTTTTCTTAGGAAGTTTTTTGATGGCTTATTCAATTTCTTTGTATGATATCAGGTTTTTTAGGAAATTTATTTCTTCCTCTGTTAGTCTAGGCAATTTATATTTTTGTAAGAATTCATCCATATCATCTAGATTGCCATATTTGTTGCCATATAATTGGGCATAGTAATTTTTAATGATTACCTTAATTTCTTCTTCATTAGAGGTGAGGTCTCCCTTTTCATTTTGGATACTGTCAATTTGGTTTTCTTCTTTACTTTTTTTAATTAGACCGACTAGTACTTTGTATATTTTATTTGCTTTTTCAAAGTACCAACTTCTAGACTTATTTATTAAGTTAATAGTTCTTTGACTTAAAATTTTATTTATTTCTCTTTTTATTTTTAGTATCTCTAATTTAGGGTTCATCGGGGGATTTTTCATTTGTTCACTTTCAAGTTTTTTAATTTGTAGGCCCAATTCATTGACCTCTACTCTTCTTAATTTGTTAATATATGACCTCAAGGATACAAATTTCCCCCTGAGTACTGCTTTGGCTACATCCCATAGGTTTTGAAAAATATCTCATCATTGTCATTTTCTTCAATGAAGTTATTAATTGTTTCTACGATTTGTTTTTTAACTAACTGGTTTTGGAGAATCATATTGTTTAATTTCCAAATAATTTTTGATTTACCTCTCCATGTACACTTACTAATTATTATTTTCATTGCATTGTGATCTGAGAAATTTGCATTTATTATTTCTGCACTTTTGCACTTGTTTGCAATGTTTTTTGCCCTAATACATGGTCAATTTTTGTGAATGTACAATGTGCTGTTAAGGAGTATTCTTATTTGTCCCCATTTATTTTTCTCCACATATCACCTAACTCTAATTTTCCTAAGATTTCATTCACTTCTCTTTTGTCTTTATTATTTTTTTTTGTGTGTGATTTACCTAGTTCGAATAGAGGAAGGTTCAGTTCTCCCATTAATATAATTTTTCTATCTATTTCATCCTTGAAATTCACTAGTTTCTCCTTTAGAAATTTGTATGCTATGACACTTGGTGAATACATGTTGAGTACAGATATTTCCTCGTTGTCTATACTGCCCAAAATCAGGATGTAATTACCTTCCCTTTCTCTTTTAACTAGATTTATTTTTACTTTGGCTTTGTCAAATATCATGACTGTGATTCCTGCCTTCTTTTTATCAGTTGATGCCCAATAGATTTGCCTCTATCCTCTTACTTTCACCCTCTGTGTATCTACCTTCCTCATGTGTGTTTTTTGTAGACAGCATATGGTAGGATTTTGGATTCTAATCCACTCTGCTATTTGCTTGTGTTTTATGGGTGATTCATTCCATTCACATTCAGAGTTATGATTACTAGTTGTGTATTTCCTAGCATTTTGATTTTTACTCCTGGTCCTGCCTTTTCTTCTTTAATATTTCTTTCTACAGCTATGTTTCTTTTTTAATCAGTCCCCCTAGTTCCCACCCTTATTTTACTTCCCTTTCTACCCCCTCCTTCTTATCCCCCCTTATTTTCCCTGTAGTCTTTCTAAAATTAGGAGCCCACCCTCTCCCTCCCTCATACTGCTTCCCTCCCCACCAGTCTGTTTGGTACCCTTCTACCCTCTTATAATGTGCAAATCTATTCTCTGCCCCAATGGATTGGATTGTTCTTCCCTCTTTGGGTCAATTTCAATGCACATAAGAGTTGAGTATTTCTTATCTCTAACCTCTTTACCCTTCCAGTGTATTGATGTTCTCCCCACTCCCGCCATGAGATTCTTTGTGGCATATAAATTTACCCCATTTGTTTCTTTTCCCATTTCTTTTAGTATTAATGTCTTTTTAGTTCTAGTTATATATATATATATATATATATATACACATATATTCACATATGTATATGTATTTATGTATGCATATATCTATATACCTATTTATGTCTTGTCCTTTCATCCTATACAATTTGTCACTGTTCCCTCTAAGTATAATTCTTGTAGCTGCCCAGGTATTAACAAAAAGTTTTAGAGTTACCAATGACCTCTTTTCTTATAGGAATACATAACAGTTTAACTTATTGAGCCTCTTTAAAAAGGATTTTTTCATTTGTTTTTTCTTGTTTTTCTTTTTTCCCTTTTTTAAAAATTACCTTTTGATGATTCTCTTGAATTCTGTGCTTGGGCATCAAATTTTCTGTTCATGTCTGGTCTTTTCTTTACAAATTCTTGGAATTCTCCTATTTTATTCAATGACAATACTTTCCTCCTTAAGAATATAGTCAGTTTTGCTGGGTAGTTGATTCTTGGTTGTAGACCTAGTTCCCTTGCTTTCCAGAATATCATATTCAATGTCTTTCGGTCCTTCAGTGTAGATGCAGCCAGATCCTGTGTTACCCTCACTGTGGTTCCGTGGTATCTGAATAACTTCTTCTTGGCAGCTTGTAACATCCTTTCTTTGGTCTGATCATTCTTGAATTTGTCTATGACATACCTGGATGTTGTCAGTTGGGGGTTAAGTACAGGATGTGATCTGTGGATTCTTTCAATCTCCACTTTTTCCTATTTTTCTAGAATATCTGGGCAGTTTTCAATAATTTACTATAGTATTGTGTCCAGGCTTTTTCTTTTGTCATGGTCTTCTGGTAGACCAATGATTCTAAAGTTGTCTCTCCTGGAACAATTTTCTTAATCTTCTGTTTTGTGAATGAGATGTTTCATATTTTCCTCAATTTTTTTCATTCTTTTGATTTTGTTGTATAGTGTCCTTTTGCCTTGTGAAGTCACTTAATTCTAGTTGTAGTACTCTGGTTCTTAAAGACTGGATTTTATCCCTGGATTGTTGGTCATCCTTCTCCTTCTCTTCTGATTTTCCTGCAGAGGTCTTCTTTCATTCTATTTACCTTATCTCTCATCTCCTTTGCCTCATTTTTCATCCCCTTTACCTCATCTTTCAACTCCTTTGACTCATCTTTTGTTTTTTTGTGCCTCATCTATCATCTCCTTTGCCTCATTTTCAAGCTGGTTGATTTTGGCTTTCAAGACACTATTTTCTGTTTCCAGATGACTTATCTTAGTTTTTAAGTTCTTTTCCCAAATGTATTCAGCCTCTCTTAATTGTGTTTTGAATGGTATTTTGAATTCTTCCAAAGTCTGCATCCAATTAGCTGGGTTTTCTGTTTTATTGCTTGATGTTCCTTCCTCCTTCTCTGTTCTGTTTACTCTTTTTCATTGAATGTATAGATGCAGTTGATTTTAATTTCTTTTTCTGTTGTTTGCTCATATTTACCCCTTCTTTACTCCCTGCAGTTGTCTGTGCTCTTGCTCCTCTCATTTTTTTTTTTGGTTTTGGGATTTTCTGTCAGTCTCCCCTCTTGCAAATTTGTCAGAAGATCACTCAGTGCAGTCTGTGGGTGAGGGGTGTAGAGCTTGAGCTTCCCTGACCTCTGAAGACTTTGGATGGGATTAAGTCCAGCTAGGTTGGGCTGTATATGGCCTGAGGCCAAAACCTCCTGGAAGACTAAAGCAATATAGTGCCTCTGCCACTGTGACCAGGCTGCCCACTCTGTGTTCCTTCTCCAGCTCCTCCCCCACTGCCTTTGTTCAATGCTCTGAGCCTGGGACAACCCTGCCCATAATATACTCCCTCTTGACCAGTGCCTTTGATGCTCAAAAGTTTCCACTGCTACTGTAGGTTTCATGCTCTAGGTGAGGGAGGAGTCATGGGACCTTTCTTCTTCCTTCCTCTTAAATCAGAGTGTTTTTGGATTTCAGCTTTTAGGGGCATACCTTTTGAATTGAGTTCATCAGGAGGGTTCTTTGTCTGTCTTGTTGTTGGGTTTGATTTTCAGTCCCCTAGGAGCATTTAGTTTGTAATTGGTAAGGAAGGGTATTCAGAGGTCTGAACTTTTGCTGTCTCTATGCTTCCATCTTGACTCTGCCTCCCCAGAGTTGGTATTTTGACAGAAAAGGAAAATGACAAAACTTGGAGAGGATGTGAGAAAATTGAGACTCTAATACACTGATAGGGGAGTTATGAACTGATGCAAATATTATGGAAAGCAATTTTGACCTATGCCCAAAGAGTTATAAAACAGTCCATGCTTTTTGACGCAGAAATAACATTAATAATTTTGTATCCAAATGAGAAAAAAACTAAAATGGAAAGGACCTTTTCATAAAAATAATGAAAACTACAGTGAGAGGAGACCCATTAATTGTGGAATAGGTCAGTAAGTTATATTGAAATGAAATACTATCATGCAATAAAAAATTAAGGAGGATGTAATAAATACCTCAAAAGACTTACACAAATACAAGCAGAGTGAAATGAGCAGAACCAGGAAAACTTTGTACACAGTGACAGGAATATTGTATGATGAACAATGACTTAGCTATTCTCACCAATACAATAATCCAAAATAATCTGAAAGGACTCATGATAAAAAATACCATATATTTCCAAAAAAAGCACTGATGGAGTCTGAATCCACCACATAACAAACTTTTCTCACTTTTTCTTAAATTATTTTTGTGCAAGTTTCCTTCCACAAAAGGATTAATATTGAGAAAATGCTTTACATGATTGAAATGCAAAATCTATATTTGCTTATCATCTCAGTCAGTTTTAGAGGAGAGGTAGGAGAAGAATTACAGACTCAGAATTATTTTTAAATATTCAAAACTGTACAGCTAAGTGTTCTAGTGGATAGAGAGCCAGCACATAGATGGAATACCCTGGGTTCAAATTTGACCTAAAATATTTTCTAGTTTTCTGATCCTAGGCAAGTCACTTAACCCCAGTTCCATCATTTTTACTACTTTTGTGCCTTGGAATGGATACCTAATACAGAGTCTAAGACAGAAGGTAAGAATTTTTTAAAATACTACAGTAGGATCTTATTTTACATGAACTAAATAAATGCAAATTCAAGTAAATGTGATTGGCAATTGACAATGATGAAGGCAGAAAATATGTAAAATAATTTTTAAAGGGGAAACTATGTGGTGAGGTGGTTTGAGAGGTAGCCATAGATATCAGGGTCCCTTGGTTTAAATCAGGCCTCAAACACTTCCTAGCTGTGTGACCCTGAACAAGTAATTTAACTTTCATTGGCTAGCCCCTAACTGTTTTCTGTCTTGGAACCAATACATAGTATTATTGACTCTAAGTTTGAATTTAAGGATTTAAAAATAATGTTGGAAACTGTTTTATAGGTAACTGGGGAGGAGGAGATTAACTTTTATAAAAAGTCAGTTTTAGAAACATAGGAATTATATTTTTTATTCTTTAATAAGTAAGGAATTAATTAATGATTCATGAACTCCTATGGCACTGAGTTCTCAATGATTGCTTAAAAATATTTTATTGAAAGAGGAAGACATAAAATGGCTGTTTAGTTGCAGCAAAAGCTAAAACTACTGTGACAATCCTTCAAAACCAATCTTTAAAAAATTCCTCAAAATGACAGGAGTCAAAAACCAACAACAAGATGGAGTGAGGGGGCTCTCCTGCTAAACACAACTTAAAATATAGATGAAGAAAATTGATTTTTATGGGGAAAGGAAGTAAAATGGCACACAGAGGAGTGCTGGTCAACACCCTCCCCAAACTATTGTGCCAGATTCCACACCTGGTCATAGGTTAACTTTGGGGCCCATCTAGGAATGGGGGCTAAACCAACAAAAAAAGCACCTTGGACCCACTCCTTTAAGTCTCAGGCCCTAGCACTAGCCTGTAATGAGACCTGGAAGGCCATAACACTGTGCCCTTTTAACCCTGAGCTGCTGAGGTGAAGACCTAGAACCAGGGCAAAATAGCACACACTGCTGTTTCTTATGAGCTAGAAGAAGAGAAAGATTTTGCAAGCAGCTTTTAGAATTCCCAATCTGCAGATAAAAAAGGGTGGGGAAAATGAGCAAACAGCAAAAGAAATATTTAACCCTTGAAAATGTCTGTGTGGACAAAGAACAAAGCACAGAAACAACAGGAGATGATGAGATCCAAGCATTCACATACAAAACTTTAAAAAATAAAAATAAAAACCAAGAATGAATCTCAAGCTATGGAAGAACTCAAAAAGGAATTTAAAAATCAATAAGACAGGTAAAAGAAAAATGGGGAAAAGAAACCAAAGTAATGCAAAAGGAAAATAAAAGCTAAAAAAGCAAAAATGGTCAACAAGAAATAGAGGGACAAAAATCCAATTAAGAAATAAGTGTCATGAAAACTAGAAATGATCAAATAGAAAAAAAGTATCAAAAGATCATGGAAGGGGGCAGTTAGGTGGCTAAGTGGACTGAGAGTAAAGCCCAGAAATGGGAGATTTTGTGTTCAAATATGGCCTCAGACACTTCCTAACTATGTGACCCTGAGCAAGTTATTTAACCCCTTTTTCCTAGCCCTTACAACTCTTCTGCCTTGGAACCAATAGACAGTATTAATTCTAATACAGAAGGTAAGGATTTAAAAGAAAAAAATTTGAAAGATCATGAAAGAAATTAAGTCTTTAGAATTATAATTTTCCAAAGTGAAGTTAATGACTTCTTAAGATATCAAGAAATAACAAAATAAAAACAAAAGGATGAAAAAAAGAGAAGAAATATAAAGTATCTCATTGAAAAAACAACTGATATAGAAAATAGAGAGTGACTGAAAACAAAATACTGGTGTGGAGGGAAAGAGTGAAAGGAGAATGGACAGAATTAAAAGAGGAAATCAAGAAGGAGGACAATACACAGGTGGTAATCATAACCGATTGTAAATAGGATAAACACCCATAAAATGGAAGTGAATAGCAGAGTGGATTAACAACCACAATTCTACTATGTGTTTACAAGAAATATTTTAGGTAGGTAGACACACACAGATTAAATATAAAAGGCTGGAGCAGGATTTATTGGATTTCAATTAAAACCAAAAAAAAAAAAAAACAGAGTAGTAATCATGATTTCAAACAAAGCTAAAACAAAATTAGATCTGATTAAAAGATATAAAGAGTTGTTTCTTTCCACCTTTCTTAATTACCTTTTGGTGATTCTCTTGAGTTCTGTGTTTGGGCACATGGGTTGATGGACATATGATTGGGGATATAGACTCTAACTGATCACTCGAGTGCAAATATCAATGATATGGAAATAGGTCCTGATCAATGACACATGTACAACCCAGTGGAATTGCATGTCAGCTATAGAAGGTGGTGGGGGAAGGGGAAAGAAAGAATATAAATCTTGTAATCATAGAAACTATTTTAAATTAATTAATTAAATAAAATTTTCAAAATTAAAAAAATAGAAAAAATACTTGGCTTAAAAATGGGGAAAATTAAAAAAAGATAAGGAAGATAATTACAACTTGATAAAAGGGAGTATATACAATTAAGAAATATCAGTACTCAATATATATGCACCAATTTTCATAGCATCCAGATTTTTAAAGGAGAAACTAAAGGAAATGAAGGAGGACATAGCAAGACTACACTGGTGGCGAACTCAACCTTCTCCTATCAGAACTAGATAAATCTAACCAAAAAAAAAATGAAGAAGAAAAAATAAAGGGAATTGAATGAAATTTTATACAAGTTAGAATTAATAGATATGTAGAGAAAATTGAATAGGGATAAAGAGGAATATATCTTCTTTGCAGAAGCACATGGTACATTTACAAAGAATAGCCATGTACTATGGTAGTGATAGAAAACCTTTTAGAGATGCAGTGCTGGGCTCTGCACCCACCTCACTCCCCAAGCTGAGAACTGTGCCTGCCCTCCCACAGAGACCACTTGCTGTAATCCTCCCCAAAAACTGAGTGGAAGATGTGCCCTGCCCCATCTACTTACCCCACACAGGGGAGGGAGGAAGCACTCTCATTGGGCTGCTGGGCAAAGGGGCAGGTGATGTGAAAAAAGTCATTAAGCAAGGTGGAGGGGAAAAGAAATGACTCTGTCCAAACCCCTCTGCATTTCTAGTAACAAACTCAGAGTGGGGGAAGCCACATGCTCACAAAAAGCACTCTGTGTGTCATCTTTGGAACCTGTGCCATATACATTTGCCATCACTGTACTAGGGCATAAAAACTTCACAACCAAAGGCAGAACAGTATAAATATTAAATATAACTTTTTCAGATAATAACACAATGAAAATTATAATTAATAAGAGTCCATGCAAAGGCAAATTTAAAATTAATTAGAAACTAAATACTCTAATTCTTCAAAACTGGTGGGTCAAAGAAAAACTCATAGAAACAATCACTGATTTCACTGAAGAGAAATTTAATGAAAAGACAACCTATCATAAGTTATGGGATATAACCAAAGCACTATTCAGGGGAAAATGTATATCCCCAAGTGCTTATATCAATAAAATTGAGGAAAAGTAGATTAATGAACTGGGAATGCAACTAAAATATTAGAAAAGAACAAATTAAAAATCCCCAGTAAAGACTAAATTGGAAATTCTAAAAATCAAATGAGAAATTAATGAAACTGAAAGTAAAAGAATGATTGAACTAATAAATTATACCAGGAACTGGTTGTATGAAAAATAAATAAAATAAAATAGAGTAGAGTACTGGTTAGTTTGATTTTAAAAAAGAAAGAAAAGAATCATATTACCAGTTTCAAAAATGA